>NC_053489.1:411055564-412296189 GCF_905171775.1 Rana temporaria | reverse complement strand
GGGGATGTGGATATTACAGTGGGGGGGATGTGGATATTACAGTGGGGGGGTATTACAGTGGGGGGGGGGAGATGTGGATCCTCCCCTTGTGAGTCCCCTCCCCCTACAGTTAGAATCACTCACTAGGGAACATATTTAACCCCTTGATCACCCCTCAGTGTTAACCCCTTCCCTGCCAGTCACATTTACACAGTAATCAGTGCAGTTTTATAGCACTAATCGCTATATAAATGTGAATGGTCCCAAAAATGTGTCAAAAGTGTCTGATCTGTCATGGTCACAATAAAAATCACAGATCACCGCCATTACTAGTAAAAAATAAAAATAAATAAAAATGCCATAAATCTATCCCTTATTTTGTAGAAGCTGTAACTTTTGCGCAAACCAATCAATAAACGCTTATTATTATTTTTTTTACCAAAAATATGTAGAAGAATACATATCGGTCTAAACTGAGAGGAAAAAAAATTGTGATATTTATTAAATCAAAAAGTAAAAAATATTGTGTTTTTTTCAAACTTGTTGCTCTTCTTATGTTTATAGTGCAAAAAATAAAAACCACAGAGGTGATCAAATACCACCAATTGAAAGCTTGATTTGTGTGAAAAAAAAAAAGATTTAATTTGGGTACAGTGTTGCATGACCGTGTAATTGTCATTCAAAGTGCGACAGTGCTGAAAACGAAAAATTGGTCTGGGCAGGAAGGGGGTGAAAATGCCCTGTATTGAAGCGGTTAAGCTTTGATGAAATAAACCTGGAAGCTGATTGGTTTCTATGCAGCGCTGCACCAGACTTTGCACCCCCCGTGCGTCCTGAGGATAAGCATCTGACTACTTCCACAGCTGCCGTTATTCAGATAGCCGGCACTCACCAGGGGATGCAATGCATGAATCTATGTATATTGTGATCAGTGGTGCGTGCGGGAGCCAGAGGGGGCGGCGCTCCAGCGCCCTCTATACACGCACCGCCACTGCTAAAGACACAGTCATAGTCAGAGAGTGTCCTCCATTATGTTTTGCACTAAACTTGGAGTATTCCAAGGCTCACCTGACCCCATACCCTATCCAAGTTCTTCAAGCAATAAATCTAAAAAGACATCTCCTGCCTGGTTCTTATGTAGAGAGGCTGTGAAGCTGGCTGCTTGCGCCCACTTGGCAATAGATGTTAAAAAGGTAAAGAATCCATTTATTAATATATAGCTTGATTCACGTAGGGCGGCGTATGTTTGAGCCGGCGTAGCGTATCGTATTAACACTACGCCGCCGTAAGTCAGAGAGGCAAGTGCTATATTCACAAAGCACTTGCCTCCTAAGTTACGGCAGGGTAGCGTAAATGGGCCGGCGTAAGCGCGCCTAATTCAAATTTTGAAGAGGTGGGCGTGTTTTATGTAAATAAACCATGACCCAACGTGATTGACGTTTTTAACGAACGGCGCATGCGCCTTCCGTGGACATATCCCAGTGTGCATTGCTCCAAAGTACCCTGCAAGGACTTATTGGTTTCGACGTGAACGTAAATCACGTCCAGCCCCATTCACGGACGACTTACGCAAACGACGTTAAATTTTTAAAATTTGACGCGGGAACGACGTCCATACTTAACATTGGCTAGGCCAGCTTTTTGGTGGAATAGCTTTACGCCTGAAAACGTACTGCGACGGGCAAGCGTACGTTCGTGAATAGGCGTATCTCGCTGAGGTTACGCATTCTAGGCGTAAATCAGCGTTCACGCCCCTAGCGGCCGGCGGAACTAGACAGCTAAGATACGACGGCACAGGCAGTCGTATCTTAGCTACATTTAAGTGTATCTCAATTTGAGAATACACTTAAATGTACGACGACACAGATTCAGAGTTACAACGGCGTATCTACTGATACGCCGGCTTAACTCTTTCTGAATCTAGCTAATAGTGTATAATTAACATAAAGCATTTTTTTTTTTACTAAGACAAATACCTATACCTATTCAGTTTGTATGTGCACTTATCACACTGCTTCACTGTTATTATAGGAAATTTGTAATAAATACCAGTAAGTAGTCAGAGACTAGAAGACAGAGAGCTAAACAGCATTATTATCAAAAGCAGGCGTTCATACAAGAGTTAATAGGACGCATGCAATAGCAAGTGTAGCTATTAGAGAAAACAATGTGCACATTCAAAGGATGAGTTTTTGGCAAATGACTGAAGCCATCAACAGATGGCATTATAGAATGACTTCAGTAACCAGAATTGTTGCAAGGCTCGACACCTGTATTGTTATTAGAGGCATACATTGTCTGCTCCTTGTCACAGTACATAGCTGCAGCTGCTGCCAGAGTGTATCCTGGCTTTTCTTCTGAAGCTATTTCTGGTCATTTTGATGAGAACTGCCTAACAAATATGCTGTGAATTCAGCGTACCAAACAAATGCTTTCAGTGAGTGCCCCGGATTCCTTTAGCTTTTGTTGCCTTTGGGGATTAAAAAAAATGACAAGTATACATATGCAATATCTTATTGTGTGCATCTTCTGTTTCTTTTTGTGATTGTGAGTAGTAATGAACTTGGATGTGATCAGGTCCTTGTCCGAATGCACCTGAGCGATCCTGCCAGGAAGCCGTCTCCTGTACTGGCCCAATCATCCTGGTCAGGGCATTCTCTACCCCACAGTTACAGGCAGTGGCGGCTGGCGCTCAAAATTTTGATTCAATTGCAGCCTCACTGTGCCCATCAAATGCATCTACAGTGCCCATCAATTGCCGCCACTGTGGCCATCAAACGCAGCCACTATGCCCATCAAAAGCAGCCACTGTGTCATCAATCGCAGCCACTGTATCCATAAATTTCCATCACTGTGCCCATTAAATGCTTCCACTGTGCCATCAAGCACAGCCACTGTGCCCATGCTCATCAAGCGCAGCCACTGTGCCCATCAAGCGCAGCCACTGTACCCATAAATTGATGCCACTGTTACCATCAATTGCTGCCAGTGTGCCCCATCAATTGCTGCCAGTGTGCCCCATCAATTACCGCCAGTGTGCCCATCAATTGCCGCCAGTGTGCCCCATCAATTGCCGCCAGTGTGCCCCTCCGCCCGGCACTTAACTGTCTCGGGTCAGCGCTGTCCTCCACGCTCCCTCCGAGTCCTTGATGTTTTCTCCAATCCTCTTCTGCTATGATTGGATGCCTAATAGGTGTCCAATCACAGCGCCTGTCGCTTCAGGCAATCAGGGGACAGGTAACCAGACCCGGTGCACCTGATTGGCTGAGAGTGTTAGGGAAGCGATTTATTCGATTCCCTAACACAACATTGTGTATACTGCAAACGCACAGCATTGCGCCCGCTGTTTACCAATTTGGAAGCCTATTAGAGCCCATGGCTCGAATCAGGATGCCTATTAGATCACACGGCTCTAATCAGGCACTTCCAAAAACACCTCACTGCTGTAATTCAGATGCCCGGAGCCCGACAAGAGGCCGAGCACCTGAATGCAGCAGCGACAATAGATAGATTCATGCAACGCATGAATCTATCCATTGGTGATTTACGGGTGCAGGAGAGAGGGGGTGGCGCTCCTGCGCCATCTATGGACACACCACCACTGGTAGCAGGTGAGTTTCGCCTCCCAGGCGATAAAATATGCAAGATTATGCAGATGCTGTTGATTTTCAGAAGGAAAAAGATAGCATTAAAAGAAATGCACTCTCTTTTGGGTCAATTGGCATTTGCGTCAAGGGTTTTACCGATGGGAAGAATTTTCTCCAGAAGATTGTACTTGGCTATATCTGGTTTTAAAAGAACTTCCTCTCATGTCAGATTGACCTCAGAGATAAAAGGCTTTGTTGAATTTTCTGGAGCAATTTAATGGGAAATCACTGGATTTTATTTGCGACAGTGATTTTTTATTAGCGACAGATCGATTGGTTTTGGAGCAATATGGAGGGGCCATTGGTGTGCATCTGCTTGGCCAAAACGGTGGATTGCCAATGATTTCTGCAGAAATATAGTACTTCTGGAATTATTCATGGTTATTGTTTTTTTAGAGTTATGGGGGTTTCAGTTTGCAAATAGGAGAATATTACTGAGATAGATTACTGTAAAAATGACACTGGCAGTGAAGCGGTTAATCACTAACATGCGCATGAATGGGTTAAGTGTGCCCTAGGGAGTGCAGTCACAGTCACGGAGATTGCGGCATGCGCACACGCATCCACACTGCCGCTTTTTAAAGGGGATGTATATATACGTCCATTTGCCTGCCCGTGCCATGCTGTAGACGTATATCTGCGTGTAGCGTGCAGAAAGCAGTTAAAGAAGTGCCAGGACGAAAGTATTTGTCCGGTTAAGGCTTTGAGGTTATATATGATGAGGAGGTCGGAGTTATCTTTCACAGTGACGATTCACCTTTAATAGGTTATCAATTTAGAGTGATATTACAACGATATTTGTATTAATTACAATTGAGACATTTAAAGATCATGATACATTCCTTTAGAATAGGAGCAGCCACAGAGGCTGCACGCATTGGGCTTGAGGCTAACAGTATTAAGAGAATAGGTAGGTGGAGCTCCGACTACTATACATTGTATATTCATCCTTATTAATTCCTACTTTGTTTCAGGTAATCGTCGCTCAGTGAGGATAGAGGGACATTCTTTTTTCTTCTGGGCTCAGAAAAAGGCGGCTGCCAGAATTTATTACGAAAATTTGGGTTTGGATCTGACTTCATTTTGCATTAATTGGTATGGTTGAAGGGGAATGATTTGAAGTGAGTTAGTATACGAGTTAGGTAGGCTTTACAGTGGGGATTGAAAGTTTGGGCACCCCAGGTAAAAATTTATATTAATGTGCATAACGAAGCCAAGGAAAGATGGAAAAATCTCCAAAAGGCATCAAATTACAGATTAGACATTCTTATAATATGTCAAAAAAAGTTAGATTTTATTTCCATCATTTACACTTTCAAAATTACAGAAAACCAAAAAATGGCGTCTGCAAAAGTTTGGGCACCCTGCAGATTTATAGCATGCACTGCCCCCTTTGCAAAGCTGAGACCTGCCAGTGTCATGGATTGTTCTCAATCATCGTCTGGGAAGACCAGGTGATGTCAATCTCAAATGTTTTAAATGCCCAGACTCATCTGACCTTGTCCCAACAATCAGCACCATTGGTTCTTCTAAGCAATCCCCACTGTATGCTAATTTTCCCCCACCTGACATTCTTATAATTCACTTGGGTGGAAATGATATTGGGAAAATGAAGACGTTCGACTTAATGACAAGTATGAAGGATACTTTTAGGTTTTTGAAGATAGTTTCTCCAAATACACCGTGGGTATTTTCGGAAATAATACCCAGGTTAAGATAGTTAGAATCAGTTACCTTTTAAGCCTTTGGAGAAAGTTTGAAAGAGAGTAAACAGAGCTGTGGAAAGACTCCTAGTTCCAGATTCCGGTATTTAATTTCATCATGTTGTCCTTAAAGGTGGTATTCAAGGTATGTATAGGTACGATGGAATACATTTATCAGAGGTAGGCTTGTATATCCTTAATTTCAACCTGCAAACATGCATCGAACAGGCCATGGTTTGGGATGGTGGTGACAGGAGGGCTGTTTTTTTCAGCCCTCCTATCGATTGGGATATGTGAGAATATGTTTAAAAAAGAGATGATGGTCAGCCCGAGTCTAAGGCCCCGTACACACGACCAAACATGTATGCTGAAACTGGTCCGCGGACCAGTTTCAGCATACATGTTTGGTCGTGTGTAGGCGCGGGCCTTTTCCCAGCAGACAAATATTCCTGGATGTGTTTTAAAACCGTCCGCTGGAATCCTGCCCGCTCGGACATGTACGGTCGTCAGTACAGACCTACCGTACATGTCCGAGCGCCCGCCGTCCCTCGCATGCGTCGAATGATTTTGACGCATGCGTGGAAGCCTTTAAATGGCAGGCCCGCCCATGTCGCCGCGTCATCGCCGCGGCGACGACGCGGACACGCCCCGCGTATTGTTTACGCGCGGACTTCTGTACGATGGTTAGTACAGCCATCGTACAGAAGCCCTCTGGCAGACATGTACGTTGAAAACGGTCCGACGGACCGGTTTCATCGTACATGTTTGCTCGTTAGTACCCGGCCTTAGTGGTTGAGTTTTGGTGAACTCTGGATGAATTTTGTTTGAAAATAAATATTTAAGTAATAAAGTTTATGACGTTATATATATTATTTTGATGTAAACCAATAAACCAGCCCGTGGCCTAATTTTATCCAATTATTTATTTGTGGAGTGGTTTGTTATTTTAATTATACATGTTTGCAGGTTGGTTTTTAGACGTCTACAGTCCCATGTGGGGGAAAGGGGGGGGCAGCCTATTTAGGCCCCATCTTGCCTCATGGGGCCGTGGCATTGGTTAATACATTAACATGAAAGGATTCATAATGGGGCTTATTCTATTGGGTAGCTAGGTCACGTGACAGAGAAGCTTCTAGAAGGCAAAAAATGTATACAAGGATTGGCTAATTAGGGTCAGGTGACCTATAACCTGCATGGGGGGGGGCTATTTATAGAACCCCCTGACTGGAATTTATGCCAGTCGCCAGAGAGGAGTCGTCGAGAAGAGCTTCCCTCTATGTGCTAAGGTCCCTTAATATGTTTAAAAAAGAGATGATGGTCAGCCCGAGTCTTAGTGGCTGGGTTGAGTTTTGGTGAATTCTGGATGAATTTTGTTTGAAAATAAATATTTAACTAATAAAGTTTATGACGTTATATAGAATTTTGATGTAAACCAATAAACCAGGCCATGGCCTAATTTTATCCAATTATGTATGTGCGGAGTGGTTTGTTATTTTAATTATGCATGTTTGCGGGTTGTTTTTTAGCCTGACGTCTACAGTCCCATGGGAAATACGAGTTTTCAAAATCTCCTCTTTAGTCCACTGGTTGGTCAATGTAGAATTTCTTTCAAAAAGCAATGCAATTCACTCAAGCTTGAAATACCTTAAGAGGCCAACATAGAATGTCAAGTGTTTGTTCATTATGTTCACAGAAAGACATCTATGACCCAATGCATTCCTTTTTCTTTCCACATTCCTCACAAAATGCCATAATCTCATAAGCCTTCTGCACAATAGCGTTGCTTAACCCAAATAGAATCTTCGCGATTATTTAAAGTACTATCACTTTAATAAAGGTAAGAATGCCTTCTTCCCAAGCCAAGCCTAGTTTGAAGTTTTTGAGAAATTTCAGCATAAAACTTATGTTTTGCTTTGTAGTTACATTTAACACATCTTTCAATCTTGTGCATGATCTGTTTAATCATCACCACTGAGATAATTTTCCCAGCATACTGTTCATCTCACAAATGGTACAGTGCTACATAAAAGGTAAAGCCCCACTCAAAAGCAAAACTGGATACTTACAAATGGTGTCAGTCTATAGTACACTGGGACAAGTCAAAATATAAAGAGTCCCACAATCCAAACAATTTATGGGACCGCAGGCCACACCTTGCCCACTTACCTTAGTTCCCCGGATACAACCTTATAGCTTTAGTAAACCACAACAAACACACTCTAAGTTGGCAAAAATTGGCTGCGGTATTTTATTGGTTTAAAATATAATCAAACGGATAAACATAATAATTCAATATTCAAATGGAAAAAAAATATCCAGCAAAAACCTTTGCCCAGTTTTCCGAACATGGGCTAATAAACCTTTATTGATCCAGAAATACACCCCCCCCCCCCCGGATGCCGGGGTGACCCAAACACATAAATACACTGCAACAGGGAGGGACAGAGGGAGCTTCTTCACCTGTAGGTCAGCTGCTGAAAAGAGGAAGTAAAGACCCTCAGCAGTCCCTTTTATCACCTCCTTAGGCACCACTAGAAACTTCCCTGGTTCCTAATTGGACCACCTGAAACTTGAAGCACACATTTAAAGAGACAGTACACCAATCCCCTTTATACATGCATACATTATCACCGTTAACCCCTCGCATGTCAATAAATAGAGCTGGGTGGCCACCGTCCCAAGAAAGTGGGCTCCAATAGTGCGCCCCCTTTTATCTATTTTACAAAATATTTTCAACTATTGATATGCAAACACACACCTCCCAACATTTTGAGATGGGAATGAGGGACACCTACTAGCAAATGTATGTAGGCATAAGACACATCCCCTGCCACACCCCCTTAAAGGAGAATTAACCCCAAAAAAGGTTAATTAAATCCACAAGGGACTTTCTTTTACCACTACTATTCCTTTTTATTGGCATGAGGGGTAAAGATGGACAGAGGGACATTGCTTCAAATCAGGGACAGTTGGGAGATATGTATGACCATATCAGACCACACATGAGACATGACCATACCCGACAACACATGACCCATACCTGACCACATATGATGCTGGTCCACTTTCCAATGCTGCACTGTTTAAATAGCCTGTTGCTTTTTTTTTCTGAACTGTGCTTCATAAGCAATATGACGAAGGGGCAGCCTTATGCTAAACATGCCGTACGCAAACGACGTAAACTGCGTACGCAGGGCGCGCATACCGTAGTGAATCGGCGTTAGTATGCAATTTGCATACTATACGCTGAGCACAACGGGAACGCCACCTAGCGGCCATCGCAAGAATGCAGCCTAAGATATGCGGGCATAAGAGCCTTATGCCACGCATATCGTTACGCCGGCGCAAGTAAGCAATTGCGCTGTGTAACTATGGTTACGCAGGCGCAATTGCTTCTTGAATCTGGGCCAGTGTTTTTAACTTTAAAGTGATAGTAAAGGCTTATTTGTTTTAAATAATAAACATGCTATACTTACACACTCTGTGCAATACACAGAGCGGCCTGAACCTCCTTTTCTGGGGTGTGCTCCCATAGCAAGTGCCTACATCAGAGGCTCTTTACCTCGATCGGAGATGCAGTGTCAGACTGACACACCCAATCACCGTGCTGCGCTCCCTTGCGGATGAGTGCAGTCGCGGCTTATCTTGCTGGCCGCCATATGACACCCAGTCAGCATAACTGAACCACTTCCCGGCTGTCATTTTGCATACGGCGGATGGGAGGTGGGTTAAGGAGAAGTACAGCTAAAGCTTTTTTGGCTATATTTCTCCTATGAATCACAGGAGTGCAGCATGTTCTGCACTCCTGTAACTTGCTGTTGCCTGACATCACAGAGCCGGTCCAGGTTCTAAAAAGATACTGAGCATATGGTGGGAATTCAGCCAAAACCCTGGACCGACATCTGGCTCAGGCTCGCACTAATTTGCTGAGATCCCCAAAAATAAGAATGTAGGGCCAAATCCACAGCCAGCGGCGCAAATTAAGTTTCTGAAAACTTATGTCATTTAAGTTACGGCGCCCTAAGTTGGTGTCGTAAGTGCCGTATCCACAGCGCATTTGCGCACAAAATTGCGCCAGCGTAACTTAAATTCCGAGGCATAAGGCGGGGTTATGGCAAGTGGGAAGGAAGTGGGCGTGCTTCATTGTAATGAGCCGTGACCCCATGCAAATGAAGGGCCGGCCATACTGCGCATGCGCGCACGAATCTGCTGCTCACTGCGCATGTGCAGAACTTTGCTCGGCGCAATCAGTGAGATAGGTAAAAGGCCAAGTGTACTTAGTTTGAGGATTGCCCTTTGCTTAAATAGCCCCAGTCAAACACACTTCCCTTGCAAAAGTATTTCCCTGTGTTCCCTTCCATGAGCAATTTGCTTCTGCTCTTAGTTTGTCAGTGTTTGTTGGTAAGTTGTGTGTGATAGAGAAGTGTTGGAGGAGTATTAGATTGTAGTTGTTGTTTGTTTCTGATAAGTGTATTTTTTGTTTGATTGTTTCTGCTAAGTGTTTTTTTTTTTTTTCTGCTTGGATTTTGTGTTTGTTTTTTGGGTGTTTGTTTTTGACTTTGTAGTAGCTGTCTGCTTGTGTGTTTTGCTTTTTGTGTGTTTGTTGTGTGTGTATTTTTGTGTGTTTGTCCTGTTTGTTTTCTTGTTGCTGGGTGGTGTCTGTGATGGCCCCCAAACGCAGGAAGCTGAATTTTTCTCATGTTGAGAAGCAAATCCTTGCCAGGTATATCATCCAATATGGAAGATATTTACATGGGCCTGATAGCCGGAACACCTCCCCGGCCCAAAGGAAGAGGATATATGCTAAAATTACGGATCACATAAATGCGGCGGGGGGGGGGAGACGAGGACCCCCGCTGGCATCAAGAAAAAGATCAATGATCTGAGGAGCGTGGTCCGCAATAAGGTGGCAAAGCTCACTGCCCATAGGAGGGGCACTGGAGGAGGGGGACCATGCCCCATCCGGCTGACTGAGGAGGAATGGGCAGTGGCCCAGTGTTTCGAGCCAGAGCAGGTGGTGGGCCTGCCTGGTTATCAGTCTGATGTTCCTGTGAGGCCAGGTAAGGTTTTTGTTTTTCTATTTGGTGATTAGCATGTGTGGGTGGGGGAAGGGAAGATGTGGCAAGTGTGTGGATCCTCAAACCTGTGATTGTTTGGTGTCCTCCACAGATGACCAGGAGATTGCTGGCCCATCAGGCCAGGCTGCTGCACCACCCCAAAGACAGGAGGCTGCTGAGGAGTCCCCAGGGGAGGGGAGTGGCCAAACCTCCCCTCATGAGGAGGCTGAGGGGGAGGAGGCTGAGGGGGAGGAGGATGAGGGGGAGGAGGAAGAAGATCTCCAGATTGGCCGGGAAATCCTTATTGCCACTGATCTCATGACATTTGAGGATACCCTTGAGGCTACCCCAGAGGCTGGCACCAGTCAGGCCACCATCAGGGGTAGCCCCTCCCACTCCTCCCCCAACAGGCCGCAACCCACAAGGGTCACTCTATCCCCTCCTCCCAGGCCACAAGCCTCAGGGGCAGGCAGAATGGCGATCCAGGAGACCAGGGGGGTGTTTGAGCGTCTGCCGGCCAGTCTGCAGAAGGACAATGCCCGGCAAACCCGCAGTCAGGGTGACATCAAAAAAACTATGACCAAGATGGAGCACAGCCTGGATGTAATGAGGGAGTCACTCAGTGATGTGGCCACCAATTCATTGGGGGTCATCACCTGTTTGTGGTCCCTGCATACCGCCACAACAGGCGTGGCCCAGGAGGTGACTGCCCTCACCCAGGCTGTGCAGGACAACACCCGGGCTGTGCAGGACAACACCCGGGCTGGCCAGGCCAATACGGCTGCCATCACTGTCTGTCTGAACAGGATAGCAGTGGCCTTGGAGGGCAGGCCAGCCGGAGGTCAGACACCAGGGGAGGCTCCTCCCTCCCCTGCTCACACCCCCCCCCCCATGAAGATACTCCCTCCCCTGCTCACACCCCCCCCATGAAGATACTCCCTCCCCTGCTCACACACCCCCCCATGAAGATACTCCCTCCCCTGCTCACACCCCCCCCCCGTGAAGATCCTCCAGTTGGCCGTGCCCGTGGGCAGCCCAGACGGAGCACTCGCCGCCGGAATTAAATTGCAGGGGTACTTTTTTTTTTTTTTTTATTTAATTTTTATGATTTTGTTCATTATACTGTACTTATGATTTGGTTTATGTGTGTGAATGATGTGTGAATGTGGGGGGTGGCATTCCTGATAAAATAAGGGTGTCACCCTCAGTTTTGGTGGAGTAGGGATCCCCAGGACCAGGGAGAAGTGATCCCAGGTTCCTAAATGGTGTATGAATGCACAGTGACATAATTGGAGCCGTGGCGTGGCGTTACTGCTCCCAAGTACCAAAGGGGGGGGGGTACTTGGATCTAATCCAATTCGATGTGCATGTGATATGTCTGTGCTAGGGACCACAGTGGTGTGCATTCATGCATTCTCATTGTGACATAATTAATGTGCGTTTCCAGTGAAAAAAAACATTCTCAATGTGACATAATTCATGTGCGTTTACTGTGAAAAGAAAAACATTCTCAATGTGACATTATTTAGGTGCGTTTACTGTGAAAAGATGCCTTCTGCGAGGCGTCTCCTGGCTGCTGTTCCCTCAGTAGACCGGATAGAGTGGGTTAGGGGGGGATTGCCTGGGTGGGGGGTCAGGTCACCACGTAAGTTAATCTCCAGTCCCCTTCTCATGGCAAAGTTGTGAAGAATACAACATGCACCGATTAGTTGGCACACAAAGTCTGGGGAATACAACAATGTACCCCCAGTCTTGTCCAGGCATCTGAAGCGGGACTTCAGCAGCCCAAATGTGCGCTCCACAACTGCCCGGGTGCGAATGTGAGCGTTGTTGTAGCGTTGCTCTCCTGGGGTTTGGGGGTTCCTGAATGGGGTCATCATATGGGGTCCCAGGGCATATCCAGAGTCACCTGGAAGGGAAAAGACAGGAGGATATTAGTCATGCATGTGCCCCTTGTGATGTCTGCATCATGGGGGGGGGACATACCTGACACCCATGTCACTCACCAATCAGCCAGCTGTCTCCATACATGTTCATCTCCAAATCTCGAGATATGTTGGTCTGCCGGAATATATAACTGTCATGGCACGAACCAGGAAATTTTGCACAGACGTGCCAGATGAGGCCATGGGCATCTACAATCACCTGGACATTTATGGAATGCCAGTTTTTGCGATTCCGGAACAGGTGCTCTGTCTTATGGGGGGGCTGTAGTGCCACATGGGTACAGTCAATGGCCCAGATGGTCCGTGGGAACCCAGCAATGTTATAAAAGTCCGCCATGGTCTTCAATCGCTGGTCCTCCTGGGTGGGCTTTTGAAATTGATTGCCCATGCGTCTTAGTATTGCAGGGACTACTTGATGGACACACCTGCTCATCGAGGACTGTACCGTCCCAGCCAGACCTCCACATGTTCTTTGGAAAGACCCAGTGGCAAGAAAATGCAGGGTTGCCATTACTTTGATGTGAGGTGGCAGGGCATGGGATCGTTGGGTTGGGGTGGTGAGATCATCCTGCAGGATTCGGGTTAATTCCAGGATGGCTTCCTGGTTAAAGCGGAAGTTGCCATAGACCTCAGAAGCAGTCATGCCAAAGAGATCTTGGCGTGGGCGGTATACCCTCTCCTGTGCCCTCCTCCTCCTTCTCTGTGCCCTCCTCCTTCTTTGCGCCTGTAAAGTAGCGAGTGCCGTTAGAATCATGGATGGGCCGGGCATTTTGGCAGTCAGATTGAAGTCCAGCAAAGATGTGTTGTCAGCTCTTCCTCAATGCTGTTGCTTGAGCAGACCTTTACACGGCAGGTGTAAAATTAGGGCTGCTTTTATAAAGTGTAATTTTGCTCCAGGAAACTAACAGGTGCGCACAGGGCGTAATATACGGCGCACAGGGCGTAATCTACGGCGCACACACTTAATTTTGTGGATCGCCCTATCTCCCTCATTTGCATCTTTGCCTATCAAAAAAAGCGGCGTGACTAGCGTAATTTGCGTCAGAGGATGCGCCGGTGTAATTATTTTAGGTAGGACGGAAAAAAACAGATTTTTCGTTTTGAGGATCGGGCGCAAAGATACGCACGGTGTAAAATTAGAAATCTCAAGTTAAGTCGGCGCATCTGCTTTGTGGATTTGGCCCGTAGTATTTAATGTCTTAATAGTTCCCATTTCAAACAGAACCTCCATCAGCTATTTTTTTCATATAGAAATCAACATTGTAATGGAATATATTCACAGAAACATTCCTCCAAAATATTTTTGTGCAGATGTACCCATTATTTCATTTTTTTATGAGAATAGGAGCCCCCACCAGCTATAATAAAGTCAAGAAACCAATATTACACTACACATTAGCTTTCATTGGCTGTTTTTTCACAGGTAGAATATATAAACATGTCTAACAGTATGCGTTAAAATAGGGGTTTTGTTTGCACACATTTGCAAATAAATACGTAAGCTGCAGAGCCACTTCACGGCACCCCAGTATTTTCTGCAGTCCTAACTCTAAATTTTGGGAACCTCCACAGTGGAAACACATGCAGTATAATGGATAGGCAGAGAGCAAGTGAGCCTGGCGGGAGCCCACCCCTCCTTATAGGCACAGGGGAACACTGGACACCCAGCATATAGCCCAATGGCAGCAAAGGTGTCCAGTGTGTCCCCTCACCAGTATTTCAACAGTACAAACAAATGGCCACTGTCCCTCACCTAGAACTGGAAGACAGCGATTATCGCTAGCGGCTACAGCAGCCACTTGCAATAATTTCAAGTAAATCCAGCAGACTGTATGTACCAAAGTTGATCAATCGTACATTTAGCCTGCCCATTAACGGTTCAAATCTTGGCTGGTTTCTGCTGAACCAGCCAAGATTTGAACCATGTATGGCCAGCCTAGTTTATTAGCTCCCATAAAAACAAAGATAATATGCACTTACAGCATGTGAACAAAACAGAAACATGTAATGCAATTCCACTTGATGGCAGCCTTTCCCCATCCTAGGCATTTTCTCATTCTGAGAGCCTCTTAACAGGAGCCAAAAGGGCCACGTGGACAGAAGCAAGGTACCAGAACAGCGTGATGGCGTGACAACATGTTTCTGGGCATTACTGCCCCCTTTGCAAGCCTGCTTTGCACTCTCAAATACGTGGAAGTGCATTGCTATTTTTCAGGATGCAGTTTAGTCTCAATTAACATTTCATGTTCCCCACTGCATAATAAAGCTTTACTTTTATAGCACTGGAGAAACTATAAAACACTGTATGGTTTGGTAAAATAACACAAGAACTACTGCATGTGATATTTGCAACAACTTGAGGTAATTCCTTTAGTATATTTCTTGACTAGGGTATTAATTATGGCTTGTCTTGCCTTGCAGCTATAACCAAAAACCTCCTACCCACCCAGCATAATAACCACACAACACATGTTGGAGTTAATGGTCACAGTAGCCTTTTATTACCAAGCAAGTAACCGATAAATAACAAAATTGACATACATAACATAAATAACAGCAATCCCCAATGTATAAAAGAATGGAGCCACAAGGTCCTATAGGGAATCAAAAAGACAAAGAAAGTACCTGCGTATCACTTACTCAGACCTCCAGCCTCAAAAAAACACTGACTCAGAGACAATACACAGATACACATCCCAACACTGGGAGCCGTACCTCAGATAGGTTCCTACACCTTACCTTTTTGTACTCATATCACCTAAAAGGGACCTTGCACCCCGCCACACCCTACCAAGTTACCCAGCACAACCCAGCACCCAGACCGAGACACCCATACAATTAGGGCAGGAGGGTGGGAAGCTTTCTCTATCCTGCTGAACCCCAACTAAAGCCCACCCCATGGAACAGGAACATTTTGGATAGCAGAACACCCACACTTAAAGTAGAAAGTCTTTATTGAAGCATAAATATAATAAAAGAAATGGATGGGTACAGGCAGGGGAAATGCAGATAGGTTGATGCGTTTCACATTGTAAAATTGCTTTATCAAAACCACAAGATTGCAAAAACCACAGTCTCTCTTATAACAGATACCGTATTTTTCGCTCCATAAGACGCACCCCCCCCCCCCAAAAAAACGGGGGGAAATGTGTGTGCGTCTTATGGAGCGAATACTGACCAAGGGAGCCGCTGAAAGTGGATCGTTTCGGTGGCAGAACGATGCCCTATGCATCACTCTGCCCCAGCTAAATCCTGTTTCCCCCCTGCCTTCAGCTGCTACAGGGAGAGAAACAAAAGGGTATTGTTCTTTATTTAACCCCCACAGGATCGGCATTTATACAGGCATTATTATGTTAATGAGGTTGCTGCTATTCATATGCAAAATACGCCTGCACAGAATATTGAGCCCGACACAGTCTGCTGGTAATCAGACACAGAGGGTTTCCTCCGGGTGTAGTTAACCCTTTTTGCGCCACAAATGGGGAAAATTGGTACAGATCTGGTACATAAACTTGGCAGCAAAAGAAATTATCTGCCCAGAAAAAATAAGCCCAGAGAATGGTACATAAGGCCAGGTTCTAATTCACTGGCGTGTCGGCGAAAAAGGGGGGAGAATCCTGTGGAGAGCCTCTCCTGTGTAACTACACCTGGAGGAAACCCTCTCTCTCTGCTTACCAGCAGACTGTGTCGGGCTTAATATTCTGTTGTCGTACTATGAATATTTAAAATCCAGCTAGCTGTCTGGGTCAGTTACACACATACAGCCATTGGTCTGGTATCCAGGTTCGTGTTCATCATTTTAAACTACCTGCATACCACCATGCTCCTGATGAAGCGTTTTCACGTGAAACATGTTGAGCAAAGCAAGAACTAATATCCTGCATATTGGACCTATGCTTAAGGCTTTACACCTCATATATACTTCTACTGCTTGTTGTTCATATTATTTAAATGTACCTGTATTATTGCTACGTTTTGGAAGTGTTATTGTAGTACTTGCTGGGCCCCTATGCTGATAAATATTGTATTATGATTTTTAAATTTTTTATATAGATTGCTATAATAAATATCTATAGATTTTATACTCATTACTCGTGTGCCGCCATTTTTATAGTCTAGATTAGTACTCATTTTCAATATACCGGGACGTTGGCACACATATATTGATGCATCCACCGTGTCACCCTGTGATGACGCATATCTAAGCAATTATTTTTAAATACATTGATGGCTTGTTTCTTGTCAATGTTCCCAATGTGGTCGTTTAAACTGTCTTTCAGTCTTCTCGTAGTGTGACCTACATACAGGCCTTACATGTAATCAAATAGATCACATACCTTGTTTTGCAATTGATAAAACTCTTAATATTAAAAATTCTGTTATTAGCAGTAGACTGAAATGTATCTCCTTTTGCAACACAAGGGCAGCATGGACAACTATTCGAGCCTCATTTGTAGAGCCTGATCTGAACTTACTAGGTGATAATAAGTTGCTTAAAGAGGGGACCCGACGAGATACTGCTTTGAAACCTCATGACAAAACCTTGGCAAAAATGTCATTCTCAATGAGGATGGAAATATGACATGTCAAGATATTTCTGATTTTTAGAAATTCAAGACTAAAGGGAGTTGAGAACACTGGAATATTTTTTTTTTTTTTTTTTTTATCAAAAAGGTTTTTATTGCTCACCAAACATACAAACAATGAAAGAATGACATCCTACACATTGTATTCCAACAGTCACGACAGCAAAATTGCAGGTCAAACAACAAAAGTACTAAACAAGATCTTTTCACATATTCAATATACCATCTTGGCCAGCTTGACACAGTTTGCAGAACCCCCTTCCCCGCCCGCTCTTCCACCCCTCCATCTTTTCTGTAGCCTACTAATGACCAGGCAGGAGACCCTGTCAGTTATCTTCTGCCCCTACATCCCTCCAAGTAGCCTTGCCTGTACCAGCTCCAAGGGGCTTAGCCCAGGTGTCGCGAGCCATGGATCCCACAGTTTAAGAATTTTCCCTGCGTTCCCTCTGTGTTGGTATATGTACTTTTCCATCAATAGTGTTCTACCCACATGTTGTACCCAGGTCTTGGTCGAAGGGGGTTCCCTCGACTTCCAGTGTAGGAGAATTAGCTTTCTCGCCTGGAACAGTGCCCTGGCGAATGCCACTCTGGTGCCCTCCTCCGAACACTGGAATATTAATGCTTCCTCGTCTAGGCATTTTATCACACAGGAGTTTCTCTCTCTCTGTACTCTCTGCAATGTTGAAAGCCCTATGAAGCATATTCTCACCATAACCCCTCCTCAAAAATCTATTGTTCATACTCCTTTTTTCCTTCTGAAATTCATCATCTCTACTGCATAATCTCTGCAATCTGAGAAACTGACCTACAGGAATGCCATGATGGGGATGTCCCGTGTCAACACGAAGTAGCACATTACCAGAATTAGGTTTTCTATACATGCTAGACTGAATGTGGCCTTCCTCACTGAAAAGTGTGACATCCAAAAAGGAAATTGATTCGCCATTCATCTGCCCAGTAAACTGCAGGTTTAGACAATTGCCATTCAAATAATCAAGAAAATAATCCAAATCACCTACAGTATTTGAGCAAACGAACAGCAAATCATGTATAAACCTCAGGTAGAACTTAAACTTTGAACAAAAAAGGGTTTCCATCCCCAAAAATACAGTCCCTCTCCAACCAACCCATATACAGGTTGGCGAGAGATGTTGAAAACCGAGCTCCCAACCGAGCTTTGGAGATAGAAACCCCAATCGAAAGAAAAGAAGTTGTGGGTCAACATAAAATCTAAACACTCCAAAATGTATTCTTTGTGAATCACTGAATAATTACTAATACAGTCAAGAAAAAAATCCACAGCCCGTAAACCAATATGATGAGGTATCTATGAGTAGAGGCTGGATACATTGCACGTTATCCAGGTGTCACCATCCTCCCATGCCAAGTCTCTACAACATTGTAATAATTGTTTAGTGTCCCTAAGGTCAGCCGGAAGGCTCCCTATTAAGGATTGTAGCTGACAATCAACCCACAGCCCAAGGTGTTCATTGAAAGAGCCACTATGGGACGCCCCTTAAGCGGGTCTAAACCTCTTTGTGTTTTTGGAAGATGGTGAAACACTGGCATAATAGGTGCTATGGGAACCATATTCACACCTTCTTTCCGTGACAAAATGCACAGATGAACCCCTTTTAAAACCAACACACCGAAAATGCATTTATTATCATTAGTAGGATAACTCTTATGCCCCGTACACACGATCGTTTTTCCCTTCGGAATAAACTCAGATGGGTTTTTCCGACGAAATTCCACTCAAGCTGTCTTGCATACACACGGATACACCAAATTCCAACCGTCCAAAATGCGGTAACGTACAACACTACGATGAGCCTAGAAAAATTAAGTTCAATGCTTTCGAGCATGTGCCGACTTGTTTCCGAGCATGCTTGTTTTTTTCTCCATCGGAGTTCAATACAGACGAACGGAATTTCCGATCTAATTTTTTTCCGTCGGAAAAAAGAGAATGTGTTCTCTTTCTAACTTCGTCGGAATTTACGATGGAAAAAGTCAGATGGGGCATACACACGATCGGAATATCCGATGAAAAAATTCCGTCTGACTTTTTCCATCGGAAATTCCAATTGTGTGTACAAGGCATTAGGCTCAGAATTTATATACTTATCAGACAGCTGTCAAAGAGCCTCTGCCTGATACATAGAGGCATCCTGAACCACCACCAATCCCCCCTTATCTGAATTTTTAATCACTATAGCTGATTCCTTACTAAGTGACTCAAGCGCAAGACGCTCTTTAGAGGACAGATTATCATTGAAAACATGGCCCCTGCTTCCAGAACGTAGAGCCAATCAAGTTCATTATTTTTCAACAGTCTTATGAAAGGTGTCCACTTGTAGTATAATCACAAATCTCAGTCTCTGTATTGGAAAAGCTGACATGCTTACCCGTACTGCTCACAGTGGAACGTTTCCTAAATCTGTGTTGAAAATGTGGTTTCTTCCAAACATAAACAGAATTGGTCTCGTAATCAAATCGATCTCTCAGTAACTTTTCCTTCTTATTTTCAATAATACCCTTCTTCTAACGATCCAACTTGTCCCCCAGACTCAAATCCAAATCTTTAAAAAAGACAGTTTCTTTAAATGGCAAGATTTCCCTTTTTGTCCGAAATCTCCTGTTGTAATCTCTCTATCTCATGGGCTAGCACAAAGGTACCTTAAATAACAACACAACACACAAGTATGATCCAACATATTTATTAAATGGAAAATATATGGCCACGGTGTTACCCATAGGGGGAGGGGTTAAATTAATTTAATTAAATAAATAATTAATAATACATATTTCAAAGGGAATAACCTGCTGTCCATCCAGCCAAAGCTGGACGACTAATCCCCCATTTCGGATAACAACGTGACTTGAGAATAGGGAGGGAGGGTGGGCGACGCTGGCTGACAGGACGGGCTGAGGAGACCGCCGCGCTGGAGCCCTTTTATAACCTCCTACAGCGCGGGTTTCTCCCGCCCGATTCGACCAATCGGCGGATCCGCTTCTTCCGCCAATCACACGCTGTTGCTGCCCAGCATCTGCACGGCACCTGAAACGAAAGGACACAGCAGGAGAGACTGCACAGCGGTGCTTCTCGTCCTTTGGTCCAGCCCATGTTGGTCCAGCATATTGCTGGGACCTTTCATGGGCTAGCACAAAGGTACCTTAAATAACAACACAACACACAAGTATGATCCAACATATTTATTAAATGGAAAATATATGGCCACGGTGTTACCCATAGGGGGAGGGGTTAAATTAATTTAATTAAATAAATAATTAATAATACATATTTCAAAGGGAATAACCTGCTGTCCATCCAGCCAAAGCTGGACGACTAATCCCCACCGGCCGGCGCCGGCAGAGCAACTGCCGGCTGAGGCCCCCCACCACCGTGGCTGCTTCTATCAGGTTTTGCAAACCCATATTGAAAATGTCGATGCCAATGGGTGACAAATGGACTCTATCCCTGCGAAAAAGGCCTGGGATAAAACCTTCTAATTCCGAGTGGCGGAACGACACTCCGCCAGAAGAAATTAGGAAACTGTGGATGGTCCTATTAAGTCTCCTCCGAATTCTGTCCAAATAAAACAGGCTACTCTGAGGGGACCACAGAATTCTTGGAATCATTTCAGAAAAGGCCAACACAGAACCTGGAAACATGAGACTTATCGTATGCAAATCCCTTTTTATTTCACATAATAGATCCCAAGTGCCCAATTTACCTAAATCGTTTCCCCCCGCATGTAGAACCAGAATCTGAGGTGAGGGCCATATGGCCGACAAATACACCAAATGTTCCTTCATATTACGCCATCTCAAACCCCTAACACCTGACCATAGTAAAGTAAAAAATGAGGAGTCTAGACCTAGGTTAGTGGAGTAGGGCCTCGATTCGGCATGCTTGGCGGCCCAGAAAACATAAGAGTGGCCCACTATCCATACCACCTTCTTGACTTGCTCTGAAAGAAAAATTATAAAATTAATAGTTCCGGACGAACATATAACTTGTACCTAGAACTATTCCAGCGCCCAACATACTTCAACCTGTCCTCTGAAAAGCCCATGGCGTTAGCTATCGTGGCTGCCCCTATCCTAAAGGAATGTGACGAAAAACGAAATGCTGACAAATTCAAAAGTCTCAAACAAGCAGAAAAAAACGGCCGAAAATTGATACCTGGTAAGAGGGGATAAATCATTGTGAACAAAAAACAAGCCAGAATGAGTCGGCCTTACCGCCAAATACCTTTTGACTTGAATGACCGGGCATAAGGAATCGTTAGAACTAGAAAGGGAAAACCAACAACCTTTACCTACTGGCATAGATTTGGACCTGCAAAGAAAAATAAGAAGACAGCCATCCTGCACACGAATATGATTGAACCTAAGAAAAGATGAGGAAGACTTGTTAGCTGCTGTGAATTCTCCTACCCTGAGAGCTCCGAAAAAGGCAACTGAAAAAACGGCTTTAAAAAGCAGAACCTCAAAACCGGATGAACATACCTCTTGAAGCGAACCCAGGAGGTCCAATAAAAGTTCGACCGAAATGGGACGCCTGCCGTCACTTGAAGGCCTGGACCTCCTAAAACCTTTCAAAACTTGAGTCACTTGGAAGAAAGACGTCAAGGCTGGTAGACCTGAAAATTTCAAAAAGAATGACACCCCCGCAAGGATCTTGCTCACTGACGCCGGGGATAACCGTGCCTGGATTAAATTGGATAAAAAAGATAAAGCTAACAACGGAGTGACACTAAAAGGATCCGCTCCCACAATCTGGCAAAAAGAAAACCATCTGGACCAAGATAACTTATAGTCCGACCATGTCTTACTTGAAACTGAATTGCGTAGGTTACTGAAAATTAGTCCCATATTAAGCCCCAGAGGAATTCCGGGCAAGGGGTCCCCTGTTGATCTGCCGCTGGCGCCAGGTCCCGGAACTTCGCAAACTGTAGGCGAGACAAAGCATCAGCAATATTGTTATGAATTCCAGCTATATGTTCAGCCTTAAGCCAAATATTGTGGCGCATGCAGTGCAATACCAAAAAACGCAGCAGTTTAACAACTGGCTCAGATCTAGAAGATAAAGCATTAATAGCGAAAAGGACCCCTTTATTGTCCGTATGGACCATGACTCTCCTATTCTCAAAGAATTCTTTCCAGATTACTACTGAAACTACCACTGGAAATAATTCCAGGAGGACCAGGTTTTGTAAGATGTCCTCCTGCAACCATTCCTGATGCCAAACACCAGCGCACCAATGCCCATTAAGGAAGGCCCCAAAGCCTACCGAGCCGGCTGCGTCCGTAAAGAAATTCATCTGGCTACTTACTACAAACTCCTGTTGCCACACTGTGGAACCGTTAAAATTGGTCAAAAAAGCATCCCAGATCTTAAGATCCTCCCTAACCCCTTTCGACAACCGGATGTGCACCCGCGGGTTAGTAAGGCCTTTAATGGCCAAGGAGAAACTACGTGAGAAAACCCTAGCCATTGGGATGACCCGGGCAGCAAACGCAAACAGCCCCAGTAAAGACTGGGCTTCTTTCAATAGCACTTTCTTCCTGGATAAGAATGAAGAGATCAAGGATCTTAGTTTCCGCAATTTTTGCTCCGGTAATCTGAACTCCATGTGTATCGAATCAATGATAATGCCGAGGAATTCGATAGACGTGGAGGGAAAAAAGGTTTTTTCCTGCGCTAGGGGAACGCCAAAGTCTTCACAGATTTCAAAGAAAACCTGTAAAGCCTCAGAGCATTCCGAGGATCCCTCCTTCCCAAAGAATAAAAAATCATCTAGGTAATGCAAAGCAGCCCCATGGGGAAACCTTTGGGATAGGACCCAGTGCAAAAAGGTGGAGAAGGCTTCAAAGTAAAAGCATGAAAGGGAAAATCCCATGGGCATAGCCTTATCAAAGAAAAATTGACCCAAAAAATGAAATCCCAAAGAATTAAATCCTTGGGGGTGTACAGGCAATAAACGAAAAGCCGCTTTGATGTCGGCTTTAGCCAGCAATGAACCTTTGCCCATCTGCCTTAAGATGACCAAAGCTTCATCAAATGAAGAATAACATACAGGAGCTAATATGTTAGAAACCTCATCATTCAGGGAGGATTTGGGAGGGTAGGAAAGATGATGAATTAACCTATATGCTCCCTCTTCTTTTTTGGGCACTATGCCCAACGGGGACAAACGAAAATTTGTAAAGGGGGGAGCCTGGAAAGGGCCCGCAACCCTACCTTCAGCCAGTTCTTTGGATATTTTTTCATACACAACATCAACATGGCAGTCAACTGATAGTAAATTTTTTACCATCACACAACCCGGGCCTGTAAAGGCCGGGACTAAAAACCCGTCTCTGAATCCTTCAATTAGCAGAGCCGCCATCCTGCGGTCTGGGTAGCGCTCTAACCATGGTTGCATTACGGCTAGCCTCACTGGAGTCGGCGCCTTTTCCATGGTTATCCTTGGAAACTGGCTGAAAAGAGGATGCGGCGGATTTGCGGAAACACCTGCTGGCTGCATGAGAACCGCTGCAGTAGGAGCAGTCGTGCCTATATCGACAATTTGTAAGGAACTTGCACTGGCCCTCATTGAAGGCAAAGCAAAAACCTTTGCGAAAATTGCTTTGGCTATTTGTCGGGGGCCTAGGAGTAAACTGGGGTTTTGCTGGCAACATTAAGTTTAACCATAGACCCACGTCTTTTGTCCCCCAGTGTAGCGACGGGTGGACTGCCAATTTTTGCCGAAAATTCTCGTCATACGAGAACCAAGACGAGCCCCCGAAATGGCGAAACGCCTCGGCAATAATGTCCAAGTGCTGGAATAGACCCGAGCACTTGCTGGGGAAACGCTCTCCCATTACAGCTGCATAAATGCAGAAAGCCTGAAGCCAATTTTGAAAAGTTTTAGGCACGGCCCTCCTCCTATCCTCCTCAGACCTATCACCCGCTGGTTTATCAGCCTTAGATAAAAACTCCTTGGAGGAGGGCAATAAAGACAACAAGTCGATGAACTCTCCCCTCCAAATTCTTTCTTTCACTGTCTTGGGCAAATGAAAGCCCAACGGGGACAGAACACATGGGAGGGGCTCCTTAAACGAAGACTCCCCCACTGTCACAGCTGACGGCCTAATAGGCAATGAGGGGTTAATAGCATTAACCAAGCCCTTAGCAGTAATTGGCTTTCTAATATCCTGCAATGCATGAGTACCTGACTCCTGCCAAATTGCATTAACATCCTCCAAATACTGCATATCATGCGGGATAAAATCATTACTGGACTCATGTAAATAATCAGCACCATACACTTGTGCCCTTCTGCCTCACTCTGTGATTGTTGTTCTGCACCCATGGCTTGTGCACCTGCATAATTAATACATAAATTCCTGTCACTATAAGCACCAGACACCTGTGCCCCCTGTATACCTCTATCAGCACCACTAGCATGTGCCCCTTGAAATTGGTGTAAAACATTTGACAGGGAATTAACCAGTACAGACAACTGAGACATATCAGGATATGATTTCTCACCAACTTGGGACATAGGCTGCTCACTCTCCTCCACTTGTATAGGGTGTGTAGCGCTGCTCTCTCGCTGCCGAGATGCACTTCTTGTCACAGCTGCTTCTTTCTTCAGACTTGACTGAGGAGAAGGGGCTGCACTCTGAACTTTTCTCTTTCTCCCTGGCTTCTGTTTTGCTGCGCTCCCCGCAGCAGCTGAGCCTTTTCTCTGCACCGGAGGGGATGGTGTGGGCTGTACTGAAGTGTTACCTTCTTCTAGACAGCGGAGCAGCCATTCCTCACCCCCCTTGCTCTCAGCCCTCTCCAGCAGTTGGCACAGGAGGGCTTCCCTGCTACTGGTGGCGCGGCGCTTCATCCTGAGGTGCTGACAGGCACTGTCCCTGCTGCGACGCTGGCTGACAGGACGGGCTGAGGAGACCGCCGCGCTGGAGCCCTTTTATAACCTCCTACAGCGCGGGTTTCTCCCGCCCGATTCGACCAATCGGCGGATCCGCTTCTTCCGCCAATCACACGCTGTTGCTGCCCAGCATCTGCACGGCACCTGAAACGAAAGGACACAGCAGGAGAGACTGCACAGCGGTGCTTCTCGTCCTTTGGTCCAGCCCATGTTGGTCCAGCATATTGCTGGGACCTTTCATTAGATTTAGATTTAACAATAATTCTTATGAGTTCCAAAGAACATCCCGTAAAAGTATCAGTCCATGATTTTTTAAGGTCCTCATCTGCAAGTTCAAAAGTTGGAAATGTCTTTATTCTGAGTCCATGGGGCACTCACTGAAGGGTCAGGTACTCATTAATAGTGTTCTTGTCCCAAAAAGATTTAATCTCTTTGACCATAAGGCTCTCCATTTTATGAAACAAAAACTTAAGAGAACCTGTCCCGTCATCCACAGTAGTGTGTAGGCTTTGGCTGGCCGCTGATCGTAATCGATTCTTGTGTGCCGTGCTCAAAGTCCTGCTATATCTTTCCCCTGCCATAAATGTAACCACATCCGATGAAATGCTCATAATAAAGTAAACTGTAGAGAGGTGATAAACACAAAAAACAATTACTCACCAAGCCAGTGCTGCGAGGATAAAGGAATCAGACCGCTGCTCACAGGTGATACAATGGGTAACACTCCAAGGTTGCTTCTGTGACGTGGGGTGCACGCCCTGCCACTGCAGCAGAAATCATGGAACAGGAAAACTTCAGATCGGCAGCACACCCACACAGGTAGTAAAGTAGAAAGTCTTTATTGAAGCATAAATATAATAAAAGCCATGGATGGGTACAGGAAGGGGAAATGCAGGTAGGTTGACGTGTTTCACACTGTAAACGTGCTTTGTCAAAACCACAAGATTGCAAAAGTCACAGTCTCTCTTATAACACATAAATCACATGACAGCACAGGTGTAAATCATCAAATTGAACTTAGCAATTGCCAACACAAACCAATAAAATCTTCTGCTTAAGATTTTTTTTATAAAAACAAAAACACAGAAAAGATTCTATTCTATATAGCAACCTCAAAGAACAAAGGGAAAAAGAATGGTTCCCCCTGATCTAAAAACATTACGCACTACTCAATACGATAAGGCGGACATTCCTTAATTGAAAATAGATGAGATACCAAGTACACAGAAGAATGACATGAAGTGGAAAAATAATAACAATAAAATAGATAAATAAATAATCAATACTGGTTGCCAGTAAAAGACAGAATCACTTTCAAAGCACTCTGTCTTACGCATAAGTGTATTCTAGGAAATGCCCCCCAATATCTATGCGAAAAACTAAAAGCTCACAACCCCAATCGCGTTCTGCGATCCACAAACCAAAATCTACTTCAGATTCCCAAAGCCAAATACAGGTCCAAAGGAGAAAGAAGATTTGCGGTCCAAGGACCTAGACTGTGGAACGCGCTACCAACCAGCATCTGGTTAGAGGAGAACCACTTGGCATTCAGAAGAAAGATCAAAACCCATCTCTTCTGAGATCATGGATACCAAGCGCCCAGAGGCGATTCAGTTTGCATGTGTTGCGCTATATAAGTTTCTCACTCACTCAATAAAGAATTCCCAAATTACAGTAGCATACATTAATCATATAAGTGGGTTAAATCTCACTCAAAATTCAACTCCTGGGGAATTCTGGTATTTAGAGAAAATATCCAGAATACTTCCTGTTTACACATGATTCTGAATTTATCCCCCCTGCTGGGTGTATTGATCCTCTCTATGCCCTGCATTTGTAGTAAACTGATGTCACCACCATGAACATGATTAAAATGTCGGGGAACATTGGTGGCTTGTTTCCTGTCAATGTTCCCAATGTGGTCGTTTAAACGGTCTCTCAGTCTTCTCGTAGTGCGACCTACATATTGGACTCTACAGGCCTTACATGTGATTAAATAGATTACATACCTTGGGCCAGATCCACAAAGAAGTTACGTCGGCGTATCTATTGATACGCCGCGTAACTTCTAGGATGCCCCGTCATATCTTTGTTTTGTATCCACAAAACAAGATACGACTGAATGGGGGCTAGATCCGACTGACGTACGTCTTAGTACTCGGTCGGATCTTAGGTGCATATTTACGCTGGCCACTAGGTGGCGCTTCCGTTGATTTCCGCGTAGATTATGCAAATTAGCTAGATACGCCGATTCTCAGAACGTACGTCCGGCCAGCGCATTTTTTTACGTCGTTTACATAAGGCTTTTTCCGGCGCACCATTAACCCTGGGTCTATGAGGCGTAAGCAATGTTAAGTATGGACGTCGGGCCAGCGTCAAATTTTTTGTCGTGTACGTCGTTTGCGTAAAACGTTCGCGAATAGGGCTTTGCGTAAATTACGTTCATGTCGAAAGCATTGACTATTTACGACGTGATTTCGAGCATGCGCACTGGGATACCCCCACGGACAGCATGCGCCATTCAAAAAAAAAGGAATTTACGTGGGGTCAAGTTGAATTACCATAAAACATGCCCACATCTTTGTCATTTGAATTCCCCGCCCTTACGCCGACACATTAACGCTACGCCGCCGTAACTTTAGACGCAAGTGCTTTGTGAATACAGCACTTACCTCTCAAAGTACCGGCGGCGTAGCGTAACTACGATACGCTACGCCTGCTTAAAATTACGCCGATCTACGTGGATCTGGACCCTTGTGTTGCAATTGATAAAACTCTTAATATTAAACATTCTATTATTAGTAGTAGCCTGAAATGTATCTCCTTTTGCAAAACAAAACCCCACTTGGCCACCAAGACCCCAACTCCCCCCCCCCCCCCAGTTTTACCCCTCTCTGACCTAGACCAATAAGCACCACTCTTTTTCCTGTACTTTTACTTGGCCCAACTTTTTTACCATGCCAAGCCCCTTAACCCCAGTCATGCTGGCCCTACGTCCATTGCCTTTTTCTCTTTTACTCCCGGCCTCCCTATACAGATAATAAATATAATGCCCATAAAGGGCATAGCGCTTGTAGTAAAGCTGAACATTGCTGGGTAATGATTATCTAGAATTGGATCAATTTTTATTTAACTGCTGCAGGAGATCTGTGGCTTACTCTGGTTACGGGAAACCTCCAAAGCAAAACTGGGGCTGCTTAGGATTTACCTAAAAAATAACTATTTAAAAATCTATTTATTTAACTGCTTCCCCTGATATACAAACATACATGGTGTTGTTAAATATGGGGAACATTTCAAAATGTACTTTCATTTTAGAAGTTGGAAAACCTTCGATTTGTTAGCTTTGTAATGTAGAGTAGCTGTCTGTTCATAATACAGAGACGTGAGTACAGTGAGACAACTGGTGATTTGCACATTGCAGTAATGTGCTTGAATCCAAACATCTGTTCACTTGTCATTATCACAGTAGAAAGAGGTCATTACAAAGCAAGCATGTTTCCTTTCCTTAAGAGCCACTGGCTATATCAAATAACCTGCATGGTAATATATTGGCTTAATCAATTAACACTGTGAAATTCCATTTAAGACATGACAAAGGAATCCTACTGGATTTGTTTCCGTTCTAAAACATCAGCATCTGTAAAGGTGAAGTAAAAGCACTTAACATATAATATCTGTTATATCCTACTGACTGCAAAAGTCTATGCTAAATGACAAGGGAAACTCCAGGATTAAAAAAAGGACTATTATGGCTAGATTGAATTTTATTATCACATTATCTAAGGGGAATGTTTATTGGGCAATTGCCTGCATTCCCCATCAGCATTTGGATTTGGGGGTGTTTTGAGGGGGGTTCTCCAAAAAATGGACCTCCCCTGAAAACTGGTGTCCAATGTTTACTGGCATTAGGCTCTTTGGCTCCTCTGGTGCCAAAAAGGGGTACCAGCAAGGAGAGGCTTATGAAAAACCTACCTGCCCCTTATGTTGGGAGTTAGCTTTAGTAGTTCAGTTTGGATTTAGTGCCTAGACTTCTTCATTTAAAGTGTATGTACAATCAAAACTTTACGGCCTGGATTCACATACATTGGCGCATATTTATGCCGGCATAGCGTATCTAATACGCCGACGTAGCGCAGAGAGGCAAGCACCAAATTCACAAAGCACTATGGCTATGGCCGCCGGCTGTATTTCGGGAGCGCGCCCACAAAGACTCAACACCATGCTCACTCGCTCACATGAAGGTGTTGAGCCCTTGCGGGGGGGGAGCCGAGACAGCCGCCGGGGGACCCTAGAATACCAGGTTCCGGGAGGTAAGTATAACATTTTTGTTATTTAAAAAAATAAAAATAACTTTAGTGATCCTTTAAAGTTTAAAAACCCCTGTCAGTAGGCGTTTCAATTTAGGTGAGATGCTCGGCTTATCCTCTTCTAAAGGGACACTTCAGCTTTTCCAATTACATTAAATGGAGGGGAATTTAGTAAGTCCAGGAAAGACAGAATATGGATCAGCTGTGCATGGCATCCAGTTAGTTTCTACCATTCATTTTGAAGCAAGAAGAAAATTGGGTAGTATGCACAGCTGTTGCAAATTCTGTATGTTCCAGTTTTAGCAAATCCCCCTCCTAAGTTTGCACCACGGTATTGTAATGGAAGCAGCACAGTGGTGTAGTGGTTAGCACTTTCACCTAGCAGAAAAAGGGTCGCTGGTTCCAATCCCAATCATGAGACCAGCTGCCTGGAGTTTGCATGTTCTCCCTGTGCCTGTGTGGGTTTCAGCTGGGTATTCTGGTTTCGTCCCACACTCCAAAGACCTGCTGGTAGGTTAATTGGATCCTGTCTAAATTGGCCCTAGTATGTGAATGTATAAACGAGTTAGGACAGGGCTCAAAATTTCAATTCCTGAGCAACTAACCAGGCCTCAAGGGTTGCCCCTAAACATGTCCTCATGAAATGACACTTAAATGTTTTATGCATAATTACATTATAAAAATAAATATTAACAACAAGTTTATCAGTGTCCCTCAGCACAGCCTCCCTAGTGCCCATCAATACAGGCTCTCTTGTGCCCACCATTGCAGCCACACCATGCTCACCATTGCAGCCACACTGTGCCCACCATTGCAGCCACACTGTGCCCACCATTGCCGCCTCACTGTGCCCACCATTGCCGCAACACTATTCCCAGCATTGCAGCCACACTGTACCCACCATTGCAACATCACTGTGCCCACCATTGCAGCCACACTGTGCCCACAATTGTAGCCTCACTGTGCCCACCATTGCCACCACATTGTTCCCACCATTGCAGCAACACAGTGCTCACCATTGTAGCCTCACTGTGCCCACCATTGCAGCACAGTGGTGCTCACCATTGCAGTCTCACTGTGCCGACCATTGCAAGCCACACTGTGCCCACCATTGCAGTCTCACTGTGCCGACCATTGTAAGCCACACTGTGCCCACCATTACAGCCTCACTGTGCCCACCATTGCAGCCTCACTGTGCCTACTATTGCAGCCTCACTGTGACCTCCATTGCAGCCTTAATGTGCCCACCATTGCAGCCTCACTGTGCCCACCATTGCAGCACAGTGGTGCTCACCATTGCAGCCTCACTGTGCTGACCATTGCAGCCACACTGTTCCCACCATTGCAGCCTCACTGTGCCCACTATTGCAGCATCACTGTGCCCACCATTGCAACCTTACTGTGCCCACCATTGCAGCCTCACTGTGCTCACCATTGCAGCCACACTGTGTCCACCATTGCAGCCTCAATGTACCAACCACTGCAGCCTCACTGTGCCCACCATTGCAGCTACACTGCGCCCACCATTGCAGCCTCACTGTGCCCACCATTGCAACCACACTGCGCCCACCATTGCAGCCTTGCCTGGGCAGAAAAAGTACGGTACCCGATCAACCCCACCTACCGGCGGTGCTTGCCCCCCCCCAGGCAGCCCAGCTCCTAGCCAGCCCTCATTTTTCTCTTGCAAAATGCGAGTAGTCAAGTGGAAAATTTGATGGCTAAGTTAGGGACCATAGATTGCAAGCTCCTTGAGGGCAGGGACTGATGTGAATGTACAATATAGATGTAAAGCACTGTGTAAATTGTCAGCGCTATATAAGTACCTGTAATAAATAAATACAAATGGAAGTATATCTCCTAATTACCATACACCTTTTTTAGAAATTGTGGTTGTTTTTTTGTTTTTTGTTTTTTTTTTATTTATATTTATCCTTTATTAGAAAATTGTTCATATACAAAACAGACCAACATTGGTAATAAAAACTGATTCCTCAAAAGTGAGAGCCACAAAAAATATTAACCTACATCTTCTTTAGTTTTCCACTTTCCTGTAATTTACTCTAATATCTCCTCCCAATATTCTTGTATTCTCGGGCAATCCCACCAAATATGCATGGTCGTTCCTTTTTGTTTACAATTCCTCCAACATAGCGAGGAGTTATTTGAGTGAATTTTGCTCATTCTCTCTGGAGTCAGGTGCCAGCGTACCATACACTTGTAATTTGCTTCTTTTTTTTTTTAATTAGTTTTTATTAGGAAAAATCTGTATACATCTTATACAAATCGTAGAAAAGGAAAACAAAACATGAGAAAACAAGCGTTACCATGAAAGTACATCAAATACTTGTAATTTGCTTCTATTGTCGCAATGTCAGATGCAAAATTAAATACTGCCTCTATCATTTGTGATTCTTCCAGCTTTTTACCCATATCTTGTCCCCATTTTTCTATACATGTCAATGTTCCCTGTGTTTCTAGGTTTGTTAATATTTCATAAAGTTGCGATACTCCATGTTTTAATGGTTTTTCTATACTACAAAGCTTTTCAATTAGGTTTAATGTTTTACCATTTCTAATTGGTTGTGGTATAGTTCTCACTAAGTGCTTTAACTGAAAAAACTCCCATTCGCTAAACTGCTGGTCCCCATCTACTGTTTTTAACTCTTGTCTTGACCTTATTTTACCTTGTGTAATAATATCCCTAAGCTGTGTAGCACCCAATTGCTTTCCCATCCGTGTATTATTTCCTGGAATAAAAAAAATTGTGGGATTAACGGAGAGTTATATTCCCATTTTTCACGCCTGTGCATTGTGTCCCATATTTTAAATACATTCTTAGTTATAACGTGAGTATCCGTGTCTATTTTTCTATATTTAGGGGGTATCCAAAAGTTTTTGTGTAATTGTGTCATGCTTAATATATCTTCCATTTGTACCCGTTTCTTTTTAGTGTATAAATTTGTCCATTCTGCTAGTCTTGCTAATGTTACTGCGTGGTAATATCTTTTTATATCTGGGAGTGCCAACCCCCCCTTTTTTTCAAATCCAATGACGCGGGTGACGGGGGGCGGGACCGAGTCCGGCATTCGTGTCTATAGATGCTGGACTATGGAGCGCGCCCGCAAGGTAACCCTCCTGGGAAAGTGCTTCCCGGGGGGGGGGGGGGTTATCTGATACGGGGAGGAGCCGAGACAGCCACTGAGGGACCCCAGAAGACATGGTTCGGGGGCCACTCTGTGCAAAACGAGTATGACATGTTTGTTATTTAAAAAAACACATTTCTAACCTTTAGTATCACTTTAAGAACTTTTGCATGGCATTTATGCATGTCATTGAATGTACTAAAGATTTTCATATAAATATTTATATGAATATTCGTAAGAACGTTTAATCGTATCTATGGCTAGCTTAATTCATATTTATTCATCCAAGTAAGGCTATTAGTTTAAAAGAGTACAGATCTCCTTAAAGAAAGGTAGGGGGTTGTTGCATCTGTGTAAACTTTCAAATTATCTGAAACCTGAGGTTTCATTAAATGAGTAAGCAAACATTACTGAAGATAGAATTTACTGAGAACCTGTAGGTAAAGTGCACATTATGTATGACCTTTTTCTTGTTTTGAAAAAAGGAAAAGAAATCCCAGACTTTCCATTCTCTGCCCTAGAGAAAATCATTGCCAACAACAATCTCTTTGCTTTGTTAGATCATTAGTCACTTAGAAATTATTGATAAATTAGGAACAATTATTTCATTCTTGTGACTTAGCAGCAGATTCAAATTTCTTTTTTTGCACATTCAAAACATTTGACCTTCTTTTTTTTTGTAATAGTCACTGCAAAGGGGCTGATAGCTTTTAAAACTAGTTTATCTACCAGCATAGGTTTCTTTTCAGGATGCTGGAATATAAATACTACAGATTCAGCACATTTTATTCATCTAATACAATCTACCTATGCTGGTATATATGCAAAAATATTGGCCCGGATTCAGATACAATGGTGCATCTATCCGCGGGCGTAACGTATCTCAGATACATTACGCCGCCGTAACCTAGGGCGCAAGTTCCATATTCATAAAGAACTTGCGCCCTAAGTTACGGCGGCGTAGCGTATTTGGTCCTGCGTAAGCCTGCCTAATTCAAATGTGGATGATGTGGGCGTGTTTTATTCACATTTATTGTGACCCCACGTATTTGAAGTTTTTTACGAACAGCGCATGCGCCGTTCGTGAAAGAATCCCAGTGCGCATGATCGAAATTACCCCGCAAATCGTCATTGCTTTAGACGTGAACGTAACTTACGTACAGCCCTATTCGCGAACGACTTACGCAAACGATGTAAAATATTCAAAATTCGACGCGGGAACGACGTCCATACTTAACATAGGATACCCCTCATATAGCAGGGGTAACTTTACGCCGCAAAAAGCCGAACGTAAACGACGTAAAAAATGTGCCGGGCGGACGTACGTTTCTGAATCGGCGTATCTACCTAATTAGCATATTCCTCACGTAAATCTACGGAAGCGCCACCTAGAGGCCAGCGTAAATAAGCAGCCAAAGATACGACGGTGTAAGACACTTACGCCGGTCGGATCTTAGGGAAATCTATGCGTAACTGATTCTATGAATCAGTCGCATAGATACGACCCCGCAACTCAGAGTTACGACGGCGTATCCGGAGATACGCCGTCGTAACTGCTCTCTGAATCCGGGCCATTGTCTCCAGGAAAAAAAAGTACCTGTTTATGGTCGGCTCAGTCATACACATTTTATAGCAGATGTATTTGGAGGCATTAGTAAACACATTCCAAGTGTGTAGACAATAAAAATGAATGGTTTGCACTGAGTGTAGTTCATACCATTGCCTCGCTGCGTTTAAAAAAGTACAGCAGGCTGCATTTTTTTTGGGGAACTCAACATGCAAAAATGCTCAGCAGCTGGACTGTGACTCCTTGCAGCTACACAGCTGGTGGCTCACTGTGCTTGCATGAGCTGTACTGCATCCCGTGATTGGTCCTGCAGTCTCCTGGGACCTGTTACATATCCCAAAAGACTGTGGCGGGAAGGAGGGGGGGTCGAACTTCTGCTCAGATTGCTGCAACGATTATTAGAGAAGGGGGGGGGGTGAAGTCCAGCTTTAAGTTTAACTGCTATGAACACCAGTAGTCTGTACTTCCTGTATCACATGACTTATCTGCAAAGGAGCATTACAAGGCATACAAAAGTGCAATGCAAACCACTGCAAAATGCACACAAGTTTCATTGCATTCTAGTGCCAATGAGTCCTTAGAGGGGGAACTACACTGCATTTGAGCACCACAAACCAAAACTTCCCCATCCATCCATGTCTCCATACTTTATTTTGTTGAGAAATCACATTGAACCCCCAGCATTTCTAACTGTGGCCATCTCGAGTAAGGGCAAGTGATTTAAACCCTTTTCACACTAAGGCATTTTTGGGATAAAAAATAGCGCCTGTAAAGAGCCTCCCATTCATTGCAATTGATGCTTTCACACCCAGGCAGTGCGCTTGCAAGATGTTAGAAAAAATCCTGCAAGCAGCATCTTTGGGGCTTTGTATACAGTCCTCCCAAGACGCCCCTGCCTATTGCAATGAATAGACAGCTCTTCCGAAGCGCCTGGAAAGCGCTTCCGAAGTGCTGCAACACAGGAGTTTTAACCCCTTTTTTGTGGTTAAAACTTAAAAGAGATTCGCTAGCCGCCGAAAAGTGGCGCAAGAACGTCACTTAAACAGTGGTAAAGCGCCACTAAAATGAGCTGCGTTTTACTGCAAATGCACGGGCGGCCCCCAGTGTGAATGGGGTCTTATGCACTTCCTTCCTGGAATCCACCATCTCTTATTTTCTTTTGAATGAAAGAAAATTAATTAATTATGGACTGCCTTAGTGTGTGGATCATTTAATTGATCTGGAAGTTTGGCTCCTGTTGAAAATGTTTTCAAGCATCACGAACCATCAGCGAACCATCTTTCAACTTATAGGTATCATTACATGACTCGCTACCTTTGACTATTTCTTTGAGTGCTTTTCACAATGGTGTAGAATTTCCACAGGGTTAAAGATATAATTATGCTTCACATTATTCAATCAAAGGTTCTATTAATGCTGCAAAATAATCTGAATGTGAGCAAGAAAGATTCCAGGTCAATGGTGAAGAGTGACAAGGACCTGTGACAAGGCTTGGTTGACACAGATTGTGACAAACAAGTCAATAAGTAGTTCTGTCATTTTCCACGCACATTTGGTTAATGCCAATACAAAGATATTCTTAAACCATGACCTTGTGGTGACCCGGAGAATGGCTGCAGCTCTTTTTGTGTCATCGGCCAATGGACATTTAAAGGGCAGATAAGGAAATGATGTGTTCAACCATGAACTATAAGTTTAAAGGTCTAGTGTCCTGGGGCTAAATGCTGTCACTTATCAACAGATGAAAAGCTAAAGCTGCATGGGTAAAAAGGTTCAGCAGACATACAAGACCTTACAGGAGGAGAAATTGAAGAATTTAATATTTCAAGTTGGTAAACAAAAATCACAATTGGTGGTCAATACATTTAAATTAGTTGTTAGTGAAAATACCTATTTTATATTGGTGGCCAGTGAAAGTGCTTCCTTACTTTGAGATGGTCAGTAGAAATTCTTGGCCACCGTGTTGCAGCTCAGTTTCAGGGTGTTGGCAATCTTCTTATAGCCTAGGCCATCTTCATGTAGAGCAGAAATTCTTTTTTTCAGATCCTCAGAGAGTTCTTTGTCATGAGGTGCCATGATGAACTTCCAGTGACTAGTATGAGAGAGTGAGAGCGATAACACCAAATTTAACACACCTGCTCCTTATTCACACCTGAGACCTTGTAACACTAACGAGTCACATGACACCAGGGAGGAAAAATGGCTAATTGGACCCAATTTGGACATTTTTACTTAGGGGTGTACTCACTTTTGTTGCCAGCGGTTTAGACATTAATGGCTGTGTGTTGAGTTATTTGGAGGGGACAGCAAATTTACACTGTTATACAAGCTGTACACTCATTTCTTTACATTGTAACAATATTTACATACATGTGAGGGGTGTACTCACTTTTGTGAGATACTTTATATATTAGAATATATACTTTTTTTTTGTTATATATTGGGCTGACCCTATCTTTCACATCTTAACAGTCTAATTTATGTTGTATGTGGTCATAATCCATACTGTCTCCAGTGCTTCCCAGATAGTGGCTTTCATAGAGTTAACCATTTACACCTATCAATTGTTTTCCATATTTTAAAGACACAAGATGAGTGCCATTCTAATAATATTTCTTCTGTCCTACAATTAAGTATCCCTGCTATCTTAGTATCTTCACTAGTGTCTCCAGTATGTTAACAGCTTACTTTAAAAAGTCTTAAGCACAATAAAACACTTACATTGTGTTTCATGGCAGTCTGCTGTTTCTCCTGTCTCCACAGTCCGGAGCCAGTGCAGCACAATGTTAATGACTTTTTATCAGCTGTCTGCCAAAGCTGTAGTTAGCACAGATTTGTCAAATACTTATTGGCTGGAAATTTATTTATCCGATAGTACTTACAAGTGACAAAATCCCATTTGTACAGAGGACCACATGCTATATCGTCTGCATATTCTCATCACCCTCAAGAATTCCTTCTTTAATCATCAGCAGGTTAGACCTCCCGTACATGGGCAGATCTCCTACTGAACAAAACAAGAAATGTCTCAATACTTTCTTTAATGCAAGTTCATTTATTTTTCTGTGGAAAAAGGTAATGATCTTGAACTATGAATATTCGTCACAATGTTAATGGTGTGTAACGTAATGTACTGTAAAGCACTGCCTAACATTTTACTACTATATATGCACAAGAAATAATAATCCTGGAAACACACACACACAATAACATACTGTACAGTAAAACCTTGGTTTGAGAGTAACTTGATTTGAGAGCGTTTTGCAAGACAAGCAAAATGTTTTAATAAATTTTGACTTGATATACAAGCGATTGTCTTGATATAAGTATAAAAAAGAAGAGAGGAGCCTCTAAGTGTAGCAATATGGTTACATTTAATGAAGGTACAACATTTAGCAACTTATTGCTACACTTAGAGGTGCCTCTCCTCTTTTATACCATGTAAAAAAAATGCTTTGATATACAAGTGCTTTGGATTACAAGCATGTTTCTGGAACAAATTATGCTCGCAAACCAAGGTTTTACTGTATATCCTTACCAGCAGCCAAAAAAAAAGTAAGTAAATAAATAATAAATATTCTCACAATTGCTAAAGATACAGGGCCAGATCCACGTAGCGTGGCGCATTGTTGCGTCCGGCGTAGCGTATCTCTGATACACTACGCCGCCGTAACTTACAGCGTATTTTCCTTAACATGAAAGTATTTGCGCCGTAAGTTACGGCGGCGCAGTGTAACTTTGGCGGCCTAAGGGCGCGCAATTCAAATGGATGTGATGGGGGCGTGTTTTATGTTAATACGTCTTGACCCAATGTAAATGACGTTTTTTTTTAACGGCGCATGCGTCGTGAGTGAGTGAGTGAGTGAGAGACTTGTAAAGCGCAACACATGCGAACTGAATCGCCTCTGGGCGCTGTATCCATTTCATGGGTAAGGAACCCCTTGACCTCAGAAGAGATGGGTTTTAATCTTTCTCCTGAAGGCCAAGTGGTCCGACTCCAGTCGGATGGTGGTTGGTAGTGCATTTCACAGGCGAGGTCCCCGGACTGCAAATCTTCGATCTCCTTTGGACTTGTATCTGGCTTTGGGTATCTGGAGTAGGTTTTGATTGGTGGATCGCAGAATGCGATTGGTCTTATGGGCTTTTATTTCTTCGCATAGATATTGGGGGGCGTTGCCTTCAATACACTTATGTATTAGACAGAGTGCCTTGAAAGGGATTCTGTCTTTTACTGGCAACCAATGAAGGGATCTCAGTGAAGGTGAGATTGATTCCCATGGTTTTTTTCCGGTCACTAGTCGAGCGGCCGTATTTTGAACGACTTGCAGACGAGTGATTTGGTATTTGGGGAGTCCTAGATAGAGGGCATTTGCGTAGTCGAGTCTGGAATTGATGATTGTTCCCACCACGACTGCAATGTCCTCTTTCGGGATAAAGGGCGTGAGTCTGCGTAGTAGGCGCAGCAGATGGTGGGATCCGCTGACTACTGACCCTATTTGTGCATCCATTGTCATGTAGGTATCGAAAATGACTCTGAGAGGTATCCCAGTGCGCATGCTCGAAATTAACCCGCAACAAGCCAATGCTTACGACGTGAACGTCATTCTACGCAAAGCCCTATTCGCAAACGACTTACGCAAACAACGTAAAATTGTATAGCAGGGGTAACTATACGCCGAAAAAAGCCTTACGAAAACGATGTAAAAAAAAATGCGCTGGCCGGACATACGTTCGTGGATCGCCGTATCTAGCTAATTTGCATACTCGATGCGGAAATCGACGGAAACGCCACCTAGTGGCCAGCGTAAATATGCACCTTAGATCCGACGGCGTACTAAGACGTACGCTAGTCGGATCTAGCCCAGCTTCAGGCGTATCTTGTTTTGTGGATACAAAACAAAGATACGCCGGAGAAAACTAGAAGTTACGCGGCGTATCAATAGATACGCCAGCGTAACTTCTTTGAGGATCTGGCCCACACTGTCACTTTCCATATTCAGGGCAATGGCAGTGTGTTCCTGAAGCCTCGTACACACGATAGGTTAACCAGAGGACAACGGTCTGAAGGACCGTTTTCATCTGTCAAAACCGATCGTGTGTGGGCCCCATAGGTTATTTTACCATGGGTTAAAAAAAAGCAAACTTGCTTTAAAATTAACCTATGGATTCCTAACTGATAGGTCAAAACCAATCGTTAGTAGGCACGACTATCGGTTAACAATCCATACATGCTCAGAATCAAGTCGACGCATGCTTGGAAGCATTGAACTTCGTTTTTTTCAGCACGTCGTTGTGTTTTACGTCATTGCGTTCTGACACGATCGGTTATTCAACCTTTGGTGTGTAGGCGCGACGGACCATCAGTCAGCTTCATTGGTTAACCTATGACAACGGTCCTTCAGACCGTTGTCCTCTGGTTAACCTATCGTGTGTACGAGGCTTAACAGGCCCACTACTCCTGTCCCAGAATTTAGTGGGCCATCTGTGTCCCAGTGATGCCACCCCTCCATCACATGACAATTCTCTGGCATAGTGATTGGCTGTGCAATCTCAATGGAAGGACATCACATGCTCCACCATATCCTGAAGGACTAAATTCTCTGTCCAGTGGCAGCAGAGGCTGTATTGACAATGCACATGCATAGCAGTTGCATTGTCTTGGTCAATCAAGATGGTGGAAGATGCCAATGAGAAAGCTTGTGCATATCGCATCGATGAAGTGAAGGGTGAGTATTTGCAGACTTTAGCTCCATTTAGTGCAGGTTCTTTGCAAGTACAGTAAAACCTTGGTTTGAGTGTAACTTGGTTTGAGAGCGTTTTGCAAGACAAGCAAAATGTTTTAATAAATTTTTCCTTGATATACAAGCGATGTCTTGATATAAGAGTAGTGTCATGTCACAACTGGGTATAAAAGAGAAGAGAGGAGCCTCTAAGGCCCCGTACACACGACCGAACATGTCCGCTGAAACTGGTCCGACGGACCAGTTTCAGCAGACATGTTCGGTCGTGTGTACGGCCGACCGGACAATTGTCCGGCGGATCGGACAGTTTCCAGCGGACAAATGTTTCTTAGCATGCTAAGAAACATGTCCGCTGGAAGTCTGTCCGTCGGACATGTTCGGTCGTCTGTACAGACTCACCGGACATGTCCGATCGGCCGAAAGCCCTCGCATGCGTCGAAGTGATTTGACGCATGCGTGGAAGCATTGACCTTCCAGGGCCGCGTCATCGTCGCGGCGATGGCGCGGCCACGTCACCGCGTATCGTGTCCACGCGGATTTCTGTCTGATGGTGTGTACAACCATCAGACAGAAATCCGGCGGCGGACCGTTTTCAGCGGACAGATCCGCTGGTGTGTACGAGGCCTAAGTGTACCAATATGGTTACATTTAATGAAGGTACAACATTTAGCAACTTATTGCTACCCTTAGAGGTGCCTCTCTTCTCTTTTATACCCTGTAAAAATGCTTTGATATTTGGATAACAATCATGTTTCTGGAACAAATTATGCTCGCAAACCAAGGTTTTACTGTATTGGAAAATGTTAGTACTAAAATGTTTCTCTCTACCACTGATCAGATTCAAACAAGCCTTGGAAATTGTAAAGAAACAGGTGAGATAGGAAGCAGCAAAGAGAGGTTACGTTGTACCGGTTCAAGTAGTATACTCTCAGTGACCTTGTGAGGTGCTCTTTGAATCCTGACTGTAGAGGCTAACAGAAAACACAGATTACAGTCCAATTTTGGCAATTTTTTAAATAATTTTCAATAAAGTAGGGAAGTGTTAGAATTTTTTTCTCTTGTAGCACTGCCCCTGTAGGGATTGCTGTGTGCAGATGTCCCTGGGCTTTTCCCCTTCTTATCTTGGAGCCTGTTACTAAGGGTTTACTAAGGGTTTTCACACAACCATCCGTACTCTCATACACTCTTCCAATTATCAATTAAGGGTTGTTTTTTTTTGGTATTTATTTTTGGAAATTGGATAACAAAAGGGAATAGTGGGATACTTCAACTGGAACTTATTACAATTAAAGCGGGAGTTCCGGCCATAATTTCACTTTTTAAATATAAATAGCCCTGTAATACACACGCTTAATGTATTCTAGTAAAGTTAGTCTGTAAACTAAGGTCCGTTTTGTTAGGTTGTTACAGCATTTAGACACTATAAAATAGAAATTGACTGGGGCCATCTTAAGTGTGGGCATCATGAAGCCAGACTGTATGACTTCCTGGATTTCAGCCTTGCAGATCTCGCACATGCTCAGTGCTGCACAAGCAGTGTAATAGGTTTCAGATCAGGTTTCAGCACCTGTACTGTCCAAGTCATTGGACATTCCCAGAAGTCTGTGCGGTGTAGGTTAGGAAGCTTAAGCACCTAGGTGCAGGAAGAGGGAAGATTAACTATTCTGCCTAGCAACAACACTTTGAAGGCATCTAAAAAAAAAAAAAATTCTTAAAGGACTGATGAAATTTTTAAAACTACTGATGTAATGTTATATTTATGGGTGGAACTCCACTTTAAGGTCTCACAGGTTAGATGTGGTAACAGACTTTCTGTTATATCATACAACACTTGTATGGGAAGAATAAGTTCTTTGCTTGCTCTGGCTGCAGACTTGATGAAACCGTTTCTCTTTAGGACACTCACTAGCATCGCCTTTCACTGACACCCGTCCTCTGACTCTACTAGCTGAGGGGTGGCCCTCACAGAAAAAGCCCCAAGACAAAGATCTGTACTCACTGTAGGCTAAAACAGATCATCCAGCATGCACTGAGACACTTTCCTCTGCCAATGGCCAGTGCTGTAATTATGCCTGTGCTCTGATTCGCAGGTTTCTTCCCACTGTCCAATATGCCCCCCTATTGGACCAGTGTGAAACATTCAGACGCCATGAACAGACCCTATTAATGAATCCCTGCTTCCTGGTAGGTAGAGAACATCTAAATTTACCTGACAGCCTTGCTGGTTAGCAGAAAGACTCAAAAACGATACTCTCTTCTAGCACCTACCTAGGAGGGTGCTACATTCTAATAGATTGGAAAACCTTAGTCAGTTTTAAATGTGATCTTTTCTGATCTTCCACAGTTGGGGTGACTTACTTGTTTTAAGCCTTCCCCACACTATTAAGACTAAAAATATATTAGTATGGAGATGGGCTAAAGCAAATTTATGAAATGTTCTAGTTTTAGCACAGGTCCTAGATGTAGACCTGTATCAACCACAATCATAAACATACTAGTGAGAATTTGGGTGCAAGCTGATTAAAGTCCAACTTCAGCTTCTCGATGGATCTACACTGGCCTGCCAACTTGCATGCTCAGATAAGGGTCTGGTATGGATTTGGGGGGGACCTATGGCGTTTTTTGAAAAATTTGGGAGTGACGTTCCCCTTTAAAATCCATACCAGGCTCAAAGGAGCTGCGATGGATTTTTGGGGGGACTCCCACGCCATTGTTTTTCACAATTTTCTGTTACCGGCAATGTATTTTTACATTCAGCTGTCAGCGAGGAACCCTGCTGACAGCTGATCACTCATCTGTTGTTAATCAGATGGCCCTGCTACTTAACGCTATTAAACTTTGCTTACACACTAGGCTAAACACTGGCAAAAAGGGCTAAAACATTAGCGATTTTTGTCCAGCTTTTCTAAAGCAGTTTTTAGCTTTCTAGTGTGCATGAAGCCTCAGAATATTAGTATGCAAGTAAACAAGTACTGTATATAATTCTACCCAACAAAATACCATACTTGTATCACCATCCCTGCTACTTTCAACAAATATTGATACAAATGGGGCTTTAAAGGTGCACAACTTCCAATCTTGTAAAATCAATAATTTATTATTACACTTTTATGAAAGTTATACTTTATAAAAACATATAAATACATTATAAGGCTACTAATATTTCTTCACACACAGAGATATCTTACATATAATGTTACATATATTTGACACATTAAAGTAGTTGTAAACCCTTAAATCCACTTTTTACTAAAGGTAAGCCTGTTACAAGGCTCTACTGTAGCTACCCCAGATATCTGCTAAACCTCATTGGCACATGCGCACTGATGCAATCAGGGCTGATCCTAGGCAGGGTGCACAGGGTGCTTTGCACCCAGGCGCCTGCAGAGGTGGGGGCGCCAAAGTGGCAGAGTTCTCCCCTCCCTCCTTCTCTCCTTGTTTGTGTCTGTCCAGAACTAGTGTTCCAAGCATAGGTGTGTGTCCGTCCAGAACTGATGTGTCTCTGACCATCTCCTGTACTATGTCTGTAGTCTCTGATCATCTCCTGTACTGTGTCTGTAGTCTCTGATCATCTCCTGTACTGTGTGTCTGCAGTCTCTGACCATCTACTGTATTAAGTCTGCAGTCTCTGACCGTCTCCTGTATTATGTCTGCAGTCTCTGACCATCTCCTGTACTAAGTCTGCAGTCTCTGACCATCTTCTGTACTATGTCTGCAGTTTCTGACCGTCTCCTGTAGTATGTCTGGGGGCTCTTTCTAACAGAAGCCCTCTTTGTGTCCATCAGAGAGGCTCTCCTCCAGGTCCCAATAAAGTACACTGCTTCTCTTCCTGCATTTTGTTTATTGTTAAGAGATCATGTAAGGATACCAGGGTAATGAAGACTTCGTGAGGGAGCATCTCTGTGGAGGAGTCATTGCCAAATAAACATTTGTAAAGGTGAGGAGTTAGTAAAATGACCACGCTTAGGTGGGGGCGCCAGAAATATTTTGCACCCAGGCGCCTGTGACCCTAGGATCGGCCCTGGATGCAATGGCACGTTCGTGCCATTGCTTCAGTTAGTGTGCCATTATCGGCGGGAGTGACGTCATTGCGGCTCCGGCCAATCACAGCACCAGAGCCTGCAAAACCCGGAAGTATTTTTGGGAGCTATGTCGCCGACCAGAGCGGTGTACGGGGACTGCTATGGGGGCTTCGATCTAAGGCGAGTATTTCATAATGAGCTAGTATGTTATGCATACTAGCTCATTATGCCTTTGTCTTGCAGGTTTTTTTTTTTTTTTTTTTTTTAGTGTGTTTACAACCACTTTATTAACCTATTTCAATTGGATCATTCCAACATTTTTTACTGGGAGTGTAACAGCTTTCTACATGCTTAATGAACGATGTTCACTTCTTCAGATATAGCAGAAGTAGGTATGTAACAAGATGTATGTAAGATATATTAAAGGCCTTACAATGCAAAGTTTTTTTTTATGGAGTATAGCTTTTATGGAAGAGAAATAACAAACTGCACAAACTAGTGGCGCTATAGAAATCATGTATAATAATAATAAATGATTGGTTTTACAAGATTGGATGCTGTGCACATTTAAAGTCCCATTTGTTTGTATAAATATGCATTGAACGTTTTGTAGGTAAGACAGAAATACCGTTACAAGATGATACATTATATAGCATCACAAGTGCAGATGCACTTTAAATAAAGCTATGAAAGCCTCTTTTTTTATTAACTATTAACCATGGTAGAGCAATCATTGAACTTAATTAAACAAATGAATAGTGACTGCATGTCCGCCTATGACATACAATGTAAATGATCCCTATTGAGCTCTAATACATATAATTATACAATCCAAAACAATCCCATGTTTGTGTTTTATCCAGTTAGGGTTTTAGTTCAAACAGCAATTAGGTGGCGGTATTCTAAATGGTACTATTGTTTGACCATGATTGTCCTCAGGTTTTTTGCTAATGTTTGGGGGCAACCCCTTTTTTTGGTACAAAATTCATTTGTTTGGTATGCTAAGTATTTAAAATTAAAATTCTGGTATCAGTTGATGAATGATTTGACACTATCTATTTTATGGTTTTTCAGTTGTAGTGGTGACAAGTACACTTAGTAAGTAACTTCTGGAACATAATGTTCTGACCTGTTGAGCCATCTTTCTGGATGGTCCTCTTCTATTCATTACCATGTTATTGGACGTTAATGTATAGTTTTTCACCATTTTCTACAGTTTCTTTTTATTTGTATGCTACTATACTGGACCTCCTGAATGGTTCATCCCTGTTATACTGCTCAATTTTATTCCCCTTATTGTTTACTTACTTTACTGTGTATACTGAGCTATATCAGAATTGTTTGATGCTCTGCTTTGTACTGTTCCTCCTTTTTTCTCATTTGAACAAGATAAAATTAATAAAAAAAGATTGAAACAGAATCTAATGTCCTGGTGTCCAACTTGTGACTCAAGCATTGGTAACCTGGACCTTTAAAGTCAAACCAAACTCTGCAAAACTACAATTCAACATCCACAAGGTCCTTCACCGGCATCTTCTTACAGCTTGTTGTGGATGCCAGGTCTTTGAGTGCCTTGATTTGCTGGTGTGCAATCACATAACTCCTGCATATGCGCAGAAGTTTATTCACACCAAGGTACTTTGCCTAGAATGTACCCAAAGCTGCGCGTGCACAGCTTGGTGTACATTCTAAAGAAGAAAACGATTAGGCAGGTAAGTTTGTAAGACTCAACCAATCTCTTCTGCAAAAAGATCTTGCCTCTCTAAAATTCTATGCAATATTCCTATTCTCTGACTTTCTCATAGACTTCAGCCTTAAAACACTTCTGTAGAACAGTCTGACCATTTCCTCTAATAATTCTTCAGTCTGTGAGGCCTTGTACACACGACTATTTTCCTCGACAGAATCCATCAAGAAACTTGGTGGCAGAGCTTTTTTGCCAAGGAAAACGGTCGTGTGTATGTTTTTCATCGAGAAAACTGTCGAGGAACTCGACAAGAAAAAAAGAGAACAAGTTCTCGTTTTCTTTGATGGGAGTCTCAATTTCCTCGTCGTGTTCCTCGTCGGGCTGGTTTTCGACGCGAAACACGTTCGTGTGTATGCTAAGAAACCCGTGCATGCTCAGAATAAAGTATGAGACGGAAGCGCACCTTCAGTAAAAGTAGCGTTTGTAATGGAGATAGCACATTTGTCATGCTGTAACAGTCTGAAAAGTGCAAATCGTCTCTTACCAAACTTTTATTTAAATCAGTCTTTATTAATATTTTCAACAAGTGAACAATAGATACGTTTGTTACAAAACATCAGATGTTCCGACCGGAGCAAAATGAACAAGAGAGATGAAACATAAGCAAGACTAAACATAAGCAGTCAGACATTTCAAACTAAACAGAGATAAGTCCAGCTTTGTATACAACCAATGTAAGCTCCAGACGGGGGGGGGAGGGGGGGTAGGTAGAGGGGCACCAGCTAGGTAGGCATGTTAGCCGCGTAGGGGAGTGGAGGTAGGTAGAGAGGAAAGAAAGAAAGAACGAAAGATGGAGAGTCGGAAGTGGGAGGGGTTTGCGATGTAGAGAGAGTACCAGATAGTAACAGTACATTTGGGATGAGCGAGCCAGGATGACCACCTATAAAGAAACTTATCCAGATTAAAGTTTTTTCTAGCTACTAGTCTCTCCATTTCACATTGGAGGTTTAGGTCTGCGATTGTATTAGAGATGGATGGGCAGTCTGAAGTTTTCCAGAGCTTGGTGATGTTTCGTTTTGCTGCTAGTAGTAGGTGTACTATCACCACTCGTGACCCGGGGTGGAATTTGTCTATCCCTAGATGTAGTATTGCTAGTGAGGGGTTGGGGGTGGTTGGAATCTGTGATAATGTAGAGATCAAAGCAAATACTAGTTTCCAGAATGAACTAATGGACTTGCAAAACCATAGAATGTGTGCTATGGTTCCAGCACTTCCACATGACCTCCAACATGTAGAGGGGTGTCCAGTTACCAAACTTTTACTTAACACGCAGTAACATGAGATTAGCAAAAGCTGCCCCAAGGGTTGTGCCAGTGGAATCGAACTTCCCCTGCCGTTGTATGTGTTGTACGTCACTGCGTTTGAGAACAAGGAGATTTGGTCTTGACAGTGTGTACGCAAAGAAAGCTTGTCATGTTTCTCCACAAGCTTGACAAGGAACTCGTCGAGGAAAACAATGTTTCATTTACGACGAGTTCCTCGGTCGTGTGTACGAGGCCTGACAGTCTACTGTGCCATTAAATTGAACATTTTATGCAGCTCTTTGGATATATCAGGGGCTGAATTTGTCTTGTAAGTTGACTGACAACTACTAGTCTAATTGAGTTTGCTGGTTTGAAGCATTGGACAAAATCACAGAGTGTTGGACCACAACTGAGTTAACCACTTAAGCCCCAAGCCTGTTTTTCAGATTCGGGATTTACAAGACTAAAACAGAATGCCGCAGGGTCATATGTTCAGTGAGCACTCTTGTCCTTAATGCTTTGCAGTTCCCCTCCTGGATCAAGCAGCTGATTTCTTCTGGCTTTATACACACTAAGCTTATTGTGACTTTGCAACACTGCCTGCGATCCTTATATAGATCTTATACAGTTTACAAACAGTACCCATCTGTCCATATCGGCGTAAGATTCTTTTATTTTCAAGTATTCCTACCATCAGAATCTGAAAGCCGAATTTACTGACAACAAGAATCCTTTCACTTCGAATGATTTAGCCAAGGTCGTGTTACTATTGGTCCTGTCTTGGGACGTCTGGGAATCTAAAGGCCGTGGCTGGTCTATAGCCAACTGCTCTGATTACTTGCCATCTGGTAAGAGGCTCATTACTCTCGGTGGAGGGATCTCACGAATTGTATGATATGTCACCGGGTGATTGAAAGATCCAATATTACAACACGAGCAACCTTTAAAGAATACACTTATTGATTGTCATATTGGGAGCTTTGCTTATCAATATAAGGACTCTTTTCTTGGACTTTTTTGTTAACTTTTCTCTTGTAGAAAAAGTTTTTTTCATTTCTAGAAAACAGGTCAGGTCCTCTTAAATATGAGATCTGGGGTCAAAAAGACCTCAGATCTCATATTTAGGCTTCAATGCAAGCAAAAAAAAAAAAAAAAGGAAAATTTGTCATTTAAAAAAATGACAAAAAAAAAATTGTCTCTTTAAGAGGCTGGGCGGGACTGACGTTTTGACGTCACTTCCGCCTAGCAGAGCTATGAGGATGGGTGGGGGCCATCTTGCCCTCACTACAGTCCTCACTCTCCAGGCGGCAACATCCGATCTCCTCCGCCGCTACCGACGGCTCCGGTAAGCCGCGGAAAAGCGGCGGGAGGGGGGGGCCCCTCTCCCGCCACCGATAACGGCGATCTCGCGGCGAATCCGCCGCAGAGACCGCTGTTATCGTTTACACAGCAGCCCACTGTAAAGGTGGATATCCCGGTTCTGGCAGCAGCTGCTGCCGTTACCGAGATATTCAGCTTTAAATATAGGACGTATATATACAGTGGGCTGTCGTTAAGTGGTTAAATAGGGGTCAATCCAAATAATGTGCAACATATCAGCATTATCTTTTTGGCAATTGCCGCATTTTGTTGTTGACGCTTTTTTATTTTAAAATATCATGAGATTTTTTTAAATAAGGTTTAAAGGGGTTGTAAAGGTTTGTCTTTTATTTTCTAAATCGGTTCCTTTAAGCTAGTGCATTGTTGGTTCACTAACCTTTTCTTTCGATTTCCCTTCTAAATGTTTTCTTTCTTTGTTTGAATTTCTCACTTCCTGTTTGTCCTCAGTAAGCTTTCCACCATCATCCGAGCGGTGGAAAGTCATTTAGAACAGCTTACTGAACACCTTACTGAGGAGAAACAGGAAGTGAGAAATTCAGACAAAGAAAACAAAGAAAAAAAACATTTAGAAGGGTAATTGAAGGAAAGGGTAAGTGAACCAACAATGCACTAGCTTAAAGCAACATATTTAGAAAATGTTTTCAAATACTTTTTTTTATTGTTAAAGTCTCTATTTTTGGTAAAATATTCAACTTGAATATAAACTGTCCTTTAGCTAAAAAAGCTTCCACTTGTTATACATAAATCTTGTCCACATGTTTAGCTAGCAGAAGGCACATTTAATTGTATAAATAAGAACCTTCACAGACATCTCCATATGTTGTTTTTAATGTTCTGCAAGAGTTGACATTGATGTTTTGGCACTAGAGAAGCATCTAAAGGTAATTAGAGGAATTACTTCTAAACTGTATGAGAACTTGTTAAATATCAGAACCGTTGTCTTCTTCTGGTAGGTTGTTGACAGCAAGGCACCAGCTGCAATTCATTACTTTACATTCCACTTTGATGTCCCCAAATTATGTGTCAAAGGTGATGGTAGAGAAAAGACAAAGCACTCTATTAGCATTGCAGAACTTTTCCCTCCACCAAAAGTCTACCCTTTCACTACCAATGTGATTGATTCCAAGCAGCCTGTCATCTCATTTGACTTAATGATAGAGTGTACTGATACTACATTGTAATCCTGTCACTGCTCACAATGATGTGATGTTACGGGTGAACTCATCTCAAATGTCTTAAAGGCCCGTACACACGTTCTGACTTTTTGCCAACAAACTTCAAAATCCGCAAGTTTTCAAATTTGTCCGATCGTGTGTACGCTCCATCGGACCAACTTTTTCGGGTTTCATCAGACAAAAAGTTCGGTCTGCAAACGGACAAACTTTGAAGCAAAGACCAGCCGGAAGCGTTCTGTCTAGTAAAACTAGCGTTCGTATTTGAAAGAGCACATTCATGACGCGGCAAGTTCTGAAATCAAGAAAAGCAGCGCACATTCTCTTCTTCTTTATAATGTGATAATACTAAAAGCTGCTTTGCTGGTGATACTGACGGAGTAAAAACAAATGTCTTTACTTTGGATTAGTGTATTTAGGTTATATGAATCAAACATATTTGTATTTTATTTTTTTGTGGGTCAAGTTAGCACAATCCCAGTGCGCAACATGTCTGCTTGATGAACGGACATTCAGGCCTCGTACACACGACAGAGTTTCTCGGCAGAATTCAGCGAGAAACTCGGTCAGAGCCGGATTCTGCCGAGAAACTCTGTCGTGTGTACACTTTCAGCCCGATGGAGCCGCCGAGGAACTCGTCGAGAAAATAGAGAACATGTTCTCTATTTTCTCGTTGTTCTATGGGAGAACTCGGCCCGCCAAGCTCCTCGGCAGCTTCAGGGCTGAACTCGCCGAGGAACTCGATGTGTTTGGCACGTCGAGTTCCTCGGCCGTGTGTACGAGGCCTCAGAAACAAACAAAATTGCACGAAACTGAAAATCGCGAATGCACACAGACGAAACCTCTACTAACTCTCAATTAGCAGAAGGAGCCCAAAGGGTGACGCCGGAGAATTGAACTTCCTCTTTTAAACTCTCGTCAGTACGTTGAAACGTCACTACGTTCGTGTTTGTTGCCGAAAAAGTCCTAGCGTGTGTATGCTATGGGTGTGACCGGACAACTCCCTTCGGACAAAAATCCAAGGGAAAGTTTGTTTGATGTCCGACTGTGTGTACAAGGCTTTAGACAAATATTTTGTAGTCTTTTTGACAAAAACTTAACATATCCCCAAAAATGTATTTCATTTGCATCAGAACTCATATTAATAACAAATATAACTTTAGAATAATAATACAATATTATTTAAAGTTGAACTGTGGTCAAAATGCTAAATACACAGATTACCCACTTCAGACCTCCAGAAAGTTTTACCCCTTTCAAGACCAGGCCATTTTTTGCTTTTCAGCACGGTGCTACTTTAACCATCAATTGTGCATATATAACACCAACATGTCAGAAAAAATAAATAAATAAAAAGATTTACCGAGTTGGAAAAAGGATCACCCCCCCTCCTAAAAAGGAAATCAAAGCATAAAGGAGCCGGCACGTCTGAAACTTAAGTCTTGATAGTCTTTATTCCAATATGACCATGTATAACAACGGTGAAAACTAACGCAGCTCGTGAACAAGGTTTCTGACGAAATGCGTTAGTTCAACATTGTTATACATGGTCATATTGGAATAAAGACTATCAAGACTTAATTTCCAGAAGTGCCATCTCCTTTATGCTTTGATTTAATTTTTCCCATCTGGGGTATTGAAAGGACTTCCTGAGTCAGAGCAACTTGACTGGGTGTGTCATATCCTACTAGCAGCTTACCTGCTCAGAGCAGTGTTTCCCTGTGTTGCACCTCCTAAAAATGACATGTAAACTCAACTCAATCCGGTGTAGCTAATCACCTTCTTAAAGCGGAGTTCCAACCACAATTAGCATTTTTTAAATGTATGTCCTTTCATCCTGCGTTTTTATAATATAAATTTGGTCACTTACTATTTTACAATCCGCCGCCGATCCGCATAGATATTCAAAAAAGATAGTTTATAAAACTATATCTACACCGTTGTCATTTTGCTTGTGGGCATTGTGAAGCCTACAGGCACTTACTTCCTGGAAGTCTTGGATGGGGAGTGATAATTGGACAGCGCACTGCATCCTGGGAAATGATGACACACATTTCCCAGGAGCATTAGAGGGAGATGATGTCAGAATCCCAGGTGGATTCAAAGGCAGGACCGCATAGCAACAGGCATTTCCAGATAAGTAAAAAAATAAAAAAAATGTTTTTTTCTTTTTTAGTCGTAAGCTACAGTTTAAAGCAAAATTGTTTTTTTGATGGAACCTCCACTTTAATAGCACACAAAGCTATTTGACTTTCAACTGTGATCAGCGGTAGGGATGAGCTTCGAGTTCGAGTCAAACCCATGTTCGACTTGAACATTGTATGTTCGACCGTTCGTCGAATTGCGAATGTTATGGGTCATTCGAGCCAAATTTGAGTGGTGCATCACGGCCCATAATTCACTGCGGCATCGCAGTGCATTGCTGGCTAATGATTGGCCAAACATGCACTATGACCCTCATGCTTGGCCAAACACAGCGCCGTCTATACAGAGAGCCGTAATTGGCCAGGGTGGCTTTGGCCAATTATGCCTCAGGGGATTTAGTACACGCCCCACACTATATAAGGCCGCCTGGAAATTCGGCCTTGTGTAGTGTGTTCTGGCATGCTGAGAGATAGAGAGAGAAAGAGTGTCATTTCATTTGAGTTAGATAGAGCAGGCAGGTGAGTCAGTTAGCTGCAGTTACAGTGTGTAGAGGATATATATGCATCCCAGGTGCTGTATATATATTTATACACTGTATTCAGTTTAGCTAGAACCGTTCCTGTTATTCTCTTCATAATATACTGACAGGCAGGCAGGTGATTGTGCTGGCTAGAGTATTTTCACTTAGTGTACTGTGTCCTTTGCACAGTGTGCACCTAAAGCTTACCTGAATACAATTGCTGGTGTTCTCATACAAATATAGGCAGAGACCTCCAGTATTCAGTTTTAGTGTCTCTTGCACACTGTGCACCTAAAGCTTACCTGAATACAATTGCTGGTGTTCTCATACAAATACAGGCATGGACTTCCAGTATTCTGTTTTAGTTTCCTTTGCACAGTGTGCACCTAAAGCTACCTGACTATAGTTACTATAATTGCTGGTGTTCTCAAACTAATACCACAGGCAGGGATCTGCAAGTATTGTCAGTTAGTGTACTGTGTCCTTTGCACAGTGTGCACCTAAAGCTACCTGACTACAATTGCTGGTGTTCTCATACTAATACCACAGGCAGGGATCTCCAAGTATTGTCAGTTAGTGTACTGTGTCCTTTGCAAAAATGTACCAGTTCAAAATTACAAACAGATTTTACTTAACAACAAACCTACAGTCCCTGTCTTGTTTGCACCGCCTGTATACTTCTGTTCAGAGTATATAGGGCCTGGGGGCCCCATGCCTTTCCATTTTTTTTATTTTTGTGCGAGGTTCCCCTTTATATCCATACAAGAACCAAAGAGGCTGGTAATGGCCTGGGGGGAGGGAACCCATGCAATTTTTCTCAATGATTTTCATCCACATTGCTTGGACCAGACATTACATTAAAGCCGCAAGCAGTTTTAAATTACTTTTTTTCCTATATAAATGTCATTTTGTGCAGGGATAGTTCTAAACACGGGCCACTTCACAGGCATACTATAGACACCCAGCAGGTATTGATTCAGATTATTTTCCTGCCTCAAAACAGGATAGACTTGCAGTGATTCACTGGTATGATCTGTTGAAATAAGCAAAGACAAACGAACACACACTTACACAGCTTCTGGGGGCTGGAGCTGCAGCAAAAAGCAGACACACACACACAGATGCAGTAGGTAAGATGAGAGCAGAGATAACAGACAGATGCACACACAGAGAATGTAGTAGAAGAATGAAAGAAGAGAAAGAGGCGGCCCTCTCCTCTTAGATTTATTGACTTCATGAGGTCACAAAATACACACCCATCAATCCCTCCCAATTACCCTCCACTCCACCCATTTACCCTCCCCTATTCCAAGCACATGGCAAGATCCTATTGTTCAACCCTAAATGATAGGAGTCTCCTACTGAAGTCCACAAGGAATATAATGAGGTGGGCTGGGAAAGGGGCTTGTCCAGAAAAAGGTGCAAGGATATGTCAGTCCTTCGTTGGGAAATAATTCCAGCAAATCGTCCTCTTCTGATATTCATACACAGGAAATAAGAGTATCGCCTTATGTGGGCATAAGCAAGTCCAGAGCATGAACTCCTTTTTGGTGAGCTGAAGACAGGATGTGGGGGTGGGGAAGCTTCTTAATTTGGAAAACAGTTCTGCTTTTCACAAAACATCAAATCCCTTTAAAACAATCTCTGATAGAACTTATCAAGGAAAATAAGCAGTATATAAAAGAAATATGGAAATATTAACCGAAATACACTTTAATATTTCTAATCATAACATAAAATTTTCATTTTAGTTTCACGTCTATCACAGTATGATATTTAAAGGAATATTTCACGTTTTGTTTTCACTTTAAGCATCATTAAAATCACTGCTCCCGAAAAAACTGAAGTTTTTAAAACTTTTAAAGTTCTAAAGTTCATGCGAACGTTTGGTCCATTCGAAGGTTCTGATGCGAACCGAACCTGGGGGTGTCCCGCTCATCCCTACTCTCCAGTGCTACCCTTTGCATCTTCCTCAACTACTCGTTGTCGGTCCACTTTTAGATTGAATCATGTGTGCGCATAGGCTGTCAAGGACACAACCCTGCATAGATCAGTGATCGCAGGTCACAACATGTGTACATGTGTACTATGCTAAATTTTAGCTGTGCCTGTGACAGCTAAATGTACCCATGTCCCCTGACCTAGCTGCTTTCAACTATCCACATGTATATGGTGGGCACCTACGGAGAGCAGCAGGCACCGCTATGTCAATGAATCTCAGAAGAGCTAGTAATTATTTTAGGGCTTGGAATGTTTGGATCAATTGGAATGTTTATAATAATTGTTTTGGTGTTCAGATTGTGTTCCTTAATCTAATGTCCATGGCCAACGTAAGTGATATTGTAGTATTATGCAAACATAATGGAGTAGACCTAAAGTGTTTGTTAACCTAAAAAAAAAAAGCATGTTATACAGCACAGTGCTTGTGCTGTGTAAACCTGGCTGATCCTGCCTGGCTATGCCCTGCCCTCTACAAACTGACCACGGTTTATCATGGCTGCTGAGCCCTGACACTGTGGTCAATTTATGTGCCTCACATCATCCGCAGCTCTCCTGTGTCCTCTCCTCCATCCTATCCCCCCTCCCCTCCCTGCCTGTCTGCTCGAGTCAATGCCTGCCCCCTACTCTCCTGCTGCTACAGTAACTACTATAAAATCCTCCCATCCCTTCTGTACCATAACAATATGCGTCCCTGTGTCTGTGTTATATAAAAAATATGCCGATCTGTACCTATATCAGAGCAGCGTGTGACTCCTCGGCTCTCTCGCTCTTCTCCTAACGTCATTGTGGGTGCTTGGCCCCACCTGCTGCAGCTGTTATCCAGCCAGAGGAGAGAGACCAAAGAGTCAAGTAAGCGAAGGGAGCCGCTCTGATACAGGTACAGATCGGCATATTTTTTATATAACACAGGGACACATATTGTTATGGTACAGAGGGGATAGGTGTTTTTTTTTTTGGTAGTGGCTTAACAACCAAATTAATGATGAGATTTCAAAAATACACTAAAGCATTAATCATTGGAAGAATCTATTTCTATGGCATTTTCAATTTACTTTGAACATTACAGGGAAGGTAATTTTATAGCATACAATGGAAAGCAGACACTGTGAAGATGCTGTTATCCTGGTGGAACCTTTGCCAACTCTGATATAGAATGAATTAAGGGTCTTCAGCTTCACTACACAGCTGTGGTGATTAATAATTTAAAGACTATTTACAAATGTCAACAGCAGAGCACAAGCAATTAGCTTTATTACCTATAAGAAAGAATAGTAATGAGGATTCAATTTTCTGTAACACACACTGGAGACACATAAAGCTCTGTGTGTCCTGGCAGTAGTTTAATAGGAATTTTCGTTTGGGTTTATTTGCTACATTAAAGGCTACATAATTAAGTTCAAGTTGTGCTTCGTTTATTCAGCCTGCCTGATGTGTAATTAGAATCTTCCCAACATATCTGAAACACAGATGTGATTGCTGTCATTTACATTGAGTTTTCTCCTTTTGTGGCCAAGGAATATGAATCATCAGATATTCCAATACACTGTGGGGTTTATTTACTAAAGTCAAATAAGCTTTGCAAGGGAACTTGCAAGGGAATTTTCCACAGAACTTAGTGAATGAGGTGAAGCTCCACTTTGCAAATATCCAATCCCGTGCAAGGAAATAAAAAAATGAAGCATTACAGTAGGGAAAAGGGCTGTGAAGCCACAAGTGTTCACTTCCTGATTTTTTTTACTGAAGATGCCGGTGCCTGCACATGGCAGCCGAAGGATAGATCGGCTTCGGATGAGGACATGGCGGGCGCCCTGAACAGGTAAGTGTCCTTGTTTTAAAAGTCAACAGCTGCAGAATTTGTAGCTGCTGAAAAAAAATTGGCGAAACTCGTATTCTTCTGGTTTGGAAGTCTTCTGGTTTGTTTCTATGACTCCATTTCAAATACCTGTTATCACAATAGGAACTGTAATGAAGTATGCAGAAACCTTCTCTGCATCTGTAACCCAAAACACAGCCACCTCACAGCTCATTATCACTATGCCTTTTTTATAGTTTATTTTTAGCTGTGTCTAATATACTGTTGTTGGACAACCTTCTTGCCTTATACAGTAGTGTAGGAATGTCTTTCCCCGTCCAAAACTTACTTTGGACAATCTACTATATATTCTGTAGACATGTGCATTCATTTTCGCCCGAATGCATTTTCGTCCGCATTTTCTGGTATTTTCGTTATCGTTTTAACAAACGAAAAGAACACACAGAATCCGAAATCCGAAATATCCGACATTTAAAAAAAATGCTTTATTTTCATTTTTGTTGCTACAACAGTTATTAGCCAGATTCAGGTATAGTTACGACGGCGTATCAGTAGATACGCCGTCGTAACTCCGAATCCGCGCCGTCGTATATTTAAGCGTATGCTCAAACTGAGATACGCTTAAATGTTGCTAAGATACGACCAGCGTAAGTCTCCTACGCATGCGCCGTTCATTCAAAGCGTCAATTACGTGGGGTCACGAATAATTTACATAAAACACGCCCACCTCTAACACATTTGAATTAGGCAGGCTTACGCCGGCCAATTTACGCTACGCCGCCACAACTTACGGAGCAAGTGCTTTGTGAAACCTGCACTTGCCTCTCTAACTTGCGGCGGCGTAGCGTAAATAACATACGCTGCGCCCGCATAAAGTTAAGCCGCCCTACCTGAATCTGGCTATATTAGTCTAAGATTATTCTACATAGAGAGGAAAGATTCGACATAGAGAGAAAAGATTCGACATTATAGAAACAGTGTTGGGATAGACCATTCGACATTAACGATGAATATTCGACAAAGCAGCGAAAAACATACAAACGTTGAATCTGTCATTGAAGGCTTATGGTGTCTGTCAAAAGTTCTAAGAAGATTCGGCGGAGAAGCTAAACTGTATGACGCTGCAATCGTACATTTCTTGTCAAATGCATGGGCCATAGGCTATAGAAGAATTTGAATGTTGGTAGTAAAAATAATTTATAAATATAATTATTACTAGTGTCATACAACATTAGAATTCTTCTATAGCTTGTAGGCGGAACATTTGACCGGAAATGTACAATTACAGCGTCGTACAGTTTAGCTGCTCCGTCAAATTTTCTTAGAACATTCGACAGACACCATAAGCCTTCAATGACAGATTCAACCTTAATTAATTTGGATTTTCGGACAAATGCATTTTTTAACAAAACTAAATAGATAAAAACGAGTAACTAAATAAATGAATTTTTCGGCCGAAAACAAAATTCTGAAACAAAATATTTCAGTGTGCACATGTCTAATATTCTGGGTCTGTGTGGCTTTTAAAAATGAACGACACCAACTCCATATCCCAACAATTGCTTAATGTGACCAGCGTTGATTATGCGTGGCCCATAACTTGTGTCCCAGGACACTCAAGCCTGTAGTTGACAAATCATTTCTGTTACATACACAACACTTTTCTGTTTACATGCAACATTAGTACACGTTATGGTTCCAAATAACTTAATTAAGTAGGAAATATTTAATGATACCTCAGCCCTCAGAGGGTATCCGCCCCCCCTCCCCCCCAAAATACATGGCAAATGTGGCATGTCAGGGAGTCACCGTCACTTAAAGAGTGAATGGAACTCCGCTTTAAAGGGAGGAGGCTTCGACCCTAGCTGGACCCCTGGACAGGACAGGTGTCTTTATATTAAAAGTCAGAATCAACAGTATTTGTAGCTGCTGTCTTTTAATTTTCTGTACAAAGGCAGCTGAAGAGCTGCTTTATATTTATATTAGGTACTCTAATGCAGTGGTCTCCAAATTGCGGCCCTTTGCTTGTCTTTATCGGCCCTTGGGGCACTATCTCTCCCACTGATACAAGACACTATTCTGCCATCTGACACCGACAGTGAAGCACCATTTCTCCCACTAACTCCACTAATAGGGCACTATTCCTCCCTATGATACCAACGATGGGGCACTATTCCTCTCCCTAATACCAGATGTTTAGTCCCACTGGCCCAGATTCAGTAAGCAATTGCGCCTGCGTAACCATAGTTACGCAGCGCAATTGCTGACTTGCGCCAGCGTAACGAGTTCTCCTGATTCAGAGAACTCGTTACGCCGACTGCAGCCTAAAATCTGCGTGGCATAAGGCTCTTATGCCACGCAGATTTTAGGCTGACAGACAGAATTCTCACCGCTCCAGGTGAGCCTCGTGATGATCAGGGGTTGTTGAACCACCAGGGTGCTGGCAATGCGGTAATAGCAAAAAAACAAAAGAACAAAAGCTGGACAGCCGCACTCCAAAATTTTCTTTAAAAGAGATGTCTTTATTTTCAACTGTGCATACAGTCACTGCAAGCCCACAAAAATCAGTATGGCCAACGTTTCGCACTGGCGTCAGTGCTTAGTCATGGCTAGCAAGGTTCACACTACAAATGAAATATATACACAAAACATACAATCATGTGATGAAAAGCCCTGCCTACAGCAGGGAGGAATCAATTAAGTTAATCAAGCAGTAAATCAAACGGCACTTTAAACAGCTGAAATATGGGTTAAACCTCCCTCAAGTGTGTCCCTTTGTAAAAAAGGGAGAAAGCGTGAAAAACACATATTGATTTGTGAAAAACCTGTGTATAAATGAAAATCAAAATGAAATGACAATGAAGATAAACAAATATATAAAAATAGAAATACCCATAAAATTACTTATAAAGTTTCTCAAAATCAGACCACAACATATATGTATAGGTATAGTCTCACTTAAAAAATAAGAAATAATTATAATAATAAAAAAATTCTCTATTATGTGTATACATGTACATATATATATATATAGAAGCGCTCTCACCCGTGGTCATTTAGTGACTCAAAAATGCATAAGTTATTGGAATAAATTAATTAGTGAAGCCAAAATAGACCTATTTTAGGGAATAAACTGTGAAATAGCAAAATCAAATAATAAATTGATGGGAGAATCGCTACATGAATGGACATTAAGTTAAAGTTCAATAGTGAGTAAGACCTTATAATGAATGAGTCAGTGAAAACAAAATCATATGGATATGATGTGCGTGAACATCATGCAGGTAATGACAACATCTGTTAAGGTGCCTTACCCAATAAATGTGATTGTGATGAACATGGTAACGGTTATTTTACCATTAGGTAGATGATGATCTAGTGCAAAAGTCTGAGGTCAAGTGTGGTAATGTGCAATCGATCTGTCTAAATATTTATCCATTCAGAGGTCTAATACATGAATGTAAGAGTATACATAATAAAGAAGCTGGTTATGCTCTGAAAGAGCAGACCAGCGACCATATACATATAAGTGTTGGGTTTTTTTTTTTTTTTTTTTTTTGTTTTTTTTTTTTTTTGTTTTTTATATATATATTTTTTTATTTATTATCCGGTTAAGGAACTGTGTGAGTGACCTCGCACAAGTAAAGAGTGTGAATAGACATCTCTATACGTTAAAAAGACATAATAGTCGTGAGGGCAAATGTAAATAAGAATACAAGCAAGTATGGATATGATCCTGCATGAAAGTCCGGTGTCAATCATCGATATTAAAAATAAAAATAAAAAGATTATTATACCGAACCGGACAATCAATTGGATCTTATAAGGAACGGGGCTAGCACATGAATAGAAAAGAAATTCAAACAGATAAATAAACAAGTGCGCAAAAAGCCCGAGAACCTGTGCAATGGTGTGGCACCTGGTTATATATGACAAGGGACAAGGGTCGACATAAGTCAAACTGTCTATAATGGTACCTCATCAGCCATACAATGAAACCAGTATAGCGTACTGCTCCTAAAACCCAGGGGAAAAATAAAGAAAAAGGAAACAAAGATTAAAGAGGTATAAAAACGCAAAATTGCGAATAGGTATATCTAAAATAGGTTTTTATATAGTATATGTATAATGAGGGACGAATACAATACCCATATGAATATGGGATGTGTAACATAGATTGTATAGAAATGTGTACGCTTCATAATGAAGCGCTAGTTGAACCTAGGGGTGGGGGGGGGGGATATATTATGAGAGGTAGATGAAAAATGATGCAGGATGCACTAATAATATTGGTGAAGGTGAAGCTGTGTAATGTGTCTCCAATTACAGTAGAAGAAGACTTGTATATGTTATCACCTCCAGATATGGCATCAATCCAACCGCTAATGCCTGATTAAAAATAATGTTTAATGTATAACCTGCATGTTCACCCGACAAAAAACCCCCCCCTCCCAAAACCCCCGTAGAGCCCTCGTACCCTGTATATTAACAGGCCACACGAGAACCCATATATTAATTTATGGTGTCTTGATAAAAATTATTACCAAGAGCCATATGGTGACCCGCCTGTTCGTGAATGAGATATGCAAAGTATGGACAGTGCAAAGGTGAGCAAAATTGCATAATTATGTAAATATGAATGTAGTCTCAAACTTAAATTGGGGAAGTTACACTGAAACCCGTATGGTAGCCCACCTGCCGAAATAAACAGCAGGTGAGCAGCAAGTGGGTAATGTAAATGAGTTTACCATTAACAACTTGGGTGTAAACCATAGGAACAAGTAATAGAGCCTCAACAAATCAAAAAAGACACTTTGTGTTCCCACAAGATGACAAGTATAATATTGGGTGTGGGAACATGGTTATGTACGTGTGATGATAAATACATTAGAAAAAGAGGACAAAAACAGTGAGTATGCCAAGCAGAGGGGAGGGGGGGGGGGGGGAGAGATGTTACTCTCAATCATGGAAATGGGAAACATCCCAATCAAAGTTGAGGCCCCAAGGCTGTCTAGAATTGAGGTGAAATATCCAATATACCTCCCGTTTACAAAGAAGTTTGAATCTGTCCCCCCCTCTAACCGGACACACAATCCTCTCAATACCCTGTATGGACAGGCTGGAAATGTTTTTGTCATGTACGTTGTTCCAGTGCCTGGCTACATTGGTATTGTGATTTTTGTCAATGTCGTACAGATGGTCACTGAGTCTGTCACGTAGTCTTCTAATGGTCCTACCAACATATTGGACATTGCAGATGTTGCAAGTAATTACATAAACCACAAACTTAGTGTTGCAGTTTATGTATTGCTTAATGTAAAAATTTCTGCCACTGGAGCATGACCGTATACCTTTACCAGCTCCCATTAGGGGGCAGTATCTGCACCCATTGGTGCCGCACTTGAAGGTGCCCACAAAGTCCAACCAAGTTGAAGAAGTGGGTTTGGACTCAAAGAGACTAGGTGAGAGAACCCCCCCCAATGTGGGGGCTCGACGACTGACCGTCTTAATACCCTTCGACAGAATGGATGTGTAAGACGCATCACTATACAGTACAGGCAAATATTTGATAATGATCTGCTTAATTTTGTAAAATTCCATACTGTAAGAGGTAGAAAAGATCGGAGCTGGCTCATTGTTCATGGAGTTGGGAGATCTAGATCTAGATCTCCTGTTGTCCAAAAGTGAGTCTCTTGGAATGGCATTAACCCTACGAAGGGCATTGTTGACCACAGTGGCAGAGTATCCCCTGTCTTTAAACCTATGAGCCATTTCAAGAGCTTCACTCGTAAAATCCACAGGTGAGGTGCAAAGTCTTTTCAGGCGAAGGAACTGCCCATAGGGGATACTATTAATAGTATGCGGAGGGTGAGATGAGTCAGCTCGTAGCAGAGCATTACCTGCAGTACTCTTTCTGAATAAACTTGTGGAAATAATACCATCAGCCCCAGTGAGTTTTAGATCTAAGAATTCAATGGTAGTAGGTTGTAGGTTACCTGTAAACCGAAGATTGAGCTCATTGTCATTGAGATAAACTAGCCACTCATCTAGATCTGCAGACTCGTCGGAAATGACGAGGAGCAGATCGTCGATGTAGCGACAGTAGATGACTGTATCTGAACGACGGGGGCTGGTACCCCCAAAGATGCGGGACTTTTCCCACCATCCCATGTACAAATTGGCCAGGGAAGGTGAGAACTTAGCCCCCATGGAAGCCCCGCACCTCTGGAGGTAGAAGACCCCGTCGAACATAAAGAAATTGTGCGTTAACAAATATTTAAGAGCCAAAACAATGAACTCCTGTAAGACTAATGAATAGTGACCCGACTCTTTCAAAAAGTGAGATACTGCCTGTAAACCTAGATCATGCGGGATGCTAGAGTAGAGACTGCATACATCGTAACTCATCCATCTGTAACCATGTTGCCATGGAACCCCCGACAATTTGCACAAAAGATGTTTGGTGTCTCTTAGGTAACCAGGAAGAACAGACACAAGTGGCTGCAGCCGGCCATCCACCCACTCACCGAGGCGCTCGTTGAGCGACCCGATGCCTGCCACAATCGGTCTACCAGTTAAGGGAACTAGTCCCTTGTGGATTTTTGGCAGATGGTGGAAGACCGGCATTATGGGATATGCTGGGATAAACATTTTACTATCAGCTTCAGAAAAAATGCCTGCGGCTACCCCCCTGTCTAGAAGAGAAACCAAGTCTTTTGTAAACTCCATAGTGGGATTACTTTTGAGACATGTGTAAGTGGATGTGTCAGATAATTGTCGGATGGCTTCTGATCTATAAAGGCAAGAGTCCATGACAACCACCGCCCCCCCCTTATCCGCATTTCGGATCACTACATCCTTATCAGAGCTCAAGGACATCAAAGCCTTTTTCTCGAGCTGTGTTAAGTTGGAGGAGTGTGGGACATTAAGGCAGCTGTGAGCCAGATGAGTCAGGTCTCTCTCCACTAACTTCTGATATAGATCGAGTTCACTGCCCCTGGACCCTAGTGGATAGAATCGAGATTGTAATTTGAAAGGTATAGAAATCAAATCATCCACAGGATCCACGGGGCAGGGGTCCGATTCAATGAGTAAATCAGTTAGGTCTTGAAGACCACAAACATCCTTAAACAGAATAGGAGAAGAGACCAACTCACCCAGCTCCAAGCTGCTTCCTGATGAACTGACTTCGTCTATAGGTGGCTTGAAAAAATGTTTCTTAAGGGTTAATTTTCTTGCAAATCTATTAACGTCCAATATGGTACCAAACAAGTTAAAATGGTTGGACGGACAAAAGTTCAAGCCTTTCGATAGTAGATGGAGTTCATCTGGGTTTAAGTCTCTTTTAGAGATGTTGATAACGTTGTTGGTTATTTCCTTCTGTTTCCCCGTAAAGCGTATGGGGTGCGTGTAGCCTTTGGATCTCTTGCCTCCCCTTCTTGTCTTTTTATGATGGGTTTTCGCTTCTTTGTGTCCTTGGTTCCGTGAGGGTGTCCATTGGGTTGTATATCATCGTCCGACAACGGACTTGGTGTTAGTGCGGGACGGTCCGGAGATGATTCGGATCCGGATGTAACCAAAGTGTCATATGCGACATCGTGCTCGATGTCGGAAAAGCTCACCTTCTTTGCTCTATTCTTGCGAGGGCGTCTGGACTGAAAAGGAACATGCGTGCGTATATAAACTTTATTGCTCTCGTAGTCGGCACGGTCTCTCAGTTGCTTGCCCCTTTTTGTGTCGATGACGAATTTCTCAAGTTTATCCAATCTTTTATTTAATTTGCTGTCCAAATCGGCAAAATCTGGATGTGTTTGCAGCATGGTAAGATCTTTTTGAACCGCTGACATTTGCTTGGCATACTCACTGTTTTTGTCCTCTTTTTCTAATGTATTTATCATCACACGTACATAACCATGTTCCCACACCCAATATTATACTTGTCATCTTGTGGGAACACAAAGTGTCTTTTTTGATTTGTTGAGGCTCTATTACTTGTTCCTATGGTTTACACCCAAGTTGTTAATGGTAAACTCATTTACATTACCCACTTGCTGCTCACCTGCTGTTTATTTCGGCAGGTGGGCTACCATACGGGTTTCAGTGTAACTTCCCCAATTTAAGTTTGAGACTACATTCATATTTACATAATTATGCAATTTTGCTCACCTTTGCACTGTCCATACTTTGCATATCTCATTCACGAACAGGCGGGTCACCATATGGCTCTTGGTAATAATTTTTATCAAGACACCATAAATTAATATATGGGTTCTCGTGTGGCCTGTTAATATACAGGGTACGAGGGCTCTACGGGGGTTTGGGGAGGGGGGGGTTTTTTGTCGGGTGAACATGCAGGTTATACATTAAACATTATTTTTAATCAGGCATTAGCGGTTGGATTGATGCCATATCTGGAGGTGATAACATATACAAGTCTTCTTCTACTGTAATTGGAGACACATTACACAGCTTCACCTTCACCAATATTATTAGTGCATCCTGCATCATTTTTCATCTACCTCTCATAATATATCCCCCCCCCCCACCCCTAGGTTCAACTAGCGCTTCATTATGAAGCGTACACATTTCTATACAATCTATGTTACACATCCCATATTCATATGGGTATTGTATTCGTCCCTCATTATACATATACTATATAAAAACCTATTTTAGATATACCTATTCGCAATTTTGCGTTTTTATACCTCTTTAATCTTTGTTTCCTTTTTCTTTATTTTTCCCCTGGGTTTTAGGAGCAGTACGCTATACTGGTTTCATTGTATGGCTGATGAGGTACCATTATAGACAGTTTGACTTATGTCGACCCTTGTCCCTTGTCATATATAACCAGGTGCCACACCATTGCACAGGTTCTCGGGCTTTTTGCGCACTTGTTTATTTATCTGTTTGAATTTCTTTTCTATTCATGTGCTAGCCCCGTTCCTTATAAGATCCAATTGATTGTCCGGTTCGGTATAATAATCTTTTTATTTTTATTTTTAATATCGATGATTGACACCGGACTTTCATGCAGGATCATATCCATACTTGCTTGTATTCTTATTTACATTTGCCCTCACGACTATTATGTCTTTTTAACGTATAGAGATGTCTATTCACACTCTTTACTTGTGCGAGGTCACTCACACAGTTCCTTAACCGGATAATAAATAAAAAAATATATATATAAAAAAAAAAAAAAAAAAAACCCAACACTTATATGTATATGGTCGCTGGTCTGCTCTTTCAGAGCATAACCAGCTTCTTTATTATGTATACTCTTACATTCATGTATTAGACCTCTGAATGGATAAATATTTAGACAGATCGATTGCACATTACCACACTTGACCTCAGACTTTTGCACTAGATCATCATCTACCTAATGGTAAAATAACCGTTACCATGTTCATCACAATCACATTTATTGGGTAAGGCACCTTAACAGATGTTGTCATTACCTGCATGATGTTCACGCACATCATATCCATATGATTTTGTTTTCACTGACTCATTCATTATAAGGTCTTACTCACTATTGAACTTTAACTTAATGTCCATTCATGTAGCGATTCTCCCATCAATTTATTATTTGATTTTGCTATTTCACAGTTTATTCCCTAAAATAGGTCTATTTTGGCTTCACTAATTAATTTATTCCAATAACTTATGCATTTTTGAGTCACTAAATGACCACGGGTGAGAGCGCTTCTATATATATATATATGTACATGTATACACATAATAGAGAATTTTTTTATTATTATAATTATTTCTTATTTTTTAAGTGAGACTATACCTATACATATATGTTGTGGTCTGATTTTGAGAAACTTTATAAGTAATTTTATGGGTATTTCTATTTTTATATATTTGTTTATCTTCATTGTCATTTCATTTTGATTTTCATTTATACACAGGTTTTTCACAAATCAATATGTGTTTTTCACGCTTTCTCCCTTTTTTACAAAGGGACACACTTGAGGGAGGTTTAACCCATATTTCAGCTGTTTAAAGTGCCGTTTGATTTACTGCTTGATTAACTTAATTGATTCCTCCCTGCTGTAGGCAGGGCTTTTCATCACATGATTGTATGTTTTGTGTATATATTTCATTTGTAGTGTGAACCTTGCTAGCCATGACTAAGCACTGACGCCAGTGCGAAACGTTGGCCATACTGATTTTTGTGGGCTTGCAGTGACTGTATGCACAGTTGAAAATAAAGACATCTCTTTTAAAGAAAATTTTGGAGTGCGGCTGTCCAGCTTTTGTTCTTTTGTTTTTTTGCAGATTTTAGGCTGCATTCTTGCGATGACCGCTAGGGGGCGTTCCCATTGTGGTCAGCGTATAGTATGCAAATTGCATACTTACGCCGATTCACAATGTTGCGCGCCCCCTGCGTACGCAAGTTACGTTGTTTCCGTACGGCGTGTTTAGCGTAAGGATGCCCCTTCTAATAGCAGGGGCAGCTAATGCTAAACTATACCCGGTGTTCCCGCGTCGCGACGTTCGAATTTTACGTTGTTTGCGTAAGTGAATCGTGAATGGCGCTGGACGCCATTCACGTTCACTTTGAAGCAAATGACGTCCTTGCGACGTCATTTGCCGCAATGCACGTCGGGAAAGTTTCCCGACGGAGCATGCGCTCTACGCTCGGCGCGGGAGCGCGCCTAATTTAAATGATTCCCGCCCCCGGCGGGATCATTTACATTGCGCGCGCTTACGCCGGGCAATTTTGCCTGCGCGCCCTCGCAATTTACGGAGCTACTGCTCCGTGAATCGAGGGCAGCGCAAAATATTTGCGGGGGCGCAGGGCAAAATCGTTGCCCTGCGCCTCCGCAAATAGAGCGCAATTCTTTCTGAATCCGGGCCACTGATGCCAGGGAAATTTCCACCCTTGCTGGCCAAAGTGCGGCCCTCCAAGAGTCTGAAGGACAATAAACCGGCCCTTTGTTTAGAATGTTTGGAGACCCCTGCTCTAACTCTGCGTACACATGATCGGATTTCTGATAGAGTAAAATCCGATGGAATTTTTTGTCGGAATTCCGATGAAGCTGACTTTCAACAGTCTTGCATACACACCATCAGACTAAATTCAGACCGTGCCAAAACGCAGTAACGTAAAACACTACAACGAGCCGAAAAAAATTAAGTTCAATGCTTCCGAGCACGCGTCGACTTGATTCTGAGCATGCGTGGATTTTTCTCTGATGGAGTTCCACACAGACGATTGGAATTTACTATCGTTTTTTTTTTTCATCTGAAAAATGTAAAACAGTCCAGCAAAAGTACGATGGGGCCCACACACGATCGGTTTCTCCGATGAAAAAAGTCCATCTGACCTTTTCCATCGGAAAAAATGATCGTGTGTACACGGCATTATAGCGCCATCAATTTATACTGCGCTTTACATATACAATTACATCAGTCCCTACCATCAAGGAGCTTACAACCTAAGGTCCCTAACTCACATTTATACACTTGGGCCAATATAGACAGGGTCTGATTAACCTACCAGCATATCTTTAGAGTGTGGGAAGAAACTGGAGGAAACCCACACATGCACAGAGAGAACATGCAAACTCCAGGCAGATGGTGTTGTGGTCAGGATTTGAACCAGAAGCCCTTTTTGCTGCTAGGTGAAAGTGCTAACCACTTCACCACTGGCGTTGCCCAATTAATCATATGGGAAGATTTTTGTTCAAACAAACGGTCTGTTGACAGGGTCTATTTTTACAGTGTATGCTAAGGCAAAATAAAAAATAAAAAAATACAGTATACAGTAAATATCTGCAATACACACACACATTTCCTGGGGTTCTAGCTCTTTAAAGAGTTTGCAAGTAGGCTGAGTGTAGTCAGCCCTGCCCAGTATCTTTTGCTAAATTAATTAAAGAGTAACTCCACTTTTTTAAGAAAAAAACACACAGGTTAGGGATACAGTTGTGGAGAAGTTTAAAGCAGGGTTAGGTTTTTTCTCACGGAGCACTGTTCAATCCATCATCTGAAAATGGAAAGAGTATGGCACAACTGCAAACCTGCCAACACATGGCCGGTGACAGGTTGGGCAAGGAGAGCATTCATCAGAGAAGCAGTCCAGAGGCCCATGGTAACTTTGGAGGAACTGCAGAGATCCACAGCTCAGGTGGGAAAATCTGTCAACAGGACAACTATAAAGCCTCGTACACACGGCCGAGGAACTCGACGTGCCAAACACATCGAGTTCCTCGGCCAGTTCAGCACTGAAGCCGCCGAGGAGCTCGGCGGGACGAGAGCTCCCATAGAACAACGAGGAAATAGAGAACATGTTCTCTATTTCCTCGCCGAGCTCCTCGTCGGCTTCCTCGGCCGAAAGTGTACACACGACCAGTTTCCTCGGCAGAATTCAGCCAGAAACTCGGTCGGAAGCTGAATTCTGCCGAGGAAACTGGTCGTGTGTACGGGGCCTTAGTCGTGCACTCCACAAATCTGGCCTTTATGGAAGTGTGGCAAGAGGAAAGCCATTCTTGAAAGAACCCTGAACACACCATCTCCACTGGGAAACATGGTGGTGGCAGGAGCATCATGTTGTGGGGGGTACTTTTCTTCAGCAGGGACAGGGAAGCTGGTCAGATTTGATGGGAAGATGGATGAAGCCAAATACATGGCAATCTTAGAAGAAAACCTGTTAGAGTCTGCAAAAGACTTGAGACTGGAACGGAGGTTCACCTTCCAGCAGAACAATGACCATTAACATACAGAAAAAGCTACAATGGAATAGTTTAGATCAAAGCATATTTATGTGTTAGAATGGCCCAGTCAAAGTCCAGACCTAAATCCAATTGAGAATCTGTGGCAGGACTAAAAAATTGCTTTTCACAGACACTCTTCATCCAATCTGACAGAGCTTAAGCAATTTTGCAAATAAGAATGGGCAAAATGTCACTCTCTAGATGTGCAAAGCTGGTAGAGACATACCCAACAAGACTTGCAGCTGTAATTGCAGCAAAGGGTGGTTCTACAAAATATTGACTAAGGGTGGCTGAATACAAATATATTTGTAAAAAAAAATTATGTGCCACTTTGTGGGGGTTTATCACATAAAATCCCAATAAAATACATTTACGTTTTAGGTTATAACATGACAAAATGTGGAAAATTTCAAGAGCTATGAATACTTTTTCAAGGCACTGTAGATGGAAGAATCTGCTAGCTTTTTCATTGAGCCTGCTGGATGAAAAGAAAACTATCAATATATTGCCAGCAATAGATTATGTTGGTCTAAAACCACATTCTTTTGTTTTCTCTAGAATACCATTGCAATTAGAATAAGATAAGACCACCATGCTTTTCATTAACTTGAATTAGTCTGGATGTGCTATTGACCAGAAAAAGAAGACAGCTGACAAGCATATGTGATAGTAAGCAGAGATATTTGAAACAGCCCACCCTCCTCCCTTCCTAAATGAGTAGACTGCATTTTAGACCTATTTTATATTGTCTGCCCTACCGCATCAGAGCTAGAAGCTGTAAAGTGAAATGTTCAATGCAACTGACTGCGATGGCTGGGAAGTTATGAATAATCCGCCTAAATGATTATAGGTTGAAAAAAAAATGATAATAATAATAATATGGGGTCTGGAGAATAGAGGCATAAGTACTTCTTTCTCCCAGTTGATTTTCAGGCTGGAGTATTCACCAAATTCTGCATTAGTATAAATGGCAGTTAAGGAGGTGCCTGAATCGTAAAGAAATAGTAAACGGCATATAGCCCTATATGTTCAGACCATGTATGCATATATTTAAAGTGAGATTTATTTTCAGTGAATGAAAGATAATCATATACCAACAAATAATAAACATGAGAATGCATAAAAAGCAAAACTAAATAACAAAATGCCTAACCAGAAATCCTAAGCACACTATATGTATATATATATATATATATATATATATATATATATATATATATATATATATATATAAGGGCTGTGCAAATTAACTTTTAATTAATCGATTAATCTTAAATTTTGTTGATCGATTAAAATTCTTTTGATTGGTACTCACCTCTCCGTCGGCTTCTGGGCCTTCAGGGAGTTCCGTCGGAGATCCAGTAACGTCACAGACACCGGCGGGGCTTGCCGTGTCCATCTGAAGGGCTCCTTTGCTGTGCCTTCATATCTGCATGCCGGCGGGACCTTACTATCTGCCACACGCAAGGGCTGTTACACTTCCCTCTATCAATTCCCTCTATCAACCTGGGATTCTACAACCATCCACTGGGAGTTGTGATAGTTCTCTTCATGGGACATCTACATGCCATCGGACTGATGTTAACCTCTCCTCATCTGGATTCAGCAGTGGTATCGTTGTACACATTTTTATACCAGTATCATACTTAGCTACATGTTTTTATGACTGTTTTTTGTACCGTTTGGTATTACTATTTTTACAGTTTATGTAGCTACATCGATTTTATCTCCAGTGCAATATTTATTTGGTTACCTACTTGAAGACTATAGAAGTTTTAATGCTATTCCCATCGAGCGCTGCCTTTGTGTGTTTTTTGTATCCTGCTATCCATTTTTCCAGTGGTTGGTAGCTGCACTGGGCATCAGCCTGCAAGGAGATCAGCTAAAATTAGTTGGATCTGTATGTGCGTTATAATTAATTGAAATTAGTCGATTAATCGATTAAAAAAAAAACGATTAATCGAACAGAACATTTTTGATCAGTAACAGCCCTAATATATATATATATATATACACACACACAGATGTACAAATGAGAATGAGAAACACATAAGGCAGGGGAGAGCAGGGAGCATGCCAGTGGCAGCTGGTGGTCCATTTTTTGGGGAGGCGGCAAACAAATACACCCACCCCCCCATTTTGTCAGTCAGTCAAACCCCCCCCATCATTCACTCATCCGCCCCCCCTCCAGCCCCACACTTACCCCATCTAGGCAGCATCAGGTTCTTCCTGCGTCTCCTCCTTCATAGCGTCTTTCCCTGCATCTCCTCCTCCTCAGTGGATTACTCCTCAGCAGCCACTATGGTCGCTTCTCCTCTTGGCTAATCTGAAGGCTGATTAGCTGGGAGTAGAAAAAGGAAGACAATAGTAAATATTAATTCGTTATTGTCACAAAACTGGGTGACCCTTTTTTAAGCCAATTAGAGCCACTAGTACTAATTATGTGCTTCCAAAAGAAAAAAAAAAACATTAAAATCCATGCGTCCAGAGCCCTGCATGTAGATTAGGGGTTGAGCGCAGTGATTGGGGGGGCGCCACTGGAGCAGACAAAACAAAACTAGGATGGGAACAAGGCAGCAGGATACTGGATGCAGGGGAAGGACAAGAGCAAGATTAAACGGCTTGACCAGCTTTCTACCCAGAGCACCACAGTGCCACCTGCAGATAAATTCAGTCCTAACAGTTCTCTCCCCTTAAGGAGCGGACTCCATGTGCCCCATCAAGGTCTTGAAGCCAACTGGGAACTGGTGGAATACACGTCAACAGGGTCCAGCTGAGCAGTAAGTAGTGAATCAGGATAGTCTTGCTGGGTAGCAGCAGGTGGGCAGGATCATGGGAATCAGCGTAGTCCGGATGGGCAGCAGCCTGGTATTCAGCAAAGTTTTACTGGATGGCAGCCCGGGAATCAACATAGTCCGGCTGGATGGCAGCCCAGGAAGCAGCATAGTCCAGCTGGGTGGCTGGCAGCAGATCACAAGCAGGCTTGGCAGAAGACAGCGGTTTACCAGAGGCAAACTTGGCAGCAGACAGCAAGTCACCAAAGGCAGGCTTGGCAGAGGTCAGCAGGTCACCAGTGGTAGGCTTGGCAGAAGACGGCAGGTTACCAGGTTTGGCAAAGGATGGCAGGTCAACAGCCATAGGCTTGGCAGAGGACAGCAGGTCTCCAATGGCAGGCAGAACACCATTAGCATGCATAGAGGCAGGCTGAATCCCATCGGCAAGCTGAACCCATCAGCAAACATAGAGGCAGGCGGAACCCCATTTGCAAGCTTAGAGGCAGGCTGAACCCTATCAGCAAACCTAGAGGCAAGCTGAACCCCATCAGCTGGCAGCATGGAAGCAGATTGGACCCCATCAGTAGGCAGCATGGAAACAGAATGGACCCCATCTGCAGGCAGCAAGGAGGGGGAATAGACCCCAACAGCAGGCAGCAAGGAGGAGGAAAAGACCACATCAGCAGGTAGCATGGAGGGGAATGGATACCAACAACGGGCTGGACTTTAACAGCAGACAGCATAGTGTGAGAAAAATTCTGTTTATTTGTTGGCATAGATACTGCAGCCCTGAAAGTAGTTGCATTGTGCTGACCAAAGTGCACTGCTGATGTAAAATTAGTAACAGTACAGGGAGGTAAGAGTAAAAGAAATACAGAAAGAGATCTAAGAGGTTGCTATGGGTAACAGTACTGCGGGGGAAGCCTTCAATGCATTACATGCAGAGGATGGGTGGTTACTGATAGCAGGGAACTGATGTACAGAAGGTAACAAACACTCAGTAGCAGCTGTGGTTGCTATGGGTAACAAATGAAGAGATCATTGATGTTTAGTGGCAGATCTGACTATGCGTGACTCATCTAACACTCGGCATAGGCTCTCTGACCAGGCTTTTAGCAGAGGCTGAACTACGGTAAGGTTGTCTTTCCCTTGCTCAACTAGGTCAATTAAAGGGCTCATGCACACTGCAGCTCAAAGAAGCGGCTCCTACAGGCTTTTGAGCTTTTTTGAGCTCTTATTTTTTCCTGTCTAAAAACTCCCCTCCATGTTAACCAATGTGTCCATGCACACAAGGGCTTTTTCAGGCGATTTCAGGCATATTCTCCTACAGATAGAAAAACACCCCAACAAACTCGCATTTTTGAGAGGAGCTAGTGCCTCAAAGGGCTTTAAAAGCTTGAAAACACGTGAAAATGCGTGAAAATGTTTGTTCACGCTTTTTGTTTATACAGTGGTTAAGAAAATATTATCAAGGAGGGTTTATGGGAAAAAAAGCTCAATAGAGCTTGAAAGAGCTCAAAAGAACTCAACAAAAATGTGTAAAAAGTTTTTTGGGGTGCAATGTGCATGATCCCAAAGAGTGCACAGCAGTAATACAATCTTAGGCCCCGTACACACGACCGAGTTTCTCGGCAGAATTCAGCCAGAAACTTGATCGGAGCTGAATTCTGCCGAGAAACCCGGCGTGTGTACACTTTCGGCCGAGGAAGCCGACGAGTTCCTCGTCGAGCCAAATAGAGAACATGTTCTCTATTTCCTCGTTGTTCAGTGAGGAAAGTTGGCTCGCCGAGATCCTCGGCGGCTTCACACAGAACTCGACGGGCAAAACTCATGTTTTTTTTCTCGGACGTGTGTATGGGGCCTAACACCTGTTGTGAATAGGCTGAAAACTGCTGGAAAAAAAGAACTTGTAAAATGTTTCAGCAGCCATCCCAAAAATCCAGGCTGAAACATAGTAAAAGGAGGAGTGAAAACATCATGGCCATGAGAGGTAAAGAGCAGTAACAATTCGGAACAGACCCGAACCAAAAGCTATATTTCACTAAGGGAGAATCTGCCCTCATCAACTAAAGCATGTGCTGTCAGAATGTTTCCCAACAGTTCCTCATCAGTGAGATTCTGCCAAAATAATTAACAAAAGTCTTAATATCCTATTACAAATTGCACATGACAAATAAACTTCGCTCTAGGCATCTTGACAAAAAGGGAAGTAGTTACTCCAAGCAATTGGCTCCCAGTTCCCAAGTGTAGCTAATCTGGTCATTAGTGGGCCTCAGTGTTATGTCAGGAATCAGTAGCTGGGATAACGAAATATATGTAGTACTAGAAAACTGGGCCAGACCATGTACAGTACAGTATGTATATCTTTAAAGTGAGATTTATTTAGAGTGAATGAAAGATAATCACAGAACAGCAAACAATACACATGAGAGTGTATGAAAAGCAAAACAAAATAACAAAATGCTTAACCATTAATCCTAACCACACTTAAAGCGGAGTTCCACCCAAAAGTGGAACTTCCGCTTAATCCATTTCTTGCCCCCTTACATGCCACATTTGGCATGTAATTATTTGGGGGGGAGTGGGGGCTTCAGGAGGAGTGTATGAAAAATTTGAGTGTAACTGGAGGAGATTGGAAGTGTACTACTTTAACCAGGTGAGGGTGGGAGAGGGATCATGATTACAGATGACACATTTTTTACATTAATGCATTCTCTGCATTAGATACAAAGGGCCAAATCTTCAAAGGAGATACGCAGGCGGAACTGCTGTTCAGCCTGCATATCCCTGTGGCTATCTTTGGAAACGATCCTCAGAAGGATTTTTCCAAAGATAGTCAGAAGATCCGACATCTGTAAGACACTTACACTGTCGGATCTTAGGATGCAGTACCGCATCCGCCGCTGGGGGCATTTCGAGTCGAAATGCCGGCTAGCGTATGCAAATGAGTACTTAAGCAGATCCACAAAGCTTTTAAGCTTTGTGTTTTCTGCGTAAGTTACGATTTGCACGCGTTAAATTAGGGCTGGTTTTACAATGTGTAAAGTTAGTACACCATGTAAAACCAGACCTTTTTTTCGATCGCCGCAATTTTTTTTTAAATTTGAATTTTTTTTCCCGGCGCGTATTTTTTTTTCACCCGTCGCAACTTTATTGTCCCGTCGCAATCCACAAAGCCCGGCGTAAATTACGTTTGCACGCTGCACGTCGGGAAAAATGACATCACACGCATGCACAGTACGTCCGGCGCGGGAGCGCGCCTCATTTGAATAGGAATCGCCCCCTCGAGGAGACGACCGCCTTGCGACGGAGGCACTTAGGTTACACGGCGTGTAATTTCTAGGTAAGTGCTTTGTGGATCGGGCACTTAGGTAGAAATTTAACGCCTGTGTAACTTAACTGCTGAAAGTTAAGTTAGGCAGCGTTTTTGAGAATTTGGCCCAAACATCCCAACTTGGGATTGAGCACGTACAAGTGCCCCCATAGGAGTCGGCTTGCTATGAGGGCACTCGGCTGAAAGGAGGAGTCGGGAGTCCCAGCAGGTGACCCCCAGAATAGGAGGTTCAGAGATGTTCTGTGCAAAGCCATTGCAATCATAAACAAGCCAGAGAGGTGTGAGAATAGTGGTAAATGCAGCATAAAGCTGGCAAGGGACAAAGAAAATGTGAAAGGAGTGGTGAAATGTGAAAGGGTTGGGGATGTGAATGATTGATGGACAGATGGAAATATAGGCAGACTGGTAAAGGCAGAATAAGTCTAGTGGGGAGACAGATATAAACATAACAGGGAAATTTGGGCAGAGATATGGAAGAAGCATGGATGTTAGTATACAATGAATGGATGGGGTAATGCAGCACAAAGCCCCTGTATATAGGACATGGGACAAAGGTGAAAATTCATGAAAGTTCTGCCCAATATGGGACTGTTGGGAGGTATGCCATTAACACTTAAAGTATAACTATAGTCAAAACTTATTTTTTTAATTTTGGACAAAGTAAGGGAGGTTTAAAACCCCTTGTTTTGCCATCTGTGTCCCATATCGGAGATTTACCTACACTTCCTGTTCCATAGCCAACCAGGAAGTCAGAGGAAATCTCTACAAATTAAGGGAATTCCTTGGGGACCTCCAGTTCACCAGAACAAGTGTCCCCATTGGAAAAATTACTATCTATTACTTTTCCGGGGACAAAACAAAATTTGGGATTTTATTTTTACTTTAAATGATAATGGTAAACAGGACAAATAGAGAGGATTAATTTCCGGGGGCACAGACAACAATAAAACTGATACGTGTTATAATCCCTCTGCACTCCTTCCATAACTAAAAAAATAAAGTTTTAACTTTAGTTATAGTTTAAGATATTAAAAGCTGAAGTAGAGGATCATTGTTGCTTCACTATAAAGGCTAGCAGTTTGCAGTTGAATGGTAAACAGTAGGGATGGGCTGAACGGACCCCTGTTTGGTTCGCACCAGAACTTCCGAACACCGCAAAAGATTGGACCCGAATAATGAACCCCATTAAAGTCAATGGGACCCGAACGTCAAATATCAAAAGTGCCCATTTTGAAAGCTTAAATGCAAGTAATTAGACATATAATGGTTAAAGTGGTCCGGGTTCTTCCCTGGGGGACATGTATCAATTTAAAAAAAGTTTGTGAAAAACGTATTTTTTAAATGAGCACTGATTTTTTTTATTTTTAAAGTGAAAGTCTAAAAATGAAAAAATCCTTCCAATATAGTTGCCTGGGGGATCCCATTAGTCTAACTGTAAAGTGGCAGATCTGTACCATGTCTAGAATCTGCTGCAGCAATGATTGAATTTCTAAAGCCCCCAAAAAAATGTAAAAATTTAATTTTTCCTGCAAGCTGCCTTTATTTTGATCAGCAACAGCTGGGGAGCCAGTGTGTATGATGAGGCCACAATGTAGTGCACTGGGAACAAGATTAGAATTTTTTTGGATACATTCTGGTGTCACTTTGACTTTGGATAGAAGTAACAGGTGCTTTAAAATTGGTCTGTGGGTGTCGGTGGCGCCTTCCCACCGTAACCCTATAGTACTTATAAACAAATGTAGAAGAAGAAGTTTAAATCTGTACGTAGATGCACTTTAATCAATGTAAATAGGTGTTTTGTGCCCTTTAATTTGATTACTCACACTACACAGACACACTCCACAGACACACTACAATATACTGCAATATAATGCGCCAAATGTACAGTGACACACAGAACTATATGGCGTTAAACTTTCAGTAACGCACGTAAAACGATCTGGCGTCAAACTGGCAGTAACGCACGCAAAACTATATGGCGTAAAAATGGCAGTAATGGGCAAAACAATATGGCGTTAAACTGGCAGTAACGCACACAGAATGATATGGCGTTAAACTGGCAGTAACGCACGCAGAACTATATGGCTTTAAACTGGCAGTAATGCACGCAAAACGAGATGGCGTCTAACTGGCAGTAACACACAGAGAAGTAAATGGCGTTAAACTGGCAGTAACACACAAAATGATAAGGCGTTAAACTGTCAGTAATGCACACAGAACTATATGGCGTTAAACTGGTAGTATTTCAGGTGTTATAAAGTTGAGTGGTATTCTCCAAGAGTCTGCAAAATCTCAAAGTTACTCTCATCATGATCACATGCTTTAGCAAGTTCTTTGCCTACCTTTGGTGAGTTTTATAAAAGATATAGTAGATTTAAGGAAACCCCAGAAAATATTGTAACCAGGAAAATCTGTGTGTGTTTCCAGGAATAAATTAAGATGAGCAGGGATTTGTTAATTAGCGCCTATCCCACCAACTAAAGAGAGATGCATTTTTCACTTTGGCCTACAGAGCAAAACGTAAGGCACGGGAGAAGCTGGCAGTGATCAGAGATACCTCTTGTTTAGTATGCAATTGAGTCCAGCATGGCCCAAGAAAAAAGTGAAAAAATGTGAGTATTAGTGTAGGAGCAGTATGCCTTTCTGGATTGGAGGTCTAGAGTCAGGTGGTAGGAAGGAGTCACAGGGGTAGGATATGTGGTTGCTACTGGGAGTTCATTCTAGAAAGTCATTGAGGGAAGAAAGTTGTACCACCTGCCCTCCTAAATCTATTGTTGATGATGGATTTGGATTTTTTTTATGTGATTATTATTGCAGCTTGGCAGGTTAAGGGGTTTTTAGGGTTCTGTAAAAAAGTGAGATGGTTACAAAACATTCAAAGCAAGAAGGCCATTTAGTGATAAGGTGCTCCCCCATTGATGTCAGTTGTAGGCCCAGCCCCTTGAGAAGTCGGAAATGGTCAATTCTGTAGCCAGTTGGGGTGCAGCCAAGGACAAAGTAGATTTTAGTTAAGCCTCTTAGACTAGGAGACATTTTCTTATAACCAACAGCAATTTTAAATGTATTGGTATGTTTTATCTAATTATTGTTAGTTGGAGCTGTTATTTGTTGTGTGGTTAAATAAAGGGCTGCTGTGGTCATGTAACAACAAGAGTTCAACAAGAGTAAAGGAGTTAATCACTTGCATACCAGCCTGCAATACCACTTCATTAGCAGGTCGTTTTTCCATTGTCAGTGCTGTGTCAGTTTTGTCATTATGCAAACATATCAAATGAAAATGACAGGGCAGTACAGACAGCCCTCTAAGGTAACTCTTTTTGGAAAGAAGACAACCCATGGTGAGATAATTTCTTTGCAAAAAAAAATGGGAAATGCAGAAATATGCTGGTATTGAAGTGATTAAAACATGAAGCTTGGTAATGGTGCACTAGATATAGTGCATACAGATCATATATATAGGAAAGAGGAGGTAGAGGGGTTAATGTATAGGTCACATATGTTGGGATGATGGAGACAAGAAGCTAAGGTGTAGATTTGCAGGATAAGTGAGGAGAAGGGGTTTATATACAGTCGCTGCAGAGACAGGATGGAGGTTAGATGTACATGAAATATCTGCTGCTGCCCGTGATCTTCTACTAATGCATAAATGACTGACAGGTGACTTGGAATCAATGTATGCAGCTCACCTTGGCAAATGACTGGAAAAGCACCAAATTGTCTCGCAGCTGACCAGCCTAACTAGCAGGTACAGTGAATATAGACGAGATCTTCAAAAACACATACTATAATTGGGTGTGTGTCAGGGAAGGTTCCCCCTGCTGGTGTTACTGCTATGTTATCCTTGGGCTGCAGTACTGACGTCCACCAGCGGGGCGTTCTTAGCAGTGTGGAGCACACAGCCCTTCCTGCGTTCAGGTGTGACCTGAATGCAATCAGCACGCCTCTATAAATACCCGGCGTGTGTAATCACTCCTCGCCCTGGTATCGTCATACCTCCTGGACCTGAGCTGGTATTTGACCCTGATTTCTGGACCTGATCCTTGATCCCTGCCTGGACTTGTCCTCCCTGTGTCCTGATTCCTGTTCCCTCTTGGATTCCTGCCCCGCAGCCTGTCCATCCATCCGCTCCCTGATCCGCTGTGTTCCCATCCTCACCCATCTGCTGACTTCCCCTGTGTATGACCTCGGCCTGGCTTCGTTTATGAATACGGTATTTCCCCTGATTGTATATGCTATTTTGTTACGCACTGGTTGTCTTCATTTATTTGTTAATAAACACCTTTTAACTTCACCGCATACATTGTGGGTCTCCTCTGTGCAGTCACACAGTACTGGTCTACCAGCATTCCTGACAGTATACCAGGGCCATCCCTGACCAGACGTGCCTGCATTGAGGAACCATCCTGTTGCGGTGCGTTTTTTGAAGATGGATTTCAATGAAATCACTTACTTTTCTCTGCTGGCAGAGGAGGATGAGGAGTATTGTCGCCAGGTTTTTGAGGGATGGACAAGTGACCAGCTGATGGAAACCATCCGATCAGCCCATTCCATGGTGGATCATGGTTATATGTCTTATGATGATGTTCAGGCATTAATCCAGTTATGTGTTAAACCGGCCCTGTCGTTCATTCCAGATGGTAGTGATGATTTCTCTCCTCCCTTCAGTCGTGACCAAGTTGAATCCTTGATATGGTTATTAGAGGATGATCCAGTTTCTTTTGATGAACATTATTCCTCTTGTTCCCAGCAGAAGTTGTCTGAGTGCATTAGTTCAGTGCAGTCTCTGATTAGACAAGGTGTGTGTGAATCTGCTTTTGTTCAGCCTGTGCTGCAGGCCTGGTCAGATCTCCTGATTCCAGCAAATCCACCTGTTTCCAGCCCTGCCATTAACCACTCACCTTCCCAAAGATCCATCTGTCCATCACCAATGGCAACCCCAGTTGAAGCTCAGTATACACTGCTTCCCACCAGATACCAATATCCAGTCTCTGCTCCCTGTACCTATCCTGCATACAACCCACCTGTCTCTTCTCAGCCGCCTACTAACCCACAAAAACTTCCTCCAGCTACTGTTCCCTCTACTCTGCCATATCCCAATCCTCCTTTCCAGTCTGCTGCACCCCTTACCTACAGAGCTTCTGTGGCTAAGCCCAAGAAAAAACAAAAGTTTTTCCCAACCAAGATGATCCTGCCAGTAACCCAACCTGTCTCCACACCAACCAACCTGCTCCAGTTTGCTTGCATGCCAGCTGAACCTGATTCTGCCAAACCTCTACCTGCTATGCGGCAAGTTTGCCAGCCTGATCCTGTATGCCAGCCTGAAGTTGCTGTGCCAGTTTGCCAGCCTGAAGTTGCTGTGCCAGTTTGCCAGCCTAAAGTTGCTGTGCCAGTTTGCCAGCCTGAAGTTGCTGTGCCAGTTTGCCAGCCTGAAGTTGCTGTGCCAGTTTGCCAGCCTAAAGTTGCTGTGCCAGTTTGCCAGCCTAAAGTTGCTGTGCCAGTTTGCCAGCCTAAAGTTGCTGTGCCAGTTTGCCAGCCTGAAGTTGCTGTGCCAGTTTGCCAGCCTGAAGTTGCTGTGCCAGTTTGCCAGCCTGAAGTTGCTGTGCCAGTTTGCCAGCCTGAAGTTGCTGTTTCAGTGTCATCTGCCCTGCCTGTTTCAGTGTCATCTGCCCTGCCTGTTTCAGTGCCATCTGCCCTGCCTGTTTTGGTGCCATCCGCTGCCCAGTCTGAGGTGTCCCTGCCCGCTGCCCAGCTCGACGACCCGGAGTTTGCTGCCCAGCTCGACGACCCGGAGCCTGCTGCCCAGCTCGACGTCCCGGAGCCTGCTGCCCAGCTCGACGTCCCGGAGCCTGCTGCCCAGCTCGACGTCCCGGAGCCTGCTGCCCAGCTCGACGTCCCGGAGCCTGCTGCCCAGCTCGACGTCCCGGAGCCTGCTGCCCAGCTCGACGTCCCGGAGCCTGCTGCCCAGCTCGACGTCCCGGAGCCTGCTGCCCAGCTCGACGTCCCGGAGATTGCTGCCCAGCTCGACGACCCGGAGCCTGCTGCCCAGCTCGACGACCCGGAGTCTGCTGCCCAGCTTGATTGGCCCCTATCTGCATCCCAGCTTGATGTACTTTTTGCCCAACCTAAGATTTTTGTACCCGCTGCCCAGCTTGAGCTGCACTTTGCCCTGTTAAAAGTCATGGACTTTCATCCGGCCCAACCTGATGTGACTTTATCTGCTGCCCAGCTTGACACCACGGACTTTCCCCAGCAACAGCTAGTTGGAGCGTCCGGAGGCCGCTCCTTTGGGGGGGGGTACTGTCAGGGAAGGTTCCCCCTGCTGGTGTTACTGCTATGTTATCCTTGGGCTGCAGTACTGACGTCCACCAGCGGGGCGTTCTTAGCAGTGTGGAGCACACAGCCCTTCCTGCGTTCAGGTGTGACCTGAATGCAATCAGCACGCCTCTATAAATACCCGGCGTGTGTAATCACTCCTCGCCCTGGTATCGTCATACCTCCTGGACCTGAGCTGGTATTTGACCCTGATTTCTGGACCTGATCCTTGATCCCTGCCTGGACTTGTCCTCCCTGTGTCCTGATTCCTGTTCCCTCTTGGATTCCTGCCCCGCAGCCTGTCCATCCATCCGCTCCCTGATCCGCTGTGTTCCCATCCTCACCCATCTGCTGACTTCCCCTGTGTATGACCTCGGCCTGGCTTCGTTTATGAATACGGTATTTCCCCTGATTGTATATGCTATTTTGTTACGCACTGGTTGTCTTCATTTATTTGTTAATAAACACCTTTTAACTTCACCGCATACATTGTGGGTCTCCTCTGTGCAGTCACACAGTACTGGTCTACCAGCATTCCTGACAGTGTGCCACAATTAACATCAGTATTGTGGATATCAGGAGTCCACAAGGTGCTGAGTAAAGCCCTGTACACATGGGCCAAATGTTGGTCAGCATTGACTGTTTCAGTAGAAACCGGTCGTCATTTGGGCCGTGTGTACTGCAGCCGGTCCAACAGAAGCTGGTCTTTTGGCTTTGGATAGTAAGTACAGCCTGCTGGGTTGAACACAAATAAACTAGCAGTGTGTACTAGGTTTAAGGAGGTAAATCACAATTCGATTAGATAAACAAAAGTCCAAAATGTATTAAAATCAACAAATGCATAAGAGGAGACAAGCACAGAAATAGGCATGCACCACTTTGCCATTTTTAGACATTCAGCTGTGAGTAAGTGGTTAAGGGATCCATCAGTCATGTCTTATCATTCCCAAGCAATAGCTCAATACGGTAGAATGCCACTCTACCGGGGGTAAAGCACAGGAATTCCCTAGTGTCTGGGAATGAATATGTCCACAGTTCAGTTCATCCCAGTTTAGCTGCTAATTGCTAAAAGGTAATGAAACGTTTTATAGATGGCGGATTTGAACTTCTTTGTCTATCAACAGTTGGGTTAAGAATTATGTTAAAATCCCCCATACATAACACAGAAATTGTTCTGCTTTGACAGTTTTCCGGGGCATCTGCGTTCTGGTGCCAGAATTTCAGTTTCTTTTCTACTGCTAATAAATGGGTAAGGATAAGGCAAAGACATCATGCAAGGAGGGGGGTCTTGTTCTATTGTCTTAGTGCCTCTTTCTCTAATGTCTTACAATTTTGGCACAAGAGGCCTATATCAGTCTTGATCTCATCTGCCAGTGAGGTACAGTATTGCTTTCTGTGATAGCAGACAATACCTGTCCTTGCAAATTCTTTCAGCTGTTCAGATTTTACTTATGATCAAGTAGGTAGCCACCCTCTGCCGTCAGCAATTCCTATTAAGTGGCCTTCAGTTCTCTTTGTCTGGCCTTAGTTAATCCAGCATATCAGTAAAATTAGACAGATTTTACTCCAATGCAGAGCAAACTAATAAGTTCAGTTATTTTTGCCTACAATATTTCCAAAGAGCATTCTTACACTTAACGCAGTCATGAAAAAAGCTATATAAAGCGAATTTCCACTTTTGCAGCCAAACTGCAACACCTACTTTAGTTTGGTTACATTTTCCCATTGACAGAGCAAAACTTAAAAAAAAAATTACTGGTTACCTTTTTAAGGGCTTTTTACTTGCTTAAAAAAATCATTGAATGCTCTCCGTGCTTTTTATTGTTAAGGAGGGGGCTCTGTAGTAATGTGTAAAATATTTTACTCAGTCTGTACTTATTCCACTGTTCTTTATTATCACCTGTAAAATAGATTTGAACACTGTTTGTCTTAAAAAAGGGATACATTTTTTTAGAAACCTGCATTGTATGGAGACAAAGACACTGTGGGGTTGATTTACTAAAACTGGCAAGTGCAAAATCTGGTGCAGCTGTGCATGGTAGTCAATCAGCTTCTAACCTCAGCTTGTTCAACTAGGCTTAGACAAACAAAATGGAAGCCGATTGGTTTCTACGCAGAGCTGCACCAGATTTTGCATGCTCAAGTTTTAGTAAATCAACCCCTGTGAGACTTTCCAGAAATTCCTAGGATCAGCCATGATACCTTCTCATTAGAAACATCTAAAAAGGTAAGAAATATTTTTATAGATATGTTAGGCATTTCTCAAATATGACCACAAAATGGAAATACGTTTTAAAAATGGGTTTACATTTACACCAACTTCAGTTAAATCCAACCATTGACTGGCCTTCACAAAGCAATTCACACAATTTTTGATTGGAGACACTACGTATATTAGTCAAAGTAAAACAGGCTTATCTGTCGTAGATTTCATTTACTAAGAAAGACTAGCACTAAAATGGAACAAAACCAACAACTTGCCACTTCAATGGGAAATTAAGCAGTACACTGTGATCAGCTTTAACTTCAAAGGGGTTAATTCATCTTGGGTTTGTACAGTTACAGCTAATCTTCTGAAGTATGAAAAAAAACAAAGACTTCCATTCAGTACTTTTTCTCTCTTTTTTACATGCTGAGGCCATTGGCAAATTTCCCTATGTATCAGTGGCTGGTTAAAGCTGTTTTAAATTAGAAGTATTGTCAGTAGTGGAATAAGGATCCTCTGGGTTTCGCTACTTGAAGCCCATACATTTCCTGTAATGTAATGGACTGGAGCAAGGTCAAAGCAAGCCAACTGTACTCAGAGATTACAATGGTGAGGAGTATACATGGTAATGTTCAGTTCTACAGTAAGTGTATTTATTTAAAATATACAGTACACACTGTATAGTGTATATTATAAATACATTACATATACAACAAAAATTAAAGCGGGCCATACAACAGAAGATTTTCAAAGCAACATTTGCATGAAAAGTCTCTGCAGTACATTTGATAATGTCAACAAAGACTTGAGAATTGTTGTTCAAAAGTAGCTTGTTTTTCGATTTTGGGGTGAATTTAATTTTCCAAAATGAAAACACTTATACTGTTAGAAACTTGTTCAGTAAAAAAAAAAAAAAAAAAAGTTAATTTGACACCAGGTTAAATTGGCAAACGTTCTGAAAACAAAAGTTTCCAATAAAATTTACCATTTCCTCTCATATAATAACTAGGCATATCTACATGAGTTTGCTGCAGTGCACCTACAGTTGGGAACTCTTTTTCACCCAGGGAATCTGAAACAGAAAGCACCTAAAAAAGAAGCACCTAAAAAAAATGTAATTGGAGATAGGTATTTTCATTCTATAACCCCCTTATAACATTGAGGTTCTTATTGGGTGAGCCCACTGCACTCTACTATTGGTGAACTGCTCATCGTTTGTCTATCTACTTTTTATCAGTTCTTGAACAAACCAGTGTAGTGGATAATGCACTCCACTGAACCAGTTGCAGGGCAGATCTTTCATTATTTCCATTACTCTCATCTCTATTGAGAACAAGTCTGGATTTATCATTGTGCAGAGTAGATATGTGCAGTAGACGGCATAGACAAAGAGGCAACTATTCGGCAGAGGCAGTGTGAGACGATATTCTGCTGGGAAATCTTGGGTACTGCCATTTATGTGGCTATTACTTTGACACATACCACCTACCTAAACATTGTTGATGACCAAGTACACCTCTTCATGGAAACAGCAGTCCCTGATGGCAGTGACTTCTTGATGCAAAATAATGCACCCTGCCACACTGCAAGAATAGTTCAAGGATGGTTTTGGGAACACACCAATGAGTTCAAGGTATTGACTTGGTCCCCAGATCTTGTTTCATTGAGCATCTGTGGGGTGTACTGGAAAAACAAGTCCAATCCAAGCCCCACCTTGCAATTTAAATGATCTGCAACCAAAATATTGGTGCCAAATACCACAGGATACCTTCAGATGGCTAGTGGCCTTGACAGGTCAGATCTGTTTTGTCATCAAAAGGGGGACCTACTCAATAGTAGGTGGGTGGTCATAAAGTTATGACTGATCAGTGTACAAGGTTATTTACTTATCATCCTAGCATTCTAAACTTGAATAGGATTGCAATTAAAGGGGTTGAAAGTTGTACACCTATAGGGGTTAATTTACCAATTTACCAAGGGTAAATAGGCTGTTTGCTTTGCAAAGAAAGTTACATTTTGCAAGGGAATTTTCCCCGAAGCATAGTGAATGTGGTGAAATTTCACTTTGCATATGACTGGATGAGGTCAGCTTCACATCATTCACTATGCTCTGAGGAAAATTCCCTTGCATGTTTAGCTTCTCTTGCAAAGTAAAAAAAAGTCTATTTGCCTTTAGTAAATCTACTAAATATTACCAGAAAGTTCATAGCAACCAATCGGTGCACAATATGTACTTGAAAATGACAGGTGAAGATTATTACTCTTTAAAGCAGAGTTCCACCCTAATTCCCATGCACGTCCGCATGTGTTTTGCCGATCGCTCCCCAATTCCTTTTTGTATAGTATCATTTTTTATTTATTTTTTATATACAGTATAGTACCATTTTTTGTTGAAAAAGCTTCACTTCAGTCCATCCTCCTTGTGGCAAGGTACATCATATGCTTTTTTGCATTGGCTCCTGGGATACCAGTGTAATCAATCAGGAGTCAATGGGCATTTCTCCACTATTAGCATCACGTAATTTCGCAATTAACCAGTTCCCTAACGAGCCATAATAATATGACATCGGCAGGAACTGTCCGTCCTTCAGAGTGGATGTCATATGACGTCCTGTGAATCGCGGACGCTAGGGGGTGCGTGCGCGCCGCCGGCGCCAGCGGCAAAGCTCGCGACCCGGTGTGCGTGCCCGGCGGTCGCGATGTCCGCCGGGCACCCACGATTGCCGGCAAACACGGCAGCAGTGTAAACACACAGATCCACCTCCTGTCAGAGCTGAGGAGACCGATGTGCGTTCCCAGAACAGAGGAACACAGATCGGTCTCCTTCCATTGTGAGTCCCCCTCCCCTACAGTTTGAAATCACTCCCAGGGAAAATATTTAGCCCTTCAGCGTCCCCTAGTGTTAACCCCTTCCCTGCGAGTCACATTTACACAGTAATCAGTGCAGTTTTATAGCACTAATCACTGTATAAATGTGAATGGTCCCAAAAAAGTGTCCGATATGTCTGCCGCAATGTCACGGTCACAATAAAAATCGCAGATCGCCGCCATTACTAGTAAAAAATAAATAATGAATAAAAATGCCATAAATCTATCCCCTATTTTGTAGACGCTATAACTTTTGCGCAAACCAATCAATATACGCTTATTGTGATTTTTTTTTTGCCAAAAATATTTAGAAGAATACGTATCGGTCTAAACTAAGGAAAAACATTTTTTTTTAAATGTTGATATTTATTGAATCAAAAAGTAAAAAATATGGTGTTTTTTCAAAATTGTTGCTCTTCTTTTGTTTATAGCGCAAAAAATAAAAACCGCAGAGATGATCAAATACCACTAAACAAAAGCTCTATTTGTTGGGGGAAACCATGAAGATTTCATTTGGGTACAGTGTTGCATGAACGCGCAATTGTCATTGAAAGTGAAACAGCGCTGAAAACTAAAAAATGGTCTGGGCAGGAAGGGGGTGAAAATGCCATGTATGGAAGTGGTTAAGCAATGCTAGGCACCATTACTACGGCCATGATAAGTTCCCACTGCACATACACGAGATCAGGAGGTGTTTGCTGGGTAGCCAGCAGCACCTTATCCCGGAAGAGACTCCTAGCGGGCTTCAGATGCCCACACTTATGCCGCGTACACACGATCATTTTTCGGCATTAAAAACATCATTTAAAATGATCGTGTGTGGGCTTCACATCATTTTTCATCTTCTGAAAAACGTCAAAAAAAAAAAAATTCGAACATGCTGCATTTTTTCACGTCGTTTTTCAAAATGTCGTTTTTCGTGTTGTAAAAATTATCGTGTGTGCGCAAAAACTATGTTTTAAACCCGCGCATGCCCAGAAGCAAGTTAAGAGATGGGAGCGCTCGTTCTGGTAAAACTACCATTCATAATGGAGTAAGCACATTCATCATGCTGTAACAGACAAAAAAGCGTGAATTGTCTTTTACTAACAAGGAATCAGCTAAAAGCAGCCCAAAGGCGAATAGAACTTTCCCTTTTAGAGTGCCGTCGAACGTGTTGTATGTCACCGCACTTTGTTCATGATTTTTCAAAACCGATGGTGTGTGGGCAACATCGTTTTTCATGATGAAGTTGGAAAAACGTCGTTTTTTGGACATGTTGAAAAATGAATTTTTTTTGCATGCCGAAAAACGATCGTGTGTACGTGGCATTAAGATGGACACTTCGTGGATGCCGTATACATTGAGTACCAATCATTTTAATAATACAGAAAAAAATTCTGGACCAAGCTGGAACTCCACTTTAAGAAGCCATCTTGGTAAGAAAAGATGACTACGGTATATGAATTTGAACAATTCACAGTGGTTTTGATGACTTCAGTTTAGACCAGCCATGTGATCAATTTATAGAAAGTCAATCAGCTGGTATTGTGGTGGTTTCCAATGCAATGTTTTTAGAATTTGGTTGCTTAAAACTTAAAGATTGCTGATTTTCATTCATTTTTAAGAGATATTTTTTAGGCTCAAAACAGACAAAAGGCTTCCTAAATTGCCAGAGAACTGCAAATGTATATACAGTATACTGTAAATGGTGTAAGAGGTAAATGTCTACTGAGGTCACTCCACATATTCTTTACATTTCAAATACCTCAGCATTTTTTTTTTGGCACTGAAAATACACATAAATTACATTTCATTATTTCTTTTAGGTGTAAAGTCCTATATTGTAGGTCTTTTGCGGAAAAAAGTTAGGTAGTAAAATTATTTTCCAACTGTGAGTAAAATCCTTTCTGCTCTTGAATGTTATAAAAATACTCCTCTTATAGTGTATACAGTATTACCTCATGCTGTCAAGCTATGATCGTAGAAATATTGGCAAGTCCATACAAGATAAACTGTATTCTTTTTAATAGCTTTATACTTTTATAGCTTTATACTGTGGATATACATGTTTATATTAACACTTTAACCCTAAAACTGAACCTAACCCCTTAAATTTCAACCTCAATCTTGACTTTTATGTTAGCCAAACACAGGCCATTTAAAAAAAAAATTTAACCACAATAAATACGCTATTGATTTCAAAGATGATTGAATGCATCAAGAGATCCTACTACTAAATATTTTGGTTGTTTTTATGGATTTAAAAGAAACTGTTGGTGGCAGGTTACAGTAACCTGTTAAGTTTTTTTTGCAGCTTTTCTCTGCAATACTAGCATATAAGGTATGTGGACAGGTATCCCCATTGCTGGGTGCTATCAAAGTGTACAGTGGTGTTACCAGCCTGGGTGCCTTTTTGCATTGCTAAGTGCTCTGAGCAGAGTCCTCAAAATAATGGATTACCTTCCTAAAGCACTAGTGCTTTGAGTGAGTGAGTGAAAAACGTATATAGCGCAACACATGCGAACTGAATCGCCCTTTAAATATACTGTGACCCCATCTGACTTTTTAGTATAGGTATGCGCAGACGGTGTACTGGCTGCAGGCACAGGATGTCATTTAATGAACTCAAGGAGTGATCAGTACCAATCGCTCACTGTGTTCATTCATAACTGAAGCCCAGTTAATTGTGTTTGAGAATGAACAGGAAGCAGCTCAGCTCAGGGCACTGAGCATTCATTCACTGTCCAGTGTAGCTGAGGCTGCAGAGAAAGAGACTAGCTTCTAAGCTGCTAAAAAAGCAAAAAACAAAATGTAAAAATAATTTTGTAAACAATTATAAAACAAATTCAAGCTTTAAAAAATAATTAAAAAAAACTACTGACACCATCCACTGCCCCACTTACTCCGTTCATCTTTTAATACATTTTAAAATGTTTTTTACATTTATAAATAGAGTGTGTTTGTCTTTGTGTGTGTGTATATATATATATATATATATATATATATACTGTACACACACCCTAATGCAATAGGCTGTGCACACCTATGCTTTTCAGTATCTGTTTTTTAATACTAATAGTTTCTAGTGCTATATTCTAGCGCTATATTCTAAAAACTACAGTGCATGGTAAAATAAACTAATGTGAAACAAGACTGTATAACTATTTCAAATGAATGCAATGAACCACTAAATCACAACATCTTTGTTACATATTTGTAGTGCAATATGGACACAGCAGCCTTCCAGAAATGACTAAGGTGCAATTTGGCAGCTCAGCGACCATCCAGTGACAAATGCACTTCTTAAGATATACTTAAATATTTTAGTTATTAAGTAATTTTTTAAATTATTAAACTAACTTTGTCCGCGGAATCATTTAGCATACAAATGTAAAAGCTGTAAAAATGTAATTCTATTGTTAACTGAAGTTTCTTGTTTCAGAATAATTAAAAAAAAGGAGGTAGAAAAAACTTTTTTGCCCTTAAAACATTATTGTTTTTGTACCGAAGAAGAAAATTAAAACAAAAAGTTTGAACAGTCACAAAGTAACAGCAGCCAGAAGCAATAATGTTTACAAATCCTCAGACTTATGCATTAAAGTTGCAGGCCAAATTCAATGCTGCGATCCTCTTTTAAAAAGAATTGTAAAATGTAATTCTTGGAAGTTTGCTTGTACAACTGTTAACTTATTCATGTATTCTTGCAACATTGTAAGACGCTTCATTGGTATTTTTTCCAGGCAGGACAAAGCAATATGTTAGCTTTACCCCCTCTGTCCCCAGAAGCATATTGAGAACCTTTGCCTTTCTCTTATTCTCTCTTGTGACAGAATTTATACTTGGTGATTGGTCACAACAGTGGTCCAAAATGAAATCCTCATGCCGCATACACACCATCACTTTATGTGATGAAAAAAAACGACACTTTCTGTGAAGTAAAAAATGACGTTTTTGAAACTTCAATTTTCAAAGACGAAGTTGCATACACACCATCGTTTTTCTCACAATGATCTTGCAAAGTGAGGTTACGTTCCACCACGTTTTACCATTGAAGCTTGCTTCATAAGTAGCTTCTGGGCATGCGTGGATGAAAAAACGTCTTAGAAAACGACGTTTTTTGCTACACACGGTCAATTTCTGTGAAGTAAAAAGTGCACTTTTGAAAAACGACACATAAAATTGAAGCATGCTTCAATTTTTTTTGGTCGTTTTTTACAAGACATAAAACAACGTTTTCCCCCACACACAGTCAATTAAAGTGACGTTTTTAAATACGTCATTTTTTTTCATCACATAAAGTGATGGTGTGTACGCGGCATCAGTCTTGTGTAAGCTTCAGCTATAGCGACTCAGAACTTACATAAGGCTCTTTTTTGGCTCCCAGCAGCTGGAATATAATCAATTAAAGGGTGAATATTAGGGATGCACCGATACCACTTTTTTTTTTTTCAGACCTTTTTTTTTTTAAGTGTATTTTGTGCGTGTACTCGAGAAAGGAGCCGGACTGCAGGAGTTGGGAGTAGGCAGGCCTCCCCCAGAGGCAATCTGCCATCTTTCTCCATGCCCCGGGTGGCAATTGCGGGTGCGTGAGGGGGTCCTCCCACACAGCCCGCCCTACCTGCTCCGCTTTGAAGCCCAACGGGGCAGAGGGACTCCCTATAAGGGAGTGAGAGGATCTAGCCCGCTCAACCAGCCCCGTTAGTCCTTTGCCTCTCTTTTTAGAGACCGCGTGGTCAAAGTGTGTGCATGTTAACCCAATTTCGAGTGCGTGTAAGTGTGGTGGTTTTTGTGGGAGGGGGGTGGGCGTACTAAGCACAGGCTTACCTCGCATAGCACACCCACCGGGAGCCGGGCTGAGACCACCAAACTCAATTCACATGTAACCGAGACCAGGATCCGAACCCCTAGCTGCAGAGGTGAATGGCTTGTCAGCGCAGTGCCAATCGCGTTGAGCCACCGCAGCTCCTGCGATACCACTTTTTTAAGACCAAGTACAAGTACTGATACTTTTTTTCAAATACTCGCCGATACCAATTATCGATACCTATCGCCTAGGAAGAGTAGGTGGGGGGTGGTTTGGGAGCAGGAAGGTTGTTGGGGAGTTGGGGGAGTAGAGGAGCTAGTAAGGGCAGGGTAGTTGAGTGTGTGGTTTATTAGGGATTGTGGGGTAGGAGAGTTGGGATGGAAAAGGCTGTGATCACTTGGGGAAGATGGTGGGGATTGGAGGGTCATGTGGAGACATGGGAACAAAGGTGGCAGCTGCTGCGCACAGTACAGGGGGTTTGGAGGGCACAGTTCAGGCACGTTACATGCAGAGTGCAGGGTCCAGGCACATTACATGCAGAGTGCATGGCCCAGGCAGCACAGTGGTGTAGTGATTAGCACTATCACCTAGCAGCAAAAGGGTTGCTGGTTTGAATCCCGACCACAGCACCATCTGCCTGGAGTTTGCATGTTCTCCCTGTGTCTGCGTGGGTTTCCTCCCACACTCCAAAGACATGTCCAAATTGGCCCAGTATATATATGTGTGTACGACTGTGTGTCCCAATCGTGTTGAGATCCTACAGGGTAAAATGACTGCACCAGCCAAGCAGATACTGGCTGCAAAAAGCGCCTAGAGGCGATTCAGTTTGCATGTGTAGCACTATACAAGTCACTCATTCATTCAGGCACATTGCATGCAGAGTGCAGGGTTCAGGAACATTACATGCAGAGTACACTCCTTTCCACTGTATTCTCATTCACATGATCCTCCATCCACCCCTCCTCTACTGCCTTCATCTTCTACCCCCTCCTTTAAAATCTACATTGTGCACATGCCTTACCATTGTTGTACTAATGTGAAGTACCTGGCCGGCTCTTGCAAGCTTCCTCTCTGCAGCCAGATCATCTGGGGGTGTCGGCAGCCAAGCATCAGGGTTAGGACAGAGAAAGTGAATACTACCTTCCGAGGCCCCCTCCCGTCCCTGACCATACTAGCTGGGACGCCGGCATCTCCCTTATCACTGCATGCAGGGAGACAAGCTATCACAAAGCCCCGATCCTAGCACAGATGACGTCACTTCCAGTATCGGGTTAGAGTATCGGAGCATTTTCGCGAGTACCAATACTCACAAAAATGCCTAGTATCGGCACTGATACCAGTATCGGTATCGGTGCAACCCTAGTGAGTATATACTGCTAGGGAGAGGGCATTATAGGATAAGTTCACCTTTTCTTTTTCTTTTTTTTTTAGATTCCAGCTCTGCTATGTACCAATATAGCATTCATGTACTTATTTAGCAAAAATAAAACAGCTTTCCATTTATTCTACCAACGCTTACCTCAATTACTTCTGCCTTACTTCCTATACAGACTTTAGGTCATGACACAGGAAGGAGTTGACCAGCTGATCTCATTAGCACACACCCTGCATTATCTGCCCTTAGCTGGTCAACTCCTTCCTGTGTGATGACTTAAAGTATGTTCAGGAAATAAGGCAGAAGTAATGGAGCAGGGTTTTTAAACATCCGTGAAGAGAGTGAAGTAAGCAAAATAAGTACATAAGTGCTATATTGGTACATAGGGGAGCTGGAATTTAGAAAAAAAAAGGCGAACTTAGCCTTTAAAGCTGTTGCTTTGTCCTGCATGTGCAATATACCAGTAATGTTTTACTATTTTATGTTTAGTAAATATGCCAGTGATGTTTTACTCCTTTACATATAGTAAAGGAGTAAATATATATATATATATATATATATATATATATATATATATATATATATATATATATATATATATATATATATATATATATATATATATATATATATATATATATATATATATATATGATGTGAGGAACCTATCTATGAAGTCTAACACAGCCTACTGCTGGGTAGACAGTGCTGGTCATACAGCACAAAACAATAGTCTTTTGATTTTGTTTCACACAGAAAAAATCAATCCTCTCCTCCACAGAAGACCTTCTGGCACTGCTCTCCTACTCACACATCCTTAGGAGTGATGCAGCCCATTAGTGGTAATACTTTGGACTTCTTATAGAGGCCTTAATTGCCTCACTCTGAACAGCTGGAGTCTTCCAACGGCCCTTAGCCTTCCTGACTACATTTTCCAGCCGACGCCTAATAACGATTGGTGTATTGTCTAAACAAGGCAAAAAGGTATGTTCCGTCTGTGACAACACCCACGGATTTACCTGACTTCCTGTCACAATATATATACACTATATTACCAAAAGTATTGTGAGACCTGCCTTTACACACCTGAACTTTAATAGCATCTCAGTCTTAGTCCGTAGGGTTCAATATTGAGTCGGCCCACCCTTTGCAGCTAGAACAGCTTCAACACTTCTGGGAAGGCAGTCCACAAGGTTTAGGAGTGTGTCTATGGGAATGAAGCACATTCGTGAGGTCAGGGACTTATGTGGACAAGAAGGCTGGCTCGCAGTCTGCGCTCTAATTCATCCCAAAGGTGTTATATTGGGTTGAAGTCAGGACTCTGTGCAGGCCAGTCAAGTTCCTCCACTCCAAACTCGTTCATCCATGTCTTTACAGAACTTGCTTTGTGCACTGGTCCAAATCATTTAGTGGAGGGAGGTTTATGGTGTTGGGTTGTTTTTCAGGGGTTGGTCTTGGCCCCCAAGTTCCAGTAAAGGAAGGCATCAGCATACCATTTTGGACAATTTCATGTTCCCAACTTTGTGGGAACAGTTTGGGGAGGGCCCCTTCCCGTCCTAACATGACTGCGCACCAGTGCACAAACCATGTCCATAAAGACATGGATAAGCAAGTTTGGAGTGGAGGAACTTGATTGGCATGCACAGAGTTCAGACCTCAAACCAATAGAAAGGACACCTTTGGGATGAATTAGAGCAGAGGCTGCAAACCAGGCCTTCTTGTCCAACATCAGTGCCTGATCTCACAAATGCACTTCTGGAAGAATGGTCAAACATTCCCATAGACACACTCCTAAACCTTGTGGACAGCCTTCCCAGGAGAGTTTTTATAGCTGCAAAGGGTGGGATAACTCATTATTGTACCCTAAGGACTAAGACTGGGGTGCCATTAAAGTCCATGTGCGTGTAAAGGCAGGTGTCCCAATGCGTTTGGTAATATGGTGTATATATTTGCACAACAAGCCAAATGCAATGCTATATAAGATCTGTTACTAGTTTTCTGATACTAGGTGCCCTTCCTATGACATTGCTTTTTGCACTGGGAATTGGGATACAAAAGGAAGCTACTCAAATCAATAACACTGCCACTTCTTGCTGGACGCTACAGTCCATGTTTAGTATAATGTGACTCAAGTCATTTCATTAAATTGCATGTATTGAGGCTGGACATCAGAGAGAGTTTGATGTCCTTAGCAATATGCACTAAGCATTTCAAATTCATGCCCCATTGTAGGGCGGCTTATTGGTCAATGCTCGTGTTAAAAGTATTTAATCTCAGTGAATGCAGAAGGATACATGGCCATGCATAGGCAGGTATTATCACTGGATAACTTGTAGTGTTACGCCACGTACACACAATCAGAATTTCCAACAACAAATGTTCGATGGGAGCTTGTTGTTGGAAATTCCGACCGTGTGTAGGCTCCATCGGACATTTGCTGTTGGAGTTTCCCACAACAAGAATGATGGGCAGGGGGACATCCTTGATAGACATGTGCACACTGAAATATTTCGTTTCGGATTTTAAATGTATTTAGTTAGTCCCGAAATTCGTTTTTATTTATTTTGTTTTTCGTTGGAAATTGCAGTCGTCCGAAAATCCGAACGAATTAAGGTTGAATCTGTCATTGAAGGCTTATGGTGTCTGACTGTCTGTTGAATGTTCAAAAGAAGATTCGACGGAGCACCGAAACTGTACGACGCTGCAATCATACTTTTCCGGCTGAATGTTCCACCTACAAGCTATAGTAGAATTCTAATGTTGTATGACTAGTAATAATTATATTTATTAATTATTATTACTAGTCAACCAACAATAGAATTTTTCTATAATCTATGGGCCGGGCATTTGACCGGAAATATATGATTGCAGCGTCGTACAGTTTAGCTGCTCCGTCAAATCTTCTTAGAACTATCAACAGACACCATAAGCCTTCAATGACAGATTTGGCGTTTTTTGATGCTTTGTCGAATCTTCGTTGTTCATGTTGAAATGTCAAGTTAGTTCTAGCTATTTTACTGCTCCTCCTCTTTGGTTACAATCAGCTAATAACATTCATCATCATCATTATTTTTATTTTACTTCCCCCACCCAATTCCAGCATCAATCTTTTCTCTCTATGTCGAATCTTTCCTCTCTATAATGTCAAATCTTTTCTCTCTATAATGTCGAATCTTTTCTCTCTATGGCCTCGTACACACGACCTTTTTCCTCGGCAAAATCTATCAAGAAAAATGCTGACAGAGCATTTTTGCCAAGAAAAACGGTCGTGTGTATGTTTTTCGTCTAGAAAACTGTTGTGGATCTCGACGAGAAAAAAAGAGAACATGTTCTCTTTTTTCTCGTCGGGAGTCTCAATTTCCTCGCCGTGTTTCTCATCGGGCTGGTTTTCTGACGAGAAACACGTTCGTGTGTATGCTTAGAAACCATGTTTAGAATAAAGTTCAAGACGGGAGTGCACCTTCGGTAAAAGTAGCGTTCGTAATGGAGATAGCACATTCGTCACGCTGTAACAGACTGAAAAGCGCGTATCGTCTCTCACCAAACTTTTACTTAACACACAGTAACATGAGATTAGCAAAAGCAGCCCCAAAGGGTTGTGCCAGTGGAATCGAACTTCCCCTTTATAGTGCCGTCATACGTGTTTTGTACATCACCTCGTTGGAGAACGACGAGATTTTGTCTTGACAGTGTGTATGCAAAGAAAGCTTGACAAGATTCTCGACAAGCCTGACAAGAACATCGTCGAGGAAAACGACGTTTCATTTACGACGAGATTACGAGATTACGACGAGATTCTCTGTCGTGTGTACGAGGCCTCAGTAGAATAATCTTGGACTAATAGAGTTAAGTTTAGGCACATTCGACCGACGAAAACGATAACGAAAATACCTGAAATTCGGACGTAAATGCATTCGGACAAAAACGAATGCACATGTCTAATCCTTGATCACACTGAGAATTCTGCTAATATTCACGACTCAATTAAAAGTTTGAGGTGATGCACACAAGGTTAAGTTACCTGCTTTCTTCTTCACAGTAAAAAGGGAAGGTCTGGTTAAGACACTCAGATTTCTGATATCAGAAGAGCTAATTTCTTGATGAACTGTACTGATAAATGGCTCAATACTCACCCGAATGTCTGGTATGAAGTATAAAGAGCATATTATTTTAAGGTTATATATCTAGACTTGAGATGCATACCAAGAGACAGGTTTATCCAGGATGATTAAGTGGAGTCGCTGAGATTTCAGGGAGTGGTAAAACAGAGATAGTGGCTTAGTGTAAAATAGATGAGGCATTTGTACTACCAGTTCTATAGCATTTAGGGATTAAAATTTCAGCAATTCTGGTGAACTTTGTTTACGTACAGTGTAATGTATTTCTTCTGTTACCAATCACTATTTTCTGTATGTTACTGCATTTTTCAAAGTGTATTCATTATTACACTAATGAAACTTTGCTTGCACAAGCTTAAACAAACACTTCTCTCTTTTACACATGTAAAATTACATAAAAAGAAATATGCAGAAGGCAAGGCTAAATTGTAGTGACTTGGGAAACAAGAAAGAAGCTTAGAAGAAAATACATTTATGCAAGGGTAGTCTAGTCAGTGAGTCAACACACTGTTTGAAATGCATACGTTGTTTGGGGTACCATGCAGGAGAAATAGTCTTATAATGGTACCTTAGACATGACAGATTTAGTCTAGGAAGATCCCTTTGACCATCTTTTCACAGTCACAATCACCTTCAGCAACTCAATCTCAGTTTAAATTTTTTTTTAATTTTTACCTGTCACCTAAAACCAAAAATGTAAACATGCATATCTACATAATCTGAGCATGTATGTTTATAGAAAAGGGTGTTCAAAGGATTCATACCAAGTCAACCACTCTCGAATTGCCATGCCTTGCTGTAGCAGCATTTTACTTTTCTATAATGAGCATATTTTTATTTAGCCTGAAGTTTGGAAGAAAAAAACAATGACATTTTCAAGGAGCACATATTTTGAAATATTATTGCAGCTCTTCACATGCTCACTCTAATTTATATTTTTTATTGTGGAAATTGTAGGGGTAACTCTGTATTTCATTACAATTTATCAGTCTAATTTTTCAAAGCACCACTCTGGCCTGCTGTAAAATGTCCCCATGCATTATGTTGCCACCAACACCTTCCCCACCACAACCTCTGTACAGCATGGATTAAATGTCTTTTTGGCTAGGAGGGAAATTAATCATTTAAAATACTTGCTTTATTCATCACCTTTTGCAGGTGTCCTCCTGTTCATGTGAATAGTCCCCCAAAACTGCTTCACTTCATTGCTCGGCCATGCACAGTTTTGTGACATTATCATGTACAATGCAAGAGCAGCAGTCCTGCATTGTACATGAGGATGACAAAGTCCCATTCACAACCTGGAGTATCAGTGTAGCAGAGCGCCAGCTGCTGGAGAAGAAAAGGATAAGTTAACAATTTCTGTTATGTACTGAACATACCTGATAGTAGAGGCTGACTTTGTAGGAGGAGACCTCTCTTATGCCGCGTACACACGATCGGTTTGTCTGATGAAAACGGTCTGATGGACCATTTTCATCAGATGAACCGATCGTGTGTGGGCCCCATCATTTTTGTATCCATCGGTTAAAAAACTAGGAACTTGTTTTAAAATTATCTGATGGTTAAAAAAACGATAGAGAAAAAAGATCGTCTGTGGGCAAAGGGGTGTCACCCTCTGCCGTGTGAAAGGTGTATGAATGTACAGCGACATAATTGGAGCCTTGGCGTGGCGTTGCTGCTCCCAAGTACCGTGCGGTGTACTTTGGTCTAATCCAATTTGATGTGGATGTGGGGTGTGTGTGCTAGGGACCACAGTGGTGTGCATGTGCGCATTCTACTTGTGACATGATGAATGTGTGTGTTTAACGTGCAAAGATACGTTCCACGAGACAACTCCTAACTGCTCTTCCCTCAGTAGACCGGGTAGAGTTGGTTAGGGGGGATTGCGTGGTTCGGGGGTCAGGTCATCACGTAGCTCTATCTCCAGGCCCCTTCTCATGGCGAAATTGTGCAGAATGCAACATGCACCGATGATCTGGCACACGAAGTTTGGGGAATACAACAGGGTCCCCCCGGACTTATCCAGGCATCGGAAACGGGACTTCAGGAGGCCAAAGGTGCGTTCCACCACTCCACTGTGTGCTTCATTGTATCTTTCCTCTCCTGGGGTTTGGGGGTTCCGGAATGGAGTCATGAGATGGGGTCCAAGTGCATATGCCGCGTCACCTGGAAGGGAAAAGACAGGAGGATGTTAGTCGTGCATGTGCCCCTCGTGATGTCTGCATCATGGGGGGGGCAGTCATGCCTGACACCCATGTCACTCACCAACCAGCCAGCTGTCCCCATACACGTTCTGTTCAAATTCTGTGGAGATGGGGCTTTGACGGTATATGAAGCTGTCGTGGCAGGACCCGGGGTGTTTGGCACGGACGTGCCATATGAGGCATTGGGCATCAACTATCACCTGTACATTGATGGAATGCCAATGCTTCCGATTGCAGTATATGTGCTCCATGTCACGGGGGGGCGTAGTGCCACATGTGTGCAATCAATGGCCCCCACGATGCGTGGGAATCTGGCAATTTGATAGAAATCTGTCATTGCCTCCTGCCGCAGGTCCTCCTGGGTGGGTTTGATGATGTGGTGGGAAATGCGTCTTAGGATTGTGGGGACAACCTGGTGCACACATCTGCTCATGGAGGATTGTGACATCCCAGCCACCACTCCACTTGTACGCTGAAAAGATCCACTTGCCAGGAAATGCAGTGTTGCCAGTACCTTGACCAGTGGCTCCACTGCATGTGCATGATGTGTCTTGCTGGTGATGTCATCATGCAGGATTATGGCTATTTCCTGGATGGCTTCAGGGCTGAATCTGAAGATGCGGAACACCTCCGAATCCCCTATGCCAAAGAAGTTCATGCGCGTTCAGTATATCCTCTCCCGTGCCCTCCTACGAGTCAGTTCACTCAGTAGTATTGCTAGGGGTAGGGAGGAGAGGGAGGGGAAGAGAGGGAGGGAAGAAACCTTATCTCACCAAAATAATCAGGAGAAAGAGCAAACCTAAGGAGAAAAAAAAATGCCAGACATGGATTTAGAGGTGAAGGGAAAAAGAAAAAAAAATAAGATAAGATGCCAGTAATTAAATGTTTGTCATATAACGTGAAAGGACTTAATAGCCCTACTAAGAGACATAAGGTGCTAAAGGAATTGAAAAGGTATAGGACAGATATAGCCTTCTTACAGGAAACCCATCTCACATTAGGATCGAATATTAGGTTGTATTCCCCAGACTTTCCTATATGGTATTATGGGGATACTATTTCCAAACGAGCCAGAGGGGTAGCCATAGGAATAGCAAAGGGGGCTCGGTTCGTATTGACTGACAGAATGACAGACCCGGAAGGGAGATTCCTCTTTTTAAGAGGAAAACTGGGGGAGATGGAATGTACCCTAGTGAATATATATGCCCCGAATGTTTTCCCGATAAAATACCTTATAGGAATATTAGGGAAATTAAAAGACTTCAGGAGGGGAAAGATAATCCTGGGAGGGGACCTAAACTTTTGTATGGACCCGAAAGTAGATAAGACGTCTCAGACACAGGGGACCCAAAAAAAACACACAACTAAGAAAGATAAAAGATAGTTTATACAGAAGCCAAATGGTTGATACGTGGAGAATCTTTAACCCAGGTCAACGAGACTACACATTTTACTCCCCTGTGCATGGGAGCTATTCTCGGATCGACCACATTTTTGTGGATCACAGAATGTTAGAAATGGTGGTAGAGACGAAAATAGAAACCATGACGATTTCTGACCATGCCCCTATTAGTATATCTATAAACATCCCAGGAAATCAGAAGCCATATCAAAACTGGAGGCTAAATGAGGAACTATTGATTGATGAGACAAGCTTAATGAGGGTTAAAAAAGAATTAGAAGAGTATTTTAGGATAAATGAGACAGATGAAATCTCTGCAGCAACAATATGGGATGCACACAAAGCGGTGATAAGAGGGATTTTGATCTCTGAAGGAGCAAGGAGGAAAAAAAAAAAAAAAAAGCAGTAAAAGGGAAAAATAAATAGCCGAAATTTTCAATTTAGAACAAAAACATAAAAAAACGGGAAAGCAACGGGATCTGTATCTGAAATTAGTCAATAAACGAAACAAACTTAAAGAACTCATTCCAAAAGAAGGCAAGGACATCAGATACTGCCCAGGCTACCGACCAATATCTCTGCTGAATACAGATAAAAAATTGTTCGCAAAGGTATTGGCTGAGAGAGTAAAACAAGAAATGACAAAACTGGTACATCCGGACCAGACAGGTTTTATCCAAGGAAGAGAGGGGAGAGACAATGGAGTAAGAGCACTCCTGATACTCCAAAAAATAAAAACGAATGGGTCTCCAGGTCTACTCCTGTCGATAGATGCAGAAAAAGCATTCGACAGGGTAGACTGGGGACTCATGTTACTTACCCTGGAGTGCATGGAGTTTGGGCTGAGGATGATTGAATGGATCACGACCCTCTATCAGTCTCCAACGGCCAAAATAAAAATAAATGGCAGTGTCTCCCAAGCATTCACAATGAAAAACGGAACAAGGCAGGGGTGCCCCCTATCGCCACTCCTGTTTGTACTTTCCCTAGAACCCCTATTGGCCAGGATCCGCAAATGCCCAGACATAAAAGGAGTCAAAATAGGAGAGGATGAACACAAACTCTCTGCATTTGCAGATGACGTCCTCTTCTATTTAGTAAACCCCAAAACATCAATACCGAACTTACTAAATCTATTTAGGCAGTATGGAGAAATCTCAAACTTTAAATTAAACGTTGACAAAACGGAAATTTTGAGAGTAAATATAAATAGGATAGAGGAACAATCTCTGAGGCCGTGTACACACGGGCAAACATGTACGATGAAACCGGTCCGCCGGACCGTTTTCACCGTACATGTCTGCCCGGGGCTTTCTGTATGATGGCTGTACTAACCATCGTACAGAAAGCCGCGCGTAAACAATACGCGGGGCGTGTCCACGGTGTCGCTGCGTCGATGACGCGGCAACGTGGGCGGGCCTGCCAGTTAAATGCTTCCACACATGCATCAAAGTCATTCGAGGGATGGCGGGCGCTCGGACATGTAGGGTAGGTCTGTACAGACGACCGAACATGTCCGAGCGGGCAGGATTCCAGCGGACTGTTTTAAAACAAGTCCAGGAATATTTGCCCGCTGGGAAAAGGCCCGGTGGGCAAATGTTTGCTGGAATCCTGCACGCTCGGGCCTACTCACGACCGAACATGTCTGCTGAAACTGGCCCGCGGACCAGTTTCAGCAGACATGTTTGATCGTGTGTATGGGGCCTAAGAGGGGAGTATCAATTCCCCTGGGTAAAAGAACTTAAATATCTAGGGATTCTTCTAGCAAAATCAACCAAAAAAATCTACGAGATAAACTTCATCCCTCTATTAGATGAAATTAAGACAGAAATAAAAAGGGTAAAAAATAGATCAATATTATGGATCGGACGAATTAATTACTGTAAAATGGTTATACTACCAAAAATCCTATACAAATTCCAGATGATCCCCATAACCTTGCCAAAAATACTGTTTATTTGCTCTTAAAAAACTGATCATGAACTACATATGGAGAAATAAGAAACATAAAATCTCTCTCCAGACCCTAAAACAACCAAAAAACAAGGGCGGACTTGCAGTTCCAGATATAAAAAAATATTATGACGCAGTAGTACTGTCGAGAGTAGTGGAATAGCCAGAGACAACAAAGAAAAAAGGTGGGTGAGTTTAGAAAATGAATTATCGAAGGCGAGGCTGGATAAGATAATTTGGAATCCTCCCCAATTTAGGACACTTGGCACGAATACACATGAGATAACAAAAAATGCACTCAAAATATGGGACACGGTTTATAAAAAAATTGAGAAGGAATATAACTCACCTCTTATAGCGTTGAAAAATAATGATTATTTTGCACCAGGTAAAACACAGGTAGGGGGAAACTGGATTAAAAAGGACACTGCACAATTAAGGGATATAAATAATGAAGGACACTTAAAGCGGAGTTCCGGCCACAATTTTAAAAATAAAAACTTTTTAAATATGAAAACCCCTGTAATACACAAGCTTAATGTATTCTACTACAGTTAGTCTGTAAACTAAGGTCCGTTTTGTTAGGTTGTTACAGCATTTAGACACTTTATAAAACAGAAATTGACTGGGGCCATCTTAAGTGTGGGCATCATGAAGCCAGACTGTATGACTTCCTGGATTTCAGCCTCGCACATGCTCAGTGCTGTACAAGCAGTGTAATGGTTTCAGATCAGGTTTCAATAGAAACGGGAGTGTCAGAGGAAGTTACCGCCCCTTATCTATGCAAACCTCTCCTCCTCCTTCCAGGAACCAGTAAATATACAAAATAATTTGTTCCTGTGCAGATATATCTACATAACAAGATGATATATATCTCTTGTTATATATGTGGTGTGTATACATATACCAGACATGTGCACTGTCAATAAATTCATTTTGTTTAGTTCCGTTTCGCATTAGCCGTTATTTCGTATTTTGTGCCCGAAACTCAATTCGGATTCGTACGCTCATAATGGGCACAGCAGGAGTACAGCTACAGGAAGTCAGCACAGAGGAGGGATGGTGGGAACCCTTCATGAGGGATTCCCACCATCCCTGTGCTGAGTTTCCGGGTCTGTACACCCGCTGTGCCCATTATGAGGGGTTCCCACCATCCCTGCACTGAGTTCCCAGGTATGTACACCCGCTGTGCCCATTATGAGGGGTTCCCACCATCCCTGTGCTGAGTTCCCGGGTCTGTACACCCGCTGTGCCCCATTATGAGGGGTTCCCACCATCCCTGTGCTGAGTTCCCGGGTCTGTACACCCGTTGTGCCCATTATGAGGGGTTCCCACCATCCCTGTGCTAAGTTCCCGGGTCTGTACAACCGCTGTGCCCATTATGAGGGGTTCCCACCATCCCTGTGCTGAGTTCCCGGGTCTGTACACCCGCTGTGCCCATTATGAGGGGTTCCCACCATCCCTGTGCTGAGTTCCCAGGTCTGTCCCCCCCGCTGTGCCCCATTATGAGGAGTTCCCACCATCCCTGTGCTGAGTTCCCGGGTCTGTACACCTGCTGTGCCCATTATGATGGGTTCCCACCATCCCTGTGCTGAGTTCCTCCTGCTTCCTTCTTCCCCCAGCACAGCACATTGCCACCATAACATTGCCCACCGCATTGTCTCCGGCACAGCACCCCGCATCATCCCCGGCACAGCACCCCGCATCTGCCCCGGCACCCCGCATCGGCCCCCGACACCCCGCATCGGCCCCGGCACCCCACCCCGCATCGGCCCCCGGGACAGCAACCCGCATCGGCCCCGGCACCCCGCATCGGCCCTGGCACAGCACACTGCATCGGCCCTGGCACAGCACACTGCATTGGCACCCCGCATCGGCCCCAGCACCCCGCATCGGCCCCCGACACCCCGCATCGGCCCTGGCACAGCACACTGCATCGGCCCTGGCACAGCACATTGCATCGGCACCCCGCATCGGCCCCAGCACCACGCATCGGCCCCCGGCACCCCGCATCGGCCCCGGCACCCCGCATCGGCCCCGGTACAGCACACTGCATTGGCCCCGGCAACCCGCATCAGCCCCGGTGTCAGTAGTACAGATGCGTCTTTACAGCCAGTGTCACAGGTGGGGGAGAGTGTAACAGCTGGGGGAAGGCCAGTGTCACAGGTGGGGGAGGAGAGTGTCACATGTGGGGGGGGGGAGAGTGTCACAGGTGGGGGAAGGCCAGTGTCACAGGTGGGGGGGAGTGTCACAAGTGGGGGGGAGAGTGTCACAGGTGGGGGAGAGTGTCACAGGTGGGGGAAGGCCAGTGTCACAGGTGGGGGGGAAGAGTGTCACAGGTGGGGGGGGAGAGTGTCACAGGTGGGGGGGAGAGTGTCACAGGTGGGGGGGAGATCGTCACAGGTGGGGGGGAGTGTCACAGGTGGGGGGGAGAGTGTCACAGGTGGGGGGGAGTGTCACAGGTGGGGGGGAGTGTCACAGGTGGGGGGGAGAGTGTCACAGGTGGGGGGGAGTGTCACAGGTGGGGGGGAGAGTGTCACAGGTGGGGGGGAGAGTGTCACAGGTGGGGGGGAGTGTCACAGGTGGGGGGGAGAGTGTCACAGGTGGGGGAAGGCCAGTGTCACAGGTGGGGGAAGGCCAGTGTCACAGGTGGGGGAAGGCCAGTGTCACAGGTGGGGGGGGGAGAGTGTCACAGGTGGGGGGGAGAGTGTCACAGGTGGGGGAAGGCCAGTGTCACAGGTGGGGGGGAGAGTGTCACAGGTGGGGGGGGAGAGTGTCACAGGTGGGGGGGAGAGTGTCACAGGTGGGGGGGAGAGTGTCACAGGTGGGGGGGAGTGTCACAGGTGGGGGGGAGTGTCACAGGTGGGGGGAGAGTGTCACAGGTGGGGGGGAGAGAGTCACAGGTGGGGGGGAGAGTGTCACAGGTGGGGGGGGAGTGTCACAGGTGGGGGGGGGGAGTGTCACAGGTGGGGGGGGAGAGAGTCACAGGTGGGGGGGAGAGTGTCACAGGTGGGGGGGAGAGTGTCACAGGTGGGGGGGAGTGTCACAGGTGGGGGGGGAGAGTGTCACAGGTGGGGGGGGAGAGTGTCACAGGTGGGGGAGAGTGTCACAGGTGGGGAAAGGCCAGTGTCACAGGTGGGGGGGAGAGTGTCACAGGTGGGGGGGGGAGTGTCACAGGTGGGGGGGGGTGTCACAGGTGGGGGGGAGTGTCACAGGTGGGGGGGGAGAGTGTCACAGGTGGGGGGAGAGAGTCACAGGTGGGGGGGAGAGTGTCACAGCATGTCCCTCCAGCCAGCACAGGTCACTTCCCAGGTGTCAGTGTATACAATGGAGAGGGGAGGAGCCTCTGACCCCAGCATGTATCGGCAAGTTTGCAGAGGGACAAACTTGTGCACTGAATCTGGTGCCTGCTTAGGTCAGAGGCTCCTCCCCTCTCCGTTGTATACACTGACACCCGGGAAATGAACTGTGCTGGCTGGAGGGACGTCACAGAGCTGCCCATCGCCCCCCTCCCTGTATAGTTAGAGATGCCAGCCGACCCAGAGGTGCAGGGGTTGCAGGGAAGTGCAGTATAACTTTTCTTCAGTGCCCTCTTCACGCCCCAGCAGCTGCCTTATGCTAGGACCGGCTCTGAAGAAGCAGGAAGGAGAGCAGTCTGACACTTTAGCGCCCAGGATAGATCTGTATGTGTGAACACAGCTTGTGGTACAGCCTCACCTCCCTGCACTAGAATTGTGACAGACAGTGCAGAGCGCACTGTTTCAATGTACAGGGAGGCAGGGCTGTACTACGATTGGTGTTCACACATACAGACCTATCAGACAGAGATCCGCTCTGACTGTCATCCTGATGATCTGTATGTATCTCCGCTCACTGGAGACAGATGGTGGGCGGGAGGACGGGGGCGGTGGGAGGAATTGGAGAGGGACAAGATTAAGAGGACACCACCTCTATGGGCGGCCCGCCCCCGAGATTTTCAACTTCGGCGGCGATCGTTCAGCCCAGCCTCCTGGGATTGATGACACACATCTCCCAGGAGGCATAGCAGCGCTGGATGCGGCGGGGAGTTTTTAAAAGAAAAAAAAAACATGCCAATTAGATTTAAGGGGGCAGTGTAAAATACAATGCAAAGAAGTTGTAAAATAGGGTGGAACTCCGCTTTAATAACACTACAGGAGTTAAAATCCAAAAAGAATCTCATGGAAATCAATAAATGGAGGTATCAGCAGCTAAACCATTTTATTCAAAAACTACCCTAGACCTTTATTCAAAAACTACCCTACCCTACCCTAGACCTTTGAGGTCAGGAGATCATCTGTCGGAATTGGAAAAATGATGTGCCACAGAGGGATCTAAAGGAACCATCTCAAAGTTATATAGGATCCTACTGAAGATGGAGGAGCAAAGCATACCTCCATTTATTAAAAAATAGGAAAGGGAACTCGGGACACAGCGGGATAGGGCCACAATAGAGAAAATGTTGATACTGACACACACCTCCGCGACAGTCGTACAGCGGAAATGAGTTTCAAATGCATAACTGGATGGTACATAACACCGGACAAATTATGTAAATTTAATGACGGGCAGACAGGAGACTGCTGGAGGGGCTGTGAATCACCGGGAAATATGGCCCACCTATGGTGGGGGTGCCCCAAAGTCAAGAAGTTTTGGGAAAAAATACTGGAATGCGTAGAAGAGATTACAAAGATAAAAATTAAGATAGATCCATGGGTTGTCCTTTTCCATGGGGGGAGGAAGGTATTAAAAGTTATAGAGAAAACCCTAGTACCGCACCTACTTAACGCAGCCAAGAGGCTAATACCAAGGAAGTGGCAGGAGGCGGAATGTCCCTTGATTTGGGAATGGATTGATGCGGTCGAAGAGACCTATAGAATGGAAGAACTGAGAGAGGGCATAGAGGGCAACAACATGGCACAAATTAAGAAATGGGACAACTGGAGGGCTTTTAAGAAATCATGGAGCTACGCCGAAAACCTAAGGGAAGATACTTAAAGGTTACCCAAAGAGGAAAATTAGAGAGAAACTGAGGCATAAGGGATTATTTAAGGTGAGAAAAGGGGAGGGGCGAGGGGAAGGAAGGCGAAGGGAAAGATGGAGTAATTGTAACTTTTTTCTTTTTTATGTGGTATGAGAAAAAAAAAAGGAAGAAAAAAAAAAAGAGAGAAAAATAAACAAGAAGAAGTGACACTAATGATGCAAAACCAAAATAGAGACGCTAAGGGCTGGCAAGCAGAACATGAGCGTATAACGCACACTCTATGAGGTAGAGTCTGAAGTGGAAATAAAAGAAAAAAAAGTAAAATTTCTGTCTTTGCAGATGACACCAAGCTATGCAGTGGAATAACGTCCTTACAGGATGTCACCAATTTACAAGCCAACCTCAATGCTCTGTCTAATTGGGAGACTATGTGGCAGATGAGGTTTAATGTTGATAAATGTAAAGTTATGCATGCATCATACATACTAGGGGGAATACAACTGGGGGGATCTGTAGTGGAGAAGGATCTTGGGGTTTTGGTAGATCATAAGCTCAATAATGGCATGCAATGCCAAGTTGCGGTTTCCAAAGCGAGCAAAGTCCTTTCTTGTATTAAGAGAGGTATGGACTCCAGAGAGAGAGATATCATTTTGCCCCTGTACAAATCATTAGTAAGACCTCACCTGGAATATGCAGTTCAGTTTTGGGTACCAATTCTCAAAAAGGATATCGGAGAACTGGAGAAAGTGCAGAGAAGGGCAACCAAACTGATAAGAGGCATGGAGGAGCTCAGCTATGAGGAAAGACTAGAAGAACTAACTTTATTCACTCTTGAGAAGAGGAGAATAAGGGGGGATATGATCAACATGTACAAATATATAAGGGGTCCATATAGTGAACTTGGTGTTGAGTTATTCACTTTACGGTCAACACTGAGGACAAGGGGGCACTCTTTACGTCTAGAGGAAAAGAGATTTCATCTCCAAATACGGAAAGCTTTCTACACAGTAAGAGCTGTGAAAACGTGGAACAGACTCCCTCCAGACGTGGTTCTGGCCAGCTCAGTAGATTGCTTTAAGAAAGATCTGGATTCTTTCCATAATATAACTGAGTACTAAGATTTGTAGGTAAAGTTGATCTAGGGTAAATCCGATTGCCTCTCGGGGGATCAGGAAGGAATTTTTTCCCCTGCTGTAGCAAATTGGATCGTGCTCTGCTGTGGTTTTTTGCCTTCCTCTGGATCAACTGTGGGTATGGAGTTGGGTGTATGGGATTGTATTGTGTTTTTTATTTTGTTTGTTTATTTTTTTGTGGTTGAACTGGATGGACTTGTGTCTTTTTTCAACCTAACTATGTAAGAACAGATCTTCGAGTTCCTGCATTACATGTTATTAAGAAAAAAAAAGTTTGTCCCCACCTATAGTGAGGTTTTCGCAAATTAGACTGCAAAAGTGGAACTACTCTTTAAGCTTTTGTAAGTATGTAATGTGTGCAATAAGCAATGCAAGTATGTCATTTGTGCAGGGGGAGAATACTAACCTGAAGACACATCATAACAAATTTATTATAATACTGTAATAACACAATAATACTTTAAATGCAGTTTTACAATACAACAGCCTTCCCAAATATAAGCTTTTGTAAATATAATAAAATAGTTTTATTTCTCTTTCCATAAATGCAATCCTGTAGAGAAAATGTGTTTTTACAACTGTCATGTGAGGTTATTGAAATTGTACAGGGGAATCACCCATCATTGATATTTTGGGAGGAATGAAAGTCTTTTGTAATTGAGTTCCTAAGTTACAAAGCTGTATGTCTATTTTGATCATACAATGTGTTCATCCATTGGAAAAGTCTGATTAGCACATTTTATCCTGCAGTTCCCCGTGACTCACACAGCTTCTTTGTTGTGTTGCTAAGTGCTTTCCTCATTTAAACTGCTGCTAATTTTTGTCTTCAAATACAGGAATTTGTTACCAGAACTACTTTGTCCTAGTCAAAAATTCCTACAGACCCTCTAAACAGCAGACAGTCTGTCCTGTAACCCCATCCTTTTCTTCCAGCTGCAGGGTTTACTTTGAGTATATTAGTATGTATGCACATTAGCTAGAGAGGAAAGGATTCTGTAATAACAATAGACCTTCTTTGCAATACAAATCCTTACATATATAAAGAAAAATCTGAAAATCTCAGCTTGTTCATTGAATTTCTCACTACTCTGGGGCCAGTCACATGACCAATGCCATGGCATTCATTTCTTGTTCTCTGCTGATAATAAAGGATCACAGTTTAGGCAGGGTCTCTGGCTAGATTCTGGCTAACTGAGCAACCAGTGATTAATTTTATATCCTTGGGAACATTTGGTTATTGAGTTTCCAGCTCCATCCACCTACAGCATTGATTGAAAGTGGATCACATTTGCTGCTGGATTTTTTTATTCGTTTTTTTATTTTGTAGGAAGCTGTGGAAAAGCAAAACATTATTCTCAGGTGGCAGATTTTGCCAAGATCATTGCAGAAAATCTAAATATGATAATATTCTTTGCAGTGGGTCCTTGGGTATGGCCTTGGCAAAATTGGGTAAATTAATCTAAGCTGTTGTGATTTTCTACCTCAAATGCACAAGGGGAGTATTCCTCTAAGTGGGACTTTGGAAGGTAAACCTCCTTTACGAGTCAAAGCGTAAGGTATGAGTATAAGGTATTTCTTGTGATAACAATGGATAACACAATCTAAAGTACAAAGAAAAGGGGGGAAAGAGGATGCATTGAAAATGATGGGTACAAATATGCAATACATTAAGGTACAATCATTATTCTGTTGTATGAATCATGTACAACAGGGAAGAACGACGCATTTCGAGTTTAACAGGTATTTCTCTTCTTCAGGGATATGTGATTGAACCCAATCGGAAAATGGAAAATATTGGAATAAGACCCTTTTACAGTACAAACAAAAATGGATCTTCTAAATGCCACGAAACCACCGGGACTCAATGGCTCCACCTCATTCAGACCCTACCTTGAAGGTTTCACCTCGGGGGGTTCTGAATGGGAGCCAAATGACCCATCATTGTGTTAACATGATGCACAAAACACCTCAGCGAAACAATGAGTTAATATTGTTTGGCAGTAATGTATCTGTTGTAATTTCCAATATCCACACTGTACTAGGCTGACCTAGAGGATTGGAATGTATATATTTTCTTATCTGAATCTTTCTCTTAAATGTTACCAATTTACTGTTAAAACAGCACAGCATATATATTCATATAATGTTCATGCTTTATTGTCCTTAATTCTGTGTGATGTTCCTTTGCGCTGTTTGTTTGTTTTTTTAGTTAGATATTTTTAATATCTATCACCACTCTTTCCTGACAGTCATGTCTGTATTCAGGTCTGGGATCCGGGGTCGCACGGGGGCCGTCTTGCGTCATCTTTCGGCGCAAGCGGCGCCACATTCATTGGAATCACACAGCCAGGTTTCCCTGGCTGCTGCGATTCCTGTCATGTGCCGTGGGCAGCAGGCACGGGTCCTCATCACTTCCACACCATGGCTGGCGCAACCCCGCCGAACATCTGACATCACAACGGCCTGACCAGGGTCTTTGCAGCGCCGGCCACGCCCCCGTCTCCGGGCATGTGCGGCACATGCGGAGGCGATTTTGCGTGCTTCGCGGACCCTCAGTCACTCCCTCTACCATCCACACGATTGGCCCACCCATCCCACCCCCAACACATTTAATGCGGTCAGGCGGCTTTTGCCTGCCAAGCAATGCCGAGCTGCTGTCTGTTTGGAACTGATGAGGTGGCACTGATAGGCGGCACTGATAAGTAGCACTTATATGCAGCACTGATAGGCGGCACTGATAAGCAGCACTGACGGGCACTGATAGATGGCACTGATATGCAGCACTGATGGGCACTGATAGGCGGCACTGATAGATGGCACTGTTAGGCAGAACTGATCTGGGGGCACTGGCAGGAATCACTGATGGGCACAGTGCCATCCCTATTGGGCACTGATTGGCATACCTGGTGGTCCTGGGTGGACATCCTCGATTGCACCGATTATTTTCAACACCCCTAGTGGCTGTGGCTGTGCCTAGAAGTAGCGCTGGCCCTGATGTCAAGACAAAACTTTTTTTTCTTATTGAAGAACTTCTTCGGGAAGTGTTAGAACCCAAGTTGGGATTTTACTGCTATGCAGGGCTCTGTTAGAGGGACTCTTCTCACTTCCTATTGCGCTGACAATATTTTACCAGGCAGAACGTGAAGGGTATAAAAAAAAAAATCCCTCTCACTTCCTATCTGGTAAAACTATTATCACAGGAACAAAAAGTGAGGAAAAATGTCTCTAACAGAATCCCAGAAAGCAGTAAAGCTAGACATGGGCTCTAAGCCTTCTCCGCTCTAAAACAAAAAAAATGTATAGACATAAAATGTAATACACAAACTGTATAAATTGTACAGTATGCTGTTTATTATGCCTATTATGGAATCTTTCACCACCCTGTATGGTAAGACCACACACATGCCTGTAGAACAGGATTTATTTTCTGCCTTGTGCCACCTGCAAGATAAAGAATCTTATCTGCAGCACAAGGCCTGCATAACACAAGCTAGTATTTTAAAAATGAACACCATACATCATTGCAAGGTACGCATCTTATCACTATGCAACTCAACTCAAGCAAGCATGTGTTCTATGTTTGTCATCTTGAAAAACCCAAACAAAACTTTTGAATAAGACTAAGGTTTTTCTCTTCAGGTTTACCAAAACCATGTAGTGCAAAGGCCTGTCTGATTGCATACAAATTGAAACTCTTAAGGTCTGACCTCCATATTAGATGGCTTTGGTAAACCTGCAGGAAAACTGATATAGCCAGATTCAGGTAGATTGGCGTATCTTTTGGCCGGTGTAGCGCATCCCATTTGCACTACGCCGACGTAACATAGTGAGGCAAGGCCAGTATTCACAAAGCACTTGCTCCGTAAGTTACGTCGGCGTAGCGGAAATAGGCCGCCGTAACCCTGCCTAATTCAAATTAGGCAGGTAGTGGGCGTGCTACATGTAAAGTAACCGTGACCCCATGTAAATGAGGGGCCGTTGGTACGGTGCATGCGCGTGCATGCTCAGAATCATGTCGCAAATACTCAATGCTTTTGACGTGAACCTAAACTACGCCCAGCCCCATTCACGTATGGCTTACACAAACAACGTAAAATACGACGGCTGTTCCGTCGTCCATACCTTGCATGGGCTGCACCATCTTTTTGGTGGTTTATCTTTGCGGCGTAGCTTACTGCGACGGGTGTACGTACGTTCGTGAATCGGCGTATCTTGCTCATTTACATATTCGCCGCGTAAATCAACGTAAACGCCCTAGCGTCCAGCGTAAATATGCAGATAAGATACAACGGCGTAGGAGACTTATGTCGGTCGTATCTTGGCAAAAGTGAGGCGTATCTTATTTTAAGAATGCGCGCAAAGATACAACGTCGCTCATTCGGACTTACGACGGCGTATCTACTGATACGCCGTCGTAAGTCTCTCTGAATCTGGCTAATAGTGTGTATGGGGCTTAAGCTATATGCGCTACTGATGCGGCTTATTGTGTTTTGTGTTTAAGCTGTCCATTAAATATTGGTGTACATATTGTTCTTGTTAATTAATAGTATAACGTCATCCAACACTTTTTAATAGTTTTATATTTTTACTTCTGTATGTCTCCCTGTTAGGGGGATCCACCATTACTATTTGTCCTGGTAATAATTGATGCTGAGACAGGGCCAATCTAAAATTTTACAGCAGAGAGTGTAGGGGTCATAAAAAAGGTAATGCACTGAATCCAGGGGTCAGGAGTAGGTAATGTACCAAAAGCAGGGATCAGGAGAAAGTAACAAACAGGGTGTAGGTCAAGAGGAAGTAATGCAAAGAGTGGATGGATTAAAGTGGTTGTAAACCCACTTTTGTCATTTACACCTACTGTACAGGTAAGGTAGGTGTAAATGACACTTACTTGCCATGAAGCAGTTATCAAAATCACTACGCTGTCTCAATTCACCCTTGCTTTTTTAGAAGAGTTGAAATAATCATTTTTAATTCCTCTTGATTTTTAGCAATGCCAACACTGGTCTGCCATAACAATCATAACACTAAATGTAGGGAAAATATTGCAAAATATTACTGTAAATGATCCTATCATGTAATGAACTCTACTCAAGTATGGTGGGTTTATGGTGGGTTATAGGGAAAAAAATTATGGCAGCCATTGCTGGCATTTTCTGGCTGTTGTGGCAATTTATTGGCATACATTTTTTAGAAATCACTGACCCAAAAGAAGTATGCAGATCAGGAGTTCGGGTTTTACTTATTGATTGGTTCGTTCTTATCTTTTGACTCACAATTAAGCAATAGCAAGACAACTAGGATTTTCAGACAGAGATCAGCAATGGCAGTCAAGGTTATCCCTCTACTGATTGTGCTCTCTCACACTATGAGGATGTTCAATGTTAACACCTTTGTATGCAGCACACCTAAATGGCTCCCAGCCCTTCCTCTTTCTTTTTTTTTTTTTCCACTTCAGACTAACCCCAGCAAGAGACTTGCTCATGATTTTATTCATAATTCTGTCTCTACTTCCAGTTTTGCATCATTTGTGGTTTATATACATGTTTTTATGCATGTTGTTCTACTTTTTATATCTTATTTCCTTTTTTTTTTTTTTTTTTTTTTATAATTATGCCTACCATTTCATTGCCCCTCTACTTGGGACTAAGGCGTTTAGCACAGAGACAGAGTTACCAAATATATTTATCATCAGTGGGACAAAAAATATATATATAAACATCCCCTCTCCCCAACCTCCCCCCCACCCCCCCCGACCATCTCACGACTCCACCTAAAGAAACTATTCCCTTTATTCCGACTGTTTTCCTAATCCTCTTTCAGGTTTTCTGCGAAACTCCAAGATTTTTTGAATTCTAACCAAGATACCCAGCTGCCCTTGCACTCCTGCTTGTTTTTATCTGTACCGAATTTTAATTTCTCCCTCCTATATGTATCCTCAACCGAGTCGATCCACTCCCACATTTGTGGAGTATCCGGCTCCCTCCATTTTAGCGGGATCAAGCGTTTCGCTGCGTTCAGCAAGTGGGGGATCAGTGAGGCTTTATACTTTTTAACTGACACCTCCCCCCATGAAAAAGGACTACCCATGGGTTATCTTCTACTTCTTTTTTTGTTATGGTTTTTATCAGGGACAGGATTTTTTTCCAATAAATTTTTATCTTTGGGCAGTTCCACCACAAATGGGCCATTGTTCCCCTGTACCCACATCCTCTCCAGCATTCCTCTGACTCTCCTTCTCTGAATTTACCCATTTTGTCTGGGGTGGCGTACCATCCCGTCAGGCATTTAAAGTTCATTTCCGCGGTTCTTACATTAACCGCCGAGGTGTGAGTTAAATTCAAGATTCTTCCTATGGTTGTCTTTCCCCTTGGGACATTAAGGTCTCTTTCCCACTTTTGAATATATTTTAGCGTATCCGACTCATCCATTTTTTGCAAATATTTATATATTTTAGAAATATTCCCTTTTGAGCTTTTGGTGCTACACATTTGTTCCAATATGGTGTACTCCTCCCGTGACCGTATAGGATGTGGAAGATGCTTGACGAATGATGACAACTGCAAGTACCTCCACTCGTCAAGCATCGTAAATTCTATCATGTGTTTAATTTCGTGAAATGTCATTATTTTACCTTGTAGTGTTATATCTTTTAACTGAACTCTATTTCCTATCCAATTACCACCTACTTCCCTTGTCCCTGGTGCAAAATATTTGTTTTCTTTTAGATCTATAAAAGGCGAGTTGAATTTTGTTTTTAATTGTTTGTGTACTCTCTCCCAGATCCTCAAAGCGTTATGTGTGATTGCATGTGCTGACGTGTGTATATATCTGAATTGTGGTGGGTTCCAAATCAATCTCCCTAACTGTGCTCTAGCTAGTGAACATTCAATACTTATCCATCTTTTATCCTGTGACTCTTTAGCCCATTCTATAACCCTTGAGATAACCGAAGCGTTATAATACATTCTAATGTCTGGAACCGCTAGGCCCCCCTTATCTTTGGCCCGTTTTAAGGTTTGAGCCGAGATCCTATGTTTTTTGTTGTTCCAAATATAATTCATAATAAGGGAATTAAGTATTTTAACATATGGTGGAGGTAGATATATTGGGAGCATTTGAAATTTGTATATGATTTTAGGAATTAAGATCATTTTCGCAACATTAATCCTTCCGAACCACGAAATAGGTCTATTATAGATATTTTTAATTTCCTTTTTTATTTCGTCGAGCAGAGGGATATAATTTATTCTATAAATTTTTTTAAGGGTGTTTGCCAATTTGATGCCCAGATAATTTATCTCTTTCTGCCATGAGAAGCTATATTTTTTCCGCAGGTATTGTTCTTCCTCTTTGTGGATATTGACTTTCAGAATCTCCGTTTTCGCTGTGTTCATTTTGAAGTTAGAGACCTCACCATATTGTCTTAAGGTAGCTATTAAATTTGGGAGGGTGACTCTTGGGCTACATATAAAAAATAAAACATCGTCGGCAAAAGCCGCCAGTTTATGCTCCTCTTCTCCTACTTCTACTCCATATATTTCTGGGTTTTGTCTGACCATTGCCAATAAGGGTTCTAATGTTAACACAAAAAGGAGGGGGGACAGAGGGCATCCCTGCCTAGTCCCATTTCTCATCTCAAAAGGAGCTGATAGGGATCCGTTTATTTTTATCCTAGCACATGGGTGCTGGTAAAGAGTTTTGATCCACCCTATCATCCTTGGGCCTAGTCCTATAGCTTCTAGTGTTTGTATCAGGAACCCCCAGTCTACCCTGTCGAACGCTTTCTCAGCGTCTACTGACAGGAGCAGACCGGGGGTCCCACTTTCCCTCAGCTGTTGGAGAAGAAGAAGAGCCCTGACCCCGTTATCTTTACCCTCCCTTCCAGGAATAAATCCAACCTGGTCTGGATGGACCATGTCTGTCATCACTCCCTTCATTCGTACAGCCAGAATTTTCGCATACAACTTAGTATCCGCGTTCAAGAGCGAGATAGGTCGGAAGCCTGAACAGGTCGTATTGTCCTTCCCCTCCTTTTTTATCACTGTAATCGTTGCTGTTAATGCCTCTCTACTCATCTCGTAGTCTGATCCCAGTCCATTAAAGTATTGACAGAGTCTAGGCACTAAGATAGTGCTAAATCTCTGTAAATACGCAGACGAAAAGCCATCAGGCCCAGGACTTTTCCCCTTAGGCATGGTTTTTAGTACCTCGCTTATTTCCTGCTCCGTTATAGATTCCTCCATTCCTACTATCTCATGCTCTTCTAGCTTCGGGAGATTGGCTTGCTGTAATACTTCCCTGGTCTTATCCCTTTTTTCACTTGGGTCCCTGATCTTTTGTTGGACACCATATAATTCTCCATAGTAGCTTCGGAAGACTTCCGCGATTTTATTTGTAGCGTAGACTAAATCCCCATTCCCATTCCTGATTTTTTCAATAAAATTCCTAGTTTTCTTTTTTCTTACCATTCTAGCCAAATTTTTACTAGGTTTGTTTCCCCAGACATATCTTTCTCTCTCTGTCCTGTCTATATATTTCCTAGTTTCTTATTCCGCCAGGGCTCTATATTTTCGTCTCTTATTATAATTAGCTTATGGAGTGTTTCCCTCTTTTGCCCCTGAGATTTATGTTCCTGTTCCAGCCTGAAAATCTCCTCCCTTAACGTTTTTAATTTATTCGTTCTTATTTTGTTTTTCCTTACCCCTTCTGCAATAAAAATCCCTCTAATATAGGCTTTATGAGCGTCCCACAAGGAAGCTCTTGAGATACCCTCCTTATCATTCTCCTGGAAGTAGAGTTCCAGCTCTTTCTGTATCCTCTCGACCACATCCTCGTCTCCCAACAGACTCTCATCCAGTCTCCATTCTGGTGGAGAAGCTTTTTGTATAGAGGTAATTATTTTCATGGTTATAGGAGCGTGGTCGGATATCGTCATGATCTCGCACCTTACTTCAATCACACTCTCCAGGAGTCTATGGTCAACGAGGACGTAATCGATCCTCTAGTACGTCCCATGTACAGGTGAAAAATACGTGTAATCCCTAGCCTTGGGATTAAAGATTCGCCATACATCCACCATTTCATTTTGTGTCATTTGTCTTGTCAATATCTTTAGATGCTCACGATTAGTCCCCTGAACACCGGACGTACTATCAAGGTTTGGGCACATGCAGAAATTGAAATCTCCCATTAATACTACGTGACCCTCTTCAAATTCTTTTAATTTTCTCAGAATTTTACTAATGTATTTAACCGCATTCACGTTAGGAGCGTAGACATTTGCCAAGGTATATACCTCCCCGCCTAGTTTTATTTTTAAGAACAGGAATCTCCCCTCGGGATCTGTCTGTCTGTCCACCAATGTGAATCGGACTCTACTAGCAAATCATATCGCAACCCCGCGGGATCGCGATGAAATTGTGTCTCCATAATACCACACAGGGTATTCTGGTGAATACAACTTTATATTGGACTCCAATGTAATATGGGTCTCTTGTAAATAAGCAATATCTGTTTTATATTGTGTTAATTCACAGAGAATTTTATGTCTCTTACTATGAGAGTTTAAACCTTTTACATTGTAAGAGAGGAACTTAAAATCTGTCATATAACTTTTTTTTTTTTTTGCACTTTAAGGAAATTTCTTATGGAGTCGTTCAGATGGTCCCCCTCCCTCCCCCCTCCCTCTCCCCAGCCTCCCTCCCCCCCATTTTCCTCCCACCCCCCCCCCTGCATACCCACCCCCCCTCCCTCCCTCCCCCACCCTGGCCCGCTCTTGGCCTGGGAGCCGCTGGTAGAAGACTCATCGCCTTCATCCTTGGCTCCTCATTCATGGTGGTGCTCAAGGTACTCCCCTGACCCCCCCCCCCCCCGTCCCGCCCCCCAAGATCCCAGGCTAAGCTGTGCCCGACTAATCCACCCAATCTGGGAGTTCAGGTATTGTTATGTCCATTTTAGAGCAGAATTCGTTCAATTCCTCCGGGAACCTTAATCGTGCTGTTTTACCCCCTTTTATGCCTATGAGGCACGCCGGGAAGCCCCATTGATACTTTATATTGTGTGCCTGCATGAGGTCTAAAAGGGGTTTCAAGTGTCTTCTTCTAGCCAACGTTTCTTTAGACAGGTCTGAAAATATTTGTAGCTCAATATCTCTATGTCTCAGGGGAGGTTTTCCTCTGAGCCTTCCCCAGATTTCTGCTTTGTCGACATAATTCCTGAAACGAACCACCACATCCCTTGGACCGTATCTTTCTATCTGTTGGGGATTCCCCACTCGGTGGACTCTCTCGATCTTGAGGAACTTAGATTCAGCTGCTCTCTCTAGCAGAGGATTAAAGATTGTGTTCATGGTGTCTCTGAGGTCCTCATCCTTTTCTTCTACAATCCCTCTGATTCTAAGATTCTGTCGCCTATTGCGATTCTCCTGATCCTCAATCCTGTATACCGCCAGTCTCTGATTTTCAGTCAGGGTCTTTACTTGTTTTTTCAAGAAGCTTATTTCCTGTTCCTGCTCCTCTATTCTCCTTTCCGTCTGTACCACTCTGTCGCGGAGCCCTCCCAGGTCTACTCTTACCTTATTGATTTCTGTCTTGATGATGTTTTCCATGGAATTTTCCATCCTCAATAGCATTGCATTCATCTCTGCCTTTGTCGGGGGGAGCGTATCTTGGGCTATCTCCTGTACATTATATTGCTCTTCTTCACTTTCAAGTGTCATTTCACCTCTAGAGCTCTCAGCACTACCTGTTCCTACCCCCTTTTTTATAACGGTCTTTTTTTCAGTTTTTTTTGCGAGACCTGGGCTTTTGAGGGTCCCTTCTGGCGTCATGTATTGCTGTATGGAGCTATTCCCCGATTTATTCTTAGTTGGTTTTGTAGTACCCCCTCTCGTTGATCTATTCATTTTGTTGGCGGGTCTAATTCTCTTCCCCAGTTTGGAAGTGAAGCTACTAGGAGGGGGCAAAGGGCAGAGTGACGGGAGAGAGAACACCCCCCGCGACCAGTCAGATCCGTTTTTCTAGGCGACCTTGTCTATTTACCTTAGGATTAAAGGACCATTTACTGCTTTTGGGCTACGTTTTCCTAGATTTACCGGATTGCCCTTTTATAGTAAAACTACCTTCAGTATTTAACCAGAGTTATCTTCCTGTGTTGCTTCAACCCGTTCTTCCTATATGTTCCTAGGGCAGGGTAGTCGCCTATGTCAGGAAGGTTCTTATTATTTCTTTTCACAGTCCCCCTTTCATCAGCACTATGATTTTACTGACTTCTCTCAGTCGCTTGTGAATTTTGTACCTTTAGTGTACCTGTAATAATATAATATCTTTATGACCGTTATTCACCAATTCACCAATAGGGGTTTTTCCTCCGGGTGCTGATGCTACATTGCCCTGGCCTGTTGGAATAACGATAATTCAACTATAGAGAAGGCATCCAGAGGGAAATCAAAATTTAGATCCGCTCCCAAGTTGTCTCCCTGTTTATCTCCCAAGACAGGTGTGCTTCACTCCGGGCTACTTCATATAGTTCTATTCAATATAAACAGAGGGCCGGACTCTTAATATATCATAGGCGGTCAGCAGTATAGAGAAAACCAAAAAAAAATCACATTAAGCGGAGTGCTATATTAGTCCAGATGTATATCCAGTTCCTTTTTATGATCAATTTCACTTCCAATACAGCTCTGACAGGTATTATCCCCCTTAGTAGTCTAGCAACTGAATGTAATTCTTTGTTTTTTTACACAGAAGTCCCTTATGTGCTGAGGGAGAACGTACTTCTGGGGGGCGATACAATTACCGTACTTTCCTTACGGCAAGGGGGGCCCCTACCATAGGTGCAAGTTCACCTCCTGCAGTCTGTTCGACCTGCCCCTATAAACACTTGTGATTACAGTCCCACTTCATCACTAATCCTAAAGAAGCAAGGAATCAGTATGCTCAGAGATCCAAATCTTCTTTAACATCATCTGCTCATTTATGCCCCTCTTTTGTAGTCAACCGTATTGTGAAAAGAAACATGACCTGTAGAGGCAAGAACCAAAGACACCCCTGTACCCCTGTACATATGGGTTTATTCTGCTCCTTTTTTTCTTTTTTTTTCCTGTGACTTCAAGATATTCCCGCTTTGTCAGGGAAACTTCTTACCCTTTTTTTTTTTTTTTTTGGGCTAAACAACCAAGTCCCGTCCTGGGTGTATAAGACCAGAGGAGGGGGAATGGGGGGATCCCCGGGGGGAGGGGGTGCAGCGGGACAGCGCCCGACCCTGCTCGGCTCACTGAGCGTCTCACCCAGCCTTAGTACATTCTCCTCTGCCTGCTGCCAGCTGCTGCCGCGCGGTTTCCATTCCCTGGACGTCACACGCTGCTCCACCATCCACGTGCATTAGCAGGACCGGGTCAGCGTCTAGCTCCGGGATGGGCGGTCTCACGATCCCGCGGCTTTTCGTCCCTTTTGCGCCTTAGAGAGCCTTGGAGAGCCAGGCTGGGGGTCCGACTCGATCTTCAGGGGAGTCAGTCTCTCACGCTGGCATCCCTCTCCGATGCTGGTCTATTCGGATCCCCGCCGCCACTCGCTACCACAAGCCATGGAGCGCTCCTGCACCTCCCACCCTCACGTGCGTCACGTCCGCATGACGCTTGTCTACTGCCCTTCCTCTTTCTATACCAAGTGGAATGCTGTTGTATAGGGTACTTCAAGAGGCTGATATAAAGCCAAAAATCAAGTATTTACACCTCTTAAATTTACAAAATACATTTAATGATTTATTAATATATACTGTACATAGATGCAATAGTGTGTGTCTGTTGTATTTGTATGCAGTTTAGCCTTAGGTACAGTACACATAATTAGATTTTTTTTTTTAAAGTGCCTCAATATTAGAATGTATTGAGAACACTAAAGTTAAAGAACAGTGCATAAACATTTTACCAAAGTGACCCATTTACACGATTCAGTGAAGTCTACTGAGGTAAAAAATTAGCTTAAACTGTGCATCTAATTTGTTCTCTGACCTACTTGCTGGGGCTCTAGTTTAATATTAGTGTTTATGGAGACAAAATAGATGCAAATTCAACAATTCAATTATACAGTTGGATGTAATAAAACTGCATATCATAAACAATTGGTTTATGCTTATTTTCACCTTTTTTTCATCCTTCAATTAATATTGAAAATCCAGTAGCTAAATAATATTGCATCTTTTCTAAATATTCCTCTAATATTCTTCAAATATTCTGTCATTTTTAAATAGCAGTTGGCAGTTGCTAATTTATTTCACCCTTTTTCTTCTGTATGTATGACTTACGAGAAACTTGAGTCAGTTCCATTAAATCACATAGCTTGTTTTTCCCAGAAGAAGCCTTTGATGCTGCTTTGAGGGTGGTCTAAGAAAATGTGTAAATTGGAAAACACGTGTATTCACTTTCACTCAGTGTGATGAATATTTTAAAGTGTGTCCAAACCCAATAAGATACAAAAGTAGCACTTCTAATGATTCTTTAATAGACATGGCGTCTATGGCATTAAAGTAGACCCTTCCTCTATCTCACTGTTGGCCCTCAACTGTTAAAATATCATAGCCCAAGAGGTATTAGCCCCCTTGTCTCCTTTTATCTTCCCATTACTTTGCTTTCAATAACGACCTGTGTTCAATTTCCAAGTACTAACTAGTACCACGCCATTTATGTAGCACGTTGTTTTTTCTCATTCTATCTGAAAGTAAATCTTTTGAATTTTGAAGGTCCAAGGTAAACAAAACCTAATGCCGCGTACACACGATCAGTCAATCCGATGAGAATGGTCTGATGGACCGTTTTCATCAGACCAAACCGCTCGTGTGTGGGCCCCATCGGTTATTTATCCATCGGTTAAAAAATGTGAAACTTGTTTTATAATTAACCGATGGATACCTAACCGATAGAAAAAAAACCGATCGTTTGTAGGCACGTCCATCGGTTAAAAATCCACGCATGCTCAGAATCAAGTCGACGCATGCTTGGAAGCATTGGACTTTGTTTTTTTCAGCACGTTGTTGTGTTTTACGTCACCGCGTTCTGACACGATCGTTTTTTTAACTGATGGTGTGTAGGCACGGCTGACCATCAGTCAGCTTTATCGGTTAACTCATGGAAAAATCCATCAGACCGTTCTCATCGGATTGACCGATCGTATGTACAGGGCATAAGGCTTATACTTACTTTTCCAGTGGCCTGCATCTTAAAACTCTTTTCTGATACCTGGCCACTGTGAGTAAAGTCACAATATCTACTGCATTTTGTATTAAAAACCTTATTAGATAAAATTTTATTTATAGGTATATACAATTCTGTATATGTTTAAACTTAATAATTCCATAAATGTCTATATTAAGGTAGAGGCAGTGTTATTTCAGAAAAAGCATAGAGAGTAGATGTAAAAGAAAGGTTATTTACCATTATATACCGAATGTATGGTCACCTTCTGTCATGTAATATCTATGTAACTACCTGCCCACTCATTTTGACTGTTGGTAAACACTTATCTGGACTATGTAACTTACTTAGTGTGTACTTTCAGTCTGTCTAAAGTGTTTGTCCTCCCCTTAATACGGTACTTCAATAAAAAAATAAAATAAAAAATGAAAAAGGAAGGGGAAATAGGGAAAGGGGAAGAAGGGTAAAAAATAAAGATTGGGGAAGGAGGATTTAAATAAGTAGTGGAGCGGGATTGAGATTTTATAACTTGGCAGCGTGCAGTCTGGGACATTGTTAACTAGTACATTCTGTAGTGACATACAAGCCAGTGGGAGGAACCACAATGTGCGACAGCAGGAGCAGGTATTCCACTCATTCAGAAGTATGGAAATTTTGCAGCAGCCAGGGATCAGCAAAGCAGTGTAATGCTTCGTACACACGATCGGATTTCCCGACCGGAAAACTGTGAGGAGAGCTTTTGGCTGGGAATCCCAGCCATGTGTATGCTCCTCGCAGTTTATCCGGCGGGAAAACTGCTCAAAAACTGCCGGACAAAAAAAGAGAACCAGTTCTCTTTTTTCCCGCCGGGAAAACTGGTGGACTTTGGCCCGTCGGTTTTTGGCAGTTTTCCTATGGGAAAAACTGCGATGGAGCATACACAAGGCCGGGATTCCTGGCCAAAGCTCCATTGCAGTTTTCCTGTAGGGAAAACCGGCCGTGTGTAGGGGAAAGACTGAACCGAGCGGGTTCTCGGCTTTCCCCTCGGCACGTGTGTACGGGGCATTAGAATACTCACTTCAGCTCCAGGCCTTTTTCTGACTATTTGTTTGCGTGTAAAAATCAGTTTTTGCTAGAAAATAAGATAAGTCCCCAAACATTATGATTTTTTTTTAAAAGCAGGGGTCATAGAGAATAAATTGTGGGGTGTTGCAAGTTTTTATGTCACATGGTATTTGCACAGCAGTTTTTCTAACGTAATTATTTTGAAAAAAATACACTTTTTCGAATTTTAATGCAAAAAAACACAATACATAACCCATTTTTTACTGTATAGAAGATGATGTTACACCGAGCAAATAAATACCAATAATGTCACGATTTAAAATTGCGCAAGCCTGTGCCACGGCGACAAACAGCGTAAATTTCACTATTTATAAGCGACGCTTTATAAGCCATTACAGGTTACCACTTCAGATTTAGGAGATCTAGTGCTAGAATTACTGCCCATGATCTGACGTTCATGGCGATCCCTCATATGTGTGGGATAATCGCTGTTACGTGCATGTGGGACTGATGCGCACATTTGCCTGTGCGCACGAGGACGGGGGAACAGGGGAACTTTACTTTGTGTTTTATTATTATTTATTTATTTATGTATTTATTTTACACCGTTGATTTCAATTTTCTTGATCACTTTTATTGCTGTCACAAGGAATGTAAACATCCTTTGTGACAGCAATAGAGATGTGACATTTACTCTTTATGGAAAGATCTGGGGTCTATGAGACCCAAAATCCCTCCTCTGCCCTTAAAAGCATTCAAAACACCAAGATCAGTGTTTTTTTTAAATGCCTTACACTTTTCAAAAATGGCGCCCAGGTAAACCGAAAGTGTCAAGTCATCGCTTCCATAGCCCAGAGCCGATAAAAGATAATCCCAGCTTTGTACAGCTGTCCAGCTGTTAGGTTTGCCAGTGGGACATGAGAGCCTAAGCAAGCCGCAGAAGGTGGCTAAAGAGGGGAGGACATCCCCTCCCCGCTGCTTGTAATAGCAATCGAGTAGCTAGTTAGCCACTCCAATCGCAATCTAAGAGAGACAGCCACCAGCTCTAAAAGACGGTACCAGGATGATGCCTGCAGCTGCAGGCTAGATACAGCCAATGAATGATCAGTGTACCGGCTCACTGCTGGTACCCTGTAGCCGCTGTGAACAATCACAGCAGGTCCCATGAGAGTTGTAAACAATGGATGCCTTCCTTTCATGCCACCCATTGTGTACAATTGTGTTGCTAGCTATGATTGGTCAGTGTGATCACATGGTACAGACAGGGCCAATCCCAGCCCATCTGTACTATGTGATTAGCTCTGGCAAATAACAGCTAATCAAAACAAAACAAACTGAATGAATCAATTTCAGTCAGTAAAATGCTTGCTTATAGCAATGTAATGCACTGCTTTAAGCAATCAGAATGCGTAAAAAGAAAAAAAAAATACTGATTACTTTCCCAGAGTAGTAAAATGTTACTATGGTAACATTATATTGCTCTGATCACAGTGTGTTAAAAAAAAAAAAGAATAAAAAAAAAAAGATTAAAATAGTTTTCGTAATATGACCAGTCAGTGTCCCTGATCTGAAGTGGTTAGAGTACACATCTAAAGAGCAAAAAAATATAGAATAAAATATATTTTACATTTTAGAGTATATTATTTATTGGATATACTGAAATTCGTATTTGTGCCCATTCCATGGCACTGTATAATTACGGTCAACAGTAGAAAAATAATATATTAATGGTATGAACATAAATGTACATAAGAAACTGTTATATAAAACAAGTTGTTTGAGGTAAGGTTCATAGATAAAGAGAACATTTATCATATTCAGCATAACTTTCCCACGACCATGGTATTAACTTGGGTGCGGGGAAGTATCCTACTTGACTTCATTTTAGATTTAGCATCCTTATCTCACATGAAAGCTATTTTTCAGCTAATACTTTTAAGCTCTGCCTTAATATACATGTTAACTTTCAATGTGGGATGTAATTGTAAATTATTGGATGCCTCATGGGTAATTTATTTGATCAACCACCAAGGAGTAAAACCATACTTTCTAAATAGTGCTAGAGGAAATAATCTGTAATAATTAAGATGCAGAGATTCAGGATCATATTTCACAGAGATAGTTTAATGTCTCTGCATAGAACTCATCATAGCGATTTACTGTTAATGCTCCTTGTTTTTATTAGACGGGAATAGAACATAGCATTTGCTGACAAATAAGTATATATAGCATTTGTAAGATAGCTATAGACTTTAGATGGATGATGGTTAAACATTAGGGACATTTTGCAAAAGAGCTCTTCCCCATGATTCTTACAAGCTTGTATTGCATGAGAGTGTTGGGAAAAAGTAATCTAGTGCCTGGGGCAAATAAAAAGCCAAACTGTTGCAGCGGTGGTCATGCTTCAGCCTCCCAACTACATAAAAACACTGCACCTGGGGAAGCTGCACCTCCTGCCCACCCCTCGTCCCCACCCTGCTTATAAGCATGCTTATTTATGTCGACGTCACAGCTTTGCATGGACAACATCACTCTAAATACTGTATATCCATTGCTGTTGATAGATGTAAAGTCCATCTAAACCTTCGAGTTTTTCCTTTTAAAGTGATAAAAAAAACTGTAAGCCAGCTTGGCATGTTAAAGCTTAAAATAAATGCAATTTACCTTTTTATTGCTACATGCAGCTGGGAAGCTGAATTTGTTGTGCCAGAGGACAGAGCAGGGATTTTACATAAGCTCTCTAGGTCTTGCAAACAGGACCCCCATGACTAAGCTTAGGGGATTGGCGGAGTGAAACCCATTTGGCGTGGCCTGGTGGCAGGAGCCCAGGCTGAGGTTTTCTCTCTCATACCACCATAGGGCTCCGAGGATGTGCGGCACCAGGGATCTTTCCTTTCTTTCTTCCAGTGAATACAGGAGCTCGGATGAGCTCCATCCTTGGCTGACACATCAACCACACTACTCCCCGTAGTGATCGAGCCTAAGCGGCACACTAAACAAGCCGTGGGTCACAGGACAATTTTGTTGTCAGTCGTTAGGATCGTGGATGGGGCTAGGTGTGGCAATACAGTGATAGTGCTATCAACAGAGCCATTAACTAAGCAGCTACAGCAGCATCAAGGGTGGCAATTCTGCAGTGATTTCACAACAGGAGAGAGTGTTGTTACTCTAAGGCCCCGTACACATGAGGAGACATGTCCGATGAAAACAGTCCGCGGACCGTTTTCATCGGACATGTCTCCTGGGAGCTTTTGGTCTGATGTGTGTACACACCATCAGACCAAAATCCCCGCGGACAGAGAACGCGGTGACGTAGAAGACACCGACGTTCTCAAACACGGAAGTGCAATGCTTCCACGCATGCGTCAAATCAATTCAAAGCATGCGCGGGATTTCGGGACGCTGGTTACACGTCATAACCAGCGGACATGTCCAATTAGGTGTACTAACCATCGGACATGTCCGACGGACATGTTTCCAGCCGACAAGTTTCTTAGCTTGCTAAGAAACTTTTGTCCGCTGGAAACCTGTCCGCTAGGCCGTACACACGGTCGGACATGTCTGCGGAAACTCCTCCGCGGACCAGTTTCAGCGGACATGTTCGACCGTGTGTACGCAGCCTAAGGAGTGCATATCCAATAGTTCAATTAGCAGGATCAACAAAATCTTACTGCTATTTAGATTTAAAAAAATACCAGTCTTAATGGTTTGGGCAACCTTCATTACGTTTATGATTTTATGGCTTGACGCTAATTCTAATTTAATCAATAACAAAGGTACACTAGGGATGGTGTCTGCAGAACATACAGATCAGCTAAAATCCAATCCATTCCTGCAGGCATCAGATAAGTATTATATATATAGATGCATTCAAATCAATAAAACAAGTGGATAATATTAACTCATAATTCCACTTTAAAAATGTGTAGTCAGGGAGTTGACTTCTCGAGCAAAAAGTCCTAAATGCTGAAAGTTTTGATTCCAATATCTAATCAACATGATTTCACTAGTGCATGAGCATTTTCAGGCATATTTTCAAGTGTATTTGAGCATTTTTTTTTGCAATTTGCAAATGTTATAGGTGTTTTGTGTTTTTCAGTCATTTTTTATGAAGACATTTTTGCTGTGGACAATTTAAATCTGTGTAAGGTGTGGAGTGATGGTAGAAAATGAGTGGGGGTTTGCTGTTTGAGTGATAGGTGTTTTGGTGCAGGCAACAAAATGCTCAAATGTAAACAGGGGCCATCGAAATTAATGAGATTTTGCTTGTTGAGCATTTCTGAGAGTCAAACATCGAGCTGAAACACGCTTACGTGTGATCAGGATAAGGAAAGGGATGGTCGGCACTCAGGATGACATCCAAATTATTATTCCTTTATTAACCACTTTCCGACCGCCACACACACATACAGTATACGTCGGCAGAATGGCACAGGCAGGCAAATGAGCGTACAGGTACGTCCCTTTGAATTTGCCGCCTTGCGGGAGCACGCATTCCCGCGGGTCCTGCGAAAATAAATGTTCGCTGACGGCCCATGATCGTGCGACCAAGAAGCAGAACTGGGAGATGCTTATAAACAAGGCATTTCCCTGTTCTGCCTAGTGACATGACAAGAATCTACTGCTCCCTATCATCAGAAGCAGTGATCTCAGTCATGTCAGTGGTAGCCCATCCCCCCACAGTTAGAATCACTCCCTAGGACACACTTAACCCCTTGATCGCCCCCTAGTGTTTAACCCCATTCCCTGTCAATGTCATTTACACAGTAATCAGTGCATTTTTATAGCACTGATCCCTGTATAAATGACAATGGTCCCAAAATAGTGTCATATACACTTATTGCGATTTTTTTTTGCCAAAAATATGTAGAAGAATACATATCGGCCTAAACTGAGAAAAAAATTGTTTTCTTTCTATATTTTTGGGGGATATTTATTAAAGCAAAAAGTAAAAAATATTGCTTTTTTTTTAAAAAAACGCTCTTTTTTTGTTTACAGCGCAAAAAATAAAAACCGCAAAGGTGACCAAATGCCACCAAAAGAAAGCTCTGTTTGTGGGGCAAAAAAGAATGTCAATTTTGTTTGGGAGCCACGTCTCAAGACCGCGCAATTGTCAGTTAAAGCTACGCAATACCGAATCACGAAAAATGCTCTGGTCAGAAAGGGGGTAAATCCTTGTACAGACCTGTAAAACAGCCGGGAAATCTGGCCAGAATCTCGACGAGAAAAATAGAGAACCTGCGCTCTATTTTCTCATCGAGATTCTTGTCAGCCTGTTTCCCGACAAGAAACCCGAGAGTGTGTATACTTACCTGTCGCCGTGGAAACCCGCGCATGCTCAAAATGACTTTGACGCATACGCGGTAGCTTCCACGGCATAGGTAGGGTGAAGCAAGATGGCGGTGACGGCATTGAATGTGTCAAGCGCATGCTCGTCATACGCGATGACGTCACTGCGTTCATGGCTTTCAAGAGAACCGCGGTTCTTTTGAAAAGGTCAGTGTGTACACTCAGGCGGCAAGAGATTCTTGCCAAGAATCGTGTTGGAAAAAACAAAGTGTACGAGGCCTAAGTCATTAATCATGGCTTACGTGTGCTCAGGGTCTTGTGAATGTGTACCACACTTTGGGAAACACTTATCTGGGATATACAGTAGGAGGTTGTTGAGGCTAAAGATGTCCATACACGTACTGTACATATTATCTAAATTATCTACAGAAAAATTTAAATTTAGGAACTTTCTTATCTAGCAAGTGTGCTTGTATGAACTTCCCACAACATTTTTGCTTCATAGTTATCAATCTGGATATTATTCTTGTGGGCTGTAAAATCCTGTTCAGGAGTACATGTAGAATTGTACAGGCTTTTTTTCCCTGAATAATGCATAAGCTCAGTATTGATGTGGCATGACCACACTGTATAGCTTTGACCAAATGTTGGTTGTGTGGGATTAGGTCACACAGTTCATGCCAGAACTGAGTTGGGAGGCCAGGTTAAAGCGGAGGTTCACCCTAAAAAAACATGTATATACCATTCCATCCAGCATACTGCCGACATGTACAGTATGCTGTTTTTTTTTTTCCGCTGTACATACCGTTGCATAGCTATTTCCCCCCCCCGGCTTCCGGGTAGTGGCTCCCGTGGGAGTGGCCGTTCCTATTCAGAGAATAAGTGATTGACGTGATGACAAAAGCTTCCCCCGGCGCATAATGCGCGTCACCAGTTTCCGAAAGAAGCCAAACAATGGTGCGCAGGCGCCGTATAGCGCCGTATAGAGCCGACTCGCAGTTCGGCTTCTTCCGGAAACTGGTGACGCGTATTATGCGCCGTGTGAAAGCTTTTGTCATCACGTCAATCACTTAGTCTCTGAATAGGAACGCCCACTCCCACGGGAGGCACTACCTGGAAGTCGGGGGGGGGGGGGGAAATAGCTATACAAGGGTATGTACAGCGATAAAAAAAAAAACAGCATACTGTACATGTCGGGAGTATGCTGGATGGAATGGTATATACATGTTTTAGGGTGAACCTCCGCTTTAAGTCCAGAGATTGTCTAATTCTCACTTCAGTCCTCTACTGCTTTTCTGCCTGTAAACATATTCTGATGTTACAATTCCAGAATTTAGCAACATCTCATTCTGCTACTAAGTCTTACATTGCAGTAACATATATAACAGTATACATAATATTGTATATTTTTTTTTTGGGGAAGATTTCTATAGAGGGGACCATGTACAGAACTGCTGCAAGACAAGGCACATGAGAAGACAAAGTGAACAGACAGAAAAGTATGTCTGGCTTGTATGTACTGTGCTTTTACATTTGAAATTAATTTGAAGACAGTCCTTTCCTTAAAGCCCCACTCTAGGAAAAATCTACTTTCAGCAATCTCATAGGTACACATATAACTAGCAAAAATCTTAGCCTCATTTGCAGCAGTGGAAGATCTTTCTTTAAAGCCTTCTTTCAGATGCAGTGATTTCCTGTCCAGGAACTAAACAAGGGTGCCTGCTCTTTTCTTTGGCAGGGTGACCTGTCCCCTGATCGCCCCTGTGCAGTGTGATCTGGGAAATTGCTGGCCTTATCAGATCAGTGTATAAGGCCCCGTACACGCGGTCGGTTTGGTCCGATGGGAATGAAGTTCCTTTTCATCGGACCAAACCGACCGTGTGTATAGGCTATCTGTCTGGTTTCCTTCAGTCCAAAATTTCTAAACATGCTTCAAAACCGAACCGATGGCCCGCTGCCCCATCGGACCAAACCGATGGTTAGTACAGAAAAGCATCGGTTTAAAACCCGCGCATGCTCAGAATCAAGTCGACGCATTCTTGGAAGCATTGAACTTCGTTTTATTCAGCACGTCGTGTGTTTGACGTCACCGCGTTCTGACCCGATCGGATTTTGGACTGATGGTGTGTACACATATCAGGCCGTACGGCCACTTCAGAAGAGAACCGATGAAAACGGTCCGACGGGCCATTCTCATTGGTTTGTTCCGAGCGTGTGTACGGGGCCTAAGAGAATAGTGGGTGGTGGTATGATAACTGAGTTTAATTTCTTGCCCATCTTTTTCAGCATTCACCCATACTTGCATATGCTTGCCAATATAATCTTATGTGTACTGTGCCAAATGTCAGTACAGTGGGAGATTATGAGAAGGAGGTAGGCACTGTAACTGGACTTTAAAAAAAAAAAAAAACATAGGATGGGGTTTAAAGATTGTAAAACTATTTTGGAAACCTGGGATGGACTTATAAAAAAATAAAAGTGTTTTGGGATGATTGAAGATGTTGGTCACTATTATGGGGCACGCACCACTTATATGGGTGCTCCTTGTCCTGATGCTTCCACCATTTGTCTGTGGTCCCAACATTTTCCGCTGCTGCACACCCACCTTTTGCATATCACTTGCACTTCTCTGTCCTGGGGCTGTGGACGGCTGTGAATGCATCACAAACAAGCCAAGAAACCCACTTGCTTATCATCAGGAACAGGGGGCCAGATCCACAAAAGAGATACTCCGACTTAACTGCTGTTCAGTCTGTGTGTAACTTTGGAAACGATCCTCAAAAGGCTTTTTCCAAAGTTAGGCAGAAGATCCGGCATGTGTAATTGAATTACACTGCCGAATCTTAGGATGCAGTACCGCATCCGCCGCTGGGGGCATTTCGAGTCGAAATGCCGTTTCTAGTATGCAAATTAGCACTTAAGGCGATCCACAAAGCTTTCCAGCTTCCTTTTTGCGCCGTAAGTGTTATTTTGCAAGTGTAAAATTAGGGCTGGTTCTACAAAGTGTAAACTAGTCACACCATGTAAAAGCCCATTCCAGCGACGGCATTTGGTATGCTTTCCCGAGGGAGAACTCCACGGCAATTTGTAAAAACAAAACCGGCATGGCTTCCCCCCCCAGGAGCATACCAGGCCCTTAGGTCTGGTATGGGTTGTAAGGGGACCCCCCCTACGCCGAAAAATCGACGTAGGGGGTCCCCCTATAATCCATACCAGACCCGTATCCAAAGCACGCTACCCGGCCGGTCAGGAATGGGAGTGGGGACGAGCGAGCGCCCCCCCCCTCCTGAGCCGTGCCAGGCCGCATGCCCTCAACATGGGGGGGTTGGGTGCTCTGGGGCAGGGGGGCGCACTGCGGGCCCCCCCACCCCAGAGCACCCTGTCCCCATGTTGATGAGGACAGGACCTCTTCCCGACAACCCTTGCCATTGGTTGTCGGGGTCTGCGGGCGGAGGCTTATCGGAATCTGGGAGTCCCCTCAAATAAGGGGGCCCCCAGATACCGGCCCCCCACCCTAAGTGAATGGATATGGGGTACATCGTACCCCTATCCATTCACCTGTAGGCAAAAAGTTAGTTAGTAAACACACAACACAAGGCTTTTTAAAATATTTTATTATTCTGCTCCGGATGCCCCCCCTGTCTTCGTTATTAGCTCAATTAGCAGGGGGGGCTTCTTCTTCCGCTCTCCGGGGGTCTTCCACTCTCCGGGGGTCTTCCACTCTCCGGGGGTCTTCCGCTCTCCGGGGGTCTTCTCCGCTCTCCGGGGGGGGCTTCTCCGGACTCCGGGGGGCTTCTTCCATCTTCTCCCCTCTTCCGCTGTTGACTCGGCGAACCCCGGTTCTTCTGCAGCTCTCCGGTGCCTTCTTCTTCAGCGCTGGCTGCCTGCTATGTTTGTGTGTTAGCTCGATTTCAAACAGGCAGCCAGCGCGGTCTTCTGTGGCGTCAGGGTCTTCTCTTCCTTTCTTCCGATGTTGCCTCGTCGCCTGTTGTCGCTGTAATGATGGAAGCGCGCCTTGCATCCCATTTATATAGGCATCACCGTCCCATCATGCTCCGGCAGGTACCCACGTGGTGGGTGCCTACCCACGTGCACCCACCACGTGGGTACCTACCGGAGCATGATGGGACGGTGATGCCTATATAAATGGGATGCAAGGCGCGCTTCCATCATTACAGCGACAACAGGCGACGAGGCAACATCGGAAGAACAGAAGACAAGACCCTGACGTCACAGAAGACCGCGCTGGCTGCCTGTTTGAAATCGAGCTAACACACAAACATAGCAGGCAGCCAGCGCTGAAGAAGAAGGCACCGGAGAGCTGCAGAAGAACCGGGGTTCGCCGAGTCAACAGCGGAAGAGGGGAGAAGATGGAAGAAGCCCCCCGGAGTCCGGAGAAGCCCCCCCCGGAGAGCGGAGAAGACCCCCGGAGAGCGGAAGACCCCCGGAGAGTGGAAGACCCCCGGAGAGCGGAAGAAGAAGCCCCCCCTGCTAATTGAGCTAATAACGAAGACAGGGGGGGCATCCGGAGCAGAATAATAAAATATTTTAAAAAGCCTTGTGTTGTGTGTTTACTAACTAACTTTTTGCCTACAGGTGAATGGATAGGGGTACGATGTACCCCATATCCATTCACTTAGGGTGGGGGGCCGGTATCTGGGGGCCCCCTTATTTGAGGGGACTCCCAGATTCCGATAAGCCTCCGCCCGCATACCCCGACAACCAATGGCAAGGGTTGTCGGGAAGAGGTCCTGTCCTCATCAACATGGGGACAGGGTGCTCTGGGGTGGGGGGGCCCGCAGTGCGCCCCCCTGCCCCAGAGCACCCAACCCCCCCATGTTGAGGGCACGCGGCCTGGCACGGCTCAGGAGGGGGGGGGCGCTCGCTCGTCCCCACTCCTTTCCTGGCCGGCCGGGTAGCGTGCTTTGGATACGGGTCTGGTATGGATTGTAGGGGGACCCCCTACGTCAATTTTTCGGCGTGGGGGGGGTCTCCTTACAACCCATGCCAGACCTAAGGGCCTGGTATGCTCCTGGGGGGGGAACCCATGCCGGTTTTTTCTTTGAAAATTGGCATGGAGTTCTCCCTCAGGAATGCATGCCGCTGTCATTTTTTTTTTTTCCCGACGCAACTTTTTTAAGCCGTCGCGATCCTCAAAACTCGGCGTAACGTAACTTCGCGCATGCGCAGTACGGCCGGCGCGGGAGCGCGCCTCATTTAAATGGGACTCGCCCCATTTGAATAGGAACGCCTTGCGCCGGCGGAATTTTAGTTACACAGCCTGAAATTTCTAGATAAGTGCTTTGTGGATCAGGCACTTAGGTAGAAACTTTAAGGCAGTGTAACTTAAATGGGATTTTTTAAGTTACGCCAGGTTTTTGTGGATCTGGCCCCGGATTCCTGAACAGACTTAATGTGATCAGTGCACAGTACTTAAAGCAGTTGCAGTGGACATTGGGACGGTGATGGAGCTCAGGATTAGTCTCCCTAAAAACACCCACAGACAAGCAATGCCCAAAAGGAACTAAGGGCCAGATTCTCGTAATACTCCGGCGGCGTAACGTATCGTGTTTACGTTACACCGCCGCAAGTTTTCAGCGTAAGTGCCTGATTCTCAAAACACTTACCTGTAAACTTGCGGCGGTGTATCGTAAAGACGCCTAATTCAAATGGGGCGTGTACCATTTAAATTAGGCGCGCTCCCGCGCCGAACGTTCTGCGCATGCTCCGTTCGCAATTCTCCCGACGTGCTTTGCGCAAAATTACGTTGCCCCGACGTGTTTGTGAATGGCGACGTGCGTAACGTACTTACGCCGTACTTACGCCAAATTTTTTTTTTAAATTCTAAGCGGGAACGACGGCCAGTACTTTAACATGGCTGGTGTAAAGTTAAGCAATGAAAAAGATTGCTTAACTTTGCGACGGGAAAAAACGACGTTACGCACGCGAGTCGGTTCGTGGATCACCGTAAATGCTAATTTGCATACCCGACGCTGGAAAACGACGCAAACTCCACCCAGCGGCGGCCGAAGTATTGCAGCCTAAGATCCGAAGGCGTACGAAGCCATAAGCCTGTCGGATCTTAGCCAAAAGCCGTCGTATCTTGTTTGTGAATCACAAACTAAGATACGACGCGGCAAATTTGAAAATACGCCGGAGTATCAGTAGATACTCCGGCGTATTTGTTCTGTGAATCTGGCCCTAACTTCCCATTGCACAATGGGATATGTAATGGGATATGTAAATTTCTGAGGGCCAGGGCAAGACAGCCCTGGAAGAAAAGAACGAAAAAGAATAAGTTTTAATGCAACAGATACCTAAAATGTGCATTTTTTGGTTGGATTTGGGTATAATTACACAAAGAATGGTTGTTAGAATAAGGGATATCACAGGATAGGTTGGAACTTTTGTGGAAGGTATCCTGGAGTTAGGCTTTAATTTTATACCTGCAGCTAAGTGGAAACAAGAAGCCAAGGCAACTTAAAGCGGAGGTCCACCCTAAAAAAAAAATTACATAAAAAGGCTCCTTAACCGCTTTAAGGGCCGACACATGACTTTTTACGTCGACAGAATGGCAGGGCTGGGAAAATGGGTGTACAGGTACGTTCCCTTTAATTTGCCACCATGTGGTCGCCCACGCGCCGCCAGTGACCCTGTAGCGAGCTCCGTGCCGCGGAACCCACTGACTCGATGTCCGATCGGGTCACAGAGCTGAAGAATGGGGAGATGTCATTGTAAACACAACATCTCCCCGTTCTTCCTAGTGACATGTCACTGATCGCCTGTTCCCTGTCATCGAGAACAGCAATTAGTGACATGTCACTCGTAACCACGCCCCCTAACAGTTAGAATCACTCCCTAGGACACACTTAACCCCTACAGGTTAACCCATTCACTGCCAGTGTAATTTTTACAGTAACAGTGCATTTTTATAGCACTTATCGCTGTAAAAATGACAATGGACCCAAAATGGTGTCAAAAGTGTCCGATGTGTCCGCCATAATGTCACAGTCATGATAAAAATCTCTGTTCGCCGCCATAGTAGAAGAAAATGTATTAATAAAAATGCCATAAAAAACTATCCCCTATTTTGTAGACGCTATACCTTTTGCGCAAACCAATCAATTAATTGCTTATTGCGTTTTTTTTTTTTTTTTACCAAAAATAGGTAGAAGAATATGTATCGGCCTAAACTGAGGAAAAAATATGTTTTTTTATATATTTTTTGGGCATATTTATTATAGCAAAAAGTACAAAATATATATTTTTTTTTTCAAAATTGTCGCTCTATTTTAGTTTATAGCGCAAAAAATAAAAACCGCAGTACCACAAAAAGAAAGCTCTATTTGTGGAAAAAAGGATGTCAAGTTTGTTTGGGAGTCATGTTGCACGATCGCGCAATTGTCAGTCAAACTACGCAGCGCTGAATCGCAAAAAAGTGGCATGGCCATTTGGCAATACTTAAAAAAAAAAAATTGAAAGAAAAAAAGTGTTTTTACTTAACAGAAATGGCTGTTGATAGGCAGTCTTCCTAATCTGCCCCATCCTATACCCTATAACTTCTTTCTTGTCCTCCCTCGCGCTGTCTTCTGGGGGATGGGGCGTGATGTGTTCTGGGACCTGAGTGTGTCCTAGAAGACAGCCGGCCATTCACAAAGCGCCCCACGACTCGCACAGTAGGAAATGGGCAGTGAAGCCGCAAGGCTCCACTGACTGCTTCCCCTAGTCCCTTCGCTCGAATGGCGGCTCCCGATCCGATGGGTTGATCGGCCTCAGGCTGCCGACATCACAGGCTTCCTGGACAGATAAATGTGCTTATTAAAAGTGTTTGTAACTGCTGGCTTTAAAAAACAAATATATAATAATTCAGCTGGAACACCGCTTTAAGAATCTTGAACAAATCCATGATTTTTTTTACCAAATCTTGGTTTTAGTTAGTAATATTTTCCCAAGGTGTAAATAACACGCATTCAAATGGTCCGTTAAGTCTGTGGGATTAATACATCACTTGCGTACAAATTCACATATTTGCAACCAGAGAAATATGGAAGTTGTAGAGACATGTTCTCCTTCTCTATTTAATTCATTTTTTCCCTTCTTCCATGAACATGAAATCTACTTGTGATGTCTTTGACTGATAAAAGACACAAGAAATGCGTATTTATCAGGTTATAACCTGCACATTCCATTCCTCTTTGCTGGCTGTGGGTGTAGCTGAAGTACAGTACTAGCAAACTACACACGAGAATGATCCTGCTTAAGTCATAGATTATTTCATACTTGTCGAAACATTGCTGATGGAATACGGTTTTCATGAAAGAACCCACAAAAGAAGAATAAAGATACCAAGATCATCCCTGTAACTACATAAGTGGAAATCATGTATAATTTCCAGATATACAATATTTTTGTGTAATTTAAAATCGCACTATCCTCGTACAGTCTACTCCAGTTGTTTCAATTTATGGCCTAGAGTTGTTGTAAACCAGCCCCTGCAATAAAAAGGCCCTTTCTCTTTTCACGCCTGGCAAGTTGCTTTCACCACTGACACCAATGCCTGGGGGAACGTATTTGTATTACTACCGTAATACCAATGCCTTCAGGTGATCTGTTTTTTACTCCTACTGATTATAAGCCCGGAAGGTGGGGGTCTTCTATTTTTCTCGCTGTCGCTACTCGTTAGTACTCAGAGGGGGGTTCTTTTTTATTCTCACTGACACCAATACCTGAGAGGAAAATCCTTTATTAGACCCACTGACCACCAGCTTTGCAGGGAAATTTTTTACTTCAACTGACGCAAGGACATAGGGCCAGATCCACAAAGCGTGGCGCTTCTCTCCGCCTGGCGTAGTGTATCTCAGATACACTACGCCGCCGTAACTTACTTTTTTTGTATCCTCAAAGATTTCCCGCCGTAAGTTACGGCGGCGTAGTGTTACTTAGGTGGTGTAAGGGCGCGCAATTCAAATGTATGTGATGGGGGCGTGTTTAATGTTAATACGTCGTGACCCGACGTAAATGACGCCGTCCGTGGGGGTATCCCAGTGCACATGCTCGAAATTAAACCGGAACAAGCCAATGCTTACGACGGTGACGTCATTCTATGCAAAGCCCTATTCGCGAACGACTTACGCAAACGACGTAACATTTTCAAAATTCGACACGGGAACGACAGCCATACTTAACATAGGATCCGCCTCATATAGCAGGGGTAACTATACGCTGGAAAAAGCCGAACGCAAACAACGTAAAAAAATGCGCCGGCCGGACGTACGTTTGTGGATCGCCGTATCTAGCTAATTTGCATACTCGACGCAAAATTAGATGGAAACGCCACAGCGTAAATATGCACCTACGATCCGACGGCGTACTAAGATGTACGCCTGTCTGATCGAGCCCCGATTCCGTCATATCTTGTTTTGTGGATACAAAACAGAGATACGACGGGGGAACTTTGAAATTACGCGGCGTATCCATAGATACGCCGGCGTAATTCGTTTGAGGATCTGGCCCATACAGTATTATGGTATTTTTTATACCATCTGACCACCAACGCAGGAACATACAGTATTTAACTCCTGCTGGTCCAGAGGCATTTTTTTTACATCAACTGACCCCCAACGCAAGAACATTTTTTACTTCCACTGACCACCAACAGAGGATCACTTTACTTCCAATGACCACTGAAATTTTTTTACTTTCACTGACCAAGGATGCAGGATCATTCTCTACTTCTACTGTCCACTAATGCAGGAGCATTTTCTTCCACTGACCACTGACACAGGGACAATTTTTAATTTTGTTGACCACTAATGCAGGGACTATTTCCACTGAGTATTTTTTTTTTTTTACATCCACTAAAAACAAAGCAGCTTTAAACATTTTTTACTTCAGCTGACCACCAGCGCAGGGATATTTTTTTTTCCACTGACCACGGACACAGGAAATTTTTCTACTTCCACTTTCCACCAACACAGGAGCATTTTACTTCCACTGACCACTGACACACAGACATATTTTACTTTCACTGACCACTGACACACAGACATATTTTACTTCCACTGACCACTGACACACAGACATATTTTACTTTCACTGATCACTGACACACAGACTCATTTAACTTTCACTGACCACTGACACACAGACATATTTTACTTTCACTGACCACTGACACACAGACTCATTTAACTTTCACTGACCACTGACACACTGACATATTTTACTTCCACTGACCACTGACACACAGACATATTTTACTTCCACTGACCACTGACACACAGACATATTTTTCTTCCACTGACCACTGACACACAGACATATTTTACTTCCACTGACCACTGACACACAGACATATTTTACTTTCACTGACCACTGACACACAGACATATTTTACTTCCACTGACCACTGACACACAGGGCTAGATTCACATAGATTAGCGGATCTTTAGATCCGCGTAATCTATGTGATTTACGATCCGCCGGTGAAATTTAGCGAGGCTAGTGCAGTATTCACAAAGCACTTGAAACTTGCACCGGCGGATCGTAACTCCCCCGGCGGAATTCAAATTCCGCGGCTAGGGGGAGTGTACAATTTAAATCAGGCGCGTTCCCGCGCCCATTTAACTGCGCATGCGCCGCCGGCGAAATTTCCCAGTGCGCATGCTCCAAATGACGTCGCTAGGACGTCATTGTTTTCGGCGGCAACGTCAATTGCGGTCATCCGTATTCCAGACCGACTTACGCAAACGACGTAAAAATTTGAAACTCGGCGCGGGAACGACGGCCATACTAAACATTAGCTACCCCTCATATAGCAGGGGTAACTATCCGCTGGAAAAAGCCGAACGCAAACGACGTAAAAAAAAAGCGATGGGCGGGCGTTCGTTTCTGAATCGGCGGTTCTCCTCATTTGCATATCCGACGCGTAAAAGACCGAGGCGACACCTAGCGGCCGGCGGGAGATTGCAGCCTAAGATCCGACGGTGTAAGTCACTTACACCAGTCGGATCTAAGGGAGATCTATGCGGAACTGATTCTTATGAATCAGTCGCATAGATCCGACCGTCGGATCTCAGAGATACGACGGCGGATCAGGAGATCCGCCGTCGTATCTCTTGATGAATCTGGCCCACAGACATATTTTACTTCCACTGACCACTGACACACAGACATATTTTACTTCCACTGACCACTGACACACAGACATATTTTACTTCCACTGACGAGCAATACAGGGACATTTTTTACTTCCACTGATGATCAATACAGGGAAATGTTTTACTTCCACCGATGATTAATACAAGGACATTTTTTTCTTCCACTGATGATCAATACAGGGACATTTTTTACTTCCACCGATGATCAATACAGGGACATTTTTTACTTCCACTGACTACCAGCACAGGGACATTTAATTACTTCCACTGACAATGATGAGATAGCGTAGGATAGTATTTTACTTCTATTGACCACTGGCCACTGACAGAGAGACTTTTTTTTATCCATTAACCTAACTGAGTGACCACCAATGTAGTCATATTTTTTACTTCCACTAATGATCAATGCAGAGAAATGTTTTACTTCCACTGACCACTGATGCAGGAAATCTTTTTTACTTTCATTGATAACCACTGCAACTACTTCTACTGAGAACATTTGCAGGGAAATGTTTTATTTTGACTGACCACCCGATACAGGGATATTCTCTACTTCCATTAACAACTGCTGCAGGAACATTTTCTACTTCCACTGACTGCCAACGCTGGAGCATTTTACCTTCACTGACCACCAACACAGGCGCATTTTACTTCCACTGACCACCAACACAGGCGCATTTTACTTCCACTGACCACCAACACAGGCGCATTTTACTTCCACTGACCACCAGCACATTGACATTTATTTACTTCCACTGCCAATGATCCAACATGGACAGCAAAGTAGAATTTTTTACTTCTATTGACCACTGACACAGAGACACATTTTTTATTTCCACTTGACACTGATACAGGGACATTTTTTATGTCCATTGTCAATGAAGCAGCTTTGACAACACTGCAGGAGTATTTCTTACTTCCAGTGACCACCAACACTAGGCTAGTGCGCCGTCCTATCTTAGGTTGCAATATTTCGGCTGGCCGCTAGGTGGCGCGTCCATTGCTGTCGGCGTAGAATATGTAAATCAGTAGATACGCCTATTCACGAACGTACGCCCGGCCGCCGCAGTACATTTACGCCGTTTACGTAAGATATAGGCCGCCTAAAGTTAAAGCTGCCCCCTAGGTGGCGTAGACAATGTTAAAGTATGGCTGCCGTTCCCGCTTCGAAGTTCGAAAATTTTAGGTCGTTTGTGTAAGTCGTCCGTGAATAGGGATTTACGTTGTTTACATCCACGTCGAAATCAATAGGCCCGTGCGGCGGACTTAGCCGCAATGCACACTGGGAAATGTAAGCGCCCGGCGCATGCACAGTTAACAAAAAACGTCAATCACGTCGGGTCAAGCCTCATTACCATAAAACACGCCCCCTCAGACAAATTTGAATTAGGCGCCCTTACGCCCGCCCGCTTTAGGCTAAGCCACCGTAACTTAGCAGGCAAGTACTTTGAGAATCAAGTACTTGCCTCGCTAACTTACGGCGGCGTAGCCTAAACACGCTAAGCTACGCCGCCGCAAAGTTGCGGCAATCTCTCTGAATCTACCTATATATCTCTAGAAATCATAGCACAGCCATAATGAAGCTGACTGGCTGCTATGAGTAACAAAGATCATTCTTCTTTTTATCACTTTATACCAGGGATGTGCGGTGAGGTCAGTGGCTGGTGAAGCACTGGCTAGTACCAGAGCCAGATACACACAGGTTACACGCTGCGATTGTTAGAGCAAGAGCAATAATTCTAGGACCAAGCCTCCTCTGTAACTCTAAACATGTAATCTGTAAAAAAAATTCAAGCGTTGCTTATGGAGATTTTTAAGTACTGAAGTTTGACGCAATTCCATGAGTGTGACATGTTAGGTATCTATTTACTTGGCGTAACATCATCTTTCACATTATACAAAAATATCGGGTTATCTTTAGTGTTTTTTTTTATAGTAATAAAACATTTTCTTTCCAAAAAACCCGTTTGAAAAACCGCTAGCGGCCGAATCCCGTGGCAAATCCGACGGTATAGCACACACCCTGCTGATCATCCACAAAATCTGGATACAGGGTTGGAGATCCCGCCCCACCCCAAACACTGTGGAATCTCCAAACTACAGAGCAAATGTGCATACCCTGTTTCCAGCAAACTGTCCATTTTACCTTGACAGTAGCTCCTCACACTACATATAGATCTAGATATAGATATAGAAATATATCCATTAATATCAATAAACCCTATATAATACAATATTGTAAGCTCTAACGGGCAAGGCCCTCTGATTCCTACTGTATTAAAGGGTATTGTAATTGTACTATCAACCCTCAAGTTGAAAAGTGCTGCGTAAACTGTCGGCGCTTTATAATAATCCTGTATAATAATAATAATCATAATAATAAAACAAATTAAAACAGCTGTGGTATCTCCAGCAAAACAATCTCTTAGCCCAGGTTCACACTGGGTACGATTTGCTTCGATTTGAGATGTGATTTCACTTGTGAAATCGCATCTCAAATCGGCGGCATTTGCCGGCAATTGTCGGCAATGACACTGTCCTAATCGGTGCGACGCCGCATCTGCGGCGCTGCACCGATTTCAAAAAGTAGTTCCTGTACTACTTTTTGCGATTTAGGGCCGCGATTTACATAGATATCTGTGCAGAAACCTGCACAGATGTCTCTTAAATCGCGGCCGAAATCGGGACTGCCAGCGGGAGTGAAATTGTGCGAGTTCAGCTGAACTCGCACGGCTTCACTCCTGCAGCCCAGTGTGAACCAGGGCTGAAAGGAGATACTGCAGCTGCCCCTTATGGCTCAAAGCCTGAGAACCGAGTGATCACATGACCACCAGAGCGATGACAGGCATCTGGGTGGATTCTGACAATGTTGTTAGGATCCTTCAAAAGCCTGGAGCAACTCTGTGCCATCAGCCAACAGCAGATTTTAGCTCACTGTCTGCTGAAGTTGGGTCACAGGAGAGCACAAGTGCACCCCTGTGACTCACAGGAGAAGTATGGCCAAAAAAGCTAAGTAGTAGTAGCAGTAGTAGATGACTGTGGTAGATCAATGTAGAGGGGTGATTCACTCTTCTTCCACCACAGAAAAGTTTTCACATAGTGTGCATTATTTCTTCTTTTTTTATCATCAAAGGTTTATTAAAGCCAAATATTGCATTACAAATTTCGTATTGAACATATTATTCATTAGCGTAAATAATGTAAATGAAATGAAAATACAGTATTCAATCTAGTTGGCATAAGAGCATTAACTTGTTCAAGGTCTCAACATAAGACGTTGTGGGTGTACACAGTCCTGTATCCGCGGCGGCACTGAGCAGCCACCTGGACTAGGGCGGATTCAGATTTGTATACCAATAGTTCTATGATTTAATAAAGCATTGCATGAAACAGATTATTCTTAAATTAGTGAGTGATATGAGAGGAGGAAGAGGGGTAGGAAAGAAATATAGGTCAGGTAAGGAGAGGTGGGGATTTTCACACCGACTGCAGGTTGTTACGGTTACTCAGAAGATTCGACTGAAAGGAGTTATCTCAGTAAGCCATGTTTGTCTATGTATTGTAGTGAACCAGAAGAATATCAGGCTGATCCAGCTAATATCTCACAGCGCTAAGGCTAGGTTGTATTCTGAGGAGGTCTTGAAAACAAACCACGGAGACCATGTTTCCCTATACTTTTCCGCATTGTCGGAATTCTGGGCTGAAGTGTCCTCCATGTGGCATGTGTCATCTACTTTTTTAAGCCATTCACGGATGGAGGGTGGCTTAGTGCTTTTCCAGAGGACAGGAATCAAGGATTTAGCAGCGTTCAAGAGGTGCTTGGTGAGCGAATTTTTGTAACGTTTCATCGAGAAGCTTGTAATGTGGAGTAAGCAGCAGGCCGCATCCAACCTAAGGCTGGTCTCCGTGATCTGTCTCACAACCCCTCTTACTTTGGTCCAGTATTCGGAAATGCCCGGGCAGTCCCACCAAATGTGTTTGAGGGTACCCGTTTCAATCCCACACCTCCAGCACTTGTCCGAGGTCTGTGGGAACCATCTGTGTAGTTTATCTGGTGTGGCATACCAGTGAGTCATTAATTTGTAAGACATCTCCTGTAATTTAGTGCTTATAGAGCATTTATGTGATAGGATACAGGCCTGTGTCCATTGCTTTTCAGTGATGTTTGTGTTTAGTTCATTGGACCACAGTCGTCTAAACCTGTCGTCCGACGAGGTAAGCGATGTTTGTATCCATGCATAGCTGGTGGAGGTCGCTCCAAAAAACTGTGAGCCATCTACACAAGCCTGTTCGAGGTTGGTTAGTTCCCGTGAGAAAAAACGTTTCCCCTCTCCCGAAGTCGCGTAGTCCCTAATCTGAAAAAAAGACAACCAGGATAGTGCCCGTAGTCCATTGTCGTGTTTAAGTGCTGTGAGGTTTTTGAACTTTCCGTTACGGAAACAGTCTGCTAGTAGGAGCGAGCTATTGGTCTTGGGTGAAAGCATGGAATCATTCCCCACTCCCGGGGGGAAGTCCGGGTTGTCCCTTAGTGGGGTGAGTGGGCTCAGTACGTCTGTCAGGTCAGTTTTGGAAGCTATCTTGTGGAACAGGCGTAGGGTGGTGCCAGTCAGTGGGTTTCTCTTGACGAAATCAGGTTGACACCGCCACGGGATCCAGGGTGAGAACGTCAGGGGGGTCCCAAACAGTGAGTTTTCCAGCCTAACCCAGTCCTTGGACCCGCCGTGGCAATGCCAGTCTATCACCCTTGTAAGGTGAGATGCCAGGTAGTAATTGTAGAAGTTTGGGAGCCCCATGCCGCCCCTGTCTTTCGGTCTTGTGAGTAGAGAAAACTTTATTCTAGGTTTTTTATGTTGCATTATTTCTTCTTTATGAAGAATGTTTTTCAACCAAGACAAATGAATGTCTCCACCAGCAATTGAAACTGAATTCACTCTCTCCATCGCCTCTCTCTATAAAAACAAGCAATAGAGCTAGACATACCCTCTCTACTTCACTTTTCCCAAGTGTTCCATCGGGATATGAATACATACAATATGCTTCTTATAAACACTCCTCCAACCTCATATAGTAAAAAGAAATGACAAGAAAGCAAAAAGATTTACACACAGTATAAACAACTCTTCAACTTATAATAAATATAATAAAAAAATACACTGCTGGCTGGCCAGGTGTTAGCATTGAGCTTGGAAGAAAGCAGAGACATGGGCTCGGTGCAGTGCATGGAAGTAGACAGTACCTCTCTATTCAGGCTGGTTTATATGTGCTAATGTGTACTAATACCATGTGAGAGTATTTTTCATTATAATTATTAAAAGTTGCTGGATTGATGCTGGTACATACCAAAAACTGCCACAATTGTTTACGTATTATATTTAAAAAAATGTAGCAGAGTTAACTACCACTTTAGGCAGGGGTCAAGTCCTGGGGAAAAAAGTGTGGGAACTCCCACCCAAAGATCCACTTCCCCACCAAAAAAAAAAATGATGCGCTCATATGCATAATTACTAAAGCGCCTGTTTTTTCTTAAGCAAGTTCTTTCTAAATCCCGCGATAACTCGCGGCAGACCTCCGCAATGTCTCCTGGGAACAATGACAAAAACTCCCAGGAGACATTGCGGCATCGAGGAAGTGACGGAATACCCGCACACTACCCGATGAATCCATATACAGGAAGCACCCAGTAACATAAAAGATTACTAAGGTTCGCCTGCCCCTGACAGTGAGTCAAGCTGGGCATCGCCGCTTAGTGAAGGATTGGCTCGGACGGCTCGGCTGCTCTAGTCCTGCAAAGGGAACTGCGTTCCTTCTGTAAAAAAAGTTCAGGAACTCCGTTCCCACGCGTTTCCACAGGACTTGAGCCCTGACTTTAGGCTGCAGTGGATTGTCTATAATAAATCTGGCTTTTGGCCCTCTGATAGCAATCAAAGATTCCTTGACTGATGGGGGCGTTGAATTCTGGAGAATTTAGTTCTTTCCTCTCACAAAAAGCATTAAAAAAAACTAGTGTAACTGGATGGTTACTGGGACCATAGACCCCCTAAAATTCCACTAGAAATCCACCAGAGAACTCCTCTTGTCCTGGAGTTCAGACAACTGGCCCAAATTAAAAGTCCCATTGACATATTTGGAAAACATTATAATAGCTGTAGTTACCACTGACTTACCATATGCTTACAGAACCTTTCTTATGACTGATCAGTCTGTAATCTACATCCTGCTGTGTGAATTTTTAAATAAAGACTTTACAGAAACAAAAGGTTGAAGAATTCCTTTTATGGAATTGCATGTAATTTTATCCTGAAGGGAAAAAAACAATACCCCTAGAAAAAACCCAGAAACATTAAAATGTGTTTATGATGCATAGATATAATTGATTTTGTGATTATTCAATCCAGTAATGGAAATAACTATGTAAGAATTGGTTGCTGGATACAAATAGGTTTCCCTAGTGGGTTGTACTTCCTGACAGAATGACCCGAATTGTCACAACATTTTTCACAGTAGTTTAGATCCTTGATACTGGATTTCTCTCTCATGTATTTAGTGGAAAAGCTTCCTGTCCATTAAAACCTCTAGAGAATATTGACATGAATATCTGGAGAGATGGCTGTTTTTAAATTGTGAGAACAGGACATAAAGACCAGATTAAATTTCAGCTGACTTTGGTAAATTAGAATGCAACAGAAATACTCTCTTGGTTTCCCTCTTCCCTTTCTTTCAAAATTGCTATTGGTGATTAGGAGGACAGTTAAAGCAATAAAAAGCTGACAGGTTTCCAACCACTCTTTTCAAAACTAAAAGTAAAGTGTTGGCTTACACTTTAAACCCTAACCAAACTTTCAATTCGAATTAGTTAAGTTTATTAGTTTGTTTCCTTTAGAAAGCAGCCAACATGCTGCAGGGTAGAGTCCTTGTTCTATTTGATAAAGTAGTGGTCTCTTTGCTGAGGTAAAATATTCTGCTTACTGAGTAAGGCCTACAGCTTTACAATCAGTGAATCTCAAGCTCCATGCTGACTGGAGAGCTCTGTCTCTTGCTCAGCAAGGGGTCTGCTTCCGTGCAAAGAGAAAGGATTCTACACTGCAGTATGCCCAAAGGGACCAGGCTTTTCTATTCAGGCTGTGGCTGCTTTTCAAAGAAACTTTACTGTAATGCCTCGTACACACGATCGGTTTTCCCGGCGGACTTTTGAAAACCGAGGGGAAAACCGAGAACCTGCTCGGTTGCTTTTCCCCGTGTACACGTGGCCGGTTTTCCCGACAGGAAAACTGCCATGAGAGCTTTGGTCGGGAAAACAGGCCATGTGCATGCTCCAAAGGAAAACTGCAGAGCAAAAAAACGCAGAGAATCACGGCGGGAAAAAAGAGAACAAGTTCTATTTTTTTTGCTTACAGTTTTCCTGTTGGGAAACTGCTATGGAGCATACACACGGCCGGTTTTCCTGACCAAAAGCAAACATGGCAGTTTGTGTGTACGAGGCATAAGTGATTGAACACTTCTTGTTTCCATGAACCAGGAATATATTTAAATGATCTTAATTAAAAGTAAGGTTGGGCTTCAAAATAATAAGGCCCACCTATACCAAAATAAAACTCTACAAAGTGAGGTCAATAGCTTGTCAACTAAACTAACATCTCTGGTTCTAATACACAGATCTAAAAAATCAGAATGCTATTCCTTATTTGCACCTTGATCCATTGATCTCTCTCACTGTTAAGAATTTTGTAGCAAACTTTTTTTTTTTTAATCAGATCCTTTTTTATTTTTATATGCAAACAACATTAAGACAATACAGGCAAATTATACAAACAAAATCACATTAAGTGAAACACAAAAAAAACAAGACTCTATGAAGGATAAAGATCTTTGTCAGTCTGTATGATAGAGAAAGAGACACCCGGGGCGAGGACCGAACAATATCATCCAAGACCTCCTCGGGGATAGAACCGATATCTTTTTCCCAGCCAGCCCTAGAGCGAATGGGAAAGTTCAGTAAAAACCTATCTAACAATACCCTGTATGTAGCAGAGGTAAGACCCTTTGTTGACCCTGCCTGTACTATCTTATCAAGAACAAGGATAGGGGGGAAAAATATCCTAGCAGAAGAGAATTGGGCATGTTTTAGTTGGAGGAATTGAAAGAACCAATTAGATTGTAAAGAGAACTCTCTCCTTAGATCTTCAAAGGATTTAAATATAACGTTTTCATATAACTGAGTTGTTATTTCTAATTTCCATCGTCTCTAAAAGCGTCTAAGGGCCAAAATTTGAGGAAGTCTATAATTTTCCCATATGGGGGTGTATCTAGTAGGATAAGAGACACTCAGTATTTTTTAACTGTATCCCATATTTTACATATTAACCTGCAGGTAGGCATATCGGCCAGCGAGACATTCCCTCTTGCACCATCTAGGACTTAGAGTGGTAACCGAACCTTAAATGCATAAGAAAATAATAATTGAGCAGGAAAGAAGTGTCTGCTTAGACTCCCATCCAGGAAAGTGCTGTAGTTGGAATGCAAAAAAGTATAACCTTGGATTAGGAACTGCAAGACCACCCACATTTTTGGGGTGTTGTAGAATCTCCAATTTAATGCGAGGGGTTTTGATCCGCCATATTAATCGCTTAAATATGGTATTGATCTTAATAAAGATCTGTATGGGTATCCAAATCGTGGCATTGTGTAAAAAAATAAAAAAGCTGAGGCATCCATATCATCTTAATTAGATTAATACGGTCTATTAACGATAGGGGGAGCTTATTCCAGGTTTTACTTTGATTTTGGAATCTAGAAAGTAATGGAAGTATATTATTCACAATATATGACTGTGGGGAGTGAGACATAGTTACACCCAAATATTTTATGGAAGAAACAACCTTAAGATGAGAAAGTGTAGATGGCAATAAATCTGAAAGGGGATCCAGAGGCATTAGCATGGATTTCTCCCAGTGTATGCCTAACCCGAAAAACCTGCCAAACTCCTTAATATATTTCATTACCGTCGGCAGGGATGAGCAGGTATTGGTCAAAAAAAGAAGAAGATCATCTGCATATAATGATATCTTTTCTTCCATACCTCCCTTATAACATCGGAAGAGGCCTGCATGAGACATGCCAAGGGCTCTATAGCCAGGGCAAAAAGCAGGGGGGACTGTGGACACCCCTGCCTAGTGCCCCGGAAGAGTCTAAAACTGGGAGATTGAAGGCCATTGACCCGAACCGATGCCACTGGAGCAGAGTATAACAACCGCACCCACTGGCAGAAGCCAGAGCCAAGCCCAAATGTTTCGAGAATGACCCATAGGTATGGCCATTTGAGACTATCTTAGGCCTTGATTGCGCCTAACGCCAAAAAGGCACGATTTGAGCGGCCCGGAGCCAGAACCTGCATATTTAAATATACGCATCTGATATTGAATGCAGTTGACTTATTGGGCATGAATCCTACCTGATCTGAATGGATAATATGTTTAATAACCTTATATAGTCTAGTAGAAAGTATCTTAGCAAGAATTTCAACATCTGTGGATAGTAGAGAGATTGGTCTGTAAGATTCAGGCTGTAGCAAGTTTTTATCCTTGTTAGATATGACTACAATTACAGATTGACCCATAGTGTCTGGAAGCTGGCCCAGATGAAAAGACTAATTTAATGTACTAAGGAGGGCAGGAAGCATCTCTTTATTATATGTTTTATAGATCTCTATAGGGAGACCATCAATCCCTGGGGCTTTGGAATTAGGGAAGCTAGCCACCGCACTTTCCACTTCCAGTAAGGTGAGTGGAGCATTAGGAATTTCTCTCTCTTCTTGTGGGAAAGCCAGAATATTAATACAGGCTAAATAACTAGATAGCTCTGCTGGGTTATAGTCACCCGTAGAAGTATACAAATCCTGATAATAGATATAATAGGGCTAGTCTGATTAAAAACCTCCCCCTCTAGCAAACTTCTACTAACAGAATTATGGGGAAATTCTAGAGCTAGTAGAATGCCAAGGGCATGGTGTATTAAGCTAGACATCTGCAGATTTAAGGCACAAACATGTATCTAGATATGAGTGTAACTACTCCCTGCTAAGTATGAGCAAAATTGTGAGTTTTTACTTCAAAGAAAATTTGGAGGATCAGACAAAATTTTGCGGTTTTGGCTAAATGCTTTGGAGTCAATGTAAAAAGTGAAGTTAAGTTGCTTTTGTAAGGTGTAGATAGATTTTATATGGCTGATAAATACATAAATGTTTGCTAGCACACCTTGGATTATGAATTGCAGTCCAAAACCTTTATTGCAGAAAGATCACATCATAACAGGATAAGTGCAACATTTCGGAGACACGCAGGACTCTTCCTGAGGCATGTGAAGATTTTATATGACTTCTGAAGGTGACAGAATCTGTGTTCAAATAACCTGGACTTGTGTGGAGAAATAGAATCTAGTTGTTAGCCTAATTATTTAAAAAAATAATTTAACAGAGCCAAAAAAAGGGGAAAAAAAATACAGTTATCATAAACGAAAGAACGTAACCTATTCTAACCTCCCCACTCGCAGAAAAAATACACTCTAAATAAAAAATTGTTCAGTCTAATTCTTCCTAAGCAGTCCCACACTCTACTCCACAATAAATACTTTGAGACATACCCTTATAAGATAGCAGTTAGATTTTTTATATTTATGTAAGGGCATTTTTGTTTTGTACAAACATTATCAATTTCTGAGAAGTAACTAAATGGATATCAGATGACACTTTGGTGAACCATAACATTGGACAATTAGCCAGCAGAAGACAGGGCATAATTCCAAAGATGAAGTATAAACCAAAACATGTTTTCAGTGTGTATTCAGGATCATAGGGCTCCCTGGGCACAGAATAAAAAATGAAGAATATAAAAATGGGTTAGAGCCTGGCTAACTACTGGCAGCCAGGGTGGCATTTATTCCAGCTACTTGATCCATATTTTGGTAATTTATTATACCATTAGAATAATGGCTGCATGGATCAGTCCTCTGTCCTGTTGCTGTCACTTTACAGAGAAGAAGAGGTTTTAGGCTATGAAAACACAAAGCTGAGCTCATGTATTTTTATTAGAACATAGCTACATTTCAACCTAGAAATATTGGTAGCTCTAAATGAATTATACCTTTTGGCATCACACATTTCACACTGCACATACCCATCTGTATCATGGCTTCTTGTGCAAGTATTGGCGCCTACACACATCACCTCTGGACATTTCCCTCCTGTAGTGGTTCCTTTTATGCTCCTGCTCCACTCCTTGGTTCCCAGTACATCAGCTCCTGTGACAGACGCCTTGAGCGGCACTTTTGTTGCAATCTCACCACTTCATATTTCACTTATATATATTTAATGCATTTGCCCCTGAAGAGTGGAATAAATCTACGAAACGCGTAGGGCTTATTGGATGCCTCTCATCTTCATTGGATTATTTAGACCAGTTTTATATATATAGATTTTGGCCACGATTCAGATACATTGTCGTATCTTTGAGCGGGCGTAGCGCATCTCATATGCGCTACGCAGACGTAACATTGAGAGGCAAGTACTGTATTCAGAAAGCACTTGCTCCCAAAGTTACGTTGGCGTAGCATAAATGGGCTGGCGTAAGCCCTCGTAATTCAAAGTAGCAAGGCAGTGGGCGTGTTGTATTGTAATGAAGCGTGACCCCATGTAAATGCATGGCCGATCGAATGGCGCATTCGCGCGCATGCTCAGAATCAAGTCGCAAATACTCCCTAAGATACGTCGGCTCAATGCTTTCGACGTGAACGTAACTTAAGCCCAGCCCCATTCACGTACGACTTACGCAAACGACGCAAAATACGACGCTGTTCCGACGTCCATACCTTAACATGACTTACCCCTGCTTTATGAGGGGTAAACTTACGCCGGACGTAAGCCTTGCGTAAACGGCTTGGCTAAATCCGACAGGCGCAAGTACGTTCGTGAATCAGCGTATCTAGGTCATTTGCATATTCGACGCGGAAATCTACAGAAGCGCCCCTTGTGGCCAGCGTAAATATGCACCCAAGATACGACGGCGTAAGGAGACTTACGTCGGTTGTATCTTGCAAAATTCAGGCGTATCTCAGTTCCTGAATAAGCGCATAGATACGACGGCGCACATTTGGACTTACGACGGCGTATCTGGAGATACGACGTCGTAAGTCCTTTCTGAATCCGGGCCTTTATCTTTATACTGTCTCTGAGTTGGTCGGTGTCAGCTAAGGCCCCATACACACGAGAGGATTTATCCGCGGATACGGTCCAGCGGACCGTTTCCACGGATAAATCCTCTCAAAGATTTCCGCAGATTTCGATGTGATGGAGTGTACACACCATCGCATTGAAATCCGCGCGGAAATCCTCTGGCGATGACGTGTCGCGCCGTCGCCGCGATTATGACGCGGCGACGGCGCGACGCTGTCATATAAGGAATTCCACGCATGCGTCAAATCATTACGACGCGTGCGGGGAATCCCTTTGGACGGATGGATCCGGTAAGTCTGTACAGACGAGCGGATCCATCCGTTGGAATGGATTCCAGCAGATGGATTTGTTGTGCATGTCAGCAAATATCCGATCTGCTGGAATCCATCCCAAAGGAGATTTCTCCGCGGAAACAGATCCGCTGGCGTGTACACACCATAGAATCTATCCGCAGAAACCCATTTGCTGGGATTTATCTGCGGATGGATTCTATCGTGTGTATGGGGCCTTAGATGGCTGTTATATATTATTTACCCTACAATGTATTATCTTGATGCAGCGGTCATATGTTTATTGTACAATTTATCATTTATTGTTGTTGCCAATTTTCTACATACTATGTTTGTAACATGTTGTCATTATGGACACAAACCTATGAATGAATTTTCTTACATGTTATGCAATTATTATGTAGCAAACATGGGGGCAGATCCACAGAGCGAGTACGCCGGTGTATCTACTGATACGCCGGCGTACTTTCAAATTACTCGTGTTGTATCTTTAGTTTGAATCCTCAAACCAAGATACGACGGCATCTGGGTTAGATCCGACAGGCGTACGGCTTCATACGCCTTCGGATCGTAGATGCAATACTTTGGCGTCCGCTGGGTGGAGTTTGCGTCGTTTTCCACGTCGGGTATGCAAATTAGCTATTTCCGACGATTCACAAACGTACGCGCGGCCGTCACATTCTATTACGTCGTCTCTAGTCGGCTTTTTCCAGCGTATAGTTAAAGCTGGTGTTTTGCGGCGTATAGTTAGATTTGCCATGTTAAGTATGGCTGTCGTTCCCGCGTTTAATTTGATTTTTTTTTTTTTTGCGTAAGTCGTCCGTGAATCGGAATGGACGTAATTCACGTCTATGTTAAAAAAAATGACGTCCTAGCGACGTCATTTAGCGCAATGCACGGCGGGAAACTTCGGGACGGCGCATGCGCAGTTCATTCGGCGCGGGGACACGCTTCATTTAAATGAAACACGCCCCCTAATCGCCCATTTGAATTCCACCGCCAGAGATAGACTACGCCGCCGTAACTTACGGCGCAAAATCTTTAAGGATTCGACTTAAAGCCAGGTAAGGTACGGCGGTGTAGCGTATCTCTGATACGCTGCGCGGGTGCAGATCTCTGTGGATCTGCCCCTTTGTGTTTTTCTTTTTATATTAACTGTGTTTCTGTTGCTGCACATACCTCATAAAAAATCCCACCTTAGTTCTCCTTTGTTTCTACTGAATCAAGAATGAAGATGTATTAACATGCGTTTCATATAAAGTCCCACCAAGCTACCTTCCCCCCTTTTTTCTCTCCTCAATTACTTATATTTGCAGTTTAAATATGCTTTATTGCAAATTTTAAGATTTTTAGATGCGTGTTTTAATGTGATTAGCTTAATATGTATAATAATCTACTCACTTTCATTACAAATCACTTACTTTTATTACGAATCACAATCAATTGTGTCACATCCATGGTGTCTGCAGTTTAGCCAACATCTTAAATAGTGCCTGCAATGTAAAAGCTGTGCCCAAAACACGCAAGGCGAGGGTAAGCTGATAATTTTTCCACTGATCACATGCCATGGCTTGTTCCATACTATGGGCTAGATTCACATACCTTTAGGCGGGCGTAGCGTATCTCCTATACGCTACGCCGCCGTAACTTTGAGAGGCGAGTATGGTATTCTCAAAGATTTTGCGCTCGAAGTTACGGCGGCGTAGCGTATTAGGGCCGGCGTAAGCCCGCCTAATTTAAATGTTGAAGCTGTGGGCGTGTTTTATGTATATTAAGTGTGACCCCACGTAAATGACGTTTCGATCGAACGGCGCATGCGCTGTCCATGGACGTATCCCAGTGCGCATGCTCCAAATGACGTCGGCAAATCGCCAATGCTTTCGACGTGAACGTAACTTACGGCCAGCCCCATTCACAGACGAGTTATGCAAACGAAAAAAACTTGAAAAATTCGATGCGGTTCCGACGTCCATACTTAACATTGGCTGCGCCATCTTTTTGGTGGTTTATCTTTACGCCTGAAATGGCGTGAAATGGCCTGAAATGGCCTGAAAATGGCCTGAAATGGCCTATCTTTACTGCGACAACCGGGTGTACATTCGTTAATAGGCGTATCTAGCTGATTTACATATTCTAGGCGTAAATCAGCGTACACACCCCTAGCAGCCAGCGTAAATATGCAGTTAAGATACGACGGCGTAGGAGACTTACGCCGGTCGTATCTTAGCAATATTTAAGCGTATCTCAGTTTGCAGTTTGAGAATACGCTTAAATATACGACGGCAGGGATTCGGACTTACGACGGCGTATCTACTGATACGCCCATCGTAAGTCTACCTGAATCTGGCCCTATGTCTTTATGCAGAGGAAATCATCTTAGTAAAAAGCTTTGGTTCTTGATGTCAGACCTACCTACTGATGACTGGTAATTTGATGGTCAAGTGTAATGATCAATAAGCAATTGGAAAGGTGGAGGAAGCACATATATTCACATAGTGAATGAAGCAGAAACAGGCAGATCCTTGAATTGCAAGTCCTCAGGTACAGCTTTCTCTCCCCAGGCTTTCTCAATGAGCAGAACGATAGCGACATTACTAAAAAGAGTGACCAGAGCCCAGAGTGGGTTGGATATGCAAAAAATGACCCTCCACTGTATATCAATGACTATGAGGCTACAAGAACAGGCGTATCTATGCAATTCAAATTCTGAGAAGTACGCTGCAATTTTATTTAATTTTTTAAGAATTTAAGGCTAAAAGGTACATTTTTCAGGGTGCTGCTTGAAAACAATTTATATTCCTAAATGTTCTCAAAAAGATAATACATTTTCACTTGTTTGAGTTTAGGTCCACTTTAGGAGGGTTTGGACTTACTAGCAGTAAAGCTATTGAGCTGCAAATCAGGTTGCTTTACAGGATCTCCATTGTGGGAAGAGTGTGTGATGCAGACACACATGGGAACCAAAATGTTGTAAGTCATTGATTACTAACATAAATGGTATGCATGGTACACAGTAGAACGATATTTTCCCATGTGCTGGGTCATGTGAGTGCCACATGAATCAGCAAAGGGCACAGAAGGTGAAGCATTTTTCCTATTGACCCTAGCCATCAGCACACATACAATCTCTGTTTGTGAAGCCCTGCTGGAAAAGGGAGCTATCAATCATTCACTCTGCACATGTAGGCTTCAGCGAGTGTTATGTGACACTCTTTGAGGCAGTGTGTAAGGTGCAGTCTCTGGAGGTCTTCTAGCAGTGTGTATGGTAGAGTGTCTGGCAGTCTCTATGGCGCTCTTTTTGGCCAACTCTCTAGAAGTATGTGTGTGTGCCACAGTCTTTGGCACTCTGTTTGGCAGTTTCTCTGGTAGCATGTTTGGCACAGACTTTTCCATTTTCTCTAACCCTCTCTGGTAGTATGAAAATATCTCAAGCAAATCCCCTGGCAGTCTGTATGACTGGCAATCTGGAAAGATGGTCACTCTAAGGCCAGTTGTAGATGGTGCAAATGTATTTCCTGCAGCCATGGGTTGCAGGAAACAAATTCACACATTTCCCCCCATAAACACAGATGGTGTTGACAGGGGAATTTCCCCTGTCGAGCAATTATTTTCTCCCGGCGGAGGGAGAAGACAGTTATTATCACTAGCAACTATTGCAGCCTCTTGTGATAATGGAAAGCGCATCGGCCGGCTGGTTGTACCAAAGTTGATTGATCAACTTGGTACATTCAGCCTGCCCATTAATGATTCAAATCTTATTGTTCTGTCAAAATAGCCAATTCATCAAGATCTTCAATTACGTCACTTCCAATCACTGTAAATTGGAGATTGGAGTAAGTAGAGATTTTGATGACTTGCTGTTTTGACACAACATCGGCAACCGTATACTCTCCAGTACACAGTATTATGAGCAGAAATTGTTAGTTCTGATACTAACCAACAACTTTTTACTCCTTGTTTCAACACCCCAAAGTCCATGTGTACCAGAGTGTACACACTTGACTGTGTTCTGTCAAAACGACAAGTCATTAAAATCTCCAATGTATTATGGTTACAGTAACCGGAAGTGATGTAATTGGAGATCTTAATGAATTGTCTATTTTGACACAACACTGTCCTAAGTCCTTTTTTTACTTTAGCAGTCTAATAATGGTAGCCCTTTATTAAAAAGGCAGTGGTAAATGTGGGTTTTGGGTAGGGTTGTAGTTACTGGGTTGATAGGTCTGAATAACTTGTTGGTGATTTAGTTTCAAACGTGGATCGCAAGTTTAATCGTGGGTGCTAAGTTAATGGGAAGGGCAGGCGCATTAGTGAGAAACAAAGGCTAAATGCAACTGGAAGCAATTACTAAATTTCTTCAAAAGATCAATAGTATGTTTTAGCTTCACACGTGAGAGGGTTATGTGGTTAAACAAGTGTGCGTACATCTATGTTTCTTTTTGTCTATGTACATCTGTTGTTTAGTCAGTGGATGTATACCAGGGAAGGAAGAGTTACTCAGCATTCAGGAAGTTATTCCTGTTTACAGCAGGTGCTATTTGGAAGGATAGATGAAATACCATACTTTCCAACCACACATAGCAACAAACTGGAACACATTAAGCCAATCTGATCCTATTTGAACATGTCATGTCTACTTTAGTCAAGATTGTACATGATTCAATTATTACAAAAGTCACAAAATAGAATGGGCTACAGGCATGATATTTATGTAATGATGATTTTAAGCTATGCTCATTTAAGATTATTTTGATTTCTAGCCTAAACGTTGCAGATCCAAATTCATTCTAACATAGTAGTGTTACTACAATCAGAGAACAAAGGTGATTATAACAGTTTAATCATGTCATGCCAGTAGAATGCAAAGAATATTTACTTGCCATAGTTTATAATTATAAAGATGCATATAATCTTGATATTTGTGGAACATCTTTAAAGTATAAGTTCACCTTTGGTTAAAAAATAAATAAAATAAAGGCACATATTTTTGCAGGTAACAACGTGTAAGCAAAACATAATAGAAGTGCACCTAATTCCTCTCACACACTGCCAGATTTTCCAAGAAGAAAAGTCCAATGGTTTTTTTTTCTACGAAAGTCCAGCCATGTGTAGCCTCCTTCTGAATTTTTTTTTTTTTCGGAAGTCCGACGGACCTTAGATAGATAACATGTTCTCTTTCTTTCCTTTGGACTTTCAAAAGTCTGACCGTTTGTACAAGGCATCAAAGTCCCCTGTCTTCCCAGCATCAACACTATGAAATGTAAAAGTGAAAAAAATGTTAATTTTTCATTTATTGTTTCACTCGAGCCTGCAGAGCATTGCACCCGTGATCAGTGGATTGTGGGTGCATTGTCAGGCTCCTGCAGACACTGCCCACTAGACATGTGCACACTGAAATATTTTGTTTCGGAATTTTGTTTTCGCCTGAAAAATACATTTATTTAGTTACTCCCGAAATTCGTTCTTATTTATTTTGTTTTTCGTAAAAAAAATGCATTCGTCTGAAGATCCTAATTAATTAAGGTCGAATCTGTCATTGAAGGCTTATGGTATCTGTCGAATGTTCTAAGAAGATTTGACGGAATCTTTAAAAAAAAAATAAGATTTGACGGAATCTTAAAAAAAAAGAAGAAGAAGATTCGACAGAATCTTAAAAAAAAAAAAGATTTGACGGAGCAATGTAATTTCTGAAGGAAGTCATTTAAAATTCACTTGTGGCTATAATGAATTGTCGGCTCCCGGCAATTCAGAGAGAATTCATTCATAAAAACAAAAACAAAAGTGTGGGGGTCCCCCCAAATTGAATTACCAGGCCCTTCAGGTCTGGTATGGATAATAAGGGGAACCCCGCCATTAATTTAAAAAAACGGCCTGGAGTTCCCCCAAGAATCCACACCAGACCCCTTATCCGAGCATGCAACCTGGCCGGCCGCAGAAAAGAGGGGGGACGAGAGAGCGCCCCCCCTCCTGAACCGTACCAGGCTACATGCCCTCAACATGGGGAGGATGTCCCCATGTTGATGGGGACAAGGGCCTCATCCCCACAACCCTTGCCCGGTGGTTGTGGGGGTCTGCGGGCGGGGGCTTATCAGAATCTGGAAGACCCCCAGATCCTGCCCCCCCATGTGAATTGGTAATGGGGTACATTGTACCCCTACCATTTCACTAAGGAAGTGTAAAGAATTGTAAAAAAACACACACACCATGGAAAAAAGTTATTAACAACGAAAACAAAAAAAATCCAGCGGTGGTAATCCACTCCCGCTCCCCGCTCCAATGCTGTCAGTATCCAGCGACAGGTGATCTCCTCTCTGCCGGGGTGCAGCGATGAGAAGATCATCCTGGTCTGGGATCCAGAGCGCAGCATCACCGGCCGCCTGTCTCCACAGGAGACAGCCGGCGAATGACGTGGCTGGTGCTAGTGACCCCGCCCCAGGTGGAGACACCCTCCCCATGTTGACGGCATGTGGCCTGGTACGGTTCAGGAGGGGGGCGCTCTCTCGTCCCCCCCTCTTTTCTGCGGCCGGCCAGGTTGTGTGCTCGGATAAGGGGTCTGGGGTGGATTTTTGGGGGAACTCCATGCCTTTTTTTTTTTAATTTGTGGTGGAGATCCCCTTTAAATTGACACCAGACCTCAAGGATATTTAGGGGGAACCCCATGTAATTTTTTAAAAAAAATTGACGGCGGGGTTCCCCTTAATATCCATACGAGACCTGAAGGGCCTGGTAATTGAATTTGGGGGGACCCCCAATCTATGACTGTCACCTGGGCAGGGCAAATGTGTGGCAGTAATTTAAAGGGTGTGTATGTATTGATTACTTAACAGTACAGCAAGGCAATTGGTATGCCAAAGTACACATATGAACGGTAAGGTTCTTGTACAGTTCTGTAGTTCAATTATCCAAAAATTGATCATGTGTCAGTATGCTTGAGAAGTGTTCTTTTAAACAAGTCCCCTGAAGGTCCATACACACGATCGGACTTTACGACAACAACAGTCCCACGGACGTGTTTTATCGGACAATTGTTGTCGGAATTTCCATTGACAAATGTTCGCTGTGCATGCTCTCAAATTTTCCGACAACAAATGTGTTACGTCGGATCATCCCATCGTGTGTACACAAGTCCATTGGACTAAAATCCAAAGAACAAACACGCATACTCAGAACCAATGCTAACCATAAGACAACATTAGCAGAAGTTGCCTAAAGGGTGTAGCCAAAGAGCAGAAAAAACACGTAGAACGTCTATTACGTCACTACATTCGTGTTTGTTGGCTGTGTGTATGCATACCAAGTTCAAGGCCAACGCCCCTTCGGACAAAAATCCACGGAAAAGTCAGATGGAAGTCTGATTGTGTGTACAAGGCTTTAGACTTACTCAGTAGGGCTTTCCAGATAGGGTGCTATGCTGAATTTAGTAGGACACACTGATGAACCAATCCAGGTGTAGGCTGGGCAACCAGTTCTTTCCCCAAACTGCAAGTAGCATTCCAGGGGGATTCTAGTTCATCCCTACTCTGCTCCCCAGGAACCTTTCCCTGCATTATACCTATCTCTTCCTAGCCAGTTTTTACCTGATTCCATGGGGTTGGTTTACTACACAGCTGCACCAGATTTTACACTGTCCAGTTTTTGTAAATCAACCCCTATGTGTACACTTTCTATACTGTAGGATGCTCCAAAATGACCCAGCAGGGCACCTCTAGGTTAGGATGTCTGCTCAAGACTCAGAAGAGTGTTGCATTTACCAGTCAAACACACAGCCCCAAAAGAAGCCCAGAACAGAAGTCAGTCCTCTACAAGATTCCCCCTAGCACCAGAGATAAGCAGCAAATATGTGATCACTCTGTTTGCTTCCGCCACATAACAGGGAAGCGAGTTGATGATCAGCAGATGTTGGTGTGCAACCTCCTATGTTCCACTGAAGCCACTCTAGTGGGTGCCAGTACCAGCTACATGCCAATACCCTCCTACATCCTGAAGCATGTCTCCAGTCTCCAACAACTCCTAAAACATGTCCACCAGTCTCTGATCATCTCTTCTATCACGTTTGCAGTTTCTGACCATCTCCTGTAGCGTGCCTGTAGTTTTTGGCCATCTCCTCTTGCATGTCTGTGGTGTCTGAGGCCTCGTACACACGGACGGACTGTCCGCTGAAAAAGGTCCGCCGGACCGTTTTCAGCGGACAGTCCGCTGCCGGATTTCAGTTTGATGGTTGTACACACCATCAAACAGAAATCCGCGCAGATATGATACGTGGTGACGTGGCCGTGCCGTCACCGTGACAATTACGCGGCGACGTGCGCGGCCCTAGAAGGTCAATGCTTCCACGCATGCGTCGAATCACTTCGACGCATGCGAGGGCTTTCGGCCGAGGGGACATTTATGGTGAGTCTGTACATACGACCGAACATGTCCGACGGACAGGCTTCCAGCGGACATGTTTCTTAGCATGCTAAGAAATTTTTGTCCGCTGGAAAACGATAGGCCGTACACACGACCGAACATGTCCGCTGAAACTGGTCCGTGGACCAGTTTCAGCGGACATGTTCGGTCGTGTGTACGGGGCCTGAAAGGTTTCTATTGCTTTCTACTCATATATTCGTGTGCCACTTATGGATAGTAGCAGCCAATTTAGGCCCCCTATATCAAGAAAGTTAAAAAAAAACACTGCTTTAGATATTAACTGATGAATGTTAGTGAAACAACTGGACCGAACATTTATTATAAAACATTAACCAACTTATATTTTAGGTTGTAAGCTCTAATATGCAGGTTCCTCTGATTCCACAGATATTGAATATTATTGAAAGACTTTGTGTACATGGGACGTTTTTACAATCTCTCCTGAACGATATAACTTGACAGATAGTAACCCATGTTTAAAATGTCAGTTTTGCCACGTTTACATGCCGCGTTATCTGCGTTTTGCCGCGTTTGCATTTAGAAGTGTTTTAAAACTCAGCTTCTGAACCCATTTTTTTGCGTTCCAAAAAAAGCCTCTAAACTCAACTGCCTAGAAAACTGCCAAGAAATGACTTTAAACGACCCTGTGTACATAAACTGATAAAATAACATAGAGGAGAGTTCAGGAGCAGTTGGAAAAAATGCCCAACTGCTCCTAAACGTCTGTTTAGCAGCAGCATTGTACATGAGGCCTAACTCTACTGTCTGCCCCAAGTGCTATGCAAAATGTTGACGCTATATAAATCCTGAATAATAATATTCCCATTACAGACTACAAATAAGTATACCCTATATACGATTCTGGGGGGAAATTTTTTTTTTTTTAACCGCACTAAAAGTTCATTTTTGCGGCCAAATTATCAAAATAATCATACCAGAAGAATCATGACATCATAATACTAATTTTTTTTCTAACCTTTTCCCGTCAATGTTTTTTTTTTTTAATGTAGCAAATAAATGGACTTTGCTTTTAGTGCAAGGTCTGCTTTAAAGTCAATTTAATAACTACTTTCAATAATAGCCAGTTTCAGTGCAGTTACACTTATTTTTACGACGTCCCCCTCCCAGTCTCAAACCAGCCATACATGATTCTATTTTTTTTCTGTTCAACCAGTGGGTTAAATGTTTGGATGGGGAAATCCTTCCCACTGCAGTATTGTATTCTGACAGCAGGGAAACTTCCCCGCTGTCAAAATACAATGATCAGTGTTGCTGACTATAGCTGATGGCTCTGATTGTTTGGCAAAAACCTTTAAAGGGTTGGTTGTCAATAGTTTGACCTGTGTGGAGCCAGCCTGCCCACACATGGATCAAAATTCAGCCAGTCCCTACTGGAACAGTCAAATTTGGATCCATGTATGGCTTTATACTGACCAGTCCTTGATCCAACGAGATCCTGGCTGTGGGGCTCCTTTTCGGAATTGTCTGTGCATAAACATGTGTGCTGAAAAATGGTGGGGAAAAAAAAAGACTCAAAGTTGTAAATAGTGAACAAACTGAAAAGCTTTACTGCTGATCAGTTTAAAGTTAAACTAATGGCCCTAAAATTATTACTTCCCACTTTGGTTTGTGGGGGGGGGGGGGGGGGGGGGGGTGTTACAATATAACTGCCTTTCTGTGTTTTTTTTTTTTTTTTACTTAATTTTAGAACTTTGTAACATTTGCATGGAGTGCTTCTTTAGCTAATATATTTAGGCTGGACATTTTTCATATCCCTTCCATTTGAGTAAGCAGTATTCATTATCAGGTTTCCTTCCCTTCTAAATTTTAAACTGATCTTGGATATTGTATCTTAGCAGCAGAGACACGGAAAACAGAAACTAAGAGCTGCTGATGAAATATTTCAACTATGATAAGCAATGTAACCTTTCTACAATAAAATTGTGTTGTATTTCACTTAAGAAATACACAAAATGTTCTAAAATGCATTTCTAATGATAAATAGTAATTTGAATTATTATTATCAGGCAATAAAAGAACCTGTTAATCAGTTCTTTTAATTATGTAAGCTTTACAGACGGCCCCAGGCACAATTCTGCTCCGCTTGTCTCATGGTGCTGAACAACAGAACACAGTGTCATTTCTTTGGGTTGACTCATGTTGAAAATAAAAGCCCTTTCTTTGCCATCAATGTCAAACAAGACATATAAATCACGTTACGACAATGGGACCTAGTCTGGGGTTTTGTAACAAAAAAAGAAAACAAGATAAATGACTTGTTACTTTGGGAATTAAAGACCTGATTTAGCACTTTCTACATTATTTGTAAGGAGTAATATTCGGATGGTAGAAGAGGATGTTTTGCTCAAGTTTTACTCAAAATTGAATAGAGCCTAAAATTCTCTATGATCACTTGATTTATGGCATGTGCACATGGACAGCTTTCCCACAGATTAAAAAAAATGTTCACAATGTATTAAAGGATTGGTCCACCCAAAAGTGATATTTGATTAAAGTGCTTGTTAAGCCATTTATTTAAGTCTATGCCAGCCCCTCTATTAGAGCCTGGCATAGCACACTGTGTAAGTCTTTTATAAAAATGAGCCTTATAAATACCTGTTAAGAGCTCTCTTCAGGCTGGTTATGTGACTCGCGGTCGCTGTACAGCGCCGATGGATGGCTTCTGCAGGAGTGGCCGAGATCTCCCCCTGATGTCAGCTGTGGAGATCACATGGCCGCTCAGCCCCTCCTGCAGTAGCCCTGGAAACTGGCGAGAGTCATGTAACCGGCCTGAAGATCGCACTAAACAGGTATTTATAAGCCTCCTTTTTAATAAAGACTAAATGTGCTATACCAGGCTCTGGAACTGGCAGTGAGCGTTTATTATTTTTTTATTTTAAATAATAGTGGCGGGGGCAGAGACAGAGACACAGACACAGAGAAGGCAGGAAGGAGGGGGGGAGAGGATAGCAGAGAGCAGGGCTGTGGATGACAGAGGGACGTATGCTGAACACAGTGGTCAGGGCTCAGCAGACCTGATTTTCATGGTGAGGCAGAGAGGGGGACACAGGAAGTGGCAGGTTCAGGGAGGTTTTTTTACAGTTTAGAGAGGGGCAGATTACACAGCACAAGCACTGTGCTGTTTAATCTGCTTTAAGGAAACAGGATCTGTAAAAAGAAAATTGGGTTAACAAACACTTTAACCACTTAAGGACCGCCTCCTGCACATTTACGCCAGCAGAATGGCATGGCTGGGCACATGCATGTACAGGTACGTGCTGTGCTATTGTCCAGCCGTGGGTCGCGGGCGCACGCCCGCGATGCGGTCCGAAGCCCCGGGACCCGCAGACCTGATCCCCGCTGGAGTCCCGCGATCGGTCCCGGAGCTGAAGAACGGGGAGAGCCGTGTGTAAACACGGCTTCCCCGTTCTTCACTGTGGCGGCGTCATCGATCGTGTGATCCCTTTTATAGGGATACACAATAGATGACATCACACCTACAGACACACCCCCCTACAGTTGTAAACACACATGAGGTCACACATAACCCCATCAGCGTCCCCTGTGGTTAACTCCCAAACTGCAACTGTAATTTTCACAGTAAATAATGCATTTTTTTCTGTGAAAATGACAATGGTCCCAATAATGTCTCAAAATTGTCCGAAGTGTCCGCCATAATGTCGCAGTCATGAAAAAAATCGCTGATCGCCGCCATAAGTAGTAAAAAAAAAAATGAATAAAAATGCAAAAAAACTATCCCCTATTTTGTAAACGCTATAGATTTTGCGCAAACCAACCGATAAATGCTTATTGCGATTTTTTTTACCAAAAATAGGTAGAAGAATACGTATCGGCCTAAACTGAGGAAAAAAATGTTTTTTTATATATTTTTGGGGGATATTTATTATAGCAAAAAGTAAAAAATATTGCATTTTTTTCAAAATTGTCGCTCTATTTTTGTTTATAGCGCAAAAAATAAAAACCGCAGATGTGATCAAATACCACCAAAAGAAAGCTCTATTTGTGGGGAAAAAAAGACGCCAATTTTGTTTGGGAGCCACGTCGCACGACCGCGCAATTGTCTGTTAAAGCGACGCAGTGCCGAATCGCAAAACCTGACCGGGTCCTTTAGCTGCATTTTGGTCCGGGTCTTAAGTGGTTAAAGATAGACCCTCCTGGATTGTTACAGTATGTACTGTATATTGGCTTTAATAGTAAGATCTCCTTGCCATAATTCTCAATACTCTTCCGGTCCACCTGAGAGTTTTAAGTGCTCCATATCACCTTCTGTGTTTTCTAGCACTTTGTGCTGCATTCTCCACAATTTAAAAAAATCTACAGAAGAGAGAGTAAAAAACTTCATAAAATCTGCAGAACTGGAAGGCCAGGCATGGATATCTCCCCAGTAAAACCCCCAGAAGAGATATAGAAAATTGTCATGCGGTTTAACACTCTGCCAACTACCAAATGATGCCAGTTTTTAGTGACATGATACTTTCAAGTGCCTTTAGCAGATGGCTTACACTTGTATGGAGAGACATCTCAACATAACCTCTTGACCACTGGGCACTTAAACCCCCATCCTAACCAGATCAATTTTCAGCTTTCGGTGCTCTCACAATTTGAATGACAATTACTCAGTCATACAACATTGTGCCCATCTGAAATGTTTGTCCTTTTTTCCCCACAAATAGAGCTTTCTTTTGGTGGTATTTTTATTTTTTGCGCTATAAAAGAAAAAACACTGAAAATTCTGTAAAAAAATATATATATATCTCGTCTCTGTCATATTAGCAGGTATTGCAGGGTATTGCGGAGTATTGGGGGTATTGCAGAGTATTGGGGGGTTATTGCAGAGTATTGGGGGGTTATTGCAGAGTATGGGGGGGGTTATTGCACAGTATGGGGGGGTTATTGCAGAGTATGGGGGGGTTATTGCAGAGTAAGGGGGGGGTTATTGCAGAGTATGGGGGGTTATTGCAGAGTATGGGGGGGTTATTGCAGAGTATGGGGGGGTTATTGCAGAGTATGGGTGTTATTGCAGAGTATTGCACAGGGATGGATGGATGGCTGAATCTGTGACTGCATTTGTCACAGATCCAGCCACAGCAGCTGCTGCTGCTTCCGTTCTCCCCCCTCTCCTCTCACACTGTACCGATCGGTACAGAGAGGAGAGGGAGGAACCGGCGTCATCACATTACGCCGGTTTGTTTACAAGTGATCGCTCCGTCATTTGACTGAGCGATCACGTGGTAAACGGCCGCTATCAGCTGCAATTTACCGCAATCTGTGATGCGCCGGGTCTTCTAGACCCGGCACTCACAGATGATTCTGGGAGCGCGCCCCAGGGGGCGCGCGAGTGAAGGATTCTGGGAGGACGTCCCAGGGACGTCCTCCCAGAATAACTCCTCCGTGCTGTAGACGTCTTTTGTCTATAGTGTGGTGGGAAAGAGGATAAGGACATTTCTTATTTGTGAATTTTCCACGTGTGTCTCATGGCAAGATCAAGCCCCACACTCCGTAGCCATGTCTTAGGTGCTGGATTGGCTCATTTTAACTGAAGCAATCTTGAAGGAAAACTGTAGCATGCAGAATGTGAAGCTGGACAACATTTGAGCTGTGGGTAGCCCTGCAAGCACTACCTGGCTTGTAAAAAATGTTTTTAAATTATCTGTGGAATTATGACTACATCTTGTCAGATGTTGTCACTGTTCATATATTCAGACAGGCACAGGTGCCGCAGCTGCCTGCATACAATAGCCAGCAGTGGACATTCCTCCGTTCATGATGTTAGTATGGAAGGAGTGGAAGGAGTGGAAGGAGTAATCAAGTGATTTTCTTTCTGATTTAGCCCACTGGCTGAATGAGGGAAAATCAAACAATGTATGGTTACCTTAAGCTTTTCATTACTTAAAGGGTCACTAAAGGAATTTTTTTAGCTAAATAGCTTCCTTTACCTTACTGCAGTCCTGGTTTCATGTCCTTATTGTTCGTTTTTGCTCTGATGTTGCTGTAATTCTGCTCTGTTCTGGACACTTCCTGGTTGTCTGTTTTCTGATGACCACAGTACTGGGAGATTCTAGTTTGTTTTCCAAACCATCACTTCTCTATGGCTCTATACAGCACAGAGGCAGGATAACATGCAAAAACAAAACTGAAACTGCAGGTACATTATATGATTGATTTTTATCTATTTTTAATCGTTTTTAAAAGGAATTAGTTAACCATTATGTCTCTATAAACAGTCATTTGAGCAAAACAAATGTTTTCCTTTACAACTCCTTTAACTAGCCAGCTGAGTGGATCTCTGAAGCGTTTCACACTTAAGGCACAGCACTTTCTTTTATTTGTGCACATTGCAGTATGTAAAGGTGATTCTGGTTTATCCATTCCCTTGGCTAGCATGAACTTTGTGCTCAATCCTTTTCACCACAGCATGGCTGTATGTGAGCTGCTGCTATCTATAGAGGTCATTGAACCATAATTGGGAACATGTCTACTAGAGGTTAATTGACTTGCAACCTCTAAACTCCACAAGCAGCATCAGTGACTGGCACTGTCTACATTGACAATGGATTACAGCCCTGAACCCTGTAAATAAGGTCAACTCAACACTGTTTGCCTTGTGATGAGTGGAACTAAGAGCAAATATGACACACACTAACAACAGAGCTACTTTGCTCAAAGCAGTGAACCTATGCAAACTATGAATAAAGTATAAAAACTGATGAGATAATGCAAGATATGTTTCCCACTTTAGGCAACTAAAGCATTTACCACTTGATATACTTCTTAAGTACTATACCAAACATTACAATTTGGCATTAAGTAAATTTTTACTATTCACTAATCCATTAGTTAAGTTAATTAATTGAGTTAAAGTGACCCTGTCACTACAAGATCACTTATAAAATAAGACCAATCCTCTTTAGATTGTAAGATCCATGGAGCAGGGCCCTCCTATTCCTTCTGTATTGAACTGTATGTAATCACGCTGCATATGATTTATACCTTGGACATTTTTTATCTTGTGGAATTCATGTGGGATTATATATGTAAATGTGTATCATAGATATATGTTGTAAAGGTCTCACGTTTGTATTTTTATAATACTTGGTTGTACAGTATACTTCTTTAGTGCTATAATTCCACATCCCCTTTTATACCTATAGATCTTTCCTTCTCCAAAAATAATACAAGTATTAGCTGTTCCACCTAAATAGAATCAAATTTAATAAATGCCTCCCAAAACTGTATTGTAACTGTACTGTCCCCTTTCTACATTGTAAAGGGCTGTGTAAACTGTTTGTGTTATATAAATCCTGTATAATATTAATAATACTAATAATAAAAGAACACCATCTATAGTCATCTTTCTTGCCGCCTGGGTTCTGTAGTAACACACAAGGATATAAACGCCATAAACTATAACATAAACAAGACTGAATTATAGTTACATAGTAGGTGAGGTTGGAAAAAGACACAAGTCCATGAAGTCCAACCTATGTGTGTGATTATATAAAAAAAAAAATACATGAAGGATCTTTCTGGTACACATTGTACGAAGGGTCTATCTATGGTGTCCGTTTATGAAGCAGTGAAGAGCGGTGATCCCAAGGATCACCACTGATCACAGCCCATAAACAGTTTATGAAACAGAGATAATCGGGGGGAGAAGTGTTTGAACTTGTTCTCCCGCCGATTATCTCTACACACAGGGAAGTCTCATAGACTGACACAGTAACGGCCAGTTTATGAAGCTGTGATCTGAGAGCTTCACTGGCGATCTGTGTCAGAATTCACACTCCCCGATTCACCATCTCAGAGGTGGTGAATTGGGGAGTAAAGAGGCAATCCCGGGGGTTCTGAGGAGGAAGGAGGAAGATTTTTAACTTCCTTCTACCTCGTTCTGACCCCCCAACACTGTAACCATGTCCCCCTGTAATATTTATGTGTATACATATATATACATACATATATATATATATAACGTGTACCTGTATATATATATAATGTGTGTGTATTTACATGTATATACAATGTGTGTGTGTGTATACATGTATATATTATGAAGGGGGACTCGTTTATTTTAATTACATTACCCACGCCGTCTGTCAGTATACTGAGCGGTGATAATTTATCACTGCTCAATAAACTGACATCTCGGTTTTTCAGTGAATTTCTGGTACTGTAATCTCGTAAAGTCTCACGAGATTCCAGTATCACGGCCGTTCTCCAGTGTTTAAAGTGTTGAGAGATCACTTCACTCCTCCAAGGGTGAAGTGATCTTCTCCGCTTCATAAACTGGCACACAGAGGAGAAAAATCTCCACCATGAATGCCGGAGAACGAAGCAGTGAATAGATTTCACTGCGTCATAAACGGACACCTATATCTTTTAGCTCAGGGGTCTCCAAACTCTCCAATCAAAGGGCCAGTTTACTGTCCTTCAGAGTTAAGGGGGGCCAGACTGTGGCCATTGGGAGTAGAAAATATCCTGATGTCAGTGGGAATAAACAATGCTCCATTGATGGTGTCAGTGAAAGGAATTGTGCCCCATCATAGATATCACTGGGCCCCCTTGTTGGTGTAATTAAGAGGAATTATCTGTGGGGGGAATTATGCCCTATTTTTGTTATGGTCGGATGAAACTAGTTCCCCAAGGGCCGGATAAAAGCAAGCAAAGGGCCACATCGGGCCCCCGGGCCACAGTTTGGAGATCACTGCTTTAGCTTGTAAGCTCCATGAGCAAGGCACTCCTATTCCTTCTGTATTAAACTCTATGTAATCGTGCTGCATAAACTGTTTGCACTATATAAATCCTGTATAATAATAGGAAAAATATTCTGTTGAAGAACTGTGAGGCCCCGTACACACGGCCGAGGAACTCGACGTGCCAAACACATCGAGTTCCTCGGCCAGTTCAGTCCTGGAGCCGCCGAGGACCTCGGCGGGCCGAGTTCTCCCATAGAACAACGAGGAAATAGAGAACATGTTCTCTATTTCCTCGCCGAGGTCCTCGTCGGCTTCCTCGGCCGAAAGTGTACACACGGCCGGGTTTCTCGGCAGAATTCAGCCAGAAACTCGGTCGGAAGCTGAATTCTGCCGAGGAAACTGGTCGTGTGTACGGGGCCTTAGACAGTTGGAGCTTAGTGCCTGGCCTGATTGCTATTGCTTCTTTAGTGCTATATTTTAACATCCCCTTTTATACCTATAGATCTTTCCTTCTCCAAAAATAATACATGTATTAGCTGTTCCACCTAAATAGAATCAAATTAAATAAATGACTCCCAAAAATACAAAATAAATATGTAATAATTGCAAAAAGCACTAAACATGCATAGGTGTGAATCCAGCCTTAGGATCTAGAAGTAAAGTACCCACCATGGATGTCAGGTGTTGGAGATGTATGAAGCATACAGGCATGTATTTGAAAAGTCCTTGCATCGTTCTTGAAACACTAATAAGCAACTACTCTATAATTAAAAAGGGCCAATCTTTTGGATCCTCAAAGGCTTTTAAGGTTTTTCTTGGAATCTACTAAATTACAACTCTGATTCAATTACCTCCAGGTGCCTAGTGGAACAAAACTAGAAACAGCCAGTCTCTTCTTTAGTAGAACTATTCTTGCATAAATTTGTCAAACAAATTGAGCACCTGTCAGCCAGAATGCACATCACTAGGGAATTATAGAAAATCTGTGTGTTCTCTCCTAACTTTAGCCCAGGTTCACACTGATGCAGGTTAGAAATCAGACTGCATTGCCGGTTTGAAATAGTGCTAGTTCAGCTGAACTTGCACGATTTCAAACCGGCAATGCAGTCGGACTTCGAGGGCGATTTGACAGACATCTGTGTGGGTTCATGCACAGATGTCTATTCAAATCGCCCCAGAAGTCACCAAAAGTAGTACAGGAACTACTTTTGGGAATTAGTGTGGCGCCACAAAGCCAGTGTCGCAACGATTCGGGCAGTGCCATTGCCAGTAATTTGGAATGCGATTTGACATGTAATAATATAATTGGCCGCGCCACTTTTATTGGTGTAAAATTTAAATAACTTAAATCCATTCAATCATTTTATTAATACATAAAATTCTTACTTGTAAATAATAAATATAAACAGCTCAGTCTTCAGGAATCAAGCAATACCGCATTTCAATAAAACAAGTCCCCCCCTTTAAAGGGTGACCAACCACATAATGTGCCTGCGACAAGGGTGGTGGGGTGGGGAGCTTGTTGCTGACTCTGACAACAGTGATGAGCCCCCTTCCAGAATGTTCCCAACTGGTCATGTGACCCTCTAGAACATTCCACTGTGGTCATGTGACATACACAAATATTCTCCAATATCACATGACCCCACCTGACATTCCATTTGTTTTTCTTAAAGTAACCATGACCTCTTTTTTTTTAAACTTAAACAGCTGGGCGGGGGTGGCCGGGCTCAATTACTTAAAGCGAGATTCCACCCACAATTTTTTTTTTTGTTTAAAGTCAGCAGCTACTAACAGTGTAGCTGCTGACTTTAAATAAGGACACTTACCTGTCCTAGGTGCCCGCGACGATGGGCCCCACGACGGCGATCGCTCGGTCCTGTCGCCTCCATCCTGACTAAGGGAAACAGGCAGTGAAGCCTTCATGCTTCACTGCCCCTTTCATACTGCGCATGCGCCACTCACACGGCGCTTTGTGAATGGGCGGCTGCCTCCTGGGATACACACAGTTCCCAGAAGGCAGCGCGCCCCATTCACCAGAAGACACCGGGACGAGGAAGAAGACGACCGCGGTGGAGGAAGAGGCAAAAGGGCTAGTTCCGCATAGCAACAGCTTTTTCTGGTGAGTAAAATTCTATTTTTTTTTTCTGTTTTTTTTTGGCAAAAATAAATAAATTAAGGTGGAACTCCACTTTAAGCCCTCTCAGTCCATTCTCTCTCTCTCTCTCTCTCTCTCTCTCTCTCTCTCTCTCTCTCTCTCTCTCTCTCTCTCGCAATGTTTACCATTCATCAAGACATTAACATTACACTTCTGATATAAAGCATGGTGTTACTTGCAAATTAAATGATGAATCTACAAGAACAAACACAAATTGTTATAAAGTGAAAGAACTATATATATATTGTCTACAAATAGTAAAAAAAAAAAAGCTGGGAGGGGCTGGAAAATAAGTTTAAAGGACTAATTAGGGTTAACTAGGGGTTAATCAGTGGTTAAATAGGAAATGCCCTGGGCTTCACTTGTATACACTGGTGGTGGGAAAGGCAAGGTGATATAGTCCAAAAGACCAAGCTGTGTGGATTTGAGAGCTTGCTGGGTGACACTGGGCATATGATCTTAAAGAGGAGTTCCACCCAAATTTGGAACTTCCTCTTAACCCACTCCTCTCCCCCTTACATGCCACATTTGGCATGTAATTTTTTTGGGGGGGGAGTGGGGGCTTCAGCACGAGTGGGACTTCCTGTCCCACTTCCTCCTTCCTGTAGGCGACTAAGCTTAGTCGCCTTCAGGAAGTGGCTGCTGTTGGCGATCGCCTAGGACACGTCACAGGTCCTAGGCGATCTCCTGGCCAATTACACGGCGCGGCGCCGGGCCGCGCCGCTCGCGCATGCGCAGTGGGTGCCCGGCCGTGAAGCCGAAAGCTGTCACGGCCGGGTGCCCACACTGAAGATGAAGACGCCGGCCGGGGAGGGGGGGAGAGGAGCGGAGCCCCGGCCGGCGCGTCGCTGGAGCGCTGGAGCAGGTAAGTGCCTGTTTATTAAAAGCCAGCAGCTACACTTTTTGTTGCTGCTGACTTTTAATAAACACACAAATGGCTGGAACTCCCCTTTAAGGTCAAGTCCTTTAAAAAAAAAAGTCCTATAATGCACATCCATCGATTATCACATACGTGCATCACCCACTGACCTACTGAAAGAAAAAACACCTGCCAACAGCCAACACATGTCTGGTCCTGCCACTTCACTCCTGCCATTTCACTATGTTTACACTTTTAAAAAAATGTGAATCTGTAGGGGTACTATAGAATAATGAATCAGATCATCACAGAGTGGGGCTGTGGATATGAGGAAATATTAAAGTGCCACGTCCCGATATCGTGTAAAAAGATTATACAAACAGTATAAATAACACCGCGCTACTTAAAAACATATATATGGCCGCCAACACAACAGAAATAGATCAATTCTGTAAAAACATACAACAAAACCGCAAAGTGTAGCGCTAAATATACGTGCAAAAGGGAATGTAGAAATAAACCCTGTGAGGAATATTCAAAGTGATGATATAATAAAATAAAATCGTGAGTCCATAAAAAAAGAGCTAGAACTTATGAGTGCAGTCTCTAATGTAAAAAAGTCCCAACAGTTGGTGAATCAATCAGCAGTGAAGTGATTTGTCATCATGCACATAAAGTGACAATCCGAAGTGTGTCCACCACCAGGAATGATTGGAGGCTTACCGGATTAAGTGGACCCAAATAGGTTTACACATGTGGGGAACCTGCTGATCCTACTGCTGATAGTTTTTATGCCTGATTATACTACTGAAATGTGAGTGTAATTTCTATATACCTTTACTGTCTAAGTAAACCTTTTAAACAGAATTACACTATGTGCATCTTTGCTTTTTTTATATTCCTTTTCCTTGAGCTGAGATTTTGAACCTCCTATTGGGTCTAAATCAATACACATCATAAGCTGATATTGGGAATATCCTTCTCCTGGTACGTCCACTTTATGGCATCGGATCTCTTTCTCCTGCATACCATTTAAAGACACCTCTGGAAGTTGGATACCATCAATTTTGAGCTTTTATGATCCATTAGGTGTAAACCTATTTGGGTCCACTTAATCCGGTAAGCCTCCAATCATTCCTGGTGGTGGACACACTTCGGATTGTCACTTTATGTGCATGATGACAAATCACTTCACTGCTGATTGATTCACCAACTGTTGGGACTTTTTTACATTAGAGACTGCACTCATAAGTTCTAGCTCTTTTTTTATGGACTCACGATTTTATTTTATTATATCATCACTTTGAATATTCCTCACAGGGTTTATTTCTACATTCCCTTTTGCACGTATATTTAGCGCTACACTTTGCTGTTTTGTTCAACGTCCCGATATGATTGCAAAAAGAAATATATACACATATGTATGAAGAGATATACACATGTGCATAGGGTAGATAATGGACTTTAGAGGCGTAATATAGTTAAAAATATGGATATTTAATATAGAAATAAATTACAAAATTGATAAGAAACAAAGATTAAAAAAGTGCCACGAATACGGCCTGAAATTACAAACACATTGGTGTGACAGACCACCTACTAACTAGAAATACATATACAAAGGATCGACAAAAAGTGGGAGACTCGCAGCCACTGAGTTGTAGAGTTTGAAGACCAGTTGAATTCTCGGGAGGTGGGGTGTCACACAGTGTTTAGCCTGACATGTTGCGCGTTAAGAAAACGCTTCTTCAGGAGCTTACAGTAAATTATTCCAGTTGGGAAAAGCAAAGAAAAACAGTGTGGGCAGAGGTCGTTAGGATGGTCAAAATAGGTATTTCAGCGTATGGAGGGGTGAAGGGATAGGATCCTTTTCAAATGCTCCAGACGGAACCAATAATGTTTATTATGTATAAACCATACCAAAGCTAAGTTCCTTGACAAAGACAGTGCTTAGTGGTTAGTCGTTCTGGCATTCAAAGAGGCAAGTTCAAAACAGCCGCAGTTCACTGGTAGGAACCAATTGACTGATAAGCCCATAAGCCCAAGAGGCACAAACAGGCAATCCCAATGATACTCCAAAATACGCCTCTCCAATCGATAGATCATTAACCTGCTAGAGTTCAGCGCGACCTCTGCCCGTGGTGATAGTCTCCAAATATTTGAGCACTGTACTGTCTCCCACTTTTTGTCGATCCTTTGTATATGTATTTCTAGTTAGTAGGTGGTCTGTCACACCAATGTGTTTGTAATTTCAGGCCGTATTCATGGCACTTTTTTAATCTTTGTTTCTTATCAATTTATATGACAATTTTGTCATTTATTTCTATATTAAATATCCATATTTTTAACTATATTACGCCTCTAAAGTCCATTATCCACCCTATGCACATGTGTGTATCTCTTCATACATATGTGTATATATTTATTTTTGTAGGGGTACTATGTCTCCAATTCTCATTCACATAGGGTGGCCAATATCTGGGTGTCCCCTTATTACTTCAGGGAGATTCCAGATTCTGAAAAGGCCTCCAGAAACACCGGGCCAGGTTTGTGGGGAAGAGACCTTTATCCTCATCAACATGGGTCCCCTGCGGCATTCTAGTCTCCATGATAAAAGCATGTGGACTGGTATGAAATGGTTCAGAGAGGGGGAGGTTACACACCTTCTTCTTTTTTTTGGGGTCCCCCTTATCATTTTTACCAGACCTACAGGACCTGATTTAAAATTAGTTGAGGACCCATTCTGTTTTTGGTGGGGTCCCCCATGAAATTTATACAAGACCCTCATCTAGGATAAGGGTCTGGTATAAATGAAAGGAATCCCCACTTGCAAACAGAACGAAGCGGCCGCAGCTGTCAATTTGGCGACAATTTGAAAACACTTTTTCCTTTGTGAAGTTCTGTTTTGCTGTAGTAGGTTGTATACATCATGCAGATGTTCCACTTCATCCCCCACTATTTAAAGCAATTTTTAATGTTTTCACGTTAAAGTGGTTGGAAAAAATAAAAACAACCTGCTAGACAAAGGCATAATGAGCTAGTATGCATTGCATACTAGCTCATTATGAAACACTTACCCTAGAACAAAGCTGTTGCAGCGGTCCCCTTACACCGCTGTGATGGGCGACATGTCTCCGGAATGTTTGCGGGCCAGATTGGCGATTCTGGTGATTGGCCAGAGTGGCAATGACGTCACTCCCACGCACATGGGAGTTGCCGGTCATGGCACAGCAGCTGAAGAAACGGCACTAACGAGCCGTTTCTTCAGTGCATATGTGCCGATGACGTCAGTACATGCGGATATAGTGAATATCCCCAAACTATGCAAGTTTAGGAGAAATGCACAGTACCTACAGGTAAGCCTTATTATAGGCTTACCTGTAATCAAAAGTGGTTATAAAGGGTTTACAACCACTTTAAGTATTATCCCTGAGTAGCCCTAAGTACAGTATAGATCCTTATTGTACTTAGGGCTACTCAGGGATGCTTATGCATATGCTAACTTTATCCATCTTGGCTATTTATTTATTTACACTATCCAGTCTCTACCTATAAGTTTGGGTCATTGTTTGTCTTGAGACATTGCCGCAAATAATGAACTGTTCTGTTTTATTTTAATTTCACATTATTTTTTGTACAAACATTGTTGTTTTATTTCATTATTGTTTTCTTGTCAGATCCACTTCTTTGGGTGATCTTTTTAATACAAACTGATATTTAGGGTGTTTTTTTTATTGTTTTTGCCAACTGCTCGGTTATTTCTTGTATATAGTATCTACAACGGTCCCCCGGTCACCCTTGCTTTTTCTTTTATTTTTTCATTTTTTTTCTCTCTTTTTCTCTATTCTTCCTTGTCTCTTACTATGTTTTTTGGTCCCCGCAGCTGTTTTTGCTTACTCGCCTGTTGGTGCAGTTTTTATACAGTGTGGGCATTTTTTGTCTGGCGTTTAGTTGTTTACATTTTATACAGTGGGTGCCGCCATTTTGGCGCCTCCTGCGCATGCGCTGCCGTTTTGGCACCTTGTGCGCATGTGCGGGATCTCGCGCTTGACGCAATTGCGTCACTTCAGGCCGTGCTGACAGGCTTCCGGCGGCGGTGCCTTTTTAAGATGGCGAACGCCATGGCTCTGTTGCTGCACATGTCTGTGCGACCTCGGAACCCTATACTCCTCCTGGCTCCCTCTTGGTCCGGACTTTTATGCCTTGCTGGAAATTAAAGGATCACTAAAGGAAAAAAAATGTTTTGCTGAAATGACTGTTTACAGGGTATAGAGACATAATAGTTAACTGATTCCTTTTAAAAACGATTAAAAATAGATAAAAATCAATCAAATAATGTGCCTCTAGATGCAAAAACGAAAGTGAAACTAGTTTAGTCTTTGCAAGTTATTTCATGCCTCTGTGCTGGACAGTGCCATAGAGAGTCATGGCTAGGAAAACTAAACTAAACTCTCCCATGACTTTTTTCATACGGAGCCAGACAACCAGGAATTGTCCATAACAGAGTAGTATTACAGCAACATCAGAGCAAAAACGAGCAATGAGGACATGAAACCAGGACTGCAGTAAGATAAAGGAAGCTATTTAGCTAAAAAAAAAAATTCCTTTAGTGACCTTTAAGGTAACGAACACTTCTGAAATATTACCTCCAGGATCTTTTTTGACCCTTCTTTGTTTCCTGGCTTTTGTGCAGCCCCTACTTTTTCCTACGCTGATATACCACTCGGTGGCCCATATGGCTCCATCCTCCTCCCCCTCTGTTTTTCATTCTAGGGGTTAGGTTGGGTCATTATACATGTTTCCTATTTTTATGCAATTGTTTACATGTGGCCGTTTTCTCTATATTACCCCCTAGCCTACAAGCTATCCAGACTTTTTGTCTACCATTTCCAGGACTCGATACTGGGACCTCATTTGGAGTATACTTTTTTCGCCAGACAATAACCATTTTCTACCTATATATTTTGTGCATTAGCCCAAAGTTTTTACACTCATATAATCTGGTGAGCCATTCCCTTTTCTTCTTGACTCTATCCTCAATTGTTGCCTGTTTTCCTGGCACTTTACTCTGTCCTAATCCCTACTTTTGAGCCCCCCTCCTCCTCTTTTTTTACATCACCAGTTGCAACAGCCTTATGTCATTAGGGAAATCTCTTTCTTTTTATTTTTCAGATGTTTTAAACAACCTGTTACTAGCCTACCCGACTGGCCAGTTAACAACATTGTATATGCCATATAACTATTTTGTTTCACACATTCCTGCGGAGATTGATCTTATTTGTAAGTCTATAAAATGTTTGTTTATTTGCTTTATTATCATTACTCTCTAAAATACATTTCCTTTCTTATTCTCATTTCTCTGGGTGATTTATTTCCCTTTATTGGGAGGTGTTCCTTGGTCTGCTATATACCACCAATAACTCTTTAGCAGTTTCTAATTTTATATATCTGTTTTTTTTGTTTTTCTGATATGTTTAAATTATGTACTAATTGATATTTCTTTGATGTTTTCTTCTTCGTGTCATATTTTGTGTATTATTAGACCGTTATGCTCCTGATGAAGTGTTTTTGAACGCGAAACATGTTGAGTAAAAGCGAGTAAAAGCAACTTACATCACTCCGCATATCCAATCCAGTTCTAAGGATTTAAAAGTTTTTATATAATTTCTGGTGCTGTATGGTTTTGTTTAATTAGCATATATGCACCAGTATAAACTTTTATGCAATATTACCTATGTATGTACTTTGATAAATATGCCGATACTGTATTATTGTGTTCACGAAGTTCTGTATATCATTTCTTTCTTCGTATACTTTCTATTTTTATGAATAAATATACCCAAAGGGCCAGATCCACGAAGCGCGGCGCTTCTATCCGTCCGGAGTAGTGTATCTCTGATACACTACGCCACCGTAACTTACAGCTTTTTTTTTGTATCCTGAAAGAATTTACGCCGTAAGTTACGGCGGCGTAGTGTAACTTTTGCGGCGTAAGGGCGCGCAATTCAAATGTATGTGATGGGGGCGTGTTTTATGGTAATACATCTTGACCCGACTTAAATGACGTTTTTTTTAACTGCGCATGCGCCGTCCGTGGGGGTATCCCAGTGCGCATGCTCGAAATTAACCCGCAACAAGCCGTGACGTTATGACGTGAACGTCATGCTACGCAAAGCCCTATTCGCGAACGATTTATGCGAAAGACTTACGCAAACGATGTAACATTTTCACAATTCGACGTGTGAACGACGGCCATACTTAACATAGGATACGCCTCATATAGCAGGGGTAACTATACGCCGAAAAAATCCTTACAGAAACGATGTAAAAAATGCGCCGGCCGGACGTACGTTCGTGGATCGCCGTATCTAGCTAATTTGCATACTCGACGCGGAATTCGACGAAAACGCCACCTAACGGCCAGCGTAAATATGCACCTACGATCCGACGGCGTACTAAGACGTACGCCAGTCGTATCGAGCCCAGATTCAGTCGTATCTTGTTTTGTGGATACATACAAAGATACGACGGGGCATTTTAAAAATTACACGGCGTATCCATAGATACGCCGGCGTAATTCGTTTGTGGATCTAACCCATAGTTTTTTATTATATCTACCTGTACCGCCTAAAGTCCATTTCATTAGCAATTAGAACTTTCATTTTTACCTACAGAGGGTTACCAACTTAAAAACATACCAATGTGAATGTCAATTGCTTCCTTTCACTTTTGAAAGAGGACAAAGGTATTAAAGTCAAGTGCACACATTGGTCCCTGTGTGGCTAGACATAACAAGTACTTTGGTAAACCCTAGCTGCTGCTGTTTAGAGCTGCCAACAATAATGGAACAAGATCCGATGGTACCAAACACAAAATGCTAATTTACCATCCCTACCCCCACCCCAAGATGAGACAGATGGAGGTTGCACATCATCAATATGCACAGTGGCTGGTCCAGTGCAGAGTAAAGAGATGACAGATGCTGCCCACCAGCCCTAAGTTTTCCACCTTTTAGTTGAAGGACAAGTGAATAAGATGGAGAAAGTGTTACGACATTAATAAGCCAGTGTAATTTAGTCATAATCAGCATTATAAAACAGCATACTGTATAAATATTTTTGTAAATATTTCATTATATCTTTTCATGTGACAAGATATTGAAAGGAAAGTAGTGAGTGTACAGTTTGTATAACAGTGTAAATTTGCTGTCCCCTCAAAATAACTCAACACACAGCCATTGTCTAAACCGCTGGCAACAAAGGTGAGTACACCCCTAAGTGAAAATGTCCAAATTGGGCCCAAAGTGTCAATATTTTTTGTGGCCACCATTATTTTCTGGAACTGCCTTAACCCTCTTGGGCATGGAGTTCACCAGAGCTTCACAGGTTGCCACTGGAGTCCTCTTCCACTCCTCCATGACGACATCACAGAGCTGGTGGATGTTAGAGAATTTGCGCTCCTCCACCTTCTGTTTGAGGATGCCCCACAGGGTTAAAGTCTGGAGACATGCTTGGCCAGTCCATCACCTTTACCCTCAGCTTCTTTAGCAAGACATTTTGCACAATTTCATGCTCCAAGCTTTGTGGGAACAGTTTTGGGATGGTCCATTCCTGTTCCAACATGACTGCGCACTAGTGCACAAATAAGGTCCATAAAGACATGGATGAACGAGTTTGGGGTGTAGAGCTTGACTGGCTTGCACAGAGTCCTGACCTCAACCCAATAGAACACCAAAAAGGTTTTCTTCAGCATTAAAAAATAAAATAAAATCTTCTGGTATACAAAACAAACCTTCAGCTCACCAGTGTAATTTTGTCCCTCAACAGGGTTTAGCATCTCCACCTGCTCCAGGGGTTCAGAAAGGTCACAAGAGCTCAGCAGCATCGCAGCAGAGTCCTTTCACAACTGTGTGCTGTTCCACACAACAACTCATGGACACTTGCTGACTGCTTCCCACCTTTTCAGCCCTCTCTTTCATGTAGGTTAACCCTTCCAGGTCCAAACTATCTGTAATCAGGGTTGAAGGCTCCTTCCCACCCAAGATCTCACTGAGCCTCCAAATTCTGGGTCCCATTAAGGACCTAACAATCCTCAGAAAGCTGCATGTCAGTTTTCCCTCTTTTTGATGGATCACCCCAAAACCCCTTACCCTGCATGGGTGAGAGTGCTATTTATACCTTATCGCCTCCCTTAAAGGGACCACAACCCAAACAGTGATGGTGATATATACAAAAAACATAAATATGTGCAATGCCAAAAACAAATTACAGTGCATAAAAAAACTTCAAGTTTATAAAGTGCAATCATTTGTCACACTCACAGACCATATATATAAAGTGCAATATAATCAAGAAATGTATAATGAAACTGTTTCAGTATCAAAAGACAAAATAAAATGCATAGCAGTCTTTATGTATCAAAGTCCCAGAGAACTCTGGTAAACCATGAATCCTCCATCGATCAAAGCAGCTATCAAGTCCTTCTGTGTATAGATCCAATCACCAAACACCATGACCTTACAAAATGAACACTCACCAGAAGCAAGTGCTACAATGAACGTAGAAAGCGCAGCATATAATTCAGGTAAAGGTCATCTGAGGTCATGTATGTACCAATCTACAGCTGTCTCCTCTCAACAGCACCAGTCCTAGCTGTGGTAAATAAAGATGAACCAGAAACCAATAAATCAGCAGTCCCAAACCTTTTTGGCACCAGGGATGGCTTTTGGCGTAGCCTATTTTTACAGGTACTGGGGAAGGGGAGGCTGTTCAGAGTCTCACAACCCCCCTTTATATCAGTCCCCCTTTACATCACAGTTCCCCCTTTAAAACAGTTCCACAGTCCCAAGGGCACAGAACTGTGACGGAGCACTGTAAAACAAAGGGGACTGCACTGTAATGGTTACAGTGCAGTCTCATTTATATCACAGTGCACCTAGCAATCACAGCTTCCCCCCATCAAAGTGCCCCTTGCAGCCATGGTCCCCCAACCCACACATCACCGTCCTCCTTGCAGTCATAGTCCAACCATCACAGTGCACAGCTTCCCCCCATCAAAGTGCCCCTTGCAGCCATGGTCCCTCAACCCACACATCACCGTCCTCCTTGCAGTCATAGTCCAACCATCACAGTGCCCCTTGCAGCCATGGTCCCCCAACCCACACATCACCGTCCTCCTTGCAGTCATAGTTCAACCATCACAGTGCACAGCTTCCCCCCATCAAAGTGCCCCTTGCAGCCATGGTCCCCCAACCCACACATCACCGTCCTCCTTGCAGTCATATTCCAACCATCACAGTGCCCCTTGCAGTCATGGCCACCCCATCACAACCCCCCTTGCAGTCATGGGCCACCATCACAGTGCCCCTTGTAGTCATGATTCCCCCTCACATCACAGTCCTCCTTGCAGTCATGGTCCCCTCCATCACAGTGCCCCTTGCAGTCATGGCCACCCCATCACATTCCTCCTTGCAATCATGGTCCCTCCCATCACAGTTCTCCTTGCAGTCATGCCCCCCCAAGCCCCATCACAGTGCCCCTTGCAGTCATGGCCACCCTCATTACAGTCCTTCTTGCAGTCATGGTCCACTCCCATCATAGTCCTCCTTGAAGTCATGGCCACGGCCTGGGGGTTGGGGACCCCTCTGATAAATTGCAGCAGAAGTGTAGTATTTATTAAAAATATGGTCACATATGGTCACGGCTGATAAGTACATCTAAATACAAGCGCAACTCACATTAGGAGCAGCTGCCAACTCGGGTTGTGCAATGGCATGAAGTCAGCACAGAATCTAGCCCTGAAAAAGATAAAAAACAAAAATGAAATGTCCCCATCCACACATTTAAGGTGGATGGGGGGAATCCACCCTGCTGAGCTATTATATTCTGACAGCAGGGAGACTTCCCCACCATCAGAATACATCCAAAAAAATTATGAAGAATAATAAGATGACGTTGAAGTAAAAAAAAAAATTGGTTTAACAATTAATACCTTTTTTCATGTTTTACTTCCTCTATCTCGTCTAGGTGAGGATGATGTGTTCACTGAATTTTCTGCTCATATCTCACAAATGCGCTGGCACAACACAGATCTATAGTGCCTGGCACAGCAGCAGGTCACTGCCAGTCTATGGGACCTTGGAAAAAAAAAGTTGTGTGTGTGCAAATGCGCAGGGGAATTTGTTTTGCACAAACTATGATGGGTTAACCACCACAATGAGTGATACCGTAATAGGGGGAAATTAATTATTCAACTATTGCACCATATCTGGTGTAGGTCAGCCAATACTCACAATGTTTATAAAGAAAAGAGGGGGAAAGACTCTAAAGCACAAGAAAGATGCTCAAACACAAGGCCTGCGGGCCGAAAATGGCCCTCCAGGCCATTTCATGTGTCACTCGTACCTCTCCTGCAGCTGCAGGAGAGCTCTAGTCCTCCTCCAGACCCCTACTTTCTGCTTTCAAGCAATGCATCCAGCTTCTTCCCAGCAGCAGCATAAGAAAAGGGGGTGCGCTGTGATGTAAGGGGACTCAACTTCTGATGGTGGGGTGGCTCTTTACATCTAATGTAAGGGGAGGGGATGCGCTGGACATCTAATCTTACAAATACAACCAGCCTTTTTGAGGACAATCGTAATGCTGATGCGGCCCACAATAACATTGAGTTTGACACCCCTGCTCTAAAGAAAGCAGGTACTTAATGCGACGGTAATGTTATAAAAATATTCTTTATTATGGATTTTAAAAAAAGACCTGGCTGAAACCCACGGTGTATTTGCACATGTGTGGTATGTTGGACCAAGATGGCAGCACTGGAGAAGAGTGAGAAAAGGAACTTTGGGCCAGATTCACAAATGAGATACGACGGCGTTTCTCCTGATACGCCGTCGTATCTCTGTTTCTATCTATGCGACTGATTCATAGAATCAGTTACTCATAGATAGCCAGAAGATCCGACAGGTGTAATTGTTTTACACTGTCGCATCTTAAGATGCAATACCGCGGCCGCCGCTGGGGGGAGTTTGCGTCGTAAACCAGTGTCGGGTATGCAAATTAGCAGTTACGGCGATCCACGGCGGTTTTTCGCGTTCGCTATGTCGCCGCTACGCTAGTTTCCCGTCGCTAAGTTACACTTTTTTTTTGGTGCCTTAACTTTAGTCAGCAAGTGTATTGCTGTCTAACGTATGGCCGTCGTTCCCGCGTCAAAATTTAAAAATCAACGTCGTTTGCGTAAGCCTTCCGGGAATACGGAAGTACGCTACGCGTGTCGCCGTTCATAAAAATGACGTCACGGCGCGCAAAGCACGGCGGGAGTTAGGAAACGGAGCATGTGCAGTAGGTCCGGCACGGGAGCGCGCCTAATTTAAATGGCACACGCCCATTTGAATTGGCCCGCCTTGCGCCGGAGGCTTGGTGAATCAGGCACTTGCGATGAAAAATTGCGGCGGTGTAACGTATCTAGGATACGTTACGCCGCCGCGATTCTACGTGAATCTGGCCCTTTGGGCTGGAAGGAGGACAACACTGGACTTTCTGGACTAGTTAGTATTTTTTTATCTACATAGAAACAATTACCATGAAATAGAATTATAATGTAAGTTGAGGTTCCTCTTTAAAGTTATTGTAAGCACAGTGTGGAATTTTTTACACTCTCTTTGTCTATATGTGGCTTTTTACATACAGTTAACACCACTTAGTTACTTTACAACAAAATAATACTCCTTTGTTCTGCTTTACCAATGTCAGCTGAATTGCTGTTGTGAATCACACATCATGTGTCAGGCCAACAACTGTCTGTTCGGGAAACATACACATAAAAACAAGGTGGATTAACTGGCTTTCCAACACAAATAACGTTTAGATGTTCAGAAATACAAAATCATGAAATGGCCAGTGTTACTTGTTTCTACTACTAAGTTTTAGGTTATACATATTTAGAATTTAATTTCTTCAATTTCTATATGATTCAGGTATTATGACATATTTGCTGTCACTGTATCTGTATCATTTCACAAGCATTGCACTGAAGCCTTGCTGAAACATGCACTGCTGAGTCTGAGGCCCCGTACATACGACCAGTTTCCTCAGCAGAATTCAGCTTCCGACCGAGTTTCTGGCTGAATTCTGCCGAGGAAACTGGTCGTGTGTACACTTTCGGCCGAGGAAGCCGACGAGGAGCTCGACGAGGAAATAGAGAACATGTTCTCTATTTCCTCGTTGTTCTATGGGAGCTCTCGGCCCGCCGAGCTCCTCGGCGGCTTCAGGGCTGAACTGGCCGAGGAACTCGATGTGTTTGGCACGTCGAGTTCCTCGGCCGTGTGTACGAGGCCTCACTGTATCTGAAATAATTGTCAGCAAGTTTTTTGAGTGCTTGTATTTGCATCTTTGTATACTTGTCTGTTTCTGTTTTATATACCAAAAGTTCTAAATGAATAGTAAGTAGTGAAGATCTTACTTAACCTATCTTTAATGGATGTTTCCGCCTGAAGCTTTACACTATGCTAGCACAAGACTCAAAGACAGTCATTAAGCTCACTGACAAAGACCATATTCAAGCTAAAGATGCTGCTGCTATTTCTGTTACATGCCAATAGTATCAAATAAAAGCTTTCAATTCTCAGACAGTGCTCTGCTTAACTAAAGGTAGGCATAAAGGGCCAGATTCACAAAAGAGATACGACGGCGTATCTCCTGATACCCCGTCGTATCTCTGAGATCCGCCCGTCGTAACTATGCGCCTGATTCATAGAATCGGGTTACGCATAGATCTCACAAAGATCCGACAGGTGTAATTGACTTACACCGTCGGATCTTAGGCTGCAATTCTAGGCCGGCCGCTAGGTGGCGACTCCATTGCGGTCAGCGTAGAATATGCAAATGACTAGTTACGCCGATTCACCAACGTACGCTTTGCCTGTCGCTCTAAATTTATGTCGTTTCCGTCGAGATACGCGGCGTAAAACTAAGGCTGCCCTCTAGGTGGTCTAGCCAATGTTGAGTATGGCCGTCGTTCCCGCGTCGAAATTTTAAATTTCACGTCGTTTGCGTAAGTCGTCCGTGAATGTCGCTGGACGCCATTTACGTTAACGTCGAAACCAATGACGTCCTTGCGACGTCATTTAGTGCAATGCACGTCGGGTAATTTTAGGGACGGAGCATGCGCAGTACGTTCGGCGCGGGAACACACCTAATTTAAATGGTCCCCGCCCCATTTGAATTAGGCGGGCTTGCGCCGGGCGGATTTATGCTACGCCGCCGCAAGTTTACAGGCAAGTGCTTTGTGAATAAAGCACTTACGCTGTAAACTTGCGGCGGTGTAACGTAAATGGGATACGTTACACCGCCGCAGCGTAGCCGGATTCTATGTGAATCTGGCCCACAAGGCTCAAATTTTGACAATTTAACAGGAATTGGAGCCATGAGTGGCTCTGTACATACGATCGGTTCGTCTGATGAAAACGGACCGATGGACCGTTTTCATCGGACGAACCGATCGTGTGTGGGCCCCATCGTTTTTTATCCATCGGTGAAAAAAAATAGAACATGTTTTCAATTTTTCTTATGGTTAAAAAACCGATAGAGAAAAAGGATCGTCTGTGAGGAAATCCATCGGTCAAAATCCATGCATGCTCAGAATCAAGTGGACGCATGCTCGGAAGCATTGAACTTCATTTTTCTCAGCACGTCGTAGTGTTTTATGTCACCGAGTTGGACACGATCGGATTTTTAACTGATGGTGTGTAGGCAAGACTGATGAAAGTCAGCTTCATCGGATATCCGATGAAAAAATCCATCGGATTCGATTCCATCAGATATTCGATCATGTGTACATGGCTTGAGTTGGGTAAAAAATTAACAGCCACACTTAAGCCTCGTACACACGGTTCGATTGTTGGAATGGGGTTTGTCTGTTGACAGACTGTTGTCCTAAATTCTTACCGTAATTACCCTCCTTTTGACATTTGTTGTCTAATTTTCAGCCAAGAAATGTTGGATGACAGGCCAGTAAATTTTCGACGGACAACGGCTCCACGTCTGATTTTCATTTGGTCAGTACACAAATCCGTCACACAAAAGTCGAAAGTACAAACACGCATGCTTGGAATCAATGCTCACTAAACACAAAATTAGCAGAAGGCGTCCAAAGGGTGGTGCTCAAGAGCTGAAATTCCTCGTAGTACGTCACTACGTTCGTGTTTGTGGGAACGACATTCGTGTACCGTTACAAGAACCTGGCACACACCCTTTTGACAAAAATGAGATGCTCGTTTGACCAACAATCGTACCACGTCTACGAGGCTTTAGAGTGTTTGACTAGCTTAACACCAAGTGGGTACTAACTGTGACCAGACAACAAATAAGGAGTGCCGCTCAAGGCTTCAGCCGGGTCCTCTCCTATAGTACACCACTGAGAGTGCTGGCAAAGAAAGAGTTCATTCCAACTCCAATGATACACCCCTCAACACAGAGAGGTAAAATGGTTATTGCACCTACAGTACATCAAAGCTCATTCTGCTGTGTATTGGCTATAGAGGCGGATATTGTAAAAGGTAAACTAGTACCCACTTGGTACAACAAAAAAGTCCTATGCGCCGCACATCACTACAAGACCCTGCGGATATGTCAAATGACAGCCTCAGCCCGGATTTACAGCCAAGTAACACCCACAACACATTTCACTCCACCCCGGAGCTTAATCATGGGGATCACCATATCCACAGGGTCTTGCAGTGATGTGTTGCACATAGGATCTTTTTTGTCTGTACCACGTGAGTACTAGTTTGAATTTTGCAATATCTGCCTCGACAGCCAATACACAGCAGAATGGCCTTTAATGTGGGTGCATTAACCATTTAACCTCTCTGTATGGAGGGTTTAGAGTAAGCTCAGTGTTGGCAGTATTTCCCCCCTACCCTGCAGCTCCCAGATTACCTCTTAAGCCCTGTACACACGATCAGTTTGTCAGATGAAAACAGACCAATGGACTCTTTTCATCAGTCAAACCGATCGTGTGTGGGCCCCATCGGTTTGTTTTTCATCGGTTAAAAAAATAGAACATGTTTTAAATTTTTCCTATGGATAAAAAACCGATAGAAAAAAAAATGATTGTCTGTGTGGAAGTCCACACATGCTCGGAAGCATTGAACTTCATATTTCTCAGCACATCGTAGTGTTTTACGTCACTGCGTTTGGACATGGTCAGATTTTTGACCGATGGTGGGTAGGCAAGACTGATGAAAGTCAATTTAATCGGATATCCAATGAAAAAATCCATCGGATTAGATTCCATCAGATATCCGATCGTGTGTACAGGGCTTTAGTGTTTACAGTCGTTCATCATCTGCAGCAGCTGGGGAAATGGCTAATCAAGCACTCCTCTGCTGGCAGAATACACTGATTAGTGGATCCTTAGATCGAAATCTGTTAAGCGGGAACCGCCATAGATGGATTGAAATTTGGCCACTGCCACTGCTAAACTGACCGAATTTCATTCTATCTATGGGCAGCTTATCAGCCTGATTGCTTCAATCTATCAATAGGCAGCTTATGAGCCTGATTGCTTCCGAACAATTAGATCCTTCAGGACCCTGTGGCAAGAAACCATGAAAGGGTACTGGAGCCTTTCCCACTGAACCCGGGGCCCTTTACTCCCATCACAGGGCCCTTTATTATGGTCCCACAGTGGGCCCCCTTCCTGTTATCTTGCAGCCCTTCACGGTGGCAGAATGCCAGGGCTTGGTCGAAATTGTGACCTATGCAATCCTGGTAGTTCCACCACTGTCCTTCAGTTTTTGGCAAATTTAGAACTGGAATGTGACCCCACTCTCAATAGAAATAAAGTGTTATTGTGTGTAGCTGTGGTCAGGGATAATCCATGTAAAAATATTCAGTAAAAACTGGGATAAAAAATTCAGCAATAACACAACATGCCATAAACTTTGAGAAAGTTCAAATAAAATAGAGAACAAAGTGAATCCTTCTATCTAAGAAGCTGCATACAGTAAGTGGTAAGAGCAGCTCTAAAAGTGAGGTGCAGCCAGAACTATTAAAGACATTGCATTAAACACTCAAAGAAATTACGCGCCGTATCTCTTGATACGCCGCGTAATTTAAAATGTTGCGCATCGTATCTTTGTTTTGGTATCCACAAAACAAGATACGAAGGCATCTGTGTTAGATCCGACAGGCGTACGTCTTTGTACGCCGTCAGATCTTAGATGCAATTTTTCGGCATCCGCTTGGTGGTGTTCCTGTCGTAATCCGTGTTGAGTATGCACATTAGCTATTTCCGACGATCCACGAACGTACGACCGGCCGTCGCATTTTTTTACGTTGTTTACGTTAGGCTTTTTCTGGCGTAAAGTTAAAGCTGCTATATGGTGGCGTACTCAATGTTAAGTATGGCCGTCATCCCGGGTCTAATTTTGAAAAGTTTAGACCAGAACACTCAATGTTCTCAGTCATTGGCTGCAGTGCACACGAATATCGAACAGTTTCTATTGAACCAGCCGATGCCGTCCAACATTCGGCCTGTGTGTACTAGTCATTGAACACGTATTCTGACAATAACTTCTGATGAAGAGACTATAGCCATTAGACCAACATTATAGAAACACAAATAGCATTTCCGAAGAAGGTCAGCAATGGTTACTCTCAAATTTTTATCATGACAGGTTTACTTTAGGCTGGCCATAGGCATCATAAAAAGATTGGCAATGATAGAACCACCAAACGTCTTGACCGAAAAAAACACATAACACAATACCATTGTTATATATCTGTGTTTAACATTAGGCATACCTCCCTGTACTTAAAATTGTATCCCAGCTAACAGTTTCTTTTTTTTCAGTGTCTTACGAGATTTGCAGGTGCCTATACACATTATTACACAGTTTATATGCAAAAAGTCTCCTTCAGAAGAAATAAGAACTAATGAAGGAGCTATACTAAAGTAATGGTACGGCCTTGGCACAATCACAACACCTAACAGTGTTCCCTCGTAAGAACTAGATTGCTGAGATCTGGTAGGTATGCAAGGCTATTCAGCAATAACTTGACTACAGCATATTCTACCAGTAAGAAGATATAATCCCCCCTGGAGAAAGGAATTTTAGAAAATGCTATATTTTAGTACTAGAGTAGTGTCAATTATAGACAGTATCATGAAACGAGTTCACTTTAATTATGCAAAGCATGACAATAGCCTCTCCCACCACCACTAACCAATAAGAAAGCCCACACATCAGCTCCCCAGCATATTGGAAAACCTTTAAAACAGTGGTAGACCAAATCTGCTTAAGTGCATTTTTTAAATAATGGTAGAACCATCAAATAAACGTATCCTCCTCTGGCATCATCCCTTGTTTCATATAGTACCCGTCTTTCACCACAAACCCAGTCGAGCGGGAATGGCAGAAATAGATGGAATTTTAAATATACCAAACACAATTTAAATAAAAATACTCTTTATTACATGGTAGAACCATCAAATAAACGTATCCTCCTCTGGCACCATCCCTTGTTTCATATAGTACCCGTCTTTCACCACAAACACCGTCAAGCGGGAATGGCAGAAATAGATGGGATTTTAAATGTACCAAACACAATTTAAATAAAAATACTCTTTATTACATCATTAAAATATTGTTAAAATATCAGAATACAACACAAATTTTTAATCACCATATCTATATATAGTGTAATGGACAAATAATTGCGGTTTCCAAAGAGCGTGTTGAATCAATGTGTTTTTGCTTCCTCAGAATCTACACCCTTATGCAAACATATGATATGGCTCAAATCCAAATCCATCATGCAAGCATATGATATGGCTACAATCCACTTCACTCTTTATAGGGATCCAGGAGTAATACACAACATTACAAAGCTTTATACAAGATCACTATAGCTGCTTAGAACAAATGCTAGCCAAATGTAAGAATACACATTTGTGCATATAGACCAGCTGGGCAGCAAGAAAATACTTGTGATTGTGAAACGTAGGGAAAATCAAAACATCTCAAATTATAAAAGCTGTCAGGGTCTAATAGAAGATCAGGTCGAGTCCAAAAGGGATAAGGAAATCAAGCATGAAGAGTTCAACATTACATATAGCAGCTAGGTAAGTAAATAACTAGGTAATAGCAACTAGGTAAGTAAATAACTAGGTAATAGCAACTAGGTAAGTAAATAATTGTAATTAACATATTCTTTCAATATGTGATAGGGAGCGAATTTAATACCAATAAAAGATGACATAGCAAGTTGTACCCAATGTCCTAAACATTTAACCTGACAGGCTTCATGTAGTGGAAAAGTATGGTCAAGATAGTTCGGCGTTCTAGGGTCAACCACAAAAGAAACTTCTGCCAAGATCCTAAAACACATGAAGTCTCATGTTTTTTTTTAATCCACATTCACAAAAATTATAGTAGAATGGTTTGCTAGCTCAGATATGCATACAATACATTCAAGTCTTTATTAACTACTGATCCAGTCCTGAAGCTTTTGGGGTGTGGAGATGATGTAATACTATGCTGATATTTAGGGTTTGACATCAATTTGAATCTGATGTTTGGGTATAGAACCAAACTTTTACTTAACACGCAGTAACATGAGATTAGCAAAAGCAGCCCCAAGGGTTGTGCCAGTGGAATCGAACTTCCCCTGCCGTCGTACGTCTTGAACGTCACCACGTTTGAGAACGACGAAATTTGGTCTTGACAGTGTGTACGCAAAGAAAGCTTGTCAAGATTCTCAAAAAGCCTAACAAGGAACTCGTCGATGAAAACGATGTTTCATTTACGACGAGTTCCTCGGTCGTGTGTATGAGGCCTGACACATGAAACCCTATATGAAAAATGCTAAACTACAGCACATATTATTATTGGATGCTTGAAAGGTCCACTTGCCCTTATTTAATTCATTACTCTTGTGAATTGTACATAGTATTCATAACTGTTAAACAGAATGAATCAAATTTACCGCATCAACAGAGATCAAAGTAAGTTGCCTAAATCCGCAATCCTTTGTGCCTATTATTCTCTACAATGTGACTCTATTATGTAAAACTTAATAAAGGACACTTGGCTCCTTTATTGGAAGCACACTTACTTCCTTTATTGCTTATTGTACTTATCGTTTCTGTCTAAAACATTGTGTTTCACATACTTGTGGTTTAGTTGATGGCGTAAGTCTGGTAATGGACTTCATCACGTATTATGAGTTAATCTAACTGCAAATACAGTGACTGCTTTGAATCAACTGCAATGTGATACATGCTGTTATGTTCATGTACCTTTCATAGCGCGTACACAGTACAGAATATGCTAGCATAGGCTTCCTGAAGCTAACAAAGAAATGACCTGTTTGCTGAGGTTACAATGTTCTGTAAATACCACTATATTTATTTCCACTTGATTTAATTGAACTAGCAGATATGTTATGCTATGTAGTTTGTAACACTGCTTGTTGAATATAGTTTTTGTCAAGTTTAAAGCCCAACTCTAACCAAACTTTTAGTTTTAGTGACACAGACTGCAACAAAAGGCGTTAAGGAAAATTGGGGAGGGTTTGAACATTTATTATTATTAGGTTATTATCCTATGAAGAGATGTCAACCCATGGAGTAGCTTATAGTTGAATCAAGTAAGTCCAAAACCTAGGATTATAGTACAAAAAAATTATAAAAAAATTATTCTAAGTTAGTCAGCCAGTTGGGATTTCTTTATGTATAGTGTTATTCAACTGTGCAGTCATTTTTAAAGTATATGTAAACCCTTAACTTGTGTATATATATACAGTATATATATATATATATATATATATATATATATATATACACGGTATATATATATATATATATATATATACGGTATATATATATATATATATATATATATATATATATATATATATATATATATGCATTTTGGTGCATTTTGGTGCTTCTTTACCATGTATTTTGGCTCATTTTGTTAACCTGCATTTTTGTGTGTGTTCCAGAATGCAAATAGTGTGTCATGTTTGCAGTGCCATTCCCCAAAAAGTGGCTAGCAGATGTGCATTTTGCCAAAATGCGCATAAAAAACACACCAAAAGCACCAAAATACATGTTAATAAAGTGCCAAAACATGCATCACAAACCACACCAAAATGTGTCTTAAAATAACCAGCTCCAAAGTGCACATTAATAAAACTGCCAAAATGCATGTTAAAAAAATGCCAAACATATTTGCCAGATTTAGTGTGTATCTTTCCCCCTTCCTATTTCCCCTCTCCCCTTGGTCCCCCATTAACTTTGTCTTAGTAAAAGGGAGTTGTGGGGCTGGGGGCTGGCTTGGATAGCCGACTCCTATTCTCAGCTGGCTCCTGCTGATCGACCTGAATACAGGTACTTTTAAAGTTCCTGCTTTTACAGTTTTCACATGCTTATCCTGAAAACAATTCTGGATATGTGTGTTATTATCAATACAAATTGTTTATTTGTTATGCCCTCATTAAGAGGTCTCTTTAATTTTCATATTATGAGTATTAGATGGAATTGTTGCCTTTTGACGCACCTCGCTTTGTATTTGTTTTTATCCACCTACGTGTTGTAATGTACTTGGAACCATTTTTGTTGTACTTAATCTGTAATTCTCATTAAAACCTTTGATACAATGTTCATGCAACAAACAAACAAACAAAAAAAAGGGGCCAAAAAAGGCATAGAAAATTCCCAAATCTGCAATAAAAAATGGCCAAAATACATATTTAAAGAATGTGTGTTAAATTGCACGTTACAAATGGTGACAGTGCCTATTATTTTCATGTAATTTCATGTAATTACATGTTCTTTTTAACTTTGGTTTCACTTTTTAAACTAGGCTACACTGTATTCTCACAATATCTCACAAGATTACAGGCAGCCCTCTCTCTTCCACACAAATCTCAGCCGTTCTCAGGGGAAAAACATCTCTGTTCTCCTTCTAAGTGCAAATGTTTTCAGCTTCATAAATAGGGTGTCAGAGTAGATGATTTTTCTCTGACAACAGTTGAGAACTGAAATGAGATACATTTTCTCTGTGTAATAACCATACACCTAAGGATCTTGGAGAGGTGGGGGTGGAGAAGCAGCAGTACACTGATCTTGCTAATGAATGGTCGTGCAGGGTGGGGAGCATGACAGCACAAGCCTGATGATTGGAGGACAAACAGGTGGTTGTCCCAGCCCAGCTGGAAAATGTACCGTGCTGAGATAGATGTGCCCTCATGCCTTGTGTGGTCAGTTTGAAATAGCAAAGCAAGGAGACTGGCAAGAACACCAGGGGTTTCACACAAAGGAAGCAATGCAAAGAGAACTGGACTCTTTTTAACACAAGTGCATGGTACAGCAATCGCATGTGTAGCGGCCTGCTACTTTTTACCCGGCGCTGCTTTAAATTTAGAGGGTAGTCTGAGGCCTCGTACACACGACCGGTTTCCTCGGCAGAATCCATCAAGAAACTTGGTGGGAGAGCTTTTTTGCCGAGGAAACCGGTCGTAAGTACGTTTTTTCATCGAGGAACTCGACGAGCAAAAAAGAGAGCAAGTTCTCTTTTTCCTCGACGGGAGTCTGAATTTGCTCGTCGGGCTGGTTTTCGACGAGAAACTCGAGTGTGCGTATGCTAAGAAACCCGCGCATGCTCAGAATAAAGTATGAGACGGGAGCGCACCTTCTGTAAAAGTAGCGTTTGAAATGGAGATAGCACATTCGTCACGCTGCCAACATTATTGCATCGTTTAAATGCAGCGCATTTAAATCATCTTTAGAATGGGACAAAAATTAACAATAATTCGCTTCTTTTGCTGCTGATATTTACACAGAGTTCTGACTACGTTTTTGAAACCTTTTTCATGCTGATCTCATGAATATTTTGTATTATTTTCTATCGGCCATTTTTTTTTCTTTATTTCCAATACAGATGTTCATTTTAAATTATTATTTAATTATTTTAAAATTTCTAGTCATCTCCATGTTTTTTGGTGTCAAGTTACCACCATTGTAACATTATTGTTTGCTCTTATCTGATCTGTCCCTTTATAATTAGACCTTTTGTATAATTTTTTAAGTTAACCTGCCTACTCACAAGCTACATTTTTGGTTGGAGGAAAAACACATAGACAAGTATGAACTGTAAACCAAAAAAGACCATTTATTTTGGTAAAGAACATAAATAAAATAAATACAAGGCAGCACTGAATAACCTGCTGCCATTTGTGCACTACAGGAAGGAGCCCAATCTGGTCTTGGACTCCCAGAGGTCAGAAACAGCAGCAGGTCAGATAGATGTCCCAAGGTTGTGGTACTACAGCAGACTGCCTTCTGTCAGACCACCTTGAAGCAAGGCCATCACTTCTTGCTCTTCCTGACAGCCTTCCTTGCTGCCTTCACTGCAGCCTGCTCTGCAGCCTTCTCTGCAGCCTTCTCTGCAGCCTTCCTTCTCTGCTTGGCTGAAGGCTGTGCCTCCGGAGGTGTACTTGTGCCAGGAGGAGGAGAATAAGGTGGAGGAGGAGGAGGAGGAGGAGGTGGAGGAGAAGAAGGAGGAGGAGAAGAAGGAGAAGAAGAAGGAGGAGGAGAAGGAGAAGAAGGAGGAGGAGGAGAAGGTGGAGGAGGAGAAGAAGAAGGAGGAGAAGGTGGAGGAGGAGGAGGAAAAGGAGGTTGTGAAGAAGCTGTTGTGGGAGGATGGCCATGGCAACAAAAAACTGTGTCTTCAGTTAGTAGCCCCCTTATTGGCCAAACTCACGAGAAGGGGCTCAAATAAGAGGCGCTGGTCCTCGCTCATTTGGGCCATTTTTGGCCATCACAAAGGTTCCATAGCTCTCTTCAGGGGTGGTAGGCTGCTGGAGGGTGGCCTGTGCCTTTCGAATCAGGGCCAGTGCTGCCACGCTCACCCTCATATCCCTCCTGGCCCTTCTTGTAGGAAGGTGGATGGGAGGCACCAGGCACCTTGTGCTGCTACTTGGCCCTGCCACCTCCTCTGTGCCACTTGGCCCTGCCACCTCCTCTGTGCCACTTGGCCCTGCCACCTCTTCTGTGACACTCACTCCTGCCACCTCCTCTGTGCCACTCACCCTGGCCTCCTCCTGCCTGGCACTTTCCAGACCCTCCTCATGGCTGATGTCCTCCTGTGTATAAAAAAGGGACAGTTTAACTTTTGTGTTCCAAATTCACACACAATTTTCAGCTCATGACTGTTGCAAAATGATTTTCAAGAAATTGAAAAGCCAATCATTCTGACCCCAGCAGTTTGCATTCTTTTCTCACCAACTTTTGTGGCCACTACTGACTAATGCTATGGAAACCACAATTAGCTAAAACATTCTTCTTTTTTAACATATTAACATCTATTTTGCAGCATTTAAACCCCACAAATTTGCACATTTAAACTACTATACCTGGCTCCAGACAGAAAAATCCGTCTGTTCCTCCAGGATGGAAGGCTCCTCTTGCTCCTGAGAGGGCTCACCTTGAGAAGGAGGATCAGGTTGTTGGCTGCAGGGAAGGCTAGAGGCTTGACTGGAGGGAAGGCTGCAGGGAAGGCTGGAGGGAAGGCTGGAGCTTCTTCTTGTGGTGTCAATTCTGCGTTGTCTTGGGGGAAGGCTGGAAATTGAGTCCCTTACTTCAAGGTGGTCATCCAGAAAGGACAGTCTGCTGTAGTACCACAACTTCGGTACATATACCTGCCCTGCTGCTGCTCCAGACCTCATAGAATCCAGTACCATGTTGCGTTCTTTCCTGTATGAGCCTCTCAAGGTCCCAATTCTAGACTCCAGCTGTTCAGCTGTAACATGGGGCCCCACCTGTCTGTGCACAAATGGGAGCAGGCTATTGAGTGCTGCTGTTCTTATCTCTTTATTTTGTGTATTGGGTCTTTTTTGGCCCAAAGAACAGGCAGCTCCCTTCATTTATCTATGAATTCTGCCAGGAATGGCTTTTCATTGAAGCGATTCATCTTTTCTGCCAGACAAAATCAAAGCCAAAAAAAATAATGTCAATCACAGTCTAGAAACTCGAGTAATCTTTATCCCCATATATAGCCCTTAAATGTCTTTGCAGTATAGGCCACTGATGTCCCAAGTTCAAAGCATACCTTCGTCCACACGCTCGTCGTTCAAACGTCTTCCTCCGCACCCCAAACGTATGTAAGACACATGTGTGTTAAAGCTTTATATACACTACGCATGCGTGACACTCCGCAAACGTCGCCTGCCCATGACGTTCTTACTCAATGTTTCCCCGCCCCTTCTCTTTCGGCACGCAAACGACATGGAGGAATTGGCTGACCAGGTGTGTGTTTCTCGGCCTAGATCCTAGATCGGTGTCACAGGAGCAGGTGTCTCCAATTCGGCCTAGTTCATCAAGAAAATACGACGTGGCGGAGTCTGATGAGCAGGTGTTTGTCCTTATAAGTTCATCTAACTAAAACACACCAAGCCCGGAGCCTGATGACGAACCGTTAGAAATGCAGAGCAGCAGATATAAGGCATCTAATATGTCCTACGCGGAAATGGCAGAAATGGTGGACATCTTGCAGAAGTCAGATTACAACGCCAAGCATGGGCCCTATACCCACCCTAATGTAAGGAAGGACAAAATTATGGAGAAGGTACAAACAAGTCTGGATCGGAATTTTGGGGTGAAACGTTCTAAGGAACAGCTCAGAAAGAGGTGGTCAGACCTCAAACTGAGGGAGCCCAAACAATTAAGGAGCATCCAGAGAATGCTTGGAAAAAGTAAGTACTTCTCCTGTGTCCCTATATCATTAATGTTTTTCCTAACGTGCATGTTGCTCCATGTTGTTGCTCTTGCATATAGGACCTTCCAAAATAACGGTCGTTTCAGACACATCCGTTCGTCCACTACCTACAATGTTTTTAGAAGAGACAGGGTAAACAATTTTAATCTAGACTTGATTATATTCCTAACATATCTTTAAATAGATGTCTAGCTGATGTGTTTGTACCTACAATTCATATCCAAATTAGATCAGTCTTATTAAGGAGAGGCCACTCCACAGTCTTTAACACATCTGCACTAGTGTGGGCCACCAGAACAACCTTTTTAGGGTGACCCACACAGGTGCTCCAGTGCATTTTTAGGGGTGTCTACATGTGTGAAACGTGTCCCAAAAGGTGAGTATCCAAGACTAGAGTTTGCCCAAAAACATGTCTTCTGCTTGTAAATGGCCAAACTTGTACCCCACTTCCAAGCAAAGTTTAATATTCAGTTTTTTTACCTCAAATATGTGTGTGTGAAAAATATACTTTTTGTTTCATTCTCATAGGGGACAGAAGACTGGGAGGATACCACTCCTCTGAGCCATAAAAAACAAGACCTCGCAAAGAGCCCTCTCCTCGTCGCCCTCCTCGCAAGGAGGAAACAGCCACCCGCCCTCCTCGCAAGGAGGAAACAGCCACCCGCCCTCCTCGCAAGGAGGCAACAGCCACCCACCCTCCTCGCAAGGAGGCAACAGCCACCTGCCCTCCTCGCAGGGAGCCAACAGACACCCGCCCACCCAGACCTCAGGATGTGGAGGAAGGAGAAGGGTTAGAAATTCCAGGTCAGTATCTGTCACCACAGCTTCAGGTAATACCAGATGTAGGCCTGCAGATGTGTACTTACCCTTTTTTTATTATTATTTTAGGGGATGATTATGTGCCAGAAGGAAGGCCTCGATCCTCCCATGCCAAGACCCAAAATCTCATCCTACAAATAAAGGCCTGCAGGAGGGAGATGTCAGAAATCAGGCAAAGAATGGCCTTTATAGATCAAAGCTTGAAGGACATAATGGAGGACTTGGGGGGTAAATAAAAACAAAAATATTTTGGTTCCCAGTTTTAAACTGAAACTTGATTTTAGTTACTTTCAAGCCAAAATTTGAGGATGCACACAGTGGGTCAACATGTGCTATCTGCCATCTCTGGATATCTATGTCAGTGTTTTGTGGGTTCAACCCCTTCCTCGCTACTCAAGTAGGTGAAAGGAAGAAGGGGTTGCACCCACAAAACACGTCCATTGATCACCCATGATGGCAGATAGCAGATGTTGACCCTAGAAAAACTGTGTGCTTCCTCAAAATTTGGCTTGTCCAGGGGTGCCAACACCCCATCGCACACCACACTGCAGACAGGCAGGCAGGCTCCTACAATCTTTGCTGCATGAATCAACTTGCAGCCCATAGGACCGGCTCCTTCCTTCCCTTCGTGGGCCCCTCTCTTCAGGTAAGCCCCTATCTTTCAGGGCCATCTTTCCACCCCCAGGAATCGCTAGTGACCGTCCTTTTCAGGACAGCCACTCCAGCGATCAAAATTGCGGCTGTTTACCTTCTCTTAGAGCCGCATGCACCCCAATCAGTCACCCACAATCACCCCGGCCACCCGCCGCGCATAGCAGCGTTTTTTTCTGGCGATCTGCGGCTCTTTCCCGCATCCGCGCCAGTCCAGGCCTTATTCGCGGCCGCCGCAATTAGGAAAGACCGCGGCTTCAGCCGCGGCCTAGCGGCACGCCGCAAAAAGGAGCACTGACAGCCTGGAAATTTTCCTTGAATTGTCAGGGATCATCCCCCTATCCCTCCCTCCCCTGGATTAACAACCAGGTTATACCCACCAAGCCAAACAGCCCCCAAACCTGAGGCCTGTGGCCCGGTCGGCGGCCATCTTGGTACTCCTCAGCTACAGTGACACCCTTCTCCTCCCCCTCCCCCATTCCAAACAGTACTTGATCCAGGGTTTCGTCCGATCGCCTTTCAGGGATCAGGAAGGAATTTTTTTCCCTGCGGCAGCACATTGGCTTAGCACTGCCAGGGTTTTTTTGCCTTCCTCTGGACCAAGGCCAAGCGTGAGGATTCAGCGAATCTTCCCTCTATTGCAATTAATCCCCCCCCCCGGTGACTGGCAACAATGGTTAAACTGCGATACTCTGCAGAAACGATTTGGGGTCTGAGACAATTCGCAACAGTATTACCAGCCGTCACCAAAAAGGCCTTAAAAATAGACCAACTTTTGAGATTCGATCGACGATCGACCATCAAAAATTTCAACCATTTAACCCAGCTCAAGCACATATCATGTGCTTTGATCAACACAAGATCGGCAGTAAAACACCGATCAGAAATCCACGATTTCTTACTACAAAACGATCTAGACTGCCTCTTTATCACAGAAAGCTGGCTTTCAGACGACTGCAACACCATTCTTGGAGAATTGGTGCCAGAAAATTATCGCATCATAACGGAAAACAGAATAGGGCAAAGAGGAGGAGGCCTGGCGGTGATCCATAAGTTTCATATTGCAATCACTAAGCCGGTCCTTCAAAATCCTCTTCCATTTATGGAAACCCTTACTCTTCAACTTCAAACTAACCCCCAGGAGACTGTTCACATTCTCCTCTGCTATAGGCCACCTGGGCCAAAATCGCAGCTTCTACCATCATTAACGGAGTTCATATCCACTTATACCCTTAACAGCAAACATCTTTTACTGCTCGGGGACTTCAATCTGTGGGCCAACTCCTCACAGGATCCCATTGCGGATGCCTGCATCGATCACCTGGAAGGATTAGGACTACAGCAACTTATATGCGGGCCAACACATGCTTCAGGTCACACACTCGACCTAATTTTCAGACAAAATCTGAAAATAAACATTTTGGGAAATGAACCTTTGCCATGGACAGACCACCATGCAATTAGTTTCATAATTTCCAAAATTCCACCAGTTATAAAAGCACCCAAGCCGGTGACAATACACTGGGCTAGATCTCAGAAGAAGCTCCTTTCGGAACTCTTCAAATCTACCTTGGGAAACCGAATCGAAACTATTCATCCCAAGTTAGCAGCCTCAGATACACTGGATGCCATAAATGCAGCTCTGCTACAGTCAGCCGACTTAGTAGCACCGAAACGCAAAGTCCGCATCCGGAAAAAAAAGTCCGGCTGGTTCAACAACCAGCTGTCCCTACTGAAGCAAGAGCGCAGAAGGGCGGAAGCCGCCTGGAAAAGAAGCCCTTCAGAAGATCACCTCATCATCTACAAGGCAATAACAACACGATATCATAAAGAAATCTTCAAAGCCAAGAAACATCATTTTTCTATGGCGATTAACAGCGCCATGAACCGCCCCCGAGAACTCTTCAAGATGGTCACCCAGACTGAATCCGGGATGTCTTGAAGTCCCCAATTCAGACACCCAAGAGTTCTGTAATGAACTCGGATTTCTTCATCGACAAAATCGAAAGAATCCGGGTAAGTATTCTGCAAAATAATACCCCCCTCAGCCCCCTCTTCAATCAACTACAAAACACCAACAGAAACCTTCTACAATCAACTAAGTTCACTCTGGAACCCATCTCCATCGATACCACCAAAAATATCATTGGTGCGTTGCGGAACAGCACAGCACCCAATGACATCATTCCCACCAAGCTGCTGAAGGAATGTGCCGACATTCTGGCGCCTCCCATCACACAGCTTATAAATCAGTCATTTAAGGAAGGCATAGTGCCATCCCTGCTGAAAGAGGGAACAATCCAGCCCATCTTGAAAAAACCTAACTTGGATCCCAAGGACCTAACTCGCTGCCGCCCCATAACAGGCCTAAATATTCTCTCCAAGATAATGGAGAAAATAGTGGTACAACAGCTGCAACAGCATCTGGATACCCACAATCTACTCGATCCATTTCAATCAGGTTTCCGTCCCGGACACGGGACAGAAACGGCCTTACTCAAAATATGGGACGATGCCCTTGAGGCCGCAGACGAGGGAGAATCCTGTCTCCTGGTTCTGCTGGACCTAAGCGCAGCCTTTGACACAGTAGACCACAAACTGTTACTGATGCGACTGGCCGAGGTAGCCAGAATCGCAGAAGGTGATTTACCATGGTTTTCCTCCTTTCTTGAAAACCGATCACAAACAGTGAAACTGGGATCTTTCACGTCGGAAAAACGCACGGTGCCATGTGGAGTCCCCCAAGGATCCCCCCTGTCACCGGTGCTGTTCAACATCTATCTTCGCCCTCTCTTTGATATTATCAGTAGCCAAGAACTACTTTATCACTCTTATGCAGACGATACGCAATTGTATTTTCGCATCTGAAACAAAAAGGATCATCATCTCAGTTTAGAGAAATGTCTCTCTTTGATAGAAAACTGGATGACTAAGAGTTATCTTAAACTCAACAGTTCCAAAACAGAACTTCTTATTTTTCACGCCAGCCGAAAGAGTCAACTGGCAACAACCTGGACACCGCCGCCCATTCTGGGCCAAAGCATCACCCCTAGCTCCAAAGTCAAAAGTCTAGGAGTCATTTTTGACACCTTCATGACAATGGACGCACAAATAGGGTCAGTAGTCAGCGGATCGCACCATTTGTTGCGCCTACTAAGCAGACTTATTCCATTTATCCCCAAAGAAGACGTAGCAGTCGTGGTGGGAACAATCGTGAATTCCAGACTGGACTATGCCAACGCCCTCGGGCTCCCAAAGTACCAAATCGCTCGTCTGCAGGTCGTACAGAATACGGCCGCCAGACTGGTGACTGGGAAAAGGACATGGTAATCAATCTCACCTTCGCTGAGAACCCTTCACTGGTTGCCAGTAAAAGACAGAATTGTATTTAAAGCACTCTGCCTGACACATAAGTGCATCCATAGGAAGGCGCCGCAATATCTTTGCGACAAGATAGAACCTCACAATTCTAATCGCGTTCTGCGATCCACTGACCAAAATCTGGTCAAGGTTCCAAAAACCAAATACAAGTCCAAAGGAGAAAGAAGGTTTGCTTTTCAAGGTCCGAGACTATGGAACGCTTTACCAACCAGCGTTCGGTTGGAGGAAAACCACCTGACTTTCAGAAGACGGATTAAAACTCTGCTCTTTTGATGTCATGAGACATGAAACATCATGCGCCCAGAGGCGATTCAGTTCGCATGTGCCGCGCTATATAAGTTTTTCATTCATTCATTCATTCATGGGCAGATAGACAATGTTGTTCTAAGAAAATAAAAGGCTACGTTATGGCCTAGAGGTTACCATTGTTACCTTTTGTGCTATATAAGAATCTGTTTTTAGATTTGTTTAATAAAAAAAATGCCAGTTTATGGCAACAAAAAAAAAAAATGCCAATTTATGGCAAAAAAAAAAAAAAAAAAAAAGTTTATGGCAACTTAAAAAAAAAAAAAAAATGCCAGTTTATGGCAACTAAAAAAAAAAAAAAAAATTGTGTGTGAATATGCATCAAGTAAAATTTGGGTAAAACCAACAAGAAAGTGTGTCTTGTTTTTCTTAAATAACCTAGAACTTTAGATGTGTTTAGTTTTGGTGTTACCTGGGAAATGGTTTTTAGTTGATAATGAAAATACACTTGACACTACATGTAGTACACTATGAAAAATTAGGAGACACCTAAAATAAACACAAGGGAGACATAAAAAAAATTTATAAACAGATTTTTACTTGGTTTGGTACCAAAATTCTTACAAATTGGCTTGCGAGGGAATGGCCCCCCAATCCATGAAGTAGTCCACATATTGATCACTTTGGGGGGGCAAGCCAGTATGGGCAGGTTTGAGGCCCGGCAATGATAGTTTTGCATTCGTCAGTCCAGCCTCGGGCCCAACCGCGGTAATATAGGTCGGAGATTGTGGTCCCGGAGCCAGGAACACATGAACACGCACCCCTGCCAGTCCAGGAGGGCCACTCACGGGGGGTGGTGGGACCACAGACCAGAAATCGACGACCCCGGTCCAATGGCGTCTGTCCCTTAAATACTCCTCCCCAGCATGCACAGCGGGAAGATAAACCCCCACTGATTGGCTGCCGAAGGGGAACACCCAAAACACCTTAACCTGACTGCTGCCACCCTTGGCCTTGGGTGGTAACGACACCCCAGACAACATAAGTGGTCACTCACAGTACAGCCATGGCTGGAACAGAGGCCCAAAATTTGGAAAAAATAATACGGTCTGAGTCAACTAACTCTCAGGCCTCGTACACACGACCGAGTAACTCGTCGGCCTAAACATATCGTTTTCCTCGTCGAGTTCCTTGTTAGGCTTGTCGAGGAACTCGACAGGCTTTGTTTGCGTACACACGTTAAAGACCAAATCTCCTCGTTCTCAAACGCGGTGACATTCACCACGTACGACGGCACTATAAAGGGGAAGTTCGATTCCATTGGCGCCACTCTTGGGGCTCCTTTTGCTAATCTCGTGTTGCCGCGTGTTAGTAAAAGTTTGATGAGTGACGATTCGCGCTTTTCAGTCTTCGTGCTTTCAGATCGATTTCTGCCGTTCAGTTTGTGCTTGTGGGTTCGTATCTTGTTTATCAGGACTTGCGTTCAGGTCGTATTTGTTTTACATTGCGTTTCTGTCCGCTCGTTTTTGATTTTCAGGTCGTTCTTCATAGGACTTGCTGTTCTTCAGTGCGGTCTGTTTAGTGCGTTCTGATTAGACCAATGAGTTCATGGACCAAGAATTGGTTGCTCCGTAGGAACCAATTCTCTCACATGCCTCTGCTGCGGGAGATCCAGGAAAATAATCCTGATGATTACAGGAATTTTCTGAGGATGTCTGACCCCAGATTTCAGCACCTGTTGGCTTTGGTGTCGCCATATATCACCAGGCAGGACACCATTATGCGGGAAGCCATCAGCGCTGAGCAGAGGCTAGTTGCCACCTTACGTTATCTAGCAACTGGGAGAAGCCTTCAGGACTTAAAGTTCACGACGGGCATCTCCCCCCAGGCTCTGGGCCTCATCATTCCTGATACCTGCTCCCAGCCCAGCCTTACTGTCCATGAAAGCAGCCCAGCCTTACTGTCCATTAGGGATGAGCCGAACATACCCGGGTTCGATTCGCATCAGAACGTTCGAACAGACCGCGGGTTCGCGCGAACATTTAGAACCCCATTGAAGTCTATGGGACTCGAACGTTCGAATTCAAAAACGATCATTTTAAAGACCAATATTCAATTTAATGTTGGTAAACGTCTTTCAGAACCCGGGTCTTGCCCCAGGGAACATGTATCAATCGAAAAAAATATTTTAAAAACGGACGTTTTTGCGGAGCAGCGATTTTAATGATGTTTAAAGTGAAAAAAAAAATGAAAAATTCCTTCAAATATCACACCTGCTGTGTGTCTCTAGTAGTTTAGAAATGTCCCTGCACAACATTAAATTATTATAAGAACAAAGTAATTTAATACTGGTTGCGCACGTGCTGTGTGGGAACAATATCTCGATTATTTTAGGGGTGGTGGGGGGGTGGCATTATCTTTTTGGGAAAGCAAAATTGTAGAAAAAAGGGCACCCCTCAAACATACTGTAATTGTAGCGCAACAAAGAGCCACGTGCAAAGTATTGCATCAAAAATTGTTATTAGGCGCCCTTGTTACACAGGGGCATAAAAATGTGTCCGTAGGCGCAACATAACACTGCAACCCCTCCCAATATCTGTAATTGGAGCGCAACAAGGAGCCACGTGCAAAGTATTGCATCAAAAATTGTTATTAGGTGCCCCTGTTACACAGGGGCATAAAAATGTGTCCATAGGCGCAACATAACACTGCAACCCCTCCCAATATCTGTAATTGGAGCGCAACAAGGAGCCACGTGCAAAGTATTGCATCAAAAATTGTTATTAGGCGCCCCTGTTACACAGGGGCACAAAAATTGTGCCTTAGGCCACGTGCAAAGTATTGCATCAAAAATTGTTATTAGACGCCCCTGTTACACAGGGGCACAAAAATTGTGCCTTAGGCCTTAGGCCACATGCAAAGTATTGCATCAAAAATTGTTATTAGACACCCCTGTTACACAGGGGCAGAAAAATTAGGCCTTAGGCCTTAGGCCACGTGCAAAGTATTGCATCCAAAATTGTTATTAGGCGCAACATAACACTGCAACCCCTCCCAATATCTGTAATTGGAGCGCAACAAAGAGCCACGTGCAAAGTATTGCATCAAAAATTGTTATTAGACACCCCTGTTACACAGGGGCAGAAAAATTAGGCCTTAGGCCACGTGCAAAGTATTGCATCCAAAATTGTTATTAGGCGCAACATAACACTGCAACCCCTCCCAATATCTGTAATTGGAGCGCAACAAGGAGCCACGTGCAAAGTATTGCATCAAAAATTGTTATTAGACGCCCCTGTTACACAGGGGCACAAAAATTAGGCCTTAGGCCACGTGCAAAGTATTGCATCAAAAATTGTTATTAGGCGCCCCTGTTACACAGGGGCACAAAAATTAGGCCTTAGGCCACGTGCAAAGTATTGCATCAAAAATTGTTATTAGACGCCCCTGTTACACAGGGGCACAAAAATTAGGCCTTAGGCCACGTGCAAAGTATTGCATCAAAAATTGTTATTAGATGCCCCTGTTACACAGGGGCACAAAAATTAGGCCTTAGGCCACGTGCAAAGTATTGCATCAAAAATTGTTATTAGACGCCCCTGTTACACAGGGGCACAAAAATTAGGCCTTAGGCACTGGTGGCGGAGCACAGAAAAACAACATTTCTTACTAGCTAACAGCATGAAAAGTGAGGAGGAGAAGGATATTCCATCAGCAGCACAACAGGACAGTCACTCAGCATCAGCAGTCTCAAAGGGATCTGATATTTCAACACAAAATTCTTATTCAGTAACATCAGCATCAGGTGCTTGGTAGCCGGTGTTGATCCAAGCCTGATTCATTTTGATGAAGGTCAGTCGATCAACAGAGTCGGTGGAGAGGCGTACCCTGTGATCGGTCACAAAGCCTCCAGCAGCACTGAATGTACGTTCTGAAAGAACACTGGATGCAGGGCAAGCCAGTAGCTCAATTGCGTACTGTGCAAGCTCTGGCCAGTGATCCATCCTCAAGACCCAGTAAGCCAGAGGATTTTCCGTGGGGAAGGTGTCCAAGTCGGATCTTGCCGCTAGGTATTCCCGGACCATGTAAACCAGACGCTGGCGATGGTTGCTGGAACCAGTCAGACCTTGGGGCTGCGGACTAAAAAATTGTCTGAACGCATCGGTCAGACGGCCACCTTCTCCACCGCTCCTTCTCTGACTCACCGAAGCCTCAGCAAGACGTTGTCCAGGGCCAGGTTTTGGTAATCCCCCCGGTTCTGGGAACGCATTGCACAGACCCTTCTGCAAGGCCTCCCGCAGTAGTTTCATCTTCTGCTCCCTCTGCGATGGCAACATAAGATCCGTTACCTTACTCTTGTAACGTGGATCAAGGAGAGTTGCCAGCCAGTAATGATCCCTCTCCTTGATAGCACGTACACGAGGATCCTTACGCAGGCTTTGCAGAATCAGGGAGGCCATGCAGCGTAGGTTTGCAGAGGCATTCGGGGCACAGTCCTCTGGGTCACTGAGGACGACAGGATCCTCAGCCACCTCATCCCAGCCACGTAAAAGTCCATGTGTTCCTTGGGACTGTAAATGATCCCTTGAAGACTGCTGCTGTTGATGCTGAGTGCTAGGCTCCACCTCCATGCTGCTGATACAATCCTCCTCCTCCTCCTCTTCCTCATCCTCCTCCTCCTCTTCCTGTGTTCCAGGTGGGCAAGCAGGAACAGTGTCTGGATAAAGGGGGCCTTGAGAGGTAAGGAAGTCCTCCTCTTCCTCCCTCTGTTCTGCCTCAAGGGCCCTGTCCATTATTCCACGTAGGGTGTGCTCCAACATGTGAATAAGCGGGACAGTCTCACTGATGCATGCACTGTCACTGCTCACCATCCTCGTGGCCTCCTCAAATGGTGACAGGACAGTGCATGCATCCCTGATCAAGGCCCACTGGCGTGGTGAAAAAAACCCAAGCTCCCCTGAGCCAGTTCTGCTGCCATATTGGCACAGGTACTCATTGATGGCCCTCTGCTGCGTGTGCAGCCGCTGCAGCATGGCCAACGTAGAGTTCCATCTGGTGGGCATGTCACAGATTAGGCGGTTCTTGGGCAGGTTGTATTCCCTCTGGAGGTCTGTCAGCCGAGCAGTGGCATTATATGACCTCCGGAAATGCACACAGACTTTCCTGGCCTGCCTCAGGACATCCTGTAAGCCAGGGTACCTGCCCAAGAACCGCTGCACCACCAAATTGAGAACATACGCAAAACAGGGCACATGGGTGAGTTTTCCACGTCGCAGGGCAGAGAGGAGGTTGGTGCCATTATCGCTGACCACCATTCCAGGCTTCAGCTGGCGTGGCGTCAACCACCTCTGAGCCTGCCCCTGCAGAGCTGAAAGAACCTCTTCCCCAGTGTGGCTCCTGTCTCCCAAGCACACCAGCTCTAGGACCGCATGGCATCTCTTGGCCTGCATTCCTGCGTAGCCCGTCGTACGCCTACGGAGCACGGCTGGTTCTGAGCCAACATCACCACAGGAAGAGGCCACAGAGGAAGAAGAAGAGGAGGGGGTGGAGGAGAGAGGTGTGTCACAAGCAGTTGTAGTGTTTTGGAGGCGTGGTGGTGGAACAACCTCCAAAACTACTGTGCCTTGACCTGCGTCCTTCCCAGCTGCCAGCAGAGTCACCCAATGGGCCGTAAAAGACAGGTAACGTCCCTGTCCATGCCTGCTGGACCATGAGTCAGCGGTAAGATGCACCTTACCACTGACCGCCCTGTCCAGCGAGGTATGGACATTGCCTTCCACATGCCGGTAGAGAGCCGGAATCGCCTTCCGTGAAAAAAAGTGGCGTTTGGGTACTTGCCACTGAGGTACTGCACATTCCACAAACTCACGGAAGGGGGCAGAATCTACCAACTGAAAAGGTAGCAGTTGAAGTGCTAGCAATTTTGCTAAGCTAGCATTCAACCGCTGGGCATGTGGATGGCTGGGAGCGTACTTCTTTCGGCGCTGCAGCAGCTGGGGCAGGGAAATTTGTCTGGTAATATCAGTAGATTGGCCGGATGTACTACCACTACTACGTTGTGACACACCTATTTCTACACCTTCGGTGCAGGCTGCAGAGAGGACTAGGGGTCTAGTGGGGTTTGAGGTCACAGAAGGGCAAGGGGAGGACCGCTTTGGTCTTTGGTGTGGGTCTTTCTGGTATGCCTGCCAACGAGCTGCATGGCAGGTCGACATATGTCTGGACAAGCATGTGGTGCCCAAGCGGGTGATGTTTTGGCCACGCGAGATACGCTTGAGACATATGTTGCAAACAGCAAAGGTAGCATCTGATGGACAGGTTTCAAAAAAGGCCCACACCAAAGAACTTTTGCTGTACCGTTGAGACACAGCAGCGCCACGTAATGCAGTTGGTGTACTGCCCTTAAGCTGACCCCTGGAGGGCTTCCTGCCTCTTTGAAGATGTGCCTGTGCCTCGTCCTCTTCCTCCTCCTCCTCTCTCCTACCAGGCACCCAGGTAGAGTCAATGACCTCATCATCCCCTCCCTCCTCATCATCACTGGCGACAACCTGGCAGTATGCTCCAGCTGGGGGAACATCACTCCCAGATTGTTGTCCCTCTCGGCCACCCCCTCTCCCTGGGCTCACATCAATGCCTTCCTCTATCAGTGTTCCGTCATCGGAGTCTTCAAAACGCTGTGCATCTTCAGCTAGCATGTACCCAACACTGTGTTGAAACAGTTCGGGGGACTCCTCAGGAGGACACGGTGGGACTAGGGAAGGATTGTGTGATCCCATTGTGCAGAGGGTAGAGGACGCCTTGGCAGCTGCTTTGCCAGACAAACTATAATCAGTCTGTGTGAGAGAGGATGAGGAGGATGAGGACGGCTTGGTCATCCACTCAACTAATTTCTCAGCATGTTGAGGCTCAACACGGCCAGCTCCCGAAAAGAAGGACGAGCGGCCACGGCCACGTGCTGAAGAGGATGCACCACATCCATCACCAGCGTTACCTCTAGATGCAGAGCCTGCTTGCCCTCGTGACTCTCTGCCTCTCTTTGTCCTTCCAGCCATAGTTATGCGTTCAGGTGTTATGTAACAAAATAGTCGCTGTCACACCGACTGCGTTCAGATGGTATTAAACAGCAACCCCACAGTAAGAGCGACTTGGCTCAAGTGTAAAGTAACAAAATAGTCGCTGTCACACCAACTGCGTTCAGATGGTATTAAACAGCAACCACACAGTAAGAGCGACTTGGCTCAAGTGTAAAGTAACAAAGTAGTCGCTGTCACACCGACTGCGTTCAGATGGTATTAAACAGCAATCACACAGTAAGAGCGACTTGGTTCAAGTGTAAAGTAACAAAATAGTCGCTGTCACACCAACTGCGTTCAGATGGTATTAAACAGCAACCACACAGTAAGAGCGACTTGGCTCAAGTGTAAAGTAACAAAATAGTCGCTGTCACACCGACTGCGTTCAGATGGTATTAAACAGCAACCACACAGTAAGAGCGACTTGGCTCAAGTGTGAAGTAACAAAATAGTCGCTGTCACACCAACTGCGTTCAGATGGTATTAAACAGCAACCACACAGTAAGAGCGACTTGGCTCAAGTGTAAAGTAACAAAATAGTCGCTGTCACACCGACTGCGTTCAGATGGTATTAAACAGCAACCACACAGTAAGAGCGACTTGGCTCAAGTGTAAAGTAACAAAATAGTCGCTGTCACACCAACTGCGTTCAGATGGTATTAAACAGCAACCACACAGTAAGAGCGACTTGGCTCAAGTGTAAAGTAACAAAGTAGTCGCTGTCACACCGACTGCGTTCAGATGGTATTAAACAGCAATCACACAGTAAGAGCGACTTGGTTCAAGTGTAAAGTAACAAAATAGTCGCTGTCACACCAACTGCTTTCAGATGGTATTAAACAGCAATCACACAGTAAGAGCGACTTGGTTCAAGTGTAAAGTAACAAAATAGTCGCTGTCACACCAACTGCGTTCAGATGGTATTAAACAGCAACCACACAGTAAGAGCGACTTGGCTCAAGTGTAAAGTAACAAAATAGTCGCTGTCACACCGACTGCGTTCAGATGGTATTAAACAGCAACCACACAGTAAGAGCGACTTGGCTCAAGTGTGAAGTAACAAAATAGTCGCTGTCACACCAACTGCGTTCAGATGGTATTAAACAGCAACCACACAGTAAGAGCGACTTGGCTCAAGTGTAAAGTAACAAAATAGTCGCTGTCACACCGACTGCGTTCAGATGGTATTAAACAGCAACCACACAGTAAGAGCGACTTGGCTCAAGTGTAAAGTAACAAAATAGTCGCTGTCACACCAACTGCGTTCAGATGGTATTAAACAGCAACCACACAGTAAGAGCGACTTGGCTCAAGTGTAAAGTAACAAAGTAGTCGCTGTCACACCGACTGCGTTCAGATGGTATTAAACAGCAATCACACAGTAAGAGCGACTTGGTTCAAGTGTAAAGTAACAAAATAGTCGCTGTCACACCAACTGCTTTCAGATGGTATTAAACAGCAACCACACAGTAAGAGCGACTTGGCTCAAGTGTAAAGTAACAAAATAGCCGCAGTGACACCAACTGCCTTTAGTTGCTATTAAACAGCACGCACGCAGTAATAGCGACTGCGGTCAAATGCGATTTAACAGCACGCACGCAGTGACACCAACTGCCTTTAGTTGCTATTAAACAGCACGCACGCAGTAATAGCGACTGCGGTCAAATGCGATTTAACAGCACGCAGTGACACCAACTGCCTTTAGTTGCTATTAAACAGCACGCACGCAGTAATAGCGACTGCGGTCAAATGCGATTTAACAGCACGCACGCAGTGACACCAACTGCCTTTAGTTGCTATTAAACAGAACGCACGCAGTAATAGCGACTGCGGTCAAATGCGATTTAACAGCACGCACGCAGTGACACCAACTGCCTTTAGTTGCTATTAAACAGCACGCACGCAGTAATAGCGACTGCGGTCAAATGCGATTTAACAGCACGCACGCAGTGACACCAACTGCCTTTAGTTGCTATTAAACAGCACGCACGCAGTAATAGCGACTGCGGTCAAATGCGATTTAACAGCACGCACGCAGTGACACCAACTGCCTTTAGTTGCTATTAAACAGCACGCACGCAGTAATAGCGACTGCGTTTCTGTGCAATTCAATAGCCCAGTTGCATTAACAGCGACTGCGCTTCTGTGCAAATAAATTGCACACGTGCAGTAACAGGTAATGCGTCTGTGTGTGCAATTAACTAGCACACGTTAAATAACACAGAATAATTATATTTAAAGTAAATCCCTAATGCAGGCAATACAACACGTTAGAGCGCTGCATGTAGAACAATCTCCTGCCTGATAGATAAACTAGCTGAGCTGTACAGTTTATAAATATATTGACAACGCCTAAGGATGTGAATATATTCTCTACAAACTGTACTTTTAACTATACTGACTACACTTCCTACTCTATCTATCTATCTATCTATCTATCTATCTATCTATCTATCTGGTTAAGACACTGTGTCTCTATCTCTCTATCTCTCTCTGTCTGACTGACTGATCTTCTCTAGAACCGCCAACACACTACACTAGGCAGCCGTGCAGGCTGCCTTTTATAGTGGGGGGCGTGTACTAATCCCCCTGAGCCATAATTGGCCAAAGCCACCCTGGCTTTGGCCAATTATGGCTCTTCGTTTTTTGAGCGCTGTGATTGGCCAAGCATGCGGGACATACAGCATGCTTGGCCAATCATCAGCGCTCAACGCCCCAGTGAATTATGGGACGTTTTGCGTCACTCGAATTTGGCGCGAACGACCCGTTTTGTTCGAGTTTCGACGAACGATCGAACGACCGATGTTCGAGTCGAACATACGTTCGAATCGAACGCGGAGCTCATCCCTAGTCTGGGATTGTGATCTACTAAGTAGGCCCGGTAGTCAGACTGGGTCTACGTTTGCAGAGTGGTCCTGTGCTGCCCGTCCCGGAGGGAGGAAGCCACTTAATGAAGAACCTATCTTGGAGAGCACCGAGCACGAAGCTGGTATCTCAGGAGAGGCCTTGAACTTCATCGAAGGACGCACCATTACTGAAAGGCTGAATGATGGTCGCCTGTCAGTTCTAAGTTTACAAGAAGTTAATCGGGAGAGATCCGGGTGCTGAATCCTGTGTTGAGAGGATTTTGGACCGAACATACCTCCATCTGTGGGAGGGTCTGTGGCAGAGACTTTACCAATTTCCGTGTGCCATCCCGGCTGCTAGGCTAGTGAGAGAGGCCTATCCGGGTGCGCAATACCTACTCTGGCTAGAGTGGCGACGAAAGCTGCGTTGCTGGAAGCAGGAGTGTTTCCGGACAGAAGTTGTACACCTGAACCTATTACCTGTTACCCTTCCAACTCTTCAACTACTTATTTTATTCTTTTACCAAGTTCAGCAAATAAATCAAAGAAAAATAAGTCTAAAGTGTGAACTTTTTCTCAACTCTCATCTGAAACCCTAGACGGCGAGGAAATAGAGGTAACATGCCACCCAAAACAAACCAGCAGCTCCTTCGGGGGTAGTTCTACACAGAGAATATGAAATGTTGGGGTAACGTATTCTAAAAGGTAATCCCTTTGTAGCACTACCCCGGAGGAGCTGCTGGTTTGTTTTGGGTGGCACAATTACTTTGTGGCTCTTTAGAATTCCTAGGGGTTAATGGTGCATATAGCAGTAGTAAAGGAATGTCTGCAACAAGTGTCTTTTGCTGTGCTCTTTTTTACCCAGCCGGGTAAAAACAATAAAACTTGTGGTGAGGAAAGTAGAGTTGAAGAAAGAAAGAGGATAGCAAATTCAGGCGTAGCAATAGGGAAACAGTCCTGCTCCCACGTATAACACTCCTCTGCGCCACTCCTGCTTACGTGGGAATAGCGTTCATGGAAAGGCCTCTCTCACCGACCTGGCAGCCAGAGCATCTCTCGAACCTTTGAGGAAAAGTCTATGCCACAGACCCTCCTGTAATGAACTTGGATTTCAGGAAAAGTCTCTGCCACAGATCCTCCTGGAATTAACTTCAGGGAGACACATCTGCCACAGGCCCTCTCTGATTGCAAATGCAGAGCCAATCCTCCTCGAAAGAATTATGCCTGGATCTCCTTCTTAAGGTCGCCCAGGTACCGACTGACAGGTGATCAATCCTTCAATGTCCGGCTACCTTGATCCCCGGTGGATTGTCAAGACCCTATTGGATTGCCAGCCTCTCAATAGCTCTCCTCAGATGGACTCCTGACCGAACAGCTATACCACTTGGGATCTTAAAAAGTAGGAACCCAGTCGATCACTGGGTACCCGCCGCTGCTCAAATGTTCCGGACCAACATGGTCCCGGAACCAGGAACACCACGTAGGCCATAACTCCGGGGCACCGTGATGTGGTCACCCTAAAGGTGGGTGCCACACTGGACGAAGAAGACCCAGAACAAATGGCGTCTGCCCCATAAATACCCTCACCCAGCATGCACAGCGAGGCTCAACCCTCCTGATTGGCTGCTGAGGAAGAGCACCCAAACTCCACTGCTGCCATCTACTGCACTGGGGTGGGATTAGCACCCCAGCACAACAGAATGAGCCCACAGAACAGGCAAGCTGAGACAGAGACCCAATTTTAACATTTAACCAGATCAGAGTTTAACTGCACTCTAAATTTAAATAGCACTTTGAAGTAACCAGGAGCAACTCCTAGATATGAGAAATGGAGCACAAAGCTGCAGGAACAATGAAAACAACATTTCTATAAATTACTTAAAGTTGTTATTAGCGTTATGCAATAATATATATTATTTATTATCCCACTTCAGCGCCATCCAGGGCCATATTTATCCTAAAGTATATATAAAAAAACAAAAACAAAAATGTAATCAGTTGCCAGTCCTTAGATGTGGTGGCTGCATTGGTTTCCTTTTTCCTGGCAAGCTCTTTAGGTATTTCTCTGTGCTTGCAGAAAGTATACTTAACCTCAGAAGAAAAATTGAATGCAGTTACCACATCAAGGGACTAGTAAAAATGGTTGTCTCCAGGAACGGAAATGAACCACATGCCGCCCGCCATATAGCAGAATGACCGCGGCAAAGAGGTTGTGTTATCCTTATCAGACATCATATGATGGGGGTGTGCAGCACGGCGATTGGAGGTGCTGTGTGTCAGTCTGATGCACCACAACTCTGATCGTGGTATGAAGCCTCTGACAGAGGCTTCTTACCTTGTGATCAGCTGTGACCATTTACCAGAAAGTGCTGGTAAACGGCTCTCCTCGGTTCATGCTGACAGGGAGAGCCGATCGAAGGTTTTAAGTTACAGAGGAGGTATTTTGCTAGAATTATTGCTCTTGCTCTAACAATTGCGTCGATACCTCACATGTGTGGTTTGAACCATTACGTATGCGTTCGCTTCTGCGCATGAGCACGGCGGGACAGGGCACGTTAAAAAAAAAATATCTTATTTATTTTACTTTTTTTATTTTTTCATTGTTCCTTTAAAAAAAAATCCCCTTTAAGACTATTGAGTGGAAGTGACGTTTGATGTCGCTTCAGTCATCCAATGGTATGAAGTCGAGTGGGGGCCATCAATCCCTCACTCGACTCCATGCCTCAGAGGGGAAAGGATCCAATTGTCTCCCCTGCTACAAACGGCAACCGGTAAGTGGCAGAGACAACCGTGGCGGGAAGGGGGTGGTCACCTCTACCGCCGTTGTTAAAGTGACCTCACTGCAAATCCACCACAGAGACCACTTTTATCTGAAAGCGGACCGCCCGCCATCTTTAAAAATACCAGGGTTATGGCAGCTATCTGCTGCCATAACAACTGTATTCAACGTCAAAGTACTGACGTATAACGATAGCGGGTGGTCCGGGAGTGGTTAAAGCAGAGCTCCACCCAAAAGGGGATGCCCCACTTGCTCCACTTGTTTAGGGGAGAGCAGGTACCTAGTTGTAACAGTTTGGCCCCCTTCCTTCCTCTGCAGTCTACTGGGACACATCACAGGTCCCAGAAGACTACGGGACCATTCACAAGATGCAGCATGACTCGGGACTCGCAAATACACAGTATGAAACAAGCTATGAAGGCACAAGGCTTTATTTTACTACAGATGCCTACGCCTGCACCCAAAGCCGATTGAAGAATCGGTTTGAGTGAGGACATTGCTGGATCACTGGACAGGTAAGTGTCCTTAAATTAAAAGTCAGCAGGTACAGTATTTGCAGCTGCTGACTTTTCATTTTTTTCTGAAGTAGCCTGTAGGGTCCTCACTTCCACATCACGCAGACACTCAGAAGACATAATTATGAAAACGCCAGCATTATGAAAAGACTAGATTTACATAAATGAACCTTGAGCTTCCAAAGATGATAAACAGGAAACAGCTGGGGTAGGAAGTGGGCCATCAGCGTGACAAGAAGGCTGTTTATTGTTTCACCAAGTGACCTGCAATCACTATATCATCCATTTACACAGCATTGTTCAGTCTAGTTGCTTGTGAAAAAGTCTGCAGTGAACTTGTTTATAAGTAAAGCTTGGTACACACTATTTGTCTTTTTCTGTTCAACCCAGCAGGTTGAACATAAAAAAATTGTTAGCTCCGGTCAGAGCCACTGTACTAACTATGTTAAGTAAGTACTGCAATCTCCCCTACTGTTGTGTTCTGATAGGGGGAGGCCCCTCTCCCAAAACACTCCAATCAGCACTCTCCATCATTGGCTGAGAGCGCTGATCGGGAGTCGGTCGGGTGCCGGTTTTCCGGGGCCAAAAAGTCAAGCTGTTTTTTGTTTTTTTAACCCGACATTCGGCCCGTGTGTACTCAGCTTAACAGGGAATGAATTCAGAAAATGTCAAACAAGATAAAGAATTTAACTGGCAAGAGTTTAACCACTTCAATACCCAACACTTTTACCCCTTCCTGCCCAGGCCAATTTTCAGATTTCGACGCTCTCACGCTTTCCATGGCAATTACACTTTTTTTAACGATATAAATTAAAACTAATATATATTTTTTTTTAAAACACACGTTTCTGTTATAAAATTTTGCAAATAAATAATCTTTCTCGAGACGAAGACACGTGATCCCGTGTCGTAACGCGTAGGGATTGGACGGACGTACACCTGGAGTGACGTAAGCTGGCGCTGTGGACGCCGCTTGTTTTTTAAACTGCTGCACGATTTTATTGTGTTTTGATGTAAGCACAGGTTTTTCTGCAATAAATATCCCTGAGTCTTACTGTACTTCACTATTGGAGTCCCTCCTTTTGTTCTCTCCCTTTTTCCATCCGGGTCTGAGCATTATCTGGATCAGCTGAGGAGACGGTTTACCTGTTTTTAAGGAGGATTGGCTGAGACTATATATAGAGGACTGCCAGTGAGGTTTATACTAGATGCCCTTTACTATCGGCCTGGAGGTAAGAGTCCTGTGAGCCCAGTGAGGGATAGGTCTATTCATCTGTCAACTATCCTTATCTGACTGAGTGGAAATTCATTAATACCAGCAGTTCCATTTGGCAGCACCTATTTATTTATTTATTTATTCATTTATTATGGGACTATTTTGCACATTATCACTTTATTATTTTCAATTGGCATTGGTGATTTATTGATATATTCATCTACCTTTATGGGACTTCATTGCACTTTATTGTCGGATTCACTCATTCATTGAGCTTGCGAGCTCTCTTATTATTTTTCACTCATTTTTTTTTTCACTCATCACTTTGAGTTTTGTTTCTTGTTTACACTTACCATGTTTGTGTGATACGTTGCGCAGAATCCCATTTTTTATTAATCTTTCTTCATAAATGCAGGTCAAAATGTATTTTGCTATTTATCTTTGGTACATAACCCAAATGAGTGCATATGTTGTACTCTGTGTGAAAGTTAGAGAGTCTATAAACTATAGTATAGATATTTGAAAATTCATCAGTCCTGATGTACGGTAATATATAAACATAATTTTGCCACGCTAATAATAATGCTATACAAAATACACCAAATAAGTACAATAATAAAAATAAAAATAATGATGTAAGTCCATGTTAAGTGCATTTGATGAGAACGACAGTCTCAATCCTATATTACACACACTGCTGTGTGATAGAAGGTGTCTGATTCTGAACAATTCCATAATCACTATGTGAACCGTCATATTAAATATACATGGCAACAATTATGATGCAAGATTCCACCATAAAATCTAATTAAAAATGCCAACATAGTGTGAATCCGTAAGAAACTTTTAATGAAAGTAAAGTTGAGAGCGGATGAAAGAGTCAGGGGTTTGCGGATAGGCCCAGTGGAGGAGAAGCTGTCTCTGTATGCGGATGATACTCTCCTCTACTTGGCGGACGCCTCATCCTCATTGCGGGTGGCCTTGGACCTGATCGACTGCTTTGGTTGATATTCGGGCATACGCGTCAACTGGGACAAATCGGTCCTTTTCCGGCTTCATTCCTCTTTTTTGCAACCCTCGACCCACACGCTGCTTTGCTGGGTGAATGAGTTTAAATATTTGGGTATTAGGGTTGGCATTGGGGTGGGTGAGTATTTTAGTAAGAATGTTCAGCCACTTATGTCCCAACTGGCTACTAAATGCACGGCGTGGCGATCCCCCTAACACCGGTGGGTAGGGTTAATCTGTTGAAAATGGTCTACCTTCCAAAGTTCCTATACTTTTTTCGTAATACCCCCTCGCACATACCTAGGTCGTTCTTTAAACGGTTGGAGAGTCTGCTGTTATCTTTTGTGTGGGCTGGGCGACCTCCCCGAGTGGCGAAGCAAATCCTCTACCTCCCTTTATCTGGAGGGGCTAGCACTTCCGAATTTTGTGATCTACTACTGGGCGGCGGTGCTGGTCACGGTTCGGTGGTGGTTCTCCCAGCCCAGGCAGAACCCGGCAGTCACGCTGGAGGCGGCTATTCTGGGCTCATATGCGACCCTGAGTAATTTGCCATTCCGGGGTCTCAGAGCGAATCCCTCTATGACGACCCTCATGCGGACCACAGTTAAGGTCTGGCAGGAGGCTCGGCTTATCTATAGGAAGCCTGCCCATGTATCCTTGCATATGCCCCTGTGGAGCAATCCCATGCTGCCCCATCTGAACAGCATCCCCGACCCCTCACGTTGGGCTAAGAAGGGTTTTCTTAAGTTGAATCAGATAGTTCAGGAGGGCAGGCTCATGCCCTTTCGGGAGTTGCGACGTGTACATGCCTTGCCGATCTCTTTTCAATTTAGGTACTGGCAGCTTGCGCATGCATTCAGAGCCCAATTCCCTGACCCTCTGACCCTGGAGTCGGACTCTATTGAACGTCTCCTGGCCTCCAGTGTAATGACGCGCCCCCTATCGTCCTTATACCTGCGTCTAACGATGATGAATGACACCAAGTTTACTAGGACCTGGAAGTCGTGGAAGACTGACATTCCCTCCCTGGATGAGGAGGGCTGGGAGGATTGTATCTCTTCGTACATCCCCTCTTTGATCGCTGCGAAGGACAGATTCATACAATTCAAATTCCTCTGCAGGGCCTATTACACCCAGGGATGGACTGGCCATTGGGACTACAGGGAGTTTCCCGGTGGGCCGATGGCTCAGTGGGCCGGCTTCAGTGACAGCGGACCACCACCGCCCCCATCCGCTCCTCTGTCTCTCCCTTCCCGCAGCACTCACCTCCTCTCCCTTCCCGCAGCACTCACCTGGGGGGAACAAAGAAGCAGGGGGAGGACCAGAGGAGCAGGGACGATGACAGGCGAGCACGGGGGAGGGGACAGACAGCTGACTCAATAGCTATGGTCTGGGAGTTTCTCACTTCTGCCTAATCTTGTCCCATGGTGGGGGCACCGAACTGATTCTTTTCCCCCGGGTGAAATATTGTCTAGCTTCCCCACTGGTACTGCCTATAAGAGTACCAGTACCAGCCGTTCTACTCTAATAAAGTAGAACGGCAAGTGAAGGGCGAGAGGGGGCTTGGGTGGCCGGGTGGGAGTTGTCCGGCAGCCATGGGAGAGACCTGTCAAAGTGGGCCAGTCTGGATGAAGTCCAGGGCCAAATTTTTGTCCCAGTCCAGCCCTGATTACACCCCACAGCGGTTGGCTCGTATTTATCCGTTGAGGGACCCTAACTGGCAGAGGTGTAAAATAGAACTGGGAACATTTTGGCATATGGTCTGGGCGTGTCCTAGGCATATGGTCTGGGCGTGTCCTAGGCGTGTCCTAGGCTCCAGACTGACTGATGTGAGTGGGACGGGTATCCCGGTTGACCCGACAATCCTGTTACTTAGCCACCTAAAGGACATCACGGGAGATAGATACTGTAAACTGCGACTGACTTTTGCACTTTTTTATGCCAGACGTGAGATATTGTTGAGATGGAAATCAGAGGACCCTCCCACCTGTGCCTCTTGGCAACGCACTATGAATTCGGTCCTGCCCCTATATCAGCTGACCTATGAAAATAGACAATGCCCGGACAAGTTTGACAAGATCTGGTCCAGTTGACGGGAACTCGGGTTGCTCTCGACCCTCCCCCTCTCCTGATTGAGGAGGGGTGCCCACGGCGGCCCCATGGAATGAGATAGCCATTGTTCGAGGTCCCCCCCCCCTCCCTACTACACTCCTGTACACTTTATGTTTCAAGGTTTGTGTGGGTTGGTTGGGTGGGGTTTGCTGGGACTCACTAGTTTGTCATCCTTTCTGATATAGACTGTGCCTGGGGTCATACCCTTGGTCGGGTAGCTATTCATGCTCCTGATACTGGATTTGTACATCAATGTATTTACTGTAGTGCAACTGTAATGTAATGCTAATTTGTCTAATAAACTTTTCCCTGTTAAAAAAGTGTAAAACTATTTACATGTGAGTAAAAAAAACAGCGCTGTACATATGAGGCATTCCCAAATGATGTATTAAGTGCTTTCCAGATAGTACAAACAATTAAAACAGGCGTGGCAACGCATTAAAACACTTTTTTGTTTTTTAAGTATTTATGGATTTATTATTGTGTTGCACAAAATATGTGTGTATGCCATTAGGGTAGACTGGGTAATGCTACCTGTAAGACCTTGTATGGTATATTTGTTAAATTCTCCCCACACACATATCTATATTGTGTCCTTGCTGAGAGCAGTATTAGGGCTCATTAACACTTGCATCGACTTCAACATTCATTAAAGCGCCTACTGCTTCGACATGCTTTTTTGATGTGTTTTTGATGCTTCGGTGGTGCTTCGATAATGGCTTGGTGGTGCTTTGATGATGTTTTGGTGGTGCTCATCTCAGCTTTGGTAGTTTTTTCTCAGAGACCACTCCTTAGTGAAGGCCTTCATACAGGCTGTCACTCAAATAATTGTTCCTCCAGTGTCTCTGTGGGATCTCAGCTTGGTTCCAGTGGTTCTTCAGAAACCATTCTTTAGCCTAATAGGAATATTCCTTAATCTTTCCTTACTTACAAGGCTGCTTTTCTCATCGCCATCACTTTGAGACAAATCTCTGAGTTGGCAGGCTTAAAGCTGAATTATAGGTATGGCAATTTTTATGTGGGATTCCCCTTGGAAGTTGAAGATCCCTGTATTATGCACAGCTACTACAGTGATAAGGCTCCATTCACACCTAGGCAGACAAATTTGCGGCGTTTTGTCACCGCAAATCGCGGTACAAATAGCGGCGTTTTGTACAGCGATTTGCGGCGACAAAACGCCGGTATTGTCCGCCTAGATGTGCCCCAGATTGACCCCCTCTATGGAGATGGTTCCCATCTCCTAGCCGAACGCCGAAAGCCGCCTGAAAAAAAGGTCCGGGACCTTTTTTCAGGCGGCAGGCGTCCGGCGTTCAGCGTGGAGATGTGAACCGTCTCCATAGAGGGACCTGTGTTTTCATCCCTCTGGCGGCAGCGGCGTAGCACTACAGGTGTAAAAACGCCTAGGTGTGAATGGGGGCTTAGTGCTAGCTTCTGGGTCCCATGCAGAGTGGACGATTGAGCAAGGTGGAGATCATGACATCACTTCCCCACCTCTCCATCCTGTCTAATCAGAGAATGCTTTGCATTCATTGAGAAAATGCAAAGTGTTGAGTAGGCAACCTCCTGTGTTTACAATGAAGCAGGGGAGCCACTGTGAGGCCTTGTACACACGTCCAAAAATCTCGTCAGGAAAAACCCGTCATTTTCCCTGCCGAGATTCTTGGCAAGAAACTCTTCCCGCCGGAGTGTACTGACTTTCATTTCAAAAGAACCGCGGTTCTCTTGAAAGGAAAGAACACAGTGACGTCGTCGCGTATGACGAGCATGCGCTCGTCACATTCGATGCCGTCGCCGCCATCTTGCTTCACCCTACCTATGCCGTGGAAGCTACCGTGCATGCGTCAAAGTCATTTCGAGCATGCGCAGGGTTTCCACGGAGACAGGTAAGTATACACATTCTCAGGTTTCTTGTCAGGAAACAGGCCGTCAAGAGTCTCTCTTTTTTTCTCGTCGAGATTCTGGCCAGATTTCCAGACGAGAAACCTGAATGCCTCGTACACACGAACGGGAATCTCGGCAAGAATCAGTTTTCTTGCTGTTTTTTGCCGAGAAACCTGGTCGTGTGTACGAGACCTGAGAGCTAAAGGAGGCGTCATACGCTTCATTAAACTTTTTTTTTCCCGGAGATCTTCTTTAACAATATGACTCCTTTCACACTGAGGGCGTATTGCAGGCACTATAGCGTTAAAAATAGCGCCTGCAATCCGCCCTAAAAGTGCTGCTCTATTGTCTCCAGTGTGAAAGCCCGAGGGCTTTTTTACACTAGAGCGTTAAAAAAAGTCCTGCTAGCTGCATCTTTGAAGCGGTGAAGGAGCAGTGTGTATACGCTGCGCATATGCTTCAGCAGCACATTGTGGGCGTTTTTAACCCTTTCTCGGCTGTCCCCGCTAGCGGCCAAAATGTGCAAACAATCTGTCTATAGCATTGGTGGTAAAAATAGCGGCATTTTACCGCCGAAGCTATGGGCGGCTCAGTGTGAAAGTGGTCTAATGTATAGATTGTGCCTTCAATAATGTTGTTGTAGATGTTTCCTTGAGATAGCTAAATTATATCTAAAGCCAAAAAAGTTTTTTTCAATTAGAGTAATAGCGTAAAGGAGGGTTAAAACCTGTCAGTTGGTTTTTGTTTTTTTGTCATCTGTATCTCCTTAGGGAGATTCCTCCTCACTTCCTGCAGACTCAGCAGGAAGTGAGAGGATATCTTTCCATTGTTAACAATATACCCTCTTTGACAGTTGTCACAAGAGAAGTGTCTCCATTAAAAGTTTTCCTCTCTGTCCCTGCTCCCTCACATTCCTTCCCGGAGACATTGATAATCAGTACAATTAGAGAGCCAGGACAGAAAAAACTGACATTATTTATAACTCCTCACCACTCTCAGCACTTTATCCAACATTAAAAAAAAAAATAATTTCTTTAGTTGTAATAAAATTAGAGTTACTGTATATCTAAAATAACAGTCTTTGCTGTATAGGGTTGGGTCCAGCTGTGGTTTCATGGCTCATCACTTATTATTTATGTGCCATGCTTGTTTTATTCTCTATATAGAACCCTAAAGGGAATGGAAAATAAACCTTGTATTCTGTGCACTTTGCTGGGAAATGTCTTCAGTCCTGATTCTCAGCAGTTTGTGGTAGTTCAACATTCTTCAGACAGCCTTTAATCAACATTGTCCTAACACGCCTATAACTGCCAGACTGCCGTTACCTGCACTGTCACCGGGCTGCTGCAACTTTCTTCCATAAGCAAACCTCAGCAAGCCACCTGCTTAAATTAGCCGAAGACAAGGGAGTGTATGCCAGCCCACTGAATAAATTTAATATCAATTATCAGACTGAATCCACCTATATATGTCTAAACCTGTCTAAGGATAGGATATAGTAGCAGCTCCAGCTGACACCAGCATTGTGATAGTAGAAGGAGGTGTATTATAGACCTACCCATTTATCTCTACAATTTTGTTGTTTCAGTTCTATCTGACTCCATATGCGTCAAGTTTTTAGGTAGGGCCGTTCGAATTATTGTTTATATATATAAAAAAAAGATATATATATATATATATATATATATATATATAAAATACAAAATTATGCAAAGTAATACAAATTCAAGAGGGACATAAATATAATCTAAAAATTGCTATTAAAATTATATTTAAAAAAGAGGCTAAAATCCTGATGGACCGTTTTCATCAGACCAAACCGATCATGTGTAGGCCCCATCGGTTATTTATCCATCGGTTAAAAAATTTGAAACTTGTTTTAAAATTAACGCATGCTCAGACTAAATTAGGGGAGGGGAGCGCTCGTTCTGGTAAAACTAACGTTCGTTATGGAGATAGCACATTCATCACGCTGTAACAGACAGAAAAGCGTGAATCGGCTCTAACCAAACGGTAACACGGAATCAGCAAAAGCAGTGCCATTGGATTTGAACTTCCCCTGTATAGTGCCGTTGTATGTGGTTTACATGACCGCGTTTTGACACGATCGTTTTTTTAACCGATGGTGTATAGGCACGACGGACCATCAGTCAGCTTCATCGGTTAACTGATGGAAAAATCCATCAGACCGTTCTCATCGGATTGACCGATCGTGTGTACAGGGCATTATGCCCTGTCCGGCAAAATTCCCATCGGAATTCCGATGGAATTCCATTGGAGGAAAAGAGAACATGTTCCCTATGTAAACTCCTGATGGAATTACTCCGATGGGGCATACACAGTCTGACTTTTTCCATTGAAAATTCCGATCATGTGTACGGGGCATTAGACCCCATACACACTATACAACTGTTTTTGTCTGATTTCCTTTAGATTTACCAAAACAATGTAGTGCAAGGGCCTGCCTGATTGCGAAAACTCTTAGGCCTTGTACTCACGACCGGATCTGTCCGCTGTAAACTGTCTGACGGACAGTTTCCGGCGAACAAGGCTGATTTGTCTTTTGGTCCGCTGACTTGTACACACCAGCGGACCAAATTCCCGTCGTACCGGAACGCGTGCACGTAAACCACGTACGACGTCACTATAAAGGGGAAGACCAAAGTCAATGGCGCCGCCCTCTATTCCTCTTTTGCTAGTTACGGGTTTGCTCGTGTTAGTGAAGGTTTGGTTAGAGCTGATTCGCGCTTTTCGGTCTCCATGCTTTTCCAGGTTGTATTCACGGGTTCAGTGCGTGTGCTTGCGGGATCGTAGTTGTCATTCGGCTATAGGCTTGCAGGTTGTTTCTGCTTTTGCAGTTGCGTCCTGTACGCTCGTATCTGTTTGTCACGCGTTCTTCGCAGGTAGTGCTGGATTTGCGAGTGCTTTCTGTTGGAGTGTGTTCTTGACTGACCAGCCGGCCGGTTTGAAGCCATGACGGAGCAGCAGCGTCAATTTTCGCGAGTTGGTGCTGTTTATGGGATGGCTGCTGGATATGTTCATCATTCCAGTACTTTGGCCAGAAACAGGGGGCGGAGGCGTTTCTGGACCAAGAATTGGTTGCGCCAGTTCTCACATATGCCTCTGCTTAGGGAACTCCAGGAGAATAATCCTAATGACTATAGGAACTTTCTCCGCATGACGGACCCTGTATTCAACCGTCTGCTGGATCTTCTGTCCCCCTATATCACGAAGCAGGACACTGTGATGCGCCAAGCCATCACGGCCGAGCAGAGGCTTATTGCCACGTTGCGGTACCTGGCGACTGGGAGGAGCCTGCAGGACCTCAAGTTCTCGACAGGCATCTCTCCGCAGGCGCTTGGGGTCATCATACCGGACACGTGTGCTGCCATCATCAAAGTTCTGCAGGAGGAGTATATTAAGGTAAGTTTCCTCATTTTAACCTCACAATCTGTCTTTAATAATGTGGGCAATAGGGATGAGCTCCGCGTTCGATTCGAACGTATGTTCGACTCGAACATCGGTCGTTCGATCGTTCGTCGAAACTCGAACAAAACGGGTCGTTCGCGCCAAATTCGAGTGACGCAAAACGTCCCATAATTCACTGGGGCGTTGAGCGCTGATGATTGGCCAAGCATGCTGTATGTCCCGCATGCTTGGCCAATCACAGCGCTCAAAAAACGAAGAGCCATAATTGGCCAAAGCCAGGGTGGCTTTGGCCAATTATGGCTCAGGGGGATTAGTACACGCCCCCCACTATAAAAGGCAGCCTGCACGGCTGCCTAGTGTAGTGTGTTGGCGGTTCTAGAGAAGATCAGTCAGTCAGACAGAGAGAGATAGAGAGATAGAGACACAGTGTCTTAACTAGATAGATAGATAGATAGATAGAAAGATAGATAGAGTAGGAAGTGTAGTCAGTATAGTTAAAAGTACAGTTTGTAGAGAATATATTCACATCCTTAGGCGTTGTCAATATATTTATAAACTGTACAGCTCAGCTAGTTTATCTATCAGGCAGGAGATTGTTCTACATGCAGCGCTCTAACGTGTTGTATTGCCTGCATTAGGGATTTACTTTAAATATAATTATTCTGTGTTATTTAACGTGTGCTAGTTAATTGCACACACAGACGCATTACCTGTTACTGCACGTGTGCAATTTATTTGCACAGAAGCGCAGTCGCTGTTAATGCAACTGGGCTATTGAATTGCACAGAAACGCAGTCGCTATTACTGCGTGCGTGCTGTTTAACCACTTAAGCCCCGGACCAATATGCAGCCTAAAGACCCAAGGTGTTTTTACAGTTCGGGACTGCGTCGCTTTAACAGACAATTGCGCGGTCGTGCGACGTGGCTCCCAAACAAAATTGGCGTCCTTTTTTTCCCACAAATAGAGCTTTCTTTTGGTGGTATTTGATCACATCTGCGGTTTTTAGTTTTTGCGCTATAAACAAAAATAGAGCGACAATTTTGAAAAAAATGCAATATTTTTTACTTTTTGCTGTAATAAATATCCCCCAAAAAATATATAAAAACATTTTTTTTCCTCAGTTTAGGCCGATACGTATTCTTCTACCTATTTTTAGTAAAAAAAATCGCAATAAGCGTTTATCGATTGGTTTGCGCAAAATTTATAGTGTTTACAAAATAGGGGATAGTTTTATTGCATTTTTATTAATTTTTTTTTTTTTTACTACTAATGGCGGCGATCAGCAATTTTTTTCGTGACTGCGACATTATGGCGGACACTTCGGACAATTTTGACACATTTTTGGGACCATTGTCATTTTCACAACAAAAAATACATTTAAATTGCATTCTTTATTGTGAAAATGACAGTTGCAGTTTGGGAGTTAACCACAGGTGGCGCTGTAGGAGTTAGGGTGCACCTAGTATGTGTTTACAACTGTTTGGGGGTGTGGCTGTAGGAATGACGTCATCGATCGTGTCTTCCCTATAAAGGGAATGACGCGATCGATGCGCCGCCATAGTGAAGGACGGGGAAGCCGTGTTTACACACGGCTCTCCCCGTTCTTCAGCTCCGGGGAGCGATCGCGACGGAGCGGCTATAAACAAATAGCCGCGCCGTGGTCCCGGATCGCTCCCCGAGCGGACCCGACCTCCGCATGTAGCGGGGGGGGTCCCGATCGGACCCCCCACCCGCTAATAGGCGAGGACGTACGTGTACGCCCATGTGCCTGTACGTGCCATATTGTGGACGTATATGTACATGCGGGGGTCGGGAACTGGTTAATAGCAACTAAAGGCAGTTGGTGTCACTGCGTGCGTGCTGTTGAATCGCATTTGACCGCAGTCGCTATTACTGCGTGCGTGCTGTTTAATAGCAACTAAAGGCAGTTGGTGTCACTGCGTGCGTGCTGTTAAATCGCATTTGACCGCAGTCGCTATTACTGCGTGCGTGCTGTTTAATAGCAACTAAAGGCAGTTGGTGTCACTGCGTGCGTGCTGTTAAATCGCATTTGACCGCAGTCGCTATTACTGCGTGCGTGCTGTTTAATAGCAACTAAAGGCAGTTGGTGTCACTGCGTGCATGCTGTTAAATCGCATTTGACCGCAGTCGCTATTACTGCGTGCGTGCTGTTTAATAGCAACTAAAGGCAGTTGGTGTCACTGCGTGCGTGCTGTTAAATCGCATTTGACCGCAGTCGCTATTACTGCGTGCGTTCTGTTTAATAGCAACTAAAGGCAGTTGGTGTCACTGCGTGCGTGCTGTTAAATCGCATTTGACCGCAGTCGCTATTACTGCGTGCGTGCTGTTTAATAGCAACTAAAGGCAGTTGGTGTCACTGCGTGCGTGCTGTTAAATCGCATTTGACCGCAGTCGCTATTACTGCGTGCGTGCTGTTTAATAGCAACTAAAGGCAGTTGGTGTCACTGCGTGCGTGCTGTTAAATCGCATTTGACCGCAGTCGGTATTACTGTGTGCGTGCTGTTTAATAGCAACTAAAGGCAGTTGGTGTCACTGCGTGCGTGCTGTTAAATCGCATTTGACCGCAGTCGCTATTACTGCGTGCGTGCTGTTTAATAGCAACTAAAGGCAGTTGGTGTCACTGCGTGCGTGCTGTTAAATCGCATTTGACCTCAGTCGCTATTACTGCGTGCGTTCTGTTTAATAGCAACTAAAGGCAGTTGGTGTCACTGCGTGCGTGCTGTTAAATCGCATTTGACCGCAGTCGCTATTACTGCGTGCGTGCTGTTTAATAGCAACTAAAGGCAGTTGGTGTCACTGCGTGCGTGCTGTTAAATCGCATTTGACCGCAGTCGCTATTACTGCGTGCGTGCTGTTTAATAGCAACTAAAGGCAGTTGGTGTCATCTGCGGTTTTTAGTTTTTGCGCTATAAACAAAAATAGAGCGACAATTTTGAAAAAAATGCAATATTTTTTACTTTTTGCTGTAATAAATATCCCCCAAAAAATATATAAAAACATTTTTTTTCCTCAGTTTAGGCCGATACGTATTCTTCTACCTATTTTTAGTAAAAAAAATCGCAATAAGCGTTTATCGATTGGTTTGCGCAAAATTTATAGTGTTTACAAAATAGGGGATAGTTTTATTGCATTTTTATTAATTTTTTTTTTTTTTACTACTAATGGCGGCGATCAGCAATTTTTTTCGTGACTGCGACATTATGGCGGACACTTCGGACAATTTTGACACATTTTTGGGACCATTGTCATTTTCACAACAAAAAATACATTTAAATTGCATTCTTTATTGTGAAAATGACAGTTGCAGTTTGGGAGTTAACCACAGGTGGCGCTGTAGGAGTTAGGGTGCACCTAGTATGTGTTTACAACTGTTTGGGGGTGTGGCTGTAGGAATGACGTCATCGATCGTGTCTTCCCTATAAAGGGAATGACGCGATCGATGCGCCGCCATAGTGAAGGACGGGGAAGCCGTGTTTACACACGGCTCTCCCCGTTCTTCAGCTCCGGGGAGCGATCGCGACGGAGCGGCTATAAACAAATAGCCGCGCCGTGGTCCCGGATCGCTCCCCGAGCGGACCCGACCTCCGCATGTAGCGGGGGGGTCCCGATCGGACCCCCCACCCGCTAATAGGCGAGGACGTACGTGTACGCCCATGTGCCTGTACGTGCCATATTGTGGACGTATATGTACATGCGGGGGTCGGGAACTGGTTAATAGCAACTAAAGGCAGTTGGTGTCACTGCGTGCGTGCTGTTGAATCGCATTTGACCGCAGTCGCTATTACTGCGTGCGTGCTGTTTAATAGCAACTAAAGGCAGTTGGTGTCACTGCGTGCGTGCTGTTAAATCGCATTTGACCGCAGTCGCTATTACTGCGTGCGTGCTGTTTAATAGCAACTAAAGGCAGTTGGTGTCACTGCGTGCGTGCTGTTAAATCGCATTTGACCGCAGTCGCTATTACTGCGTGCGTGCTGTTTAATAGCAACTAAAGGCAGTTGGTGTCACTGCGTGCATGCTGTTAAATCGCATTTGACCGCAGTCGCTATTACTGCGTGCGTGCTGTTTAATAGCAACTAAAGGCAGTTGGTGTCACTGCGTGCGTGCTGTTAAATCGCATTTGACCGCAGTCGCTATTACTGCGTGCGTTCTGTTTAATAGCAACTAAAGGCAGTTGGTGTCACTGCGTGCGTGCTGTTAAATCGCATTTGACCGCAGTCGCTATTACTGCGTGCGTGCTGTTTAATAGCAACTAAAGGCAGTTGGTGTCACTGCGTGCGTGCTGTTAAATCGCATTTGACCGCAGTCGCTATTACTGCGTGCGTGCTGTTTAATAGCAACTAAAGGCAGTTGGTGTCACTGCGTGCGTGCTGTTAAATCGCATTTGACCGCAGTCGCTATTACTGTGTGCGTGCTGTTTAATAGCAACTAAAGGCAGTTGGTGTCACTGCGTGCGTGCTGTTAAATCGCATTTGACCGCAGTCGCTATTACTGCGTGCGTGCTGTTTAATAGCAACTAAAGGCAGTTGGTGTCACTGCGTGCGTGCTGTTAAATCGCATTTGACCGCAGTCGCTATTACTGCGTGCGTTCTGTTTAATAGCAACTAAAGGCAGTTGGTGTCACTGCGTGCGTGCTGTTAAATCGCATTTGACCGCAGTCGCTATTACTGCGTGCGTGCTGTTTAATAGCAACTAAAGGCAGTTGGTGTCACTGCGTGCGTGCTGTTAAATCGCATTTGACCGCAGTCGCTATTACTGCGTGCGTGCTGTTTAATAGCAACTAAAGGCAGTTGGTGTCACTGCGTGCGTGCTGTTAAATCGCATTTGACCGCAGTCGCTATTACTGCGTGCGTTCTGTTTAATAGCAACTAAAGGCAGTTGGTGTCACTGCGTGCGTGCTGTTAAATCGCATTTGACCGCAGTCGCTATTACTGCGTGCGTTCTGTTTAATAGCAACTAAAGGCAGTTGGTGTCACTGCGTGCGTGCTGTTAAATCGCATTTGACCGCAGTCGCTATTACTGCGTGCGTTCTGTTTAATAGCAACTAAAGGCAGTTGGTGTCACTGCGTGCGTGCTGTTAAATCGCATTTGACCACAGTCGCTATTACTGCGTGCGTGCTGTTTAATAGCAACTAAAGGCAGTTGGTGTCACTGCGTGCGTGCTGTTAAATCGCATTTGACCGCAGTCGCTATTACTGCGTGCGTTCTGTTTAATAGCAACTAAAGGCAGTTGGTGTCACTGCGTGCGTGCTGTTAAATCGCATTTGACCGCAGTCGCTATTACTGCGTGCGTTCTGTTTAATAGCAACTAAAGGCAGTTGGTGTCACTGCGTGCGTGCTGTTAAATCGCATTTGACCGCAGTCGCTATTACTGCGTGCGTGCTGTTTAATAGCAACTAAAGGCAGTTGGTGTCACTGCGTGCGTGCTGTTAAATCGCATTTGACCGCAGTCGCTATTACTGCGTGCGTGCTGTTTAATAGCAACTAAAGGCAGTTGGTGTCACTGCGTGCGTGCTGTTAAATCGCATTTGACCGCAGTCGCTATTACTGCGTGCGTTCTGTTTAATAGCAACTAAAGGCAGTTGGTGTCACTGCGTGCGTGCTGTTAAATCGCATTTGACCGCAGTCGCTATTACTGCGTGCGTGCTGTTTAATAGCAACTAAAGGCAGTTGGTGTCACTGCGTGCGTGCTGTTAAATCGCATTTGACTGCAGTCGCTATTACTGCGTGCGTGCTGTTTAATAGCAACTAAAGGCAGTTGGTGTCACTGCGGCTATTTTGTTACTTTACACTTGAGCCAAGTCGCTCTTACTGTGTGGTTGCTGTTTAATACCATCTGAAAGCAGTTGGTGTGACAGCGACTATTTTGTTACTTTACACTTGAACCAAGTCGCTCTTACTGTGTGATTGCTGTTTAATACCATCTGAACGCAGTCGGTGTGACAGCGACTATTTTGTTACTTTACACTTGAGCCAAGTCGCTCTTACTGTGTGATTGCTGTTTAATACCATCTGAACGCAGTCGGTGTGACAGCGACTACTTTGTTACTTTACACTTGAGCCAAGTCGCTCTTACTGTGTGGTTGCTGTTTAATACCATCCGAACGCAGTCGGTGTGACAGCGACTATTTTGTTACATAACACCTGAACGCATAACTATGGCTGGAAGGACAAAGAGAGGCAGAGAGTCACGAGGGCAAGCAGGCTCTGCATCTAGAGGTAACGCTGGTGATGGATGTGGTGCATCCTCTTCAGCACGTGCCCGTGGCCGCTCGTCCTTCTTTTCGGGAGCTGGCCGTGTTGAGCCTCAACATGCTGAGAAATTAGTTGAGTGGATGACCAAGCCGTCCTCATCCTCCTCATCCTCTCTCACACAGACTGATTATAGTTTGTCTGGCAAAGCAGCTGCCAAGGCGTCCTCTACCCTCTGCACAATGGGATCACACAATCCTTCCCTAGTCCCACCGTGTCCTCCTGAGGAGTCCCCCGAACTGTTTCAACACAGTGTTGGGTACATGCTAGCTGAAGATGCACAGCGTTTTGAAGACTCCGATGACGGAACACTGATAGAGGAAGGCATTGATGTGAGCCCAGGGAGAGGGGGTGGCCGAGAGGGACAACAATCTGGGAGTGATGTTCCCCCAGCTGGAGCATACTGCCAGGTTGTCGCCAGTGATGATGAGGAGGGAGGGGATGATGAGGTCATTGACTCTACCTGGGTGCCTGGTAGGAGAGAGGAGGAGGAGGAAGAGGACGAGGCACAGGCACATCTTCAAAGAGGCAGGAAGCCCTCCAGGGGTCAGCTTAAGGGCAGTACACCAACTGCATTACGTGGCGCTGCTGTGTCTCAACGGTACAGCAAAAGTTCTTTGGTGTGGGCCTTTTTTGAAACCTGTCCATCAGATGCTACCTTTGCTGTTTGCAACATATGTCTCAAGCGTATCTCGCGTGGCCAAAACATCACCCGCTTGGGCACCACATGCTTGTCCAGACATATGTCGACCTGCCATGCAGCTCGTTGGCAGGCATACCAGAAAGACCCACACCAAAGACCAAAGCGGTCCTCCCCTTGCCCTTCTGTGACCTCAAACCCCACTAGACCCCTAGTCCTCTCTGCAGCCTGCACCGAAGGTGTAGAAATAGGTGTGTCACAACGTAGTAGTGGTAGTACATCCGGCCAATCTACTGATATTACCAGACAAATTTCCCTGCCCCAGCTGCTGCAGCGCCGAAAGAAGTACGCTCCCAGCCATCCACATGCCCAGCGGTTGAATGCTAGCTTAGCAAAATTGCTAGCACTTCAACTGCTACCTTTTCAGTTGGTAGATTCTGCCCCCTTCCGTGAGTTTGTGGAATGTGCAGTACCTCAGTGGCAAGTACCCAAACGCCACTTTTTTTCACGGAAGGCGATTCCGGCTCTCTACCGGCATGTGGAAGGCAATGTCCATACCTCGCTGGACAGGGCGGTCAGTGGTAAGGTGCATCTTACCGCTGACTCATGGTCCAGCAGGCATGGACAGGGACGTTACCTGTCTTTTACGGCCCATTGGGTGACTCTGCTGGCAGCTGGGAAGGACGCAGGTCAAGGCACAGTAGTTTTGGAGGTTGTTCCACCACCACGCCTCCAAAACACTACAACTGCTTGTGACACACCTCTCTCCTCCACCCCCTCCTCTTCTTCTTCCTCTGTGGCCTCTTCCTGTGGTGATGTTGGCTCAGAACCAGCCGTGCTCCGTAGGCGTACGACGGGCTACGCAGGTATGCAGGCCATGAGATGCCATGCGGTCCTAGAGCTGGTGTGCTTGGGAGACAGGAGCCACACTGGGGAAGAGGTTCTTTCAGCTCTGCAGGGGCAGGCTCAGAGGTGGTTGACGCCACGCCAGCTGAAGCCTGGAATGGTGGTCAGCGATAATGGCACCAACCTCCTCTCTGCCCTGCGACGTGGAAAACTCACCCATGTGCCCTGTTTTGCGCATGTTCTCAATTTGGTGGTGCAGCGGTTCTTGGGCAGGTACCCTGGCTTACAGGATGTCCTGAGGCAGGCCAGGAAAGTCTGTGTGCATTTCCGGAGGTCATATAATGCCACTGCTCGGCTGACAGACCTCCAGAGGGAATACAACCTGCCCAAGAACCGCCTAATCTGTGACATGCCCACCAGATGGAACTCTACGTTGGCCATGCTGCAGCGGCTGCACACGCAGCAGAGGGCCATCAATGAGTACCTGTGCCAATATGGCAGCAGAACTGGCTCAGGGGAGCTTGGGTTTTTTTCACCACGCCAGTGGGCCTTGATCAGGGATGCATGCACTGTCCTGTCACCATTTGAGGAGGCCACGAGGATGGTGAGCAGTGACAGTGCATGCATCAGTGAGACTGTCCCGCTTATTCACATGTTGGAGCACACCCTACGTGGAATAATGGACAGGGCCCTTGAGGCAGAACAGAGGGAGGAAGAGGAGGACTTCCTTACCTCTCAAGGCCCCCTTTATCCAGACACTGTTCCTGCTTGCCCACCTGGAACACAGGAAGAGGAGGAGGAGGATGATGAAGAGGAGGAGGAGGAGGATTGTATCAGCAGCATGGAGGTGGAGCCTAGCACTCAGCATCAACAGCAGCAGTCTTCAAGGGATCATTTACAGTCCCAAGGAACACGTGGACTTTTACGTGGCTGGGATGAGGTGGCTGAGGATCCTGTCGTCCTCAGTGACCCAGAGGACTGTGCCCCGAATGCCTCTGCAAACCTACGCTGCATGGCCTCCCTGATTCTGCAAAGCCTGCGTAAGGATCCTCGTGTACGTGCTATCAAGGAGAGGGATCATTACTGGCTGGCAACTCTCCTTGATCCACGTTACAAGAGTAAGGTAACGGATCTTATGTTGCCATCGCAGAGGGAGCAGAAGATGAAACTACTGCGGGAGGCCTTGCAGAAGGGTCTGTGCAATGCGTTCCCAGAACCGGGGGATTACCAAAACCTGGCCCTGGACAACGTCTTGCTGAGGCTTCGGTGAGTCAGAGAAGGAGCGGTGGAGAAGGTGGCCGTCTGACCGATGCGTTCAGACAATTTTTTAGTCCGCAGCCCCAAGGTCTGACCGGTTCCAGCAACCATCGCCAGCGTCTGGTTTACATGGTCCGGGAATACCTAGCGGCAAGATCCGACTTGGACACCTTCCCCACGGAAAATCCTCTGGCTTACTGGGTCTTGAGGATGGATCACTGGCCAGAGCTTACACAGTACGCAATTGAGCTACTGGCTTGCCCTGCATCCAGTGTTCTTTCAGAACGTACATTCAGTGCTGCTGGAGGCTTTGTGACCGATCACAGGGTACGCCTCTTCACCGACTCTGTTGATCGACTGACCTTCATCAAAATGAATCAGGCTTGGATCAACACCGGCTACCAAGCACCTGATGCTGATGTTACTGAATAAGAATTTTGTGTTGAAATATCAGATCCCTTTGAGACTGCTGATGCTGAGTGACTGTCCTGTTGTGCTGCTGATGGAATATCCTTCTCCTCCTCACTTTTCATGCTGTTAGCTAGTAAGAAATTTTGTATTTCTGTGCTCTGCCACCAGTGCCTAAGGCCTAATTTTTGTGCCCCTGTGTAACAGGGGCGTCTAATAACAATTTTTGATGCAATACTTTGCACGTGGCCTAAGGCCTAATTTTTGTGCCCCTGTGTAACAGGGGCGTCTAATAACAATTTTTGATGCAATACTTTGCACGTGGCCTAAGGCCTAATTTTTGTGCCCCTGTGTAACAGGGGCGTCTAATAACAATTTTTGATGCAATACTTTGCACGTGGCCTAAGGCCTAATTTTTGTGCCCCTGTGTAACAGGGGCGTCTAATAACAATTTTTGATGCAATACTTTGCACGTGGCTCCTTGTTGCGCTCCAATTACAGATATTGGGAGGGGTTGCAGTGTTATGTTGCGCCTATGGACACATTTTTATGCCCCTGTGTAACAGGGGCACCTAATAACAATTTTTGATGCAATACTTTGCACGTGGCTCCTTGTTGCGCTCCAATTACAGATATTGGGAGGGGTTGCAGTGTTATGTTGCGCCTACGGACACATTTTTATGCCCCTGTGTAACAAGGGCGCCTAATAACAATTTTTGATGCAATACTTTGCACGTGGCTCCTTGTTGCGCTCCAATTACAGATATTGGGAGGGGTTGCAGTGTTATGTTGCACCTACGGACACATTTTTATGCCCCTGTGTAACAAGGGAGCCTAATAACAATTTTTGATGCAATACTTTGCACGTGGCTCTTTGTTGCGCTACAATTACAGTATGTTTGAGGGGTGCCCTTTTTTCTACAATTTTGCTTTCCCAAAAAGATAATGCCACCCCCCCACCACCCCTAAAATAATCGAGATATTGTTCCCACACAGCACGTGCGCAACCAGTATTAAATTACTTTGTTCTTATAATAATTTAATGTTGTGCAGGGACATTTCTAAACATGTGCCACTACTAGAGACACACAGCAGGTGTGATATTTGAAGGAATTTTTCATTTTTTTTTTTTCACTTTAAACATCATTAAAATCGCTGCTCCGCAAAAACGTCCGTTTTTAAAATATTTTTTTCGATTGATACATGTTCCCTGGGGTAAGACCCGGGTTCTGAAAGACGTTTACCAACATTAAATTGAATATTGGTCTTTAAAATGATCGTTTTTGAATTCGAACGTTCGAGTCCCATAGACTTCAATGGGGTTCTAAATGTTCGCGCGAACCCGCGGTCTGTTCGAACGTTCTGATGCGAACCGAACCCGGGTATGTTCGGCTCATCCCTAGTGGGCAACTAACTATTTATTTTATTTCTGCTGTGTGTTTAACTAACGTTCCCTTTTCTCCCTATGCATGTTGATATAAGCTGTCCATGTTTTATTCTTGGCCTGCCTGCATATTTGTCCCTTACCCAATATTAACCTGTCCAGCATCCTATCCTAGGGACAAACCCACCTTGCCAATTTTTAAAACAGGACTTTTTGGTTTTTCTGTTCCAACCCCCCCCCCCCTCCCCTTAAAACTTTTTTAGTCCCCATCAGAGGGCTGTGGAGTCTCTTAATTAAGTGTCCCTATATATTTCATTACCCAAATTCTCCCTGCACATTTTCGAAATGCAATTTTAATACTGTGAAGTAGCACAAGGATGCTTGTAGGATTATGTTTTCAATGTCATGTCAATAATATTTTTAAAATTTGCTTCGATGACCATCATTCTTTGCCGCATATTGTCCATTTCCGTGCTGCACTCCAAGAGGACATTTGTTACATTCTGTTCCATGACAACCATCCTTTCACGCATATTGTGCATTTCAGTGCTGCACTCCATTACCTGCTGAATAATTATAGCAGCACTTGCACGCGAAAAATTTGCAACACCATCTTCATCCCCTAAAAAATAATTAAAATGGGCAATCAAAACAAAAATATTTTATGAGGCCTATCTACATATGTTTTGCCAAATCAAGCTGGGGTGACACTGACCTGATGGTCTGCTCCTTTCCACCTCCACAACTTCGCCATCTTCGATCACTCCTCCTTCTTCCACCACTTCCCCATCATCTTCCACGACTCCTCCTTCTTCCACCACTTCCCTATCATCTTCCACCACTCCTCCTTCTTCAACCACTTCCCCATCATCATCAACTCCTCCTTCATCCATCAATCCACCTTCTTCCAATTCGCCAAATTCTTCTTCCGCAACTTGCCCTTCATCTGCTATAAATTCTAAATCCAAAATTACTTCTTCCTCCTCTCTTCCTTCCTCCTTTCTTCCTTCCTCCTCTCCTTCCACATCCTCTTCTCCTTCCACATCCTCTTCTCCTTCCACATCCTCTTCTCCTTCCACATCCTCCTCTCCTTCCACATCCTCCTCTCCTTCCACATCCTCTTCTCCTTCCACATCCTCCTCTCCTTCCACATCCTCCTCCTCCTCCACATGGCGAGATGGAAGATTTTGGCCTTGTCTGGCCCTCTCTGCCTCCTCCAAATGCTGGCGTCTTCTTTCCCCTAAATAACACAAAACAAAAGGTATACTCATCAGCACACAGATATTGGAGAGCAGAAATCGCATACATTGCTTAGAAGAGGCTTTCATTTATTTAGTTTTTTCTTTCACCAAATCTACATTTTTGACAGACTTCTATGCCAAGCTCTGATCCTGCCCCTTTTTAGCAAAGTGACACACATGGATGTCCCCCCTAAACTTTATTTCTGGGAGACCCTACCAAAAACTTGACATTTTTTTTGGAGACACAGGTGCTCTGCATTGCAGATGGGAAAACATCTGCTTTATTATCAGTGTTTTTAGAATGAATCCTGTTTGCCTTTCACATTCTCTTAATTTGATTTTTCTAAACTAGCTTTTACACAATGTTTGCAAACCAAGTTTTTGGCCAGTGAGCCATGTCCAGGTGTGTTGTTCCTGGAATAACCTTGCATTTCTGCTAAACGATGTGATGTTACGCGGTTTACTAAGAACACTATTTTCAAAAGGTAGGTATTTACGTAAAAAACAATAAATTTCAACATGTCTTCAAAAGTACAAGCAGGCCAAGGAGGCAGATGTCGAAATATACATGTCAACACATTCTTGCAGACAATCCCCCCCCCCCCCAACCCCAAAAAAATTTACTTACTTTTACGCAGAATTTTAAGGATCTTCTTCATCTGATGTGGCTCCCTCAATTTTAAGTCGGACCAGCGTTTTTCGGAGCTGTTCTTTGGACCTGGTGACCCCAAACATCCTCTGCATTCTCCTCGCCACCTTGTCCATAATGTGTGCCTTTCGGCGGTTAGGGGTCTTGTATGGCCCTAATTCACCATCATAGTCCTTCCTCCGCATGATGGAAACTAACTCCACCATTTCTTTGAACCGCATATTAGTGGCTTTGTATCTTCTTTGCCTGGATCGGGACGTCCCTGCCTCTGTCCCTTCACTTGCGGCCTGAGAGCATTGTGCCCGCTCGTGTGACATCGCCATCTTTCCTTCCCACAGAGATTATGGGAGGGGAAAAGAGGAAATGTTCCACCATGGGCGGAGACGAGGGCAGCGTTTCATACATACGTGGAGTGTAGAGAATGCAAACAACGTGTTTACGTAGGTTACGCGGAGACTATTCGAGCGATTCCAGAACATACACAGTTAACGCCATATTTCCGAAACACATTGATTAGGGGCATGGCAAAGCTGACGAGGGCGGCGTTTCATACATACGCGGAGTGTATAAAAGAGTCGGAAGAAGAGGGCCTGGCTGACAGAGAGGCAGATCTGCCACCCTTCGATGAGGAGGTATAGTAGTTTGCTATATATTTCTGGCGTAAATAATTATTGGTGGATTAATGAGTTGATATTGTAAAAGAAAAGCCAAGCTGGGAAAACCAAAAAAAAAGGTCGCCAGACAAATAGGTGTCAGGGATGACAACTGCAGGGGTCAGAAGGAGAGTCTATTCAAGTTATAATGAACCAAAAATAATAAAAGAAAAACATGAAAATGTGTGTGTTTTGATTTGGCAAAATAGTAAAACATGTCCCTTTTTTTGACACAGGAAGAAGAGATCAGCCAGGAGGTGGCAGATCCTCACGTCTCTGTCAGCCAGGAGGAGGCCGGGGTCAGTGGCAGCCAGGAGGAGGCCAGGCCCAGTGGCCTGCAGCAAGTCCCCCCACCCAGGACAACCACCACCAGCCAGTCTTCTCCCCCCCAGGTGAGGCCATCAGGCTGAAGGAGGCAGTTGAGGCCTGTGGAGGAGGCAAGCCTCCGCATGATCCAGGAGGCAAGCTCCATCATGAGGGCCCCCCTCAACCCCACAGAGGCCTACAGTGCCTCCTTGGCACACGATTTAAATGAAGGGGGGGAGGAGCAGAGAAGACTGGCAAAGGCCCTGATGAACCAGGTCCTTTGGTGGATGCAGAAGGACCTGCTGACCCCAGACACTGGGCTATGTGACCCGGCCCGGCTTGCTGAACACCATCCTCCTGCTGCCACATCGACCCCACCTGCAAGAGCCCGTGTAAGATCCGCTGGAAGGCAGCCTGGAGGGAAGGCTGGAAAGAGGAGGAAACGGTGATTCCCTGCCTTCCATTTCCTTCCACACAAAGGACATATTGTTTGGACTACCACAGTTTGGGTTCCTTTGGTTCTGTGCTGCTGCTTCATCAGATTTTTTTGTTTGCCTCCTGAGGTTTGGTAGTTTATCCTTCACCATGTTGGAAATGCAAGTTTGCATATAGTTTGCTATCTGTTCTAGTGCTGTCGTTCTGTTTATTTTTTGGGATGACATTTGCCAAAATAAATGGCTTTTTGCTTTCATTTGAAAACCTGTCTATTGTTTGTTATACTGTGGGGATTATTAGGCAGCAAACATTACCAAAAAATACAATGGGTCATTTACAAAGGACACAAACTCCTTGGGGGGGGGGGGGACATTTGGTGTGCCAACATGGTTAAATATTCCAAAATTAAAAAAAAAATAATAATAAATGCACTAAAAAATAAATACAACATGTAATAACAAAATGAACAAAATGGTGACATAACTAGAAACACACCAAAAAAAAATAGGATGAACATTCCTTTACAAATATAAAAGTGAAAAAAATGGAGGACCACCAACAAAAACACACGTCTGGCCTAGAAAACATTTTTAAATAATTACATCACAAGCAAGAAATGTCACATTTCAGTATGGGACAACTCAGTTGAAATTGCATCAGCAAGAGAACGGGGTTATTCTAGCAAGAGAACAATGAATAAAACGACGCAATAAACTGTTGTTTATTGCGTCGTTTTAAGACATTGTTCTCTTGCTAGAATAAAAGCTTTCAAATGACGAATGTGCCATATCCCAAACAAACGCGAGTTTTACCTGAACAAGCGCTCCCGTCTCCTCATTTTGACTGAGCATGCGCAGGATTTTTGTACGCTGCTTTTGTGTACAGACGACCAAAAATGTCTGAGCGGACACGATTCCAGCGGACTGTTTTAAAGCAAGACCAGGAAACAGTTGTTCGTTGGGAAACGGTCTGTCAGACAAATGTTTGCTGGAATCCTGTCCGTTACTGCCTACACACGACCGAACATGTCCGCGGACCAGTTTCAGCAGACATGTTTGGTCGTGAGTACGGGGCCTTAAGGTTTGACCTCATATTATATGGTTTTTGGTAAATCTAAAGAACAAAATCTAAAGAAAATTGTATAGTGTGTATCCAACTTTAAAACAGCAGAAAACAATTAATTCAGAAAGCCATTTGGAATAATTACATTTTAACAAATACAATTTGCATTACCATTATTTAGGTTTCTATAACTTGCAGGGTCGCCATTAGGGGGGTACAGGCAGTACACCTGTAAGGGGCCCGGATGGCAACCCCTTTTTTTTTATTAATATATATTTATTTTATTTTTTATTAAAGGGCCCAGAGGTATATATATATATATATATATATATATATATATATATATATATATATATATATGTGTGTGTGTGTGTATTTTTTTTTATATTATTATTATTAAAGGGCCCAGAGGTCCCCAGGGCCCCGGATGGCAACCCCCTTTTTTATATATCAATAAATAAATAAAAATTATATATATTATTTTCTTTCTTTTTTTTGATTTTTTCTTTTGATTTTTTTTTTATATATATATATATATATATATATATATATATATATATATATATATATATATATTATTATTAAAGGGCTCAGAGGTCCCCAGGGCCCCATGTGGCAACCCCCCTTTTTTTTATTTTTTTTATATATGTTTATTTTTTTTATATATTTTTTTTATTTATTTTTTATTAAAGGGCCCAGAGGTTTCTTTTTTTTTCTTTTTGTTAAAGGGCCCAGAGGTCCCGGATGGCAACCCCCCTTTTTTTTATTTCTTTTTTCATTTTTTTTTTTATTTCTTTTTTCTTTTTATTAAAGGGCCCAGACTTTCCCAGGGCCCCGGATGGCTACCCCCCTTTTTTAAAATATATTTTTCTTTATTTCTTCTTTTTTCGTAAAGGCCCTCCCGCTTCTCAATTTGCGGCAGCCCCCTGCTTCTCAATTTCAGACGGCAGGTTCTCTGCTCCAGGGGGCCCATGCCTGAAGCTGTGTAAGGGGCCCCATAATCCCTGATAACTTGTAACTTATTATAACAAGATCATTGATGCCCTCCCATTATCACCAGAAAGGTAAAAATATACTCTTTTAATGGTTAAACTGCAGTCTGCTCACATCATTTAATAAAAACATCTTTGCCATTCTCTTGCCAAAACACCTATGCGATCCGATTCCAGTGTGGGGAAAAAAAAGTCCCTGCACTATTTTCCTACGAATCCACCTGTATGGCTAAACTTACATCGCACAGACATCGCATGCGATCGGCAAGTATGAACCCGGCTTATTGTCAAAGCTTAATTGAACAAACTGAAGTAAGTAAACTGATTGGCTACCATGCACAGCTGCACCAGATCACCAGATTCTAAGTACTTCCGTTTTAGTAAATCTCCCAATGTGTATATATGTACTGTATATATAAACAGTGTATAACAGTATAAATATATATATATATATATATATATATATATATACATACAGTATCTCACAAAAGTGAGTACACCCCTCACATTTTTTGTACATAGTTTATTATATCTTTTCATGTGACAACACTGAAGAAATTACAATTTGCTACAATGTAAAGTAGTGAGTGTACAGCTTGTATAACAGTGTAAAATTTGCTGCCCCCTCAAAATAACTCAACACACAGCCATTAATGTCTAAATTGCTGGCAACAAAACACCCCTGAGTGAAAATGTCAAAATTGGGCCCAAAGTGTCAATATTTTGTGAAGCCACCATTAATTTCCAGCATTCTTGGGACTGGAGTCCTCTTCCACTTCTCCATGACGACATTCCGAAACTGGTGGATGTTAGAGACCTTGTGCTCCTCCACCTTCCATTTGAGGATGCCCCACAGATGCTCAATAGGGTTTAGGTCTGGAGACCTGCTTGGCCAGTCCATCACTTTTACCCTCAGCTTCTTTAGCAAGGCAGTGATTGTCTTGGAGGTGTGTTTTGGGGTCGTTATCATGTTGGAATACTGCCCTTCGGCCCAGTCTCTGAAGGGAGGGGATTATGCTCTGTTTCAGTATGTCATAGTCCATGTTGGCATTCATGGTTCCCTCAATAAACTTGTAGCTCCCCAGTGCCAGAAGCACTCATGCAGCCCCAGACCATGACACTCCCACCACCATGCTTGACTGTAGGGAAGACACACTTGTCTTTGTACTCCTCACCTGGTTGCCGCCACACACACTTGACACCATCTGAACCAAATAACTTAATCTTGGTCTCATCATACCACAGGACATGGTTCCAGTAATCCATGTCCTTGGTCTACTTGTCTTCAGCAAACTGTTTGCAGGCTTTCTTGTGCATCATCTTTAGAAGAGGCTTCCTTCTGGGACGACAGCCATGCAGACCAATTTGATGCAGTGTGCGGCGTATGGTCTGAGCACTGACAGGCTGACCCCCCACCTCTTCAACCTCTGCAGCAATGCTGACAGCACTCATACGTCTATTTCCCAAAGACAACCTCCAGATATGACACTGAGCACGTGCACTCAACTTCTTTGGTCGAACATGGCGAGGCCTGTTCTGAGTGGAACCTGTCCTGTAAAACCACTGCATGGTTGGCCAGTTTCAAGGTCTTGGCAATCTTCTTATAGCCTAAGCCATCTTTATGTAGAGCAATAATCTTTTTTTTCAGATCCTCAGAGTTCTTTGCCATGGGGTGCCAAGTTGAATTTCCAGTGACTGGTATAAGAGAGTGAGAGCAATAACACCAAATTTAACACACCTGCTCCCCATTAACACCAGAGACCTTGTAATACTAATGAGTCACATGACACCGGGGAGGGAAAATTGTTTATTGGGCCCAGTTTTGACATTTTCAATTAGTGGTGTACTCTCTTTTGTTTATAGCGGTTTAGACAATAGTGGCTGTGTGTTGGGTTATTTTGAGGGGACAGCAAGTTTACACTGTTATACAAGCTGTACACCCACTACTTTACATTGTAGCAAAGTGTCATTTCTTCAGTGTTGTCACATGAAAAGGTATAATAAAATATTTACAAAAATTAAAGGGGTGCACTCACTTTTGTGAGGTACTGTACATATATATGATAATAAAGTAGGGGTATTGCGCAAAATCTACACGCTATCAAAAAAGTGACAGTGGTGAGTGTAGCTCAATCAAAAACAAGACCCTATTTATTTGTTTATTGTATGTAGCCCATAGGGGGTTGCAATATGACATTGTCCACTAGGTGAATCATTCTCATTGATATGCAGTGGGTCTGTAAGGTCTCTGTGTAATACCATCCGTCTGCTGCCCAATCTCCGCTAGTATTGGATGGACCAGATAACCAAAACAATTGCCGCAGTATATTGTATGCGGCGGACTTCAACAAAATGACCGCGATACTACTTCCGGTTTATAGGTATATAAGCACAAGCGCTACCACCAATCAGGTTCCCCAGATGAAGACACGTGATCGTGTCGTAACACGTAGGGATTGGACGGACGTACACCTGGAGTGACGTAAGCAGGTGCCGAGGACGCCGCTGGTTGTTTATATTACTGTATGTTTTTATTCATTTGATGTAAGCGCAAGTTTTTCCTACAATAAATTCCCCCTGAGTTTTACATACTTCACAATTGGAGCCTCCTTGCTCTCTCTCTGTCTCCCCTATTCTGGACCGGAGTGCTATTAGGGACCGATCAAGGAGAAGTACCATTAAATCGAGACAGGTGGGAAGACTCTCTGGCTGCAAGAAGGTGGATGACACTAAGGATATCTTTGATGCTTTATTTGCTTGGCAATGAGGTGAGAGTTCTGGGAGCCCTTTTATGTATATGACCATTCATCTGTCTGTCATTTACATATACCTGGCGTAGTGGATATACAGGTTTACCTTCATCCCCTCTGGCAGCCTGACACTGCATTTTTGGGACACTTATCATTTATTGATTCGTTTCACTATTTATCACTCATTTATTTCAGATTTATATACATCTATATTTATTGAGTTTTGCACGATTGATTATTTTCTTGTTTTTGATTGAGCTACACTCACCACTGTCACTTTTTTGATAGCGTGTAGATTTTGCGCAATACCCCTACTTTATTATCATTCTATCTGTGTATTGTAAACACTCATAGGTTTTGCTGCATTGTCACTTTTTGTTTGGTTATATACTATTATTAGATCATTTTAGCGCAAAGGAAACTTTTTACTACTACTGTACATTATATATATATATATATATATATATATATATATATATATATATATATAATGTATGTGTGTGTAGCGCCCCTTACTTTCAGTTTGGGCACTACGCTAAAGTTAGTGGGGAATGGGAGAGGTTTTTTTGCTCCCATTCACAATTTGCTAAATTTGGGCTGCTGTCATTCCTGAACTGTCCTGTAGGTCAGTCTGCACTCCAGGGGTGTCGTTTCCACCCCTGGGTGACAGGTGGCGCTAGAGGGGTTCTGGCAGAGCCACTTTTCCCCAGCAGCCAATTAGAGGAGTTTTCCCTCGCGGGGCATGCTGGGGGAGAGTATATCTGTGGCAGACGCCATTTTGTGTGGTTCTTCGCGGGTTCCAGGTGCGGCACCCACCTTTAGGGTGTGCGCATCCAACGGACCCCGGCGATGGCCTTCCAGGCCGGGGTCGCAACGCTGCGCGGAGCTCCAAGTTGCTGAAAGGGGCCCCAGTGAATTACTGGGTCCCCAGTTCTATTGAAGAGATCCCAGGCTGGGTGCTGCTCGAAGGGGGGTCGCCTTGAGGAGAACCCGGAGGCAGGTTGTCCAACAGGGGATCTGGTGACCGGGACATTGACAGGTACACTTCAACTGTCACCCGGTGACCCTGACTTAATCTACTGGGAGGATTCTCTCCATCTATTCAGTTCATTTAATTACTAAGCCTGTGGCAGAGGCACCAGAGCCGGGTCTGTGGCAGAGGCCTGTTCCTCCCAGCAACCTAAAGTGACACTTCGGCTGCCAGGCTTGTGGCAGAAGTCTGTCCAGGGGGCACTTCACCCACTCTGGCTAGAGTGGCGACGAACTGTATCTACTATTACTGTGCTACTGAGAGCAGGATTGCTCTTGTTCATATCCAGGCCTGATACCGCAAAGTTCTTTATCACTTCATCAACCTTTCTCTTCTACCTCATGTTGATGTTGGCTATGTTGGGCTGAAAATAAAGCATTTGAAAACCTTCTTTCATTGACTGGACATTCGCTCACTGCTCTATGCTACTCTGCTTATTAACTACACCCCTAGACAACATTGAGAGGTAACTTAATATGCCGATCCCAACAACAACTAGCGGCTCCTGAGGGGGTATCGCTACATGTGTGTATATATATATATATATATATATGTATACGTATATATATATATATTTATTTATACTGTATACACTGTTATACACTGTTTATATATACAGTACATAGATACACATTGGGGGATGTATATGTGTATATATATATATATATATATATATATATATATATATTGCTTTTTAATGTTTTGTAAATTTTGCCTGCCAAATGATTTGCGTTCATTCATTGCTGCTATTCATACCTCTGCATATTACAAAGCTACGCAGATAACACCATTATTTCCTGATTTAGATTTACAGCTTCCTCTGTCAACGGCTGGCTCACTGGACGATAAATCACTGTCATCACAATGTTAATTCATAGTTCATGAATGAAGCTGGAGATATTGGAAACTTCAACAGGGTTTACTGATACCACCTTCCTGGCGGGAGTGACAGAGGTGTCAGTCCGAAGACTGGCTGTACAGAATTACAAATCCCTAGGCAGATATAACAGTTCATATACTTAAACTTGTAACAGTTACTTTTGCCCACTTGTTTAGTGACATCACTTCATTTTATTTTGTCGTCTGTTTTCCACTTAGCTATTCAATTAAAGTTATTCTAAACTCAAAGTTTTTTCATTTTTTTGAGCGTCCCCAAACCTCCACTTTTCGGGTCCCCTGCAGGCCTCCTGGCTCTTCCTCTTGTCTGTGTGCCACCATATAGCTGCTTCCTATGGTGGCAGACCTGCGGACTCAATCCGGAGACGTGCTGCCTGTGTACATGGACACAGACAGTGTGACTCAGCCCTGCCAATGGCTCCTGCTGCCTCAGCAGAGAATGTGAGACCGGGAAGTAAGAGGAGAGAGCCTCTGCAGACAATCACAGTGCTGGATCCAGTTATGAATCATGCAAGTATAAGGGGGCGATACTTTTACCTAAACATGTTTTACATTAATGCATAGAGTAAAAAAGAAAATTGTTTTAGAACCACTTTAAAACAGCATGTTTAGAAACAGGATATTAAGCTGTGCCAGCTGGTTAATGGCACTTACTATCTGTTCTCTATATGCAACCTAATAATATCCAACCGTTTATCTTTTGCTGATAAAATGGAATATAATATAACACCTGTTCCCTGTAAAATGTAAATGCTTGTGTAAAAGTTACTGTCACCAAAATAAATTTGCCTTCAGGTAGTTAAAAGATGTGTCTCCAATGTTAGAGGTATTTTAAGTACTGTAGCTATGTGCACATTATAAAACAGCAAATTGGAATGTCGAGGCTTGTGTGCTCAGTGAAAAATACAGAAAATCTACATGGAAAGGTTGCAGCAGAAAAACATAGTCAGAATATCAAAAGTGGAATTCTGATTGGCTGTTGATACCATAGGTATTTGTGTTTGTTAAATAAAGTTCAAGGGACTTTCTTTTTAACGCATTTGTCAATTCATGTGATGTGTCACTGGACCCTGAACTAGAAGCTTTACTGCAGGCACTAAGGGGTCTATCTATAAAAAAAACCCTTTGTGCCCTGTTTCTTTTAAGACCGAATGTTACAGAATGTTAGGCCCCTCTCACACGGGCAGACCGTATGTCCGCTTTTTCATCCATCCGTGTACGGATAAAAAAGGGACATACATTGGTCCCTATGAGATCGCGGGTATCAGCGGATGAACATCTGCTGACACCCGATCTCGGCCGCTTCCGCAATGCTCCGATTCCAAGGAAAACCCTATTTTTTCCTTTGTCTGCGGATCAGGTGAACACGGACATATGTTCTGTGTTCATCCGATCCCCCCATAGGGAAGAGCGGAGAAAAGACAAGGTGGTCCCTGCAGAGTGTGCATGGACCGCCCTGTCATCCGCTGGCTCAGTGGGGATCAACAGAACAATCCCCGCTGAGCAAGCGGAGGTTCACGGGGCAGATCATTACTGATCCGCCCCGTGTGAAAGGGCCCTTACATTCACCCTGCAAAAGGCAACAATGGAAAACTGAAATTTCACACATATTACAAACACTATGGGTATTGTTTTTGACTTTGGTGTGAATGCCAAGACAATTGCATTTTTTATACATAGACTCCTACCAGTATACAAACTAGGCTTATAGAGCAACCCAGCAGGGCTTAACGAAAAAAAATAACAAAATAAATGAAATGCAATAATAGAACAGAGATCTCTCCTGTGTTCTGACAGTGGGACAGCAGCCCCCCACACCAGAACACTCAGCGCTCTGTTCAGCAGCCAATCAGCAGACCTTTTTCGGTCATGTCCCATCAACAGAAGCTGGCCGAATGGCTTCTGTCCAACTGGCTGCAGTGCACACAGGCTGAATGTTCGCCCGACATTCGGCCCGTTGTGCTTATCCTGCGTTCACGACGCTGGACCTTCGAGGGGTCAGAATGCATTAAGGTGAAAAAACATGTACCTTTACAACCCCTTTAAAGTACTGATATTACTGCAAAAGTTTAATGCTCTGTTAAATTGCTCATATGCATACAGGCTGTCCATAAAGGAGACTTTAGACTGCTTTCTATGAACTGCTGTGCATAATGACTGCTATCAAATTTCCCACCTAATAGTCAGATATCATTCAAGTAGAATGGATATTTCCATTGTCCTTCACACTATGTAGGAGACCTGTTAAACCAGAAACCTTGTGTGCTTGTAATTTCCTGTGCACTAAACTCTCTGAAATCCCATGTAATGTTATTAGTTTTCTCACCTAACTGGCCATGTTTGTTTATTTTTTTCCCTATGGACATTTAAAATATATTTTTAAAGGCATTCTGACACAACATGCAACACCCTTATGCAGGCATGCAGGCATTCTGGCCAGGAATATGAAGAGGCAAATAGCCTCAGGTTAACATGCATGCAGGGCAGGACTTAGGGTGGTGGGGGCCCCTGGGCTTGAGTGTTGAAGGGGCCCCCTGGAGCCGAGAATTGGGGGGGATTGAAGTTGTTGAGCGGGGGGGGGGGGGCGAATTGAAGTTGTTGAGCGGGGGGGAGCGCATTAAAGTTGTTGAGCGGGGGGGGATTTTGCAGTTGTTGAGGGGGGGAGTGCCTCTCACCTGTGCCAACAACCGGGGCCACAGACTGTCATTAGCCCGGCTGTCGGCTTTCTTCCCTTCAGCAGCCACAGTCCTCCACACACCACTCCGGTTCCTCCTGCTTCCGTGCTGCCTCCTCTTGCAGTGCGGGAAAATTAACCCTTTTGCGGGAATGCGGGAAGAAGCTGTCTGTGCGGGAAAGTCCCACAGAATCCGTGCGTGTTGGGAGGTATGCGCAGGGCCGCCATCAGGAATTTTGGGGCCCCTTGCACAGCTTAAGGCATGGGCCCCCTGAAGCAGAGAACCTAGGGGGGGTGGGGGTGCTGTCGCCTGAAATTGAGAAGGGTGGGGGCTGCCGCAAATTGAGAAGCCTTTACAAAAAAAAGAAGAAATAAAGAAGAAAACAAATATATATATATATATATATATATATATATATATATATATAAAAAAGGGGGGTAGCCATCCGGGGCCCTGGGGACCTCTGGGCCTTTTAATAAAAAGAAAAAATAAACCTCTGGGCCCTTTAATAATAAAAAAAAAACATTTATAAAAAATACATAAAAAAAGGGAGGTTGCCATCCGGGCCCCTGGGAACCTCTGGGCATTTTAATAAAAAATAAAAAAATAAACATTTATAAAAAAAATAAAAAAAGGGGGGTTGCCACATGGGGCCCTGGGGACCTCTGAGCCCTTTAATAATAATAATAAAAAAAAAATATATATATATATATATACAGTGGGGATCGAAAGTTTGGGCACCCCAGGTAAAAATTTGTATTAATGTGCATAACGAAGCCAAGGAAAGATGGAAAAATCTCCAAAAGGCATCAAATTACAGATTAGACATTCTTATAATATGTCAAAAAAAGTTAGATTTTGTTTCCATCATTTACACTTTCAAAATTACAGAAAACAAAAAAATGGCGTCCTGCAAAAGTTTGGGCACCCTGCAGAGTGAATATCTTGTACTGCCCCCTTTGGCAAGTATCACAGCTCGTAAACGCTTTTTGTAGCCAGCCAAGAGTCTTTCAATTCTTGTTTGAGGGATCTTTGCCCATTCTTCCTTACAAAAGTCTTTCAGTTCTTTGAGATTTCTGGGCTGTCTGTCACGCATTGCTCTTTTTAGGTCTATCCATAGATTTTCAATTATGTTGAGGTCAGGAGATTGTGAAGGCCATGGCAAAACCTTCAGTTTACGCCTCTTGATGTAATCCCCCATGGATTTTCAGGTGTGTTTAGGATCATTATCCATTTGTAGAAGCCATCCTCTCTTTAACTTCAGCTTTTTCACAGATGGCATCAAGTTACCATCCAAAATTTGCTGAAATTTTATTGAATCCATTTTTCCTTCTACTCGTGAAATTTTCCCTGTGCCACTGGCTGCAATACAACCCCAAAGCATGATTGATCCACCCCCATGCTTCACAGTTGGACAGAGGTTCTTTTCATTAAATTCTGTGCTCTTTCTTCTCCAAACGTCCCTTTGCTCATTCCGGACAAAAAATACTATTTTAACCTCATCGGTCCACAGAACTTGTTTCCAAAATGCATCAGGCCTGTCTATATGTTCATTTGCAAAGTTCAAACGCTGATTTTTGTGGTGAGGACGTAGGAGAGGTTTTCTTCTGATGACTCTTCCATTAAGACCATATTTGTACAAGTATCTCTTTATAGTGGAATAGTGTACCACAACTCCAGTGTCTGCCAGATCTTTCTGGAGGGATCGTGCAGTCAAACGTGGGTTTTGAATTGCTTTTCTCACAATCCTGCGAGCTGTTCTGTCTGATATTTTTCTTGGTCTTCCAGATCTTGCTTTAACTTCCACTGTTCCTGATGACTGCCATTTATTAACTACATTCCGAACAGAGGGTATTGACATCTGAAAACGCTTTGCTATCTTCTTATAGCCTTCTCCAGCTTTGTGAGCGTCAACTTTTTTCTGTTTCAATTTTCTAGACAACTGCTTAGAAGAACCCATGGTGCTGATTGTTGGGGCAAGGTCAGATGAGTCTGGCCATTTAAAACCTTTGAGATTGACATCACCTGGTCTTCCCAGACGATGATTGAGAACAATCCATGACACTGGCAGATCTCAGTTTTGCAAAGGGGGTGCAGTGCATGCTATAAATTCTGCAGGGTGCCCAAACTTTTGCAGACGCCATTTTTTTGTTTTCTGTAATTTTGAAAGTGTAAATGATGGAAATAAAATATAACTTTTTTTGACATATTATAAGAATGTCTAATCTGTAATTTGATGCCTTTTGGAGATTTATCCATCTTTCCTTGGCCTCGTTATGCACATTAATACAAATTTCTACCTGGGGTGCCCAAACTTTCGATCCCCACTGTATATAAAAAAATAAAAAAGGTGGGTTGCCATCCGGGGGCCGTGGAGACCCCTGAGCCCTTTAATAATAATAATAATAATAATAATATATATATATATATATTATTATTATTATTAAAGGGCCCAGGGGTCTCCAGGGCCCCGGACGGCAACCCCCCTTTTTTTTATTTATTTTTTGTAAAAAAATGTTTTTTTTATATATATTTTTTATTTTTATATATATATATTATTATATATATAAAAATAAAAAATATATAAAAAAAACATTTTTTTACAAAAAATAAATAAATTAAATAAAAATAAATAAAAAAAATAAATAAAAAAGGGGGGGTTGCCGTCCAGGGCCCTGGGGGGCTCCGGGCCCCTGGGGACCTCTGGACCCCTAAAAAAAAAAAAAAAAAAAAAAAAAAATTTTTTTTTTTTTTTTTTTTAGGGGGCCCCCTATTGGGTGGGGCCCCTGGGCTTGAGCCCAGTCAAGCCCAATGGTAAGTCCGGCCCTGCATGCATGTATGTTAAGGGGGACAAGAAACCCATTCCCACAACCTGTCCTCCAAAAGGGATGTGAGAGTCTCAGATGGCCACTTTTCAGAATCTGAAGGCCCCCTTCAGAACAAGGGGACCTGTAGATATCTGGCCCTCCTCTTACATGAATAAGTACAGGGTACAAAGTAACCACTTGCCATGTAATCACAGTACATAAAAACACCCACCATTGAAAAATACATTTTTTGATAAACAAATAAATGTTGTTCAGCAATGTAGAACCCTGTCAATGACGATAAGCTAATCCCAACAATGTAGACTTGATTTGTCCAATAATCTTCACCTGCTTCTAGTGGTAGTCAGGCATGTACTGGCCATCGGTTCTACCTTGAGTCTCCCGGTGGGTCGATAGCTCAATGGGCTGGTTTCAGCGGCCGCCTAATTTGCATAGTTTCTCAACTGGGATTTCGGGGGTAGATCGAGATTCAGCCAGCATGCAGAGTAGTAGAAAGAGTCAGTAATAAGTTCCCTCTCATGTTGCGCTGCTCCCAGCGGCCCCTCCTCTCTTCTCATCCATCCCAATTTGCTTGTGAAATCACCTGGGATGGACGAGAAGAGAGGGGGGCCACCGGAGAGCAGCGAGACATGAGAGAGAACTTATTACAGACGCTTCCTGTGCTACTCTACATTTGAAGAAAACGACTCGTAAATACTGTGACCTGGCCTCTGGTCCTATGACTCTAAAATTTTGTAAGCAACGACTTGATCTCCCGGTGTCGGAACTTTTTAGGTTTGGTCAGATACAACACTTCCTCCATAAACTGTGGAAGGGAAAACCCATTCCGCCACGTTTCACGGCTTATGAACAGTGGTGTGGGGGGAAGGTTGAACAGAGGGGTGGAATCTCTGTCATATATCAATCTCTTGCCCACCAAGATAATAAAACGTCCTATATGTCAGCGTGGGAAAATGATTTCCAAATTCAGTGGGATTTAGATTCTTGGTCGTCCGCCTTTTTGACAGCGTTCAGGGGTATCCGAAATGTTTCCCTGATTGAGGCTAATCTAAAAGTGTTAACAAGATGGTATTTAACTCCAGCTAAATTATCTCACATGTTCCCTTCTGCTAGCCCCCTTTGTTTCAGAGGATGTGACATGATTGGTTCTATGGCCCACATTTGGTGGGAATGCCCCAGAATTCGGCAGTATTGGAAGAGGGTTTTTAATTTAATTTTTCAGGTTACTGAGTTACAGGTCCCTAGAACCCCTGAGGTTGCCCTCCTTAACGCTTACATTCCCAAAATCCATAAGTCTAAACTAACCTTGATTCACTTTATCCTGCTAGGAGCTAAAGCAACGATAGCAAAGGCTTGGAAAAAACCTAAAGTATCCTTCATGGCAGTGAGGCGCAAAATTTCTTGGATTATGTCCCAAGAAAAATTGTCTAGTGTTTTATTTGACTCCGCAAAGCAATTTCACTCCATTTGGGACCCATGGGCTCTTTTTGTAGGCATTTCTCTATATCCAGGGGTCTCCGCCTGAGATCTCGCAGTTCAGGTATGTGTAGGTTTGTGGTCTCGTAGATCAGCTCCTTTTCAATCTATTCTTTCTTTTCCTCATTTTTCCTTTTCTCGCTCTATCTTTTTCGTGTACCTCTTTTCCCTTTCTTTTTATTTTATTTTTGATGCTTTCTAATTGGAAAAGGTATTACTTGTCCTTTTAAGGTCGCAATTTAACCTCTGGCTTACATTTGTCCGGAGATGTTTTATGATGTCTTAACCTCTATACGAATCCTTTGGTTGAATAGTTTTAATTCTAAGTTGAGCTTTTAATGGGATGATGTTTTAAGTGATCTTCGGGTTCAACCTCGGTACAGTTTTTGATCCCGATTGGGGTACCGTTGTTGTTTCCTGGAGTTCTAGACCTATGTATAACATATCCTTGCCCATGTTTGATATCGAGATGACTATACCTTTTTATTTTTTGGTTTAAATTGTGATATGTCTTCATGTTCCACTGGTCAGCCTTTATCAGCTGGCATCGAAGCTACTTTATATTTTTTTTTTTGTCGTTGTCCCATTGTGGATATTCTTGTATGTTTGTTTATGTCTTGAAAATAAATAAAAACTTTGAAAGTAAAAAAAATACTGTGACCTGATGTGCCCCGTGTGACCGATGTGCCCCATGTGCCCTGATGTGCCATGTGCCCTATGCCCTGATGTGCCATATGCCCTGATATGCCATGTGCCCTGATGTGCCCCGATGTGTCATGTGCCCTGATGTGCTGTGCCCTGACGTGCCCTGTACCCCAATGTGCTGTGCCTCGATGTGCTGTGCCTCAATGTGCTGTGCCCTGATGTCCTGTGCCCTAAAGTCCTGTGCCCTAAAGTCCTGTGCCCTGATGTCCTGTGCCCTGATGTGCTGTGCCATGATGTACTGTGCCCTGATGTACTGTGCCCTGATGTGCTATGCCCTGATGTGCTGTGTCCTGTGCCCTGATGTGCTCTGTGCCCTGATGTCCTGTGCCCAGATTTGCTGTGTTCTGATGTTCTGTACCCTGATGTGATGTGCCCTGATGGGCCAGCTCATAGAGAGGGGAGATAAAAAAACAAAGGAAAATGCTCATAGTGTAGTATGGCCGAGAAAAAACAGATTGTGGTCTGATAGAGAAACCACACTCACGAATCCTCTACACATAGGCAGCCTGTAGATACAGCTTAGTGTGGCGATCTCCTCATGCGGATATATTTCCGTCGATCGCGTCACTTAGACTTCTCCCCCACTAGTATCGTCACTGGTCACGTGACTTAGTCATGGGTACCCAAGGTGATTTGCTGTGCCCTGTACCCTGATGTGCCCTTATAGACTGTGCTCTGACATGCTGTGCCCTGCACCCTGATGTGCCCTGATTTACTGTACCCTAATGTGCTGTGTCCTGTACCCTGATGTGCTGTGCCCTGATGTGCTGTACCCTGATGTGGCCCAGATGTGCTGTGCCCTGGGCTGGTCTGGGTGAAGTCCAGGGCCAAATTTTTGTCCCAGCCCAGCCCTGGTGGTAGTAGTGATATCACTGCTAAATGACAGACAGCCGTTGGTTCAGGCAATTTGGTTAAACTCATGGACAACCTGAAGCTCACCCCTAAAAATAAAGGAAAACAACAAATAAAGCCACTACATCTAAACACAGTAACCTGCAGTATATGAATTTTTGCTTTTTAAATTTAGCTGTTGCTTCAAATCAACCCCTCTACACCTGACCTGACCTAACTCTGAAGAAAAATGTTAACCTAACAATAGTGTTGCTCTACTCCCATAAGATCCGCAGGAATGTTGCCCAGGTCTTCCCAAACTTCAGCCCCACAGCCAAGCACAAGATATTTTTCACAGCCAGGTGCACACAACACTTTTGCTGATTTCTTTACTTACCATTCAGGGGGATGTTGTTTTTGTTGTATTTATTTTCGGAGAACTTGGATAGGATTAAGAGTAGTGGTGGGATACTCCAAAATCGAGAACTGTGTACACTGAGGACTTTTTCTTTCCTTTTTTGCTAAATTAGTAGTAGAACTATATATGTACAGAGCTCTTTAGGATAACCAGCTGGTGTCCTCTTTAAATAGATCCACAGCTGACTATAACTAGGCACCAGAGGGGTAGCTAGAACACAAAGGTCCCCAAGATCCAGTAATGTCTAAACTTCCAGGACCCAAAGACAGATTGATGCCGCCTTCCAATCTTCCAGGCGATGCCCTCCAGTGATACTAAACAGATCTATGTCAGACAGCTCCCCTTCAGTTAGCTTCTTTAAAGCCTCTGAGTTCCTTCCTCTAAGGTTGCCCATCTAAGGCCTCCTTAAGTAGCTTGTGCCTGAGAGGGCAGTGTTTCCCTCTCAGGCTGGACTCCTCCACTGTGGGACAAGACCCAGACCTCAGTGTGCTCACAGAACAGATACAGTCATCCAGCCGCCTTCAGTGCCTGTCTCTTTGGGATAGGTCAGGGCCGCATCCATATTCATGCTACCATCTGCATAGCTTCACACCTACTATCCAGAAACTTCTCCTGGCTCCAGGATACAGAGGAATCCATAGGCAGAACTAGCAGCAGCTAAGCACACAGAGCAGACCTAACTAGCAGATCACAGCTTCACTGATTACAGTGAACAGAATGTGCTTTTGCCTATCACACAATTACAGCCACACTACCTACTGTGTGGCAACTAAATCAAAATCACAACTTAAGCTGGAAGGAAGGTTGGGACTTTAAATGCTCTAAAGGTCCTCTTCAACACCTATTTTGGGGATATACCACCTCAGTTCCCCATACTGTTGACTTGTCCGGCCAGCTTGCAGCCCATCTCGCTACCAATTTGACCCACAGGTGATTTGTAAGTCTTAGGACATGTTTTTATTATGTCCCACACTAGTCTATATTGTCTTTACCTTCTTCCCCCTATACACACCCCCCCCCCCCCAGTTCATTTTAGACCCTGTACCAACAGTTTATATATTTTATTAATTTCAGATACACATTAGCATCAGCTCCTGAAGAGTGCAGAGTTGCACGAAATGCGTCAAGCTATTCCGATGCTATTATCATGTACTACATGGGATCACCTTACTATTTTTAAATGTATTATGCTGTAACAATCATGACATGTATATGGTTATCAGGGCTCAAAATTTCAAGTCCTGAGCTACTAGCCAGGCCTCAAGAGTTACTCGCCACCAGTTGCCCCACCTAATTCATACACTGCCCTGCGCCTAATTGCACCTGTAAACACGCCCTCGTAGATTATCTCATAGAATGACACTGTTAAATGTTTTATGCAGAATCAGGTTACACAATTAAATATTACCAACAACAAATTTAACAAAATGGAACAGGGCACTGGGGGCAGACCAGAGGGTCTCTCTCTCTCTCTCTCTCTCCAGTGCTGAGATCCACACAACTGCACAGTCATTGACACCATAGCACAGCGCACACTGACAGCGCACAGCACACATTGAGACCAGTCTGTTCACAGTGCTCAGGCTGAACTGGTGGACACTTACATAGAACACAAGGAGAAGAAAACTGCACAAACTGGAAGGCTGCCGCTCTCATGTCAGGGCAACTTTCAGTGAGCGCTGCACCGGAGTGGTAATTTTTGCAATCCTCCACCTCACTCATTACTTCCTGCTCTCTGCTCTCCAGCTACATTGGTCGGGGCCCAGGGGAGGGGGCAGGCTCAGAGAGGTCATACTGTTAGGTCCCATGGCTTAATGATAATTGTAAGGAGAGCACCTGTGTACTGCTCTGCATGTGTGCGGCTCACCAGACTACTTTTCCCGAGCATGCACCTTTCCTCTTCGGCCGCCAATCTCATCGGGACTCTAAGTGTAGGCACAGATTGGAGGGAGATTGGTCATGCAGCCCTGTCATCACTCGCCCCCAGCTTAAATCCACTCGCCAAATGCTAGTAGGCGAGTGGAAATTTTGAGGGCTGTGGTTATCATGTGATGTATGGATTAATCTGCCTGACTTTTTTTTTATACTATTACCAAGTACTGTAATGATTTTATGCTTTAATGTATTATATGTATATATATGAAATAAATATTATTATTATGTATTACTGCCCTGTGTGCTGGATATAGAGATTCAACTAGTACAGTTGTAATATGCATCCTACTGGTCAGACACCCATTGTCCGTTATCACTCTTTTAGGTGCATGTTTCATTTAAAATCCCAATCTTCCTTCCAGCTTAATTGCTATACAGGGATGGAGACACTGGACCTACAAGTCCTATGCCTCATATAAAGTCCCAAATTCACCTATCCCCCCCCCCTTCATGTCAAAATCACAACTTGACAGCTATCTAATTAACTTGGCACCTACCTAAGAGAATGCTACATCAGCACCTGTTTTTATTTTCTTTTTACGCTGTCTTTGTCCCTACTATGGAAATTCACACTCTTAATTTGCTCTGGTGAGAGATATCACCAGTACAAAAAGTTCATGAAAATACCTAATTTTGAGTTGTCATGAGAAAAGGGTTAGAGGAGATATCTGGCAATAGAGACACTTGTTCTGGTGACAACTGTCCAGAAAATTCCCCTCACTTTAGAAATGTTTCCTGTCACTACAGGATAGGATAAAGATGGCAAAGTTTAAACTATTTTTTACAGTATCCAAAAATGATTTAAAATGTTTTGGCTATATACTGTAAGTACTTTAACCTATTCGTCTACCCTACTCTCCAGTCTTAACCCTTCATTCACTTTTACTACTTCTCTCCATCATTACTCTAACTCCCCCTTTCACCAAATGTATTTTTGTAGGTGTGGAAATACCATTCTCTGTGGAGCCCCAACACTATTCATGTAAATTTACTAACAGCATAGACACTATTCACTTAGAAAAATAAATATTCACTTAGCACTTAGATTAGTAAAAAACAAAGTTGAAGCTTTGTTCATTTTGAAGACCCAATCATGTGCAAGAGAAATTAAAATATACTGTATATGTACAGTATTTATGCTTACACGTGATTGAAGATTGTAGTGAACACAGCTGAAAGTGAATATACAGCTGAAAGTGAATATACACTTTAAAAGGAAATGTTTACTAGTAAACAGGCTCTGTTCCTTTGGTAAATCAACCCCAATAAATTTTTTGTCTAAGTACCACACTGTCTAAAGCTTCCTTTACCAGCACATGCCAGAGATTCTTTCAAGTGTTGTGAAATTTCCATTTGAAATATACAAGTGGCTAGTTTGCTGTTTGAAATGCAAACAGAGCCATGTGTTTACAAACTGTTAATTGAATCTCTCATATAAAGGCTTTAATTAGTATTATGTTGATTGGATCATACTTGGTAATAATTCATTACTTTGTAAACAATTTAAGCAGGTGATACATTTGCAGGGGTATTGCCTATACATGCTGCCGTTTGGATATTTTCAACATTTAATATATATTCTTGTCATAGAATTTACCTATCTGGAACCTCTATCAAAGTATAGACTTATTACTATTCAATAATTGGGGGGTTTCATTTCCCTTTTCCTAGTTTATTGGTTACAGAACTGCAGCAGGAACATGCGTAGCAGCCAAGTAAGAAGTTCCTGGTGTCTCTTTGCCAGCATACTACAGTATTATGCTAGCCATACACTATACGAAAAATCGGCCAAATTTCGGTCATTTGGCCAGTTCGTTCATTTTTTCCCCAACAAGTTTGGAAATTGTCTGTTGAACGAACGATAAATTTAAAGGTTAATGTGTTTCCTGTCTGAACTGTTTGCACTAGGTATATGTAAAAACAAAAAAAACTGATTCATTTATGTCCACTGAGCAATTTATCGGTCATTACATGATGGCACTATCGTTTGCTCTCATGGCCGAATGTTCGTTTTTCGAAAATGGGTTTGGCTGATTTTTCGTATAGTGTATGGTCAGCATTAGTTTGACCTGCCTGTAGCAGTGGAGGGCTGGTGCACATGCCTGCTGTTGGAAAGTGTAAACTTTTGCAACAATATGATGTCGATGACCGACGAAACGCGTCTGGGTTGTTGTAGTAGCTGTCAGTTAAGTGACGTCATCACGCGATACACAGAAGTGTGTTTGTTTGGTGGTTTGGCTGGACTACGGAGGCACGGAAACATCGCCCTGATATGCTCCCGCTGCACCAACGTGATGTGATGTATTGCCTTTGAAATGTTTACGTATTGTAAGTGCAATTTTAAAGGGGGAGGTTTTAAATAAAAAGTTTAGACGGTATTACACTATTGTGGCTTTTTTACCTCTATATCTGAGCACCAGTTGCTGGATGCGCTTATGTGCCCTTTTGAATCTGAAGAAGTGGAGAGGCATTGTGGGTTCATACAACGCTGTGTATACAGTACCATTTGGTAAGAGCAATTACAACAGGGGTGGATTTAGCCCCGAACTATCTTCATGAGTGGTGGTTCTGGTGGAAGAGGATGAGCATTTCAAGCTGTTGAGATCTCTTTGCTTTTTTTTGATCACAGACTTTTGTCTCCACTGTTTCTTACCTGTTAATGATCTTCACCATCCTAATTTTTTCAGATATAGTGTTTACTTATTAGAAAATATATATATATAGATATATGCTCTTAGGTAGCGCCGCCTTGATATGTAATGTGTTGTTTAATGCATTGTATATTGTATCGCTATAACTATTGGTTCGCAGTTTCCAGAAGGGTGGCCAGTAGCTTAATGCACTTATAAAAAGCCCCGATTGCCATGAGTGACAATGTCCCTTAAGAGCACAAGCAGGGGTGCACACTAGAACCCTAAACAATCAGTAAATTAATAGGAGGATTTTTTTTTAATAATCAAAACATTTTAGTCCTGGTTCCTTAAATTTTTCAATTGAGGGGTGTTGGGTGAGATAGGGATAGGTTTAGTGTGAAGGAGAGATGAAGATCTATAAAAGTTCACCTATCATCACATGCCAAGAGACTGCTCCGTATACTATTCTTCTATGTTAAAAAAGCAATTTTACTGTCCTGGAAGGGCGCACAGACCTCTCTGAAATCCCTCTGGTTAAAACTTATTAATGACGCTATCCCACTGTATAAACTCCGGAAACAGAACAAAACCTTCCACAAAACTTGGGGTAGATGGTTGGCTAGTCCGCTAACCCTCTCCCAGCACTGATTGTACTGCTCTTGCTTGACCATTGATGGGCCGTGCCTCACGGATCTCTAATGTCTGGACCGCCGCTTTTGCTATATCCAGGTATTATACCTGAGCCTTTTACCACTGTGCCTACTTTATATTTTGCACTGATGTCAGTTTATTTTTCTATGTTTGAGTGTATTGCCTAACGTTTATGACCAGGTTGTCTGGTGGGTTTTTTTTGTATGTTTTTCTGTTTGTTGATTTGTCTTAAACCTAATAAAAATATCTTTAAAAAAAAAAAAGATCTATAAAAGTTGGAATATACAGTGGATATAAAAAGTCTATACACCCCTGTTAAAGTGTCAGGTTTCTGCAATGTAAAAAAATGAGACAAAGATAAATCATTTCTGAACTTTTTCCACCTTTAGGCTCCATTCACATCTATGCGACAGCGGCGTACGCGGCGTATTTTGCCGCAAGTGTGAAACTTTTTTTTTTTTGACAAAGCATTCCAGTTGCTGTCAATGGGCGAACGCCATGTCGCCTGAAAAAAAGGGTCCGGGACTTTTTTTCAGGCGACAGGCGTTCGGCGTCTATGAGATGTGAACCATCTCCATAGACAGCAATGGGAATTCTCCCCTCTAGCGGCAGAAGCGTCCGGCGTCGGGCGTTTTGTCGCATAGATGTGAATGGAGCCTTAATGTGACCTATAAACTGTACAACTCAGTTGAACAACAAACTGAAATCTTTTAGGTGGAGGCAAGTAAAAATAAAAAAATAAAATACAGTCATAACCCAGTTTTAAGTATGCAATGGAGTTTATTTACTAAAGCTGAAAAGCGCAAAATCAGGCTCACTTCTGCAAGGAAACCAATGCGCTTCCAACCCCAGCTTGTTCAATTAAGCCTGGTAATAAAACCTGTAAGCTCATTGGTTTCTATGCAGAAGTGAGCCCGAATTTGCTCTTTACATCTTTAGTACATAAACCCCATTGTGTAATTAAAAGTGGGGTATGCCTGTAATATGGTTGCATAAGTGTACACACCCTTAAACTAATACTTTGTTGAAGCACCTTTCGATTTTATTACAGCAATATTTGCACACTCTGCTTTGCAAAAACATTCCAAATCTGTCAGATTGTGGGGGCATCTCCTGTGCACAGCCCCCTTCAGGCCACCCCATAGATTTTCAATCGGATTCACGTCTGGTCTGGCTGGGCCATTCAAAAACTTTAATCTTCTTCTGGTGAAGCCATTCCTTCATGGATTTGGATGTATGCTTTGGGTCGTTGTCATGCTGAAACATGAAGTTCCTCTTCATATTCAGCTTCCTAGCAGAAGCCTGGAGGTTTTGTGCCAATATTGACTGGTATTTGGAACTGTGAATAAATCCCTCTACCTTGACTAAGGCCCCTGTTCCAGCTGCAGAAAAACATGAAGAATACGGGAGATAGTTGTCACATGTACCACACAGCCAGATATTCCTGCAGCTCCTATAATGCTGCTGTGGGCCTCTTGGCAGCCTCCCTGACCAGTTTTCTTCTCGTCTATTTATACATTTTTGAGGGACGTTCATGTCTTGGTAATCTCTCTGTTGTGCCATATTTTCTCCACTTGGTGATGACTGTCTTCACTGTGTTCCATGGTATAACTAATGCCTTCAAAATTCTTTTGCACCCTTCTCCTGACTGATACCTTTTAACAATGAGATCCCTCTGATGCTTTGGACACTCTCTGCGGACCATAGCTTTTGCTGTAGGATGCGACTAAGAAAATGTCACGAAAGACCTACTAGAACAGCTGAACTTTATTTGGGGTTAATCAGAGGCAATTTAAATTATGGTAGGTTTGTACTGACTCCTATTTAACATGAGTTTTAATGTGATTGCCTAATTCTGAACACAGCCCCAGTTATAAGATGGTGTGCACACTTATGCAACCACATTATTTGATCTTGGGGTGCAGGGGATAATACCAGTGCTGGACCCATGACAGGCACTCAACTAGAGTGCTAACTATGCCCATAATTTCCGTCCACCACTTTTCTAATCATATAAGCTTTACTAAAGCTTGCATCAATAAAAAGTGATCTATAAATGGAGGAGGTAGACATTCATCTGCTCCTCCTCCATTCATAGAATGCTTTTCATTCATGAAAGCTATAATACAGCTTCCATGGATGGAGGAGGGGGCAGAAAGGGCAGGCGTAGTTGGCACCCTTGATAAGTGTCAACAATGGTATAGTACTCATAATATTAGGAGAGCAGCTAACACCAGCACAAGGGACACTTTGCCTTAAATGTAAGCACTGTCTCCTTTTTTTATGTTTTACCTAAACTTAGGGCCAGATCCACAAAAGGGATACGATGGCGTATCTACTGATACGCCGTCGTATCCCTGTTTCTATCCACAGAATCAGTTTCCAAAAGATAGGCAGAAGATCCGACATGTGTAAGGGACTTACACTGCCGGATCTTAGGATGCAGTACCGCATCCGCCGCTGGGGGCATTTCGTGTCGAAATGCCGCTTCGGGTATGCAAATTAGCACTTACGGAGATCCACAAAGCTCTTCAGCTTTGTTTTTTCTCCGTAAGTTTTAGTTTGCAATCGTAAAATTAGGGCTGCTTTTACAAAGTGTAAACTGTTTATTATCTTACCCGCGACGCTGTTATTTTTTTTTTTAAAAAAGATTTTTTCCCACCGTATCTTTTTTTTTCCGGCGCGATTCACAAAACTCGGCGTAACGTAAAACCGCGCTATGCACGTCGGGAAAATGACGTCGGGAGCATGCGCAGTACGTCCGGCGCGGGAGCGCGCCTAATTTAAATTGGTCTCGCCCCATGAAAATAGGAACGCCTTGCGCCGGACGGATTTAAGTTACACAGCCGAAAATTTCTAGGTAAGTGCTTTGTGGATCGGGCACTTAGGCAGAAATTTTACGGCAGTGTAACTTAAATGGGAATTTTTACGTTACGGCGGCTCTTTGTGGATCTGGCCCTTAGGCTTTAATGAATGTTGTTTGAAAGTATTTAACATTTTCGATTGCTTTAAACTTTGGATTTTGGAATGAATGGACTCCAGAAAACCACATTCATAGTTAAAAAATCTTTAATTTGAGAAAAATTATAACAGTTGGCACCAACTCAAGGGACGCTTTGCATGAAATGTAAGTAATGACACTTGTACTGAATTATTTCTTTCAAATTTTTCTAAACTTTAGGCCATCAAATATACTAATCGGAATTTTCATACAAATACAGTAAAACCTTAGATTGAGAGTACCTTGGTTTGATAGAGTTTTGCAAGACGAGCAATTTTTTTTTATACATTTTGTAGCGTCACATCACGAGAAGAGTATAAAAGAGAAGAGAGGTGCCTCTAAGTTTAGCAATATAGTTACATTTAATGAAGGTACAACATTTAGCTACTCACACGGTTGATGAGTAAAACAGGCACATCTAAGTATGCAGGCATCCGTGGTAAAGCTGTCCACATAGACTATTCTCCGCAGCGCCATCAACGCCATCAACGTCATCCCTTCCACACTGCACTCCACGAACGCTTCAAGCCTCGCTTTCAGACCGCTGGGTAATCTTACCGGTCACGATTGCAGATTGGTGAGAGCCGGCTGTGCAGAAGACGGTCTATGTGGACAGCTTTACCCCGGATACCTGCAAACTTAGATGTGCCTCTTTTAATTATCAACCATGGGAGTTGCTAAATGTTGTACCTTCATAAAATGTAACCATATTGCTACACTTGGAGATGCCTCTCTTCTCTTTTATACTCTGTAGCTTCTGCTGGATTTTGCTTCTAATCCTCTTGTGAAGGCTGCCATCTGTGGATGGACATTATATGGTTACACAACCTGGTCACATTGCTATAATCTTTTATATGGACTATAGACTGAAGGACTTATGAATAAATGGTTATGGAACGAATCCTCTGAGTTTCCATTAATTCTTATGGGGAAATTTGATTTGATATACAAGTGCTTGGATTATAAGCATGTTTCCGGAACAACTATGCTCACTAGGGATGAGCCGAACACCCCCCCTGTTCGGTTCGCACCAGAACCTGCGAACAGACCAAAAGTTTGTGTGAACTTTAGAACCCCTTTAAAGTCTATGGGACTTGAACGTTTGAAATCTAAAATGCTAATTTAAAGGCTAATATGAAAGTTATTGTCCTAAAAAGTGTTTGGGGACCCTGTGTCCTGCCCCAGGGGACATGAATCAATGCAAAAAAAAGTTTTAAAAACTGCATTTTGTTCGGGAGCAGTGATTTTAAATGACTTCTTATCCTTCAGAAATGACACCTTGTGCAGGGGCAGTTCTAAGCATGGGAAACAAGTGCTGCTTCACAGGCATACTATACACCCCCCAGGTACGAAATTTAAAGAAATATTTCACTTTTATTGTTTTACTTTATTAAAATTATTAAAATCACTGCTCCCGAAAAAAATTTATGACAATAACTTGCATATAAGCCTTTAAAATTAGCACTTTAGATTTCTCCCATACATTTTTCCAGGGTGTTCTGCGGCTTTTCAAATTTGTTGCAAACACCCCAAATTGTTTGCTGTTCAGTGAACAGGCAATGTTCGAGTCGAACATGAGTTGGACACGAACTCGAAGCTAATGCTCACAATCCAATGTTTTACTGTATTGGTATACTGTAAACATTCATTTAAATATCCACTAGTTTATCACCAGCTTGAATTCAAAGCATTTGCTAGACAGATACACCATTGTTTGTTGAATTTATCACTTAAAGCATAAAGAATCACATTATGACATTAGCTCTAACTATTTAATTGTGGATTGAACTGCAGGCGCTCCCTGTAGAAACTGGTTAACCTGATTACAAACAAAAAAAAAAGATTAGGACTCACTAAACTGTAGGTGAAGGCCAATATTTCCTACTTTGAGGCAATCGTACACATAACAGATTCCTGTACTGGGCAATACATAGTAGGCAAGACCAATGGCACATGATAACACTTGAGAACCCATGCTGAGAAAGTTTTCTTTCTCCTTTTGTCTTCTCCTGTATTCCTTTCTTCCTTTTCTTGCTCTCTGCTGGATTTTAATCGCACTGAGTTACAAAGGAGGAGATTTAAAACAACGCGGGGTAGCCTCTCAAATGATTGCTTGCATTTGTAAGCAAACACCCCAGGTGTTTGGTAAACATGGGCTTTTTAGCAATTCAAATTGCAAATCCTTAGCTAAATAAAGTTTTGTTTTGGGAGGAAGGCGGAAATGATGGAGAGCCAGTTTTCATGTTGGAGCTTGTTCCTGTTAGAAAAATAGCACCGTGACTTGTGACTTGTTTTTGTATACCATCTGTGACCCGCTTTATGATGGCAAAGAAAAAAACATACTGTATGAGCCGAAAGTGGGAATCTCACTGAGCTGAAAAAAATGTAATTAGTTTAGGTTAGGGTTAACAAATGTGTATCTGCTTGGTTTAACACAGTCTGTCTTTATGACATGCTACAACGGTTCCTGTTCCCTCCCGTAATACATTTTTGTTTCTTTTTTTTATTACAAATAACAAAATAGAAACAGTTGTTTCGAAAAATTATTATATTTATTCTAAGTGTTGTATTTCAGAGTAGTCCATCAAATACCTGATGGGCAAGTCCAGACATGTCCACACCTGGGAGCACTTTGATTTTTTACATATTGGAAAAAAATACTACAGTGTATATGTGGGAGTTGGAGATAGAGAAGATAATATGGTATATAAATACGTAATTGGGGCAGACATAAAATGTCTTTTAGTCTGACAATAAATATCTGAATTTAAATAAGACCACTTCTGCAGACAAATGTTTTTCAATCATAGCTGAAGCTGAATGTCGATGAACACAAAGCATTAAGGCAAATACATTGTATGTTTCTATTGAGTTATTACTATTATATAGAGGATTTATATAGCACCAACAGTTTGCGCTGCACTTACAATATAAAGGGAAACAGTGCAGTTAAAATGCAGTTCAATACAGGAGGATTTAGAGGGCCTTGCTCGTAGAGCTTATAGTCTAAAGCAGTGGTCCCCAACCTTTTTGCACCGGGGACCGGCTGCGTGTAAGAAAATTGTGCCAAGGCCCGGTTTGGGGGAAGTTGAGGATGGAACGCAGGGGGGGGGGGGGGATTTTTCACGGGCAATTTGTCAGCGCATTATTTCTATTATTACATTGTAGTAATAAATGAAAAAGTTCAACCCACCATAATGCAGAATCAGTGGGAGCTCTGAGCGTGTCACCTACCATTTCGCCTGCCACCAGATGCGGAAGGTCACTTGCCACGCTGCCTGCCACCAGATGTGGTAAGGTCCCAACAGATGAAGTTAGTCCCCCCCACAGATGAAGGCAGTCGTCCCCCCACAGATGAAGGTAGCCCACCCCCATAGATGAAGGTAGCCCCTCTCCACAGATGAAGGTAGCCCCCTCCACAGATTTAGGCAGTGCCCCCACTAGGCCCTGTACACTTCATGCACACAGGTGTCCCAGTCAGTCCCCACTCACACTCACCCTGTCACTGTTAGTGTTGTCGTACTTGGGGCTCCCCCAGGCCTCTCCTCTGGAGCTCAGTCATGTTGGTGTGTGTTCAGTGATGAGGACTGAGGATTAGCAGCAGGTAATTATATGGAGGATCAGAGGGTAGGGTGTAGCTCCCTGCTCTTCCGGAAGAAGTGTGGACTTGTCTCCTCTCAGCTCTATCCACCCCCAGCACCGTTACCAAGAGACACAGGTGGCTTCCCTGTTACTGTGAGGGCACGTTCATTCACTCTGTACGGTGGTATGCAGTGTCCGTGTGAGAGACGGTGGGATGGGCCACGGTGCATAATTAACAACACCCAGCGCTCAGCAATAAACAACACTGAACGGCTGTGTACAGGAGGTAAGGGAGAGCACGTAAGCGCACTGAGCAATGGAATGTGCGCTTCACTCTCACCTTCTCTGACATTGTTCATCCACTCCGAGGAACTTCACATTGTACAGGCGGCCGCCGGGCTCTCTCATGTCGCCCGCACCCGCGGCCCGGCTGCAGAAGGGCCACGGCCCGGTAGTGGGCCACGGCCCAGGGGTTAATGACCCCTGGTCTAAAGGGAAGGAGGTAGTGGTACAAAAAGTAATAGTTGTGAGGGACAAGCTGATGGAGATGGTCAAAGTACAGGTTTAAGGTGAAGCCAGGGTAGGCTTCTCTAAATAGATGACTTTACAAAGATCAATGAAAACCAGACAGGTTCAGGTAGCGACTTCCAGAGGATGGGAGAGGCTCTGGAAAAGTTTTGAAGGTAAGTATGGGAGAAGACGACAAGGGAGCTAGAGCAGGAGGTCTTGTGAGGAGTGGTAAGGATGGTTTGGGTGATCTTTCAAGATGAGGTTGGTTATGAAACTGATGGTAGAGTTGTTCATGGATTTGTATGTGCCAGTTATTATTTAGAATGTTTCAAACTGGGCTTTGTGGAAACCAGTGAAGGGATTGGCAGGGAGTGGGTTAGTTTGTAAAGTGGATGAGTCTAGCAGCAACATTCATGATAGACTGAAGTGGGGATAGCCTGTGTAGAGGTAGAAAAGGGAGCTGCAGTACTCAAGGCGAGAGATAACAAGGGAGTGAATTAGCTGTTTTGTGGTGTTGTTTGTTAGGAAGGTGAAAATTTCCAAAATGTTAAGGCTAAAATGAACAGTGATTGGATGTGTATAATTGTATGCTGCCATTTGGATTTTCGCCTTACGACTTAAAAAAAAAAAAAAAAAAAGTAAAGGTTTCTCCTGCCATTAAATACAATACATGTAATAAAAAGGGCCTTTGAGTTTGAAGCCTCGTACACACGACCGAGGAACTCGACGGGCGAAACACATCGTTTTCCTCGTCGAGTTCCTTGTTAGGCTGTCGAGGAACTCGACAAGGCAAGTTTCTCCATTCCCGTCGAGGAAAAAGAAGACATGCTCTCTTTTTGGCTTGACGGGATCCTCGACAGTTTCCTCATCGAAAAATGTACACACGACCGGTTTCCTCGGCAAAAAAAAAAATTCCAGCAAGTTTCTTGCTGGTTTTCGCCGAGAAACTCGGTTGTGTGTACGAGGCCTGTGACCCAGATCCTTTGGGCTCTTATCTGCTACTGTGATGCTCTTTTCACACTGCATCCTTCTATGAAAAGTGATTTGCAGTGGATTGGTTTTCAGAAGGCAACCAAGCAGCAACTTCAAAGCTTCCATGATCCTTCCACCTTCTGAATGGCTGTTTTTTTTTTCTTTGTTGACACAAAGCATCTCAACCGCGGCATGTGTACAGCCCTCTTTAGTTGCAGGCTACATTTTAGGACTAATTTACACTATATGAGGTGACAGACATTTTAGAGCATTGTTTAAACATCTGTCACTGCAGGGACACATATGCAAATGTTGTTTCCTATGCGTCCCATTCACACTGCAATGCAGCTTAGTGCTGTGAGGCAGTGTGCTGCGGTAAAATGCAGACATGCTGCATTTTATCACAGTGCACCATGCTGAATCACACTGCAATGTTAGGGAGCACACTGACCTATATTGCATTGAATGAAGGGTATATTTTGTACACTTACCATAAAGTTTATTCAAGACAAATAAATAGGGAGCCACACGATGCGGTACTAAGAACACCACACTGCCCACTACCGCAGCCAGCAAAATACAACCGGAGTGGTAAATTGCTCCGGCTGCTCTGCGTTGCAGTGTGAATTCGCCCTTAGGTGGGCAGTCAGGGACAATAAAACAGTGGCTCAGACATCTGTTTTACCACCCCCTGACTACACATGTCAAGGAGGCCTGACTCTTTTGGCATTAGGCATTAACATATCATTGATCAATGGCATGGCACTTCACATAATCTAGAAGCTTTTCCAAATATCTTAAGAGTATATATATATTAAAAAATAACTACATTCTACTTTGTTTTGGATTGAATGGAGAGGGATTAAAACATAGACAACTGTCTCCTTTTTATTGCTGTATGTCCCCCCTGTAAGGAAGATTCACTCTCTATGTTCGTCCTGGCGCCCAATATCATCAAAAGTCAAAGTGAAAAAAAGTCCATGTTTTGAGTGGTCAACAATACAAGAATAGAGTGAAAATATTCAAAGAGGGACAACAAGGGATTTCCACTCGCTTTCTGTTTTGGATATGGGACAGGAAGTAAAAAAAAACAATTCCGTTTTCCAAAATACTGCCAAAAGCTCATGGCATTCACACTGTTGTCAAGTATTTATGACAAGCCGAAGACGTCATATTATTAAAGTCTACCTTGTAACCATAACCTGCCTGCTTCTTCTTTAGCTAGTCAGCTATTTGGTTGATTTTCATTTTCTCGAAGAGCTACTGTGGCTAAAGGAATCTTCAGTGATCATTACACTTCCAGGAGTTTTGAACTTGTGTTCCCCCTCTTTTTTCTTCTATGGTCCAATCTGTGGTCTCCTGTGTCACTACATGACACAGTTGTGATGTGGAGGTCAGAAAATCAAACCGTAGCGCTCAGCAGGAAACTAGGTATATAACACAATGTAAATGAAGGGAAAAGTCTGGATGGCCACAATGCAAAAAGATGTTGCTTTTATTGTAAAAACAGGATCACAAAACACATGCCACAGCAAACAGGATAAAGGATACAACTGACGCTTTTTGCACTGTAACTTAGTGCTTAATCATAGCTATGATTAAGCACTAAGTTACAGTGCAGTGCAAAACGCGTCAGAATGTATGGCCCCGTACATACGTCCGAGGAACTCGACATGCCAAACACATCGAGTTCCTCGTCGAGTTCAGTGTTGAAGCCGCCGAGGATCTCGGCGGGCCAACTTTCCTCATTAAGCAACGAGGAAATAGAGAACATGTTCTCTATTTGGCCCGACGAGTTCCTCGTCGGCTTCCTCGCTGAAAAGTGTACACACGACCGAGTTTCTCGGCAGAATCCAGCTCCGATCGAGTTTCTGGCTGAATTCTGCTGAGAAACTCGGTCGTGTGTACGGGGCCTATCCTGTTTGCTGTGGCATGTGTTTTGTGATCCTGATTTTACAATAAAAGCCACATCTTTTTGGAGTGTGTCCGTCCAGACTTTTCCTTTCATTTGCATTGTGATATGCATTGCCAGCACCTGTGGCTTCAGATCCAGTGAGGGCTTATTGTCTTCTACCTTGAGCGGTGACTCCCTTTCTCTAGGTATATAACACACCTGGGAGTGTATCTGAAGCTAAGAATTTTTCAGCCACCATAGCGCTTCATGAGGGTGAAGATGAGTGTTGGTATTTATTATGTAAAAAACAACTACACTAATCTAAATGATAACTGCTGCTCTAAAATATGTAGTGTTACCCTAAACTAACAATAAATAAAAGCTGCAGTCAAAACAAAATAAAGATACCACAACTTGCACGTTCACCATGCTTGATATGCATAAACTATAAATATATATATCATCAGGCATGCCTCTGATGAAGTCATTATGACCTAATCCATCCGGCAAGTTTGAAGATGTTGGCACGCAGACTACTGGATTCTTGGCAAGAATTCCAATGTGTTTGGTTCAGTACAGCTATAGAAATTCTTGAATTCATAGTGTTTACAGCATGTTTTATATGTGAGTGCATTCATTTTTAATGTATTGGCTTTGATAATAACTTGGTCTACACCAAGCCTTTATTTTGTGCCTTCATTACATACCTTACTGATAATACAGTGGGAGATCATATATATAAAGTGGCTCTTATAGATCTGAAGCCTTGAATTGGTCTGGATTGGAATAGATTTTGGTTTTGAGGAATTATCATTGAGAGATAAGACACAAGCACTGATTGAACTATACAGTAGTGGGTGGTCAGACAACGGGAAGGAGTTTTAGCCCATAAGATGGAGGCAATCTACACGAGTTATGTTGTTGTTATTATACACCAGGTGAATCGCATTTATTATTGTGAAGAGGAGCAAATCGTTTAGGAACTTTCACGAAAATCTTTTATGTTCTAATCAGTTCTTTTTACATTTTGCAATATTTGGATGATGTATAATATATAGTTTATGCATGTCATAGCGTGTTGAACACATATATACATACTGTGGTATATTTTTATAGGTATTTTTTTTTACAATTTCCTTTTAAACCAGTCTTTATTTCCTAGAATCTATTCTACTGACAAATAATGGCTTAAAAAAAAGAAATTCTGCAAGATTTCAAATGTAGACACCAAGGGCCAGATTCACGTACCTGCGCCGCGGCGTAACGTATCCCGTTTATGCTACACCGCCGCAAGTTTTCAGCGTAAGTGCCTGATTCACAAAGCACTTGCCTGTAAACTTACGGCGGTGTAACGTAAAGGCGTCCGGCGCAAGCCCGCCTAATTTAAATGGGGCGTGTACCATTTAAATTAGGCGCGCTCCTGCGACGGACGTACTGCGCATGCTCCGTTTTGAAATTTCCACCGTGCTTTGCGCGAAGTGACGTCATTTTTTTGAACGGCGACGTGCGTAACATACTTTCGTATTCCCGGACGTCTTACACAAAAAAAAAAAAATTGAAATTCGACGCAGGAACGACGGCCATACTTTAACATGGCTCGTCTAAAGTTATGCCATGTAAAAACAGGCTTAACTTTGCGACGGGAAAAAATTACTAGCGACGACGTAACGAACGCGAAAACCGTTGTGGATCGCCGTAAAAGCTCATTTGCATACCCGACGCTGGAAAACGAAGCGAACTCCACCCAGCGGCGGCCGAAGTATTGCATCCTAAGATCCGAAGGCGTACGAAGCCGTAAGCCTGTCGGATCTTAGCCAAAAGCCGTTGTATCTTGTTTGTGAATCACAAATTAAGATTCGACGCGACAAATTTGAAAATACGCCGGAGTATCAGTAGATACTCCGGCGTATCTCGTCTGTGAATCTGGCCCCAAGGTACCTGAACATACACTATATTACCAAAAGTGTTGGTACACTTGCGATTTTTTAAAGGACCTGATAAAATACAATTAAGGATGTGATTGCTTACTACGGGCAACACATATCGTTTTTCCTTTTTCCAGTCTTTATCATTTTGGCGCAATTTATTTTATTTAAAAAAACTTTTACTTAGTATCTGCTGCTGAACCCCCCCCAAGAACAAAAAAGTATCCACGGCCCTGGTCTCAACTAACCTACAGAGGCGATTACTGATCTACCATTATATTAACAAGTGATCTGCATATCCACAGCCAGTTCACATTGGAATAATCTAAAAAAAAAAAAACATGACATGATGTAATAACAACATTTTCTGTCATTATGGTTTGAATATGAGAACAGTCTTTGTTTGCCAAATAAACATTTTAATTTTTTTATGTAGAAAGCTCAAAGCATCCACTCTAAAGCCTTGTACACACGATCCGATTTTCCACGGACAAAGTGTAGGACCTTTGCCCGAAGGCCGTTGGCTGTGAACTTGTATTGTGAACTACGTGGTTTTTCAGCTCTTTAGCGCCACCCTTTGGGCAACTTCTGCTAATGTTGTGTTATGCTAAGCATTGCTTCTGAGCATGCGTGTTTGTACTTTGGAGTTTTGTGTACACACGATCGAATAATCCGACAACACACATTTGTTGTCTGAAAATTTTAAAGCGTGCTATCCAACATTTGTTGGTCGGAAAATCCGACAACAATTGTCCGATGGAGCATACACACGGTCAGCCTGTCATCACACAATACCCGTCGGAAAATCCAATCATGTGTACGGGCCTTAAGAGATACCATCACGGCACCTCAAAGTCCAACAGTATGAGAAAATGTATGAGTAAGTGCCAAACATGCACTAAGAATATGACATCACCCAAGTCCTGTTGGAAAGTGAAATGGCTCAATATATAAGGCACCTTTCACACGGCTGTTCTGCCGCAGTTAAAAGCATGTCAGTGTTCTGTGAAATTCAAGTAAACACTTCTTTTTTGTTGTCTGCAAAGAGATAATTATCTGCCAGACACAACGACTACAGAAGTGTACAGTAGTTATAGAAATCAGAGATCACTATCCAATGTGATCACAGACATGCTCAACATATTTGCTTTGAGATCTAGATGGACCAGCCCAGAATGGCTAATGGCATGTTCATTTCATAGCAATTTATCCAAACAGGGCAATTTATCTTTTGACCGTATTTATGATCCTTTTTTACTGAAGATCATATTTCATCTATCTATATCAAAATGTGTCTATGGCCTGTGTGACATAGTCCATTAACAAAAGAAGGCAGTAGCAATCCAATTCACTTAGATTCATGTTTTGATCAGAAAATTCATTAAAAAGGAACATTCACAAGAATTCAAATTTTTTACCTATCTGATCTGAGTTCCTATATTGCAGTAATAGAACAATTACAAATAGCCAAGAAATAAAGGAACAATTCATTTATAAGATTGTTAAAAGTGTATGTAAACCCTAACGATATACTTATTTTATTTTCCTTATTTTAAACCTGTTAAATTCTACATTAAAATATTTTATTATATGAGTGAACCTGTTAATGCTGTCAGTAATGTAGTGCTGTACTATGTTAAGTACACTGTATTATCTCAAGCAGTGTAATCAGCCCTAACCCGTTTACAAATATGAATTACAGAACATCATCCCCTCCATGTTATAGAGAAGAGGGGAGAGAGAGGTGTTCTGTAGTCCTAACTGATGCCCTGCCCTAGGGTGGCAACACTGCTCTTCTATACTAGCCAGATCACTAGGTGAAAATAAAGGGGAAAAAAAACGGAAAAAGAATACCAATACATCTACATTTAAGGACTGGTAAGATGCCATATATTACATTTCTAGATATGGTTTTAGGTATACTTTAAATGCTTACATGCCCTTGGAAACTATCTGTCTGATGCTTGTGATTTTAAAAAAAACATTTGCTATCATAACTCTGTGTGCCCCGTAGCTGCCAAAACTTAACTTATTGATTTTTGAGGAAGCATTGGCATACAATTGTTCAGACACAGAAAATGTCAACAGTGAAATTGAATGCCCTGTATACATTAATTGACACTTAAAGTGGAGCTCCACCATAGAAAATAAAAAAACACCAAAATCATGCAAAAAAAATTGAAAAATAAAATGTTTACTTACCAGAAATAGCAGTTGCTATGTGGATCTTCCTAATCTGCCTCTTCCTAGTCCATGGCAGGTCTTCTTCCTCGTCCTCCTCGCGTTGTCTTCTGGGGAATGGTGCGCGCTGCCTTCTGGGAACTGTGGGCCAAATCCTCAGCCAGGCGGCGTAACTTAACTTTCAGCAGTTAAGTTACACTGACTTAAAGTTTTTACCTAAGTGCCTGATCCACAAAGCACTTACGTAAAAATTTCAAGCCGTGTAAGTTAAGTGCCGCCGTCGTAAGGCGTTCCTCCTCTCCAGGGGGCGTTTACAATTTAAATGAGGCACGCTCCTGCGCCGGCCGTACTGCGCATGCGTGTGACGTCATTTTCCCGACGTGCATCGCGCGAACGTAATTGACGCCGGGCGGCTTTGTGGATTGCGACGGGACACTAAAGTTGCGACGGGTGAAAACAAAGACGCGCCGGGAAAACAAATAATTCAAAAAAAAAATGACAGCGTCGCTCAGCATGCATTCCTGAGAGGGAGAACTCCATGCCAATTTTCAAAGAAAAAACCGGCATGGGTTCCCCCCCCAGGAGCATACCAGGCCCTTAGGTCTGTTATGGGTTGTAAGGAGACCCCCCTACGCCGAAAAATTGACGTAGGGGGTCCCCCTACAATCCATACCAGACCCGTATCCAAAGCACGCTACCCGGCCGGTCAGGAATGGGAGTGGGGACGAGCGAGCGTCCCCCCCCCCTCCTGAGCCGTGCCAGGCCGCATGCCCTCAACATGGGGGGGTTGGGTGCTCTGGGGCAGGGGGGCGCTCTGCGGGCCCCCCCACCCCAGAGCACCCTGTCCCCATGTTGATGAGGACAGGACCTCTTCCCGACAACCCTTGCCATTGGTTGTCGGGGTCTGCGGGCGGGGGCTTATCGGAATCTGGGAGTCCCCTTTAATAAGGGGGCCCCCAGATACCGGCCCCCCACCCTAAGTGAATGGATATGGGGTACATCGTACCCCTATCCATTCACCTGTAGGCAAAAAGTAAAATGTAGTAAACACACAACACAAGGCTTTTTAAAATAATTTATTATTCTGCTCCGGATGCCCCCCCTGTCTTCGTTATTAGCTCAATTACCAGGGGGGGCTTCTTCTTCCACTCTCCGGGGGTCTTCTTCCACTCTCCGGGGGTCTTCTCCGCTCTCCGGGGGGGGTTTCTTCTTCCGCTCTCCGGGGGGGGGGCTTCTCCGGACTCCGGGGGGCTTCTTCCATCTTCTCCCCTCTTCCGCTGTTGACTCGGCGAACCCCGGTTCTTCTGCAGATGTCCGGTGCCTTCTTCTTCAGCGCTGGCTGCCTGCTATCTTTGTGTGTTAGCTCAATTTCTAACAGGCAGCCGGCGCGGTCTTCTGTGACGTCAGGGTCTCCTCTTCTGTTCTTCTCCCCTCTTCCGATGTTGCCTCGTCGCCTCTTGTCGCTGCAATGATGGAAGCGCGCCTTGCATCCCATTTATATAGGCATCACCGTCCCATCATGCTCCGGCAGGTACCCACGTGGTGGGTGCCTACCCACGTGCACCCTCCTTACAACCCATAACAGACCTACGGGCCTGGTATGCTCCTGGGGGGGAACCCATGCCGGTTTGGATTTTCCAAATTGCCGTGGAGTTCTCCCTCGGGAATGCATACCAAATGCCGTCGCTTGAATGGGCCTTTACAAGGTGTGACTAACTTTACACTTTGTAAAAGCAGCCCTAGTTTTACACCAGGCAAACTAACACTTACGGCGAAAAAACTAAGCACAAAAGCTTTGAGGATCGCCCTAAGTGCTAATTTGCATACTAGAAGAGGCATTTCGACTCAAAATGCCCCCAGTGGCGGATGCGGTACTGCATCCTAAGATCCGGCAGTGTAAGTCCCTTACAGATGTCGGATCTTCTGCCTAACTTAGGAAAACTGCTTCTGAGGATCAGTTCCAAAGTTAGAACCAGAGATACGACGGCTTACGCCGGAGTATCTCTTTTGTGGATATGGCCCTGTGTGTATCCCAGAAAGCAGCCTCCCATTCACATAGGGCCGCGAGACTCACGCATGTGCAGTAGGAAACGGGCAGTGAAGCCGCAAGGCTCCACTGCCTGTTTCCCTTAGTGAGGAGGGATCGGCCTCAGGGGGGCCGACATCACGGGCGCCTAGGACAGGTAAGTTACCTTATTAAAAGTCAGCAGCTACAGTGTTTGTAGCTGCTGATTTAAAAAAAAAATCACAGGTGGAACCCCGCTTTAAGTTTTCAGTGCAGTGCTAAGTTTACCCTTAACCATAATACTAAATAGTAGTTTTACCCTTACTAATACTACTTTCTGCCTACAGGCACATGACTTACAGAGGATGACAGACAGGAAGACATCTAGCCATCTACCGAAACAGAATAGGATAGGTGCCTCTGATTTAGCCAACATATGTTTGTAGGCAGATGGCCTACTGTATTGTATGCATGTTTATAGTTAGCGCTTTGCTGCCCAGGTCAGGGGGAAGGGGTTAATGTCTCTTGCCGCTTTCCTTGAGTGTGTGCGCAGGCTTTTTCTGGGGTCCCCCCTCTCTCCCGTATGTTATAAAAGGAAAGAGGTCCTGATCCTAAGGGGGCTCAGAACTTAAGAAAGAACAGGACACTGCTGGGACCTGTGGTCCGCTTTGGAGCGCCGATTCCTTGGAACACCCATGAAACATGGACTTCTCTATTCGTGTTGTGCCAAGCATGGACTTTTCTCAAAGATATTTTACCTGTGCAGGTTTCCTGAGGCAGCCACAATTAGGTGTAGTTAGGAGAAAGACATTTATACCTGTTATACATGTTCTGCTGAATTTTCATTAAAGTTTTTAAACTGCTTTATGCCTGGTCTGCAGTTATTCAAGAGGTGCATTTTGGGTCATGGTGTATCCCTAAATAACCTGGGTCTGTAATAGCACTATGGGGTACATGTAACTCCACTACAAAAGGTTAACCTACAAGGCTAAGAAATGGAGGTAGTTGCCATGGGTAACCGAAGAGAACAGCAACAGCAAGCAGTCGTTTGGCGCGGTACCTGGTTAGGTGACAGGTTCCCTAGTGGTCTGTCTCCTCTGGTCACCTTGAGTAGACTAGCGTTACAGAGATATAAGGCCTGATTACTAGGTACAGGAAGGAGACAGTTCACTGGGACACATATAAGACCTGCGCTATGTGTCCAGCGTGGTTTTGTTCCGTTTCTAGGAATAAGGTGGCAGAGGTACACTGGACTGGTGGAGTGGGCAATGGCTCTGCATATCCCTCTGAATGCAAGACATACACCAGATACAAGTGTGTAGTTTTTTGGGATGAAACATCTTACAGGGGAACTCTGTACATCAGTGCTGCACAGAAGTGGTTCATCTCTGACTGCCTTAATGTTTGATTCTTCACATGACAGCAGCCTCTGCCTTGTCCCGAACATTGGTGAGCATGCCTTCGGGTGACATGTTACCCCACGTGCACAGGTGCACAACTTGACAGCACCTTATCCCTTTTACCCTATACTGATCAACTAGAGGCAGCAAGGACATCCTGGAAAATATTTTTATGTGATAAAAGAAGGTTAAAAATCAAGGGGTAGATTCAGATAGAAGATACGACGGCGTATACCCAGATACGCCATCGTATCTCTGAGTCCGGCCGGTCGTATCTATGCGCCTGATTTATAGAATCAGTTACGCATACATTTCCCTAAGATCCGACCGGCGTAAGTGTTTTACACTGTCGTATCTTAGGCTGCATATTTATGCTGGCCGCTAGGTGGCGCTTCCATGGATTTACGTGAGAAATATGCAAATGAGCTAGATAAGCTGATTCAGAAACGTATGTCCGGCCGGCGCATTTTTTTATGTTGTTTACTTTAGGCTTTTTTCGGCGTATAGTTACCTCTGCTATATGAGGCGTATCCTATGTTAAGTATGGGCGTCGTTCCCGCGTCGAGTTTTGAAAATTTTACGTTGTTTACGTAAGTCGTTCGCGAATAGGCCTGGACGTAATTTAGGTTCACGTCGAAAGCAATGACGATTTGCGGCGGAATTTCGAGCATGCGCACTGGGATTTTTTCCCGTTCATAAAAAACGTCAAATACGCGGGGCCACAGTTAATATACATAAAACACGCCCACATCATCCACATTTGAATTAGGCGGGCTTACGCTGACACAGATACGCTACGCCGCCGTAACTAAGGGCGCAAGTTGTTTCTGAATACAGAACTTGCGCCCTAAATTACAGCGGGGTAACGTATCTGAGATACGTTACGCCGGGCGGACAGATAGACGATTCTATCTGAATCTACCCCCATGAATTTACCATATTGCTAAACTAATCCCAATCCTACTAACTACCCTTAATCTAACCATGACTGACTACCCATATCCCTAAATTCTGTAACTCTAAGGCCGCGTACACACGATCGGTTAAACCGATGAGAACGCTCTGATGGACCGTTTTCATCGGTCCAAACCAATCGTGTGTGGGCGCCATCGGTTATTTATCCATCGGTTAAAAAAAAGCCAACTTGTTTTAAATTTAACCGATGGATTCCTAACCGATAGAAGGTACGACCATCAGTTAAAAATCCATGCATGCTCAGAATCAAGTTGACGCATGCTTGGAAGCATTGAACTTCATTTTTTTCAGCACGTCGTTGTGTTTTACATCACCGAGTTCTGACACGATCGTTTTTTTAACCGATGGTATGTAGGCATGACTGCCCATCAGTCAGCTTCATCGGTTAACCGATGAAAACGGTCCATCGGACTGTTCTCATCGGATGGACCAATCGTGTGTACAGGGCTTAACCCTAATGCCCTACAAATCTCTAATCCTAACAAAAATAACTCCTATATATCTGCGCATGAACATTAAAAAAATAAGAACGATATCAATCTGGACAAGCTGATCTGACCTCCTTACATATTTTTATTCCCCAAACCAACCAAAAATTCCAACTCTCATCTCAAGTTTGAAGGTATCTTTTACCTTTGACCAAATATATACAGTATCATTTTAAACAGTAATACCGTATATCAACTCGAATAATCTTGATGATTAACTTCTATTCACCAGACAATTAGTGCCAAAAACACAGAATTTATTCATCAAACAGCTCTCCATCAAACTTGCTGTTGGCAGATTTGCTGCTTTAGTTTCATCATTTCCAAATGCTAAAGAAGAGATGAAGGGGAATCAACTAGTGTGCGTATTATTTAATGAACAGTGAAAGTAGAAAACTGTAGAATCCATAGCTACCAACCATAATCCATCCTCTAATTTTCCGACCGTAGTGCAATTATCCTAAATGGTTTCTGTTGGTACTGAAATTTGTGATGTGTTTATTGAGTCCCATAAATGGAAAACAGGATGAAGCTTTCCTATCCATCAGTCCTCTAGCAGCATTGAGGCAAGACGCCTGAGATAATTGATTCTCTTTATTCTTATCACATGATGGTCATGAAACAGACTATTCCTTTGTATTGCTACCTACATGATGTTAGCCACAGTTCCCCACGAAGATGAAGCTTTAGATAAAGAATTCAACAGCTTATCATGAGTTACAGAGCTTATAGGAGAAACATACACAAGGCCATGCAAATGTAAAGGGATAAAAGGGATAGTTCAACGTATAATACAATTTGCAGTGCACTCAAGGGGCCCCAGTAGTTTACAAATCATGGCGCAATGTAGAGAAATTGAGCTTCCTATTGATAACGTATCTGCAGGCCAACCACAGCTTCTGCAAAGTCTAGCCAAAAAAAATAGCATTCTCATTGATCATTGCTGTCCTGCATATAAGGCAGGACAGGTAGGTATGCTAAGCACATCCCCATGATAACAAGAACAAGCATGGGACTGCTGTGTTACTTGTCCACAAACCCACAAATATACAATCAATCAATGGGAATGTTATTTTTTGGCCAGGCTTTGAGAAAGCCGCAATTAGCCTGCAGGTATGCAATTTAAAGGTATTTCTCTAAAATGCACTATGATTTTTAACCTACTGGGGACCATTGACTGCACTAACCCTTTAAGAATATTTTTATATATATAGTTGCAGTATGATTATATACTGTAGGACTTTCAGTATGATTATATACTGTAGGACTTTCAATCAGTTTCAATCAGTTGTATCAAAAATGACACTTTCCCTATTATACTCTATTTAAGATCTTATGGATTCAAAAATACAGTGTATTATTATGGACCTTGATTAATTATTTCACAAGAATGATCACTTAAAGCGACTTTTTCGCTATGGTAAAAAAGTGCATGAGAAACAGCCTGTAATTAAAGTAGTGCAGAGTTCTTGGCGCTGCTTCCTGGTGTGTGAGATACTGGGCCTGATTTACCAAGCCTTTACTCCATGACTCATGGAGTAAAAGCAGGAGTAGCAGCCGTTTGGCCATTTACTAAAGAAATACGCTGCTAGTGCAGTGTATTTCCCTAGTTACTAATGTGCTCCGTGCGCCCAGGAGAGGGTGCATTGTGCACCAGTACAGACCTGGCGCACGGCACATTAAACTGTAAATTGCGGGGGTTTGGGCGGGAGTTTATTAGGGGGGGAGGTGGGGGGATGCAGGGGAAGTGAAGTGACATGTGTTTTAAAGTGTTTGGCGGGCCGAATTGAAAGGGAAAGTGTTTTTTGAAAACAGATCCCCGTACGCTTGCACAGTGCGCCTGAACCTCGGGAGGTTCATTTGCATACTGGGCATGCGCAGAGAGAAAAGTCAGGGATTCCCGTGCGCCTTGTCAGTACGCCGTGAAAATCTTGGTAAATACCAAGCGGCGTACCCGTGATTGCGCTGCGTGACGCGGCGCACGGGAATCTCCGAGCTGTTTTCAGCCCTGAAGGGGAACTCGGCGCCAAATTTCAAACTTGAAATCGGCACGGGTCCCCCTTCAGGGCTACATTAGGCTCTTAGGCTTGGTCCGGAACGTGAGGGGTTAAACCCGCGCCGATTCGGCGCGGGGGTCCCCCCCAGATCCAAACCAAGCCCTCATCCCAAGCATGCAGTCTGGCCCGGACAGGAATGGGGGAGGGGACGAGCGAGCGCCCCCCCCCCCTCCTGAGCCGTACCAGACCGCATGCCCTCAACATGGGGGAGTGTGTGCTGTGGGGGAGGGGGGCACTGCCCCCCCACCCCACAGCACTCTTGCCCCCATGTCGATAGGGACAAGAGCCTCTTCCTGACAACCCTTGCCATTGGTTGTCGGGGTATGCGGGCGGGGCTAATCGGAATCTGCGAGCTCCCTTTAATAAGGGGGCCCCCAGATGCCGGCCCCCCACCCTATGTGAATGAGTATGGGGTACATCGTACCTCTACCCATTCACATGGGGGAAATGTAAAGTAAAATAAAACACCACACAGAATAAAATATTTTATTAATCTGCTCCGGAGCCCCCCCTTTCTTCTTTAGCTCTCTTAGAAGGGGGGGTTTCTTCTCTCCCGATCTTCCGCCGGGACCCTGGGCTTCGGTGATTTCTGCCGGGGGAGGGCGCCATCCCTCGGTCCTCTCCGGAGCCTTCCGCCGGATGCCCCCACCCCATTTAAGCTCTTTTTCATTAGGGAGGGGCATCCGGACTTCGGGGTCTTCTGCCGGGGGATGGCGCCTATCCCCCGGTCTTTCCGGTGCCTTCCGCCAGGGTTCCGGTCTTCCTGGTCTTCTGCCGGGGGTGCGCCAACTCCCTGGTCTTTTCTCTTCTGTCTTCTCTGCTCCCTCTTCTGCCTGGCTCCCCCGCGGAGCCAGGGCTTTCTTCCGTCTTCTTTCTTCTCTCTTCCTTCTTCTGCCTGTCTCCTCCGGGAGCCCAGGGCTTGTCTCCGCTGTCTTCTTGCTTCTCTTCCATTGGATGTTGACACGACGAGGTCCGGCGCTGGAATGCCGTCTGAGCAGTGGGCATGGACTTATATAGGGCAATGCCACCATGTGACCTCAACCCATGTGACATCACATTCCCATCATGCCCAGGGAATGTGATGTCACATGGGTTGAGGTCACATGGTGGCATTACCCTATATAAGTCCATGCCCGCCGCTGACACTGCATGTCAGCGCGGAACCACGTCGTGTCAACATCGAATGGAAGAGAAGGAAGAAGACAGCGGAGACAAGCCCTGTGCTCCCGGAGGAGACAGGCAGAAGAAGGAAGAGAGAAGAAAGAAGACGGAAGAAAGCCCTGGCTCCGCGGGGGAGCCAGGCAGAAGAGGGAGCAGAGAAGACAGAAGAGAAAAGACCGGGGAGTTGGCGCACCCCCGGCAGAAGACCAGGAAGACCGGAACCCTGGCGGAAGGCACCGGAAAGACCGGGGCATAGGCGCCATCCCCCGGCAGAAGACCCCGAAGTCCGGATGCCCCTCCCTAATGAAAAAGAGCTTAAATGGGGTGGGGGCATCCGGCGGAAGGCTCCGGAGAGGACCGAGGGATGGCGCCCTCCCCCGGCAGAAATCACCGAAGCCCAGGGTCCCGGCGGAAGATCGGGAGAGAAGAAACCCCCCCTTCTAAGAGAGCTAAAGAAGAAAGGGGGGCTCCGGAGCAGATTATTAAAATATTTTATTCTGTGTGGTGTGTTTTTGTTACTTTACATTTCCCCCATGTGAATGGGTAGAGGTACGATGTACCCCATACTCATTCACATAGGGTGGGGGGCCGGAATCTGGGGACCCCTTTATTAAAGGGGTCTCTCAGATTCTGATAAGCTCTCCGCCCGCATACCCCGACAACCAACGGCCAGGGTTGTCGGGAAGAGGCTCTTGTCCCTATCGACATGGGGGCAAGAGTGCTTTGGGGTGGGGGGGCAGTGCCCCCCTCCCCCACAGCACACACTCCCCCATGTTGAGGGCATGTGGTCTGGTATGGCTCAGGAGGGAGGGGGCGCTCGCTCGTCCCCACCCCCATTCCTGTCTGACCAGACTGCGTGCCTGGGATAAGTGCTTGGTTTGGATCTTGGGGGGGACCCCACGCTATTTTTTTTTGCACGGGTTTAACCCCTTATGTTCCAGACCAAGCCTAAGAGCCTGGTATGCACCTGGAGGGAACCCACCTTATTTTTTTGGGGGGGGTCTGGAGTTCCCCTTCATGAACAGCGATCTGTCATTTACACATGTCAGTCCCCCCCCCCCCCCTACAGTTAGAACACACCCAGGGAACATATTTAACCCCTCCCTTGCACCTAGTGTTAACCCCTTCCCTGCCAGTGGCATTTTTTGAGTAAGCAATGCATTTTTTACAGCACTGATCGCTAGAAAAATGCCAATGGTTCCAAAAAAGTGTTCGATGTGTCCGCCATAATGTCGCAGTACCGATAAAAATCGCTGATCGCCCCAATAACTAGTTAAAACAACCAAAAAAAAAAATTTGTAGACGCTATAACTTTTGCAAAAACCAAACACTAAACGCTATTTGCGATTTTTTGGAACCAAAAAGATGTAGAATACGTATCGGCCTAAACTGAGGGGTTTTTTAGTTTTTTCAATATATATTTTTGGGGATATTTATTATAGCAAAAAGTAAAACTAATTTTTACATATGTGGGCGGGACTTACGCAAGTCCCGCCCACATATATAAACATCGTTCAAACCACACATGTGAGGTATTGACGCGTGCGTTAGAGCGAGAGCAATACTTTTACCACTAGACCTTCTTTGTAACTATAAACTGGTAACCTGGAAAAAAAAGAAAAAGGTCGCCTATGGGGATATTCACGGAATTCATTTTGGCCCCATTGCAGGAGTGTTTCCAATAGTAAAGCGTGACATGTAAGGTATCTATTTACTCGGTGTAACATCATCTTTCACATTATCCCCAAAAATTGGGCTCACTTTTGTGTTTTGTTAATTTTTAACCACTTGAGCCCGGACCATATTTCTGGTCAATGACCGGGCAAGTTTTTGTGATTCGGCACGGCGTCGCTTTAACTGACAATTGCGCAGTCGTGCGACGTGGCTCCCAAACAAAATTGGCAACTTTTTTTTCACACAAATAGATTATTAAATGTGCGTGTTTACTTCTGTCTTTAACACCTCCCCTTCAGGCTGGAAAGCATCAGATCAGGGGAAACCAAAAAAAAAAAGCTCTCATTCCATTGCAGCTTGGTTCCTACATGTGTGATGAACTGAGCATGCTCAAACACTTAGAAAAAAAATATCCTTTCTTTTTAAAAGGTGAAAAACACTCATTGGATGCTCATAGAGCGTGGTTTGGATTAATTGCAGGTGTGCCCAATTACAAGCTCACCCAAACTAGAGACTGCAATTTGGTCATGTGATTTCAATTGCTTCATTACTAGCACTGTTATAAAAAGCTTGGATCGATCAGTCCTCAGCTGCTCTCAGAAGGGGCAGGCTGGCAGAAATGCTGTTGCTAAACACAAATGTGGTTTGTTGCATGGGTTTTGTTTTATTTTGCCAATGGTTTTGGTTTATTTTTAAATGATGTTCACTTTGATGTATTTGTCTATGTGGCCTTATTTTATGAAAAATGTGTAAAGCTATGGTTATTTAGAATTTTGAAATGTATTTTTGTTTGTTTGTCTTTTTTTGCTTTCCTTGTTTTGTTGACCAATAAAAATTACTTTAAAATTGTTAAGTTTGTCTTTTGTTACTTTTTCATGCTACATATGTTGACAGCTGCAGCTGAACTAGGTTTGGGCCTAACAAATTATGTGTGATTTTTGTCTAAGCTTCTTTCCTGGTGTGTAATCATGAAATGTTTGCCATGTTTATTCTCCCTGACTTTAAAGACAAAAACTGGTAAGTATTTTATTTATTCTGCAGTGGTCCTCAGCCCTCAAGTACCCCCGACAGGACATGTTTTGGGGATTTCTCTTATCAAGAATTGCTGTCCAGACTGTCTTTTAAAGCACATGTGCAAGATGAAGGAAAACCTGCAAACATGGCCTGTGGGGGGGGTTTGCTATTGGTGGACAGGCTTGACGTGCTGATTTACAGCACTGTGCTTAAATCTAGCGCAAGGCAATCCTATTCAAATTGTGGGTGTTTGAGGGAAGCCAAGTGAGTGTTAGAACCCCTGCTTTGTGTTTTTTTATTTTTGTGTTGAGCTTTGTGTCCCTTTTCTTAAAATTGGCTTCACTTCCTGTCACACAGCTGAACAGGAAGTGAGGTTAAAACCCTACCAGTGTCATTTCTTGGGGACACAGGTCAATCTAACTAGTGTCCCCATTAAGCAAATTGCACTCCAGCACTGCTGTGTACACCCCAAATCATGGGTCTTCAAACTACGGCCCTCCAGTTGTTCAGGAACTACAATTCCCATCATGCCTAGTCATGTCTGTGAATGTCAGTGCATTACAAGGCCTCATGGGATGTGTAGTTCTAAAACAGCTGGAGGGCCGTAGTTTGAGGATCCCTGCCCCAAATGATTATTTAGTTTGGGGTTTAGTAAAGGCAAAGCCACTCTGCAGTACAAGCATAGTTGCTGAAAATCAGAGAGGAAGCACTGATGGTTTTAACATCCAATCCTGTAGAAGCAAAGTTGTTTTGTTTTCTTCCTTGCTTTGCACTTGTAGTGCAAAGTGGATTTGCCTTTAGTCAATGGACCCCAAAGTCCAAGATCCCTAATAATTTGGGGTGTACACAGCAAAATGCTAGAGTGCAATTTACATAATGGGAAACTATTTAGCTTGATCTCTGTGTCCCCAAGAAAAGATATTAGTAAGGTTTTACCCTCACTTCCTGTTTGGCTATGTGACAGGAAGTGAATGAATTAGAAAGGGTGAAGACACCTCACAAATGTTGTCACTATCAGGGGTGCAGACATCCCCAAAAAATGAGCAGATAATACTTATTTGCAAATTAATAACGCACACATTCCTACATATTAGCAACGCTCTATCCTGGCCTATTGGCATGGTTATATTTTTTGGGGCTCTCAATAAAACTCTATGAAATTTGTGCTTAAACTAGAACCAGGGGCGGACTGACAACTCATGTGGCCCCTGGGCAATAGAAGATTATGGGGCCCCTCTGGCTTACAGATGACCACCACGCCAGGAGGTAGTGCAGAGGTGGGCAGCTAAAATCTTGGGATATTCACATTAAAAGCATGTCATTTTCGGACATATCAGGGACAGATCTAAAAAAAACACAGATTTTTACATACTGTCCCTGGTTTTACTGAGCCTGGCAACCCGGATGGGGCCCCCTAGTGGCATGGGGCCCTTGGGCAGTGCCCGAGTGACTCAATGGTCAGTCCGCCCCTGACAAGAACTATAATCAACAAGTTTTATTTTCTTTAATTTTGGATAGAGTGAGGGAGTGTTATAGGCCCTGTCAGTTTATTTTGTATTATCTGTGTCCAATTGGGGAGATTTGCCTTCACTTCCTGCCCCATAGCCAAACAGGGAGTGAGAGAAAAACTATGCAAATTAACCACTTCCCGCCCAGCCTATGGCCGATTTACGTCCGGGAAGTGGTTACACAATCCTGACAGGACGTCCTGCAGGATTTCATGCCGCACGCGCCTGTGGGGGCACGCAGTGCGGCGATCGGTGATGCGGGGTGTCAGTCTGATCTCAGTAAAGAGTCTCTCACGGAGACGGAGACTCTTTACCACGTGATCAGCCGTGTCCAATCACGGCTGATCACGATGTAAACAGGAAGAGCCATTGATGGCTCTTCCTCACTCGCGTCTGACAGACGCGAGTATAGGAGAGCCGATCGGCGGCTCTCCTGACAGGGGGCGTTCGCGCTGATTGTTTATCAGCGCAGCCCCCCCTCGGATCACCACACTGGACCACCAGGGATGCCCACCCTGGACCACCAGGGTGTGCAAAAACAAAAAAAATATAGAACAAAAAAACAAAAAGCAATAAAAAATAAGAAAAAAGATGCCAATCAGTGCCCACAAATGGGCACTGACTGGGAAAATCAGTGCCACCCCACAGTGTCCATCAGTGCCACCCCACAGTGCCCATCCATGCACAGTGCCCACCTATCAGTGCCCACCTGTGCCACCCATAAGTATCCATCAGTGCCACCCATAAGTGCCGCCCATCTGTGCCGCCCATGAGTGCCCATCAGTGCCGCCTATGAGTGCCCATCAGTGCCGCATAGCAGCGCCGCCAATCAATGCCACCTCATCTGTGCCGTCAGTACTACCTCATCGATGTCCATCAGTGCCATCTCATCGGTGCCCATCAGTGCCGCCATATCAGTGCCCGTAATTGAAAGAGAAAAACTTATTTACAAAAAAATTAACCTAAAAAAATAAAAACTTTTTTTTGTTTCAAAATTTGCAGTCTTTTTTTAGTTGTTGCGCAAAAAAAAAAAAACGCAGAGGTGATCAAATAACAACAAAAGAAAGCTCTATTTGTGGGGGAAAAAGGACGCCAATTTTGTTTGGGTACAGTGTTGTATGACCGCGCAATTGCCATTCAAAGTGCGACAGTGTTGAAAGCTGAAAATTGGCTTGGCGGGAAGGTGCGTAAGTGCCTGGTATGGAAGTGGTTAAGGGAATCCAGTGCCCCCCCAGAACTAGTGTGTGGGTCCCCTGAAAATTACTGGGCGGGGTTATACAAAAACAGGGTGTGACCTTGACAGGAAGGGGTGGGTCATTTTTCTATTAGGAGGTGCAGATATGTAGTCAGGCCTAGGGCAGAACCAAACCTAAATATACTACTGCATATTAGGGCTTATTTAGACCGGAACCGATTTACAGCGTGTTTTTATATTGTGGGAGGAAACCCACGCAGGCACAGGGAGAACATGCAAACTCCATGCAGATGCTGTCACGGGCGGGATTCGACCAACGACTCTTTTGCTGCTAGGTCAAAGTGCTATACACTACACCACTGTGGTGAACGAACATGATTGCAGCTGAAAGCATGAGAACTTTTATTTTTTTTTTCAATACCATGCTTTCCAGCCTTATTGACCCCGCCTCTCTCCATAAAGAGGACCTGTCACACACTAGTCCTATTACAAGGGATGTTTACATTCCTTGTAATAGGAAGAAAACTGATCATTTTTTTTTTTTTTTTTTTTCAGTGTAAAACATTATAAAACTAAATAAAAATAAATAAGAAAACCCCCAAAAAAATGTTTAAAGCGCCCCGTCCCGACGAGCTCGCGCACAGAAGCAAACGCATACGCGAGTAGCGCCCGCATATGAAAACGGTATTCAAACCACACAAGTGAGGTATCGCCGCGATCGTTAGAGTGAGAGCAATAATTCTAGCCCTAGACCTACTCTGCAACTCAAAAAATGCAACCTGTAGAATTTTTTAAACGTCGCCTATCGAGATTTTTAAAGGGTAAAAGTTTGATGCCATGCCACGAGCGGGCGCAATTTTTAAGCGTGACATGTTGGGTATCATTTTACTCGGCGTAACATTATCTTTCACAATATATAAAAAAATTGGGCAAAATGTATTGTTGTCTTATTTTTTAATTCAAAAAAGTGATTTTTATCCAAAAAAAGTGCGCTTGTAAGACCGCTGCGCAAATACGGTGTGACAAAAAGTATTGCAATGACTGCCATTTTATTCCCTAGGATGTCTGCTAAAAAAAATATATAATGTTTGGGGGTTCTGATTAATTTTCTAGCCAAAAAATTGTGATTTTCACATGAAGGAGAGAAGTGCCAGAATTAACCCGGTGGGCAAGTGGTTAAAGTACTCATGGCTATAAAGAATAGAGTCATTGCTCATTAAAAAAAAAAAAAAAAAAGGGGGTCCCTCCAAATTAAATTACCAGGCCCTTCAGGTCTGGAATGGATATTAAGGGGAACCCCGCCGTAAAAAACCCCCCAAAAAATGGCGTGGGGTCCCCCCAAATATCCATACCAGACCCTTCAGGTCTGGTGTGGATTTTAAGGGGAACTCCACCCCAAATTGAAAAAAAAATGGCGTGGAGTCCCCCTAAAAATCCACACCAGACCCTTATCCGAGCACGTTGACCTGGCCGGCCGCAGAAAAGAGGGGGGGACAGAGTGCGCCCCCCCCCCTCTCCTGAACCGCACCAGGCCACATGCCCTCAACATGGGGAGGATGTCCCCATGTTGATGGGGACAAGGGTCTCATCCCCACAACCCTTGCCCGGTGGTTGTGGGGGTATGCGGGCGGGGGGCTTATCAGAATCTGGAAGACCCCTTTAACAAAGGGGACCCCCAGATCCTGGCCCCCCCCCTATGTGAAATGGTAATGGGGTACATTGTACCTCTACCATTTCACCCCAAAAAAAATGTCAAAGTGTTAAAAATGACAGTAGCCGGTTTTTGACAAATCTTTTAATAAAATCTTCTTTTCTTCTTTCCTTCGGGTTTCTTCCGCTGCTTCTTTCTTCTCGTTCACATCTTGCCTGACGTGTTCTTCTATCTTCTCCGTCCGTCCTTCAGCCTTCTGGTCCCGCATCTTGCCCGTTGTCTTGTCCTGTCTTCTTCTCCGTCCGCCTCCTCGTCCGCATCTTGGGTCTTCTGCGGTGTTCTTCTAGTCCCCGGACCCAGCGTTTGAATTTGATTTGGCCGCCGTTTTCCCGCTCCTGGGACCCGCCCCCCTCTGACGCCACAAGTAAACTCCTTAGAAGGTCATGTGCGTCAGAGGGGGGCGGGGTCACATGAGTGTGACACGGCGGGAACTTCTTCTCCGGGCGGCGCGATTGAAATTGAATTCCCCCGCTGTGTGACGCTCTGCGACCCCGCCCCCCTCTGACGCACATGACCTTCTAAGGAGTTTACTTGTGGCGTCAGAGGGGGGCGGGGTCACATGAGTGTGACACGGCGGGAACTTCTTCTCCGGGCGGCGCGATTGAAATTGAATTCCCCCGCTGTGTGACGCTCTGCGACCCCGCCCCCCTCTGACGCACATGACCTTCTAAGGAGTTTACTTGTGGCGTCAGAGGGGGGCGGGTCCCAGGAGCGGGAAAACGGCGGCCAAATCAAATTCAAACGCTGGGTCCGGGGACTAGAAGAACACCGCAGAAGACCCAAGATGCGGACGAGGAGGAGACAGGACAAGACAACGGGCAAGATGCGGGACCAGAAGGCTGAAGGACGGACGGAGAAGATAGAAGAACACGTCGGGCAAGATGTGAACGAGAAGAAAGAAGCAGCGGAAGAAACCCGAAGGAAAGAAGAAAAGAAGATTTTATTAAAAGATTTGTCAAAAACCGGCTACTGTCATTTTTAACACTTTGACATTTTTTTTGGCGTGAAATGGTAGAGGTACAATGTACCCCATTACCATTTCACACAGGGGGGGGGTCAGGATCTGGGGGTCCCCTTTGTTAAAGGGGTCTTCCAGATTCTGATAAACCTCCCGCCCGCATACCCCCACAACCACCGGGCAAGGGTTGTGGGGATGAGACCCTTGTCCCCATCAACATGGGGACATCCTCCCCATGTTGAGGGCATGTGGCCTGGTGCGGTTCAGGAGAGAGGGGGGGCCGCACTCTGTCCCCCCCTCTTTTCTGCGGCCGGCCAGGTCAACGTGCTCGGATAAGGGTCTGGTGTGGATTTTTAGGGGGACTCCACGCCATTTTTTTTTTCAATTTGGGGTGGAGTTCCCCTTAAAATCCACACCAGACCTGAAGGGTCTGGAATGGATATTTGCCGGGAACCACACGTCTTTTTTTTTTTTGGTTTTTACGGCGGGGTTCCCCTTAATATCCATTCCAGACCTGAAGGGCCTGGTAATTTAATTTGGGGGAACCCCTACACATTTTTTTGTTTGTTTTATGAATGAATCCCTTTAGAATTGTCAGAGCCGACAATTCATTATAGCCGCGTGTGAATTTTTAAATGACTTTTTTCCTTCTGAATGTCACTTTGTGCAGGGGGAGTTCTAAGTGCGGGAAAAATGCGCTATTTCACATGCTGACATTACACCCCCCCTAGGTACGAAATTTAAAGGAATATTTCACTTTTATTGTTTCACTTTAAGAATTATTAATTTCACTGCTCCCGAAAAAACAGCCGTTTTAAAAAATAAAAAAAGCATTGATACATGTTCCCTGGGGCAGGACTGAGGTCCCCAAACACTTTTTAGGACAAAACTTGCAGATTAGCCTTTAAAATGAACACTTTTGATTTCTCCCATAGACTTCTATAGGGAGTTCGGCGCGGCTTTACATATTAGTTTCAATGCGCCGGCTGCTACGCTGGTTCATGCGCCCAATTAAGCCTCCACCCGGAGTACTAATTAACGCATGAACCAGCGCAGCGCACAGAGCATAGTAAATCAGGCCCATTGTGTCCCCTGCCACTCACTGTGGTTCCTCCCATTGGCTGTTACATCACTACAGGACACCATGACCAGTGGGAGGAACCACAGTGAATGGCAGGGGACACGCTAACCAACAAACTCAGAAGGAGGTGGAGCTTCGACATCCAATCATCTGTACTGCTGCCCTACCTGGACACCCAAAGCTGTTAACAATTGAAGCACTGGAAGTTCAGAGACTGGAAGAAGACAGGCATCCCTGCAGTGAAAATTTCTGCATGATCCTGCTGCCTCCACAACCTTGAACATAGTTGATTACATGTAAGTGATGTAGCTACTGTAAAGCTGTAAAAGTTTGACCTCATATTATATGGTTTTGGTTAATCTAAAGGAAAATTATACTAGAGAATTGTATAATGTATGGTCAGACTAAAAGTTTAGAAGTAACCAATGCAATGATCTGAAGGGTGGATTAAAAGTGACAACTTTGGAAGTTAAAGCTGAACTCAAGGATCAAAGAAGAAGAAATACCCTTGTATTTCCCACCCCTACTCATCCTCTTCACTGCAAAGATGGAATTTTCATTAAGTCTAGGAGTAGAGGAATAAGGTATAATGCTTAACTTATTGCTTGCTCTGGCAAGCTTCCAGAGCTCACCTCTCTTCTCCAAAGCTCCTTGTTGTCGGTGAGCTCTCCCCATTCTCCCATACATTACAGGACTATTGATCCTGCTTTGTAAACTGAGCAAAATTATAAACACAACACTTTTGAGTTTGCCCCTATTTATCATGAGCTGAACTGAAAGATCTACGACTTTTTCTATGTACACAAAAGGCCTATTTCTCTTAAATATTGTTCACAAATCTGTTTAAATCTGTGTTAGTGAGCACTTCTTCTTTGCCAAGATAATCCATCCACCTCACAGGTGTGGCATATCAAGATCCCGATTAGACAGCATGATTATTGCAAACGTGTGCCTTAGGCTGGCCACAATAAAAGGCCACTCTAAAATGTGCAGTTTTACTGTATTAGGGGGTTGGGGGGTTCCGAAAACTAGTCAGTATCTGGTGTGACCACCATTTGCCTCACACAGTGCAGCGCATCTCCTTCGCATAGAGTTGATCAGGTTGTTGATTGTGGCCTGTTGAATGTTGGTCCATTCCTCTTCAATGGCTGTGCAAAGTTGCTGGATATTGGCAGGAACTGGAACACACTGTTGTATACTCCGATCCAGAGTATCCCAAACATGCTCAATGGGTGACATGTCCGGTGAGTATGCTGGCCAAGCAAGAACTGGGATGTTTTCAGCTTCCAGGAATTGCAATTTGGGGCCCGTGCATTATCATGCTGCAACATGAGGTGATGGTTGTGGATGAATGGCACAACAATGGGCCTCAGGATCTCATCATGCATTCAAAATGCCACCAATAAAATGCACCTGTGTTCGTTGTCCATAACATATGCCTGCCCATACCATAACCCTCCCCCCCACCACCACCACCACCATGGGCCACTCGATCCACAACGTGGACATCAACAAACCGCTCACCCACACAACGCCATACATGCTATCTGCCTTGTACAGCGAGAAACGGGAATCATCCATGAAGAGAACACCTCTCCAAAGTGTCAGATGCCATTGAATGTGAGCATTTGCCCACTCAAGTCGATTACGATGGCGAACTGCAATCAGGTCGAGACACGGATTAGAATGACGAGCATGCAGATGAGCTTCCCTGAGATGGTTTCTGACAGTTTTTGCAGAAATTCTTTGGATATGTTGCAGCAGCTGTCCGGATGGGTGGTCTCAGATGATCTTGGAGGTTAAAATGCATGATGTGGAGGTCCTGAGCTGGTGTGGTTACACGTGGTCCACGGTTGTGAGGCCGGTTGAATGTACTGCCACATTCTCTGAAATGCCTTTGGAGACAGCTCATGGTCGAGAAATTAACATTCAATTCAAGGGCAATAGCTCTGGTGGACATTCCTGCAGTCAGCATGCCATTTGCATGCTCCCTCAGAAATTGCGACATCTGTGGCATTGTGCTGTGTGATAAAACTGCACATTTTAGAGTGGTCTTTTATTGTGGCCAGCCTAAGGCACACCTGTGCAATAATCATGCTGTCTAATCAGCATCTTGATATGCCACACTTGTGAGGTGGATGAATTATCTCTGCAAAGGAGAAGTGCTCACTAAAACAGATTAAGGTCCCTTTCACACTTGTACGACTTGTCCCATGATTTGGGACTGCAAAGTAGCATGACAAGTCATTCCCCATGATTTCCAATGACAACCATTCATATTAGTACAACTTCAAGTCATTCCGACTTCAAAGTAGTCCCTGCACTACTTTGGTCCGATTTTAATGCCAATTACACAGGCATTCCCTGAAATCACGGCAAAATCGCGGTCACGAATCACAGCAAAATCGTGGCTAAATCGCGGCCACAAAATTGCGGTAACATCGCCCACGGCTTTGAAGTTATACAAGTGTGAAAGGGGCCTTAGACAGATTTGTGAACAATATTTGAGATAAATAGGCCTTTTGTGTACATAGAAAAGTCGTAGATCTTTGAGTTCAGCTCATGATAAGCTCATGATAAATAGGGGAAAACACAAAAGGGTTGAGTTTATAGTTTTGCTCAGTGTATGTGATGACGTTACGGTGTCCCCACTATCCAGAGTGCCTTAGCAAGAAGACCTAGAGGAACTTGTTGCACAGTGTGAAGGGAGCTTGCCAGAGTGAGGAATAGGGTAAGTATTACACTCTATTTCGTTAACCCTAGACTTATGCAGGCCATACATGGAGCAAATTTCTTTCCTGCAACTATGGGTTATAGGAAAGAAATTTGATTCCCCCATCAACACAGACAGTGTTGACAGGGGGAACCCTGACACTGAGCCCTGCCCATACATGGTTGAATCTTGGCCGGTTCCTGCTGAACTGGCATAGATTTGAACCAGCTATGGCCAGCCTAAAAGAGCTGCAGTGGGGAGCCCAGAGTTGGGCCTTAAATAGTTCATTTATTTATACAGATCTCTAAAGCAAAGCTAGAGTAAGGACATGTGTGGAGTAGAGAGAACTAGAAGGATCTGCTTTGAAAAAAGGGTTAGTCTCTCCAAATGAGGGACAGTTGGGAGCCGTCGTTTGTGCTTGTTTATATTTGAGTGGCATTTTGTTTTAGGGATAAAAGCTTACTCCTTTTTTATTTTATTTTTATTTTATAATGTATTTCTATCTCAGTAAAAAATCATTGATTTTCTGAAGTGATAAATAGATACCTGGGACATCTCCTGCAGCCGTTGGTGTAGAGGTGAGAACATAATTGCCATTCCCTCCCCTACTATCTGAAAGGAATGTAATGATCAGAGCTGCTAGAGAAGAATAAAAATTCCATGCTCCCTGATCTGAATAGAAATGGCATACCAAGCATGCCTTGCTAAATGTGCACAAGACAGAAATGAGGGAGCTCTGGCCTTCTACATTTTTAACAACACCTGGCAAATACCATATTTCGTTATTAGCAAAGAAAAAAAAAACACCTGCTCACTTTGTTGATCCAGTAAGAAGGAATGTGTGTTTTCTTCACTTTTCTTTTGTAGGATGGAATGATAATAACCAAAATCTGATTTTGAAGTTACTACAAACAAGGTATCATTTAAAGCAGAACTTCAGCCACAAATAACAAAATAAATGGCTCATTAAAAGTTAAAATAACAAAACCAGAGTTTTCTGTAATATTCAGCTTTTATCAAGGGATATCTCTGTTGTGCAGGTTGTCTGCTTATGCCCCATACACACGGTCGGTTTGGTCCGATGAGAATGAATCGAAGTTCATTTTCATCGGACCAAACCGACCCATGTGTATAGGCTATCGGTCTGGTTTCCTTCGGTCCAAAATTTCTAAACATGCTTCAAAACCGAACCGATGGACCGATGCCCCATCGGACCAAACCAATGGTTAGTACAGAAAAGCATCGGTTCAAAACCCGCACATCAAGTCGACATATGCTTGGAAGCATTGAACTTCGTTTTATTCAGCACGTCGTGTGTTTGACGTCACCGCGTTCTGACCCGATCGGATTTTGGACTGACGGTGTGTACACATATCAGGCCATACGGCCACTTCAGAGGTGAACCGATGAAAACGGTCCGACGGCCAGTCTCATCGGTTTGGTCCGACCGTGTGTACGGGGCCTTAGAGTTTAGCTTTGAGTAAGATATTATTATTACACAGGATTTATATAGCGTCAACAGTTTACCCAGCGCTTTACAATATAAAGGCAGACAGTACAATTATAATACAATTTATTACAGTAGGAATGAGAGGGAGGGTCAAGTGATAAAAAGGTCATAACTGTGGGGGATGAGCTAATGGAGAAATATAGTTGTTAGGTGTGGGCACGATAGGCTTCTCTGAAGAGAAGAGTTTTCAGGCATCACCTAAAAGTGGACAGAGTAGGAGATAATCGGTCAGATTGAGGTAGGAAGTTCCAGAGGATGGGAAAAGATTGGGAGAAGTCCTGGAGGCAAACATGGGAGGAGGTAACGAGGGAGCTAGAGAGCAAGAGGTCTTGGGAGGAATAAAGAGAATGATTAGGTTGGCATTTTGAGACTAGGTTAGTGATGCAGCTGAGGGCAGAGTTGTGGATGGCTTTGTAAGTTGTTGTTAGAATTCTGAATTTAATTAATTGGGTGAGTGGAAGTCAATGAAGGGATCGGCAGAGAGGGTAGCAGACACTGAACTGCTGGTAGGGTGGATGAGTCTCACAGCAGCTTTCATGATGGACTGAAGGGGGGTAGCCTATGTAAAGGTAAGCCAATGAACAAGGAGTGGACTAGGTATGACCAGGGAGTGGACTAGGAGCTTGGTGGTGTCATATACCCCTTCATGGCAGGGGCGTATTTTAGGGATGATGCTGAGATTGAGGCGACAAGCTTTGAACATTGATTGGATGTGGGGCTGAAAGTATAGTTCAGAATCCAGGATTACATCTAGAACCTTGCCATGCAAGGACAGGTTGATAGTTGACCCATCGATCTTGATAAGAGTTACAGGCAGGGGCACACGGGGGAGGAAATATTATGAATTGGGTTTTGGGTAGATTGAGTTTGAGATACAGGTGTTTGTTTATTAACCACAGATACAGTACAAATGGTTTCAGATTCTACCCTACCCCAAGCTGAAGCCTGCCAGTACAAATAAACTAACTAATAATGGCAAAAAGCATAAATGGCTTGTCTATCAGACTACAATAGACTCAATGCCAGTTTCTCCAGTATTTAACCATGTACAATGCAGTCTGCATTTTAAAACCATTCCTTTATTGCCCATTGGTGTGGCTATGGGGGTAGTGTTTAAAGGGTGTCTTTGTGTATGTTTTTTTTTTTATATATATTTTTTTTATGGTGGGCAATAGGTATTGTTTTAGGATGCAGACTGTATTGCATATAGTTAAATATTTGTGAAACTGAAGTTCAGTCTGTAGTAGTCTGATAGACAGGACAGTTATGCCTTTTGGCAATGTGAGTTAAAATACATTTTCCCTCTTATTTGTGGTTGTCTAAAAACTAAACATTTAACAGTCATTTGTCAAAGAACAGAAAAAAATCCCAATAGAGTTAAAATGTAGTATGGTAAGAAATACAGACCTCGCTGACATAAATTTGTAAATGTATTTATTTCTAAAAAAGGTGGCATGTCCCTAAAGCATAACGTGTTGACAGACAAAAATGTCTGCTCCCCACATCAAGTTATGTCTTTCATCACCTAATAGGTTTCATTATGTCACCTTGAAGAGTTTCACATATTGTATGTTTGCTTATAAACTTTTTACATGGGCTGTTAAAATGCTTAGATGTCTCAAAGCCATTATGTTTTGTACTCCACCTGCTTAAATAGAAACAGTTACATATTTAATTAGGCTAAAAAAGACATGTCCATCAAGTTTCACAGCCACAAACAAGTCTCATTCCTAGGAAGATGTTGCCATATGTGGAGAAAATTACAAGACCCCCAAAAAGGCAGCCGGATCAAATATATTCTTTAGGAATGTGGAAATTAACTATTAATTCCTTGATTAATCGTTCATTTTTTCTTTTGATCTGTACTCACCCGCTGGCTTTTGGGTCTTCAGGGAGTTCCGTCCGAGATCCGATGACGTCACAGACACCGGCGGGGCTTGCCGTGTCCATCTGAAGGGCTCTTTTGCTGTGCCTTCATATCTGCATGCCGGCGGGACCTTACTATCTGCCACACGCAAGGGCTGTTACACTTCCCTCTATCACTTCCCTCTATCACTTCCCTCTATCACTTCCCTCTATCAACCTGGGGGTTCTACAGCCATCCACTGGGAGTTGTGATAGTTCCCTTTACGGGACATCTACATGCCGACGGACTGATATTAACCCCTCCTCATCTTCAGCAGTAATATCGTTGTACACATTTTTATACCAGTATCATACTTAGCTTTTTATGACTGCTTTTGCTACCGTTTGGTATTACTCGCACCATTTTTACAGTTTATTTAGCTACGTCTATTTTATTTTGTTACCTACTTGAAGAGTATAAAAGTTTTAATGCTATTCCCAACGAGCGATGCCTTTGTATCCTGCTATCCATTTTTTATTGTTTGGTAGCTGCACTGGGAAACAGCCTGCAAGGAGACCAGCTAAAAGTAGTTGGATCTGTATGTGCGTTACAATTATTCGAAATTAGTTGATAAATCGATAAAAAAAACGATTAATCCATTAATAATGTTACTTTAAGCTAAACCCCAAGAAAATCCAAAGTTACCCTGGCAGTGGGGTTCCCCCCTCACTGCAGGGGTTACACGTAGTTCTACATGCCTTTTCCTTCACTACTGCAAGCTTCCTCCTCTCTGTGTGACTGGTTCCCCAAAACCACTTCTCTTGTCTCCTCCCTGTGGGTCTCTGCCATTCTGATGTAATCACGTACAATTCCGGACCATCAGTACTGCATTGTCAGGCCCCGTACACACGACCAGTTTCCTCGGCAGAATTCAGCTTCCGACCGAGTTTCTGGCTGAATTCTGCCGAGAAACCCGGCCGTGTGTACACTTTCGGCCGAGGAAGCCGACGAGGAGCTCGGCGAGGAAATAGAGAACATGTTCTCTATTTCCTCGTTGTTCTATGGGAGCTCTCTCCCCGCCAAGCTCCTCGGCGGCTTCAGTGCTGAACTGGCCGAGGAACTCGATGTGTTTGGCACGTCGAGTTCCTTGGCCGTGTGTACGGGGCTTAAGGCAACGAGGGCCCACCCACAACCCTGAGCCTTAAAGAGAACACCAACTGCCAAAGGCACAACAGAAAACAGTCAAATATGAGCATTTAATCCATTGCTTTGTGAGAGATATCCCAAGTGCAAGGGTAATTTTGCATTTTCCCCTTTCTGCTTGAATCATTCTTACTGTAAAGGACCCCTTCCTAAATTGATGGTAAAATCTAAATTTTTCATAGGCAACTTCTATTCCCTTGTACCATGGGTGTTCCTTGGGATAAAATAAATATATAGCCATATTTATTATGCTCAGAAGTAAAAATAAAAATTAACCACTTCCCGACGGCCGCATGTATATGTACGTCCACAATATGGCACGTACAGGCAAATGGGCGTACATGTACGTCCTTGCCTTTCCGCGGGTCGGGGGTCCGATCGGGACCCCCCCGCTACATGCGGCGGTCGGGTTCCCTCGGGGAGCGATCTGGGACGACGGCGCGGCTATTTGTTTATAGCCGCTCCGTCGCGATCGCTCCCCGGAGCTGAAGAACGGGGAGAGCCGTGTGTAAACACGGCTTCCCCGTGCTTCACTGTGGCGGCGTATCAATCGAGTGATCCCTTATATAAGGGAGACTCGATCGATGACGTCAGTCCTACAGCCACACCCCCCTACAGTTGTAAACACACACTAGGTGAACCCTAACTCCTACAGCGCCCCCTGTGGTTAACACCCAAACTGCAACTGTCATTTTCACAATAAACAATGCAATTTAAATGCATTTTTTGCTGTGAAAATGACAATGGTCCCAAAAATGTGTCAAAATTGTCCGAAGTGTCCGCCATAATGTCGCAGTCATGAAAAAAATCGCTGATCGCCGTCATTAGTAGTAAAAAAAAAAAAAAATTATAAAAATGCAATAAAACTATCCCCTATTTTGTAAACGCTATAAATTTTGCGCAAACCAATCGATAAACGCTTATTGCAATTTTTTTTACTAAAAATAGGTCGAAGAATACGTATCGGCCTAAACTGAGGGAAAACATATTTTTATATATGTTTTTGGGGGATATTTATTATAACAAAAAGTAAAAAATATTGCATTTTTTTCAAAATTGTCGCTTTATTTTTGTTTATAGCGCAAAAAATAAAAACCGCAGAGGTGATCAAATACCACCAAAAGAAAGCTCTATTTGTGGGGGAAAAAGGACGCCAATTTTGTTTGGGAGCCACGTCGCACGACCGCGCAATTGTCTGTTAAAGCGACGCAGTGCCGAATCGCAAAACCTGGCCTGGGCATTAAGCTGCCTAAAGGTCCGGGGCTTAAGTGGTTAAGAAGTATTTAACCCCTTCCCACCGCCTACTTGGCCTTTAAGAGCTTCAAAATGCCGGGAGGTGGACATTCGGGTCATGTGACTGCTGTGATTGGCATAACGGTCACAGGATCGGAAATCTCCCATTTGCAAGTATGCATCTGGAGCTTTCTAGTTACTGCTGGTGTCTGTGCTGGGAGCGAGTATGAGTCTTAAACGTGGCGGATCGAAGGTAGGACACAAGTCCATTTACATCTGGCCTCTCATAGAGCCATCAGCGTCCGCTGTCTAAATGCGCATACAAACTGAACGAGCAAGGATGTCAAAAATATGCCCTATTCAGCTCTGAGTAAACATATCCCCTGCTGAATGGAGAAGACCAGTTCTGTGTGAAAGAGCCCTAACATTTTTATCTGTCTATTATTAGCTGATCTGTTGAAAAGTACAGAAATCAATAGTGGTATTGGAAATGCTTGCACAAAACTGAAGTGGAAGGGTGACTCGTCGTCTTAACTCCCTCTCCCTACTCTGTTCAGATTGTGCAATTAAGTGAGAGAAAGCAAGTCCGAAAGAAAACAGCTATTGTTGTGCCATTTCTTTAAAAACATATAATTCTATGTGACATCACTGTCATGGGTACTCATTGTGTTAAAAATTTTGTTCGTAAGATATAGATTTTATACACAGTAATTAGTAAAAAAAAAAAAAAAAACATTATTAGTTAGTAATCTCAAGCCCTTCTCCAGCTGTGTTTTTTTCCCGTAGTATTGCATTTAATGTATAAGTGACAATGCTATCACCAGGACCTATGGTTCTCCCTACTCATCAGTAAAAATGTTAAGATTACTTTCTATATCATCCAGTAGATCTTTCCAAAATTGGTTGCTGGTTAAACGCAATCATTAACCTAAAGCGGGCAGACACAGGAGACATTTGCTGGTACAAAAAATACCAGCCGACATTCTGCCCGTGTGTATGTTGGTCTGGCCGGCTTCTGTCAGACGTGCATGAAAAAAACTGTAGTGTGTACCTGGCTTAAAGCGGAGTTCCACCCAAAAAATGATTCTTCAGCATGCTTACAAATCTTTTTTAACACCTGCAGTCAGAGTCAGTGGCTCTATTTCCCTTACCTCACCTGTTTATTATTCGTAATGCCTCATGCCCCGCACACACGATCGGAATTTCCGATGGAATTTTCCGTCGGAATTCTGATGAAGCTGACTTCCATCAGTCTTGCATACACACTGTCAGACTAAATTCCGACCGTCCAAAACGCAGTGACGTAAAACACTATGAAAAAAATGAAGTTCAATGCTTCTGAGCATGTGTCTACTTGATTCTGAGCATGCGTGAGTTTTTTTCTCCGTCGGAGTTGCACACAGACGATAGGAATTTACAATCGTTTATTTTTTTCCATCGGAAAAAAATAAAACATGTTCTATTTCTAAACACTGATGGAAACTTTTTTCATCTGAAATTCCGATTGTGTGTACGTGGCATTAGTCATTTGCATTACTGGCCGCCATAGTTGTATGCATGCTAGTAACAAATCCAGAGAAAGTTTAAAGAGACCAAAGCTTTAACAGGATGTACATATCAACATAGATAACTTATCTTAGGCCTCGTACACACAATATTTTTTTGCTGAGGAAACCGGTCGTGTGTACATTTTCGTCGAGAAAACTGTCGAGAACCTAGACGAGCCAAAAAGAGAGCAAGTTCTCTATTTCCTCGACGGGAGTCTGATTTGGCTCGTCGAGTTTCTGGTCGGGCTGGTTTCCGACGAGAAACTCGAACGTCTGTATGCTAAGAAACCCGCGCTTGCTCAGATTAAAGTATGAGACGGGAGTAAAAGTAGCATTTGTAATGGAGATAACACATTTTTAAAGCTGTAACAGACTGAAAAGTGAAAATCATCTCTTACCAAACTTTTATTTAACACGCAAACACATAAAGTTAGCAAAAGCAGCCCCGAGAGTTTAGCCAGTGGAATCGAACTTCCCCTGCCGTTGTATGTGTTGTATGTCACCGCGTTTGAGAACGAGGAGATTTTGGCTTGACTGTGTATACGCAAAGCAAGCTTGTCGAGTTCCTCGACAAGCCTAACAAGGAACTCGACGAGGAAAACGATGTGTTTCGCCCGTCGAGTTTCTCGGTCGTGTGTACGAGGCCTGATTAGAACAATAATCTGACCTGTAATACTAGCTGGATGTCCTACATAATCATTGCCAGCCACGTTCATGACTATAAAATAAGACCAGTTACTCAAAAAAATAGTAGGGTTAGAAGCAAGAATGTGCAGACTAAGAGGGAAATGCTTGATTTTCAATTTGGTCACCACTTGAATAGAAAAGGTGCTTTAGTGACCTTCTCATCCAGCTGACAGCTAAAGTAGTGACAAGCATGGTCAGATGTCAAAGTTGTCCATACATAGGTCATTAGACGATGGTCACTCAATATGGCTGATTTCAGAGAGATCAGGTAACAGCAGACAGAAGAAAATTGGCCAGATTGACCTCTTCTAATGGTTGGATTGTGTCACCATGCCTGAACACCATTTGAAGTCTACAGCCACCACTTACATGTAAAAGTATTACAGTACATATTGACATATACTGTATAACTTAAAGTCTTGTAAAATAGTTTGCAGTCATATATACTGTGTTAAAACAAGTTTATAAGGCTGTGCCTGGAGTCTTTTAAAATAATAAAACATACTACAGCTGATTAAATAAAAGCAAAAGAAAGTTTTCACTTAAAAAATTGTGTGAATATTTTCTTCAACTCTCAAATCATATGAAAAACATCTGTACATGATTGAATATTTGAAGATGAAAAGGAATTTGCTTTTCACATGATTGGATAATTGTTGCAAATATTCATACAATTTCTTTGAGGGAAAATTATCAACCTTTTTAGTAAATCAGACGCATTATATTCCTACTGGGTCCACAATTTAGTTTGTTTAAAACCGTAATCAGTAAAAAAAAACTGCTGAATGTTTGACTGGCTTTTATATAAATGGCACGTTACCTTTGCAGGGCATTGGCTTCATCTTCAGCTGGTTAACTGGATTCAAGCACTTGTTTGCTTTTTTTTCTTTATACAAAAAAAATCTTTAGTTGATAATTATATGAGAAATATTAGAATGAATATACTGTATTATAGTAACTCCTTTACCAGTGCAAACATCCCATATGCCTCCAAAAATGTTTAGTTTACCCTACTGAGAAAAACTGTTTCCTGCCATGTGGATTTATAACAGGCTTTCCAGTTCACAGGAAATGTAGAATGTACAGACAATGTACTACTTCCATATGTCAAATACCATTTACATGCTAAATTCCCAAATATAAGCCTCGCTAAGACTATACAAGCACATATTTTGCTTATGCCGTATTACATGTCATGCCAGGTTGCAATTACTGGGAATGCGGAGTGTACAACTGCCCCAGGATCTTGAAAGTCTATGGCCATATTATTATTATTTTTTTTAAAGATTTTAATGTTATGTGTACAAGCAAAAACGATTCTGTTAGATATGGTATTTTTGTTGGTGGGGAGGGGTTTATTTTTAAGTTGTTCTCATGTCTCTGAGGCCTAGTACATAGTCCGAGAATCTTGTTAGGAAAAACACGTTGTTTTCCCTGACGAGTTTCTTGGCAAGAAACTCTTGCCGCCGGAGTGTATTGACTGTCATTTCAAAAGAACCGCGGTTCTCTTGGGAAACAGGCCGACAAGAATCTTGACGAGAAAGAAGAGAGCAGGTTCTCTTTTTTTCTCGTCGAGATTCTGGCCAGATTTCCTGACGAGAAACCTGAATGCCTCGTACACACGAACGGGAATCTCGGCAAGAATCAGTTTTCTTGCTGGTTTTTGCTGAGAAACTCGGTCACGTGTACGAGGCCTCAGTTATCAGTGGCTAGGAGTCAGTATTCTATTGCAGTCAGGATGCTTTTTAGTCCAGGAAAAATGGAAATACCGTATTTATCGGCGTATAACTTTAAGAGGGAAGTTTCAGGGAAAAAACTTTACACAGCCCCCTGCGTATAACACGCAGGCACAGTTTACCCTCTATTTTCAAGGTAAAAAAGTGAGTGTTATACGCCAACAAATATAGTAATTGATTGAATTTAGGAGCATAGAGTAGGGTGATTTCTATCAGTTCATTAGAACCCCTATCAGTTGATTAGAGTGGGATTACCTGGGACAGCCTAACTTTAAGTTTAGATGGACGTCAACTGCACTAAATTATTTGGCCACTCATTCAATCAAATTTAGCAGATACCTTTGCAGTGAATTTTCCACCGCTACTCAGCACAGTAAGAACACTGTTGGAGAAATGGAGCCGAGGAATACATTCATGGTTCAGCCGATGCAATATTATCAGGATGAATATAGTGCCCACATTTTTTTACCTTTTTCAGGCATTACCTATTACTATTCCCATGGCCTACTTTAGTCAGATTTGTGCCTTGTTTACCAAATTTATATGGGCCAGTAAACGCCCAAGGATCAGTAGAGAACTTTTGACACTGTCTAAGAAGGTAGGAGGAGTGGCGGCTCCAGGCCCATATAAATAATATCAAGCAGCTCATCTCTTAGAATAATAGACTGGTGTAGACATGGAGAATATAAACTATGGGCGACCATTGAACAAGAGGCTTGCCCAGTCCCGCTAAATAGAGCTATATGGTGTTATGCATCGCTACCAGCTTTGCTCAAATCACATCCTACGATAGGCTCCACACTGCTGATAGGTTTTAAGGTCAGTCAGAACCCTAGATTCTCCACTAAACAATCACCTCTGTTCCCCATCTTGGGAAATCCGGACTTCCCTCCAGGCCAGAGCCACGAGTGTTTGGGAACCTTAGGGAGAAGGGCTGTTTTCAAGCCTCACATTTCTTGACCTCTGATACATGGCCAACAATAGACACTAGGGAGGACAGTTTGAAATACATTTTAGGCAGGCATTACAGATTCACCATTACCTTGAAACATTGGGACCTTCGGGGGGCTACCAACGTCCGCGTACAAAATTTGAGATATATTGTGAGGAATGGGAGCCCTTTCCCCGTACTATTTCTAGGATGTACTCAATGTTGATATCACCCCCGGATGATTTTATAATGCCAGGACTAAGTAAATGGGAGAGAGACCTGGATCAAATATTTACACTAGCTCAGCATCAGAATATAATACATCTGTCGTAAAAATCATCTAGGTGAACGAAATTTCAGGAGTCTAATTATAAGTTATTGACACGCTGGTATTATACCCTTTCAATTCTTAATACATTTTTTTCCAGAAGTTTCAGATCGCTGCTAGAGAGGCTGTGAGGGACAAGGGACCTTACTTCATATATTTTGGTCATACCATACAATTAGACAGTTCTGGCTGGAAGTACAAAGGATCACTAAAAAATTTACAGAGTTTCAGATTCCAGACGACCCAGGGTTTTTCTTGTTACAGTGCTCACAAATCCCACTTCAGAAATATAAAAAATCAGTGCTTTGTCGCCTGGTGAATGCAGGGAAAGCCTGGTATTACCCTGTGCTGGAAGGACCCACGGCCACCTCCCATCTCCATGTGGCTTAATGAAGTAAGAAACATTGGGATACTGGAGGACCTAGTGCCCCCGAACCTAGACAGAAAAAGACAAATTACTGAAATATGGACCCCGTGGGAGGTATTTATACAGTCGGAAGAGGGGAAGAGGTTACTGGGGAGTGGATAGGGGGAGTGAGGTCCTTCCTGGTATAAATTGGGGGAGCGTGGGCAGGCGGCCCTTCCTCTCTGGGTCTGGGGGGGGGGTTCTTTCTTTCTTTTCTTTTTTGGCTGTTTTGGGTTTTATGATTAAAATAACGGAGAGCTGAAATTTATGAGGTATATCAATGTAGTGAGGGCTGAGATAGTCTACGAAGTATATATATGCTTGGAGATTGTGCACCTACTGTGGTATATTCACTGACTTTAAATATGTATGCTGTGATGGTATTATGCTTTATGATTAATTGAGGTAGAGAGATATCTCCCAGTTACCCTTTCCTATAATATATAGGAAAGGGTATTTTTAACTGATATCTTTCAGTTACCCTTTCCTATAATATCCATCCTTTGCACAGTGAGGTTGATTTACTAAAACTGGAGTGCAAAATCTGGTGCAGCTCTGCATAGAAACCAATCCGCTTCCAGTTTTTTTTGTCAAAGCTTAAATGCACTCTCCAGTTTTAGTAAATCAACCTCATTCACTGCCTCTACCAATTTCCAGTTTTAGTAAATCAACCTCATTCACTGCCTCTACCAATTTCCTTCCTTTACACTTTGACTGTATCTACCAATTTCATCTTTTACACCTTGACTGTATCTATGAATTTTCATCCTTTACACATTGACTTTATCTACCAATCTTCATCCTTTACACCTTGACGGTCACAACCAATCTTCATCCATTATACATTGATTGTATCTACCAATCTTCAGCCTTTACACATTGACTGTATCTACCTATCTTCATCCTTTACACATTGACTGTATCTACCGATCTTCATCCTTTACACCTTGACTGTATCTACCGATCTTCATCCATTATACATTGACTGTATCTACCGATCTTCATCCTTTACACCTTAACTGTATCTACCAATCTTCATCCTTTAACCCTTGACTGTATATACTAATCGTTATCCTTTACACATTAACTGTATCTACCAATCTCCATCCTCTACACCTTGACTGTATCTACCAATCTTCATCCATTACACACTGACAGTGTCTACCCAATCTTCATCCTTTGCATTCATCCTTCTTGGGAAACAGCTTCATCTTCTTTAACTTCCATATGAACCATGTATCAAAAGAAGTACCACAGAACTTTACAGGTACAAGCACAGGTCAAATTATTCTTATTAATAAACGTATACATTTGATGATATTTCTGTAATTTGACAGTACCCGTAACGTCCTGTGGTAGTTAATTTTTTTATATCATATCTTGCTCGGACCCTCAGCAATTTTAATTGACCTTCTGAAATGTAAATGCTAAGTCACAGATTGAAAAATATCTGCACTCAGTAATACATACTTTTGTTGTTTTCAGTGCGGAGAAGTTTACCCTCCTACTGCTGTACTTTTACAGTTGATGGTAGAACTGGCAGCATGTTCTGCTGGTACTTGACTATATATGTCAGTCTTAGTAATTATTGTGCAGATCAGTGTTCCATTGCGAAATTATATTTTTCTTTGTAATAATGAAGTTTGGTTTCTACATATATAAAAGTGAACCTGTGCTGAGAAAGTATAAAGGATGCCATTGCTAACCTTGCCTTTTTAAAATACCAGTTCACTGGCTTTCCTGCTGATCCAGTGGATTCAATACTATCTAACTCACTCCTTCAGGCAAGCATGCAGATTAGGATTTCTGACTTCACTCTGACATTCCTTATCCAAATGCTTGTTCCAGGTCAGTGTCTGAAGCCGGAGAAAGCCAGGCTACTATCATTATAAGAAGATGGCCAGCAATGGCCGCCTACATATTCCTTTAACGAAATAGAAACATTAGAATTCACAGCCTGCCCTGAAGAGGCGATATAAACATGTGGTGCTCTTTGTTGTAAAATTCTCTGCATTCCACATACTATGTTTCTGCTGAGGTAATCTGTGCAGTGCCATAATAATATAAGAAAAAAAAAGAAACAAAGTGGTTTTGAACCTGGCTAACTCGACGGTTGGCTAGCTTGATGAATAGTTTAGCCAACCGTCAGATTAGGCAACCGTCGAGTTGGCTAACCTGATGGTTTGCTAACTTGACGGTTGACTTAGCCAACCGTCAGGTTAGCCAACTCGACGTTTGCCAAATCTAACAGTTGTTTTACTTACCGTCAGATTAGCCAACCGTCAGATTACTATATTGAGAATCCAGGAAGTGTCAGTTCTGAGGTAATCTGTGCAGTGCCAAATAACATAAGAAAAAAAAAGAAATAACAAAACAAAAAACAAAGTGGTTATAAGGCATGTACATTTTTTCACATCACATACAACAATAATTCATGCTTACAAGTCAAAGCTTTGATACAATGCATATTTAGCCCAAGGAGCAGTGAATAGGGATCTTTGTTTAGAAACAGGAAAAGCCTGGAGTCAGGTCGCTCAGTTGGAATACTGTTTGACTGTTTATCCCACATAAAACTTGTAAATCAGGCAGCAGGTGCTGGTTGGAATGTTCTGCCTGTTGCATCTGCCCTGGGTGTTCTGTTCAACTGAAATGTCTTTAGTGTCACTTATGCATGAGAAAGAAGAGAGATTTACTTGATTGACTGCAACCTAAACAACGGCTTCAAAGCCTGGGATGTTTTTAAAATGTGCACGCTGCCTAATTATACATACATTATTATCACTGTGGAACTGAGAATTATGATTAATGTATTTCATTGAAAATTTTTAAATAAAATTAAAATTGGAACTACCGGTATGGAAAAATCAAAAGGGGATGCTGTCCTCGCTGGGAAAAGACAGTGATAATCGTAAGAGAATCCGGCAGGCTAGTTGTACTCAAGGTTTAACTTGGTACTAGGGATGAGCTTTATGTTCGAGTCGAACATGAACAATTTGGGGTGTTCGCGGCAAATTCGAAAAGCCGCAGAACACCCATTAAAAGTCTATGGGGGAAATCAAAAGTGCTAATTTTAAAGGTTAATATGCAAGTTATTGTCATAAAAAGTGTTTGGGGACCTGTGTTCTGCCCCAGGGGACATGTATCAATGCAAAAAAAAGTTTTAAAAACTGCAGTTTTTTCAGGAACAGTGATTTTAATAATGCTTAAAGTGAAACAATAAAAGTGAAATATTCCTTTAAATTTCATACCTGGGGGTTTGTATAGTATGCCTGTAAAGTAGCGCATGTTTCCCGTGTTTAGAACTGTCCTTGCACAAAGTACAATTTCTAAAAGGAAAAAAAGTAATTTAACAAATTATTAATGAATTGTCGATCCCGGCAATACAGATCAAAGTCATTGAAAAAAACAGCAGGGGTCCCCTCCACAGTCCATTACCAGGCCCTTTGGGTCTGGTATGAATATTAATGGGAACCCCGAACCAAAAAAAAAGCGTGGGGGTCCCCCCAAATTCCATATCAGGCCCTTCAGGTCTGGTATGGATATTAAGGGGAACCCCGCCACAAAAAAAAATGTTGTGGGGTCCCCCCAAAAATCCATACCAGACCCTTATCCAAGCACGCAACCTGGCAGGCCGCAGGAAAATAGGGGGGACAAGAGAGTGCCCCCCCTCCTGAACCGTACCAGGCCACATGCCCTCAACATGGGGAGGATGTCCCATGTTGATGGGGACAAGGGCCTCATCCCCACAACCCTTGCCCCGGTGTTTTTGAGGGTCTGCGGGCGGGGGGCTTATTAAAATTTCAACATTTAACATTTAACATTTCACAAAGAAAGTGTAAAAAATTGTAAAAAAAAAAACACACAGACACAGTTGGGATAAGTCCTTTATTAAAAATAAAAAAAACATTACAGCGATGCAATCCAGTCTGTCCAGCGCTGTTCTATATGTCTGCGGTAATACAATGTCCAGCGATGCTGCAGTCTCCAGTCTCCACTCCACACGAAACCCCCATGACGTAAGAGGGGGTGGGGTCACCTGACATAATTGGGTATTCACCACTTGCCGGGAGGGAATACCCTATTACGTGGGCGGGTGACCCTGCCCCGTGACGTCACAGGGTGGGGGCCACCCTCCCACGTAATAGGGTATTTCCCGCTTGTTCGGCGAACAGACAATGTTTGAGTCAAACTCATGTTCAACTTGAACATAAAGCTCATCCCTAGTACCAAGTTAAAACTTGAGTACAACTAGCCTGCCATATTCTCTTACGATCATCACTGTCTTCTCCCAGCGAGGACAGCTTCCCCTTGTTATTTTTCTATAGTTACAATTTAACCGCTACCAAAACACATAGGGGGGCGGAATCTGGGGGTCCCCTTTGTTAAAGGGGGCTTCCAGATTTCGATAAGCCCCCCGCCTCTAGACCCCCACAACCACCAGGCAAGGGTTGTGGGGATGAGGCCCTTGTCCCCATCAACATGGGGACATTCACCAAATGTACCACCCCCCCACCCCCCCAAGGAGTTGGTGTCCTTTGTAAATGACACATATTATTTTTTTAAATGTTTCATGCCTAATCACCACAGTATTAAAACACAATAGACAAGGTATTTCAGTAAATCAAAAAACCATTTATTTTGGCCATAAACAAAAACAAAATTACCTAGAACGGCAGCACTTGCTCAGATAGCAACATACATGCAGACTTGTGTTCCAGACTGCACAGGCAACATAGTCAAGGACAAAATGGCAAACCTTGAGGAGCACATACCGAGAACTAAAAAGAACAACCACAAAAACAAAAACCAGGAGCAGCAGCAAGTGAGCCAATCGAGCCCAGGCTGTGGTAGTCCAAAAAAAGCCCAGTTTTTGGGTGATCAAATGGAAGGCCAGGAATCATCTTCTCCTGTTCCTTGTAACCTTCCTTGCAGCCTGCATTGCAGCAGATCTTCCACGGACCCGTCCACGGCCCTTTGCGGGGATGATGTGGCAGCAGGAGGAGTTAGCAGGTGTTGGGCAGGATGGGCCGGGTCACTCAGCTCAGTGTGATTGGTCAGCCAGCCCTGGTGCATCCATAAAAGGACCTGGTTGAACAGGTCCTTGGCAAGCCTCTGATCGGCCTCCCCGCTTGTGACATTTCGTGTGCCACGTAGGCGCTGTATGCCTCAGTGGGGTTGAGGGGGGCCCTCATTAAGGCGCTAGCCTCCCGGATCATCTCGAGGCTAGCGTCCTCAACTTCCCTCCTGCGCCTCATTAGGCCTGTTTGCCTGACCGGGCGGGGAGGGGCTTGCCTGGTGGTGCTGACCCTGGGCCTGGGGCCCTGCTGACTGGTGCTGGGCCCGGCCTCCTCCTCCTGGCTGCCACTGACCCCTTCCTCCTGGCTGACATGGAGCTCAGCATCAGGAGCTGACAACTCCTGGCTGGTCTCTTCTTCCTGTGTCAAAAAAAGGGACATGTTGTTAAATTTAGCACAAGCAAATCACACCAATTTTCATGCTCTAGACTGTTTTTTTTTCTTACTTTAAACTTGAAAAGACTCTCCTTCTGATCCCTGCACTTGGCATCCCTGACCCCTATTTTTTGGCCCATGACTTTTCTTTAACATATTTATTTATGGGATTACAATATCAACTCAATAAACAAACAAGAATTAGCAGCCACAAAATATTTTGAAAAATACTCTATCTCATCAGAAGTGGAGAGTCGCAGATTTGGCTCCATGTCAGCCAGCCCCTCACCGTACTCATCATGGCTGTGGGGATCCCTGGAAGGTCTGCTGCGATGCCGGCTGGAAGGAAGGCTTGACATTGATTGCCGGCCCTCTATTTGATCACCCAAAAACTCCAGCTCTTTGTAGTACCACAGACTGGGCTCCATGGACTCGCTTGCTGCTGCTCCTGATCTTTGGTCATGTAGTTCTCTTTTTTGTTTGCGGTATGTGGCCCTCAGGTTGTTCATTTTGTCTTTGACCATCTCGCCTGTGCAGCCGGGAACCCATGTCTGCATATATGTAGCAATCTGGGCAAGTGCTGCCGTTCGTCGGTCCCGTTTATAATAGTGGGGGTGTTTAGAATCCCATAGTATTGGCATTTCCCTGAATTGTTCAATAAGTCTGGTAATGTTATCCTTCCCCACAATATGCTCCATCTTTTGAAGTTGGGCCTTGGTCAATTGTTCAAACTTAACACTGTTAAAACCAAAAGAAAAAAGTGTTAAAAAAGGCTCAGCATTCACATTGTCAGAATATGTGGCCCCAGATTTATCAGCTACTATGCAAACACAGTGTCTCCTGCAGCTAAAATGCTGGCCAGCTCTGCCCCATTGTTGTTACAAAAAATGAGTTCACATGCAGACCCTTTTTGATTACATTTATCAAAATACGTGGGATCTCTAACCATCACCAATTATTATTAATTTGACCATTCATCAAGGCACTATTTCATGTGTACATAGCATGCCCCTTAGCATTCCTGACATATAAATACACTTCCTAATTACCTCTGTCCAACCAACACATAACAATACTTGCATGATCACAATACACCTGGCAAAAAGTCAAATTAGGTAGAGCATTCCTAACATCTAGATTTAGTGATGTGTCAAAGCATTGGGAGAACAAAATACCATTTGGGTACACAAGAAACATAAGTAGCGTTAAAAGGGTGCAAACAAGAGACAAAACCCCAATCCCATGCCTCTCAAGTTTCTAGGCCTCTGCTGATCCCATGTTGTAATTTCTTACCTTATTCGTCTCTCTAGCTCCTCGTTAAGCACGCTGTAATAATCTCTGCGTAACCTACGTAATCACATAGGTTCCCTTTAATAGACTCCGCGTGTGTGTGACACGCCGCCTCCGTCACCTTTGCCATGCCCCCTAATCAATGTTAACTCGAAAAATATGGCGTTAATTAGGTAACTTCTGTCAAATGTTCAATTAATCTCCGCGTAACCTACGTAATCACATAGATTCTCTTGAATAGACTCCGCGTGTGCATGACACGCCGCCTCCGTCACCTTTGCCATGCCCCCTAATCAATGTTAACTCGAAAAATATGGCGTTAATTAGGTAACTTCTGTCAAATGTTCAAATAATCTCCGCGTAACCTATGTAATCACATAGGTTCTCTTGAATAGACTCCGCGTGTGCGTGACACGCCGCCTCCGTCACCTTTGCCATGCCCCCTAATCAATGTTAACTCGAAAAATATGGCGTTAATTAGGTAACTTCTGTCAAATGTTCAAATAATCTCCGCGTAACCTACGTAATCACATAGGTTCTCTTGAATAGACTCCGCGTGTGCGTGACACGCCGCCTCCGTCACCTTTGCCATACCCCCTAATCAGTTAACTCCAAAAATATGGCGTTAACTATGTAACTTTTGTAAAACGAGCGAATAATCTCCGCGTAACCAACGTAATCACGTCTTATTCATTCTATACACTTCGCATATGCATGAAACGCCGCCCTCGTCCCCGCCCATGATGGGACATTTTCTCTTTTCCACGCCCGTAATCTCTTTGGGAAGGAAAGATGGCGATGTCACACGAGCGTGCACGGAGCTCTCAGGCCGCAAGTGAAGTGACAGAGGCAGGAACGTCGCGATCCAGGCCAAAACGTTATAAGGCCACTAATATGGCTTTTGCCGAAATGGTGGAGCTTGTAGACATCATGTGGAGGAAGGACTATGATGGGCAATATGGCCCATACAAGACCCCAAACTGCAGGAAGGGGAAAATTATGGACAAGGTGGCAAGGAGAATGCAGAGGATGTTCAGGATCACCAGGTCCAAAGAGCAGCTACGGAAGCGGTGGTCCGACTTGAAACTCTGGGAGCCACATCAATTAAAGAAAATTAAAAAAATCCTCAAGAAAAGTAAGTTATTTATTTGTTTGTGGGGGGGGACAATTTTATTAGTTAATGTTTGGTCAGGTACATTTCTACATCTGTATCCTTGGCCTGGTTGTACTTCTGAACACATGTTGAAATAGAATGTTTTTTTAAAATCTAATTTGCTTGGGCAACGAGTGTTAATAGGAAACCTCGTTCACATCAGATTGCTTATCACAAATACGATGTTGGCCCAGGAACAACACACCTGGACATGCCTCTCTGGCTAAAAACATTGTTTGTAAACATTGTGTAAAAATATATTTTTATCAAATTCGAATCCTAGAATGGGAAATGCAAACAGTGCTACTAAGCAGGTGTTTTCATATCTGGAATCCAGAGCACCTGTGTCTCCCCCTAAATATTACACTAAAATTTGTATGGTCTCAGCTCAAAATTTTAAGGGGGGGACATCCATGTGTGTCACTTTGCTAAAAAGGGATTGAATCAGAGCTTGGCCTAGAAGTCATTCAAAAATGTAGGTTTGGGGGGATAAGACCAAAAAAAAAAAATTAATTAAAGCCTCTTCCTTCTAAGCAATGTGTGTGATTTCTGCTCGACAATATCTGTGTGCTGATGAGTATACCTTTTTTTTCTTGTTATTTATAGGGGAAAGAAGACGCCAGCATTTCGAGGAGGCAGAGAGGGCCAGACACGCCCGGAATCTGCCATCTGGCCATGTGGAGGAGGAGGAGGATGTGGAGGAGGAGGAGGAAGGAAGAGAGGAGGATGTGGAGGAGGAGGAGGAAGGAAGAGAGGAGGATGTGGAGGAGGAGGTGGAAGGAAGAGAGGAGGATGTGGAGGAGGAGGTGGAAGGAAGAGAGGAGGAAGGAAGAGAGGAGGATGGAGTAATTTAAAATTTGGTAGTTGTGGAGGATGAAGATGAATTTGAAGAAGATGATTTTGGTGAATTTGAAGATGGTGGATTGATGGAAGAAGAAGAAGGAGGAGTCGTGGAGGATGAGGGGAAAGTGGTTCAAGAAGGAGTAGTTATTGAAGATGGAGAAGTGGTGGAGGAGGAGGAAATTCGCACACCATCAGGTCAGTGTCACCCCAGCTTTATCGGGCAAAACAGATGTAGATAGGGTTGCCACCTCATCCCTTTAATCCCGAACACATATGGATTACACATGTTCTGTGGCTAATGTAATGCAGATATGGCACCAGGTGAGTTTAATTACCACCTTAATCAGCCACAGAACCTGTGTAATTAATATGTGTTCTGGTTTAAAGGGATGAGGTGGCAACCCTAGATGTAGATAGGCCGGTAAAATTGACTTTTTTTTTTGGTATTCATTTTGTAGGGGATGAAGATGCTGTTCCACATTTTTCCCGCGCAAGTACTGGAATAATTATCCAGCAAGTGATGGAGTGCAGCAGTGAAATGGAGAATATGCGGCAACGGATGGTTCTTTTTTTTTTCCAAATTCTTTTATTATATTTTTTCTAGACATTACAATAAATACAACATAAAATCAACATATAGACTAACAACATACATGGTCTCGAGTAGGTACCCCTTACACTAATAGAGATAAAAGAGATAAAAGGGGAGACATCTTCAGACAGTACTTCTAGAATATTCCTTCCCATTTTGCCTCCAGGTCTAATTTTCCCATTGTATTCTCTATGAGGAACAACGGGTGAGAGGGCTCCAAAGCCCCTAATGGAGGGGGGGCGGGATAGGTGGGGGAGATGGGGGCGTGGGGTAGCGAAACATTAGAGAGATAAAATAATAATTAAAAAAAAGGAGGGAAAACAAAAGAAAAAAAGAGGAGGAGAAAAAAAAATATATATATATATACAAAAATACACATACATACACACACACATACATATATATATATATATATATATACATATACGTATACATACACATACACATATACTTACACACATACACATTCACACACATACCCAAACTAACATACATTCCAGTTCCTTCTCCTTCCATACCCCCCTCCCCTAGATCATGAAAGGTGGGTACTCAGACAAGAATATACTAGGGGGAATAATTCCCCTTATTGTGTAAATACATTAAATGTGAGAGAAAAAAAAGAAAAAATATGAAAAAAAATAAAAATAAAGGAGAAAATATACCTAATAAGAAGGGGAGTAGAAAAAAGGGCAATTCCCCTATATTGTGCTAGACAAAAAAGGACATAATTAACCTAATTAACATATGGGGGGATAATTCCCCTTGATTGTGTATAATCTACTAAAAAGGGAGAAGAAAAAAATAAATAAATAAATAGATAAATAAATAAAAAAAGAAAAAAAAGGAGAAGTGGTGGAGGAGGAGGAAATTCGCACACCATCAGGTCAGTGTCACCCCAGCTTTATCGGGCAAAACAGATGTAGATAGGGTTGCCACCTCATCCCTTTAATCCCGAACACATATGGATTACACATGTTCTGTGGCTAATGTAATGCAGATATGGCACCAGGTGAGTTAAATTACCACCTTTTAATCAGCCACAGAACCTGTGTAATTAATATGTGTTCTGGTTTAAAGGGATGAGGTGGCAACCCTAGATGTAGATAGGCCGGTAAAATTGACTTTTTTTTTTGGTATTCATTTTGTAGGGGATGAAGATGCTGTTCCACATTTTTCCCGCGCAAGTGCTGGAATAATTATCCAGCAAGTGATGGAGTGCAGCAGTGAAATGGAGAATATGCGGCAACGGATGGTTCTCATGGAACATAATGTGAGAAATGTCATTGTGGAGTGCTGCACCGAGCTGGACAATATGCGGCAAAGAATGCTGGTTATAGAACAAAACTATAAAAATATCATTGACATGATGGGCCGTATCAAAGACTGAACACCCCCACCACCCCCCCCCCCCGCCCATCCCCCAACCATTTTAAATTTTTTACTCATCAATACGCCAAAATTTGAAGATGCACACACAGTGTGTCAACATGTGCTATCTGCCATCACAGAATATCGAATATCTGTGCTTTGTGGGTACAACCCCCTCCTCGATTCTCAAGTAGTTTTCGAGGAAGGGTTTGCTCCCACAAAACACAGACATTGATCACCCATGATGGCAGATAGTACATGTTGCCATTTGTCTGTGTTTCTATGTTGAAGAACTGACATTTGGCGAATTACACTGAATGTGTGCATCTTCAAATTTTGGCGTGTTCCGGTGTGAAATCACGCCATGACTGTTGTTGTGAATGTAAAAGTGACACATTTGTCTTTGAACTATCGCTTAAATTTTATACTTTTTGCCTTACAAATTGGCTTACAATCAAAAAGCCAGAAAAAAACAAAAAAATATATAAAAAAAAAAAAAAAAAAAATCCAAAAAATATATTTGGTAACAAATAGATCCAACTTTTTTTACCTATATTGTAAAAAAAAAAAAAAAAATTTTGGATCAAATCGATACAATTTTTTTTTGGATATTTTACCCCAAAAAAAAAAAATATCTTATATTAAAAATAACGATCTAACAAATCACCCTAAAAATTGGAGAGAAAATACAAAAAAAATAAAAAAAAAATTGGTGAAGTCTACATTTTAAAAAACAAAAATTTTTGTGAAAAATGGTACAATTGTACTACATTGTTTGTGAACCAAAAATACTAATAAAAATATTTTTGGGACCAAAAAAAATAAAAAATAAATAAAATTGTAAACCAAAAATCCAAAAAAAAATAAAAACGCATCTCCCAAAAAATATATTGACATGTTTGTTAAGAAAAAAGAGATACAAATAAAGGATAATGAAAAAGCTGAAAATAAAAAAAGCTTTGCCAAAATCCTAAAAATGAGTGGCTTTTTTCTTTATATGCTGAATACCCAGTTTGGAGATGAGTGAATAATGTGCGATTGTGTTGATTTACTAAAACCTGAACCATACATTTGGCACTAGAACTGCACTATTTTTGTGGAGAAGCAGGAAGACAGATAAAAAGAGAAAAAGCAATAATGACAAACAACTGTATAAAGTCCAATGGTCTAATTATTTATTATTTATGTGAATATTTCTTTCTTTTGGGGGCCGAATTAGAAAGAAATGTCATCTGGCATAGCAATGGCCCCCCGACCCATGAAGTACTCAACATATTTGTCGCGTACCTCACGAGCTGATTGGGTGGCCAAGCCAGCGCGACCAGTGTCCAGCCCAGGAAGGGGATCTGAGGGTAGTCTTGCCTCAGAAACGCTGTCGGGTAGGTACGTCTGGGAGTGCCTGCGTAAAAAGTTGTGCAAAATGCAGCAGGCAAATACAACGGTGTTCAATTTATATTCCGCCAAGTGTATCGCTGTCAGGAACAGGCGGAACCGGTTGGAGAGGATCCCAAAGGCATTCTCGACTACCCTCCGAGCCCTGGCCAACCTAAAGTTGAACACCCTCCTCTCTGAGGTGAGGGTCCTCTGGGGAAAAGGCCGCATGAGGTGAGGTCCAAGCCCGAAAGCTTTGTCCGCTAGGAACACAAACGGAAGTCCTTCCACATTATCTTCATCTGGTGGCAATGCCAGACCACCAGTTTGTAGACGATCGTAGAATTCTGTCCGCGAGAACACTCCCCCATCAGACAGCTGGCCGTTCTTCCCCACGTCCACATATAGAAACTCATACTGTGCCGACACCACCGCCATCAACACAATACTATGAAAACCCTTGTAGTTATAATAGTAGGACCCCGAGTGGGGTGGGGGCACTATGCGGACGTGTTTCCCATCTATTGCTCCACCGCAGTTCGGAAAATCACAACGCTGGGCAAATTGGGAAGCCACAGACTGCCATTCCTGTGGTGTGGAGGGTAGCTGTGGGGACAAACAAAAAAAATAATTTTACTACTTTGTCAGATAAACATTGCAAACAAAATACAAATACCATCATTGTGCAACATCAACAACAGGATTCACATTTCCTACAAGCATTGTGAAGTGAGTATTTCTGTAAAAAAATATAGGCCCACTTAATTATCAGACTCCACATCCCTCTGATGATAGAGCAAGAAACAATTTGTAGGGGGGGAGGAGGGGGGGGGGCAGAACTACAATGGATTAGACAAAAAATTTAAATATTAGTTTGTAGGTGTGTTTGGGCCTAGGATAGCATGCTGGACAGGTTTATGGTGGGTAAGGACAAAATATGCAGGTAGGCCAAAAAGATGAACATGGAAAGGTTAACAACATGCATGGGGAGAAAAGGGAACATCCAACACACAGCAGATTACAATATCATGGTTATTAGGGAAGAAAAAAAGATTAGACTTTCACACACATTTAAAAATCAAACATTGTGATGTTAAAATGAGGGAACTTACCTTAAGATACTCCTCCTGCAGAACTCTGATGATGGCAGTACACGTCTCCGGTATGATGACCCCAAGCGACTGGGGAGAGATGCCTGTCGAGAACTTGAGGTCCTGCAGGCTCCTCCCAGTCGCCAGGTACCGCAACGTGGCAATAAGCCTCTGCTCGGCCGTGATGGATTGCCGCATCACAGTGTCCTGCCTCGTGATATAGGGGGACAGAAGATCCAGCAGACAGTTGAATACGGGGTCCGTCATGCGGAGAAAATTCCTAAAGTCATCAGGATTATTCTCCTGGAGTTCCCTAAGCAGAGGCATATGAGAAAACTGGTCACGCTGGCGCAACCAATTCTTGGCCCAGAAACGCCTCCTCCCACTGTTCCTGGCCAAACAACTGGTTCGCTGGACATGGCCATAAGCAATCCCATATCCAGCACCAATTCGCGAGAATCGACGCTGCTGCTCCATCATGGCTTCAAACCGGCCGGCTGGTCAGTCAAGAACACACTCCAACAGAAAGCACATCAAATCCAGCGGTACCTGCAAAGAACGCGCGACAAACAGATACCAGCGCACAGTACGCCACTGCAAACGCAGAAACGAGCTGCAAGCCGGTATCTGATTGCCAACTACGATCCCACAAGCACACGCACTGAACCCGAGAATACAACCTGTTAAAACGCGGAGACTGAAAAGCGCAAATCGGCTCTAACCAAACCTTCACTAGCACGCGGTAACACGGAACTAGCAAAAGCGGAACAGAGGGCGGCGCCGTTGACTTTGGTCTTCCCCTTTATAGTGACGTCTTACGTGGTTTACGTTGAACACGTTCTGGTCCGAGGGGATTTTTATCCGCTGGTGTGTACACGCCAGCGGACCGACAGATAAATCCGCCGATCCGCTGAAATCGATCCGCGGATAAATTCAAGCGGATGGATTCTATCGTGTGTACCAGGCCTAAAACTAAAAAAAAAAGTTTTTTCTTTAGTTATACTTTAAGTTAACCCCAGCACATACCAGGTAGATTCTCCCTTTAAGTGTACATATGGAGTTTTGGAGGTCTGAAGTTCCCATTACAGCCCACCCTGTGAGCTTCCAAATGTGACTCTTTGTAACCCGTCCATCTGCAGCATCTGCCTTGGGTGACACCAAATAACCAACCACTTTTAAAAGAAAATGATAAAATAGAAAACAAAAAAGGAAATCATTAAATAGGTGCTCTTTCTTTGCAAAAATAAAGTCCAAAATATTTGTACTAGGTCTGAATTCAGAGCCCTTAAAAAAGGAAAAGACACCCCCCAACCATCTATGCTAAAGAGGGGGGTCCCCCTTCTATAAAGCCTTGGAGGCTATGTTCTGCGTCTGCCTACCTGCCCATGAGTCCGAGCATGCTGAGAGTGTTTGTAGGGAGTCAGCTGCGAGCAGTAGTCCTCTTATCTGCCCCTCTTACAGGGGCAGATAAGGGGCTCCAGGTCATTATCCTTCTCTTCCACCATGAGCAGCTGTACCTGTACCCTGATGGGGGGGGGGGGGTACCTGCACTTGGTCAGCAGTGGGAGAGGCGAAACAACAGAGGTGGCTGGAGAGGCTATCACGGGGAATGGTGCACCTTGGCATGGGCACTGGGAAGCTCAGCAGTTCTGGTGGATGTATCTGTTCTCCACGGGACCGCAGTGTGCCAGCCTAATCTCCTCCTTCTCCTACTGACAGCAGCCCTGGGGGTATAAGGTAAGGTGCCAGCTGGGTGTGGAGTGTGGGTGCACAGTGGCAGCTCCAGCAGTTCCTCCAGTCCAGGTTCCAGATGCGGGTCTGGATCCAGGGCAGCTGGGGATGCATCTCGCCCTCCCCTCCTTCCCGCCCCACCTAAAAAATCCCACCCAAGGCAAACGCTTTGTTTTTTTGGTGGCACGCCTGGTAATGCTGCTAGAACACAGCACTTCATACTGTACGTAGCTAATACTACAGTACGATGCTGTATAGCACGGATAACAGCAAAATAACTTAGTAATGGAAATAATTTGTTTGGACCAGCTTATTTGTGAATGGTAAACATAGTTCACTCTCACAATCAACATTGACTATTTTTAATTCTTATGCTGCTAGCATTAGTAAATATATAGGGAAGTATATCATATTTACTTGTTTTTTTGTTTTTAGATTTCTTCAGTTACTTTCTGGTATCCTGGGCAGAATATGTCATACATCCCAAGAGTCTTCAGGAGGGGAAGAGGGGTTGTCTCAGTTAACCCCACCCTCTTGCCTGCATGCCTAAGCTCATTATAAAGCCCCCTGCACTCCCAGGAGACCCCCAGTCTCCTGGGACGGCACTCCCAGCAGACTCTAAAGTTGAGAAAACTTCACTGTCAGCCCCTTCTCATACACTGCTCCTCCTGTGTCACTGTCATTGTAAATCAAAGCTTCTAAATACCTAAATTAATGTCGCTCTATCATGGATCCAGTCATGTGACTACTCTCCTCAGCTGCTTCATTGACGGTCACATGACCACCCTCCTCCTCCAATCAAAAGCTACACTTGAGGAAGAGTGGGAGGAGGAAAGCGGACAGAACGAGCAGCGTTAATTGAGATATTTACAGGTTTCAATTCACAGGGAGGGTGACAAAAGAGGAGCAGTATATGAGAAGGGGCTATCAGTAATGTTTTCTTAACTTTAAAGTATGGCAGCGCTGTCCCAGGGCTAGGAGATGCGGGGCAGCCACCTGGGGCGGACTGACCAATCCCCACCCCCCCATTGGTAAAAAAAATATATTGGAGTAAAACACGCAGGCACAGTTCACCCTCTATTTTCAGAGGGGAAAGTGTGTGTTATACGCCGATAAATATGGTAAATAGCGTTTTTGGTTTGTGGTGCTCAGATGCAGTGTAGTTTTGCTTTAAAAGCTTTCTGATCAATAACCAACCTTTCCAAATGGCAATTTCCTAGTGAAAGATGGAGTGTGAAACAAAGACTATTATTGGCTGCAATGGACAACATAGAGCTTTTTTTTTATATTTCTTTCTATACACAAGACTTTATATTGAGTAAATAATCCCTTAAATTTTATAACAAAGTTATGTTTTGAATTTAAAGTACAATTGCCATATGAAAACCATTTGTATCTAAGGCCAATGCATAAAGACCCAGTAAGTTGATTTACTAAAACTAGAGAGTGCAATATCTGGTGCAGCTGTGCATAGTAGCCAATCAGCTTCTAACTTCAGTTTGTTCAATTAAGCTTTGACAAAAAAAAGAAAATGCATGGAAGCTGATTGGTTTCTATGCAGAGCTGCACCAGATTTTGTACTCTCCAGTTTTAAAAAATCAACCCCAGAAGTGAAATCTCAAACCTCTAAATTACTGAAAAAAAAGTAATTTGGTTTGATTAGTTATCTAACACCCTCTGTTTCCTTTGTCTAAATTGCTTTACATCTGAAGAAAGCCAAATGATGCTTTCGGCTGATAGACACTGATTAACTTAAGAAGTAGGGCTTGTTCACTTTCTAAGTGAATTTCACTGATCATAGTTAATGAGATGAAACAAAGTGAAAACTCACTTTGTGAAGAATGCCCAATCATATGCAAGGACAAATTTACGAAACAGGATTTTTGTTCACATATGATTGGATTATTGATATCAGTAAAACTTCAGCTTGTTCACTATGCTGACTGAAAATTCTCTAAGCTTAGTGAATTAGGTGAAGTTGTCCTGAATTTAATCACCCACTCATTCTTAATTTTCCTTGCACATGATTGGGTATTGGATGAAGACTCGCTTTGAAATTGAACATACTATATTCCTTTAGTAAATGACCCCCACAGTATCTGTTGACAACTGTTAAACATGATAGGAAATCCAAAATGGCACAGGTATAACGGGGTGGACCCCTCTGCATACACATACACAGGGCTAGTCAATTTCAATAACAATTATCACTCTGCAACAGTTCATCCGGACCTAAGGACCTAAGATGGGGGAAATCTCTCTTTCCATAGTGGGGTAACTTATAAAAGTTAACTGAATCCCTCAGGTATTCCTTACTCACTTGCAGGCAATTGGTTTGCAGCCCCATCTCTCAGCCAATACCTCTTCATCCACATACAAAGGACCTTTAATGGTACATAGGCATAATTATATGTCCACGTGATTGGATTGCATAGAATAAAGACCAAAGTTTGCTTCAGCAGACGTGTTCACAGTTACAGAAACAATTGTTCATTAACTCCTTCTTTATCCTATCAAAGTGCAAACGCTCTCATTTTATTTATCCAAAGAACCAGGATAGATTGGCACAGCAGAGGTGCCTCGTAAAACTCTTCTCCATAAGGCTGCTTTCACATTGGGGATAGAGACGCGGTACCGTCGTATTTACCGCGGTATTCGGGCGCTAGCGGTGAGGTTTTAACCCCCGCTAGCGGCCGAAAAAGGGTTAATACCGCCCACATTGCGGGCGGTATTACCGCGGTTTCCCATTGATTTCAATGGGAAGGCGCGGTATAAGAGCGGTAAACACAACGCTCCTATACCGCTCCAAAGATGCGGCTAGCAGGACTTTTGGAGCGTTCCTGCTACTAGTGTTGCTCACGAATATTCGTATTGCGAATATTCGGCTCGAATATTGCATATTCGAGTATTCGCGATATATTTCGAATTTCGCGGTGAATATTCGCTATTCCGAATATTCTAATTTTTTCAATTTTATTTTTAGAACAGATCACATCCTAGAGATCTCCATCGACGTCTAAAAGCATTGCTGGTATGATTAGAGACCTTGGGCCGAGTAGCTGAAGCGATCTTTTTATCTTGCCGAAAAATCGCAATGCGATTATTCGGCAATCGGAATATCGCGCGATTATTTTCTCCGCCCTTCTTTTGCATCAGAGCCAATCAGAGTGCTCCTACCGCAGTTGTCGAAATTCCGCAATAAATATCGCATTCGCATTTTGCGAAATTTCGATAAAATATCAGGAATATTCGATTTCATAATGAGCCAATCAGAGTGCTCCTACCGCAGTTGTCGAAATTCCGCAATCAATTTCGCATTCGCATTTTGCGAAATTTCGATAAAATATCACGAATATTCTGAGCCAATCAGAGGGCTCCTACCGCAGTTGTCGAAATTCCGCAATCAATTTCGCATTCGCATTTTGCGAAATTTCGATAAAATATCACCAATATTCTGAGCCAATCAGAGGGCTCCTACCGCAGTTGTCGAAATTCCGCAATAAATATCGCATTCGCATTTTGCGAAATTTCGATAAAATATCACGAATATTCTGAGCCAATCAGAGGGCTCCTACCGCAGTTGTCGAAATTCCGCAATAAATATCGCATTCGCATTTTGCAAAATTTCGATAAAATATCACGAATATTCTGAGCCAATCAGAGTGCTCCTACCGCAGTTGTCGAAATTTCGCAATTATTTTCGCATTCGCAATAGCGAAATTTCGCAAACATTTCATTTCGATAAAATATCACGAATATTCGAATTTAGCGAATATTTCTCGAATATTCGGCTATATATTCGTGATATATCGCAAAATCGAATATGGCGTATTCTGCTCAACACTGCCTGCTACTGCACCGCTTCAGTGTGAAAGCCTTCGGGCTTTCACATTGAAGCCTGCAGGGCATAATTTTTTCATGCGGTATAGCAGCGCTATTTTTAGCGCTGTACCGCATGAAAAACGTCTCAATGTGAAAGGGGCCTAACAACTAGTTCCCCAAAAAGGAACTTATTGGTGATGACATATCTACCTTATTACAGAGCTCTCCCCATCTTAGTGCAATAAAGTAGTAACTATCCAAAGTATCAATGCAACCCAACAACTGGTTCCCAAAAAGGGATTTGTTTAATTTGAGTCCCAGTGGTTATAATGTATCTCCCTGAATACCAAACCAAAGAACAGTGCTCCTCATTCCAGTAGACATGTGCACACTGAAATATTTTGTTTCGGAATTTCGTCCGAAAAATAAATATATTTAGTTACTCCCGAAATTCCTTTTTATTCATTTTGTTTTGTTATAAAATGCATTTGTCCGAAAATCCGAATTAATTAAGGTCGAATCTGTCAATTGAAGGCTTATGGTGTCTGTCGAATGTTCTAAAAAGATTCGATGGAGTAGCTAAACTGTACGACGCTGCAATCGTACCTTTCCGGTCCAATGTTCCGCCTACAAGCTATAGAAAAATTCTAATGTTGTATGACACTAGTAATAATTATATTTATGAACTATTATTACTAGTCAACTAACATTCAAATTCTTCTATAGCCTATGGGCAGGGCATTTGACTGAAAATTTATGATTTTGGCGTTGTACATTTTAGCTGCTCTGTCGAATCATCTTAGAACTTTTGTCAGACACCATAAGCCTTCAATAACAGATTCGACGTTTGTATGTTTTTCTCTGCTTCGTCGTTCATGTCGAATGGTCTACCCCAACACTGTCTCTATAATGACAGAGGCCCCGTACACACGACCAGTTTCCTCGGCAGAATTCAGCTTCCGACCGAGTTTCTGGCTGAATTCTGCCGTGTGTACACTTTCGGCCGAGGAAGCCGACGAGGACCTCGGCGAGGAAATAGAGAACATGTTCTCTATTTCCTCGTTGTTCTATGGGAGCTCTCGGCCCGCTGAGGTCCTCGGCGGCTTCAGGGCTGAACTGGCCGAGGAACTCGATGTGTTTGGCACGTCGAGTTCCTCGGTCGTGTGTACGGGGCCTAAGACTAAGGCCTCATACACACGACCGGTTTTCTCGGCAAGAACCAGCAAGAAAACTGCTGGCAGAGCTTTCTTGCTGAGAAAACCGTTCATGTGTACGAGGCTTTCAGGTTTCTCGTCTGGAAATCTGTCCAGAATCTCGACGAAAAAAAATAGAGAACCTGCGCTTTATTTTCTCGTTGTGATTCTTGTCGGCCTGTTTCCCGACGAGAAACCCGAGAGTGTGTATATTTACCTGTTGCCGTGGAAACCCATGCATTATCGAAATGACTTTGACGCATGCGCGGTAGCTTCCACGGCATAGGTAGGGTGAATGCTCGTCGTACGCGATGACGTCACCACGTTCTTGCCTTTCAAGAGAACCGTGGTTATTTTGAAAAGGTCAGTGTATACACTCGGGCGGCAAGAGATTCTTGCCAAGAATCTCGTCGAGATGTGTGTCCATGTGTGCTAGGCCTAATAGAGTTAAGGTTAGGCACATTCGACCACAGGTTCGATAGACAGATTGCTATTGTCAGTGTCATGTCGAATCTCCTATCTATATCGAACTCTTGTAGCAACGAAAACTAAAATAAAGCATTTTTTATGTCGGAACTTTCGGATTTCGTATTCTGCGCGTTAGTTTTCGTTTGTTAAAACGATAATGAAAATACCCGAAATTCGGACGAAAATGCATTTGGACGAAAACGAATGCACATGTCTACATTCCAGTGCAGTTCGGCACTAACTACTATCAACTTCCAACCTACATCTAACCACCACCATCATGCGGTCTCTCCTGACCACAGAAAAATCTCACCAAAAATAAGTAAGAGGAAATAGCAGTCTCCATGGTCTTCAAAATAGGAGGGTAACATTCTTCTTAAAGGAATGGCTAACACAGGCAGTTACCTTGTGGAATAATTTAGATCTATACCCTCCAGTTTAAATGTTTATTTTTATTTAATTTCCAAGCATAGTCGTGAGGCTCACCCTGGACCCACCATGCGATAATTTTCTATGTGGGGTCCCTCCCTTATCACATAAGGGTTGGAGTGTTGTTTCTTATCTTTAAAGATCAGATTTTTTTTATTTTTGGGATGTATCAGATCTACTGAATAACAACTGATCTATGGACAGAATCAATTTGCGCTTCTTTTTTTAACAAAGTATATGCTTTTGTGGAAAATATTTCATCAGAATTTGTGTACATGTAATCTGGAGGCTTTGGGCCAGATTCACAGAGCAGATACGACGGCGTATCTCCTGATACGCCGTCGTATCTGTTGTTCTATCTATGCGACTGATTCATAGAATCAGTTACGCATAGATAGCCAGAAGATCCGACAGGTGTAATTGTTTTACACTGTCGGATCTTAGGATGCAATACCGCGGCCGCCGCTGGGGGGAGTTCCCGTCGTAATACAGCGTCGGGTATGCAAATTAGGAGTTACGGCGATCCACGAAGATTTTTCCCGTCGTTACGTCGTCGCGAGTGTTAGATTTCCGTCGCAAAGATAGGGCACCTTTAACATTGTGTAAAAGTACTCCACCATGTTAAAGTATGCCCGTCTTTCCCGCGTTGCTTTTTGAATTATTTTTAAATGTTTTCTTTTTCCCGGCGTAAGTGATTTGTTGACGTCGCGATTCACAAAACGTCGGCACGTCGTAATTTCGCGCAAAGCACGTCGGGAAATTTGTGACGGGAGCATGCGCAGTAAGTCCGGCACGGGAGCGCGCCTAATTTAAATGGTACCCGCCCCATTTGAATTGGACCGCCTTGCGCCGGGAAGTGTTTACGATACACCGCCGCAAATTTCCAGGTAAGTGCTTTGTGGATCGGGCACTAAATCTGAAAAATTGCGGCGGTGTAACGTAAACGGGTTACGTTACGCTGCGCCGCGGCTACGTGAATCTGGCCCTTTATTAGGTTGGAAACAAAAGTCATGATGATCACATTTCTTGGCATTTGAACAGCACACAAGATTCAGACCAACATGTAATATTAGAGGCTGTCTATTGGGTTCTTCAGTGAGGTTACAAAATAGGAAATAGTGACAGAAGGAAATGTTGATAGTAAAATGCAGTTTTACGTTATAAGTGTGGCTCTGATAGAGAAGAACTTTTTTTTTTAAAAACTCACCCCTATGCCCTGCTTATTGTGGTCTGTTGTATTTGTTGTTTAGACATTAGAGGGATTATTGCATCTTTGTAGACATGACTCTTGAAAGGGTAGAACAGCATGTAAGATGATTTCATGGAGAATGTCAACATGTTGTACATGAAACTCTATTAACACCCTGTTCTCACACTATGATCCCTAATCCTATACCACCACTGTCGGACGTATGCTGCTAATCCCCCCCACCCCCCCACACACACACACACACCCTCAGGCTTCTTGAATTTACCTGCTTGGTGCCACAATTTTCTCACTACCTTACTCTCCATTTACTAATGTAATATATATTTTTATTTATTTCAGGTACTTATATAGTGCCGTCAATTTATGCAACGCTTTACACATATATTGTACATTCTCATCAGTCCCTGCCCTCAAGGAGCTTACAATCTAAGGTCCCTAACTCACATTCATACATACACATAGTAGGGCCAATTTAGACAGGAGCCAATTAACTTATCCGCATGTCTTTCTAGTGTGGGAGGAAACCAGAGTATCTGGAGGAATCCCACACAAACACAGGGAGAACATACAAACTCCAGAATTTTCTTCCGTCTGCAGAATCAGACCATTGCGAAGGCGGACGAGATCGGGTGTCAGCGTTCATCCGCGATCTCATAGGGACCAATGTATGTCCCATTTTTCATCCGCAAACAGATGGATGAAAAAGCGGACATACGGTCCGCACGTGTGAAAGGGGCCTAAATAAGAAAGCCCAGGATAGGCGCACACAAGCAGAGGGGTCCAGGGGATCAGCTCTAACCTCTGCTTTGGAGTTTAACCCCCCTGGCGGTATTCCCGAGTCTGACTCGGGCTTAGATTTTTGTGCTAGGACTCGGGCTCGCCTTGCTGGATCCACAGACAGTGTTTACTTACCTTGTCCCTGGATCCAGCGATGCCACCGCGCTGTGTGAGCGAGCGGGACCTCGCTCGATTCACACAGCGTCCTCCTGTGCCGCCGATCTCCGTTCCCTGCGACGTTACGACGCACGGGAGCGGAGAACGGCGCCAAATTCAAAAATGTAAACAAACACATTACATACAGTATACTGTAATCTTATAGATTACAGTACTGTATGTAAAAAATACACACCCCCCTTGTCCCTAGTGGTCTGCCCAGTGCCCTGCATGTTCTTTTATATAATAAAAACTATTCTTTCTCCCTGCAAACTGTAGATTGTCCATAGCAACCAAAAGTGTCTTTTTATGTCAAAAATGGTTTTAGATCAGCTAGAAAACAGCGATAATAAATTATAATCACCTGCAGAATTGTGCGATAGCGATTTGTAGGGAAATTCGTCATAAAAAAATTAAAATAATGACAGCGACAATTCTGCAACTGAGCAAATTTCAGTGATTTTGAGTTGATTACATTATTGAATAATTTTTATTATTATTTGTTATAATTATTTATAATATTATAATTTATAATTTTGTTTTTAAAAAAATGTCATACCCGGGATGCCTACTAGAATCTTGTTTGGTCAGATTTAAGTGAGTTATTCCTAAGAATTACCGCCTACAGTATAAAACGCCAAATTTCCTTGCAAATAATGGTACCGCTTTCAGCACCTTTTTTCTGAAAGAATCATACCGCCAGGGAGGTTAATATGCAACCTTTTCCATACTGTTCATTCTGCTTCCCTGAGAGGTTTTTGTTTTGCATTTTCTTTTTCTTATTTACCGTAACCTTGCCTGACCTCTGAAGGTGGATTTTTTTGTTAAAAATTTTATTTTTCAGAAACAGAATTGAATAAATCATGCTGATTGCAAGTTCCTTGAATTGTACAAAACCAGATAACACGGAGTACAAAGGTTCCACTCTAGGCTCTTAAAGGCTGGAAAGCAGCACATTAGGCTTCTGTGGCCTTGAAAAGAAGGAAATGGGAAAAGACCAAAGCGAAAAAAGGAAGCATTAGTAAATACCCAGATATTACAATTATTCTCAGGGGAAATGCTGACACCACTTCCCTTCCTGGGTAGAAAGCACAGAGTTTATTGTATAAATGAGTTCCTGTTTACATTATACGACACCGCAGAGGTTTACATTTATTAAGGAAGTCTGCATGGTGAAATAATGTATCATTACTGTATAGATGAATGACATTTTCAATGAACTCTTTTTATATGTCACAAGATTCAGGGCTTTGCTGGATTTCACAGATGCATTTCCATAGCTAAGGTTATTTGCTAAGGCAACCCCCAAATTAACATTTCATCCATTGTCCATGAAAAAAGTATAAACTTTCCTGACTTTTATAAGAAAAAGATTTTACTAAAGCTGAACTCCAGATTATACAGGCTTATCTATTGTACTAAAATTGCTTGCTCTGATTTCACTGAACACTTTGAACTTTTCACAGTGTGCATTAGAAGTTGCAACAAGTCAGACAGAGCCAGCCTAATTTATTGGCTGGAGGATGTCTAGCATCATCTAGACCAGGAGCTCCTAACCCCATGGACCGTGGACCAGTGCCGGTCCATAGCCTGTTGATGACCTGGCAACACACCGGGAGGTGAGCGTCAACCATGGTCCACACAGGGTTATCACAGACCATGCCCATGTGACCTCTTCCTGCTCCACTGCCCGCCCAGCCGATAATGGCATCCTATTAGCAGGGCAGAGGGCAGGAGGAGCTGCAGATCAGAATGGAGAGCTCCTCCTGTCCCCTGCCCTGCTGATAGATAGGATTACATTGACTGCCAGGTGGGCAGAGAGAGGACACATGAACTGATAAAAGCCTCTGCCTTGCCAAAGGTAGTGTCTTGTGCAGGGGAGGCAGAGATAAGAATGGGGAAGTGTCACGTTAGAGAGGAAAGGGGGGGAGCAGACTGCAGGGGCACTGTGATGGAGGAGGCTATGATTGCTAGAGGGGCAGTGTAATATAAAGGGGACTGCATTGTAAAGGGGCACTGTAATAATTAGAGTGCAGTCCCCTTTATATCACAGTGCCCCATTTTTCAGTGCATTTTCCTTTTTATCACAGCCCCCCTTTACATTAGTGTGACACCTTTACAGAGCAGTACCCTTTACATCACAGAACCCCTTTATATCACAGTACCCCCTTTACAGAGCAGTCCTCTTTACATCACAGCACCCCTTTATATCACAGTGTCCCCTTTACAGATCAGTCCTCTTTACATCAGAGCACCTTTTATATCACAGTGCCCCCTTTACAGAGCAGTCCCCTTTACAGAGCAGCACCCTTTATATCACAGTGCCCCCTTTACAGAGCAGTCCCCTTTACATCACAGCACCCCTTTATATCACAGTGTCCCCTTTACAGAGCAGTCCTCTTTACATCAGAGCACCTTTTATATCACAGTGCCCCCTTTACAGAGCAGTCCCCTTTACAGAGCAGCACCCTTTATATCACAGTGCCCCATTTACAGAGCAGTCCCCTTTACATCACAGCACCCCTTTATATCACAGTGTCCCCTTTACAGAGCAGTCCTCTTTACATCAGAGCACCTTTTATATCACAGTGCCCCCTTTACAGAGCAGTCCCCTTTACAGAGCAGCACCCTTTATATCACAGTGCCCCCTTTACAGAGCAGTCCCCAATACATTACTGTAAAGGAGCACTGAGATGAAAAGGGGACTGCACTGTAAAGGGGCACTGTAATGTAAAGGGTACTGCACTGTAAAGGGGCCTGCACTGTACAGGGGCACCTAATGTAAAGGGGACTGCACTGTATAGAGGCACTGTAATGTAAAGGCAGTGGCGGTGCGTCCATAGAGGGCGCCGGAGTGCCGCCCCCTCTCGCTCCCGCACCGCCACTGAATACAATACATAGATTCATGCATTGCATGAATCTATATATTGCCGCTGCCGCCAAATATTCAGATGGCTGGCCCCCTGGTGAGTGCCAGCCATCTGAATAACGGGAGCTGGTTGGCTGTAGAAGTGCCTATCAGAGCACAGTGGCGACAATTAAAGGGCACAGCGGCGACAATTAAAGGGCACAGTGGCATCAATTGGCACAGTGGAGTCAATTGGGACAGTGGCAACATTTAATGGGCACAGCGGCAACAGTTGAAGGGCACAGTGGCATCAATTGGCACAGTGGCATCAATTGGCACAGTGGCATCAATTAAAGGGCACAGTGAATGTTATTTGTGGACAAAGATCAACAAATCCAAGCACCTCGTCCCATATAATACAAAATGAATAAAAGGAGGAAGGGCCATGCCATCAAAAGCAGCCACTGTTAGGGTTAGGGTTAGAGGGTTAGGGGTTAGGGTTAGGGGTTAGGGTTTCCCATTAGGGTTAGGGTTTCCCATTGAAGAATATGGCTAGGACTCAGGAATTGGAACAGGGACCTCCCCAAAGGTCAGAAGGCAGGTTCCCAGAGGTCAAAGGTCACAGGGTGTGGCTGACCCACCCCCACCAAAGCTTACCCCAACTAAGTCGGGGAATGAACAAGTCGGGGAAAGCGTCTTGCTTGGTTATTTCCATCTGGTGCACTCCCCCAGGTAACTTATATATGTTTTCTTTGGGTGACATCTGTCACTGACTGTGTGTTTAAAGTTTAAAATTTGAATTGATCTACTTGATCCTACTGGGAAAGATGCATATCTTTCTTATATACGTATATACACTTTTATCTTTATTAGATATCAGCTTTTGCGGTACAGATGCATCTGAACAAATAGTTCCGGGTAACGCTGCCTCAGCTCCCTTTACCAATTGATTCCCTCTTTTGGTTAACTGTATTGGTTCTATTGAACTATTCAACTCAGCCAGGTATTCATGAAATTTTCATCCACTACCTGTATATTGGCCTTGTATGCCCCATCTATTGTCAGTTACATACCGTATTTATCGGGGTATTGCGCGCACCCCTAAAGTGGGCCCACAATCCTGTGGAAAAAAGATTTTTATACTTACAGTTTTGATGTCTTGCGCGGCGTCCATCGGCGGCCTCGTCGGGTCCGGCGTCCGTCTGCGGCTTCGGGTGTCCTCTTCGTCGGGTCCGGCGTCCTTCTGCGGCGTCCTCCCCGCTCGATCCCCGCGCCGATTTTGAATACTGCGCCGGCATATACCGAGCGCAGTACACTCGTGTATAGTCGGGCAGGCTCGGCTACTCTCGCGCTCACGTCCTGTACGTCCAGGACGTGAGCGCGAGAGGAGCCGAGCCTGCCCGACTATACACCAGTGTACTGCGCTCGGTATATGCCGGCGCAGTATTCAAACTCGGCCCGGGAAAGCGGGTATCGGCGTATATCGCGCACCCACGATTTTTCCCTGATTTTCAGGGCAAAAAACTGCGCGGTATATGCCGATAAATACGGTATATGTTTTATTTTCTTTTCTTTTAGGCTGTTTGATATGCTATGGCCCTGATTAAGTTTGTCGGTGCCCCTTGGAATCTTGGTTTCCACTATACGACAGCCGTCTGGGTGTTGGTTTACACATATATTTTTCCATCCATTTTTCTTTACAAACGGGAATTCCTTTTATGTATGGTAAGTTTAACTGGCGCCAATCGTTGTTGCATTTAGGTATTGAACAACATTTTCTGTATTAACACAAATTATGTATTTTTCATATACTTTAATATAACGTTATGCAGTTATCTCCTGCATCTATATTGTTGTCTACTGTGTTCATCTACCAAATGTAATTATTTGTTCTTCTTGATGCCGAGCATTGCCTGTCCAAAAGCTCCTGAGGAAGCTCTCTCTAGAGCGAAACATGTCGAGCAAGTACACAAGTCAATGCTTCAATTGGTCTTCCTAATATGTCTTTGGAGATCATGTATTCTTTTCATCTTGATTGATGTTTTTTTATATATATTTATTATCTGTAAAAAATAAAATTATTTTCTATTTTTCTATATTCCCTTGTTGTTGACTTTTTATTAGCACCATCTTAATAGTCCCTGGGTTCCTTTGGTACCCTTCCTCCTTTTATTCATTTTAAAGGGCAAAGTGGCGACAATTGGCACAGTGGCGACAATTGATGGGCACAGTGGCTGCATTTGATGGCATGGCACAGTGGCTGCTTTTTGATGGCATGGCACAGTGGTGACAATTGATGGCACAGTGGCTGCGTTTGATGGCATGGCACAGTGGCGACAATTAATGGGCACAGTGGCTGCTTTTGATGGCATGGCACAGTGGCTGCGTTTGATGGCATGGCACAGTGGTGACAATTGATGGCACAGTGGCTGCGTTTGATGGCATGGCACAGTGGCTGCGTTTGATGGCATGGCACAGTGGTGACAATTAATTGCACAGTGGCTGCGTTTGATGGCATGGCACAGTGGTGACAATTGATGTCACAGTGGCTGTGTTTGATGGCATGGCACAGTGGCTGCGTTTGATGGCATGGCACAGTGGTGACAGTTGATGGCACAGTGGCTGAGTTTGATGGGCCCAGTGGCTGCATTTGATGGGCACAGTGGATGCATTTGATGGGCACAGTGACTGCATTTGATGGGCACAGTTTGATGGGCAAAGTGGCTGCATTTGATGGGCACAGTGGCTGCATTTGATGGGCACAGTGAGGCTGCAATTGTTTTTTTTTGTTTGTTTGTTAGTTTTTTTGTTTGTTTGCGCCCCCCCAAAAATGTTGAGCACCAGCCGCCACTGTGTAAAGGGGCCTGCACTGTAAAGGGGCACCTAATGTAAAGGGGGCTGTGATGAAAAATTTGACCGTGGACACGGATATAAATGGAGGACTGTGCTGTAAAGGGTGGTTGTGGTGTGAAGGCGGCTGAGAACAGACTTCGTAAATTACAGTCTGCCAAGGAATAACCACCCTTCCAAACTGACACCCATCCATCAGGGCATTTTGATATTAGCTTAACTCCTCCTAAGAGCGAGCCGGCTGCTTGCATTTTAGCTAAAGACTCTTAAGAGGAGTACTGAGCACAGTACCACACCCAAATTTTTGGAGGGGCGCAAACAAACGAAAAACAAAACAAAAAAAACAAACAATTGCAGCCTCACTGTGCCCATCAAACGCAGCCACTGTGCCATCAATTGTCACCACTGTGCCATGCCATCAAACGCAGCCACTGTGCAATGCCATCAAACGCAGCCACTGTGCCATCAATTGTCACCACTGTGCCATGCCATCAAACGCAGCCACTGTGCAATGCCATCAAACGCAGCCACTGTGCCATCAATTGTCACCACTGTGCCATGCCATCAAATGCAGCCACTGTGCAATGCCATCAAACGCAGCCACTGTGCCATCAATTGTCACCACTGTGCCATGCCATCAAACGCAGCCACTGTGCAATGCCATCAAACGCAGCCACTGTGCCATCAATTGTCACCACTGTGCCATGCCATCAAACGCAGCCACTGTGCAATGCCATCAAACGCAGCCACTGTGCCATCAATTGTCACCACTGTGCCATGCCATCAAATGCAGCCACTGTGCAATGCCATCAAACGCAGCCATTGTGCCATCAATTGTCACCACTGTGCCATGCCATCAAACGCAGCCACTGTGCAATGCCATCAAACGCAGCCACTGTGCCATCAATTGTCACCACTGTGCCATGCCATCAAATGCAGCCACTGTGCAATGCCAACAAACGCAGCCATTGTGCCATCAATTGTCACCACTGTGCCATGCCATCAAACGCAGCCACTGTGCAATGCCATCAAACGCAGCCACTGTGCCATCAATTGTCACCACTGTGCCATGCCATCAAACGCAGCCACTGTGCAATGCCATCAAACGCAGCCACTGTGCCATCAATTGTCACCACTGTGCCATGCCATCAAACGCAGCCACTGTGCCATCAATTGTCACCACTGTGCCATGCCATCAAACGCAGCCACTGTGCCATGCCATCAAACGCAGCCACTGTGCCATCAATTGTCACCACTGTGCCATGCCATCAAACGCAGCCACTGTGCCATGCCATCAAACGCAGCCAATGTGCCCGCAACCTAGATGGGGTAAGTTAACGTTTAGTAAAAGTGATTGTAAAAGCTTTTTTTTTTTTGGATGGTGCAATGGTTTTGCACAGAGCAGCCCAGATCCTCCTCTTTTGGGGTCCCCGGCTGACGCTCGCATTGCACTCCAAAGCAATCGCACATCGTCCATGCGATCTGCTGCGGGTGTCAATGTTATCCTAACGATACTCTGAAACAGATTGCAAAACGCAGTGCAATTGCCAGTATCATACGATGCGATTTAAATGCAGGGGAAAAAAAGGGTCCTCCACCATTTTGTTGTGGATGCGATTTCAGCCATACAAAATGTACGGCTGGTATTGCACCGCACAGACATTGCGTGTGATGTGCACAGGAATGTGGTGCGATTCCTGTGCGGATCACATGCAGTGCCATTCCTGTGCGAATCATATGTGGCGCCATGCCTGTGTGGTGAGATTCCTGTGCGATTCCGAATTTTCAAATTAAATTACGCCCGCTCAATGCCTAGTCGACGTGAACGTAACTTGCGTCCAGCCTCATTCACGGACTTACGCAAACGACGTAAAACACGACGCTGTTCCGACGTTTCCGATGTCCATACCTAACATGACTTACCCCTGCTTGAGGGGTAACTTTACGCGGGCGCACGTACGTTCGTGAATCGGCGTATCTAGCTCATTAGCATATTCGATGCGGAAATCTACGGAAGCGCCACCTAGCGGCCAGCGTAAATATGCACCCTAAGATACGACTTACGCCGCTCGTATCTTAGCCGAATTTATGCGTAACGGATTCTAAGAATCAGCCGCATAGATACGACGGCTCTCATTTAGACTTACGACGGCGTACATGGCGCTACGCTGTCGTAAGTCCTGGGCCGCAGTGTTTTACATGCCCCAGTGTGAACCTAGGCGTTGAAAATGAAAGCTAGAAGCTGATTGGTTACTATACACAGCACACAGAATTGGTACAGCAGTCACCCACAAGGAATGAAGGCGAGTTGACAAGGCTGTCAATCAATCAGAATAGTTTAGAAGGAGTTCACCAATGACAGCCCGTGTATTCTCCTCAGTATAGGTCTCTTCTAAGAAGAGTGAAGTTCCAAGCAAGAAGTGTGCCTGTCACTTGGATAAAGACAGCTGTGGCCAGCCATGTGCGCGTGTCACCAATGACGTCCATTGCAGGGAAGTGAGCCCGGAGGTAGACCGAGTCACAGGACATAGCCTATAGGTAAGGAATGTGGCAACAACTCACAGGAAACAAGCCTCGTTCCTGCTCCCGCCCCCTACCTCAGTACAATACAAGATAGTGCTTAATCCGCCCCGCCCCTAGCCAGCCCCCTCCTCGGTTCAGTAACGCTTAGCTCCTCCTACGGCGGCTTTACCCCGCCCTTTAGTCTGTTTAGTAGTTAGTAGAACACAGAGCTGGTTGGCCCTTCCCCCTGCAGCTCCGCCCCTAGCCCGGCCCTCCTGAGTGGAATAGTAGCGCACACACACACAAAGTAGTGCTGTCAGGCAGTGTAGCGCTGTTCTCATTACCTCCTGAGTAGTGCGGCTCCTAGGACTAGCCCGTGTCACTCTCCTCTCCTGGATTATTACACTGAAGGCTGACCTACTACAAGGCACACAGGTAACACCTTTGTACACATGTCGGGACCCCCATACAATGTTGTGTCTGGGCAGGCACTCCCCCTATCACTTTCTCCTGGATGGGGACAGGTTGTGCCACACACAGGGAATGGAGGAAAGTTGTCACTCTACTATCTCACCCCCATACACCCACCTCTATTGTGATGGGGGCTTTGTTCTGGAGTCCTGAAAGGACACTCGTTCACAGCACAACATTATTAGTGGGGCTTGGCACTCACTACCATTACCTAATATTTTTTTTTTATAGGTAAAGCCACATTCTTATAGCATAGAAAATGGCTAAGACCTATTGTTATTATATTTTATTACCATTCATGTCCCCTTTGGCTAGATCCCCCCCTTGCTTCATGTCTCAAAGACACAACAGAAAGCAACAGAGTAAGGAAATGGGTCATTGGTAAAGGTGTCCACAGGAGGAGAAGTGTTATGACTTCCTGTTTCAGTGACAACACTAACCTGTTGGATTTGCCTCCACTTTGTAGATCAAAGACAATGGGCACCTGGATATATTCAGGGGGAGAATGTTCCCAGTGGCAGTAAAAGTCTGGGAACATTTTTTTTTTGTAGTGTCTGTTTGGTTTATGTGATTTGTGTTTAGATTATTTGTTTGTATTTTAATGTTTGCATATAAAAATAAAAAGTAACTGATTAAAAATAAATAAATAAAAAGTCTAGCAGGAGTTTGACACTATTACACTTTCATACTGTATCCAAATCGCAAGTTTTGGCTTAATATACACATTACAGCTTAATGGCTGATGTCTGATAAGAGACAGATCACCAGTGGCAGGATCGCCAAATCTGGTGGTACCTGTCTAGGTCTAGCCAATGTTACAGATGGGCTGATGTCAGATGGGTGGCATAAACAAAAAAAAAAAAAAAGTGGTCCATTGAGTCAGATTTATTTATAAATAATATTATTAATTAATAACATATTTTATATATATATATATATATATATATATATATATATATATATATTATCTTATTATTAAAAATGTTTATATATATATATATATAATATATATATATATATATATATAATTTTTTTTTTTTTTTTCTAATAGTATATATATTTTTTTTCCTAATAATATATATATATATATATATATATATATATATATATATATATATATATATATATATTATCTTATTATTACAAATGTTTATATATATATATATTGTTATTAAAAATGTTATATAATTTTTATTATTTATTTATTTATGTCTAAGTATAGATCTATGTTTGTGCCAAGCTGATTTGGTGGCACCTGTCTACTATGAGTACCCAGCCATTATCACAGATAGGCTGATGTCAGACAGAGGATGCATTGAAACCTAAAAGAGTGAGAGAAAAAAGACCAAGTGGTCCATCATTGAGTCAGATAAAAAGAGAGAGATACGCCGTCGTAACTCTGAATCTACGCCGTCGTAAATTTTAAGCGTATTCTGGAAACCAGATACGCTTAAATTAGGCTAAGATACGAGCGGCGTAAGTCTCCTACGCTGTCGTATCTTAGGGTGAATATTTACGCTGGCCGCTAGGTATGCAAATGAGCAAGCTACGCCGATTCATGAACGTACGTGCGCCCGTCGCAATTAGTTACGCCGTTTACGTAAGAGATATGCTGGCGTAAAGATAAAGCTGCTCCCTAGGTGGCGCAGCCCATGCAAGGTATGGACGTCAGAACAAGCCTATCTTTTTACGTCGTTTGCGTTAAGTCGTACGCGAATAGGGCTGTGCATAAGTTACGTTCACGTCGTAGGCAGTGTTCGACGTATCTTAGGCATTCTATCCGACGCATGCGCACTGGGATACGTCCACGGACGGCGCATGCGCCGTTCGTTGATAACGTTATTTACGTGGGGTCATGCTTAATTTCTCTAAAACACGCCCACCTCTTCCTCATTTGAATTAGGCGTGCTTACGCCGGCACATTTACGCTACGCCGCCATAACTTAGGACGCAAGTGCTTTGTGAATACAGCACTTGCCTCTCTAACTTACCGAATACCATATGCTACGCCCGCACAAAGTTACGCTGCCCTACCTGAATCTGGCCAAAAATGTATTCTAGCTTTTTTTTTTGTATGGATTGGGTGGCACCTGTCATCTATGCCAAGCCATTACTACGGATGTCACATCATATGGGTGAATCTGCTGTTGGCAATTTATCAATATCACCAGCAGCAAGATCGCAAACAGGTGACCTGTCTGTCCCTATGGAATGGCTCCCTCTGTAAGCAGACTTGGCGAGATATTGACCTGTCGCCAGAGCGCTTCTGAATCTCTGTGTTTGGCCGATGGAAGCGAAATTTGACTACAGAGGCGGTGATTCCATAGGGACAAGTAGGCTGGTTCTTTCCAATCCTGCGATTTACTAGTGGTGGAATGGGCCTATTTGTAATAATGGCTAGACATAGATGCTAAAGAGGTTCCATGATAATTGGATACAATCTTTTCATTGCCTGTAACAGTCTTTAGTGCTGAAACGGTCATTCACAAAGTACTCATATGATGGTGTCAGCTAATATGGAAATGATGAGACAAAAATTGCTCCATTTAATAGGCATGCGTGTTGTGTAAATCAATGAATGAGAAAAGATTGTTCACCCAATGGCAAAAAATTCCAGCTTTACAGGTTTTGTTCTGTGTTTAAATCTGAACATACGAATAAGACCCCTTTCACACTGCTGCAATGCTGTTTGCCCGCAGTGTACCCAAAGGTTTGGTGCTCTTCCCATTGACCTCTATTATGTTTCTCGGTTTTGGTGCACTTTCTAAAAGCCCACCAAACCATCTCTATGCAGAAGTTTTTGTGTACGTTCAGAAAGTATACCAAAACCCGGGACATTATAGCTAACCCGCACCGAACCCACGGGTACACTGCGCTACACCTGGCCAACCTGCACTGCATCAGTGAGAAAGGGGGGTAACAGGTGGATTCAAAATTTGTTTAAAATAATGAGATCTGTGATTGATCATTCATTTTATTGTTGCATGTATGGATGCCAGAAGAAGCTAGGTAGAGATCAATGCATGCGCCCCGCCACACAACTGTTTGCATGGAGGAATCTTCCCTGTTGTATTCTGACAGCCAATACCTGTAGCTGTCTATATATCACAAACGTGACTGCTCCTGATTGGATGCTGTTTGAATTCCTGAACAGTATATGCATCTGATTGGATGCCCCCTGAATACCCCCAACAGTATCTGCATATTACCAGATGCCCCCTGAATACCCCAACAAGTGACTGCATCTGATTGGATGCCCCCCGAATATCCCAACAAGTGATTGGATGCCCCTAAATACCCCAACAGTGACTGCATCTGATTGGATGCCACTAAATACCCCAACAGTGACTGCATCTGATTGTATGCTCCCCGAATACCCGAACAAGTGACTGGATGTCCACCGAATACCCCAACAGTGACTGCATCTGATTGGATGCTCCTAAATACCCCAACAGTGACTGCATCTGATTGGATGCCCCTAAATACCCCAACAGTGACTGCATCTGATTGGATGCCCCCCGAATACCCCAACAAGTGACTGGATGTCCCCTGAATACCCCAAGAAGTGACTGCATCTGATTGGATGCCCCCCGAATACCCCAACAAGTGACTGGATGTCCCCTGAATACCCCAACAAGTGACTGCATCTGATTGGATGCCCCTAAATACCCCAACAGTGACTGCATCTGATTGCATGCCCCCCGAATACCCCAACAAGTGACTGCATGCCCCCTGAATACCCCGACAAGTGACTGCATGCCCCCTAAATACGCCAACAAGTGATTGCATCTGATTGGATGCCCCCTGAATACCCCAACAAGCGACTGCATCTGACTGGACAATTTTATTTTTTATTTTTTGAGCCCGGTTAGCGGCAACAGTGTCAACCAAAGCTCAAATTTCTGCTGAAATCATCCAAGATTCAGGCTGTGTTTGGCCAGATTTAGAAAGATTGAGGCCCCATTTACATCAGCGCATAGTGGGAATGAGAGCGTTCCCGCTGTGCAATTTTTTTAGTTTGCAATTTTTACGAGATTATGCAGGTGACTTAAAAAGAAGCTCCTGCTGCTTTTGGGCGAGAAGCTTCACATAGGCGCAGTTTGGCAAAGTGGCACTTGAGAATGGCGGCAGAATCGCATTGCGTTTCTAGTGCCATTGAAGGATAATGGTGCCCAAAACGCAGCGTGTTATGCTGCAATTGCTACGCGATTTGGAATTGCTGCGATTCTGCCTGTCCTACATTAGGAGTAGGCGAGGTTGGAGTTTTACCTGGGACCTCTGAACTTGGGTTGGTCTTTTATCAGTGTGTAAACGTTGCGATCCATCCAGCTTGTGCTGTACGGAAATTTATCCAGTTTACTGATACTATTTGTTGTATCATTTACAGAAAACAAGCTGTTTTTATTTGGATTTAAAGGTGTATGTTTGATTTGTAAATACAATCTGGTGACAGAGTCAACATTTTTACAATTTTATTGATGCCATAAACATTCCAGAGCTGCAGGGGATTTCCCCCCCTTGTGTCCATAGGCTGATCATTTCACCTGCTGCATAACAAAGGCAACACAATCAGCAAATTGGTGTGTGCTAATAACACAGGCAAGCTGCAGATGGTGTGCACCGTTTTATGTTTTGTGTGTTTTTCATAATTAGGGGTCAAACTACACTGCTGCATATGGAAAAAAAACGTATTGCTATGCGCTAAGACTTTCCCATGAAGCTAGGTTTACACATGTGCAGGAATTTGTGTAAAATCGCATCTCCTTTCTCTATCTGCAATGTAGAGAGCGTCCTGACTCTCCTGTAGTCCAAGGGAGGGGGCGAGCACGACACTCCACACCAGGGAGAAAGCCTTGCATTACTGTGTGGAGTTACAGACAGAACAGGAAGTGAGGATTTCTCAGAAGAAATAAGGACATTTAAAAGCAAAATGGAAGGATGAGGTAAGTGAAGGAGGACTGCACTAAGGTAAAGGAAGCTATTTATGGGGGGAAAAATTACCTTTACAACCCCTTTAAATTGGCCCCAGAATCTGTAATTAATATGTGTTCTGTTTTAAAGGGATGAGCAGCCCTAGAGTACGCATAGATCTAAATGCACCCTATGGGCTCCTTTTATTACAAAGTTTTGGGCAATTTAAAGTTGATTGCACACAATTTTACAGCCAGATTGTAAGGTGTATGATGATCCCTAGACCACTGTCACCTGAACAGGTGTCCCCATTGAAAGACTTACTTTCTATTCCTGATCTGGTGACAACAGCCTAATTTTGGATTTCCCATAACTCTCTATTTGACCTGAAGACAGTGGTCATTAAGTCAAATAGAGTGAAACTTTCCAGCAGAAACCCAGACCGCAGTAATAACAACTGAAGGGGGTTTTAATAACGTCCCCAGTTTTTAGAAAACAGAATTGTTTTGGCTCTAGATACACTTTAAAGGCCAATTCACACCACCTGCAGTCCAGTGTGTGTGTGTGTGTTTTTTTTTTTTCCTCTGCATCAAAAACACATGGAAAGTAGGTCAAATGGTTTTCAATGACATACTGTGTTTCCCCGTAAGTAGGGTTGTCCTGATACCACTTTTTTAGGGCCGAGTACAAGTACCGATACTTTTTTTCCCCATGTACTCACCGATACCAATACTTTTTTTAAAATGCAGCTTTGTCCCTAAATGCAGCCATGTCCCTAAATGCAGCCATGTCCCCAAATTCAGCCTTGTCTATAATGCAGCCTTGTCCATAATGCAGCCATGTCCCTAAATACAGCCTTGTGTCCCCAAAGAGAAAGCCAAGCCCCCCCCCGCCCCGCCGCTGCTGCCCCTGCCGCCGCGGCCATCTAGTTGATTTGCACTTGGGGAACATAACAGCTTTCATTTGAATAGCTGTGTGTTCCCCGCCGTGCCTCGTCATGTATAGACACTCCCCCTTGCCTGGGCACTTTGATAGACAGTTTAAACGTCCAATCCTGGGACGGGTGATCTGCCTATCAAAGTTTACGGACAAGGAGGAGGGGCTATACATGACGAGGCGCGGCGGGGAACACACAGCTATTCAAATGAAAGCCGTTATGTTCGGGGCTTGGCTTTCTCTTAGGGGACTAAGCGGCAGCAGCTCTCCATACTCGAGGACTGCTCTGCTCCGCTCTCTGCCCCCGCTCCACCCACTCTCGGGGGGGAAAAAAAGTATCGGGGGAAGCATCGGGAGCATTTGCGCGAGTACAAGTACTCGCGCAAATGCTCAGTATCGATACCGATACTAGTATCGGTATTGGGACAACCCTACCCGAAAGTAAGACCTACCCCGAAAATAAGACCTAGCGTTATTTTCCAGGAGGGCTGCAATATAAGCCCTACCTGGGAAATAAGCCCTAGTTTAAAATGCTTGTAAAATCCTATAATCCACTCTATTACAGTAGTATATAATGTACAATATGTGTGTTTCTGTAATATAATTGCGGGGAAGAGAGCTGCGGCGGAGCGCAGAGCAGCACTTTAACAAAGGTATTTGGCACAATTATATTACAGAAACGCACACATTGTACATTATATAATACTGTAATAGAGTGGATTATGGGATTTTACAAGCATTTTAACTCGGTTCACACTGGGGATTCCTGTCAGGCAGGGAGAGCGAGGGGGAGAGAAGACGGCATATTACAGGGTTAGACCTACTGTGTCTTTATTGCCAAAATTATTACAAGACCCAAGCTTATTTTCGGGGGAAACACGATAGTTCACAGCAGTGCATCCCAGTTCCAGAAAAAAAAGGTAGAACATGCTGCATTTTTTCCTGTACTGGACTGCACTGGAACACGTATGTCCTTATTTAAGGTTAGGAAAAAAAGGGGGGGGGGGGAATGCACTGGAATGCGTCAAAAACGCATTTGCAGTAAACTATCTCGAACGCATCTGGACTGCGTTGCTATGGTGTGAACTGGCTCTAAGGCTCCTTTCACATGGGTGCCTCCGCTAAGCAGAATCTTCTTGCTTGGCGGGGGGGATTTCTCCTCTGAGCAGGGGAATGAGAGGTCCCTGTCGGCTCCACTATGCAGGGCGGACACAGTCCCACTCCCTCTGAGAGGCAATCGGATGGAAATGGACTGCCTGTCTGTTTCCATCCGTTCCGCCAGACAGATTGAGAATATCTGGGCATTTTTACTATTTGTGTCCCATTGAGAAGGTCAGTCTTGCAGTGCCTTGTGGGACTTGTCGTTTCAAACCAGCTGGAGTGCTGAGGCTGCATACCCTTGAAATAGGTAGTTGGTTGATAAAGAAAAATGGGACCTATTGTAAATTATCAGCTTCTAACTTCAGCTTGTTCAATTAAGCTTTGACAATAAAACCTGGAATCTGATTGGTTTTTATGCAGAGATGCACCAGATTCTGTGTATACCCCCCATAGTCTTATTTGCTATTGTGTTGCATTGGTTGGCACAGAAAACCAAATGGGGCATGCTACATTTTGTGTCGTTCTTCACTGTATCATTATAGCATGCAAGTCACGCATGTAATACATATGCTAATACATGGACTATGGTGTGAACAAGCCCTAGGTTCAGTTTAGACTAATTTAAATCAACGAACATGTTAATTACCAGCCAGCCTGCTTATGCTTTGCTTCAAAATTGTGCCTTGACCTATTTTTGGTGTGGAATGTAAGATCCTAGCAGAATGGGAATCTCCCCAGCAGTTTAGAACAAAGGCAGCGGTATCTGTGCATGAAGGGATGCAGGAATGTGAGCTGATCAGGCCCTGCACATAGAGTTTCTCAGGAATTCCAGGCTTGTTTCACAGCGAGCAACTTTCTGAAATAAACTGAGTAAATTATGAGTTATCTGTTTGCATATTCCTCCTGCTAGTAAATCAAATTCTCTTACCCAAGTTTACATTGGATAATATGATGCACTAGGCTCCATTCACACCAGGATAGGGATCCTAAATTTCACAGAAGTGACAGTTATTTTCAGCCAATGAGTCAAATAAGATTTACAAATAAGACCCGCTTCACACAGGGGCGGCACGACTTCGGGGGCGACTTGGCAAGGTGATCTCAAGACGACTTCAGAGGCGACTTGCAAAATGACTTCCTTATTGAAGTCAATGCGAGTCGCCCCCAAAGTCGTAGAAGAACCTTTTTCTAAGTCGGAGCGACTTGAGTCGCTCCTATTAGAACGGTTCCATTGAACAGAGCGGAGGGCGACTTGTCGCCTGACGAGTCGCCCCTGTGTGAACCGGCTCTTAGTCGCATTACTGAAAATAACATAGATCCTTACGTTGCTGTGTAGTTTTTTTAACTGAGCCAGAGGATGTATGATGACTGTGCAAATCTTTGGGACTTGTAGAAATCGAGTAGTGTTAACTTCTTCTGCTCACAGTTAGATTTTCCAGTACAGTTTAAAAAAAAGGGTCTGTAGAAAAAGGCAAAAAAAACATGGATCTTTCAATAAAGTGGCACCGTATTTAAGCCTTTGTCAAGTCATGATGGAGCAACTTGACAGCAGTGATTGAAAGGAAGATCAACAAAGAAGTCAGGATCTTTCAAAGCCTTTCATTTTTGGTGAGCAATCTTTGAATGGACGACCTGTCTGAAAGTTAGATTGTCAAATAGGTCTATATGTACTGATAAGATCTGTGTGTGATAGGATGTATGAGATACCGTAAATACTGTGTGTGTGTATATATATATATATATATATATATATATATTACACACACACACACACACCCTGATCAGCCATAACTTTATAAGAACTAAGGCCCCTTTCAGACTGAGGCAGGAGCTGCGGTGGCGGTATAACGCCGCTAAAAGTAGCGGCGCTATACCGCCGGGATTGCCGTGGAAATCAGCCGCTAGCGGTGCGGTATTAACCACCGCTAGCGGCCGATAAAGGGTTAATACCGCCCGCAATGCGCCTATATAGAGGCGCATTGCGGGCGGTATTGCCGCGGTTTCCCATTGTTTTCAATGTGAAGGAGCAGTGAAGGAGCGGTATACACGCCGCTCCTCTCACCGCTCCAAAGATGCTGCTGACAGGAGATTTTTTTGTCTCCCGCCAGCGCATCGCCTCAGTGTGAAAGCCCTTCGGCTTTCACATTGAGGTAGCTGGGCAGGAGTTTTTCAGGCGGGATAGCAGCGCTATTTTTAGCGCTGTACCGCCTGAAAAACTCCTCAATGTGAAAGGGGCCTAATAGGTTAAGTGCATTTATGTTACCCTCACACATACCACCCACCTAAACATTGTTGATGACCGGATACACCTTTCATTGAAATGCTATTCCCTGATGACAGTGGTCTCTTTCAGCAGGATAATGTGCCCTGCCACACTGCAAAAAATGGTTTAACCTTTTAAAGCAGATGCCTCCCTACCATTTAAGACAGTGGTCATCACCCCTGTCCTCAGGGCCCACTAACAGGCCAGGTTTGCAAGATAACTGAAATACATGACAGGTGATATCATTTGCTGCTCAGTGATTGCACTATTCTAGTCTGCATCTCCCCAAGGTAATACATAAAATCTGGCCTGATAGTGGGCCCTGAGGACGGGGTTGATGACAACTGATTTAAGAGGTTTATGACACCGGGAGGCGGGGCTTTAGAGCAGGTGATTGGCGGTCACGTGATCTGAAAACATTTCGGTTAGGCATTGGTAACTGTGGTAGCACGCAATGCACACACTTTTGGCACAGCTGTATGGTCCTTGACGCTGAGCGGCCATATATTTGCGTGCGGCCGGCCAAGGGGTTGAGAATGGTTTGAGGAACACAACACCGAGTTTGAGGTGTTGACTTGGCCTCCACGTTTTCCAGATCTCAATCCAATCGAACATCTATGGGATGTAATGGAAAAACGAGTCTGATCCATGAAGCCCCCCTCCCCCAACTTACAGGAATTAAAGGATTTGCTACTGACAGCTTGATCCCAGATACCACATCATACCTGCAGAGGTCAAGTGGCATCCATGCCTTAACAGGTCAGGGCTGTTTTGGTGGCAGAAAGGGGGACCTACTCAAGATTAGGTAAGGGGGGTCATAATGTTATGGCTGATCGCTGTGCATGTATGTATATGTGTGAGATTATATATATATATATATAATTTTATTTATTTTCATAATCGATTAGTTGGCCGATTATTGTTTCGATTAATCGCATAATAGCCTTAAAGAAAAAAAAATGTGCATTTAAAAAGAATTTTGGGCAGATTACAAAACACAAATTGCCGCAAAAACACATTACATGCTTTTCTGCAGCTTCTCCATTGAAGTATATTGAACCAAAAAAATAAATAAAAATAGCACCGTTTTGCATTAAAAAGTCCTTGCCCTTTCCAAATACGCAGCAGCTGAAAAAAAATCATGGATGTGAACGTGTCCCATAGGAAAACATGTACTGAACTGTAGTGTGTTTCTGCAAAAAGCACCAAAAAACAGAGGTGTGACCCCAGGCCTGAGATGTTTAGTAACATAATGGGGTTACAAAACAAAAAGAGCAAATAATCGCTACTGTAAGGGGATAATTTTTTACTGTGGGACAGTGAAAGTAATATTTACAGTAGCAATTTGCTTTTTTGTACTATAAAGGGCTAATTTTAGTTTTTTTAACCCCATTATGTTACTGGCCGATTAATCGATTATGAAAATTGTAATCGATTAATTTCATAATCGATTAGTTGTTTCGGCCCTAATATAATGTGTGTGTGTGTGTGTATGTATGTGTTGTACAAGTTACAACCTACATTGGGAAACTAAAGTATCTGGATTGAATTCCATCTGAATGAGTTACACCTGTAACTATTTCCAGATCTGACATACCATAGCAGCCACAACATTTCCGTTTCTGCTTGAAATGAGCCCATTTGTCACATCACACAACATGTGAAGCAGATTGCATTGTGATATCTTATCTACTGCAATCTACAGTAGTTTTATCACTTTTTTTTTTTTTTAGTCCGACCGCAGTAAACCCGTTCAACCAGTGGGGTGGGGGGTGGATGGGGGAATTCTTCCCACTTTGATATTGTATTCTGACAGCAGGGAAACTTCCCCGCAATCAGAATACACTGATCAAGTGCGCCAGATATAGCCGGGGGCACCGATTGTTTGGCAAAAACCCAACAGGCTGGTTGTACACAAGTTCATTGATCAATTTGAGTACAATTAGCCTACCCATACATGAATTGAAGCTCGGCCAATCCCTGCTGAACCAGCTGAAGAGGCTAAAAAGTAAACTCATGCATGCATTTAAATGGCATTTACAACAGGTTCCCATGTTACTTGCTAAGCTATCTTATTGCTTTTTCACCTATACTCTTTTAGTGATGGTCATTTTTACATTAGATCTTTTACCTTCAATGTTGGTCACATGACCAGAGGCTGGAGCATTTGTCACCTGATCCTAGCCAAAGTTGGAAATTGCCTGTCATTCAGGCTCTGCTTTGTATGAACGTCACACCCTGGTCCAAACCTTTCAGCTGAGATCATGTGAAAGGTGCTCCTTCCATTATGTTTAGTCAATCTGTACCCCCCAGCTAGATCAGGTGATGCTTATCATATGTCTATGGATACTGTTTCTGGCCGTGTACAAAGTATTGATAGCATTATAGGTCCTGGTAAAGCAAGTACTGCTGGCCATGCACTATATTCTGAATCACTTTACAACAATTGGACTACCTGCTGGGCCACTGTCCCCACTCTTCACCTAACATGCAGATTTTCCACTCCTTAAAAGTAAAATCCATGGCCCGGATTCAGAGAGCAATTGCGCCTGCGTAACCATAGTTACGCAGCGCAATTGCTGACTTGCTCCGGCGTTACGAATGCTCCTGATTCAGGAACATCGTAACGCCGACTGCAGCCTAAAATCTGCGTGGCATAAGGCTCTTATGCCACGCAGATTTTAGGCTGCATTCTTGCGATGACCGCTAGGGGGCGCTCCCATTGTGCTCAGTGTATAGTATGCAAATTGCATACTAACACCGATTCACAATGTTGCGCGGGCCCTGCGTACGCAAGTTACGGAGTTTCCGTACGGCGTCTTTAGCATAAGGCTGCCCCTTCTAATAGTAGGGGCAGCCAATGCTAAAGTATACCCGCCGTTCCCGCGTCGTGAAATTTGAATTTCACGTCGTTTGCGTAAGTGATTCGTGAATGGCGCTGGACGCCATTCACGTTCACTTTGAAGCAAATGACGAAAGTTTCCCGACGGCGCATGCGCTTTACGATCGGCGCGGGAACGCGCCTAATTTAAATGATTCCCGCCCCCTGCTCCGTGAATCGAGGGCAGCGGCGCAAATTTGCGGGGGCGCAGGGCAAAATCGTTGCCCTGTGCCTCCGTAATTTATGCGCAAATCTTACTGAATCCGGGCCCATGTCTCCGAAACATCTGCAATGTTAAAAACACAGCCAGCCTTGCTTGATGTTCCATTGGCAGACTATTGATTTTATCCGTAATCCGCCACTGATTATAGTTAGTTATACATACTTTGTCCATTTCTGCATCATATTCTAAAGGCTACTAAGTCCCAAATTAAAGCTGAGCGATTTTCATTAGGAACCAGACGAAATTTGATTAGTGGGTTTCAGCTGTCACCAACCTCTTGCCCGACATTCTTAGTTTTCCTCCCAAGTGCTCACTTGTTCTTTGTTATTAAAAATTGAAGGAGCTGGGTTGAAAATTGTCGAAGAAATCAGATGTAGGCTTTGTTTGGGTATTCTGTCAGTCTGCATCATTTTGTTGTGATTTAGCTGTGATTGGCCAAAGCTAATCATATGATACAGATGTGCTGTGTTTGGTCCTGTGTGTACCATGTGATCAATGTGGCCAGTCACAGCTAGCAACACAATTGTATACAATGGCATGAAAAGAAGCCATCGATTGTTTACAATTGTCAAGAGATCTGCTGTGATTGGTGACGGCGATCACATGGCAGCTGGCGTGTAGCAATCAGTGTTTGGCTGTGTCTCATGAACACATCCAGTGACAAATCGCGCCGCAGCACAGCACCTTTTGAGAGGAAAGTTCCGCTTGGTCATCAATCCGCTATGGGCTGGACGGGAGTGTTGTTAAAGCCAGACATGGACATAGCGATTTTTCTTTTCTGCAACCTTGGGTTAAAGTGGTTGTAAACCCTTTACAACCACTTTATGCTACAGGTAAGCCTATAGTAAGGCTTACCTGTAGCTACCCAGGATATCTCCTAAACCTGCACGGTTTAGGAGATATCCCCCTGTCCCCTGCATGTGCCAATGTCATCGGCACATGCGCACTAAAGCAATGGCACGTATGTCAGTCAGTGTGCCGTCCAATCACAGCCCTGGAGCCCGTGATACCCAGAAGTCACTCCGGGAGAGATGTCGCCCCGACGTTCGGGGGTATGAGGACCGGTGCGGGGGCTTCGATGTAAGTAATTCATAATGAGCTAGTATGCTATGCATATCTCTTCTGCTATAACAGCATGTGGCAATAATTGCATGTAAAATCCGACAAGCTAGTTGTACCCAAGTTGACCGATTGATCAACTTGTGTACATTCAGCATGCCCAGACTTGGCTCGAATCTCAGCCGGTTCCTGTTGAACTGTCCAAGATTCTAACTATATCTAACACTATGGCTGCCTTTAGTCTGAAGGTTGAACAAGCCAAAGCTACCAATGCTTGGCAGTTTAAGGCGTTGTTCACACTTGAGCGATCTTCTACTTGAAGCTTGTATCTCTAAACGTTCAGCAAGCCAAATCCCATTAATTTCAATGGCCCCTGATCACATCTGAGTGATCTGTCGCCTGAAGCACAAATACTTGAGCTTCTTTTTGGTAGATTGGGCCTTATAGACTTCAATGGGAACACCTGAAAATGTGCGACATGCGCATTTTGTTGCTCATTTTCTCCTCAAACCGCAGCTCTCCACCCCTTATCTCCTCTCCCTAGTGCTTTCTATTGGCTAAACAAAAAAAGCTGTAAGACACTTGTAATATGCTTCTAAAAACGCTCTCAAATAAAAAAATGCCAGTAAATCGATACACTCAGGTGTGAATGCAGCTTTAAAGTTGAAAGACGCTCAGTCTGCAGAAATGCCTAAATGAATAAAAGCTGGGTGTTGTTCTTCAGCAAAGAATGAGCCATATCCATCTGGTATGCCAAGCGTTGCACAGCAAATACCCTTCCTACCAGGTAGTTTTCAATTGTCATGTGTTGCTGTAAAGAGCAGACCTCTAAGCTCATGGTGGAACAACAGCTATTAAGTTTATTGGGCTCTCAGCAATGCTTTTTACAGCAAGCTGTTCATGAAAGGAAATGCACAATGCATGAATTACACGGCAGCCTGGTTTAGGTGACATGGGATTGCGTAAAACTCATGAATTGTCCTCTTCTTTGGCTTCACAATGAGAAGCTGAATGGTAACTGCTGTTCACTGAATATTTTTCAATGTCCTTACTGTCACCGACAAAGCTTTTCAGCTTGTTAAGCTGAATTTGTACCCGAGACCATTACACCTTTTATTTTATATGGTGTGTATGTAAGCAAGTCCGTGCACATAAAAAGCCTAGGCATGGACATAACAGGACTTTAAGGCCTCATGCACACTGGACCTTAAAATACCCAGTAGCTTTGCAGTGAGTTTTTCAGTTTTTTTTAAAGTTTTTGCAATAGCGTTTTTCCACGTTGGTGTTTTTTTTTTTTCTTTAATAAATCAAAAACGTTAAAGACTGGTGAGCCATGGTTCTTTGACGTTAGAGCGTTTTTACAGCTGAAAAACGCTTCTCGGAATCCGCTAGTTAAAAAAAAAAGACAAAATACCCTCCCAGCCAAAATAGGATAACATTATGGAAGGTTTATTGACTAGAAAAAAATGTCTGAAGCCAAAAACGGCTGCTGTAAAAATGTCCAGTGTGCATAAGACCTAAAGGCTGCATTCACTGAAGCGCGACGCCCCAAAACGCTAGAGGGGAAAAAATACATTATTCTCTATGGAGATGGTTCACATCTCTACTACAAAACGCCTGACGCCGAACGCCTGAAGCCCAAACAAGTTCTGGACCCTTTTTTGTCGCTCGAATTTGGGCATTTGGGCGTTTTACATTGGTGACCCTAGACCTGTAAAAAAATTGCGGTAAAAAACGCTGCGTTTTGTCGCGGCAAATCGCGGTAAAAAACGCCACAAAACGCTACGCTCAGGTGTGAATGCAGCCTAAAGGAGTTAATGAATTTTTTTTTTCACCTTAATGCAATCTATGCATTAAGGTGAAAAAACATCTGATGTTGCCGCCCCCCCCCCCCCCCGAGCCCCCGTTATACTTACCTGACCCCTCGAAAGTCCCGCGCAGGTCCTGAGATCCTCTTCGCCGTTCAGCCTGGCCGCTGATTGGCTTGAGCGGATGGATTGAGAGCAGCGCAGCCATTGGCTGGCGCTGCTGTCAATCGCATCCAGTGACGCAGGGCAGAGTGATACATTGAGCGGCTATTGCCGTTCGCTGTATCACGGGAGCGCACCCGCAATTACTCACCCCCATGCGAGCTCTCGCATGACTGTGGTCGGTAATTTACAGAAAGGACCAGAGACAGCCGCCGAGGTAACCCCTTCTTTGGGGTTAAAGGTGGCCCTCCCAAAACGCCCCGCCCATTGAAAAGCGGTTCGGAAGCTGGCGCTTTTAACCCCTTCTTTGGGGTTAAAAGCACCCCGCTAGCGGCCGTAAAGTGCCGATTAAACATCGCTAACGCAGCCACGGCTCAGTGTGGAAGGGGTCATGGAGTGAGGCTCCAAAACACTGGTTAAAGGCAGCTGATAATTGGTTGTGTTATCTTTTACGTGATTTATTTGCCTTAAACTTGTCACAGGAGGATGGATCATGCAATTCATCAGCAGTTGTCTGAAGGTGTAATAGTTTATGTGACACATGACCCCAGTAAATGATAATCCTATCAGCGTTTCTAGGTAGGCCGGGTAAAAAGTGTTGCTGGTTTTTGTAAGTTTGGGGGTTGGGTGTAGAACTCTTGGCAAGCCAACATCTGAACAGAAAATCACAGGTCAAAAGGACTCATGGTTTTCAAAGTGCAATGATAAGGTGTTATCGGAGGACGCCTACCAGTACACGTTATGTGAATTACACCCAAACTGGGAGTACGTTGTTGGAGCATACCGCATGTAACCACCGATATGTGTACGTATGCGGTAGCAAGTGCGTTAAAGCACACTGCAATGTCGGTACGTGAACAAGCCCTAACATCTAGTAGGCATTTTCTTGGCATATACCGGTTGCAGCAGATGGCCACACCTTTTTGACACATTCAGTGTAAAGCAACTACATCTGTTATAAACCACCATTCACAGCATGTTTATAGCCAGGTGATTTAACCTTTTTGCTGCTAGAGCCGTTTTTCTTCTTCTTTTTGCACACTTGTTTAAAAAATAATTTTAGTCCCGAAGATTACACAAAACCCACAAATATTATGTATTTTCTGAAAGCAGGTACCCTAGAGAATAAACTAGCGGTAAATCAGCATCATACATCGGGCATCGGCCGCCCTGATTCTAAATATCAGGGCGAAAAACCCATATCGGTCGACCTCTAATCTCCTGTATCATGTCTGCGTTCTCTGACCATCTCCTGTATCACGTCTGCTAGAGGTGCACCGAATGGAAATTTTGCTAATACTATTAGCAGTGTGTTTAAGTAAGAGATTGCAGACATGACACAAGAGATGATTAGAGACTGAGGACATAATACAAGAGGTGATTAAAGACTGCAGACTGCATTTTTCTTGAGCTTTTCTTGCACTAAAGGTGCCAATAATGGCCAAAAATTAATTCGTATGATTTAAATTCATGATATTAAAAGGAGAAGTCCAGCCTGAGCTTTTTAGGCTGGGCTTCTCCTAAGGGTCACAGGAGTGCAATTCATTTTGCACTCTGCGACCCGTTTTCAGCGGTCTGAAGTCCGCTCTCTGCTGACATCACTGCCCGACTTCCAAGTCTGGATCCACCAGCTGCCTTCATTGATGGCAGTCTCAGCGAGCCACTGAGACGGCAATTCCCCGCCCCTCCACGGCTCAGTGCTCCAGTAAGCGCTGAGAAGAGCAGAAGAGATGCTGACTGATAGTCAGCATCGATCTGCTCGGAGAGGAGTGAGAACCGATCCATTGGCGGTGTTCGGTGGCTCAGTCCTCTGTGCAGAGACGCCGAGGAACATCTGCAGCATCAGTCTGATGCTGCATCCACTGAGGTAAGTATAGCAACAAAAATTAAATAAACATACCGTATATACTCGAGTATAAGCCGACCCGAATATAAGCTGAGGCACCTAATTTTACCACAAAAACTGTGGAAAACTTGTTGACTCGAGTATAAGCCTAGGGTGTCCATTTGCATGCCCCACTGTGCCCATGCCTCACTGTGCCCCACTGTGTCCATGCCTCACTGTGTTCATGACTAGACTTGCGTTTAACATGGGAGTATATAGACCGCAAACTTTGCACACTTGTAGAAGAGAACTGGGGCTACATGTGTGCCAAGTTTCGGGTCCAGGGGACCTACGGCTGGCCGGTACCGGGTCCCCAAATTTACCAGAGAAATTACCATTTAACATGGGAGTCTATGGAAGGGGTGCCCGACTTTGAAAAAATCGGTGCTTTCCGGCCTTAGGTCCCCACGGACAACTTGTAGAGGAAGAGTGGGGCTATATGTGTGCCAAGTTTGGGTTCCAGGGGACCTACGGCCGGCCGGTACCGGGTCCCCAAAGTCCGGGAGATCAGGTGCCAAAAAAGTGACTCATTTTCGGCACCAAAAAATGTGCTGAAAAACTCGGCTTATACTCGAGTATATACGGTACTTCTCTTTTAATGAATAAGTCGATTAAAATACAATTGTGTGTGTGTGTGTGTGTGTGAGTGCATGCATGTAGACATGGAGAGGTTTATAAAGAGACCATCAGAACTGAGATGCAGCAAAAAAAGTAAAAAACAGTATTTTTATAAAAATAAAATGGCAGTGATAAAGCAAACTACATGTGAGTTAGGTTTACACCTAGTTTAATATTGTGTTGAGAAATAAAGCGGTTAGTTTAAAAAGAATTGTTGTACAAGTGGCTAATTGGTGCAAAATTCTCTTGTTTGAAGTGCTGAATCAGCAAAACTAAGCAGCTGTGAAATCGTAAAGCTCACTTTTTGATATGGTAAATGCTCAAGGTGCTGCGTGTAATTGTCATTAAACTGACAAAAGTAATGTAACAGGAGGCAGGACCTAATTGTTTTGACAAAGATCTGTGTGTGACAATGAACACAAGGGTGTTGCTGATTTAGCATAGGCTGATATCTTATTCAGTATCAGAATCCTTCTTTTTTTTTTGTGTGCAGAATAGACGTGATCGTGGGGTGGGTTCATGTTTGATAAAGCTTGCCTAAAGCTGAATTGCATATCTTTTGCATGACGCATCATAAAAGTAACGGTGATTCATAAGACACAGGGTCGGGCTTCCTCTACCTTTCAGCTAAGTACTCGATGAATCACGCTAATCATTTCATGGCATTAAAACCTTTCCAGACCTGGACTTTTTTTTATTTTCCATTGAAGGTCACAACAGTGGGTCTTTTGGAGGCAATTGTGTGAGTTTGAGTGTTTTTTGTGGTTTTTCTAAAGAAGAAAAGCAATTTTCTATCCAAGCCACACAAAGACTGAAGATGTCCAGTAGACCAAATTGATATTGTTAAAAACTTGTGACGCGAATGTCCTGTAACATCTACATGTAGAAATGTGTAATCTGGAAAGTTTAGGAAAACAAGTGGTAAAAAAATAAAAACAACATATAAAGTATATTATTATTATTATTATTATTATTATACAGGATTTATATAGTGCCAACAGTTTACGCAGCACTTTACAATATAAAAGGGAGACAATACAGTTGCAATACAATAAAATACAAGAGGATTAAGAGGGCCCTGCTCAGAAGAGCTTACAATCTAATAGGGTGGGGCAGGTGGTACAAAAGGTTGTAACTGTGGGGAATGAGCTGATGGAAGTGGTAAAAGATTAGTTGGAGACGTGATAGGCTTCCCTGAAGAGGTGAGTTTTCAGGGATCGCTGAAGGTAAAAAAATAAAAACAACATATAAAGTATAGTAATAATCAATTGAATTGTTTTGGAATTGTGCATTTTTTTATTACATTTTTTAATAGTATAACGGTCGTTTTTCGGCATGGAAAAAAAATGAAATTTGTCATCATGGAAAAAAAACGAAGTTTTTCCAACTTCATTATTAAAAACGACGTTGCCCACACACCATCGTTTTAAAAAAATGATGAACAAAGCGTGGTGACGTACACCACGTATTACGGCACTCTAAAGGGGAAGTTTTATTAGCCTTTGGGCTGCTTTCAGCTGATTCCTTGTTAGTAAAAGACGATTCACGCTTTTTTGTCTGTTACAGCGTGATGAATGTGCTTACTCCATTATGAATGGTAGTTTTACCAGAACGAGCGTTCCCGTCTTATAACTTGCTTCCGGGCATGCGCGGGTTTAAAACGTAGTTTTTGCCCACACACGATCATTTTTTACAACACGAAAAACGACATTTTAAAAAACGACGTGAAAAAATGCAGCATGTTCGAATTTTTTTTTTGGTCGTTTTTCAGAAGCCGTAAAACCATGTGAAGCCCCCACACGATCATTTTAAATGACGTTTTAAAAAATTTCGTTTTTTTATGCCGAAAAATGATCGTGTGTACGCAGCATCACTGTATATACTCAAGTTTTTCAGCACATTTTTTTTTTTTGTGTGCTTAAAATGGCCCCCTCGGCTTATACTCAAGTAACCTTTTTGCGCATGATTTCCTGGACTTTGGGTACCCGTTACCAGCCGGCCGTAGGTCCACTGGACCCCAAACTTGGCACACATGTAGCCCAATTTCTACAAGTGTGCAAAGTTTGTTGTCTGGGGGACATCAATTTTTCAAAGCTAGGCACCCCTTCCATAGACTCCCATGTTAAACGTAAGTCTAGTCATGGGCACAGTGAGGCATGGACACAGTGAGGCAAAGTTAGACTTGCAGATGGACACCCTAGGCTTATACTCAAGTCAATAAGTTTTCCCAGTTTTTTGTGGTAAAATTGGGTGCCTCGGCTTATACTCGAGTACATACAGTAATTTTTTGCTTCCTATTTTATTGGCGTTTTATTATATATCTATGTGTATCCAACACTTTTTTTGCACATTCATTGTTTTAGTGGTCAATGTTTTTTTTTTAGCCCATCTTTTGGGCACAGTAATTACTACATTGTTATGCTAGACCAGTGATGGACCAGTGATGGCGAACCTTTGTCTCGCTCCCAATGTGAAAATGAATAGTATACTGTAGCAATGATCATGGCAGGGTTAGTTAGAACTTTTGACTCTCATTGTTAGTCACTACAAACATTGGACATGTGCTTTAACAAGCACATGGGACTAATGTTAGATGGCATTGGTCGGTTCAATAGAAATCAGCCGACGTTCAGCCTGTGTTGGACAAAAGTCGAACGTTCAGCTGGCTTCTGTCAAAGGGGCATGACTGAAAAAGGTCTGCCAACTGGCACGCGGTCAGCACTCTCAGCCAATGGCTGAGAGCGCTGCCCAGAGTGTTCTGGCGAGGGGGCCATCCCCCTATCAGATGGCAATGGAACAGCAGGGCAGGTTGCTGTACTAACATCAGTTTGATAGTACATCAGCTCTGACCTGAGCTGTCAGCCCCACTGGGTTGAAAAAAAAAGTGTGTACTAGGCTTTAGTGTCTTTCTTTATGAATTCTTTACTGGTCTGACTTCAGTAAAGTGGATTCCTATCGGTTGCCGTGGGTATTGCACTTTTTACCAAGTGCTTTGTGTGTTGTACCATCTAGGTCCATGCAGATCGAAAGTACATACATTTAAGGTTATATTAAAGGCATTAAAAAAAAAACTGTTATACTCACCTGCTTTGTGTAATGGTTTTGCACAGAGCAGCCCCCATCTGCTTTTTCTCAGGTCCCCCATTGGTGCTCCTGGCGCCAGCCTCCTGCCAAGTGCTCCTGAGCTGCTGCTTTACATCTCCATTCAGACACAGCTGTGGCTTGGCTCCGCCCCTCTTTAATTGGCTCATTGGCTGTGATTAACAGCAGCTGGAGCCACAGCCAATGAGGAGTGAGAGCCCCCACAGAGCCGAGGCTCTTGTGCACATCGCTGGATTGCGATGAGGATCAGGTAGGTATTAGGAGGGGCTGCTGCACACAGGTTTTTTACCTTCATGCTGGAAATGCATTAAGGTAAAAACCTTAAACCTTTATAAACACTTTAAGGCAGCTCTGTATTCATTAATACATCATTAAATTTATTTTTTAAACAAGTAGGGCCGGATTCGCATACATCGGCGCATATATATGCCGCCGTAGCGTATCTCTTTTACGCTATGCCAGGGATATGCAATTAGCGGACCTCCAGCTGTTGCAAAACTACAAGTCCCATCATGCCTCTGCCTCTGGGTGTCATGCTTGTGGCTGTCAGAGTCTTGCTATGCCTCATGGGACTCGTAGTTCTGCAACAGCTGGAGGTCCGCTAATTGCATATCCCTGCGCTATGCCGACGCAACGCAGAGAGGCAAGCATGGGATTCACAAAGCAAATGCTCCCAACGTTGCGCCGGCGTAGCGTAAATTCGTAGGCGTAAGCCAGCCTAATTCAAAGTAGGTGGAAGTGGGCGTGATCCATTCAAATGAAGCGTGACCCCATGCAAATGATGGGCCGAACGAACGACCATCCCAGTGCGCATGCTCAGAATCACGTTGAAAATACTCCCTAAGATACATTGAATCACTGCCTACGATGTGAACATAACCTATGCCCAGCCCTATTCACGTACTACTACGTAAACGACGTAAAATACGACGGCTGTTCCCTGGTCCATACCTTTTGCATGAGTTGCGCCTCATAGTTGGGGAATAACTTTACGCCGGACGTACGTCTTACGTAAACCGCGTATATTAATGCGCCGGGCGCAAGTACGTTCGTGAATCAGCTTATATCACTCATTTGCATATACAAATCGTAAATCAATGGGAGCGCCCCTTGCGGCCAGCGTAAATATGCGCCCACGATACAACGGCGTAGGAAACTTGCGTCGGTCGGAAGAAGCCTATTTTCAGGCGTATCTAGTTCTGTGGGCACGGCACACAGATACGACGGCACACATTTAAACTTACGCGGCATATCTCGAGATACGTCGGCGTAAGTGCTACGTGAAACCGGGCCGTAGTGTTCCATCTGACTGACTTGGTATCAGCCTTTTGCAGTGTTCTCTTCCAGTCAAATGTGTTCCAATGCTCATGTGCTAACAGGGGACATACTTCTAGGAGGAGGGAGCAGAGTGACAGGGAGATGAGCTCATCAGTGGGCTGCTTCTCCAGTTGCCTGCCAGGTAGGGCAATGCTGTGTAAATCCTAAAATTGTACTGACAGGAATACAAGTCCTTTGGCAGGTAAATCCGCTCCCTTATATGTATTTAATGTGTGTATTTAGATGCATTTATAGAGTTCAGCTGTTAATTAGCACATTTGGTTTCTCCATTATCACCTATGCCAAAAAGTTGCGTAGTTTTAAATAAAAACTGGTTTTTGTTTTCTTTTAGATTCGTGACGGAGCCTTTATTTTCTTTGCACACTGATGTGCACAAGATGAGACAAGTAATCCTGGCCTTAGTATGCATAGATCCGTCACATTGATCGGTCAGGGCATGAAAATGTCTGTGTGCAACGAGTTTGTGGAACACATCTGGAAACCCGGATCATGCAAGAACTGCTTTCATCCAAAAAGTGACCACCGAAAGCATCAAGCCCCCTTAGATGGAAAGACCAGCAACTTGCCAGCCTTGCCAAGTCTTAATGGAATTAGGACCAAGTCAGACAGCAACAACCAAGACGATGACATTATAACTGCTGCTCTTTATTCAAAGCCCACCATAGCAGTAAAACCAACTATGATTACTTCAGATACTGCAGAGGAGTGGGCCCAGATGAACAGCACAGAGACTCTAACTCAGGTATATGTTTATGTGATGGAGGAGTGGGCATAACAGTAAGGGGATAAGTCCCTGGGGGGACAAAGGGTGTCCTTAACAATTTACTTCCTACATTTCTTTATCTCATAACGGCACATAGTGGTATCCAGTAGAAAAAGTTAATAATAATTATAATGATCCATGCTGTGTACTTGAATTTCAAATGAATGTGTATGGGCTATATTGACTAGATTAGTGTGAAGAAATGGAATTAAAAAGTCCCTCCACTGAACCAGTGTGTAGCAAATTAAAGCATAAGGTATTCACATATTTCATTGTATATCCCAAAAACCTGCTTGTTTAATGGGGGTCTTTTTGGTTCATTTTATCCCTTCTCAGTGTAACCTGTATGGCTATAATGTCTCGTTGGATCCCGGGCCCTACTTCATAGAAGCCATGATGGCCAAAAAAAGCCTGAAACAGCTGTATGCAGTTTGGAATAAATGGCTCCATAATTTTAGGCGGTCTCTGTACTATAACTAGTGGTTTTAATTTTACAGTTGGCCACTGATTTGAAAAGAATAAAGTGCACAGCCCTGCCCATTATCCTGAAATTTGGCATACCGTATTTTCCGGCGTATAAGACGACCCCCTAATTTTCCAGGAAAAATTTTGGTTTTGTGATATACTCACTGTATAAGACTACCCCCTTCTTACTAGTCTTTCTGGAAGCTGAGGGGTAGCCAGAACCGCTGACAGAAACAGGCTTTTTCAAATCTCACTATGCCATTACATTACATTCCTCACTGTGCCATTACATTACATGCCCCGACTGTGCCATCACTTGCCCCTCACTGTTCCATTACTTGCCCCCTCTCTGTGCCATCACTTGCCCCTCACTGTTCCATCACTTGCCCCCTCTCTGTGCCATCGCTTGCCCCCTCTCTGTGCCATCGCTTGCCCCCTCTCTGTGCCATCGCTTGCCCCCTCTCTGTGCCATCGCTTGCCCCCTCTCTGTGCCATCGCTTGCCCCCTCTCTGTGCCTGAGCTTGCCCCCTCTCTGTGCCTGAGCTTGCCCCCTCTCTGTGCCTGAGCTTGTCCCCTCTCTGTGCCTGAGCTTGTCCCCTCTCTGTGCCTGAGCTTGTCCCCTCTCTGTGCCTGAGCTTGCCCTCTCTCTGTGCCTGAGCTTGCCCCCACTGTGGCTGAGCTTGCCCCCACTGTGCCTGAACCTGCCCCCCAGTGCCATCACTTACTTTTTTTTTCAGGCGGTGCGGTGACAGTCTCCGTGCTGCGCGCGTCAATGATTTAAAAGATGCGCCTTCTTCTCAGACTGTCCTGTGTTAGGCGGAACACAAATCTTCCCAGCAGCGCCTCTGTTCTGTTCTGTGTTCCGCCTATCAGGGACGTCTTCTCATCTCGTCCGAGGATGAGAAGGCATCTGTGATAGGAGGAACACAGAACAGAGGCGCTGCTGGGAAGATTTGTGTTCCACCTATCACAGAACACGCTGAGAAGGAGCGTCTTTTAAATCATTGACGCTCGCAGCACGGAGACTGTCACCGCACCGCCTATTCAGGAAAAAAGTGAGTGATGGCAGAGACCGTACCCGGCGTATAAGACGACCCCCGACTTTGGATGCATTTTTTTGCATCCAGAAAGTCGTCTTATACGCCGGAAAATACGGTAATCCCCTTTATTTTTAGGATTTGTGACAGAATAAAACAAATATACTAGATCAGGGGTATCAAACTCAATTTCACTGTGGGCCGCATCAGCATTATGATTGCCCTCAAAAGGGCCGGTTGTATCTGTAAGATTAAATGTCCAGCGCATCCCTTCCCCTTACATTAGATGTAAAGAGCCACCCCACCATCAGAAGTTGAGTCCCCCACTCTCCCTTACATCACAGTGTGCCCCCTTACCTTATGCTGCTGCTGGGAAGAAGCTGGATGCATTGCTTGAAAGCAAGGGTCTGAAGGAGGACCAGAGGAGGGCTGGAGCTCTCCTGCAGGAGAGGTGCGAGGGCCACATGAAATGGCCTGGAGGGACAGATTCGGCCCGCAGGCCTTGTGTTTGACAACTGTGTACTAGATGGCAAATTTACAAAATGTATTACTGTTTAGCGCTTGTGTTTATGAAAAAAGCAATAGGCTGATGAAATACAAAATATTTAGGGCCATATTCTTATAGATCTCCGGCGGCGTAACGTATGTCCTTTACGTTACTCCGCCGCAAGTTTAACTGGCAAGTGCCTGATTCCCAAACCACTTACCTGTAAACTTGCGGCGGTGTAGCGTAAAGTCCACTCGCGCAAGCACTCCTAATTCAAATGATCCTGGTAGGGGGCGTGGATCATTTAAATTAGGCGCGCTCCCGCGCCGATCGTAGTGCGCATGCTCCGTCGGGTAAATTACCCGACGTGCATTGCGCTAAATGACGTCTCACGGACGTCCTTTGTTTTGATGGTAACGTAAATGGCGTCCATCGCCATTCACGGACGACTTACGTCATTGCGTAAATTACGTCCAGCCCTATTCGCGAACGACGTAAAATTTTCAAATTTCGAAGCGGGAACAACGGCCATACTTAACATTGAGTACGCCACCTAGGGGGCATGTTTATCTTTACGCCACGTATCGCTTACGGAAACAACGTAAAATCACTACAACGCGCAAGTTAGAGAATCGGCGTGACTAGTCATTTGCATATTCTACACTGACCACAAAGGAAACGCCACCTAGCGGTCAGCGTAGATATTGCAGCCTAAGATACAATGGCGCAGGCCGTCGTATCTTAGGCATGTTTAAGTGTATCTCAGTTTGAGAATACACTTAAACATAGGACGGCCTTAGAATCGGACTTACGTCGGCGTATCTGCTGATACGCCGGCGTAAATTCTTTGAGAATATGGCCCTTAATCTGTAACTTTTAAATATTAATACCTGAAAGATGAATTCCAAAATTATTGCACACTATTCAGTATCATGATATGTACATTACAAAAATATATGTTTTGATTGTTTGTTTGTTTTTCTTTTTAACTCTAGGTGAGTTGGAAAGTGTCTTCAACGAGCAATTCAATTTTGAAATCAGGGGATATCTCAAAAGTTATTTTGGATAACTTTGGCAAGCCTTTTAACCACAGCTATGGTTCTCCCAGTGATCCATCAAAATATGTTTTCAATGGACTGGCAAGTCCTGATAAAAATATTGAAATAAATGCTGTGCACAATATGACATATGTGAGCCACTTTGGTGGTCAAGTTGACAAAGCTGTATTTCTCAAGGAAAAGTTGCCACCTTCTCAACAGGAACTTGCCCAGATTTCGAGAGAAAGCAATGATGGAAAGATTGGAAAACTCAAGTGCTTTCAAGAAGAATCCTCTTTGCTTTCTTCAAAGACTGCCAGCAGTTACAGCTGTGGAACTGACAGGTCGTCAACAAATGGAACTGTTATTTCCAGAGGCAATGCAGCTTGTGAAACTTCTGTCAGAGCCGCTGCAGGATTTTGGAACCAAACAAGACCCGTAAACGATGGCAGAAACTGCCACACTTCAGATCTGGGATCCAGTAAGAGCACGTATTTTAGCAGAATGAAAGTATCGCTGCAATCTGAGTCAGACAACCAGTCAGAGACGCTGTCATGCGTCAGTCCTCTTGCATCACCAACTTTTTCCAATTCCCAGACTTCTGAGTTTCACTCATCTACAGTACCTGCAGATGACAAAAACAATGAGCCAATATATGCTGAGAGCACTAAAAGAAAAGTTGTTTTAGATAAAGCTGTAACTAAACGTGTAGGACAGACCGAGAAGGCTGGTAACAAACCAGAGGACAATGCAAACAAGGATCAACGCTTAGTAAGCAATGACCGAGTGCTTCAAGAGTCAATGACACATGTGGCCGCCAGGATAACTGTCATGGCTGCTCACACGGAAGAAGACAATCGAACAATCTATTTAAGCAGTCCAGACTCTGCGGTTGGAGTTGAATGGGCATGCAGTAGTCCATCATCTGTCGAGAATCTGAGTCTGTCACCCACGTTTGTCTGGGGTGAAAGAGTCCAGGCAAAATCTGAGGAGAATAGAAAATACCACTCTTCCTTATCTCAGAAATACCAGGTCAGCACCAGCTTCACCGTACCATCCAAATCCAACAAACCCGATGAATTAAATTTCCCCAGAGTTTCCTCCCCAACACACACGTCTGGGATCTTATCCTCGGTTTCCCATAAAAAGGAATCTTTGGAGATGAATGACAGGTGCTTAGCGAGTGGAGAACGCAGGCAAAGATTCCTCCCAACAACATGGAACCGACAGTGCAGGATTGATGAAGAAGAGGAGGAGGAGACGTCATCTGGTTTGCTACAGTCAAGGACAAGTGATGTAAGCAGTGCACAGCTTGTTGCGGCCAGTGCCGTTAATAATGATGACCATGAGACCTTGCATGACCTTAAGGGTCAAAAAGGCATGAGTAAATCTGCTTCCTGTCCTGTTGAACTTTCAAAAGTAAATATTGAAGCTGAAGGCTCCAGTCAACCGCCACCCCCTCCACCAAAGAAACAGCCCAGGTAAGTGATACTAACCCTGTGGGCTTCTTTTTTTTTTTTTTTTTTGGTTTACATTTAGCGTAGCAGAATGACTTTTGATGTGATTTTTAGTCCTTCTGATAAGATGTTTATTTTAAATATTCAACATTTTTAGATTTCAGGAATGCACGTTTTCTTATAAGCACGTCTCTGTATTTTTCTCACAGTAATTTTATACCTGCATTGTGTCTTGCTGGTAAGAATAATTGGTGGTTACGGGGCAGAAGAAAGTTGAATACAACCAGTAAACAGCTACTTGTTGGCCTTATAACTACAGGAATGTGGATTGTATTAATGTGTTCACTGCTTGTAGCCTGGGGATACAAGATGTTTTTTTTTTTTTTTTCTGTTCTCGTTACCAGAGCATACTGGTCTAATGAAAGCTGAAACCAGTATCTAGAAAACTTATGCCTGAAGAAATGTACTTGTATACGTTTCACACAAAGCAACTCCATCCCCCTAGATATTTTGGGGTTACCATGTGTTAAATGTTTTATAACTGATAACATTTTAATGAGAAACCCCCCCCTCGGAAAAAAAGTTAAGTCAGCAGCTACAAATATTGTAGCTGTTAACTTTTAATATAAGGACACTTACCTGTCCAGGAATTCAGCCATGTCCTCACCCGAGCCGATTCTTCAATAGGCTTCAGGTACCGGCATAACTAAAATCACAACTATAGTGTAACACAACCACTGCAATATGTACATGATCCTAAGGCACAAGTTTTTTTTTTTTTTGCCATATGTAAATAACTTAATATTGACGTTTATAAAGCGACTTCTGGCATTCCACTTCCGCGGGAGTAGGCATTTCTAAGCCTTTCTCCATCACCGCAATGCAATGTGGGACACAGTGTCGTGCTTCCAAAGATACATTGTGGGTCTCCGTGCGGCGAAATCTCAAGAGATTATACATATCGCGTGACTCCGGTCACGTGACGAAGGCGTCTCTAATTGCGCCATTTTAAGAAAGGGCATGCAGTTAAATAATGCCATTATCGAGAGAATGAGCGGTGAATGCTGGGAGATCAGCATTCACTGCTTCCAGGAAGTGATTGGTTGTGGGCTTCACAATGCCCACAAGCAAAATGGAAACTTCATCACATGGATTTTATAACTCCTTCTTTGCTGAGAAAACAGACACTGATTATATACAGCTACCAGAGAAGTGAGTGTACCTTAATATTGTTATACCACAGTGAATGTTTGGGGAAAAAAAAAATAAGCTTGGCCGCGGAACCCCTGCTTTATATAAGGGAAACTGTGGCTGCACAGTCAGTGTCATACTGCATATGCTCGAAGCATGGTGTGCTTTGCGAATGGTCACACAGTCTTCTGGGACCTATGATGTCCCACAGAAGGCAGCGGGGAAAAGAAGGGGGGGCGAACTTCTGGCTTAGATCACTGAGGCGCGTCTGAGTGGGTACCTGTCAAAACCAGGTACCTGCTCCTTCCCAAAAAGTGTCAAATGTGGCAGTGGCAGAACATCCCCTTTTGGGTGAAGTTCCGCTTTTAACACTAGGATGTTTCACTGGTCCTATGGGCATTGTTTAAATGCTGCCATATCTAGACAGTATTTTCACAGAGGGTGATGTATAGCCTGTTCATTATTAGCATCGAGTCAAAACAAAGCATGCACTTGATCAGGTTCAGGCTAATGTGATTTGTTGTGCTGCCACGCACAATAGAAATCACGTTATTCTCTATAGTTCACATTAATGCAGCGTGGTGCAGTGCAATTTTTTAAAAGTTTGCATGTGCTTCTTTGGCCTGTTTCACATGGGCTTCCGCTTGAGCAGCGTGAACAGTAAGCTTTGACAAAGCATTTGCAGAACTGAAAGCTTTGTTGACGCTTTTTTAAAATACCATTCAGCTCCAGTTTGTAAATGTTGAACACGGATTCTAATGTGAGTGCTCATTGCCATTTTAAACAAGCTGCTAGCAGGCTTCAGGACTCCTTGCTGAAGCCTGCTATCAGCTTGTTTAAATAGGCAGTTGGCACTCCCATTAGGCTCTGTGTTCAACATATACAAACCTGGAGTTGTATGGAAGCATCAGCAAAGCCACAACAGATATTGCTATCTTTTTGCCAAAACAGTGGTCCCTGTAGCAGGTGTGTCTGTGCTGCAACAGGAGACTACCTTCTATTTTCTGGCGTGTCGGCTCAACACTTCTGCTGCAACTTACACAGTCCTTCCTGTCTGGTGGCTCACACCACCATTCCCACCCTTCCTTCCCAGCTGGCTTGGAGGACTGCGGATGCACCACTCACCACTTCACCTGCAGCCAGGGCCGATCCGCCCTATAGGCTCACTATGCAAGCCGCTTAGGGCCCCCGCAAAGGCTGCGCGGGGGCCCCCCAAATTACTAGAGGCCCCGCCTGGTGAGAAGTAATTTTCGACCCCTCACCCCGCTTCTCAACTCGCTGGCTGCATGGGAGAAGAGGTAAGAAGTCAGCACCCCCCGCTTCTCACTTTAATGTAAGATGTCATTTCCGACAGCAGAACACCCCCTCCCCCCGCTTCTCAACTTTAATCTTTAACATGACAAATCACTGTCGGCAGCCCCCCCCCCCCCCCCCCCTGCTTCTCAACTTTAATGCGACATGTCGCTTTGCTTAGGGCCCCAGGGAGGTCAGGATCGGCACTGCCTGCAGCCACCCTTCTCATTAACACTATGACCGTTCTCTTGCCCCCACACATCTCGGCAATGCTTGAAATCTCTCCACCACCGTGCCTTTTGAGCTCCACAAGCTGCCCTCAGTGCTACGCTACGTGCTCTGACTACCGTGGTTGACTTCCATCCTCCGAACCCCAACCACACCTGCACACCAACCCCTACTCTCATCTCTGTGCCTTACCCACTATCTTCTCACCACCTCTCCACAATGGTGGTGACTATTTCTTTTGTATTCAGCCCGTTCAATGAATAGGAGCACTTTTGCTAGTATACATTTAAAACCAAGATATCTTAATGGTTACTAACTTGAGCAGAAAGATTATATCTTTATGGTATGTCATACCGGAAAAACCTGTACTTCTAAACCTAAATGATTATAGTTGGAGAATAATAAAGACTTCTTAATCCTAGTCAGTCTTTGGCTGAAGCCATATGTATGTAGCTGGTATTTGTACATCTCAAGCACAGGCTTTTCTCCTGATGACCGAGGCTATATCAAGATAGCCTGTACTTAAAAGTTATATAACAGAGACGGTATTTATAATCTCACTTCCACTTTTCCTTTCCACTAGGGGCTTATGCCGGTCTAAGTCTGTAATGCTGTGTTATTATGTAATAGGTCCTTTCACCTTTAATGATGTGTGTAACTTGGTGTCTGATGGGAGATCTCATCACCCTCTTCCCAACAGTCATCACAACATTCCTTCGAGGCATTGTGCAGCGGGGTTGGCTGTATATCTATACACCATATACAAGTGTGTGACTTGATAGCTTCTGTCACTGACCTGTGTCATAAGATGAATGGGATCATTGACTCCCAAGGCACAAAAGGTTGTCTGTTTGGTTAAATCAACAGAAGACTGTGAACGTTATCTAAATTTCTCACATCTCTCCCAGGCTTCATAATGACCGTACCTTAAATAGAACTTTTTTTATCCTCAGACCCTATTTTATGTTTAAGAAAATTAAACTTTCTTGTATTTTAGGCAACGGGTAAAATATAGAAATTTGGTCTGCCAAGTAAACTGCGAAAACATGACTGACAATATATGTAATAATTCGATTTGTAAGGGGAATTTGGGTTGGGGAATGCATATCTACAGAGATTTGCCTGTTGTAATATGTTATGCCGCGTACATGCGACCATTTTTCGGGTTGTAAAAAATTACGTTTTTTTTTATGTCATTAAAAACGATCGTGTGTGGGCTCCAGATCATTTTTCACGATGTAAAAAATGGCCATTAAAAATTTAGAACATGCTCTAATTTTTCACAACGTTTTTTTTTTTTTTTTTTTTTTTTAATCAAAGGTTTTTATTGATACAAAAACACATTTATACAGACAGTACAACTCTCCAGTGCACAAACAGAGGTTGATTCCTTCAAAGCATACATCATACATGAATAGAAACCTGTCCCCTACTCCACCCACCAAGATCATTCTTCCCTCTTTTACAAATATACATGCCCTCCCACCGCAATACCAATAGTACAACAGGCAAGCCCTCATGTTCCCACAGTGGCACCCACTTACAGACACCTCAAAAGTCTGGTCATAACAAGCTCCCTGGGACTCAAACCCGGCGTATCCAGCCACATCCCCCATATTCTCTCAAACCTGCCGGGACCCTCTATGTTGATAAATGTATTTTTCCATCACTAAAGCCTTTCCCATGTGTGTAATCCATGAGGAGTGAGTTGGCGGAGAGGCAGACTTCCACCCCATAAGTATTAATTTCCTAGCTTGAAACAGTGACCTAGATACAGCCACCCTGGTCATTTCCTCTGGGACCACATCCTCCAGCACCCCCAACAGGCAACACACTGGCTCCACCGGAACCCTAGTTTGAAAAGCAGAATTAATTGTCTCCACCACCCCACTCCAGTATCTGTGCAGCTTCGGGCAACGACACACAAGATGTATTAGGTCCCCCTCATGCTGCTGGCATCTGCAGCACAACGGGTCACAACGTTTTTACTGTCGTAAAAAATTGTTGTGTGTGGGCTTTAACGACGTGAAAAAAACGTGCATGCTCAGAAGCAAGTTATGAGACGGGAGCGCTCATTATGGTAAAACTAGCGTACGTAGTGGAGTAAGCACATTCATCACGCTGTAACAGACAGAAAAGCGCGAATCGTCTTTTACTAACACAAAATCACCAAAAGCCGCCCCAAGGGTGGCGTCATCCGAATGGAACTTCCCCTTTATAGTGCCGTCGTACATGTTGTACGTCACCGTGCTTTGCTAGAGCATTTTTTTTTTCACGATCGTGTGTAGGCAAGGCCGTTTTAACGATCGAGTTGAAAAAAACGTTGTTTTTTCTAGACCATTAAAAACATCATTTTTTTACGACCCGAAAAAACGGTCGTGTGTACGCGCCATTAGTGGCAAAGAAGATGTTAGGTGGGTAGTACCACATCCTTCTCCGTTCTGTCACCTTTTGCTGTATTACTTTATTCCAATAATATTCAATTCCCATACATTCTTGTAAAAAAATTTTTTTTTTTTTAATGTTAATCCAAAAGGGTTACTAAAAAAAAAACTAGCTACATTGCTACTAAAGAAAGATGTTTTACTATTGTGACATCTTTCTTTAGTTGCAATGTAGCTAGTTTTTTTTTTTTTGTGCATCAGCTAATGAGTTGTTAAGATGGCTTTGCTTTTTGTACTTTTGCAGTGTGTAAGTGATCCATCATATGAGTCATTTTTTGATCTCGGTAGATGCTATGGAGATGGCATGCCCTTTCTACACACTTTTCCTGGCACTGAATGAGACGCACTTCTCAGAGACAAAACCTCTTCCAGTTACAGGGTCCAGGCTGTGCTTTTTGTGTCAAGCAACTTCAAAGCCTTACATGGCATTTGTTTTATAATTCTCAGTAGCAGAGCTGCGTAAGAGGGGGATGTGAGCTATGCAAAGAATGTCTTGTGTCATTGAATCCAGAGGCCTACAATGACCTACTACCTTCTGTGTGGACTGTCTCTTCCACCTTTTCCCACAGCCTCCATGGCAAGGTCCTGGAAGGAAGCCTAGTCACATTCCATTTTGTAGCCCTGAGCCTTCAAGTAGCATGGCCTTTGTTCAACAATCGCTCCCAAAGGCTTCATCAGTATGTAGACCATGAGGCACTCTGTGCAAATATATTTCATTTCTAACTCGTGCAATGATCACTTCTGTGCATTTTACCTAAGAACGTAGAAATACAGTGCCTTGAAAAAGTATTCATAGCCCTTGAAGTTTTCCACATTTACAACCAAAAATGTAAATGTATTTTATTGGCATTTTATGTGCTAGACAAACACAAAGTGGCATATAATTGTGAAGTGGAAGGAAAATGATAAATGCTTTTCAAAATATTTTACAAATAAATATGTAAAAAGTGTAGTGTGCATTTGTATTCAGCCCCCCTTAGTCAATACTTTGTAGAACCACCTGTCGCTGCAATTACAACTACAAGTCATTTTGGGGATGTCTCTACCAGCTTAGCACATCTAGAGAGTGACAATTTTGCCCATTCTCTGCATAATAGCTCAAGTTCTGTCAAATTGGTTGGAGAGAGAGCGCATCTGTGACCAGCAAATTTCAAGTCTTGTCACAGATTCTCAATTGGATTTAGGTCTGGACTTTGACTGGGCCATTCTAACACATGAATATGCTTTGATTTATTTTAAACCATTCCATTGTAGCTCTGGCTGTATGTTTAGGGTCGTTGTCCTGGTGGAAGGTGAACCTCCATCCCCGTCTAAAGTCTATTGCAGACACTAACAGGTTCTCTTCTAAGATTGCCCTGTATTTAGCTCCATTCATCTTCCAAAAAAACTCCTAACCAGCTTCCATGTCCCTGCTGTAGAAAATCATTCTCACAACATGATGCTGCCACAACCATGTTTCACAGTGGGGATGGTGTGTTCGGGATAATGTGCAGTGCTCGTTTTCCACTGCACATAGCATTTTGCTTTTAGGCCAAAAAGGTAAATTTTGGTCTCATCTGACCAGAGCACCTTCTTTAACATGTTTGTTGTGTCCCCCACATGACTTCTCGCAAACTGTAAATGGGACTCCTTATGACTTTCTTCTTGCCACTCTTCCATAAAGGCCATATATGTGGAGTGCATGACTAAGGCCCCTTTTTACACCAGGCGGATCCGTCGCAATGGAGTCCGCCAGCTCAGCGGGAGATCCCTCTATGGATCTCTGCTGAGCCGGCGGATGACGGGTCCTTCTCTGTTTACTGAACGGGGAGGGGCTTGTCCAGCGCCGCTGTCTCCTATGGAGAGATCTGATGAAAACGGACAGCATGATCTTACCCGATCCGATCTCCATCCATCTGATTTTAGCGGATCGAATCGGGTGGGATGTCAGCGCACATGTCACCGCTGACATCCGGATTCTCCATAGAGAAGAATGGAGCTGCCGTTCAGGTCCGCCAAAAAAAAAAAGACAGGCGGACCTGAACGGCCCGGCAGTGTGAAAGGGGCCTAATGCCACATACACACGATTGGTTCATCCGATGAAAACGGACCGATGGATTTTTCATCAGATATCCGTTGAAGCTGACTTTCATCAGTCTTGCCTACACACCATCAGTTAAAAATCCGATCGTGTCCAACGCGGTGACGTAAAACACAACGACGTGCAGAGAAAAATTAAGTTCAATGCTTCCGAGCATGCGTCGACTTGATTCTGAGCATGCATGGATTTTTGACCGATGGATTTCCCCACAGACGATCGTTTTTTTCTATCGGACCGTTTTCATCAGACGAACCGATCGTGTGTACAGGGCATAATAGTTGTCCTGTGGACAGAATCTCCCACCTGAGCTGTGAATCTCTGCAGCTCCTCCAGAGTTACCATGGCCCTCCTTGCTGATTCTCTGATTAATGCTCTCCTTGACCAGCCTATCAGTTCATGTGAACGGCCATGTCTTGGTAGGTTTGCAGTTGTACCACACTCTTGTAGCTTTCCAAGGATAACACACATCCCTCATGACTGAGTCCTTCTCCTAAAAGCAAAACCTTGTCAAAGTTTGTCAAAGTTTTTAATCTATATATTGACAGCATTCGTAAATAGACAGGGAATTATATAATATACTTTCAAATCTATCATATTATTTTTAACATTTCTTCAGTTACTTCCTTGTTTCTGGCCTAGGCCAAAATTATGTCTTGCATCCTAGGCATCTTCCGGAGGGGAGGAGTTTTTTTTTTAAGCCAAGCACATCCTCCTGCCCGCATTCCTGAGCGAAGGACAGCTGGATACCAGGAAGTAAATGCTCCATAAATTCTCTGCCCTTACTCAAAATGTCCACATCCAGAAATGATAGTGTTTGTTTTCAAAGCAAAATGAAGCATAGAGACTTGGATGGATGGGCAAGTTTGCTTTGAATATTAAAAATGAATTAGCATGTTTGGTTTGTGGTGCTTAGATGCAGTGTAGTTCCACTTTAATTATGCCAGGCCTACATTACATTGCAACATACTTCTAGAGAGACTTTAGCTTTTTATCTTTTCATTTTGTACATGGTCCAGGTATAATCGCTCAAAAATATGTACATAATTACCCAAGCACAAGTTTCGATTTGTGTCTGAAGGGGTATTGTGTCTCTTCTTCTTCTTTTTTTTTTTTTTTTTTTTTTTTTTTGTGCCTGTCCCTGAATCTCTCTTTACTTGAACCATGAAATATATTGTTTGGAAGCATTGCTTTCCTAGGTTCTCCAGTTCCATCTGCAGTATTGGCAAACATATTTAACCCACATCAGATGTCGCATATATACTGTATTATTGTGATGTAAACATAGTCATTGCAGGTATGCATTATATTGGCTTCAACACGGCACCACAGATACTCTTTTCTTTCTGCTTCACTTGAAAAGTGCATTTTTGAGAAAAGGAAAAACCAGTTTTGCTTCTCTTTGAATTTGCAGTTAAAGGATAGAGGCCAGGATCTGCCCATTTACACATCCTGTTCTCTTCAGTTTAGGAATTTGTGTTGTGTTGTACTCATACGTGGCTTTCTTCAAGTCAAAGTCCTTTTTCGTAAAAAAAAAATAGATTACAAAGGAATCCTTCAGTTCCACTGAAGCAGCTATAGTAATCCAAGTTAAGTCCCTTTTTTCTGCTCAGAAAACCTGTATTTTTCAGATTAGTCCAGGCAGAGTACGCACTCTGTACTTACCTTTCAGTGCTCCAAAGGTGCACATGGTGTAAAAAAATAAATACAAAAATACCCCCAAAAAATTGAAACTTTTAGCCATAGGACAAAGTTTACACACCAAGGGCCAGATTCTTGTAGAATCTGCGGCGGCGTAGCGTAAGCCATTTACACTACGCCGCCGCAAATTACTGGAGCAAGTGCCGTATTCTCCAAGCACTTGCTCCATAATTTGCGTCGGCGTAGTGTAATTGGCCCAGCGTAAGGCCACGTAATTCAAAGGGGGCGGCTTGTATTTAAATTAAGCGTGCCCCGCGACGATCGAACTGCGCATGCGCCGGGCGGAAAAATAGCCCAGTGCGCATGCTCCAGCTCACAACGGAAAATGTCAATGACGCCGACGTGAGCGTCATTGACGTAAAGTCTTCTCCAGGCTGACACTCTTGCCTTTTCTTTGCCCCCCACCATTTTGGTCAGCCAACTGGAGCAAAGAATATACCCATGTTTCTAGGTATAGAGGAGCATACAACTTGTAAACCACAGGGCATGCCTTCCTTGTTCCCGGTGGCTGAATAGAGCCACGGGGAATGGAAGGTAGCAGAGTATGTGCTGTGGATGGGGAATTTTAAAGTGAGCCTGGGAAAGCGCAAGTTCGCGTTAAGCCTTTGATACCGTATGACCTTAATTTTAACTGTTGTTACCACCTCTAACCTAATTATTTATATTGACATTACCATGTTATTTCTTCAAGGCAAATGAAATTGAAAAAGAGTAACTCCGAAATGGAAAATATAAGTCTTGGTTCAGTGGAGAGCTTGGGGGAGTCTTTTAAGGGCACAAATGTGAGCAACTCAAATGTGAACATCAACGCCAGCTTCAGTACAGGTTCTTTGGACAGCTTGGATTCCAGGACATGCAGTGAAGGAGGTAAGCTTGTATTGTTGGCAACCAATAAAATGCTTGACAAGTGCTTGGTCTAAAATGCAGACCATATTATGGAGTAAGATTTTTTTCCATCCCTTTTAAATAATTTAATTGTCTGTCTCTAAGCCCTCCTTTAAAAAAAAGTGTTGGCTTAAGCTGTACGTTTTGTCACTGCTGCCTGTATTGCAGTGTGAAAAATGGAACACCTTTTCGGTCATCCATTGGAGCCATCAGTTTAAACCCTAATGTAATCTTAATGTCCTAGCTTCCAAAGGGTCAATGACCTCCACCATGTGTGGCGGCCTGGTTTTTGACCCCAGCATTGCATCCTCACACCTAGGCGTATATACGCCTGTAGCGCGACGCCGCAGCAGCCCCTGATACGCTGGAGGGGTGAGTTTACATTGTCGGCTATGGAGATGGTTCACATCTCCACGCCGAACGCCGAAACGCCTGAAGCCCAAAACAAGTCCCGGACCTTTTTTTCAGGCGGCTTTAGGCTTTCGGCCATAGCTGACAATGTTGTCACCCCTCCTGTGTATGTTACCGCGGCGTATTTTACCGCGGCAAATCTCGGGACAAAACGCTGCAATTTGTCGCGGCAAAATACGCCGCGGTAACATACGTCTAGGTGTGAATGCAGCCTAAGAATGTACCTTCTGTATTGAACTGTACTGTAATTGTGCTGTCCCCCATCTACATTGTAAAGCGTTGAGTAAACTATTTGCGATATATTAATCGTGTATAATAATAAGTGAAAGGGAACGTCATGTACTCCTCCCATAACCATAAGCACTGGGTATTTCTGGAATAATGAACCAAGTAGCAGTGTAGCACAGATGAGTATCGGTGGGTAGGAGAGGGGAGATGAGATTTCAAGAAAATCTGTCACTTTTTCTTGAATGTGCAGCTTACCAAGTACAGTGATTCAGTGAACGATGAATCCTAATTGATTACAGTAGGTTACTGCACCAGATACTTTTATATTTTAATTCTTTAGTGGCACCATGCTCAGTTATTGCTCAACATAGATTTGAATCACAGGGGAATCCAGGTACACACCATGTAAATCTATTGTCTGTTTAGTCCATCTGCAATTTATTTTTACAAAGGTAAAAATAAAATAAATAGTATAGATTATCTGGTGGGTGCGAGATCAAAAACATCAATTATTCAGGCAATACCATTGATGATTGTTCAACGGATCTGCAACACTTGCACTACCATGTGAATTGTATGATTGGCAAGCTTTCTGAGACATTTCTGCATTCACGTATTCAAAATCAAGATCAAGTATTCAGTTCAAGTGGTTTGACTTCACTGTCATCACTTGTTGAGGGTTAATGATTGGAGGGTGTTTAAAGCAAAGTCAGCCAAGTAACTACTATTTTCAATGGCAACATGCACATTCCCCTTGGTACAGATTTCCTTTAAATTGGAATAGAGAAAAGGCTTATTTGCAACACTGAAATGCTACTTGCCATTTGAGGAGTCGTTTATAAGATGGAATCTCTTAATACATTTTTACTCTGAGTTCTGTGACACAATTCTACATTACCCATGTTTCGCACTGTCTGAGCATGCAACATTCCTGAAAGGTAATCCCACACAGGCTATTTTTTTTTTTACAAGCATTGACATTACAATGTTTACAACATTACCTGTTTTGGACAGTTTAGACGTTGCACAACATTTAAGCCTTACCTGGCCATGCATGCTTTCTGCTCTAAAGGGATGTTCATTTATATTAAATCTCCGCTTTAAACACTCCTCGCCCCCTTACATGCCAGATTTGTATTTTTTTTTAGGGGGGGGGAGTGGGTACCTGGATTTGACAGGTACTTCCTGTGTATGTCATCTCCCCGCCTAGGCAACTACTACTTGGAGGAGACCTACTCGGGCACAAAGAGAACATACAAACTCCAGGCAGGTAGTGCCGTGGTTGGAAGACTAACCAACAAGCCTAGTGCTGCCAAGCTGCATAATGCTAATCTCAAGCCAAAACATTTTGGGATAGACTGAAGGAGGACTTCCATCAGGTTTTATTCCTGCCTAGGCCCCCTTTTGGGGAGAATGCCTTCCATCTTATGTCTCTATAACAAGAGGTCAAGAATAGAGAGGACATGAAGACACAGACCATAAAAACACTAGTGACCATTCCACATTCTAGTAATAAAAGTGTTTATCTTGCTCATATACCCTCTACAAAAAGATTTCCTGTCACTAGTGAAATCTTCCAATTGGTGGCATAGACAGAAATAAAGTCTCACAGAGGTTCTAAAATTGATCCATTCTGTCCATATTTATCAAAAGTTTTAGCTGGAATTGGGCTTTTTTTTTTCCTGCAGTTCCTATATCCAAGTCAGGGTAAGCTATGAACTGCAATTCCAGGACCTCAGAAGGCCAATCTGTTCATTAAAGCCTAATGCCTAGTAGACACGATCGGTTTTCCCGGCAGTCAAAAATCTGCCAGAAAAACCGAGGGGAAACCTCGGTTGCTTTTCCCCATGTACACATGGCCGGCCGTGTGTATGCTCCACTGCAGTAGTTCCCATAGGAAAACTGCCGGGAAAAAAAAAATGCAGAGAATCGCGTCAGGAAAAAAGTTATTTTAGCATGCAGTCGGGAAAACTGCTATGGAGCGTACACACGGCCGGTTTTCCCGACCAAAAACAAACATGGCACTTTTCCAGTCGGAAAAACGGTCGTGTATACGAGGCAGAAGTTTACAATTTTTTTTTTTTTTTTTAAATAAGAATAAGCACAAGGACATTGCTTTCCTTCAGCTAGATGTGTCCCTTGTGCTGCTGTGTTCCTCCTCTGATGCCCTCTCCCGCCACCATAAACTTCCATAGTGCCCAACTATGCCTGTCCTTTCCGTCCCCTCTTCCAATCATAGAAGCTACTACAACTAGTATTGCCTTCTATGAATGCCCTGTTATGAGCAGGATTGTTTTCATGCTGCATTCAATCTGCTGTCTTAAAAATGTTAAATGTAAAATAAACATTACAACTTTAGCATTCGTTATCATAATGCGACTGTGTATTATAACTTGAGCTAATGACCTTGCAAAAGTTTGTCCTATGGCCAAATTTTTTCTTTTTAAAAATGAAATCAGTATAGGTGATCTAATACTTCTTAGGGCGTATATAAACATTGTCTCATACCTGCCTATCTGTTGCGAAATGAGCAAAGTCCATCTGCTCTTTGCTGCCCTGAGTGTACATGAATGCCTGACTGCTGGAAGTTGCAATACAAATATGATAGGGCTTGTCTGGAGGGAGTGTTACTATGCAGAATTTTCAGTATTGCAGCCCTATACCTATGTGTACTTTAAAATGCATTTACCTGTTATGCCTTAATGGGATTGGTTTATATTGCAACCATCATTTTAATGGTGAAGTGCAAACTATCGTGGATTTATTGCTATTTTGAATGGGTCTCTTTCATCTCTTGCTTAGGTAAGTACCAGGTGCCACCTTCCCATAGTATACTGTATTCTTTGTGTTAGCCGGCTCAGGCTTTGACACCTGTCAGCCAGCCTTGTAAGCTACTTTTCTTCGGCTCTCCAGATAACGAAGAAGGTGAAAATCTTACTTTGTAAGGTTATGCAAGGGGGTAGCATTTAGAAGATCCTCTAAGCTTTGGTTAATTCTATTGCAACATCTGCCCTCTGCTCGGAAAAATGCTTAAAATAAAATAAGCTGCAAGATCAGTGTTCAACAAGCTGCCACTCCCTGCCTGTATTCAAAATCTGATTGCAATGAACCTCTTGTCACAAGGCAGCTATGGAATGTGTTTTGCTCTCCTTACCTGAGCAACGCAAACAAATGGATTGCTGTACTGGCACAAAGAAGTGTTTGCTAGCAGGTCTACTGATTTATCATCTACTGATAAGCTTACTAAAACTGTGCTGCTATAGTGAAACTCAGATTATTAGAAAGACATACAGTTTACATATTTTTAAGGTAAATTGTGTAAACGATCTTCTTTTATTTGATCCTGTCTGATCTGTTGGATAAATACAAACATGTCCATTTATTCTGTCACAAGTAATTTTAGCCAATAACTTTAATTTAGTTAGTGACTTAAGCCTGGTACACACTAGCAGTTTATTTTTTTTATTTTTTTTTTAATTCAACCCAGCGGGCAATGCAATGTTAGTACATCGATCTCCCCCTTTGGGCAATTGTGTTCTGACAGGGGGACTACCCCCTTGCCAGAACACACCGGTCAGCGATCGAATGCTGATCATAAAACCTCTTTCAGTTGTGCCCCTTAGACGCTGGACCAGCTGCTGTACACATGGGCCGAATGTCGTCCGGTTTCTATTGAACCGGCTGATACCACCTGATATTTGGCTGCTGTGCATGGGGCTTTACATTGCACAGCTATCACTAATGTATGTTTTACAGAATTCATGTGTGGAGAATGCCACAAGGGGGGCAACCCAAAGTTAAGGAAGTTGGGGCTAATTTGAAACACCTCTTACTGTAGAAGTAGCAAGTAGGTGGTACAGTGGTAAAAAAAATTAAAGCATATTAAAAGTTGTTGGTTGTTAACCCACGTGTATAACTTTATATAAGCCCCTCTGTGTCCTAATAACAAGTGCTCGCGTCTGTGTGTTTTCATTTAAAAAATGCCTCCTTTAGCGTATTTTACAGCGGTTCCTTGCAATTGCGTCACCGGCCGACTCTCTCCTCTGCCCGACTGACAGATGCAGTGGGCGGGGCCCAAAATTTCCCCACTGACATCAGCCAGAATGCGAGGAGAGAGCCGGTTGGTCACAGGATCGCGGGGGACTGCTGTGAAATCCGGTAAAGAAGGCATTTTTTTTAATGAAGCCGACAGTCGGGAGCACTTAGAGGGGCTTATATAAAGTTTTAACAGTTATGAGAGCGGAGGGGGAAGGCACTGACACAGGGGCAGACAGGCAGGGAGGGAGGAGGAGGACACATGAGCACAGAGGAGGACAGGAGGGCAGTGGATGACGGGAGGCACGTAAACTGACCATGGTGTCAGGGCTTAGCAGTCATTATAACCGTGGTCAGTTTACAGGGGGAGGGTATAGCCAGGCAGGATCAGCCAGGTGTTACAGGGGGCCAAATGGCACAAGAACACACTGTGCTGTATAAAGCCGCTATAACGACAAATTTAACCCATATAGAATTAACTGACTGTATGCGCAGAAAATCTCAGGTAGACAGAGTATACCAATGGCATACTCAGCCACATAGGTAGTGACGATCCCCATGCAAAACGTCATGGAAACAGAATAAAATAAAAACATGTAAACAGCAAAAAGATCTAATATGGGTCATTCAGTAGGACCCACACAGATCTAAAGTGCTTATTTGCATAGCACTATAACCTGCCAGTATCATATGCAAACATAAATATATCGATACACAAGGGAACTCAATGAGTATCCAATGGGATTCCCCAAACAAAAAAGAAAATTAAATCAAAATTCTGAGAAAATCACAATATTCCACACGATCCTCCTATATTGGACCCAAATGTCATGTGTGAATGCCGAAACACACACAAACACATCTATTTGGTAAAAAAAACAAAAACTCTCTTAAAATTAAATGAATACTCAGCCACTCGAGACTCACACCGAGTTTACAAAATGTTGGTAAACCTATATAAGCCAACACAAATCTAAAAAACCTGGAAGAGAGAGATTCTCCAAGCATTAGACGCCAGGAGGTCCAGTCCAATCCCCAAAGGTAAAATATAAATGGGAAATAAAATGAAAAATAAACAAATATATCGAACCAGGAAAAAATATTTCCTTGTTGGGATTTGCATACACTTCTTATCAATTATTGAGTTGAATGATTCTCTGAGTATATTATGTGGTCAAAAATTAAGAGGGGAACCAATTTGTTAAGTAACTTGTAACAACTGGTTATTTTCTAAAAGACCAACATTCAGATACTTTTTGTTTTTTGAGTTTTGCATTTGGAAGTTACACATTCAGTGAAATCATAGTAAATTAATCCTCTTTTTTTTTTTTCTTTTCGTAGGTCAGTCTTGTGAAATTATTAATTCACCATCAGTTTCCTCAAGCGGTGAGAAAAAACATTTTGCCCAAGTTTCTTTTTCTGTGGACTCTGGTATGGAAGCTCAACATGGACCTGTGCAGCCACCACCATTGCCCATAAAGAAGTCCATGAACAGGGCTATTTCAGCCCCCGATAACTCTGCCTGGGGACGGGCTTTTCCATCAAAAAATGGAGTTGGGCCCAAAAGTCCAAGACTCAATCAGAGCCAATCTGAAAACAATGTTTGTGGTGAAGAGTCTGCGTCACATGGCTATCCAATAAGTCCCGTGGAGAGGCATGTTATGTTTTCTTCTTCCGAATCCTTAGAACAATGCTGCAGAGGCAGTGGACACAGAAATGAGGTTAGAAATCGGAACTGTCTTCAGAGCCGAGGATCCCCAGCCCTTTCTACCTCTCAACTGAGCGTCTCCAGCCAAGCATCATCTGCATCAAGCCTGCAGCTCCACCATCTGCTTAGCAATATAGACAGCAAAGAAGGCATGTATGCTAAGCTTAGTGGCCTTTACGCCCAGTCTACAAGGCGCCTAATGAATAAATGTGAGGATTACTTCATGCAAAACCAAAAGAAGGAACTGCACTTCAACGAGACCAGTTGGTCACTCTTTAAGTTGGCAAGCAACAAGCCATGCTGCAGCGCTAGAGATGCTATTTATTATTGTGCGACATGTGCTAAGGACCCAGCAAATAACTATGCAGTCAAGGTAAATGTGACATGTTTACAATTAGCAAAAGTTCAAGCTTTTCTACCGATTTCAGCATTAGGCTGCATTCACACTTGAAGGAGTTGTAAAGGCAGAAGGTGTTTATCTTAATGCATTTTATGCATTAAGATAAAAAAAAACTTCTGTGTGTAGCAGCCTCCCCTGCCCCCCTAATTACTTACCTGAGCCCCATCTCTGTCCAGCGATGGCCACAAGTGTCTTACCATCCAAGACTCTCCTCCCGATTGACTAACTGACTTTGGCAGCCGAGGGAGGTAATGACACCACTGCTGTGTCCCAGCCAATCAGGGGAGAAGGGGGCCGGGGTGGGACTCCATAGCAAGCTGCTTGCTGTGGGGACACTCAACAGGAGGGATGGGCCAGCAGAGCAGAAGAGGGACCCGAGAAGAGGAGGATTCGGGCTGCTCTGTGCAAAACTAACTGCACAGAGGAGGTAAGTATAACGTTTGTGTTTTTTTTGTGTTTTTTTTACAATCACTTTAAAAATGGGTCTAAAAATGTTTGAAACATTTTGTTTATGTACTTTTTCGAGCTCCAGGCAACACTATGCTCAGGTGTGACCAGGCACATTTAAAAACCCTGGGATTTTTGGTGTTTGGTGTGAGCACATAACATGAGCAAAAAGCTGTTGGGGGAACGTCTCAGTAGAGCGCTTCATAGAATTTAAAGTGGAACTTCACTTAATCAATATTGATTATTTGTAATCCTTATGCTGCTAGCATTAGTATATGAATAGTAAAGTATATCATATTTACTTGTTGAAGAAATAAATCTTTTTTTTTTTTTTTTTTTTTTTTAATTACCTCCTGGTTTCCATGCCCAGGCAAATGATTTCATATATCCCAAGTGTCTTCAGGAGGGAAGGAGGGGCTTGCTGAGCTAAGAACACCCTCCTGTCTGTATGCCTGAGCTAAAAGCAGATGGATTCCAAAATAGTAAATGCTACATGAATAACCTGCCCTTGCCCATGATAGCTGCAGCCAGCAATGCTAGGGAGGTGTTTTTCAAAGTGAATTCTCATAAAAAAAAAAAAAGCATGGGAGACATGGATGGATGAGAGAGAGAGAAAGGGAGAGAGAAAGGGAGAGAGAAAGGGAGAGAGAGAGAGAGTTTTTTTGCTTTACGTGGCTAGATAGATTAGTCTTAGAATGTGGCTGGCAGAATATTTGGAGTTAGTTAATTTTTGACTGAACTTCCACTTTTAAATCTTTATCTTTTTAATAAATTGCTTCATCTATTGACATTGCATTAAAAAGGCCAGAATCCATCCAAAGTCAAGGATTCTAATTTAGAATGATTATGCTTTGCATTCTGTATAACAAAAGATTTTACATGTGATTAAATGAAAACTAAAATGCTGTAAGAAATGATCTGCTGTATCCCAAATCAGAACGATAAAAGCTTTTGTGTTAAATTCTAGGGTTTACTAGCATTAATTTTGCCACAATAGAGATAATTATGCTTTAAACGCAAGGGAACATTATCTGGCCACTGCCTAGGAAATTTTTTGCAAATGGCTCAAATGAGTCTGTAAAATGCATTATTTTAAAATGAAAACTGACCTTTTCCCATGTGCTACGTTTAGCTGCACTTTAATCATGAGATTATTGGCATCAGTTAATAAAGAAGTATAATAAGTATAGAAGTTGGGCATTGACCCATAGTGCCCAACTAACTGCATTATCTAGCCAGGACTGTTGAAATATGCTTTATAACTGGCAAACTGAATTTGCGCTATCCCATTATTCTTGACCTGGTAAATTTGTATCGGTTCTCATTTATATCGGTTATATTAAAAGACTCTTTAACTGGCTTCTGAATTATGTATGTATTTGTACATCCCATCTGCTAATCCTTCTGGCAAAATATTTTATTTAGTATTTCTCTTGTGTTTTAATTTTCAGATGTGTAGAGCAGAAGACACAAATACTCCGCTAAACAGCAACCTATCACTACCTGTACACTTCAATATACAGCAAGACTGTGGACATTTTCTTGCCACCGTTCCTTCGAGTTTATTACGTCCACCAGATGCACCCAGGGGCTGTCCAAATAGTGATACGTCTCAGGCTTCCGCCACATCGAGTGAGGAAGACTGTGTGGTAGTCATTACTCGAGAAGTGCCTTATTGCACAGCTGCAGACTTTGTTCGGGAATCTGTGTCCAGCCATAAAACTCAGCCAGAAATTTATGAACGACAGGTTTGCCTTTTGTTACTACAACTCTGCAACGGTCTGGAGCACTTGAAGGAACATGCCATTATTCACCGAGACCTTTGCTTAGATAACTTGCTGCTAGCCCACTTTCAAACCACACCTGATAAGATTAAAGATGGCAAGTATATTCCAAGACTTATCGTCAGCAACTTTTCCAAAGCCAAGCAGAGACCTGGATCTGAAGACTCCAAAGTCAAAAAGGATAAAACCAGGCTGGCACCTGAGATCATGGCTGCCTCCCAGTACAAAAAGTTTGATGAGTTCCAGACAGGGATTCTTATTTATGAACTTCTCCACCAGTCCAACCCATTCGAGGTCCGCACAAGTCTTCATGAGCATGAGTATAGCCAGAAGGACTTGCCACCTCTTAAAAACCTATCCGTATATTCTCGTGGGCTACAGCATCTTGCACATTTGTTGTTAGAAGCTGATCCAATCAAACGTATACGCATTTCAGAAGCCAAGCGTGTCCTTCAGTGTCTGTTGTGGGGACCAAGGAAGGACTTGACTGACCAGCCATTTAGCCACGAGGAAGCTTTGCATTGTGCCCTTCAGAACTGGATTGATATGAAGAGAGCTCTCCTGATGATGAAATTTGCAGAGCGAGCTTTGGAACCAGAGCATAACATTTCACTGGAGGATTGGCTCTGCTGTCAGTACTTGGCATCTGCTGATCCATGCTACCTTTACAAAACACTGAAACTTATTAAACTTGTTACATAATGGAAACCAGATAACGGAATCCGTCTGCAATTTGGTTACAGCAAGGCTAACAGTGGGTTGTAGAACAATTCATTTTTGGCCTTGGAGTAGAATCTGTTTCTCTGCTTTATGTTGGGTATGATGCCATTACAAAGCTGTAGGGTCTCTTACTGTTTATTATGAGAAACATGCTGGGAATGTTCCATAAAGTATTTTGTTGGTGATGAATGACTTGTGTATCTGCTGGAGTAAAATGGAAAAAATAACAGATTACTAATATAAAAGTCAACCTATATGAGATTTATTGGTGACATTTCTAGATAATTTTGTGAATTTTCAGGAAGTTATTCGAAGTTAGGATAACTGAGAAATTCGGTAGGGGTTCTACACAAACCTGACCTACTGTCTAGTTTTTTTCATTGCAATCTCCTTCTATGTAACTGCTCCCCTGACTCGCATGCTTTTGGAAGGATGTTCATTTAGGCAATAGGCTGTAGCTACACATAAAGTCATAACACTGTTTAAAATAATTGCTTTGTTCGTTGAAAGTGTGGAAACATTTCTGTGTATTTTTTTGTGTAGATTAGTTTGTTTTTAGGCTCGGTTATCCTTTACAGCAGGGGTGTCAAACTAAATTTCATAGTGGGCCGCATTATGGTTGCCCTCAAAAGGGCCGGTTGTATCTGTAAGATTAGATGTCCAGAGCATCCCCTCCCCTTACAATAGATGTCAAGAGCCACACCACCATCAGACGTTGAGTCCCCCACTCTCCCTTACATCACAGTGCACCCCCCTTTCCTTATGCTGCTGGGAGAAGCTGGATCGATTGCTTGAAAGCAGAAAGTAAGGGTCTGAAGGAGGACCAGAGGAGGGCTGGAGCTCTCCTGCAGCTGCAGGAGAGGGGTAAGAGGGACATGAAATGGCCTGGAGGGCCGGATTCAGCCAGCCGGCCTTGTGTTTGATACCTGTGCTTTACAGTTTACACACATTAACAGTCATTGCATACCTCTTGGTAGCTGATACGCCTACTGTAGCACCATCCAGGGCACCTGCATTTGCCCTAGTAGTGGGATTAAGGCCTGCTTTTAGTTAAATAAATAAACCATAGAAGTTTTAACATATTATTCTATGATTTAACATCCAAATGTTTGCAATTTATGCAGGTGTTTGAATTGTCAGTTTGTTTTACATATTTCATATCTTTACTTTCTGCAACTGACATGTGCCAGATTCTTCAAACAGTATTTTAGAATAACCGTTTATTGGAAATGGCAAATGTTTGCACGTATATATTCATCCAACATTTATTGGTGTCCATTTTCATAAACCAAGGTAGCCCTCTTCTACAATGGCACTGTTTCTCTCTGGCTGGCTGTCTGACCTACACCACAGCTATACATAATTTTGGATAAGGACACATAAGACACTGGCTTAGTAGGCACTAAAATTATTTATTATCAGCCAAATCTTTTTACAATTTGTACTTTCCATGTATTTTGAGATTTATTCTTTTATATGCAAGTTGTTAATCTGTGCCTCTGTACCTTTACAGCTAACACTGTAGGTTTCGCTTAAGCATTTCTCATATTTTATTCATTGGGTGGTCATGTTGTATAAAGAAGGAAATACCACTAAAAAGTCCCTGTGAATGGCCTATAATTTTTGTTCAGATAATAGGAAAAAAAACTCTACCTTTTTTTTTTTATATATAAAAAAAATCCAAGTATTTGTAATTAGCGGCCTTTAAATACACCAATCAACGGAAAGGTAAGTATAAAAAAAGCCTAAAAAAAACTCTTGGCTGAAAGTGAACCTATAGCAACAGTCACTTTAAGTCACAAGTCCGCCATCTCTATATTTAATTTCTAGTGTATATTACATGGACTTTATTAATTTAGTGCATATCAATAGCAGGTCACCAGTTTGTTTCACAAATTTTCTCTTTAATTTATAAACAACTAATTTAAATCTGTTCTTTTCTACCCACAAATGTGATTGCTTTAAGGCTTATTTACACTTTGCCATAGAGGCGTGTTTCGTCAAAGTACGCTTTACGGCAGTGCACGTTAATGCACATTACATGCTTTGTCTTGTGTGGTGCCATTCTTTTGGAATGGCATCGTAACACACTAGGGTAACTTGAATTTGAATAGGCTACTTTAACGCAATGCTCAAGAACAGCGAAATGTAAATTGGCCCTTGAGGTGCTCACATTAGCCTAATATCTATATTGCTGTGAAATGTTTGTGGACTTGCATTTGAAATGGGTTGCCTCTTGACCTTTTCCCTAATTCTTTATGCTGGTGTTGGGCACATTTTAGCAGCTATATTTCCTGTATCTATAAACACTTGACAAATTTGCCACCAGCTGTACGAATGACCGTGTGAAATTAGATTTAGAGGCAACCTGTCAGGACAAATTTTCCATTCCCATTCAGTGCTGGAGACTGACGGAATTGTGAAAGCATTGCTAGTTCCAGAGCATGCATGTCACGGTGCTTGATAGGTATGCTCTGCCGCTGATTTGGCACAGTATTTGCTTTCCAGGCATTGGTTGGCAGCAGAACTGGCTGGAAGTCTCAGCTGTGATAAATCAGCATCCCAACAGATTCCCTTTAGTCGCTGTTATCAAGGTGGATACTGATCCTAGTAAATATGTATATATTCAAAAGTCTAAGTAGCCAGGATAGCTGCTTATCTTTACTTTTACCCAATAGGTATGTTTGCTAAAATTAGTGATCTAACTCACTTTTGTAGTTATGCAGATTATGTATATTATATTTGTACAACTGTTTGTTTTCTTGTAAATAAAATTATCTGTCAAGTTTTTGTCATGGGAGCCTAATCAAGTTGCAGTGCAATGGGTTGGTAGCTTCAAAGGCAATTAAAACTATCGTTTACAAATCACTTATATTTACACACCTTTTTTTTTTCATACTCGAGAAGGATGTTTAAAAATTAAATTTTTTGGCACTGTTTGAGTTTTGTACTTTTCATGTGCCAATTGTTCAAAAATAGAACTGAAAATAAACATGTTTTTGAAAACCGGAGCTTCTAGTTTTGTGCCGCTTGCTTTTTGTTTATGAGTCTTTTCATCGTTCACTTGTTTATACTGAGCCAGGACATTTTGTGAAATGATATCAAGCTGGACAAAATAAAATGGTAAACTGAAATTGGAATTTAAAGTTGAACGAAAGATGAAACTTTAATTTTTTTGGATAGAGTAGTAGAACGTTTATAACTCTTTTGCCATGTGTGTTCTATTGGGGAGAATTCCCTAAACTTCCTGTATCTTAGGCAAAACAGGAAATTAAAATCCATTTAAAATGAAGGAATCCCTGGTTGTCACCAGAACTAGTTTCCTCATTGACCGATTTTTTTTTTTTTTTTTTTTCACTTTCACTCTTAGTGATAACAGTAAACAGCTCAAATAAACAGGGTGACTCTCCGTACCGGGGCCACAGACTGCAATAAAAACTGACAGCTTTTCTATGGCACCTTTCACAAGGGGCGGACTCTGCCTACTCAGCAGGAAATCTATAAGCTAAGCAGGCAAGTGGCTGGTCTGTGTCCACTCCAGAGTGGACACAGACACAGCCTGCTGTCCCTATGGACAGTCGGATGTAAATGGACCACTTGCAGATCCTCCATCCATCTGTTTTTAGTGGATCCAATTGAATATTGGCGGGTGTAAACAGACACATGTTTGTTAATATCCTCCACTCCGTAGAGGATAATGGAGGGTCTGATCAAGTCCGCCAGTGTAAAAGGGGTCTAATCCCTCTCCACTCTACGTGAAACAATAAAAAGTTTTTCCCCTTTTTTAGTTCTACTTTTTTTAAGGGCTAAGGAGGCTTATGAAACCTATGTAAACCACTTGCTGACGCACTATAGCCAAATGATGGCTACAGCATGGCTGGACAGTTCTGGTAGGTCATCGGCTGATCACCGATTGGGGTAAAGAGCCAATCAACGGCTCTTTACCATGTGATCAGCAGTGTCTAATCACAAACACAATTAGGACAGTGCCATTGCCGGCAAATGCTGCCAATATTTCATGCAATTTGACATGTCAAATCGCACCAGTGTGAACCAGGGCTAAAGGTTTTTTTTTTTAACAATCGCTATTACTTACTTGATATAAGTCCATCTGTATCTGCTCAGTGTATAAACATGCAGGTTTAGCTGAAAACTGTTGTGCAAGTTTATGTTTACATTTTTAGTCTTTTATCTTTCTATTTTAGTGGTCTAATTCTCCAGCCTTTTTCACATCTATGGCTACTCTAAGTAAACATAGGGCTATGTAACAGATTGAGGTTGTTGAATGTTGGTGGAAAGCTCCAAAGTTGCCAACAAATTTGTCAGATTGGTATGGTCAATACATGCCAATCCGTGTAGTTATTCATACACTACCGCAGTACGAGCACATACTCAAAAAATAGGCTTGCCAAATAAAAATAGGGGAGAAAATGTGGGGGGGGGGTAGTTAATCACTCAGTTGTCCCCAGACTGTGACACAATAACTGACGCAAAAGTCCCTGTTGTCAGGCATTGCTAAGCTTTATTTATTCCATTACAGACTCTTCCAGAGCTTTCTTGTCAGTTTTAATCAGCTATTGTGGAAGAATTTTGGCTTGTGACAAATTATTTGTCCCCATCCTGTGGGAATTACGGCCTGTGAATAACACGGCAGGATGCTGAGATAGAAAGTTCTGGAAAGGAGGTTCCTGTGGGTGTTCTAGCCTTCCAGTCACAGCTGAATACATTTCCTTCCAGTTCATTGTACATGTGCAAATTCATTGAAAGTGCAGAAAGACAAGTCAGAACCTTTAGTGACATTCTCTGAAAACAGTGTTATTTTTCCTCCATGTCTTATGCTGCGTGTTACCTATAGGTTTCCATGGGACACATAGCACAACTATTAACCTTTTTGTGTCTTCCTTTTCCTAAACCCTCCTACACAAATTCCTGAATGAGTCACGGCTCAGAACAAACACCATGTACACAAGGTATTTTACAGTCTTCGGCAGTGGACGTCAGTCTGGTGTGATGAGATAGCATTGATTACTGGAAATAGAAGAAAGGGCTTGATTTATATCCTGTTACAGAAGCTAATAACTTTAATATTCATTGTTTTTTTTAACTGTACATTATCAGTTTCTTGTGCTGATGACTGTTAAATATAAACGTGCTACAAATAAGATTGTTAAAAACTGTTTTCACCTAATACCCCAGCAGTTAACCATAAATTTCTCCCTAGATCAGTGTCTCAAATCCTCAAGGCGCCCCAACGGGTCATGCTTTCAGGCTTTCCATTATTTTGCACAGGTGATTTGATCAGTTTCACTGCCTTAGTAATTACCACAGCTGTTTCACTTGAGGGAAATCCTGAAAACATTACCTGTTGGAGTTGCGAAACGCTTCCCTAGATATTCGATCTGTGCATCAAATAGTCAAGGTACAATGCTAAAACATATATTTGCACCAGAGTGCAAATCAACTTAAATCCTATTATTCATAAACCTTATAGGCGTAAACTCATTAATAAAAGCCACTTTCACACTGAGGTGCTTTACAGGCTTTTAGCTCTAAAAATTGTGCCTGTAAATCGCCTCTCAAGAAACACCAGTGTGAAAGCCCATGTGCTTTCACACTGGGGCAGTGCGCTTGCAGGACAGGGAAAAAAGTCCTGCAAGCAGCATTTTTGGGGCGGTGCGGGAGCAGTGTACACACCACTCTCAAAACGCCCTCCCCTTCAAAAATCAATGGGCAGCGCTGCCAAAGTGCTTCAGCAGCATTTTGTGGGCGCTTTTAACCCCTTGTTAACCCCTTCTTTGGGGTTAAAAGCACCTAGTTACCGCCGGTAAAGCGCCACTAAAACGACTAGCGCAGATCGATGGTAAGTGTGAAAGTGGCCAAAGTGAGATCAGTAAGTACATCTATTACGAAGTGCCAAAAAGTGTGTAAACGTGCCAATAATTCCAAATAAAGTGCTTTACAGCATCAAAATAAGATGCTTTCCTGAAGAACACAGTATTCACATACGGATTTTCTGAAAGTTGGTGTTTGCCGAGAACTAGACATTGTTGGAGACTGGGATGCGTGTCTTATGCTCCTGAAAGGCTGGATATATTTCAAGATTCGGTGATGAACCAGGGTGAAACGGAGTTGGAGGTTCCTCCTTTTAGCATCTTCTTTGCTTAGTGTAACGGTGACCAAACATGCTTCAATTTTATTATCTGATCAAATCGGTAACCATCCAAATAGCCATAACTTCCCTGCTGATCAATTTTATCTCGGCTTAAATTGGATTCCATCGATTAAGTTGATTTGTTAGGGCAGAAAATTGATTGTTTGGTAGCACTAAGATGATTTGGTCATAAACCTTTCTGGTGGAAACAGAGATTTAATTGATAACTTACAATTGTATCTTCTAACTATGCATTGAATTCCACTTTCCTGTGTGTGGCATATTGTTCGATTATCAAATTATTCCTATCAGGAGAGATTGATTGGAAAATAAATCGATCATTCATAAAAACATGTAAGGCCACCATTGCAAAGTGCAGAGCCATGAAATATTAGAAGGACTCTTGGTCTGTGTATATGCCAATCTTAAGTTGGGTACATACGGGCCAAATGTCGGGAGTAGAGCTGCACGATTAATCGTAAAAGAATCGTGATTCACCCCCCACGATCTCAAGCCTGGATTACAGTGATTTTTCAGTGCAGTCATAATGGGTGTCCCCAGGATGCTGGCATCGGTAGCCTGGATCATAGGGACCAAAGGAGAAGCCGTCAGAACCAGCGTGGAACGCAAATGGCGCCAATACTGACATCAGCAGAGAGTGTGATGTGGTGGATGGGCGGTAACACGTTTCTTTGTCAGAGACCCTGGGAAACACTGGACCATTGATCCAATGGCATGGCATGCTTTTTATAACACAAATGTGAGCTGCTTTATTTGTCTTTGCCCAATATGACTGCACTGCAGTGCACAGATATCCAGAAAGCCCATGACATCTCCATATAAATATAATTAATCTCAGTCCTCCCTATGTCACCATGCACCACCCACAGATCTACATTTTAAAATGGTTAATTTAAAAAAGAAAAATCTATATCAAAGTTAAACTCAACAAGAAAAAATATATATATCATTTTTTCTTGTTCAGTTTAAATTAGATATAGACTTCTTTACCGTGGTTCGGACGAATCAACACCCTAAAGATGGATACTCTACCCAAACTTCTATACCTCCTTCAAAGGGTCCCCATTACAGTCCCTAAGCCCTTCTTTAACTTTCTACGCTCAATCACCATTAGATTCCTGTGGAGCCGAGGGATGCCTAGGGTGAAATTCAATTTACTCACCCGCCCGAAACTGCAGGGTGGTGCTGGCATCCCTGACTTCGAGACATATTACAAGGCCACTCATATAGCGCGTGTCTTAGAATGATTCCCGCGTCCCTTTTTAAAGGCCTCTGTCGCCATAGAGCAGGATCTGGCCCACGTGGATCTTCGAGCACTTCTATGGGGTTACAGGACTGATTTAGCACGTATGCCCCCTCCCTCCCCGCTTACGCTAGCCTCTCTTAGACTATGGTATAACATGGGGGTTATGTTCCCTACTATCCTCTGATCCTTCCCCATTGTCCTCTCTATTTGACAATCCCGCCTTCCCTCAGGGTATCGGTATATCGACGTTAGGCCCCTTTAAAAGGTCTGAATGGCCACAGGCATGCTCTTTCGTCCATCCTACACAAGGGTCACCGGTGACACCGGATCGCACGAATGGCTCACTACACTACATTTATCCACATTCACAAAGCACTTACATTCCTCCTCCCAAATAAACCGTCCCAATACGGAGTTTGAACGGTTGTGCTCCCTTTCGGAGACCCCCAGACACCTTCTCTCGGCCATATATGGCCTCTTACAAGCATGCACGCATACCGAGCTACCCTCTTACACCAGGACGTGGTCTGCAGACTTGGGTGAGGACATCCTGCGACCGGATTGGCAGACTTCTTTTTATTTTACTCACAAGTCCACAATTTCCTGCTACTCACAGGAGAAGAACTACAAGATTTTGTCAAGATGGTACAGGGACCCCTCCACGTTGCACAAAATATTTCCGTACACCCCGGCAACCTGCTGGCGATGCTCTGCTGCTACGGGGACCTACCTTCATGTCTGGTGGGAATGTGAGAGGATCCGCCCCTTCTGGACTCAGGTATTCGAGTGTTACAACAAAATGTACGATGAATTACTGGTTCCCTCTCCTAAGATTGCTCTTCTCTCTATACTACTGGGATCAGTTACGTCACAGAAGCGAAATCTCCTCCGTTTCTTCATGTCCTCAGCGAGACAGCTCATACCTTCCTATTGGAAGTCGACCACAATCCCGCCCTTGTCACACTGGGTATCAATTATGAACGACACTATGAGAATGGAGGAGATGTTGGCTCTTGATAACGACACTTTTGATAATTATAAACTGCTGTGGCTCATCTGGCTCCGCTTCTCCTCCTCTGACACTCTGGCGAACATGTTGTCACCCCAGTCATGATCGCTTCTTTGTATTTCATTGCCCTGGGACAAGTTGGGTCTCCCGTTCCCCGCACACCCTATATTATCTCCTCCGACTGATCTATCAGCAACTCAAACTCTTTGCTCTGATCTCTCCCTAGCTTTCTTCTCTTTTTTCTTTCCTCTTCCCCCCTCTTCTTCCTTCTCTCTACCCCCTTCTTTTCCTACCTTCTAACACCCTAGATTCCTGATTTCCCATTTTCATTTCCGTTTTTGTCCTGTTTGTCATTTTTATTTTTATTTTTTATTTTTTTCTTCCCTTTTGGTCTTATTGTTCCCCTACTAGCAATCCTGGTTGCAATTCTGCCAACTACGATGGGGCCCTTGTGGTTGCATCTAATTGTTGTTTCATGTTGAAGTCATTACTGTTCTTATTGTGTTGCACGTTGGTAAGAGTCCTCTTTACCCCAGTGCACTTATGACTGTTCTTGGATTGTGACACCTCCTGTTGTTTGTTTCATTTGTTAAAATACCAAAAAATATATTTTCAACTCTAAACTAGATGTAGATTTTTTTTTTATTAACTATTTTAAAATGTAGATCTGTGGGTGGTGCATGGTGACATAGGGAGGACTGAGATTAATTATATATATATTATTAAATATATATGGGGAGTAGAAAATGGAGCCTGGTGCCTGGGCTGTTGTCAGCCCCAGTGACTAGCCTGAAGGGGCGCAACATTGCCACGCAGGTGTCCCAATGTTTTCTAATGCCATAGGCGTGGAGAGGCAGCATCATCAGTGCGCTGCGCAGTCTCGTAAGTGACGTTTTTGAGAATCGTAAGAGAATCGTGATCTTTATTCTAAGCAAAAGAATTGTGATTCTCATTTTTCCCAGAATCGTGCAGCTCTAGTCAGAAGACAACGGACGGTTAAAAAAAAAAAACAGCCGACATTCGGCCCGTGTTTATGTCGTCCTGTCCAACGGAAGCCAGCCAAGCTTGCTACAAAACCAGTATTCGATTGACTCCCTATCAGAACTCTCAGCCAATGGCAGATCTGATCAGAGTGTTCTGGTGGGGGGCCGTCACAGAGGTAGATCACTGAACTAACCTTGCATGGCTTCCTACAGTGTACTGAAAGCCTGACTTGCATTGTATCTCCCTGTGTTATTGACATCCGAATGTTACTTCTGTTGCCTTATTCTGTTGCATGGTTAGTACAGTGGCTCCGACCGGAGTTGACAGTTTTTTTTCAGTCAACCCACGGAGTTGAGCGAAAAAAATTGTGTACCTGGCTTTAAGCTCTCCATGCACATATATATTTTCTTCATCAACTCTAAACAATGAAGATGGAGGAATCTCCCCTGCCTGCTATTGTATTTTGAGAGCCGGCACCCACAGCTGTCAGAATACTTGAGCAATGCCTGCATCTGAGTGCCTGCAGGCTCTGATTGGCTGACAATTTCCCACCTGGCTCCTTCAACAAAAGCTGATTGAACAGCCAACATTTGATGAGCCAATAGGGGCATCCATGGCTTAAAATCGGGCTGGTTCAGCATGAATATGTTTTTTTGTTGAAAATGCTGCTAGTATGGAAAAATACTTTTTGAGCTGCCAGAATCCAATGATCTTCTAACATCCTATAGTGATCTGACAATGTTGTCTCTGCTCCATGGAAATTCTAAGAAGTGTTATCAGCCTTGCCTAAGCCTCTCCTTGCTAGACTACAGAACACCCCAAAGTTATAGAGCTGAGAGAACAGACACACTGTACGCTTTCATTTCCTGCAATCTAGTATGGTATAAACATTTATTTGCAATCAGTAAAGGCTGACTTGACAAGAGGCGGATGTAAATAAGACATTCATGCAAATACAGTAAGGTTAAAAAAAAAGACAAAGAGTTTTTTATGGCCGAAGACACTCTGTATGTTGACTTTGCTAAAAATGCTTTTCCCCAGGCTGTCAACATTTTTGTTGTTCTAATTGTATACGGAGCTGTAAATGCACAGCACAGTGTGCAGTCTTGGCATGATTTATGGTGAGTAGGAGACTGCAAGCCAGGGTGTAGCAAAGTAATTCAATAAAATCTTCGTGCAACGCTATAAATAATGCGTCAGATCAATTGGAAAAGACATAAATATCCGTAATGAAAAAAAAATTAACAAATTTTTGTTTACTAATATCACCTATAAAAAGCAGAGCAAATCTCCATGCAATAAAATGCAATTCCGTCTACAAAAAATGACGTAAACCAATAATGTACTGTGATTCACTATTTAAATAAAGTGCAATTAATAAACATGTCTCCGTGTAAATAAACAGTCTCTTATGGAAAATGGTACTTCAATAAAGTGCAATTCAAATCTCAATGTTTTGACTTATTTCTGTGAAAGTGCTCCAAAAAAGTGCAATATTAAATCTCTGTGTCTCTGCTCATTTGACCACAAGTGCTCCCCTCCTGTACACCTCACTCACCAGAGCTCCTTACCCCTTATTTTGGTAAGTGGGTCAAAAAACGCTTTAGGATATACAGTTGCAAGAAAAAGTATGTGAACCCCTTTGGAATGATATGGATTTCTGCACAAATTGGTCATAAAGTTTGATCTGATCTTCATCTAAGTCACAGCAATAGACAATCACAGTCTGCTTAAACTAATAACACACAAAGAATTAAATGTTACCATGTTGTTATTGAACACACCATGTAAACATTCACAGTGTAGGTGGAAAAAGTATGTGAACCCTTGGATTTAATAACTGGTTGAACCTCCTTTGTTAGCAATAACTTCAACCAAACGTTTCCTGTAGTTGCAGATCAGACGTGCACAACGGTCAGGAGTAATTCTTGACCATTCCTCTTTACAGAACTGTTTCAGTTCAGCAATATTCTTGGGATGTCTGGTGTGAATTGCTTTCTTGAGGTCATGCCACAGCATCTCAATCGGGTTGAGGTCAGGACTCTGACTGGGCCACTCCAGAAGGCATATTTACTTCTGTTTAAGCCATTCTGTTGTTGATTTACTTCTATGCTTTGGGTCGTTGTCCTGTTGCAACACCCATCTTCTGTTGAGCTTCAGCTGGTGGACAGATGGCCTTAAGTTCTCCTGCAAAATGTCTTGAGAAACTTGGGAATTCATTTTTCCTTCGATGATAGCAATCCATCCAGGCCCTGACGCAGCAAAGCCGCCCAAAACCATGATGCCCCCACCACCATACTTCACAGTTGAGATGAGGTTTTGATGTTCGTGTGCTGTGCCTCTTTTTCTCTACACATAGTGTTGTGTGTTTCTTTCAAACAACTCAACTTTGGTTTCATCTGTCCACAGAATATTTTGACAGTACTGCTGTGGAACATCCAGGTGCTCTTGTGCAAACTGTAAACATGCAACAATGTTTTTTTGGACAGCAGTGGCTTCCTCTGTGGTATCCTCACATGAAATCCATTCTTGTTTAGTGTTTTACATATCGTAGATTGGCTAACAGGGATGTTAGCAAATGCCAGAGACTTTTGTAAGTCTTTAGATTCTTCACCTCATTGAGCAGTCTGCGCTGTGCTCTTGCAGTCATCTTTAAAGGACGGCCACTCCTAGGGAGAGTAGCAGCAGTGCTAAACTTTTTCCATTTATAGACAATTTGTCTTACCGTGGACTGATGAACAGCAAGGCCTTTGGAGATACTTTTATAACCCTTTCCAGCTTTATGCAAGTCAACAATTCTTAATCGTAGGTCTTCTGAGAGCTCTTTTGTGCGAGGCATCATTCACATCAGGCAATGCTTCTTGTGAAAAGCAAACCCAGAACTGGTGTGTGTTTATTATAGGGCAGGGCAGCTGTAACCAACACCTCCAATCTCATCTCATTAATTGGACTCCAGTTGGCTGACACCTCACTCCAATTAGCTCTTGGAGATGTTATTAGTCTAGGGGTTCACATACTTTTTCCACCTGCACTGTGAATGTTTATATGGTGTGTTCAATAAAAACATGGTAACATTGAATTCTTTGTGTGTTATTAGTTTAAGCAGACTGTGATTGTCTATTGTTGTGACTTAGATGAATATCAGATCACATTTTATGACCAATTTGTGCAGAAATCCATATCATTCACATACTTTTTCTTGCAACAGTATCTCTCCCCCAATCCCTCTGTGTGGTTTGTTCTCCAGTTCCTTTCCAGATGTCCACCAACTGTAAAATTATCCTCTAGTAGTAAGTTGACTAAACCTAGGCAGTCAAAATAAATCAAACCCTAGCAGATTTGTTGGCATTTTTTAAAAGAATAACAGCAGCCTACTTATTTATATTCTAGTGTGACCCTTGCAATGCAGTCATTGGTAAATCTAAAGGAACTTGTACATATTGCAAGGTGTATGGCCATTCCAGGGCTAATGCTGATCTGAAGACAAGTTTTTCAGTTCAATATAAGGACAGACAAAGTAATTCAAATGGCATTGCTTCATGGGGCAGCATTGACTCCTGAATGATTTAAGGGATTTTCTAGAAGCTCTTTAATACTCGACATGAGGACTCCTATTGTATCCTTAGTAGCTTTGTGGACACTGGCCAAACCCCTAAATATTGCTTCCAAATCCTTGAACCCTCTTGAGATCCCTTCTTCTCCGTTTGTATATTGACTTAGTGTTGCTTTTTCTTTTCTTTGGATCAGCACCAACAAAGAGAAGACCAGATACTGTAAACTTTCCCATTGCTGTTGATCTACATTCTCTGGCACCAGTTCTCTGTAAACCACTATTGTAATAGTTAATACTGAGAATCTTGCACCATGATGGTTTGGATTGTGCAACAGTTTGTATGTGTTTAAGAACTCTATGCCAAAGCACCTTGCAATTCTCTTATCCTACGCCATTAATAACAGATTACTGATACTCATTACTGTATGCGACAGTGGTGGTCGTTATCTTTCTGTATACAGGCCTAGCTGAAAACAAAGAAAATCCAGTCCAGCTGAGCCCAATCTGACCATTGAAGAGAGATGCCAGGTGGGCATGGTTAATTAACCCTTTACTGTAAAATGTGATTACATACGATAGCTGGAGATTTGTACTGTAATACACTGTATAAGTGTATTAATACCGATTCATTTAGACTGGCATGTTTTTTGGAAGATTTGTATTTCCTTTCACAGTAAATCATTTGATTTCAAAAACACTTACTAGCATTTCTAGATTAGAATCTTGGGACAATGTATTTGAAATGTGACCCCAGATGTCTGCAAATAACATATCGTATCCGCAATCCTGCTATACTATGCCATTTTCTTTTACCAAGGCAATTATTATTATTTTTTGTTCAATGCAGCGTGCTGAACAAAAAACGGAACAGATCAGGAGGAGTCCCTGCACTAACAATTTGATGTTAGTACAGCAATCTACCCCGCTGGGCTATTGTGTTCTGACTGGGGGACTTCCCCCCCCCCCCGCCAGAACACATCGGTCAGCGTTCTCATCAATTGGCTGCCCATCAGCAGACCTTTTCCAGTCATGCCCCTTCGACAGAAGCCAGCCAAGCGGACCAGCTGCCGTACACACGATCCGAATTTCTCTCAATATTCAGTTTGTGTGGCCTTAATAGAGTTGCAAACAACACTTTCTATAAGAACAATTTTATTTGAAATGTGCATCCACTGTGCATGCAGAGGTTTAAACATTAGCTCATGGGAGTGACTATTCCAAGCTGAATTGGTAAGCAAAAATATAAACCTTTTAAAGAGGTTGACCCTGGGGAAACAAAAACAAAAAACCTGTAAGACAAAGGCATAATGAGCTAGTATACATCTCCAGCAGCGGCAGCACACCGATGAGATGGCTGCCATTTTCCCAGTGTTTCTTCCTCCGGCCACTGTGAGGCCGGAGGCGCGATTACATTACTCCTGCGAATGCGCACGGGAACTGCCGGTCACCGCACGGGCCCTGAAGAAACGGCACATGCGTATACAGTAAATATCTCCTATATGGTGCACATTTTGGAAATATTTACAATACCTTATTGTATAGGCTTACCTATAGGCACAAACAAACCAGGGAAGTTTACTTCCTTTTTAAGAAAGTCCTGAAATACATATGTAGGAAGGTTGTCCAGTCTAATGAGGACCTTCAAGGCCAAAGATAGCTGACATCCTTCAATATGTAGTGGGTTGTGAGGCATAGTGGGTGCAGAGATGGTGAAAGTCATTGGAGCGCCAGACACTTCTTGGATGTAAAAAATGTTTTATTTCTTTTGACAGTCCTTTTTGTATTTTTGGGGGAAGGAGGGTTAGGACCAGGACACCCTTAAGTAGTTATAGATTAAATTGTCAGACTCCAAGACTTCAATAGGAAGACAGTTGTGCAGGGAAAGGACCCAGCAAAGCACCACATCTGCACATGCAGGAACGCTGTCTCCTATGGTAACATTCCTTTAACAGTTCCTAATTCAAACGTAACAGTTCTTTCAGCTCCAATACAACTGCCTCTTGTAGTTCTTCAACACTGAGCTCCAGGTCTCTCATTAGTGCCTCTGATTCACTGACTATGAATCCCTTGAGCTCCTCCAAGGTTGCGGTGGTATCTCCCTCGAGCGTCACCCCTGCTTCTCTGCTGGATCCCTAGCTTGGCACTGCAGATACTTCTCAAGCTTCACCCCTGCTAACTGACGAGGTCCCTGGCTTGACTTACAAGGCTGGTCTGCAAGCATCTCCTCCCTGTATACTGGATTTTCTCTTTACACACGAGAATACCAGCCGGGCTCAACTTTGAATGGGATGTTTCCCATTACTATGATTAATTCAATCACCCATGTCCTGTGCTATATCCACTCTATCCAACTAGTTACACCCACTTATTCTTAATTTTGATTTTACCTTTAATTTACCATCTAGGTTGGTGATTAAGGGGGCGTGCCTTGATGTGCAGGAATTGACTATCGCGGTTACAAGTTCCTGAGTAGGTCCTGCCCGCGGGGTCTCTAATACGTGTATACCTTTTATGCACACCTAGCAATGACATAATACTCTGTTTTGCATATAGGCATTCAGTCTATTCCAACACCTCTTTCTTGGTGTGAGCTCATTTATGTGGCACAGTGTAGCACAAGCCCATCTATGTGACACTAGTGTGTGCGCGTAGTTATGTACCCACAAACATACAGTTTCCTTTACAATAACACTGGCTGTCGTAGTTGTACATGCATCTGTCATCCCCTAAGTGTGTCTATATATCCAGTATTTCACACATACATTCAATATTCTGGTTTCCGGCTTTATCTTTATTTTTATTTTCTCCTTTTTGCCTTTTCTATTTCCCTGATGGTTATACGCTTAGTGAGGGTCCTGCTTATCTCACATATTCGCTTTGTTACCCCTCTCTCTCCCTTTTTTTTCACAGTTTTGTGGATGGCTTTCGATGCATACACCAAGGCCATGAAGAACGGGACAGAGGCGTTCATTTATTTAAGCTATGATTAAACACTAAATGTAGTGTGAAACGCGTCAGCTGTTCAGTTTGCTGTGGCTTGTGGTGCTTTTCCTGTTTTTACAAATAAAGGCAACATTTTTTCAGAGTGTGGCTGTCCAAAAAATACTTCCTTTTGTTCTGCTACATGCATTGCCTGCACCTGTGGTTTCTGGGAGGAGGACTATCACAATTTGGATCTACCTGGAGTGGTAATTTTTATTTCCCTGCAAGCGTCTCCTCCACGGGTTGGGTCCCTGACTCGATCACCACCTGAAGTTTCCCGATTCTCCACCGTGCCCACTCAGTGAGAATATGGTTTCCGGTACTCTCTTCAGTTACTCACTTGGGTTCCTGGTAAAGGTGGTTGGTCCCTTTTGTGGTGACAGATTCCCTTTTACCTCCGACCACTGACAGGTTCTCTGGCTGACAGAACCGTCACTTTTGGTTGGACTGTAAGCCGCAGTCCCAGCCCTGGGCTCTTACTTCTGGATACGCCCTCACACAGCCTGGCAGCCAGATGCCCCCGGGATAGGCCCAATCTCTGGCCTAGCAGCCCAGGGCGTACGACACACATTCACCCAGACAGCCGTCCAGGTGGCACAGAACACAGATCACCTGACCTCCCCCGAATATATAGGTTCTCCCAGCAGTCCAGGGGATTCAAGAAAACCCCTGCTCATTGGCTGAGATACCCCATATACTCATAACCTGACCTTGGGTTGCCCTTCTCATATCTACTACCACCAAGTACCCGGCCACCTAGTGGCAACAAGGCCAAACTAAGGGAGAAGTCAATGGATCTCTATTAATCGACCAAAATGACTACACAGGGTGCTACACATACTAGTAGCTCTACTTGTCAATTAGGTTATGCAGAAGTATGATCTGGTTACATTTCATAATTTTGCATTTTCTTCTTTTTGAAATTCTGTATTTCTTTTTGACTGGTGTTCATCTGCCCCAGTGTCTAGAGCAGTGGAATGCATACAACACATACTTGTATCATAGTTGCCAACATTTGAAGATATATAGGAGGAACACTTTTGATTACAGATGCCTGCTGGGCAAATGTGGGTGTATTGACATTGCCTGTTGAACTTGCCGTTGAGCATAATGGGGCTGTGAAACAGTATTTCAGTGCAAAATTCCCATTTGGCTGGAAAAAAACACATTCAGGAGTTCAGCAGTATCACAAGTTGCACTAACAGTTGGAGTGTCTTAAATGGGCAATAAATACCAGAAGTGTATGTTAAGTAGGGATGAGCTTCGTATTCGAGTCAAACTCATGTTCGACTTGAACATCGTATGTTCGATCGTTCGTGGAATTACCAAGGTGGCTTTGGCCAATTATGGCTCAGGGAGTTTAGTACACGCCCCACACTATAAAAGGTCGCCTGCAGGTCGGCCTTGTGTAGTGTGTTGCGGTGGTTAAAAGAGAGAAGACAGAGAGAGAGAGTAATTTTTAGTAGGTAGATAGAGCAGGCAGGCAGGCTAGTCAGTTAAAGTTACAGGCCCGGATTCAGAGACTCTGAGTGGCGGGGTCGTATCTATGCAACTGATTCGTAGAATCAGTTACGCATAGATTTCCCTAAGATCCGACCGGCGTAAGTCTCTTACACCGTCGTATCTTAGGCTGCATATTTACGCTGGCTGCTAGGTGGCGCTTCCGTAGATTTACGCGAGGAATATGCAAATTAGGTAGATACGCCGATTTAGAAACGTACGTCCGCCCGGCGCATTTTTTTACGTTGTTTGCGTAAGGCTTTTTCCAGCGTAAAGTTACCCCTCATAAAGCAGGGGTAAGTCATGTTAAGTATGGAAGTCGGAAATACACGAACAGCGTCGTATTTTACGTCGTTTACGTAAGTCATTCGCAAATAGGGCTGTACGTAAGTTACGTTCATTCGAAAGCATTGACAGTTTGCGGCGTAATTTGGAGCATGCGCACTTGGAAACGTTCACGGACGGCGCATGCGTAAAAAACTTCAAATACGTGGGGTCACAATTAATTTAAATAAAACACGCCCACATCATCCACATTTGAATTAGGCGGGCTTACGCCGACACATTTACACTACGCCGCCATAACTTACGGCGCAAGTTCTTTCTGAATACGGAACTTGCGCCCTAAGTTACGGTGGCGTAATGTATCTGGATACGTTACGCCCGCCGATAGATACACTATTGTATCTGAATCCGGACCACAGTGTGTAGAGGATATATATGCATCCCAGGTGTTGTATATATATTTATACGCTGTATAGTTTAGCTAGATCAGCTTTTCCTAATTTACTGACAGGCAGGTGATTGTGCTAGCTGCAGTATTCTCACATGGTGTATTGCCTGTGTCCTCTGCAGTGTGCACCATAAAGCTACGTAGTGTGTGTACTGCCTTTGTCCTCTGCAGTTTGCATCTAAAGCTATGTAGTGTGTACTGCCCGTGTCCTCTGCAGTGTACACCTAAAGCTACATTGTGTGTACTGCCCATGTCTTCTGCAGTGTGCACCTAAAGCTACGTGATGTGTGTACTGCCTGTGTCCTCTGCAGTGTGCACCTAAAGCTACGTGGTGTGTGTACTGCCCGTGTCCTCTGCAGTGTGCACCTAAAGCTACGTGGTGTGTACTGCCTGTGTCCTCTGCAGTGTGCACCTAAAGCTACGTGGTGTGTGTACTGTCTGTGTCCTCTGCAGTGTGCACCTAAAGCTACGTGGTGTGTGTACTGCCTTGTCCTCTACAGTGTGCACCTAAAGCTACGTGGTGTGTGTACTGTCTGTGCTATTTTTCTCAATGATTTTCATCCATATTGCAGGGACCAGACATTACATTAAAGCCGCAAGCAGTTTTAAATTACTTTTTTCTTATAGTAATCTCATTTTGTGCAGGGACAGTTCTAAACACGTGCCACTTCACAGGCATACTATAGACACCCAGCAGGTACGATATTTAAAGGAATTTTTCATTTTTTTTATTTTTATTTAAGCATCATTAAAATCACTGCTCCAGAAAAAACGACCGTTTTTAAAACTTTTTTTCCATTGATACATGTTCCCTGGGGCAAGACCCGGGTTCTCAAAGACGTTTTACGACAATAACTTGCATATTAGGCTTTAAAATGAGCACTTTTGAATTTGAACGTTCAAATCCCATAGGCGTCAATGGGGTTCTAAATGTTTGCGCGAACGGTCGGTCCGTTCGAAGGTTCTGGTGCGAAACCGAATGGGGGGGTGTTCGGCTCATCCCTAATGTTAAGTACAGAGTGCAGGGTTCAGGTGTGCACTACATATAGAGTGCAGGGTTCAAATATGCATTACATACAGAGTGCAGGGTTCGGGGGTGCGCTGCATACAAAGTGCAGGGTTAATGGGTGCCCCCTTTTCCCCCAAATTTATCCCTCCCCAGTACAGTGCTCTACTCCCACCCCCAAATCCCCAACCCTGACAATACTTGATAGAAAACTGTGGCTACAAAAAAGCTGGATAGGGTGCACAGGTGGAGAGTGTAGCTCCTCATAATTTATTAAACATTTGCAAAAATGGGTAAAACGGCATCAAAAACTCCCGTGTCTCTCCTCTCGAAAACTCTCCCCAATCCTCACCAACACATCCCTACAATATAAACTCATGTACCCAAACTTCTCAGCCACTTGTTTTACCCATTTATACAAACGTTTAACCACTTAAGGACCACCTCCTGCAGATATACGTCGGCAGAATGTCACGGCTGGGCACAGGCACGTACCTGTACGTCCCCTTTAAGTGCCGGTCGCGGGCGCGCGGAAACCTGCGGACCCGATCGCCGCTGGAGTCCCACGATCGGCCCCCGGAGCTGAAGAACGGGGAGAGGTGTGTGTAAACACACCTTCCCCATTCTTCACAGTGGCAGCTTCATTGATCGTGTGTTCCCTGATATAGGGAAACACGATCAATGACGTCACACATCCAGCCCCGCCCCCCAACATATGAGGTCACACATAACCCCTACAGCGCCCCCTAGTGGTTAACTCCTAACTGCAATTGTCATTTTCACAGTGAACAATGCATTTTTATAGCATTTCTTGCTGTGAAAATGCCAATGGTCCCAAAAATGTGTCAAAATTGTCCGATGTGTCCGCCATAATGTCGCAGTCACGAAAAAAATCGCTGATCGCCGCCATTAGTAGTAAAAAAAAATTATTAATAAAAATGCCATAAAACTATCCCCTGTTTTGTAAACGCTATACATTTTGCGCAAACCAATCGTTAAACGCTTATTGCGATTTTTTTACCAAAAATATGTAGAAGAATACGTATCGGCCTAAACTGAGGAAAAAATATTTTTTCAAAATTGTCGCTCTATTTTTGTTTATAGCGCAAAAAATAAAAACCGCAGAGGTGATCAAATACCACCAATAGAAAGCTCTATTTGTGGGAAAAAAAGGACGCCAATTTTGTTTAAGAAACGCATCGCATGGCCGCGCAATTGTCAGTTAAAGCATCGGTTCAAAACCCGCGCATACTACTTTTGGTCCTACATTGATCCTACTTCAGCCCATTGAATGTCATTGAAGTCGGACCAAAGTAGGATGGATGTAGGACCAATGTAGGATAAATGTAGGACCAATGTAGCAGAGCAAAGTAGGATGAAAGTAGTGTAGTAGTGTGAACCCAGCCTGAGTGACCATTTAACCATCTGCTTCCGAAACATGTTGGACATTATCCACCTCGTTATGTTTTGACCTACCTGTCAGCATTCTGGGTGTGGATTTCTATATATCGGTGAATCCATTTTGTATGTCAATTCTTTTGTTTTTAATGGAATTTTGTATATTGTAATTATTATGATCCATGTTAAATTAACTTTTTTACTTTTATATACCTTTTGCCAATTCCTTTCAATTGCTACAATCCGCACCATCCCAGGGGCCTTTTTCTCCTATAAATTTTCAAATTTCACCGGGATGCGATTGTGAGTTCTTGGAATTGTACAACAACTGATCTGGCTTCATTCTTCCTTTTCGGAAAGTTTGGTTGAGAGCACAACTAATGTAGCAGTTAGCATTTTTGGCATGCCATGAGTGTAAAGCCTCGAACACACGATCAGTCCATCCGATAAGAACGGTCTGAAGGACCGTTGTCATAGGTTAACCGATGAAGCTGACTGATGGTCCGCCCACACACCATCGGTTAAATAACCGATCGTGTCAGAACGCGGTGACGTAAAACACAACGACGTGCTGAAAAAAATGAAGTTCAATGTTTCCAAGCATGCGTCGACTTGATTCTGAGCATGCGTGGATTTTTAACCGATGGTCGTGCCTACTAACGATCGGTTTTGACCTATCGGTTAGCAATCCATCAGTTAAATTTAAAGCAAGTTGGCTTTTTTTTAACTGATGGTTAAATAGCCTATGGGGCCCACACACGTTCGGTTTTGACCGATGAAAACGGTCCATCAGACCGTTGTCCTCTGGTTAACCTATTGTGTGTACGAGGCCTAACTGTTTTTTGAAACTGTTAAATTGATGGGTTTACTTCCACTTTAAAACATATTAAAAATAAACTCTACATCAGAAACTCTACATCAGATCTCATTTCACCACTCTTCTCTGGTGTAGAGGACAGGGGTCATGAGATAAGCAGGATTGTCTGTAACAATTACTTGCCAGCTGACAGCATCTTCCATTTATCCTTGGTGTGGCTGCAGAAGAAGCTTTATTAGGCCCTTTTCACACAGGTGACAAGGGGGCGATAAAAAAGGCAGTTGATGCATGGTGGCCGGAGGGATTTGTACATATGCTGCAGCAATCTATCACTGCACCACTTTCAAACTTGCTTATTCTAGTCAATTGGACTGCACTGCAACTGCAAACCACACACTTGGCTTGCAGTTGTGGTATAGTATTCCCATGCAAAATCCCTGTTCAGCTTAAAAAATTGATAAATAAAACAGGCATTTAGGGGATTGCGGTATTGCCTCCTGGAAGCCTACAGACCTCCTCACAGCCACCTTTGAAACACAATCCTCTGCAGATTGCTTTTTGGCAGAGGATGGTGAACTATGCCACCAGTGTGAAAAAGGTCTTACTCTCACATGCATTCAATGGAGAGGGTATGTGGTGGGTTAATGGCATCTGAAGGACATAGGTTTTTACTTATGAATGGCAGCCATTGGAAGCATTCCTGGGTCTTGTGTGACAGTCCATTAAACAATTAGCAAAATCCCGGGACTGTCCCACAGGCTCCGGGACACTTGGCAACTATGACTTATACCCATCTCGCAATATTAACAAACATTCTATGCTTATTACCTCATCATCTGCTCTATGTTTCTATGTCTCCTTCTATCTCACTATTTTTATATATTTTGTTTTATTCTCAGAGATTGGTCTTTATGACAGTGGTAAGCCTACAAACATAACTGAGAATAAACTGATTAGCACAAACCAGTACTGGACGTAAACACCACCCCATCATAAATAAACCATCTTAACTCATTGTTATGTACACAGTCAAACTTTGTTAAACTCAGTGAAGCAAAAATGTTTATATACTGGCGCCACTACTGGCTCTGCAAAGAACAGGAAAGTGTAAGATGTGTACACAGATCACAGTGAACTGTGCAGTTTTATTAGAGTAAGGTTCATTTAAAGGGAATGTGAACTAAAAAACGTTCTCATAAGTGAGTTAGCCTAGGTACTTCTTTGCCTCTAGAATCATAGCTGTATATCTACAGTGTGAGATCCAAGGTACTGTTGTCTCTTCATGATAGTCTCACAAGATGTGGATTTTCCTTGCTGGAGGCTCTGACATGAGGAAGCAAAGCCCACCTCTGCTAAAATGGTTACTCCCACAAAGCGACACAGTGCAGATGGAAAGTAACTAGGAAATGATTACAGACCATAATCACGACTAGTACTTTGCCCTCTGCCTACCTTTTATGGGCACAGCTCACCGAATGTTTTTGTCCTCTCACTACTTTGTATGCATGCACCTCTTGGATTTTTTTTTCTTCCCCTAGTCTGTTATTGGCCAGTGAAAAGAGAAGCAGCACAAAAAATATTATGTATTCAACAAAACTGTTAAAACTCTTGAAGACACTATGTGGACTAGAAGAGTAGGTGCCCTGGGAGATAGTCCTCCAATGTCAGTCCTTACCCCAGAATTTCCACATATTCTTGGTGGTGAACAAAATTCAAGAACCTGAATCTGAGGACACATGTATACGCGTATGCCAGATGCAGGTATTGGGGGGGGGAATAGTACCATTTTGCGCAAGTATTTACTGACCATTACACAGGAACCTTTGTGTAGTAGGATTAGTAAAATGTTTCCATCCTTGTGAACGTTGCTTAAGGCTAATAACCATAAATTGCAAGGTTTTGCATATGCGTGTATATTTTATATCTTTTAAACGTTATATACATACACACATATATACAGGACATACATGTACACAAAGAACAGAATGTATGTATGCATATATTGTATATGTATGTTACCCATTATTTTCTGTGTTAAACTTATGTCACATTTACATTTATATTGTATTGTTGTAGAGCTTAATCTGGCCCCCAAACGCTGTTTTCTAGTGCAAACCGATAAATGAATTTGGACTCTTCTTTTATTTGGACTGGCGCTCCTTCCATTGGCATATGGATTTTTTTGGTTACCTGCTGGGTAAACACAGGAGGGTAGCCCTGTCTGTTGTGAGCAGCCTAATGCCCTGTACACACGAGCGGAATTTCCGTCGGAAAAAAGTTGGATGGAATTCCGCTCAAGCTTGGCTTGCATACACACGGTCACACAAAGGTTCTCTGAAATTTTGAGCGTTAAGAACGCGGTGACGTACAACACTACGATGAGGCGAGAAAAATAAGTTCAATGCTTCTGAGAATGCGTCAAATTGTTTCCAAGCATGCATGTTTTTTCCCATCGGAATTCCATACAGACGAACGTATTTACTGAGGAGTTTTTTCCGTCTGAAAAATTGAGAACCTGCTCTCTATCTAAGTCCGTTGAAAATTCAGACAGAAAAAGTCAGATGGGGCATACACACGGTCGTAATTACAATGAAAAGGTCCCATCGGACTTTTTCCAATGGAAATTCCGACCGTGTGTACGTGGCATAACCTGGGCAAGTGAGCTCTCCGAATGTTTTTGTCCTCTCACTACTTTGTATGAATGCATCTCATGGATTTTTTTCTTCTTCCCGTAGTCTGTTATTGGCCAGTGAAAAGAGAAGCAGCACAACAAATAGCTAATCTCTCTGTCATCCTGCTCTTTTCTCCACTCAGCTACTCTTTTGTATTACAGCACAAAAGATTGGCTCCTTGTGCTGGTTCTTCTTCCCCCAGTTTGCATTCTTCTGTAAGGGAACGACAAGAGCCTGATACTAACCCAATTTCTTATTGTATCCACCTAACAGCGATCAATAGGTTATCTAGGCAAGAACAAGAAGATGTTCCACCAGATGATTTAGTGGACATTAGAAAAATAATAATGCCAATGTTATTACTGGTGTAGAAATAGTACTATTGGTTGAAAAGTGGTCATTCTACTACTAAGCCATATTCAACTGCACTGTAAGCATTCCCATTGTCCAGTGGCCTCCTGCCTTGGACTTCTTGACATTTGACCCAACTATAATGCAGCAATCACTTCTCAAACTGTGAGTAAAAACATCTTAAAACAATTAAGTCTTGCAGAACAAAGAGCGCCAATGTTTTCTTTGTACGGGTACAATAACTGTCATGGGTATGTCCTAATAATTAAAAGGCATGTGGTAATCACTCATGTTCATTTAGAAGGTTAGACAAAACAATCTTTCATACATTAATTCCTTTCTGCTTTAGTAAACTAAGTATGTTAACTAATCAGTGATTCTTATTATTTAATTGCTGAAGCCTGTTTATTGCTCCGATGACAGTGAAGAAATTTGTTTGTTTTTTTACCGTATGTCTTTATTAGAGTTTCAGAAAGGTACATACATGTTATAGCCATAAGTATAATAACAGAAACAGATTTTCCGACTAGATACAAGCTCTTTTAACGAGCAACACCGTGATAAATGTAAACAGTAATGCCGCGTACACACAACCGTTTTTCGGGTTGTAAAAAAATATGTTTTTTTTAAATGTCAATAAAAACTATCGTGTGTGGGCTGCAGAGCATTTTTCACGATGTAAAAAATGGCCATTACAAATTTCGAACATGCTCTAATTTTTCAGGACGTTTTCAAGGTTGTCGTTTTTAACGTCGTAAAAAATGGTCGTGTGTGGGCTTTAACGACGTAAAAAAAAACGCGGATGCTCAGAAGCAAGTTATGAGACAGGAGCGCTCTTTCTGGTAAAACTAGCGTTCGTAATGGAGTAAGCACATTCATCGCGCTGTAACAGACAGAAAAGCGCGAATCGTCATTTACTAACAAAAAATCAGCAAAAGCTGCCCAAAGGGTGGCGCCATCCGAATGGAACTTCCCCTTTATAGTGCCGTCGTACGTGTTGTACGTCACCGCGCTTTGCTAGAGCATTTTTTTTTCACGATCGTGTGTAGGCAAGGCCGTTTTAACGATCGGGTTGAAAAAAACGTTGTTTTTACTAGACCATTAAAAATGTCATTTTGTACAACCCGAAAAGCGGTCGTGTGTATGCGGCATAAGATTTTAAAGAGGTTGGGTGAAGTAAAGGTAGTCGAGTAGGAGAGGTTCTAAATGGAGAAGAGGTGGGGAGGGGGGGGGGTTTAAGGTATAGGGGGAGAAGGAAGGGGGAGGAGAAAGAAGGGCACCAGTGGACCTGAGATAAGACATTGGCCCAGATTCAAGAAGCAATTGCGCCTGTGTAACCATAGGTTACACGGCGCAATTGCTTACTTGCTCCGGTGTAACGAGTGCTCCTGATTCAGGAACCTCGTTACACCGACTGCAGCCTAAAATCTGCGCGGCATAAGGCTCTTAAGCCACGCAGATTGTAGGCTGCATTCTTGCGTGGGCCGCTAGGGGGCGCTCCCATTGTGATCAGCGTGTAGTATGCAAATTGCTTTCACAAATTGATTCACAAACTTGCGCGGGCCCTGCGCAAGCCAGGTACAGAGTTTCCGTACGGCAACTTTAGCGCAAGGCTGCCCCTTCTAATAGTAGGGGCAGCCAATGCTAAAGTATAGCCGCCGCTCCCGCGACGTGAAATTTGAATTTCACATCGTTTGCGTAAGTGATTCGTGAATGGCGCTGGACGCCATTCACGTTCACTTTGAAGCAAATGACATCCTTGCAACGTCATTTGCCGCAATGCACGTTGGGAAAGTTTCCCGACGGAGCATGCGCTGTACGCTCGGCGCGGGAGCGCGCCTAATTTAAATGATTCCCGCCCCCGGCGGGATCATTTACATTGCGCGCGCTTACGCCGGGCAATTTTGCCGGCGCGCCCTCGCAATTTACGGAGCTACTGCTCCGTGAATCGAGGGCAGCGAAAAAAAATTTGCGGGGGCGCAGGGCAAAATCGTTGCCCTGCTCCCCCGCAAATATCGCGCAAATGTACCTGAATCTGGGCCATAGACGTTCAATGGGTATTTTATATTGGAGTCGTTACCATATACTTGAACAGTACATTTTGGATGTTGTAAGTTGTAACCAAAGTGACCACATAGCCTTAAATTTCTCCAAGTGCAAGTTTTTCCTAGCTACTATTCTTTCCATTTCACGCTGGAAGTTGAGATCAGCGATAGTGTTCCATAAATCTTCCATCTTCCATAAAGTGAAAGATGATAATGTGAGTTTTGGATGCAGAATTTAACTCAATAGAGTACCTGCATTCTGCTGACCAAATGACTACCTGCATTCTGCTGACCCAATAAAGCAGTAATGCCGCATACACACGATCGTTTTTCGGGATGTAAAAAATGTTTTTTTTTTTTTAATGTCATTAAAAACGATAGTGTGGGCTCCAGAGCATTTTTCACGACATAAAAAATGGCCATTAAAAATTTAGAACATGCTCTAAATTTTCACGTTGTTTTTAACGTTGTTCCTTCCTTTTAGATTGAAACATCTAACAAGCATGAAAAAGGAATTGGATTTGCTGCAGCTTCCCACCAAGCTGATCAGGGGCCTTGCCCAGTATCTTAACAAGATAGGGTACATATAAACTGTGCTTCCCTCACCGGTGGTATCACTCCACAACAACATCTCCACAGGTGGTATCAGATCAGATGCCTCCCAGTTGTCCTTTGCCAGCTCCCCACAGACGGGCTCTACCCCAATGGCTTTGGGAGAACCCATCCACCACTCACTCTCAGCATAAGGCACAGATGCAGGGGAACCTAGGTGTACTGTCTTCCTGTAAGAGAAGTCCGGCTAACAGACGTGCATCTGCGCACAAGCACGGACACACCAGTGTGTGTACAAAGAGGGACTTGTATTGTTGCATGCGTGGGCACGCACGGGTGCACGCCAATACCAGAGTGCCAATGCGCGTGCGTGCACATGCACGTATGGGCGCCAAGTAAGCCTATTTAAACTGAATCCTGACACATGAACATTGCTGAGTGTTTTTTCAGCTAGTGCCTGTTTACCTGATCTGTTCCAGCTTCCTGTGTTTTGACTCGGCTTCACCTGAACCTGCTCCTTGATCTCCACCTGCCTACCTGATCCCGGCTTGTGTTTGACTCCGCTTCTGTCTGATGTTCCTGTACCGTGTTGCCTGTCTGTGTACTGGACCCGGCCTGTGTTCCGTCTCTGCCTCTGCCTCTCGTCTCGGTACCTACTCTGTCCAGCTGTTGATGACCCCCTGGCTTACGTCCCGGCCACGCATCCATCTTTTGACCCAGCGATACAGAGCTTGCCCAGTGCTCTTCAGCCACCTGGTTCCTGCCAAGGCCCAGCCAGTGCCATCCACAGCATCTGCCCTCGTGCCACTCTGTGTCTTTCACTCCCTGTCATCACTACCAGGGGTGTTGGACAGGAGGTGCAAGAGAAGCCCTCTCTCCAGCTCGATCTTCAGGTCAGGGGTAGCCAGTTCTCACCCACCTTCTGTTCAGGGCCCCACCCACACCAGTCTATAAAGGGCACAGTACTCTACTTTTTTACTTTTGGATATTCAAATACTTTAACATGTGCTTTGTATTCAGGTATCCACAGCAATTGTGGCTGCCTGGATACACAAAAATTTAAGCTGCTCAGATGATTTTTAAATCAACTTTTGAACCAGGTGGTGCTGACAGGACCACCCACAACTCAATTCAGCAAGAATCGACTAAAATTCAAGCTGTGCATGGCTAGTATGATCTCTGCCCCCCCCCCCCCCCCCCTGCATCCTTCATCCCCAACAAATAGCCATTTAGACAAAAGCAAAACAAAGCCCCTTTTATTTACCTAAATCTGTGGCATTGTGCCATGCCAGGTCTCACGTCTTCTCTCTTCCTCACTTATTCGGGAACCCAAGATGCTGCCTGGTTGATATGAACACTTCCTATTGGCTGTCTAACAGCTCGGTCAGGTCCCGAAGACTGCAGTAGCATGATCACAGTGTAGTGCCCATTTACTCACCATGCTCAGATGCTGGTGGAGATTCCTTTAACTCACAACTCATTTGGTTCATTGACATGGCCAGAGAAGATAAGTTCCTTGGTTTCCCCTCTCAGCAGCTCAGAGAAGTCATACCTGAAAAGGTAAGGGCAACTGGGCAAATAATCTGCAGCCAGGTGAAAGGCTCTCCAGTATCACAGCCAGCATGTGAGCAGTCAGGCCAGAGCTTAATAGCATGCAGGTTGGACTTCATGGGCTTGTGTCTTTTTTCAACCTCACCTACTATGTAACTATGCAGCTTCTCTGGAACACCCAGCTACTGCAGAGTGCCTCTCCCTAATTGCTAGCCCTCAGCTGTTTGCCTGTATTTTTCAAATCTACCTTGGACATCACTGAGATGAATGATGTTTATAAGTATAATCACATGTAGCTGTTTGTGTTCTGAACTGTTTTTCTGAAGTAGTGATCCTCAGTTAGATTTATAAGAAGAGGGGGAGGGGGGAGGCGCCAATTGAAATAATCCTACTGTGATTTAAAATGTCAGTGTAGTGTATACACTTACAGGTTCACTGGATGATGATGTCCGTCGGAAAATTAGGTATCCTGGGGGATGTTGATGCTGCTCTGCGGGCTCTGGTAAGGTTTTCCCTCGTCCGTATAGGTGTAAAGATGTTGAATATGTTCACAGGATTCTCTGCGGTGTCCAACTGACAGGAAGCTATACGCTGACCAGTCTGTTACCCCCCGAGACCCTAGCCTGTGAATTCCCCACTCTATGTTTGATTGCCCTCCCTGCCGGTGACGTCACTGCCGCTTCCGCGTTCCAGACTGGTCAGCGTAGAGCTTCCTGTCAGTTGGACACCACAGAGAAGCCTGTGAACAAATTCAATATTTTTACACCTATACGGCCGAGGGAAAACTTTACCAGAGCCCGCAGAGCAGCATCAACATACCCCAGGATATCTCCATTCCCGATGGACATCATCATCCAGTGAACCTGTAAGTGTATACACTACACTGACATTTTAAATAACAGTAGGATTATTTCAGTTAGCGCCTCGCCTCTCCACCTCTTCTTATACTTCTTGCTGACAGAGGTAATGGACACACTCTGAGGATGGCTGCCTCCTTTTTGCTTTTAATATACTGACTAACTTAGATGTGCCATCAGAGCCACTATTACATTTTTTACAAAGGCATCACATCACTTGGAGCGCCGGAATCCCCTCCTCTCTATGAACTCTCATCCTAGATTGGCTGTTGTTATAGAGTCTTCTAGATACTATACTATGCAGCCATGTTACCCTGACTGAGGCACAGAGACATTGCTGTGAAGAGTCCAGGTTTGTGCAGCTTTCATAATCTATTTTGAATTATTCTGTAATGTTGTAAGGTACCTGTAAAAGGTAGTGTCCGAAGTGGAAGTAGTGTGCTTGAGATCCAGGCAAAGCGTCGTCAGGCAAATAGTTCACAATCAAAATCCGGAGAAGAGTCAGGCAGGCTAAGGTCATTCACGATCTGGCGGCAAGGTACAAAATCAGCAGGCTGTAGAATAGTCGGGATATCAGGCAGGAGTTCAATACAAGGAAGATCACTGAAGTCAAAACACCCAGGGAAGAAATCCAAATAAACGGGCACTGAGTGATGACCTCACTTCCTATTTAAAGGCTGTCCAGATTGAGAATTGTCCACAGCTGGCAGCAGGTGGAGCTAGAGAGTATGATGTAGTGTTGAACACAGTAAGGACATTCCCAAAGTCTAGATCTCTTCTGTAGCACAACAGGTAAGGCTTTGGTTTAAGAGACCAGGAAGATCCCGGTTCGAATACAACCCGGGTCATGACAGGGCCCCCTCCCCAATGGACCCCTCCGGGGGCCTAGCGGGGCTTAGTGGGAAACGAGGTATGGAAGTCTCGTATAAGAGAAGGGGCATGCAGATCTTTGGCTGGAACCCAGGAGCGGTCTGTGACAGGATACCCCTTCCAATGAACCAGATACCGAAGGCCACGGCCCTGTCTTCTGGAATCAAGAATCTTGGAGACTTCAAACTCATTTTGTCCATCAACAAGAACAGGAGGAGGTAGCTGTTGTGATCTGGAGTAGCGGTTGAAAATAGCTTTTTTGAGGAGTGAAACGTGGAACACGGGATGTATCCGGAGAGAAGAAGGTAATCTTAAGCGATAGGAAACTGGTCCAACTCGAGCAATGATCCTGTAAGGACCAATGAATCGAGGGCCCAATTTGGTAGAAGGTTGTTTCAGTCTCACATACTTGGTTGATAGCCAAACTCTGTCCCCCACCACATATGGAGGTATATGGCGTCTTCGTCTGTTGGAAAAAAGCCTGTACTTGCCTGCTGACTTCCGTAGTAATAAACGAATCTTCTTCCAATGTAGTAGAATATTTTTCACCCGCTGATCTGCTGCTGGTACACCAGAAGAAGGCTGAAGTAGGGGAAAAGTCTGAGGGTGATAGCCTAGGGCTGCATAGAATGGTGTGGTATGAAGAGCACTGTGCCAACGGGAATTTAGGGCGAACTCAGCTAAAGGCAAATACTCAGACCAGTTGGAGTGTAAGGCATTGACATAATGTCGAAGGTAGGTTTCTAGGGTCTGGTTCATGCGTTCGGTTTGACCATCAGTTTGAGGGTGATGTGAGGTAGAGAGTGAGAGCGTTACTCCCAGTTTCTTGCAGAACGCTCTCCAGAATCGGGAAACGAACTGGGATCCGCGGTCTGAGATGACATTGGTAGGTATGCCATGATGTCTTACAATATGGGAAAGGAAAAGAGTGGACAGTGCTTTCGCTGTAGGTAATCCCGGAATCGGCACAAAATGAGACATTTTGGAAAAGCGATCCACTGTGACCCATATAGCAGTCATGCCCTCGGACTTGGGTAAGTCTACAATGAAGTCCATGGTCAAATGGGTCCAAGGCTGGCGAGGTGCCGGAAGTGGATGTAACAGTCCAGCAGGTAATGTGCGGGGTACTTTATTAGCAGCACAAGTTGGGCAGGCAGCCACATAGTCAGTAACATCCTTTTTCATACGAGGCCACCAGACATGACGCTGCAAGGTCTTAAGAGTGATGGTGACACCAGGATGACCGGATAACACGCCATCATGTGCCCAGAGGAGTATAGGTTTTCTGAGACTAGGGGCTACGTACAGGCGACCTGGTGGTATCTTCAAGCCCTGGGGAACACGATTCTGGGTTTCTTGTAGCTGTTGGGAAAGGGCCGTAGAGATCTGTGCGACAATTTTGTGAGGTGGGATTATATACTGCTCGGCTGGTTGATCTTCTTCAGAGGAAGCGAACTGTCTGGAAAGAGCATCGGCTTTTTTGTTTCTATGCCCTGGAACATAAGAAAGGACAAAATTAAAACGGGAGAAAAACAGAGCCCATCGAGCCTGACGTGAGTTCAGACGTCTAGCAGTCTGAAGATACAGTAGGTTTTTATGGTCCGTGAGGATAGTAAAAGGTTTGGAAGCCCCTTCCAGAAGATGTCGCCATTCAGACAATGCCAATTTGATGGCCAGTAGTTCTCGATTCCCAACATCATAATTCATCTCTGCCGGAGAAAACTTTCTAGAGAAAAAAGCTACTGGATGGATTCTACTAGACTTTGGCTGTCTCTGGGAGAGTACGGCACCTGCTCCAACCTCAGAGGCATCAACCTCAACAATGTACTGGAGGTCAGGATTTGGATGCTGAAGAATTGGAGCTTTACTGAACATGTCCTTTAATCGCTGGAAAGCTGATTTTGCTTCTGAAGACCACGCCTTGCAATTTGTACCCTTCTTAGTCATGGCAGTAAGGGGTGCCGCAATGGAGGCAAAACTCTTAATGAAGCGTCTGTAGTAATTTGCAAATCCTAAAAAGCTTTGGAGTCCTCTTAAAGTGGTCGGTTGGGGCCATTGCAAGACAGCGGAAAGTTTTTGAGGGTCCATTTGGAAACCGTCAGCACTTATGATGTACCCAAGGAAAGGAATACAGCTTTGATGGAAACTGCATTTCTCGATTTTTGCATAAAGATGGTTTTCTCTAAGCCGTTGTAATACCTGTTTCACATGCGAGATGTGCTCTGGAAGAGTCTTGGAAAAGATTAAAATGTCGTCCAAGTAGATGATCACAAAATGGTTGCTGAAATCGTGAAAAATTTCATTCATGAAACGTTGAAAGACAGCAGGTGCGTTACACAAGCCAAATGGCATGACCAAATATTCAAAGTGTCCATTACGAGTGTTGAATGCTGTCTTCCACTCGTCCCCCTCATTAATTCGAATCAGGTTATAAGCCCCTCGTAGGTCTAGCTTGGAGAATATAACAGCCCCCTTAAGTAGATCAAATAGTTCAAGAATGAGTGGCAAAGGGTAGGAGTCCTTTACGGTGATTTGATTTAACCCCCGATAGTCTATGCATGGTCGAAGGCCCCCATCTTTCTTTTCAACGAAGAAGAAACCTGCTCCTACTGGAGAAGAAGAGGGTCGGATAAAACCTCTTTCCAAGTTGTCTCTTACGTATTCCTCCATAGAGTTTTGTTCGGGCAGAGACAGGGGGTAGGTCTTTCCTTTGGGAAGAGGTGCTCCGGGAATCAATTTAATTGTACAGTCAAAAGGACGATGTGGAGGTAACACCTCTGCCTTTTGTTTGCAAAATACGTCTGCAAAGTCATGGTATTCACGAGGCAAGGTAGGTGGGATAGTCACAGGAGCCAACATGCAAGCAGAAAGTCTTTTGGGTTGAGACAAACAGCGAAGGCGACAGGACGATCCCCAGGAGGTTAGTTCTCCATTTTCCCAATCAAAAGAGGGGTTGTGAAGTTGTAACCATGGGTAACCAAGGATGATAGGCAGAAGCGGAGAATCAATAAGAGACAAGACAACTTCCTCTTTGTGGAGGAGGCCTACCTGCAGGGTGATTGTTGTAGTCTCGAATTTCACAATACCATCTCCCAAGGGCTGTCCATTCAGGGTGGTAATGTTCAGGGGTCTAGACTTAGGAACAAATGGGATGTTGTTCTTTCTTGCAAAAGTGTAGTCCAAGAATATACCCGCAGCTCCGGAATCCACAAAAGCCTCACAGAAAACAAGCTTAGAAGATAAATGGATAGTAGCCGGAACAGTAATCTTGGTCTTGGAGGATCTACCTGTAAGGTCTAAGCCAGCTCCTCCAACACTGGTTAGACCCTGCCTTACTGGACGGGAGGGGCAGACAGATACTAAATGTCCTTTAAGTCCGCAGTACAGGCATAGGCCCAATGAACGCCTCCTTTGTTTCTCTGACTCAGTTAGGTGGAGACGGCTCACCTCCATGGGTTCCACAGGTGTCTGGGGTTCAACAGAGGTTTCAGGTTCTGGCTGAGGTGGTGCTTGGAAGTTAGGGGCCAAACGGTAAACTGGCCTAGGAAACTTGCGGGTTCTAAGTCTCTCTTGGCACCTTTCATGGTACCGGACATCCAGACGAACACACAGCTCTATGAATTTCTCAAGGTCTTCTGGGAGATCCTTATAGACTAATTCGTCCTTGATGCGATCCGTAAGACCTTTTCGGAAGGCTGCACGTAATGCCCTTGAGTCCCAATTTGTTTCAGCAGCAAGGGTACGGAACTCAATAGCATACTGTGCCACAGATCTGGTGTCTTGTTGTATGTCCAAGAGGGAGTACTCAGCTGCAGAAACTCTACCTGGCTTGTCAAATACAATCTGGAGAGAGGCCAGAAATTTTTCAGCATCTTGGAGTACAGGATCGTTGCGTTCCAAATAAGGAGAGACCCAGGCCAGGGCCTTCCCCTTTAACAAGGAAATTACAAAAGTCACTTTGGCAGACGAAGTGCTAAAAGTCGCAGGGTTGTTGCGGAAATGCAAACGGCAAACATTTAAAAAGCCTCTGCAGTCCTCAGTATCACCACCAAACTTGTCAGGCAAGGGAAGTTTTGGTGGTACAGAAGAGGCGGGTTGGACCGTAGCAGGAGTAGGATCCGGAGTCTGAACCGTTGCAGAGGAACCAGGCAAACAAGATTTGAGCATGGTGCAAAGTTCATCTAACTTGGCGTCCAGGGAAGAAAGATGCTGTTCATGAGCTCCGATCAATTGTCCCTGACGTGTAATCGCCTTAACAATCTCAGCAGGGTCCACTGCCATTGTGGCCCGTTTATTATGTAAGGTACCTGTAAAAGGTAGTGTCCGAAGTGGAAGTAGTGTGCTTGAGATCCAGGCAAAGCGTCGTCAGGCAAATAGTTCACAATCAAAATCCGGAGAAGAGTCAGGCAGGCTAAGGTCATTCACGATCTGGCGGCAAGGTACAAAATCAGCAGGCTGTAGAATAGTCGGGATATCAGGCAGGAGTTCAATACAAGGAAGATCACTGAAGTCAAAACACCCAGGGAAGAAATCCAAATAAACGGGCACTGAGTGATGACCTCACTTCCTATTTAAAGGCTGTCCAGATTGAGAATTGTCCACAGCTGGCAGCAGGTGGAGCTAGAGAGTATGATGTAGTGTTGAACACAGTAAGGACATTCCCAAAGTCTAGATCTCTTCTGTAGCACAACAGGTAAGGCTTCGGTTTAAGAGACCAGGAAGATCCCGGTTCGAATACAACCCGGGTCATGACAAATGTATGCATGTTTTTTGCAATCTTGATTCTGTTTTGCGTTATTGATTTTAACTTTGTATCTGTTTATTAAACTGCAAATTATACAGTTTTTATTCAAAAGAAACCACACTAGGGGGCTAGCATAAATAAAATTAAATAAAACAAAACATAAAGCAGTAGCTTGAAGTGAAATACACACAGTACAAATAGAATAAAAAATAGAAGCTGCGCTACAAAGTCCCAATCAATATTGAGAATGGCATATTAATATTCCATGTTGGGATAGTAAATCCTCTTCTCATTGGCACCACAGTGACTTCAAACTAAAAAGTGCCCCACCACCTTAGGAAAGACCTGCTTACCGGATGGTAAGCAAAAAAAGCACTTGGCTATAACCCAGCCAAGGCCTTTAGCTTGCAATGATGGTCAAGTAACGAAACCTCAGTAACACAGGCTGGATGGCTGCAGATCTCCCCTGTCACTGTCTATAGAGTCCGTGGCTGTGAGCCCAGCAAATGACCCAGAAAGAAAAGACTGACCATAGCGTAATACAGTCTAATAGGTTTTAATAAAAAAAAGGAAGTATTGCACTTACATAGATACGATAAAAGTTAGCATAATATAATTGAAGCTGGCCAGCAAAACAATTGGAAGCCCTTCCTCCTAGTAAACAGCATGGTGACGTCAGCACGTACCCTCCTCCAGATGTGTTTCGTCATACGTAACGTTGTCAATTGGGAATGGGCAGCACAATGATTCACCACCTTATATAGAGAACCAAAACCTTGTTCTGAGTCACAAGCATTTTGCTAAAAGCGCCATATTGAATATGGGCAAAAACTATACTATTGCTAGAAACAAAAAATTGTCACAATAATCGGCTTAATAATGGACAGAAGAAAATATATAAAAGACCAATAGGTTAACCTAACATCCTCACCTAAATGCATATGCAGATGTCAGTCATGAATAAAGAGGCACTAAATGACAAAACACTATCCATAGCCGATCCCACTGCACATACATGTAATAGAGACCCAATACCCCAATTTACTAAGTTGGTGCATCCAACATACCACACAAATTATAAATTATACAGTAGTTGCTCCTTGTCTGTTTTTTCAACCAATTGAGGTATATTACAACATCATTACGAGGGGACCTGTGACCATAAACTGCAGCACTGGATTACAGGTCTCCACTCCTGAGGATGATGGACGTATGGTGGTGAACTTAGGAGAGTAAAAATTGTGTTTTAAAGTTTTATTTTTAAAAACAAATTTGTGAATGAGTGGGAGGTAAATGAAAGGGGAGGATGGTAGGGGAGTTAAATTTGCCCAGAGAAGGGCTTTACCTAATTTTTAACACAAAATGAATCCCTTCAGAAGCACACATACCTTATTGAAACCCTATAACATTTGCACTGAATCCTAACTTTTCTCTTTCAAGATCTGGGCACAGAAAACTACTGATTCATCCATGCCTGGAGATGGAAACTTTTATTGGTTTTGTGCAGAAGGAAACTTTTATTGGTACTACCACTAGAATCTGTTAACACAAAATTAACTTACAAAAGGCTTTGATTTAGTACTGTAGGTATAAATCCTAGCACCATCCACGCTCCTTGGTCTGGTCTGACACATAGAAAAACCACTGGATAAAGAGTTGCATGATTTGTAATTACATCAGATTTGGAATAAAATCTTGGCATTTCCCTGTTTTACAGTTTCTTGACTTTTGTAGTATAGAGTATGAGCTCAGAATTATCTTTTTGCCAACTATGGCCAAAAAAAATCTGACTTGCAATTTTTTTTAATAAAACTGCAGGGTGCTGAATGAAGGGTCAACTTCAACTTTAAGAAGGGGACTTCTTTAAATAGACACTGGGGGCAAGGAAACATTGTCTCTAAAATGGGCATTCCCGTCACCCCAACCACCTACCGTAACTATGCTCCCTAGCAGCTCCTTGCTCCTCTGCAGTCAGTGATGTGTTTGCTTACCGGCAGAGTGGTGGCATTGCTCCCCCAGACATGTGATGGTGCCCAGGCCTAGCAATTGGCTATGAGCTCTGGGCACTGCCACAGGGAAACAAGTCACATGCTCCTTCATAGTGTGTCCATAGCTGTGGTGGACCAAGGAGCTCCAAGGGAGCACAGGTAGGGAATGAATATACAGTAGTGTAGGGTTTGGTAGGGATGGGGGGGCTGGTGGGGTCTTTTTAAAGACTTTGTGTGCGCAATGTGTGCATATTTCCTTAACTACATAATTGTAAATATCATTTTTTTCAAATAGAAATTCCAATCATCTGTGGACGTATAACACTGGCAATTTCTTGTTCTGAGCTCTCTTGTCTTTTAGGAAAGTAAAATTTGCTCAGTGAAACTTCCGCCAGTGACAAAATCAGACTTTTTGGCAAATCTGTCAGTAAATGTCTGCTGTCACCTAAAACAATGAAATACAGAATAATACTCATCTACCCTTACCACATCCGTTCAGTATGAATAATCCTTTGTGTAGCCAAGTTTAGCGGAAATACTGCCAACATTTATACATACAGACTTTCCAAGAGGAAGATGAGTAACAATGGAACTCTGACAGACAATATGAAGTTGTAGAAGAAATAACACAAGGTATCTGATTTAATAATCACAATTTCCTGCATTATCTTTAGTTGTTGAGAGATTAGTCTGAAAAAATTGAATGAAATTTATTTTTATAAGTGCATATGACAAAAGTTTACCTGTGCCCAGACTAAGAACTGTGGGCCAGATCCTCAAAAGGGATACGCCGGCGTAACTGCTGTTACGCCGTCGTATCCCTGTTTCTAACTATGGAACTGATCCACAGAATCAGTTTTCCATAGTTAGGCAGAAGATCCGACATGTGTAAGGGACTTACACTGCCGGATCTTAGGATGCAGTACCGCATCCGCCGCTGGGGGCATTACCCGGCATTACCCGCCTCGGGTATGCAAATTAGCACTTACGGAGATCCACAAAGCTTTTACGCTTCGTTTTTTCTCCGTAAGTTTTAGTTTGCAAACGCAAAATTAGGGCTGCTTTTACAAAGTGTAAACTGTTTACACCTTGTAAAAACAGACCCTTCTGTCCAGCGACGCGATTTTTTTTTTTTTTTCCCGCCATATCTTTTTTTTTTCCCGACGCAACTTTATTGACCCGTCGCGATCCACAAAGCTCGGCATAACGTAATTTCGCCCTATGCACGTCGGGAAAATGACGTCACGAGCATGCGCAGTACGGCCGGCGCGGGAGCGCGCCTAATTTAAATGGGAATGCGCCGGCGGAATTTAAGTTACACAGCCAAAAATTTCTAGGTAAGTGCTTTGTGGATCGGGCACTTAGGTAGAAATTTTAAGGCAGTGTAACTTAAATGGGAAAATTTACGTTACGCCGGATCTTTGTGGATTACCCCCTGTATCTACATATTCTTGACAAGCAGTAAATGAGCTTTACGACATACCACTAGTGATTTCCCTGGCAGAGTTTACTCTGTACAGCTGTAAATCTAATGTATGTTCATGTGCAAAAGCCTTCAATTCATTTTTATTATTGGACAAGATTTAAAAAAACACCATATTAAAATGGAAGACACAAAGAACCTAAAAACAAAGTTTAGCAGGTAGTGCTGGAGTAGTGCTTACCCCCAGAGGAACCATTTGGTGTGATGATCTCTCTGTTCTGCCATGACTTTGCATATTACTTTGTCCCCTCTAACATACAAACACATGTTTGAGCTTAAGTATCACAAAGAAGTATAATACCATAACTATATTAGCATATAGGAAAGAAAGATTGCTAGGCTAGTAGATTGTGAATAAAGTATATTGTCAAAAAGGCAAAGTAAATGGCAGTACACCAGCATTAATGAACAGGTAAATAATCCATTAAATTGCATTAAGGTAACTGTGACAGACGCACCCGGGATATCCCCGAACCCTCTTATGTATAAAATCATCCTATGTCCACTAGGGGCATAGGATGACTGAGAAATGATATAGAGATGGGATTATTATGTAATTTTTATCAACAATATATTCCAGGATATCTGTAAAGAACTATTTACTGTTTGTTGATTCTGAACTCAATGGGTTAATTGTAAAAGTGACTCATTCATAATGTTGGGACACATACTGTTAGATGCTAATGCCATCCCCTCCAGCCATCTGTCTGTTCTCTGTGCTAATTGACCCTGCTATTGTGTGAAAATGTCATGTGTTTACACTTATGATAATGTGTATTGTATAGCAGGTGAGCGAGGAGACGTGAAGTCTACCCTGAAAAGGTCATATCTATGAGTCGCCTAGTCTGGGTAAATGATTAGTTAATTAGCTCATGTTAATTTATGTTCTGGTTACCTCCTCTTTAAACTGTATATACGGTTGTATTCTTGGTTCTATTAAAGGGGTTGTAAAGACAAAAATATTTTCCTCTTAAATTAAAGTCTGACAGTAGCTGATAAAGTAAAAAGTAATGTTTTGCATTATAACTAGTTTGATACCTGTTGAAATCAAGCTGTTTTATTCACCTCCAGCACTCCTGAATTATTATTCTCACTGACTTCCTGGTTTGCGGTGCGCATTCATTCTTGCTACATCACGGCCTAATGGGAACTACAGTTCCCATTAGGCTTAGCCTCCATGCCTGTGAGGGATAAGAGAACATCTTCACGCAGAATGCAAAACGGCTCAGATGCTGGTGGAAAGAAAGAAGAGGAGAGACAGGAAATGGCATTTTCAAACCTGGATTACTGTATTTTGGAGGTCAAAAGGAAAAACGAGGTAAGTGATATTTAAATGCTCTAGCTTACAGCAATCAATTGATCTAATAAAAAACAAACCTTTAGTGTTCCTTTAAGCACTCTATGTTCAGCAGACAAACAAGTCTCGTCTCGTTGTGTGCTTGTGAGCAGCTGGAATATCTATATCCAGACTGATAGGGAGCGGTATATGACGGAAGCACTCAAGCGGAGTGTGGGACATTCCGTTACAGCAGTGTTTCTCAATTCCAGTCCTCAGGCCCCCCCCAACAGGTCAGGTTTTCAGGATTTCCCTCAGATGAAAAGGCTTTGGTGATTACTAAGGCAGTGAAACTGATCAAATCACCTGTGCAAAATAATGGAAATCCTGAAAACCTGACCTGTTGGGGGGGCCTGAGGACTGGAATTGAGAAACACTGCGTTACAGTAACGTATGTGAATACCAGGTCGATGATATGACAGTTAACTTAGACCACAATAATAACAAACCAAGTTACCTGATTTACACAGCAATGATAAAGAACAGCATAAACAGAGAAAAGTATAAATGGAAAGTCTCACAGTAACCCTCTGCAACAACTGTTAAAATAAGTGTTCCAGATGTTTGTACAGTACCATTCCTAATTTGCAACTTAATCTGGCTAATGTTGGGGCCCAGTTTATATGGTGGTGGACTTGGTTACTGTCCCTGCATGCAGCAGTTGGTTCTTAGTAGAGGCTAGTCCCCTTCAAGATCTGTTAGCAGTGGTAAAGATCACACATACAGCAGTGGCTCACTAGTCCTGCCACTGAACGCTTGTCTGTTGGGCAGTCCCTCTAGCTCTGTCCTCATAAACCTGGTCCCACCAGGCTCAGTCCCAGCCCTCTGGTGGCACTGTCTGGTGTAGGTACAGACACACACATAGGCAGCAGGTTTTTACCGCTTTTGTCCGAGCAGTAAAAGTCGGTTCCCTCTCAGTTCTCAGTCGCTGCACACCTAGCACACAGGCCTTTACCCTCTGGTCCCAACACACAAACACACAAGTGCAGATCTCACTGGTCCAGCTCCTGGACAGCAAAGACCCTGATCTGAGCGCAGGAAACTATCCCTCCTCTCCAGCTCCTACCTACAAGGCTTGTTGGCTGCTGTAGTTTACAGCTGTATTCCCCTCTGCAGTGTATCGCTCCCTCTGGACTACAACTCCCATGATTTCATGTGGCTGCATCCAACAAGTCCTCTACTACCACTAAAGAGAAGGGAGGACACAACCCACTCCTCCAGCCAGCTGAACACCTTGCTACACAGGCATTAAGGCATTAGCTATTTGTGTTATGTATATTGTAACTTTATAGAAAGCCATCCTTGTGTGAATTAAAGCCTAGGTCCCATGATTTATGTGTTTCAGGAGCATTCAGATTTTTCATGTCTTTGAAGACTGCTGAGAGTCTACTGTTTTTCATCAGACAAACCCTGTCTGGTAAGAGTTCAGTGCAATTAGAGTATAAGCACGGCACAGAAATATTATAGCACTACTAAGCAGGATGTAGAAACTATATAGCAAATGACCACTGAACGCAAATAATGAAACTACCCACAGAAACAAACATTTTTATACAATAAAACACATTGATATTTTAAATATATTGACACATTAAGCGGATCTCTTTTACATGCCTAAAAAATATTAAAGGGGTTGTAAAGGTTCGTTTTTTATTTTCTAAATAGGTTCCTTTAAGCTAGTGCATTGTTGATTCACTTACCTTTTCCTTCGATTTCCCTTCTAAATGTTTTTTTTTTCTTTGTTTTCTTTGTCTGAATTTCTCACTTCCTGTTTCTCCTCAGTAAACTTTCCCCCATCATCCGAGCCGTTCTGGCTGGGGGTTAGTCAGCCAGAACAGCTTACTGAGAAGGAACAGGAAGTGATAAATTCAGACAAAGAAAACAAAGAAAACAAATTTAGAAGGAAAATTGGAGGAAAAGGTTAGTGAACCAGCAATGCACTAGCTTAAAGAAAACTATTTAGAAAATAAAAAAACAAACCTTTACAGCCCCTTTAAGTGGATTACAGTTCTCATATAATAATGTCTGTGACTCTTTTTAAAATTCTTATTGCTTCAATTGAAACTATCTTGCTATTTTTGGATGTTTTAATGTAAAGGATACTCAATTAAAAACTAAAAAAGGCCTTCTTTGGCTAATAGCATTATTGTCCCTTTTAATTTAAAAAAGTTGTGGTCATCACTTTTATGGTATAGTTTCCACATTAAAGATCCATTTTGAGCTGTAAACTTTTCTTTACACTTAACATATGGTTTAGCTTAGCCAATCCATATGTAACAGCTACTTAGTACTGTCTGAGCTCTTCATTATATTTAGTCAATGTTTCCATATGTGTCTTTTTTGTAATTTGTAAGTGAAAGGCCAGAAACATTAGCACATTAACTAAAAAAAAATTGCACATTTCTAAAAAAAAACAATGATGCTATAATAAACATTTTACAGATTGCTGATTTCTATAGAGTAATCATGTAGTTTAGCTGCTGACAAATGCTGTAGACAAAGAGTGAAGGGATGACAGACTTGTTTTTGGTTCTTAAAATTTTTTAAAGCTAAAATTTATTCTGCTTTTATTTGCCTTCCCTTGTTCCTCCTTTTAAACGTCATCAACCGGCAAATATAATTTTTAAATAATACATTACCGTTTCTTCTCTACGCAATGCAGGCATATCATGGCTGCTGGGAAAGATCGATAGTGTGCTTTACATTGTGAAAACATCAGAGCCCCTTGTCTCAATACTCCTCTTAAAGAGGAAGTAAACCCTGATGGGTTTTACTTCCTATTTGTTCCCTGCAAAGTAAAAGCATAATGGGCTAGTTTGCATCGCATACTAGTCCATTATGTGGCACTTACCTGCAGAAGAAGCCCGCAATGTCACCGCTGTCCCTGCTGTTTAATCGTGTCCATCTTCAACCCCTCTTCCTTCCGGGGCCCTGGACTTTGGCTCTGTTGTTGGCCGGAGTCGTGTGACGTCACTCCCCGCGAATGTGCGCAGGAGCCGATGGTCACAGCATGATGGTGCCCTTTCTTCAATGCGCATGTGCCAATGACGTCGGCACGGGCGTATATGGCGAATATCTCCTAAATCGTGCAGTACCTACATTAATTTATTTCTAGTGCCTACATGTAAGCCTTATTATAGGCTTACCTGTAGGGAAAAAGGTTGTACAGGTTTACAACCACTTTAGGAACCCTCAGTCCTGATGCAAGTAGTAGGCTGTCTCTTAGGAAAAGTGGGTATCTTGATGGGTGGGTATCAATCTGGAAGAATATGCATTTTTAATAAAAGCTCACAGTATACAGCGTAATCAGAAAATGCAATTTCAGGAGAGGAGCCTGTACAACTGTGCAAGTTTTAAGTGTATGTAATCCTTCAGAATGCACATTTCTTATTTTCTCCCCTTTGTTTTGCAAAATATACCATCAAGACGTTTTGTTATATCTGTTTATGCAAGTGCAAAAAAAAAAAAAATGTATCAATTTTGCTAGAATTCAGGTGAGCTAATAACTTTCTATAGACAAGCAGGAGTTATAAAGATGAGCTTGTTCTATGTAATTTGTCAGAAGTGAAGTAGGCAGGGCTGACACCACAAGCTAAGGAGTCTGTGGCCCCGTACACACGACTGAGTTTCTCGGCAGAATTCAGCCAGAAACTTGATCGGAGCTGAATTCTGCCGAGAAACCCGGCGTGTGTACACTTTCGGCCGAGGAAGCTGACGAGTTCCTCATCGAGCTAAATAGAGAACATGTTCTCTATTTCCTCGTTGTTCAATGAGGAAAGTTGGCTCGCCGAGATCCTCGGCGGCTTCACACAGAACTCGACGAGCAAAACAATGAGTTTTGCCCGTCGAGTTCCTCGGACGTGTGTACGGGGCCTGAGAGAGCTGAAAATGTGCTGTGTTGTCAGGTCAAAGAGGAAGGCAGTAGCTTACAGTAGCTGCTGAATTCTCACCCTAGGCTTATACTCGAGTCAATACGCTTTCCCATTTTTTTGTGGTAAAATTAGGTACCTCGGCTTATACTTGGGTCAGGCTTATACTCAAGTATATACGGTATCTATGGAACACATAAATGTAGCGCTAAAAGTGGTACCAAGTGATATAAACACTGGGCTAGATTCAGATAGGTTACGCGGATCTAAAGATCCGCTAACCTATCTGATTTACGTTACGCCTCCGCAATTTTTTGAGGCAAGTGGTGTATTCAGGAAGCACTTACCTCAAAACTTGCGGCAGCGTATCGTAACCCCCCCGGTGGAATTCAAATTCCGCGGCTAGGGGGAGTGTAGTATTTAAATCAGGCGCGTCCCCGCGCCGATTTAACTGCGCATGCACTGTCCACGATTTTTCCCGGCGTGCATTGCTCCCAATGACGTTGCTAGGACGTCATTGGTTTCGGCGTGAGCGTAAATTACGTCCATCCGTATCTGCGAACGACTTATGCAAACGACGTAAAAATTCAAAACTCGGCGCGGGAACGACGGCCATACTTAACATAGGATACGCCTCACATAGCAGGGGTAACTATACGCCGGAAAAAGCCGAACGCAAGCGACGAAAAAAAAACGACGGGCAGGCTTTCGTTTCTGAATCGGCGTAAATGCTCATTAGCATATTCGACGCGTAAAAGACACGGAAGCGCCACCTAGCGGCCGGCCTGGAATTGCAGCCTAAGATCCGACGGTGTAAGTCACTTACACCTGTTGGATCTTAGGCATATCTATGTGTAACTGATTCTATGAATCAGTCGCATAGATACGACTGGCCGGCCTTAGAGATACGACGGCGTATCAGGAGATACGCCGTCGTATCTCCTATCTGAATCCGGGCCACTGTGTATAAATTCAAAAAACATGTGTCTGTGAGTACATATGACAAATAAATATGAAGAAATAAATCTATATATAAGCAAATATAATAATAATAATAATAATAGTCCAATGAAGGTAAAGGTGATGGTGATCCCTAATCCAAACGTAACAATGAATGTGCAGAAAGGAAGAAGAACCTGCCACCATCTGGAGAGAGGCTTACCGGAAGCATTGAACCCTGAGGAACATACGTTCAACGGGTCAATCAAGCGTGATAAAAATCCAGTAGGACCAATCATCAGCTGCGGCTCTTAAGCGACATCCGGCACTTCAAGGCGTGACGCCCAAGGCGAGTAGATAATGGATGTTTTTGAAGAATGACCCTCCAGAGGTCAGACAACAACGCCAAATGTAGAGTATTCAAAAAAGGGGAAAAAAGGGGCACATAGCGTAAAGGGAGCCTGGCTATGTTGACAAAACCGTCGGAAGAAGAAATCCCCAATTTCCCAATGGTCCTACAGGATTTTTACTTTCATTGGACTATTATTAATATTATTATTATTATTATTATTATTATTATTATTATTTTTGCTCATATATAGATTTATTTCTTCATATTTATTTGTCATATGAACTCACAGACACATGTTTTCTGAATTTATACACAGTGGCCCAGATTCAGGTAGATTTGCCCATTACTTACACATGAGCTGCTCAGCTGAATTTCTCTGCGCTGGGGCAATTTAGCCAAATTGCCACCTGATTCAGGAATCGTTTGTTCATTTAATTTGCTCCTGTTTAAGGCAAGGCTGAGGGCGCAAGGCCGCACAAGTGAAAGTGGGTGTGCCCCTATGTAAATGAGCATTTTTCGGCTCAGCAGAGGTTTGCGCCGGGCGCGCGCATGCGCAGTTAGAGCGCTGCCGTCTGCGCATGCGTCAAACTGCGCCTAGCATACTTTAAGGGCAAATCCTGCTCAGCTGCTTGCACTGAGCAAATAAATAGGAGCAGACTTGCGCAGGTTCTTTGCTGAATTTCATCCTGCTTTTTCCAACCCCCCCTGAGCAAGGAAATTCAGCCCATTTTGAAGAGATGGCACCTCCCAAAGGAACTAAAAAAAGAAAGGCAAACTTCGTGGCTGCGGAGATGGACATCCTAATTGCTGCACTCCAGCAACATAAAGAAGTCCTATATGGTGCCCAGCGGGCAAACACCACCGTTGCCCAAAGGAGGGCTATCTATGAAGCCATAGCCCTGGACATCAATGCCCTGGGTAATGAAGATCGTTCCTGGGATGACATCCAGAAAAAACTGAATGATATGAGGCGCAGGGTCCGGGATAAACTGGCTCTTATCCGAAAACATACCGGTGGCACGGGAGGTGGACCACGATGTAAGATCCGCCTAAATCATGAGGAGGAGCTTATTGCCCAAACTTTTGTGCAGGAGCAGGTGGAGGGACTTGCAGGGTACGACTCCACTGTTGGGAACTTGGGGACTGGTAAGTTATTTTTGTTTCATATCTGCTGTGCATCATGGGAGGGGGTAGAAGTGAACATATTTGTGGGTAGAAGTGAAGATGGAACTATTTTTGTTTCATATCTGCTGTGCATCATGGGAGGGGGTAGAAGTGAACATGTGAGCAGTGTGTTGCACCAGCAAAATCTTTCGTTTTGGTGTCATCCACAGGTGGTGATGAGGATGATGAAGCTGGGCCGTCTTCGGCTGCGGGGTGACCCACGCCATCCATACCTGAGCCAGGGGTCCAGTCAGGCCCCATGGACATTATGGCAATGCTGGTACAGGAGGAGATCCTACCGGGGCCAAGTATGGTGGAGGAAGTGGTTTTGGAGGAGGATTCCTTTTTCCTCATCCAGGAGGACTCTGGCTCCCTCCAGGAGGATACCACCATCCCTGATCAACCCACCACCCCCCCGGCCAGCACGTCATCCCCCTCCAGGGCAAGCCCCTCCAGGGCAAGCCCCTCCATTGTGGACCCCTCCCCTTCTCCCTCTGTCCGTGCCCGAGCCTCTCCTCCCAGGAAGGCTCTGTCCAAAACCAGGCATATATCCTCCAGCCTCCGTGACGGTCTGCTGGAGGAGCAGGCCCTGCAGACCCGCCATATAGGGGCCATGGTGGGAGATGTTCGACGTCTGGTGGACAGCATGGCATCCACCTCCACCTCTGTGCAGCATGCCCTCACCCTGCATGCAGACCGGGACAAACATGTCTCACAGAGCCTGGCTGAAATAAGTGGCAACTCCAAGGCCATAGTCACCTGCTTGGTGGCTCAGGAGAACGCCCCCGCTTTATTAAGCAGGATGGCAGCTGCGGTGGAGGCCAACACCGCTGCTGTGCAGGCCAACACCGCTGCAGTGCGGGAGGAGGGGAGAGTTACCCGCCGTCATCAGCGGAACACCACCACCCGCCAAATGCGGATGTTGGCCCAGACCAACACCATCCTCGCCCGCCTGGCCAACGCCATGGTGGGCATGCAGCCACCACCTGCGAGGAGTCTGGAAGTAGGGGTTGATGCTCCCCCCCCCCCTCCATCCCCACCCCATGCCTCCTCCGCACCACGGAGATTGAGGAGCCGGAGCCGGGGCACCCTTGGCCCAAAGAAGAAATCAAAAAAATGATATAATTTGAACAATTATTATATGCTCAGAATATGAGTTTTATTTTTTTTGTTAGATGCTCAGAATATGAGCTTTTATATTTATTTGTAGTCCCTACACACGGTGAGGAGTGTATACTACAGTGTGACTGGTGTGTGAATGGGGGGGGGTGGCACTCCTGCTGGAAAAGGGGTGTCACCCTCTGCCATGTGAAAGGTGTATGAATGGACAGCAACATAATTGGAGCCTTGACGCGGCGTTGCTGCTCCCTAATACCATGGGGTATTGTTGGGTCTAATCCAATTTGGGGTGCATGTGTCGTGTGTGTGCTAGGGACTACAGTGGTGTGCATACATGCATTATACTTGTGACAAGATCAGAGTGTGTTTAATGTGCAAACAGACATTCCACAAGACCATTCCGGATTGCTCTTCCCTCAGAAGATCCGGTAGTGTTTATTGGGGGGGGGGGGTTGCGTGGTTCGGGGGTAAGGTCATTGCGTAGCTCAATGTGCATGCCCCTTCTCTCAGCAAAATTGTGGAGAATACAACATGCCCCGACGATTTGGCACACAAAGTTGGGTGAATACAACAGGGTCCCCCCTGATTTATCCAGACATCTGAATCTAGATTTAAGGATGCCAAATGTGCGCTCCACCACCGCACGGGTACGTGCATGGGCTTCGTTAAATCTTTCCTCTCCTGGTGTTTGAGGGTTACAAAATGGGGTCATCATGTGAGGTCCCAGGGCATATGCAGAGTCACCTGGAAGGGAAAAGACAGGAGGATGTTAGTCGTGCATGTGCCCCTTGTGATGTCTGCATCATGGGGGGGGGGGGCAGTCATACCTGACACCCATGTCACTCACCAATCAGCCAGCTGTCTCCATACATGTTCTGGTCAAACTCGGTTGGGATGGGGCTGTGTCGGTAAATAAAACTGTCATGGCTTGACCCTGGGTGTTTGGCACGGACATGCCATATGAGGCCATGTGCATCCACAATCACCTGCACATTTTTTGAATGCCAATGCTTCCTGTTGCAGTAGATATGCTCGAGAAGCCGGGGGGGGCGTAGTGCCACATGGGTACAATCTATTGCACCCACAGTGCGTGGGAATCTGGCTATTTCATAAAAATCACTGATTGCCTTCTGCCGCAGGTCAGCCGTGGTTGGTTTGATAAATTGTGTGCCCATGCGTCTGAGTATTGCAGGGATCACTTGGTGCACACACCTGCTCATGCTGGATTGGGACATCCCCGCCACCATTCCACCTGTGCGCTGAAATGAGCCACTTGCCAAAAAATGAAGGGTTGCCACTACCTTCACCAGTGGCTGCACTGCCTGTCCCCGATGGGTCGGGCTGCTGATGTCATCCTGCAGGATTGTTACCAACTCAAGGATGACTTCAGGGCTGAAGCGAAACATGCGATACACCTCATTATCACTCATATCAAAAAGGTTGTAGCGCCCTCTGTAAATCCTCTCCCGTGCCCTCCTACGAGTCGGCTCAGTCAATAGAATATCAAGAACCATAGCTGCCCCTGGCATGTTGGTGCACAGATGTGAGGTCCCGAAAATGTGGGTGCTCTGCTTGTTCAGCTCGTCTGTCTAGGTGCTGCTGAAGTTGCGCGCTCCTGCAGATGACATTTGGCCATCTTTTGCTAACTTGCCCCTGCTTTTAGCAGGAGCAAGTTTGCCCGGGGAAAAATGCTTGCGCGCTTCCAGCGCAAGATGCGCATCACACGTGCATGTTTCTGAATCATCGGAAGTATCTAATTTGCATATTCGCTGAGGGAATTCCATGAAGGCGCAAGTTACACCCCGCGCAAAATTGCACAATAATTGCGCCGGAGCAGCGAGGCTGAGTGCGCGGGAAAAAGGCCGAATTTCAGGCTTAACTGGTTTACAGAATCAGCCGCAAATTTGCCTGGGAGCAAATCAGTACTTGCGCGGCGCAAATCACACTTGCTCCCGCGCAAGTGCTTCTTGAATCTGGGCCAGTGTTTATATCACTTGGTACTACTTTTAGCGCTACATTTATATGTTCTGTTTGTTTTTCCATTTGTTGATTGGTTTTGTAGCTGCTCACCATTTAAGACAGCGCAGAATTTTCTGTTTTTGTTTCTATACGGTATCTATGGAATTATTCAATAAACAGATAATTTTCACTCAAATTGCAAAGCTAAGTTTTGCTATAATAGACTATGCTGTCAAATAGACAAACTGTCGTGATTGGCTCCCAAAAGCTGTGTACTAACAATCAGATAATTTTACAATCGATTGAAAGGTGGTATTTTTTGTATGATTTTCTAATAGTGTGTAGCTTGACCCTATGCTTTTTAAGTGCGTTTTGCAGTTTGCAGAAATGCACTACAGTTCATTTAACATAGTTTCCTATGGTACATGTTCACATCAGTGAGTTTTTGGAAAGGGTTGGGGCCTTTTTTTTGCGTGTAATAGACTTCAATGGAATCGCACCAGAAATACAAGTGTTGTGTTTGTGACATAATTTTTTATGTTATTTGCCTTTTGCGGTTCTTATTTTTCTGTTTAAAACACTGTATATAGCTGGTTGCTAAGGAGGGGGCCAGGAAGCCGGTCGCAGTATCCTTAACAACTGATGAGTCATCAGCTGTCAGTGGGGTTCCCCGCTGACAGCTGAATGTGAAAAAAAAAATGCAAAAATAATGGCATAGGTCCATACCACAGCCTTATCTGAGCATGCAGCCCGGCAGGTCAGAAAAGGGAGAGGACAAGCGAATGCCCTCCCTCCTGAACCATATCAGGCTGCTTTCCCTCAACATCGGGGGATGTCGATGGGGACAAGGACCTCTTCCCGACTTGCCTTTCAAACACTCTCACATGAAAGAGCTCAGTGTGGGGTCAGCACATTTACAATGATACTAGCAAAAGTGTCCATTCGGGCTGAACTGCTACATTCTCTCAGCTATCCCACCTTGTACATTGGGCTGTACGTTAAATTCTCTGGGTCACTCCAGTATGTAGACTGTGATCAGTGTTACAAACTCCAGACTGCTTTGTTATTATTCTGTGCTGTCTATTACATACTTCACACTGTTTTACTCTGAATACTGTGCTGCATGTTAAATACACTATGCATGTCCTGTACTTGCAGACTCGCTCAGCCATGTCTTGTTGGAACAGGAAGGGGCCATCCCCAAACTGTTCCCACAAAGTTGGGAGCCTGAAATTGTCCAAAATGTCTTGGTATGATGACACCTTAAGTTCCCTTCACTGGAAACAAGAGGCCAAGCCCAACCCCTGAAAAACAACCCCACAACATAATCCCCCCTCCAGAAAATGATTTGGACCAGTGCGCAAAGCAAGGTCCATAAAGACATAGATAAACAAGATTGGGGTGAAGGAACTTGACTGGCCTGTACAGAGTCCTAATAGAACACCTTTGGGATGAATTTGAGCGGAGACTGCGAACCAGACCTTCTCATCCATCATCAGTGCCTGACCTCATAAATGTGCTTCTGGAACAATGGTCAAACATTCCCATAGACACACTCCTAAACCTTGTGGACAGCCTTCCCAGAAAAGTTGAAGCTGTTACAGCTGCAACTCAATAATGAACCCTACAGACTAAGACTGGGATGCCATTAAAGTTCATGTGCGTGTAAAGGCAGGCGTCCCTATACTTTTGACAATATAGTGTATATTCTGCCCATATGCAACTCTCATACTCCTCAAGTGTAACAATCTTGAAATGAGACAATTAAACAGAACTCAGCAAAGAGTTAAGCAGGCGTTTTTCTGCTGTAGCACACATTTGTTTGCATACTGTAAGTGACCCATTGTTTGCCTGTCATCAGTGTATCAATAGCACCAAAATGATGTGGTTTTCAAAAATATTTCACAGAACAGAATAAGACGTACATGTATAATGAATTTCTATTTTCTGTATTACAAGAGACACACCTTGTCTGTTTTTATGCTATATACACTAACACTAGTCTAGCATGAAAATATGTTTATGGAAAGGATTGAATTATTGATGGAAATGAATCTACCATTGCAAAGTATGGGCCAGATCCACGTAGGGCGGCGTATTTTTAGGCAGGCGTAGCGTATCGTAGTAACGCTACGCCGCCGCTACTTTGAGAGGCAAGTGCTGTATTCACAAAGCACTTGCCTCTAAAGTTACGGCGGCGTAGCATAAATCTCCCGGAGTAAGAGCGCAGAATTCAAATAATGAACAGGGGGGCGTGTTTTATGTAAAACAAGCTTGACCCCCACGTAAATGACGATTTTTTCATACGGCGCATGCTCAGTATCACGTCGGATTTTCAAATTAAATTACGCCGGCTCAATGCCTAGACGACGTGAACGTAATTTACGCAAAGCCCTATTCGCGAACGTTTTACGCAAACGACGTACACAACGGAAAATTCTACGCTGGCCCGACGTCCATACTTAACATTGCGTACGCCTCATAGAGCAGGGGCGGACGTACGTTTGTGAATTGGCGTATCTAGCTAATTTGCATACTCAACGCGGAAATCGCCACCTAGCGGCCAGCGTAAATATGTACCTTAGATCCAACGGCATACTAAGACGTACGCCAGTCGGATCGAGCCCACATTCAGTCATATATTGTTTTGTGGATACAAAACAAAGATACGACGAGGCATCTTAGAAATTACGCGGCGTATCAATAGATACGCCGACGTAATTTCTTTGTGGATCTGGGCCTATATGTTTAAGGCTGGGTTCACACTGCTGTCGAATTGCAGCTCGCAGCAGGGGTCCGGTGCGTCCATGTGTCAGGGATGAATCTGGGCCAAATTTTTGCCTGAATTCAGCCCTGAAACACGGCCAGAGATGTACACAAGCCCTGTGAAAGCCGCTCTGCAGCCGCCATGGAGAAGTGTGAGCCAGCTCCATAGAGAGCCGGTCACAATCTCTTGTAATGCGAATTGGATGAGGGGAAACCCACATCCAATTTGCACTAGTGTAAACCCAGCATAAGTGTATCAAATAAACCAAAATACCATGTGTAAGGTGCCCAAAAATCCAATAAAAGTTCTATAAGACAGGCACACTCACTTTTATCTGGATACCAAAATAATTAAAGATATTTAAACAAAATGTGTTGAACTGTCTCTTTAAATTAAATTATAATTCCAAACGTGCTGCCCCTTCATTCAGTCAACCTCAGACAACTTTACTACTAATATGCATCATAGTGCTCAATATAGAAAGTGCCTGATTTAATAAAAAAAAGGACAAGTACTTACACAAATACAGAGTTACATACCTCCCAACATTTTAAGATGGGGACACCTACTAACAAATGTATGTAGGCATAGTACATGCCCCCTGCCACATCCTTTTAAAAGGAGAATTAACCCAAAAAAGTTTAATTAAATCCACAAGGACTTTTTTTTACCACTACTATTCTTTTATATTGGCTTTTAAAATGTACAAATGTGGCAATTTAGAGATTGGATGAAAGGTTTAGCAATGGGAAACACTTTTTGAAAGATAAAAAGTGAACTTTATATACAGCTATAAGGTTCAAACCAAAAAGAGGGACAAATGAGGGGGGAAGAGGGACAGAGGGACATTGCTCCAAATCAGGGACAGTCCAGATCTATGGAGTTATCCAACATAACTCAGAATAGCCCTATTCTCTCCTGATGGCGTGAGGTATGCTGCACCATCACCAGCCAGTGCTGGTACATGGAGTTCTAACACTCACTATATATTACCTGTGTAAGGGGATAGCTCGGTAGCGGGGTGTGTGACCCATTGGATGGGTTCACCACACACTGAATTTCTACAGACTGGCAGTCGAAGACGGTTGAAAACAAAGTTTCTGGTTTATTTTTCCATCTTGCTGGAAAACAATTGCAAGCATTCAAACAGCATAAACAAAATCAAACATAAAATAAATCCTAGCCACTCTGGGCGTCTACCTTCCACACAGGAACCTATCTAGGAAGTCTAACACAGCCTACTGCTGGGTAGACAGTGCTGATCATACAGCACACAACAATAGTCTTTTGATTTTTATCACACAGAAAAATCAATCCTCTTCTCACCTTTACACAAGGCTTTCTGGCACTGCTCTCCTACTCACACAGACTCAGGATGTTGCAGCCAATTAGTAGTAATCTTTTGGACTTCTTATAGAGGCCTTTAATTGCCTCACTCTGAACAGCTGGAGTCTTCCAACGGCCCTTAGCCTTCCTGGCTATTTCTGCAGCCGACGCCCAATAATGATTGGTGTATTGTCTAAAGAAGGCAGAAATGTATGTTCCGTCTGTGACAACACCCACAGATTTACCTGACTTCCTGTCACACCTGCATCAACTTAGCAAACAAAAAAATCGAAAATGTACGTGTTAATACCAAAATAGACAAAGGTTTTATTGTTTCCTGTATAAGCCATGTATTTGTCTGAAAGCTGCAGTTGAACTGTTATTCATTTGCATCCTGTTCAAACCTTAGTGCTTATTGCTACAGTATGAAGTGGTGGTTTCTCACAAAATCACATACAAATGTTTCAAAATTTTGTCTAACACACAACTTTAATACAATTTGCAGCTGGCCTTTCACGATAAAGGACAGTGAGGGAGACAAATGCAGAACTTTTTCACTTTTGCATCAGCATGAACGTATATATTTGCACATTCAGTACAAAGTAATGGGTACTCTTGATAGCCCACTACCTTGGATACTAATACTAAGGCCCCGTACACACGACCAAACATGTATGCTGAAACTGGTCCGCGGGCCAGTCTCAGCATACATGTTCGGTCGTGTGTGGGCGCGAGCGGGCCGAATTCCAGCAAACATTTGCCCGCCGGGCCTTTTCCCAGCGGGCAAATATTCCTGGACGTGTTTTAAAACCGTCCGCTGGAATCCTGCCCGCTCGGACATGTACGGTCGTCAGTACAGACCTACCGTACATGTCCAGGTGCCCGCCGTCCCTCGCATGCGTCGAATGACTTCGACGCATGCGTGGAAGCCTTTAAATGGCAGGCCCGCCCACGTCTCCGCGTCATCGTCGCGGCGACGACGCGGACACGCCCCGCGTATTGTTTACGCGTGGACTTCTGTACGATGGTGTGTACAACCATCGTACAGAAGCCCACTGGCAGACATGTACGGTGAAAACGGTCCGACGGACCGCTTTCACCGTACATGTTTGTTCGTGTGTACCCGGCCTTACCTTTACCTACTGCCTCATTTGCCAGCACCCCAAGTTAAAAGCCCTCCAATAAATTGAGTCGTGGTAGTGTGGGACTTTCACGGCACTAGATATAATTCACACACCAAAATATGTATATAAAAACAGTTTATTGCAACTTTATTCCAGAACATAAAACCATATGTCAAAGCATATAGTGCAGGCTTTGATCTAATGGGGAAAAAGAGCCCTATATGCAACTCTCTTAATCCTCAAGTGTAATGCCCTGTACACACGATCGGTTCATCCGATGAAAACGGACTGATGGATTGAAGCTGACTTTCATCAGTCGTACCTACACACCATTAGTTAAAAAAACGATTGTGTCAGAACGCGGTGACGTAAAACACAACGACGTGCTGAGAAAAATTAAGTTCAATGCTTCCAAGCATGCGTTGACTTGATTCTGAGCATGCGTGGATTTTTAAACGAGGGACGTGCCCACAGACGATCTTTTTTTTCTACCGGTTTTTTAACCATCAGATAATTTTAAAACAAGTTCTAAGTTTTTTCACCGATGGATAAAAATCCGATGGGGCCCACACACGATCAGTTCGTCTGATGAAAACGGTCCATCAGACCATTTTCATCAGACGAACCGATCGTGTGTACGCGGCATTACAGTCTTGAAGTAAAGGCTGTCCAATGCCTTTTGAGTATCCCTTTTCCTCAGGAACATCAGTAAACAAGCTCACAGAGAGGTTAGTAATTACAAGACCACATAAGAAGTTAAAACCCCTAAGCCTGGTGTTGTGGTGGAGCGAGCCCTTGGTGAAAGGGTCCCAAGAAGGGAAACAAAAGGGACAACTGTGAATGCAGAGACTGGGAGGGCAGAAGAGAGATCTTAACTACAGCCCAAAAGGGGTCCTTTCAAGGGCATTGTGGGCTGCAAAACTCCAAAACCAAGGAAGATGCATACATCTTTTGCTATAAGTTAAAAGCCCTGTGTAGACTCATCAGTCTGAGCTGGAGCTTACATGTTAACGTTAGTGCTTGGGCACTGAGCATTGCATTAAGAGAGAAAAGGGAAAGGGTGACATGCTCATCCACATCCATTACCTGGTATTTCGTGGGGGACCAGCTAGGGCAGGGGTAGGCAACCTCGGTATTCCAGCTGTGGTGAAACTACAAGTCCCATGAGACATTGCAAGACCCTGACAATCATAGGCATGACTCCTAGAGGCAGAGGCATGATGGGATTTGTATTTTCACCACAGCTGGAGGGCCGAGGTTGCCTACCCCTCAGATAGGGAATGTGACAGTGGGAAAGAGCAGGTAAGGTAATTATCTGCAACAGATGGTCCTTTTATCTTGCCAAGAATGGGCATAGTAACGGGCTTATTTTAATATTATTTTTATACCCAGCTACAGTGAGACAGCCCATATACGGTACATGTATGGGAAGATAATAATAATAATAATTAAAATTGCTGCACAAAACATAAATATAAAATATGACTTTTCTCATGAATTTCAATGAGCTAAAAACATGTGCACCACAGTGATTCTTGACAATGAACAAAAGTTGCGGGTAGCCTCTTAGGAAAAGTTTTATGATTTAAATTTACAGACTTGACTTCATGCACATCAAATAACACTCAGGAGATTTCATGAATAACTAGACTATTTACTTAAGCTCTCACCCATAGCCAGAACGTGGAAGACATTTTTAACTAGCTTTTAACAGTAGAGGTATTATTTTCTACCCAAACCTGTCATAAAGCTTTTGTCCAAAGGAAAAAAATCTAACCGCTGGCTTTATCAAACCAGGATATGAAAAACTACAATATGATTTATTGATCGGAGCAAAGGTTAAACTAACATATCCAACCAAGTGTATGACATTGTTATTTCAAGCCCAATGTAAAAAGAAAAAAAAATCAAATCAAATAGTTCTCTATATATGTACCTTTCTCTCCATCATGATCTTGGCACTGTCATGTTGAAATTACCTTGTGTAATAAACCATATATCCTTGTCACCAGTTGACTATTTAGCCATATGTAAACCACAGCCAGGTGAGTTGTATATGTTAAAGGAAATGTCTAGTGTATTTTTGAGAGCTTTTTTATTGCAATGCTTATCCTAAATGCATGCGATTTTCACATTTGAATTTTTGTTTTGCCTTATTTGTATTATTATATGAAATAGAAAAATGTGTAAATGAAACAAAAATATTAGGCTGGTCTACCACCATCTGGAAGCTCACAGCAAACTATATTTGGAGGAAAAGGAAATTGGACTTTTCACATGTATTAACACTTGGATTAAACTGGATGAACTTTTCTCAGAGTTTTTAAATTAATGAACTTTACACCTTTCATTGATCTGTCCATTCACTGGCTCATACCGGGAGACGACTTCAGTAGCTTTCAGTGAAGCCTGTTTTCGTCGAAAATGGTCATCTCTCTCCGTTTGCTGTTCTTTCTGTAGTGCTCTCCCCCAAAGGGAGAGCACTACAGAATATGTCCAGGTCTCCCTTACTAGTACAGAGGCTTTCTGCCATAGACACAGTTCCAAGCATACTGACAACTTAGGCGCAGTCTTGTGGATGTCTTTTTGTGAATTAATTTTTTTCAGAAACGTGAGAAATAGGGTTTGGGATATTCCGAAATAATAGCAGAAATCAACAGGAGGAAGAAAGTCTTACAAAATACCATTGAAACAGCCTTAAAGGGGTGGTTCACTCTAAAAACTACTTTTTTTTATTACACTGCCCCCCCCCCACATTACAATCCGATTAAGGCTATTATTATTTTTTTGATGCTGTACATACCTTTGTACAGCATATTCATCCGTGCATCCGGGTTGCGAGTCCCGCGGGAGTGGGCGTTCCTAACATGTCTGTGATTGACGTTTTGCCCAAAAACGAGCTCCCCCCGTCGCGTAAGCCACGTCACGGTTGGCGAAAGGAGCCGAACGGCGAGTCGGCGCTATACTGCGCATGCGCATCGCCGTTCGGCTCCTTTCGCCAATCGTGACGCGGCTTACGCGACGGGGGGAGCTAGTTTTTGGGCAAAACGTCAATCACAGACATGTTAGGAACGCCCACTCCCGCGGGACTCGCAACCCAGATGCACGGGTGAATATGCTGTACAAAGGTATGTACAGCATCAAAAAAATAATAATAGCCTTAATCGGATTGTAATGTGGGGGGGCAGTGTAATAAAAAAAAGTAGTTTTTAGGGTGAACCACCCCTTTAACTAAAAAGTAATAGGGAATGGCCAGTAACTCTACTAGGTGGATTCAGAGAGAGTTAGGCCGGCGTATCAGTAGATACGCCGACCTAACTCGGAATCTGCACCGTCCTAAGTTTAAGTGTATTCCCAAACTGAGGTACACTTAAACCTAGCTAACATACGACAGCCTGCGCCGTCGTATCTTAGGGTGCAATATTTAGGCTGGCCGCTAGGTGGCGCTTCCATTGAGTTCGGCGTAGAATATGTAAATGACTAGATATGCCTATTCACGAATGTACGTGCGCCCATCGCAGAAAAGATACGCCGTTTCCGTAAGAGATACGCGTCGAAATTTGAAAATTTTACGTCGTTTGCGTAAGTCGTCCGTGAATAGGGCTGGACGTAATTTACGTCCACGTCGAAACCAATACGTCCTTGCGGCGTACTTTTTCGCAATGCACACTGGGATATGTACACAGACGGCGCATGCGCCGTTCGTAAAAAACGTCAATCACGTCGGGTCACAGTTAATATGCAAAAAACACGCCCCCCACATCCTCATTTGAATTAGGCACGCTTACGCCGGCCTATTCACGCTACGCCGCCGTAACTTAGGAGGCAAGTACTTTGTGAATACAGTACTTGCCTCTCTGACTTACGGCGGCGTAGTGTAAATACACTAGGCTACGCCGCCGCAAAGATGCGCGCTCCTGAATCCAGCTATACGTCTCTGTAGGAGCAGACCCAGCCCATCCAGTAACCTCTGGCCCTCAATTCCCTCCAGAACATGCCCACCTGAGAGTCCAAAACCAGGCCTTAATCACAGTGTCTTAGTACAGCTGTCTGCATACAGCTTCCACACGACATTTAGTGGGGGAAACAAAGATCCTTCTCCAGACCACACTCCAAGACGAATGCAAAAAGTATTTTAGCATATCTTCTCCAGGCCTTTAGCTATGCACCTGCTGAGGTCAAAACAGCAACTCCAGTACACAGGCTGTAGCCCCAGGACAAGAATACTCTGAGCAAGCCTCCAAAACATTTATCATCTCCCCAGTCGCCTTCTGGACGCCCTCTTTCCAGGGATCGGCTGGGCTCTGATAAATGTTCATAAATCAGTGGTTGGTCCTGCCATTCTATGTTCTGGAGGCAGACAGAAACAATCAACCACCGACTTTAAGAAAACCTGGGCAGGGGGGCGCATGCGCGGCGCTGAACAGGATGGTCGCCTGAGGGAATAGCTCCGTAGCTACAGGGCTGATCCCGGCTCATAGAGGGCTATATTCATCTCTTATAACCTTGCTCTTATCACCCCTCGAGCCCCTAGACTGTGGTGCATGTCGACCGCTAAGAAGAAGAAGAATAAGGGCACAGCACAGAAGACCCTGACTCACTACCTGCTCCGCAACAGGGAGACGTTCGGTATGTCTCAAGATGGCGCCGCCGCGTGTGGAAGTGACACGCTTCCCTCGACTCCTCGCCTTTCCCAACTCTTTGCCCCTGTACCATTGGAGTCTGGTGCTCCAGCTCTATCGAAGGCCGATCTGGACGCTAGCCTGGAGGCTATGTATTCCCGGCTTGCGACCAAGTTCCAGACGGAGCTCCATAAGACCTCTAACACCCTGTCTCAGGAGATTGCGGCCCTGGGCACGAGGACGGATAGGCTCGAGACAAAACACGACGAGCTCGCCCTGGCCTACAACGACCTTAGCCGCGAACATGAAAATCTGGCCTCAGCTTTCTCCCTCATTCAGGCCCAATTAGAAGACCTGGACAATCGTAATCGACGCAACAATCTCCGCCTACGTGGCATCCCGGAGTCGGTTACTGAGTTGATCCCTGCGGTGGTCCGCCTCTTCAAGTCTCTGTTACCAGACTGCAACTCCGCCGCGTTCATCTGCGACCGGATCCACAGGGCGCTTCGGCCGAAGCCCCCGGCGGATAAACCACCCAGAGACGTGGTTCTCTGCATGAAAGACTTCCTCGTTAAGGAGGATATACTGAGAGCCGCGCGGAACCAGCATCGGATCACCCTGGATGACCAGGTGATACAGATCTTCCCCGACATTTCCCAGGCCACCCTTGAGAGGCGCAGAGGCCTCAAGGAAATCACCACGGCTCTTCAAGCCGCACGCATTCGATACAAATGGGGGTTCCCCTTCAAATTGATAATCCCCCACAACGGATCTACCTACGTAGCCGCCTCACTACTTGAAGGCCAAGAAATCCTGGTAAAACTGGGCCTCCTGGACGCCGAGGCAGTTCGTCGTCTCCCCGCTACTCCCAGACCATCTCCCCTGTGGCGCACCCCTCCCCCCGCAGGGATCGCAGACGGATCAGATACGATGCCGGCGGTATAGTAAATGACTGAGTGCTGTGTCCTTTTATTTCATGATTTTTCTGCACCTTGCCTACTTCTTTTTTTGTTTAGCCCTGGTTCCTCGGGCTCATCGGTTTGAGCTGCTGCATGACCTCCCCGCCCAGCCGTTGTTGGATCGCCTCGGCAGTGAACCGGAATACCCGCAGGACTCGTGGAGCTCCGCTTAACGTGCTCCGGTATTTCACCTCATCCTTCCGGTTTGCTTTGGACTTTTCTTTTTTTTGTTTATGGCTGGTCCCGAGACCTGGAGGTCTCTGTTTGTTCCTTCTATTATCAGGTTTGAACTCTCCACCTGATCCAAATAACTCTTTTTTCCTCTGGTTGTCTACTCTTTTTTTTTTCTTTTTCTCCACAATTATCCTTTTTTTTTTCGGTTCTGGTCGGTACATGCATTCTACTTGTCTCATTTGGCTCTATGTGCTGTTCTACATGCGATATAGTCAGGAATATGTTGTCTGTTTTGTTTTTATGAGGATGGAGGGTATGGTGGAGCCCCTGGCTCTGATGCTTAGCCCCCCGACAGCCCGCAATGGTGTCGCAATTATATTCCCACTAGGTCTCATTGTCCAGATGATAATACACTTCTACCTTTGCAATGGGGATTAAGTGCATCTCTCATAATGTCAGAGGATTTAATACCCCAGTTAAGAGGAGGAAAGCCTTTGCCCAATATACTCAAATCAAGGCCAAGATACTCCTGATTCAGGAAACGCATTTCTCCGAATCCTCCCACCCCAAATTTTTTCATAGACACTACCCCCAATCCTTCTATACGTTGCATTCGTCCAAGAGCAGGGGTGCCGCCATATTTCTCCATTCCTCTCTACCTTTTGACGTCAAGAAGGTATTTAAGGACAGGGAGAGCAGATATGTTATTATTAAGGGGGTGTTGAACAACAAAGAACTTACAATAGCCAGTGTTTATGCTCCCAATGACCCCCCTGCCTCCTTTTACACCACTTTTTTTGAACACCTTGCTATGTTTCAGTCCCCTCACATGATAGTGGGAGGGGACCTCAACTTGGTAGCTAATCCCTCTCTGGACAGAACCTCGATCTCTGCATCCACCAAAGCTTTTCCTAGATCGCTTGTACGGGCACTCAAAGACCATCAATTACTTGATTCCTGGAGGGCCCACAACATAGGTGCTAAAGAATACACCTTTTTTTCACACCCCCATAAAAGTTCAGCCAGGCTGGATTATATTTTTGTCACCCCCATTATTATGGCTAACTCTAGAGAAGCGGCAATTCTCCCATGTGCCTGGTCTGATCACCAGATCGCCTGTTTTGAAACAGATTTTATTGGTCTAGCCCCTATGCCCTTCACATGGAGATTAAATGAGTCCCTCCTCTCAGATGCAGCGGTCGAGGGGACAGTTCAAACATCCATTGATCAATACTTCGAACTTAACGCCCTCCCTGAGACCCCTATTTCGGTGGTCTGGACAGCCCATAAGGCAGTTCTGCGGGGCAAGCTGATTGAGATTGCCTCAGCCCGCAATAGGAGCAACAGACAACGTATGATAGATCTCACGACAGAACTAGACTCCCTGTATAAGAACACAAACAGACTCTCCCAGGACTCTATTAGGGTGGAAATTGACAAAAAAACGCTTAGAGTTGCTCACCACTAAGGCAGAAAAGGCCCTACGGTGGGCAAAGGCAAAATTCCTTTTGCAGGGCAGTTCTCCGTCGGCCATGCTGGCCAGACGACTGAACCGCCTCACTACACCTCCTCATGTCTACAAACTCAGCACTGGCCCAGGCCTGACTACCTCACATCCTCAGGAGGTCCTTAAGGTCTTCACCAAATTTTATTCCTCCCTCCTGGCACGCTCTCCATCGAGTCCCTCTGGGAGGGACCTGGCCTGGCTGGCTGCTATCCCAGTTCCCTCCCTTTCCCCCTCCCAGGTCGAAAAATTAAATTCCCCAATTTCACAAGAGGAAGTGGTGGCAGTGATTAAGGCCCTGAAATTAGGCTCGGCCCCAGGTCCAGACGGCTTTTCCGCCCTGTATTTTAAAAAATTCGCTCCCACGCTTGCCAATAAAATGGCCCAACTATTTAACTCTTTTCTACAGGGGGGCCCCCTCCCAGAAGAGATGTTGCTGGCCAACATGTCCCTTATCCCCAAACCTAACAAAAATCACTCCCTCCCCCAAAACTACAGGCCCATATCGGTCATTAACAATGATCTCAAAATCTTCAGTAGAATCTTAGCGGACCGCCTTGGAGGAGTGATCTCTTCCTTGATATCCCCGTTTCAAGCGGGCTTCATCCCCCATCGTTTAATCACAGACAACATTCGCTTAGCGTCTAACATAATCCAAGATGCTAATTTATACTCCAAAAAATTGATCTTGTTAAGCTTGGACATACAAAAAGCTTTTGATAGCGTCTCTTGGGATTATGTCTCGGCTCTACTGGATCGTATGGGCTTCAGGGGGGAATTCTTACGAGGCTTTCTAGCCTTATATAACAACCCACAGACTTGTATCAAAATTCCGGGGTGTAGCTCCGAGTTCTTCAGTTTGGGCAGGGGGACGAGACAGGGGTGTCCCCTCTCTCCCCTAATCTTTGCCCTGGCCCTTGAACCTCTGGCTATTGAACTGCTGAATAACCCAGATGTCTCAGGATATCACAAGGGCCGGGCTGAATACAAATTCTGCATGTATGCAGACGACGTATTAATGTTTATCACCAACCCTCTAATCACCCTGCCCAACCTATTTGATACCCTGACCAAATTTGCTAGGGTCTCTGGTCTCGAAGTAAATGTTTCAAAATCTAGTGCCCTCCCAATTGGTCACCCCCATTCTGAACTTGAACTTCTTAGACACAATTTTAAATTCTCCTGGGCTGTTCACTCGCTCCCCTATTTGGGCATAAACCTTACCAATGATTATCGCAAACTCTTTGACGCAAATTACCCCCTATAGTTGCCAAGATAAAACAATTACTCAAAGCCTGGGCCCCCCTCCACATCTCATTTTTAGGAAGAGTGACTGCCCTGAAAATGAATTGCCTCCCGAAATGAATGTACCTATTTAGATCCCTTCCGCTCAAATTACCCAAATCTTACGTCCTCAAAATTCAATCCCTGTTTAACAATTTCATCTGGAAAAATAGACCCCCTAGATTTGCGAAAGAGGTCCTTTACTGTTCTTCCAAGAGAGGTGGCCTTGGGGTTCCCCAGATCTGGCTCTATTATTTATCCAGTAGATTCTCCCAACAGGCCCAATGGAATATTCGCAATCCCAAGGTCCCCTGGGTTAGATTTGAAATGGACTCCATAGTCCCATTTTATCTCCCGGGCCTTATGTGGTCCTCTAACCCCACGGGTTTTGCCCTCCGATCCAAGAACCTCATAGTGGCCTCTTCCCTACACCTCTGGGATAGTTATAAACTCAAACTAGGCTTAGTCTCACGTCCACCCCTGAACGCCTCATACTTGGGTGACTCACGTTTTGCCCCAGCCTACTCCTGCCCTGAGGCTTTTCAGACTTGGGTGGACCTAGGCTTAACCAGGCTTCGGGATTTCTTGCAGGACTCCAAGTTTATGCCCTTTGCCACTCTACAGTCAAAATTTGGGATACTAGGGGGGGAATTCTATCATTTCCTCCAAATTCGGCACTTTTTTCAATCACATTATGGTACCCCCCCCCTCTGATCGTCCTTCTGACTTTGAAACTATATGTAACTCTACTCCCAGGGGCAAGGGGTTGATATCGGGGATCTATGCTATGATGGTCGCGGCTCTTCATTCCACTGGGTTGAAATACAGGACCCAGTGGGAACGGGAGCTACAGTTGACTGCCAGTGACATGGACTGGCAGTCCTGCTGGACCAATATGCGTAAAAGCACTCTTTCTCTCTCTATTAGGGAAACTGCGGTTAAGCTACTAACCCGATGGTATTACACCCCTATGCGCCTCCACAGTATATTCCCCCAGGCCTCCCAACTATGTTTTAGGGGCTGTGGGACACCGGGCTCCTATGTCCATTTGTTCTGGGACTGTCCCAAAATCAAACCCACCTGGACAGAAGCATTGAAACTGATTGACACCTTAGCGGGAGAACATGTGGACCTTAAGCTTACACAATGTCTTCTTTTTGATAAAATTCAAGAAGTACAGTTGCCCATGGCTAGGCTTATTCACGCAGTCTGCCTGGCCATGTTATGGGCTATTGCCCTTTGCTGGAAGAAAGATGCAGTTCCCTTCACGCTAATATTAAATAGAGTAGACCAAATGATGCTGTCTGAGAAAATATTTCACACCCTGTATGACTCGCTACCTAAGTTTGACGCCAAATGGAACCCATGGTTTCTTTTCAGACTCCAGGACTGACCTTCCTTTTTACTTCTTTTTTGTTTAATTTTACATCTTTTCTCTTACTCTCTTTCTAATTCTCGACTACTCGAGATGACCGACCTTTCGGTCTCCCGTTGGACTGCAATATTGGCAACCTAGGATAATGTCTCTGGTTATTGTTTATTCCAGTTGTACCATGTTTCGATATATATGCATCTTTCTGAAACGAGCACTGTTTGAAGTTGCTTCTGTTGTAACCAATACCTACAATGTACACATGTGCCTTTTGGCCGTATGCTTGCCTTTACTTGACTATGTCTTGCCTTTTTCTATTTACAATAAAGCTCTTTTGAAAACAAAAAAAAGAAAACCTGGGCAGAGCAGAAAAACTGATCACTGAGTATAGTGAAGCCAAAAAGTAAATTTAGCCTGACAAGGGCAGGGTGCTAAATATCTGTCTATGTTCATCTTTATTTAGTACACCAGCATGTATTTAAAAATTCTTTGATGTTGAGCTATACACATAGTGGAATAAAAGGTTCTAATCAACACAGGAAATACTGGTTATAGATGACCTCTACCTATCTGGGTCAATGCTGACCAGCAGCACTTAGTCTGCTTATTGACAATGATCTGCAGACCTGTGGCTGAGAAAAGCTGCTATATTATGATATCATTACAGGTTATGGTGGACTTTCCAGCACAAGATGAACTTTCTTTCATCTGCTTCCTCCCCTATCCCTCTTACACATTTGAAGAGTTTCCTTATGTATCCCAAAGTAATTACCTTTTTAATAAAGACATATCCACAATGTGAAGCACTGTTCCAAACCTCCACAACTTGTCATTTACAGACTATTAGAGCTCATGCCCATGGGCGTATGAATTTGTGCCAGAACTTGGCAGGAAAAATGCCTCTAACAGCGTTAATGCGCATATTAATGCGTGTTTAAGTGTATATTGTGCATTTATGTGCATATGGCATTTATAGGCATATGAGTATAAAGTCATTCTATTCACTAGAATTTAATTTATTCTAGCCAGTACAATAAATTTACTTGCATACATGTGCATTTATGTGCCCTTGTACGCATATGTTCATAAATTATGCTCATACTATATGCTCCTCTAAATGCAGCTTTGGGGCATTTTTATATCCCCCTAAACGCTGCAAACAAATACACATAAATGCCTGCATGTGCATGGTCTCATTATTTAACCTGCAACTGCGTTAGTCAGACGCCCCTAACAGCGGTATTTTTGTACATGAAGCCTTATGCCGCGTACACACAATCAGTCCATCCGATGAGAACGGACCAATTGACCATTTTCATCGGTTAACCGATGAAGCTGACTGATGGTCCGTCGCGCCTACACACCATCGTGTCAGAACGCGGTGACGTAAAACACATGCGCATGCGTGGATTTTTAATCGATGGTTGTGCCTACTTACGATCGGTTTTGTTCTATCGGTTAGGAATCCATCGGTTAAATTTAAAACAAGTTGGCTTTTTTTTAACCGATGGTTAAATAACCGATGGTACCCACACACGATCGGTTTTGACCGATGAAAACGGTCCATCAGACCATTCTCATCGGTTTAACCGATCGTGTGTACGCGGCATTAGACCCCTTTCACACGGGCTATCTGATCAGTTCCGCCTGTCAGTTTTTCAGGCTGACCTAATCAGACCCTGCATTGTCCTCTGTGGAGCGGCGAATGTCAGTGGACATGACTGAAATTTGGGTGCCAAATAAAAACCCTGTTGAAGTCATTAGAATTCAAATGTTAAAAAATGGTAATAGCCATATTCTAGGCTGATAGTAAATGGATGGTGATTTGGGGAACATGTACCAAAGCAAAGCATCTCCTGTGCAGATCCAGAAAATGTGAAACATGTCTCCCAGTCACAAGATCAGTGTTGGGACAAGGCCATCCAGTGTCCAGGGCAAAGATGCCAAACTGACCAGCTTTGTAACAGAAAACGGGCAGCCCCCTCCCTAAACATTGCCCCCATGAATAATTACTATATGAAAAGTTCACAGTACATTAGTGTGATGGCCAAATTAAGAATGCTTCTTACATTTGTGGCCATTAGGAAATGTTCCCCCTTACAGATAAAAAAAATCATTGTTTATAGTGGTTACTTAAAGTGGAGTTCCACCTAAAAATGGAACTTCCACTTTTTGGAATCCCCCCCCTCTGGTGTCACATTTGGCACCTTTCAGGGGGGAGGAGGGAGCAGATATCTGTGTAATACAGGTATTTGCTCCCACTTCCTGGCATAGATCACCGCAGCGACCTACGCCACGTCTGGGGCCTACTCTGTCCCCATCGCTGTCTTCTGGGAGACACACAGGTCCCAGAAGACAGCAGGGACCAGTGAGGATGCACAACGCACCTCGGGAATGCGCAGTAGGGAACCAGGAAGTAAAGCCGCAAGGCTTCACTTCCTGATTCCCTTACCGAAGATGGCGGCGGCAGCACCCGAGAGCCAAAGGACAGATCGGCTTCGGCTGCTGACATTGCGGGCGCCCTGGACAGGTAAGTGTCCATGCATTAAAAGTCAGCAGCTGCAGTATTTGTAGCTGCTGACTTTTAATATTTTTGTTTTTGGAGGAACACTGCTTTAACCTCCCTAGCGTTATGATTATTTCAGAAAAACGGTGCTGAAAGCGGTACCATTATTTGCAAGAAAATTTGGCGTTTTATACTGTAGGCCTGTAATTCTTAGGAATAACTCACTTAAATCTGTCCAAACAAGAGTCTAGTAGGCATTCCCGGGTATGACATTTTTTTAAAACCAAAATGATAAATTATAATATAATAAATAATTATAAATAAATATAACAAATAATAATATAATTATAATAAAAATTATTCAATAATGTAATCAACTCAAAATCACTGAAATTTGCTCAGTTGCAGAATTGTCGCTGTCATTACTTTTATTTTTTTATGATGAATTTCCCCACAAATCGCTATCGCACAATTCTGCAAGTGATTATAATTTATTATCGCTGTTTTCTAGCTGCTCTAAAACCATTTTTGACATAAAGGGACATAAAGGGCAGGGGGCTTATCAGAATCTGGAAGACCCCTTTAACAAAGGGGACACCCAGATCCTGCCCCCCCCTGTGTGAAATGGTAATGGAGTAAAAAACACACACACACCGTAGAAAAAAGTCCTTTATTAATAAAAAATAAATAAAAAAACTCCAGCGGTGATAATCCACTCGTTCCCGGGTTCCTGCTCCAACGTTGTCCAGATCCAGCGACGGGTGCGGGTGATCTCCAGCGATGAGAAGATCCATCCATCCAGAGCGCAGCATCGCCGACCTCCTCTCACCGCTGGACACAGCCCAGCGAATGACGCGCTGAAGCTGTGACATTACTTATATAGGGGAGGCAGGGCCACCCGTCACGTGACCCCGCACCCTATGACGCACCCTCTGCTACGTCACTGGGGAAGCCCAGGAAGGGGGAAGACTTGGCTTACCCAGTGACGTAGCAGAGGGTGCGTCAGAGGGTGCGGGGTCACGTGACGGGTGGCCCTGCCTCCCCTATATATGTAATGTCACAGCTTCAGCGCGTCATTCGCTGGGCTGCGTCCAGCGGTGAGAGGAGGTCGGCGATGCTGCGCTCTGGATGGATGGATCTTCTCATCGCTGGAGATCACCTGCACCTGTCCTGGATCTTCTCATCGCTGGAGATCACCCGCACCCGTCGCTGGATCAGGACAACGTTGGAGCAGGAAGCCGGGAACAAGTGGATTATCACCGCTGGAGTTTTTTTATTTTTTTTTTATTACTAAAGGACTTTTTTCTACGGTGTGTGTGTGTTTTTTTTTACAAGAATTGACACTTCCTTCGTGAAATGGTAGGGGTACAGTGTACCCCATTACTATTTCACACAGGGGGGGGCAGGATCTGGGGGTCCCTTTTGTTAAAGGGGTCTTCCAGATTCTGATAAGCCCCCTGCCCCCGCATACCCCCACAACCACCGGGCAAGGGTTGTGGGGATGAGACCCTTGTCCCCATCAACATGGGGACAAGGTGCTTTGGGGGGCACCCCAAAGCACCCTTCCAATGTTGAGGGCATGTGGCCTGGTGCGGTTCAGGAGAGGGGGGGGCTGCACTCTGTCCCCCCCTCTTTTCTGCGGCCGGCCAGGTCAACGTGTTTGGATAACAGGTCTGGTTATGGATATTTAGGGGGAACCCCACGTCATTTTTTTTAAATTGACGACGGAGTTCCCCTTAATATCCATACCAGACCTAAAGGGTCTGGTTATTGAATTTGGGGGGACCTCCGCGCATTTTTTTTCCGAACTCCGAACCCGGACCCGAACTTTCAGCAATTATTCGGGTTCGAGTCCGGGTTCGGGAAAAACCCAAAGTCCGTAACGAACCCAAACTTTACAGTTCCGCTTCGTTCAACTCTAGTTTTGAGTTTTTTTCTGAAGGCCTGGTGATTCCCTTCCGTTCGGATACTGATTGGTAAAGCGTTCCACAGTCGAAGTCCTTGGACTGCAAATCTCCGTTCTCCTTTACCCACTCCAACTAGAGTGGCGCTGAATAACAGTTTGGTACTATATTGAGGAAGTACTGTTCAATTATTATTCGTGCCTGACACTGCAAGGTTCTTCTTTCTTCTTCATCAACCTGCTCTTCCCATTTAATGTTGATGTTGGTCGTGTTTGGCCTAGAATAAAGCATTAGAAAACTCTTTATTCACTGTCTGGACTTTCGCTCACTGTTTTGATCTACAACTGCACCCATACGCCACATTAGGGTAACTCAATATGCCGATCCCAAAAACAAATCAGCGGCTCCGCCGGGGGTAGCGCTACATTATAATTTAGGATTTTGTGTTTCAAACTTTTCATACCCGAGATGTCTACTAGACTCTTGTTTGGACAGATTTAAGTGAGTTATTCCTAAGAATTGCAGGCCTACAATATAAAATGCCAAATTTCCATGCAAAATAATTGTACCGCTTTCAGCACCTAAAACCAGAAGGAATCATACCGCCAGGGAGGTTAACTTGACAGAGAGTAACCCACATTTAAAACGTTAAGTGGTGTTTTGCCGCATTTGCATTTAGAAGCGTTTGAAAAAAAAAAAATTTATTTTTTTTTAAATGGCCAAAAACGAAAAATGTCTATTAACAAAACGCTGCTAAACACGGATTTAGAAGCGTTTGGCGTCAAAAAATTTGGTGTCGGAACTCATTTTTTTGCCTTATAAAAAAAAGCCTATAAAACGCAACTGCCTAAAAACGACAGTAAACGAACCTGTGTACATGTACACCTAAGATAACATTGAATGAGTTCATGGGCCTCTCAAGTTGGAGCAGAGATAAGCTACATCCCTAAGGCTCCTTTCACACGGGCGCCTCTGCTAAGTGTAATCCGCTTGCTTGGCGGGGGATCTCTGGTTGGTAATGATAGAAGGAGATCTAGAAGGCCAGTGGTTGGTGTAACTGTATGCAGCATTATATATGTGGATCATCAAAACTGATTTCAGAAGTAATATTGGGTAATCCCTTTAATATCCAAGGCATATATAACATGCATGATTGGTAAGTGTTCAATTTGTACACACTGTGCGGAGCGCTATTTGAAGAAGTTCTAAGCACTTTGTAATCTGAAGACACGGTGGTTGGAGGATTTAAAAAGGACTATTCACATCTTCATATGTATTTTTAATATTCACTATTTGTACAATTGATTTTTATGGATTCATGTTTAGTACATATTGCATTTATGTGATTTATGCTGGACTTGTTTTGAGAGTTTGAGGTTATGAGGTAGCGCCTGACTTTTTTATTTATTTTTATATGGAGGTGAGTGTCCACTTAAAGTGTTGTAAACCTCTGATTGTGACATTTACCTATAGGTAAGCCTAAGCTCTAGTCACAGAGCCGGAGTCTGCAGCCCCGGAATGAAGATGGGCGAAGATGGATGCGACCACCAATTCGGACAGAAATGCAAATCCTTTGGCAGGTAAAACTTCCATATGCATTTCATCTGTATACCTTGTTGTTAGCCTATAGTTCAATTTTCAACTTATCTTTTACATGCTTATTCAAAATATATAAAGCTACCGTATATACTCGAGTATAAGCCGAGTTTTTCAGCACATTTTCTTTGTGCTGAAAATGCCCCTCTCGGCTTATACTCGAGTCAACTTTTTGTACCTGATCTCCTGGACTTTAGGGACCCGGTACCTCTACAAGTTTGCAAAGTTTATTGTCCGGGGGACCTACGGCTGGGGAGCACCGATTTTTCAAAGCCGGCACCCCTTCCATAAACTCCCATGTTAACCGGTAATTTCTCCGGTGAGTTTGTGGACAGCCGGTCGTAGGTCCCCTGGACCCGGAACTTGGCACACGTATAGCCCCATTTCTCCTCTACAAGTGTGCAAAGTTTGTTGTCTGGGAGACCTACGACTGGGGAGCACCAATTTTTCAAACCCGGGCACCCCTTCCATAGACTCCCATGTTAAACGTCAGTCTAGTTATGGGCACAGTGAGGCAAATTAAGGCGCAGTGAGGCATGCAGATAGACACCCTAGGCTTATACTCGCGGCAATACGTTTTCCCAGGTTTTTTTGGGGAAAAATTAGGTGCCTCGGCTTATATTTGGGTCAGCTTATACTCGAGTATATACGGTATATACATAGGTGTGCACAGCCAATTGCATTAGGGTGTGCACCACAAAGCTCAAAAACCTATGTGTGTGTATACATATATAACCCCTGCACATTGCTCTCCCTGCCAGCACAATAAAAGAGAAGTACATAAACACTTCTCTTATGGCAAAGCCGGTAAGAGGGAGATCTTTTCTATCGTCCCACTGGCACACAGAGCAATAATGCTAATGCACATGGGGTGATTAGGGTGTGCCCAGGCACACCCTGCACACCCTGTGTGCACACCTATGGGTATATATGATCCATATATACCGTATATATGGTATATATGGATCATATATACCGTATATATGGTATATATGATCCATATTTGTAAAAGCAATTTAAAAAATATTGATTTTCATACTACAGTCTAAAGGTACAGTACTGCTATGGTAATGTGTCATACTTTATAACAAATAACTACCCTTTTCTATGTTTTCCTAAGAATATAAATGACATGCAGTAGAAAATAGGAAATAAACTGTTGTACGAAAAACAGAGGGCCAATACACTTGCTAAAGTCCTGCTTTCAATGGCTGCCATGACGTATGCAATAATTAACTGGGTTTGTAGCCAGGTACATGTTTTGAACAGATATTGGATATACCAGGGTTTTGAAACATATTCTAAATATGTATGTATTCTGTAATCAGCCTCCAGCATCAACGCCCAGCACAAAAATCCAAAGATTTGTCCAGGGTACAGTCCATGCCACCAAGCTGAGAATGCGAATGTCCACAGTACAGGTCTTGTCCTGCAGTTTCCAAATACAAGTCTTCTTAGCCACATGGCTGTGCTTTTGTTCCAGGTCCTGGCAAACACCGAGATTTTATTAGTTGTTTCTAAGGTGAAGATATTGATGTCGGAAACTTCTACGTGTGAACATAATTCTATGGAAAATCCTGCTGTGTGAAATAAGGCTTCATCCAGTAGCCAGTGGGAGTAATAAGTCATTTTATATATCAGCGCTGTGCTCCACATAACATATATACAGCCTAGGTGTCTACAGTTCATGAGGTCACATTGGAAGTTCATTTTTTCAAACAGCACAGCTCGAAGAATCTGCAGCAGCATGAATAATGTCAGGCCTCTACTTAATATCCAGGCATGCCTATAGTTACAACACGTGGAAGCTTTATTAACCTGCTGCTGGAACTTTACAAATGAACACAGTGGACCGCCCAGGAGAGCAGGGAAGAACATGAAATAAGAAAGTATGACCAGTATATTGTACCTCCACACGGCGTGGAAACTTTTCTCCTTCGTGCAATAGTTTGCTGTAAATGTCATCTTTCGTTCATGGAGATCCATAGCCAGAGATGTGACTTTTTGCGTCAAGAGCATAAGAGATGAAATCATAATGGATAATCTAAAAGAGAACATACTTTCAGGACATAATAGAGTTGGTGTAGCCTATAACACAATTTACTATCTACTGAGTTTACATTTACATCATAAATTACATTTACTTTTTTTTTTATGTATACCTTGCAATGGCTCCTTGGCGTTTCAGATGTGACTTTAGCATTGCGCAACCAATTTTGTGTGAAGTCTACGTTTTATTGTATCTGCTGCATGCCATTGAATAAAAAAATGTAAAAAATAAATAAATTGCATTTACAATTTGCAAAATATTTTTGGAGTTGAGTTTTTTTGCTTTGTAAGGGAATTTGCACTTTGCAAGGGCATTTTCCCCTAGTTTAGTAAATGTGGGGAAAATCTACTGACCATCATTAAATCACATGCAAGCAAAATTATTTATTTTTTCTTGCCTGCCTTTATTCTTTGCACAGTAAATATTCATCAAATTCACTAAGCTAAATTGAATTCCCTTGCAGCCTATTTGCTTTTAGTAAATGATGAACCCCTCTTTGTGTCCCTATTGGTAAAGCACACATTTCTGTTTGTCCTGCAGTGGGGAAATCTAAAATTTTATAGTTGTGACTGGTACATAGAGCTGCACGATTAATCGTGAAGAATCAAAATCGCGATCTTTTTCCCTTCCCGATCTTCAAAATTGCATGTCACGCAGGGCTGTCTTAATGCATGGGCACCCCTGGGGAGTGCCCAGGGGCCCCAGGTGCATGGGGGTCCCATAATAATCTTGAATTATATCATACTTGCCAACTGTCCCAGATTTGCCAGGATGGTCACGCTTTTTACTAATCTTTCCCGGGATGACCGGCAGCGTCCCAGCATTGTGCCCTCCTGACTCCTCCTGTACTTCTTCACCCCCCTTTCTGTGCCCTTTTTGTTGATTAGTCTTTGATTTATGGCATGTTTTCTTAGGCCTCATTCACACGACGGATCGTTCGGGTCCGCTTGTCAGTTTTGACGGCGGACCTGAACGGCCCGTTCCATGCATCCCTATGGACCGTCGGATGTCAGTGGAGACATGTCCGCTGACATCCGACCCTATCCGATCCGCTAAAAACAGACGTATAGGGGGGGCACGTCCCCATCCGGATCCGATCGGGTAAGATCTGATGAAAACGAACATGCTGTCCGTTTTCATCAGATCGCTCCATAGGAGACAGCGGTGTCCGACAAGCCCCTCCCCGCTTAGTGAGCAGAGAGGAGCTTGTCATCCGTCGGCTCAGCGGAGATCTGCGGACTGGTCTCCCGGGAGCAGGCGGACTCCGTAGGAACGGAGTCCGCCTCGTGTGAATGGGGCCTTACTGTTTAAAATCAATTCTAAATTACTAATAAATATATGTTTAATTCTTGGGAGTAGGTGCATAAATTGGGGCAGGCTGGTATGGGCCCCAGTGCATTACTTTGCCCAGGGGCCCATAATGCTGATAAGACGGCCCTGAGTTCTAACAGCTAGAAGTTTTAATACAATCCTCAAAGATTTTGCGCCGTAAGTTACGGCGGCGTAGTGTATTTCTGGCGGCGAAATTCAAATCGGCGATTAGGGGGCGTGTTTCATTTAAATGAAGCGCTTCCCCGTGCCGAATGAACTGCGCATGCTCCGTTTCGAAATTTCCCGCCGTGCATTGTGCGAAATGACGTCGCAACGACATCATTTTTTAAACTTAGACATGACTTACGTCCATCCCGATTCACGGACGACTTACGCAAAAAAAATAAAAAATAAAAATTTTGACGTGGGAACGACGGCCATACTTAACATGGCAAATCTAACTATACGCCGCAAAATACCAGCTTTAACTATACGCCGGAAAAAGCCAACTAGAGACGACGTAAGAGAATGCGACGGCCGCGCGTACGTTCGGGGATCATCGGAAATAGCTAATTTGGATACCCGACGCGGAAAACAACGCGAACTCCACCCAGCGGACGCCAAAGTATTGCATCTACGATCCGAAGGCGTACGAAGCCGTACGCCTGTCGGATCAAACCCAGATGCTGTCGTATCTTGGTTTGAGGATTCAAACTAAAGATACGACGCGGGAAATTTGAAAGTACGCCGGATTTTCAAACGCAATTTGTTTTGAAAATATACTTTAGTTAATAAAAAAAAAACTAAAAATAAGCCAGAATCATGCAGCTCTACTGGTACAAGAGTAGAGGGCAAATCTTTCAAATGAGTTTCTGTACTGGTAACAACTGTCAAAGCTGAGATTTCTCTCCTGTTGGTTGAGATTTCTACTACCTTCCCTGTCTGGAATAGGAAGTGAAAATAAATCTCCCCAGTAGAGACTGATGCCGCGTACACACGACCGTTTTTCGAGATGTAAAAAATTACGTTTTTAATGGTCTAGAAAAAACTACGTTTTATTTCAACCCGATCGTTAAAACGGCCTTGCCTACACACGATCGTGAAAAAAAAAATGCTCTAGCAAAGCGCGGTGACGTACAACTCGTACGACGGCACTATAAAGGGGAAGTTCCATGTGGATGGCGCCACCCTTGGGGCTGCTTTTGTTGATTTTTGTGTTAGTAAAAGACGATTCACGCTTTTCAGTCCGTTACAGCGTGATGAATGTGCTATCTCCATTACGAACGCTAGTTTTACCAGAACGAGCGCTCCCGTCTCATAACTTGCTTCTGAGCATTCGCTTTTTTTTTCACGTCGTTAAAGCCCACACACAACTATTTTTTCTGATGTTAAAAACTACGTGAAAAATTAAAGCATGTTCGAAAATTTTAATGCCCATTTTTTACATCTTGAAAAATGCTCTGGAGCCCACACACGGTCGTTTTTAATGACATAAAAAAAATTTCCTTTTTTACAACCCGAAAAAACGGTCGTGTGTACGCGGCATTATGCCTCGTACACGCGATCAGATATATTGTAAGACTTATCGTTTGCATTTAGTTGCATAATACTAATATCTAAATCAACAGTGCATTTTGCTCTCTATGAAATATACAATTTTTTTTTCATACGATTCTGGAAAACCTTTCTGTTTGCGTAGTTAGGTATGGGAAATGGAGCCCAATACAAGTGACCCCCTATGTTTTCCACGCCTTTTGTCTATTTCCATTCGTATTGTTCTCTCATTTTCTTCTGGGTATGTTTTTTGTTTCCGGTCATGCGTGGTGTTTGTCTAGCGGACGCATACTGGACGGACTGTTATGATCGGCTGTCGAAAGCTGTGTAGTAACGTTCAGACTATCGCGCGATCAATTCCAAAAGCGATTTTTCTCATGCAATTATCTGATCCTGTGTACGAGGCAATAGGAGTGGATTTACCAGGCAAATACACTGTGCACTTTGCAAAGTGCAGATGCAGTTGCTCCAGGGCTTGGTAAATGAGCAGAAGCTCTGCTGACTTACATCATCCAATCACGTGCAAGCAAAAACATTTTTTTTTCTTGCACGTGATTGAGTCGTTTTTGCAAAGTGAAGCTTTACCTCGTTTACTAAGCTCTGAAGAAATTGCACTTGCAGAGTGCAACTGTGCTTTGCAAAGTGCACAGCCTATTTCCTTTTAGTAAATCAACCCCATAAAGAGCAATAAGGAAACAAAAAAGCCAACATCACTATTCTATCTGGAGTTTCACTTCAAAACTAAAATTCCATTTTGGCTTTAGATACCCTTTAATTATGAGTTTAATCACTCTGCAACTCAGATTACTTTTTATAGTTTCCTTTTCACACAAATATTGTAGAGCAGGAAGCATTCTGAGTACACTGTGAATCAACTCCAAAAACAGTCACGTTCAATGTTGCCCCTTTGTTTGAAACAAAGGGGTCATTTATAAAGATAAACTTTGCACTTTGTTCATGGCAAGCAATCACATACAGGATTGCAAACTAGAGCAGCCATCGCTTCCTGTTAATTGGAATGCTGATATGGTACATAGTACCCACTGCACTTTGTACAACACAATAAGCAAGCAAATAAATTAATAAATAGGTATTGAAAAGAGGAACTTTGCTCTGACTCATGAAAATAATTCTTATAAGTCACTTATGTATGATGCTTTATCCAGGATAAACATAGTTACAAGCCCATTGAATCCTGCATTGACTCTTTCCTGACAGACTCCATGGCAGCCTACGTGTGGGTTAATCCCGCCTCTCATACCTCATAGGACCCTACTCCCATAAAGCTTTGCTTCTCCCAATAGACTGTGTTCCTTTTTTGTCCTCCTCCTAGGACCGAAGTAATCGTTTGTTTAAAGAAAAACCTTTTTTAGTCCCTGATTCCCATGCCTGGTGGCTCTGAAGTCCTTCAGATCTCAGCTATTAGCTGGATGGACATTTTTTGTCTGCGGTACCCCTTTTTATGCTTACTAGCCTGCCACTGGCAGGTAAGCGATTATGTGACCACATACCCTGGCTATTAGCAGGGGGTCTCTAAATTACCAGACCTTGCAGAGTAAGCAGCGGTGGCTTCCTTATCCAGGCCGGATCATGGGTTTCCTAAGGTGGTAATGTATAAACTTATGCTCTTACCTATCATGGCAGCCAGTTTTTGTGTGTAGTCTGTCTTTTCCCTTCCAGGTATGGCCGCTGGAGCGCAGTGCGTTCCAGCTTCGCCGCTTGCTAGTGGTCTGCGCACGCGCACGCCTCGTTCTGGGAACGAGGCATGGCTGCGTGTGAGCTCCTTGGTCTAGCTAGCCGCGATCGCGCATGCGCGCGAGGCCAACGAGGTGACGCAGGTTCACCGCGCATGCGCACGCCGGTGCGCGGTGACGTCATCGACAGGGCGGCAAGTTTAAATAGCTGTCAAACACAGCTATATGGTGGCACATCCCTGACGGTCTAGGTGTGATCTCTCTTGGCTGTGGATCAAGGTAGGAGACTGCTCTTTTATGCCTTATGTAAGCACTGTGATTATGGGTCCTTTTGCCTGATGCACGATTCCTGTTGGTTTCTTTTTTAGTACTGTTCCCTCACCGCTATGGATGTGTCACCGCCCCCCTGTGGCCAAACCTTACGATGCAGGTAGGATGGAATTTATTCCCTCTGCCTGTTTTTCTATGGGTTTTGGTTAAAAAAAAAAAAAAAAAAAAATTTGTATTTTGTCTCTTTTGTTTCCAGTCCCTCCAGGTCTATTTCTCAAATAATAGCACGTGAAGATGTTATTGAAGTTCAACCACAAAAACATCATTCAAGTTCTAGAAGCTCTAGATCTAAGCATTATAGAGAAGGTTCTAGATCCTCGTCTGGTCACCACTCTCACCGTCACTCCAGTCATTCTGAAAGGAATTCCTGTTGGGGATGTAGAGCTCAGGTCCCAGAAGGAAAATCCCTCTGTGAGCCATGTTATTCCCGTGCTGTAAGGGAAAGAGGGGGTGAGGACCAGCAGGTTGAAGCCCTGGTCAGAAGAGTGGTCCAAGAATCCTTGAACATCTCTACTTCCGCCCAAGCGGTTGTTCCTCCTGTTGAACCATCCCCAGTCCTGGTACAGGATGATCCTGAAGTTGCGGGGCCCTCTAGAGTCAACCGCTCTCCAAGTGTTTCCTCAGAAAGTGAAATGGAAAATGTCCATTATGCTGCTGGTTTTGATTTCTCCCTGGTCCCAACATTGGTGAAAGCAGTCAAGGACGCTTTAAAATGGGAGGATCCAGTAGAAGCACCTTCCAAGCAAAGGAAGTTCTTTAGCCAGCTTAAGAAAGACCGCCCAAACTTTCCCCTCCTTGGTGAACTAGGAGATGTAATTATGGAAGAATGGTCTGGTTCAGACAAGAAAAATTCTTTACTATCCAAGATAGCGAAGTTATACCCATTCAAAAGTGAAGAGGTGAGACATTTAGAGTCAGCTCCTCTAGTCGATGCGGCCTTGATGAGACTGGTGAAACACGTTACTCTCCCTTTGGAAGACACCGTTTCCTTTAAAGATGGTCTGGAGAGGAAAATAGACACTGACTTAAAACGAATTTATATTACAGCGGGCATGGCCTGTAAACCAGCCTTAGCGCTGGCAGCCCTGTCAAAAGCAATGGAGGCCTGGACAGGTGAAATGGACTCTGTGTTATCTTGTGTCTCTGAAGACATATCTGGAAGCATCCCAGTCCAAGAACTAAAGATGGCTTCAGTCTTCTTAGGGGAGGCTTCCCTTGACCTTATACGTCTAGTGTCTCGGGTCATGCTTTCCTCTGTCACAGCCAAGCGTGCCCTGTGGCTACGCCCTTGGGTGGCTGACCCTGCCTCTAAACAGGCATGGTGCAAGATACCCTTTTTGGGTTCTTCCCTGTTTGGGAACAAACTAGATGATGCCATCACCCGAGCCACAGGGGGTAAGTCAGGGTTCCTTCCCCAGGATCGTCGTCCGTATGGACAGAAAAAATTCTTTCCCAGGCAAGATCAAGATCGGGCAAGGGAGGCCCGTCGGTACAGACCTGGACATGATTTTAGGAGGAATTGGAGAAGAAACCAACCCTCTGGTCAGAAGCCGGCAAAAAGCCCTTCTTCTAGTGGACGTGAGGCTCCTAAGTCCTTTTGATATAGAGCCGGCCCAGACGGAAAGAGTCGGGGCTCGTCTCTTCCAGTTCAAGCATGTCTGGGCAGCCTCAATAAAAGATTTCTGGACAGTAAAAACGATATCTACAGGCCATTCCTGGATTTTTACAGAACCCCCTATTCTTCAAGTCATTCACACAACAATTCCATGCTCAGAAGAAAAAAGACAAGTCCTCCTGTCCTACACGAGCTCTCTTGTGGCTCAAGGTGCCGCTATACATGTCCCAACGGCCGAGAGGTTCCAGGGGATGTATTCACCCCTTTTCCTGGTCCAAAAAAAGTCAGGTTCCTGGAGACCAGTGATAGACCTGACACATCTGAACACCTTTATCAAAAAAGAGAAGTTCAAAATGGAATCGCTGCTCAGGATCCGGCAAGCAGTTCAACCAGGCGACTGGCTTGTGGCCATAGATCTGAAAGATGCTTACTTTCATGTGCCCATAGCAATGGAATTTCAGAAGTATCTGCGGTTCGCAGTAGGCAATATTCACCTCCAATTCGTTTGTCTCCCGTTTGGACTCACAACATCCCCACGGGTATTCTCAAAACTCTTACTAGCTGTTGTAGCCCTGATCAGAACCAGAGGCATTCATCTACACCACTACCTAGACGACCTACTACTGCTATCGCAAAACAAGGAGCAAATATTGACGCACCGGGATCTGGTCATATCGATTCTGACCGAGTTTGGCTGGCTACTGAACAAGGAGAAGAGTCACCTAGTACCAACACAATCACTGATATTTCTCGGGGCCCAATTCAATACATCTCTAAGTACCATCTCTTTGCCCCTGGAGAAAATCCCAGTTGTTCGCGACAGGATCCGTTGCGCTCTAGAGTCTCCTTTCCTGAAAGCCTCACAATGCCTCAACATTATAGGCACCATGGTCTCCACAACTCCGATGGTGAGATGGGCACAGTGGAAGATGCGGCCCTTCCAGAAGGGGTTTCTTCAACAGTGGGACCCGAGATCACAAAACCAATTGATCCGGATAACGTCACACATGCGGGAAAGTCTTTCCTGGTGGCTACTAAGGAAAAATCTCCTCAATTGCCATTCCCTAGCTCCTGTATCTTGGATCACGATCACGTCAGATGCCAGCAACACAGGTTGGGGGGCTCTTTGCCTGAAGGAAGTAGCCCAAGGGAAGTGGGACTTTCCGTCCCAGAAAATCGTGTCCTATGTGCTGGAACTTCGCGCAGCCTTCTGTTCCCTACAAGCTTTTCTTCACCTGATAAAGGGGTCTTCAGTCCTCCTAAGGATGGACAATACGTCAGCAGTCTCGTACATCAAGAGACAGGGTGGTACTCGCAGTCTGTCTCTACTGAAGGAGGTGAATCCAATTATGTCTTGGGCGCAGACACACTTGAAGGATTTGACAGCGGTTTATCTCCCCGGATCTCAGAATCTACAGGCGGATTTTCTGTCAAGGACATCCCTCGACAACAACGAGTGGTCTCTCCACAACGAGATTTTCAGTTGGATCCTGTCACTGGATTTTTCACCAGAAGTGGATCTGTTTGCATCCCCATGCAATTTCAAGCTGGAGAAGTACTACACCAGATGTCGCTGTCCCCAGGCCTTCGGGGTGGATGCTCTAACGGATCAGTGGAGGTTTCGCAGAGCCTATGCCTTCCCTCCAATTCCAGTCATCCTCAAGTTTCTATCGAGACTCAGAAGGGAGGAAGTCGAGATAGTGGCAATAGTCCCATACTGGCCCAACAGGCCGTGGTTCCCATTACTGTTTCAGCTGAGCTTCCGGGATCCAGTTCCTCTTCCATCCAGATCAGATCTCCTGCTACAAGGATCAACTCCTCATCCATGTCCAACCCATCTACATCTGATGGCCTGGTTCTTGAAAGGGGAAGGTTGGAAGCGTTAGGTTGTCCAAGCGGAGCCATCTCCACCCTATTGAACGCTAGGAGACCAAGTACTAACAGAATCTACCAAAGGATATGGTCAAAATTCTCTGACTATACCACTTCTATGGACGGTTCTCCTAATAATCCCAGAATTCAGGACATTCTGGGTTTTCTTCAGACGGGTCTTGAGCTACCTCTATCTGTAAGCTCACTAAGAGTCCAAGTCTCGGCTATCTCTGCATTCACCGGGATATCCTGGGCCACTCACACTCTCGTCAGACAGTTTTTCAGAGGAGCTATCCGACTGAGACCTCTAAGAAAACCAAGATTCTCCAAATGGGACCTTCCGCTAGTTCTGGATTTTTTCTCAAACATACAGAATTCAGACCAACAACCAATCAAAGATCTTTCTCTCAAGACGGTCTTTCTAGTGGCCATGACTTCAGCGAAAAGGTTTTCGGAAATTGGCTCATTGGGATGTAAGGAACCTTTTCTTACGTTCTTCCCGGACCGTGTAGTCCTGATTCCTATGCTAGGTCACAAACCTAAAGTTACATCAGTCTTCCATGAGAACCAAGAGATCGTCCTTCCCATCTTTCGTTCTTCTGAGGACTCTGAAATTCATCCTTTGGATGTTGGGAATGTATTAAAACAATATCTGGAAGCTACGGCATCTTTTCGGCAATCCGATCATCTATTTATTTCCTTTCACGGAAAGAACAAGGGAATGCGTGCTTCCCCTAGATCTATTGCAGCATGGATTGTACAGGCAATCCAAGGGGCTTATAAAGCGAAGGGTTTGGCTCCACCGGAAGCGGTAACCGCCCATTCTACTCGGGGCATGGCTACGTCGTGGGCAGCTGCCCGACACGTCTCTCCGGAAGTAATCTGCAGAGCGGCCTCTTGGTCATCACTGAATACATTTATGACGCACTACTGCGTGGAACCGGCTTCCTTATCGTCGGTTAATTTTGGTTTACATGTTTTATCTGTTGACAATGTCAATTAAAACTTTCTCTTTAACCAGCAATTTGCCCACCCGGGTGTGTATGGCTAGTTATTTCCCACACGTAGGCTGCCATGGAGTCTGTCAGGAAAAAGGAAAATGTATATGAAATACTTACCGTAATTTTCCTTTCCTGATGGACTCCATGGCAGCAGGAAATCCCTCCCCTTTGCTGGAGTAGGCTAAATTATGGAACACAGTCTATTGGAAGAAGCAAAGCTTTATGGGAGTAGGGTCCTATGAGGTATGAGAGGCGGGATTAACCCACACGTAGGCTGCCATGGAGTCCATCAGGAAAGGAAAATTACGGTAAGTATTTCATATAAATTTTCCTTTTTCTCCCCCATTGCTTTTCCACTGCACATCCTGTCCTGCGTCGCTATCTTTGTTTTCTTCATGATCCGGAGCCATCTGTCTCTTTTTGGTTCTGGCACTGTGATGATGTGGCACTAGATGCATCGTTCTGATCTGTTGGGAAGGTGATAGTCATTATCCCAGGCTACAGGAGGAGATGCTAAGACAGGGGGCAGGTTGATCATGGAAAAAAGGCAAAAATCTTCAAATGGGGACACTTGTTCTGGTGACCTGGAGGTCCCCAATGGATTCCCTTAATTTGCAGGAATTTTCTCTCATTCCTGATTGGCTATGGGACAGGAAGTGAAGTAAAATCTCAGAAATGGGGCACAGATGGTGAAATTTTTTTTTTGCCTATAGTTCTACTTTAACCACTTCAATACCAGACACTTACACACCTTCCTGCCCAAGCCAATTTTTAGCTTTCAGCGCTGTCGCAATCTGAATGACAATCCCACAAATAGAGCTTTCTTTTGTTGGTATTTGATCACCTCTGCGATTTTTACTTTTTGCGTAAAAAAATAAAGTTTTTATTTTTTTCTGTAATTTTTTTTGTAAATAAGTTTTCTTCTTCAATTATGGGCACTGGTATGGCTGCACTCATGGGCACTGATAAGGTGGCACTGATGGGCACTGATGAGGTGGCAACAATGAGGTGGCACTGATGGGCACTGATGATGATCACTGATAGGTGGCACTGATGGGCACTGATAGGCAGCACTGATGGGCACTGATAGGCGGCACTGATGGGCATTGATGGGCACTCATAGGCGGCACTGATGGGCACTCATAGGCGGCACTGATGGGTACTTATGGGTGGCACTGATGGGTACTTATGGGTGGCACTGATAGGTGGCACAGATGGGCACTGATTGGTGGGCACTGATGGGCATGGATGGGCACTGAGAGGTGGCACTGATGGACACTGAGGGGTGGCACTGATGATACTGATGGTGAAATTGCTGGGCATCACTTGTTTTATATTTTTGGCAGTCAGTGCCCATATTGTATATATTTTTTAACATGTGGATGGCCATGGGGTACATACCTGGCCATCCACATGTTGCCCCCTTCCCTGGTGGCTTCTCTGATGGTCCAGTATGGGCATCTGCGGGGGGGGGGGGCTACGCTGATAAACAATCAGTGTATATCCCCCCTGTCAGGAGAGCCACTGGTTGGCTCTTCTCTACTCGCGTCGGTCTGTGAGGAAGAGCCGATCAACAGCTCTTCTTGTTTACATTGTGATCAGCCGTGATTGGACATGGCTGATCACGTGGTAAAGAGCTTTTCGCCAGAGGACTGACGTCCCGCATCACTGATCGCCACGCTGCGCGCCCCCACGGGAGCGTGCTGGCATGTTATCCTGCTGGACGTCAATAGACGTCCAGTCAGGATAACAGAAACACTTCCCGGACGTCAATTTACTATTGACCGGGCGGGAAGTGGTTAAGGCTGGGTTCACAAGTGCAAATTTGATGCAGATGTTTCCCCGGATGCAATTTGCACAGCAGGAGATTGTGACCGGCTCACTATGGAGCCGGTTCACATATCTCCGCATCGGCTCTGGTTTAATTTGCACAGGAGCCCTGTCCATCTTTGGTCCATTTCAGGTCTGAATTCAGTCAAAAATTTGGGCTGCAATTGGACCTGAAACGGTGAACACAGACGTGCTGTGAGCCGTTGCATGCTCATATGTGAACCCAGTCTTAAGCCGCGTACACATGACCGTTTTTCATGATGTGGACATGTTTTAAAATGGTCATTAAAAACGATCGTGTGTAGGCTCCAGAGCATTTTTCAGGACGTGGAAAATGGGCATTAAAAATTGAGAACATGCTCTATTTTTTCACGTTGTCGTTTTTCACGTTGTCATTTTTCACGTTGTGAAAAACGGTTGTGTGTGGGCTTTAACGATGTGAAAAAAACATGCTTGCTCAGAAGCAAGTTATGAGACAGGAGCGCTCGTTCTGGTAAAACTAGCGTTAGTAATGGAGATAGCACATTCGTCACGCTGTAACAGACTGAAAAGCACGAAGACTGAAAAGCGTGAATCGTCCCTCACCAAACTTTTACTAACACGAAAGCAGCAAAAGCAGCCCCAAGGGTGGCGCCATCTGAATGGAACTTCCCCTTTATAGTGCCGTCGTACGTGTTGTACGTCACCGTGCTTTGCTTGAGCATTTTTTTTTTCCACACTAGCGCGATCTCAGAGATTGCATGTGATTCACACCCACACTGCAGGTGATGATCACATGCAATCTCTGAGCAATGCAAGTTCAGCCATACAGTTGTACGGCTGAACTCGCATTGAATTCGCACAGAAAATAGTCCAGGGACTTGTTATTCCCCGGACTAGAATCGGATCGCATGGGTGTTCGTACTGCGATCTGTGAACTAAACTGGGGGTGTCATTAACTTTTTTAATGACACTTACAGCGGTTCGCAGAAGGCAGTGTGAACTGCCTGCAGGAGAGGAGTGATGCAGGAACTGGCGCTAGAATCGCGCTGGTTCCCGCATTGCACTAGTGTGAACCCAGGGTCAAGCTGAATTCTTACTGACCCCTGAAGTCCCCCTGTAAGCTGCAAAGGCAGCAGATGGGGTATACACATGCACAAATGATCCCCATGTTGCATTCAGTCACCTTGGATTGCTTTTCACACACTAACACAGGTCTTAAAAAGGGACAAGAACCAAGGGCCAGATTCAAAAAAGAGATACGACGTCGTATCTCTGAGATACGAAGGTCGTATCTATGCGCCTGATTCATAGAATCAGGTTACGCATAGATCTCCCTAAGATCCGACAGGTGTAAGTGACTTACACCGTCGGATCTTAGGCTGCAATTCTAGGCCGGCCGCTAGGTGGCGATTCCATTGCGGTCGGCGTAGAATGTGCAAATGATTAGTTACGCTGATTCACGAACGTACACTTTGCCCGTCGCTGTAAATTTACGCTGTTTCTGTAGAGATACGCGTCGTAAAGATAAAGCTGCCCCCTAGGTGGTCTAGCCAATGTTAAGTATGGCCGTCGTTCCCGCGTCAAAATTTTCAATTTCACGTCCTTTGCGTAAGTCGTCCGTGAATGGTGCTGGACGCCATTTACGTTAACGTCGAAACCAATGACGTCCTTGCGACATCATTTAGCGCAATGCACGTCGGGAAATTTTAGGGACGGAGCATGCGCAGTACGTTCGGCTCGGGAACGCGCCTAATTTAAATGGTCCCCGCCCTATTTGAATTAGGCGGGTGGATTTACGCTACGCCGCCGCAACTTTACAGGCAATTGCTTTGTGAATCAAGCACTTGCCCGTAAAACTTGCGGCGGTGTAACGTAAATGTGATACGTTACGCCGTGGCTAAGTTACGCGGAAATACGTGAATCTGGCCCCAAATTCTTATCCAAAGAACAGAACATGGGCATGTAGAAGGTCACCAATTAAAGCACACCTGCCACAAATCTGGGTAATTTAAAGGAGTTGTAAAGGTTTGTTTTTTATTTTCTAAATAGGTTCCTTTAAGGTAGTGCATTGTTGGTTCACTTACCTTTTCCTTCCATTTCCCTTCTAAATGTTTTTTTTTCTTAGTTTTCTTTGTCTGAATTTCTCACTTCCTGTTCCTTCTCAGTAAGGTGTTCTGGCTGACTAACCCCCAGCCACAACGGCTCGGATGATGGTGGAAAGCTTACTGAGGAGAAACAGGAAGTGAGAAATTCAGACAAAGAAAAAAAACATTTAGAAGGGGAATCGAAGGAAAAGGTAAGTGAACCCCCAGCCACAACGGCTCGGATGATGGTGGAAAGCTTACTGAGGAGAAACAGGAAGTGAGAAATTCAGACAAAGAAAAAAAACATTTAGAAGGGGAATCGAAGGAAAAGGTAAGTGAACCAACAATGCACTAGCTTAAAGGAACCTATTTAGAAAATAAAAAACAAACCTTTACAACCCCTTTAAACTGAACATAATCAGTGAAAATGGCATATGCAAGCAATCAGTAGATTCAGAAATAGAGGCAGCTGAAATGATATGCAAATCTCAAATTTCCCTGTGCTGCCATTTGTTGCCATCTGAGCCTTCTATACTGTATACCAGGGATATGCAATTAGCGGACCTCCAGCTGTTGCAAAACTACAAGTCCCATCATGCCTCTGGGTGTCATGCTGGTGGCTGTCAGATTCTTGCTATGCCTCAGGGGACTTGTAGTTCTGCAACAGCTGGAGGTCCGCTAATTGCATATCCCTGCTGTATACAATATGCAGTTTTCCTTATTAGGATCATATTAGCGACAAATGTCCATCTATCCAAAATGGTAAATTATATTTTTTATTACTGCAGAATAAAATCCTGCTAAGGGATAATATATAAAATGCCGAATCGATGCAATGTATGTACTGTATAGGTTTTTAATATGTATGTCATTTTGGTGAATATCATTTCTTTAAAGCCCGACTCCAGCCCAAAACATTTGATATTGTTTTGAATAGTGCAAGAAAAGACAGAACTTCTCTCAGGCCTTTCTGCACCCTATTGGGGATTTTTCCCTTTACTTTCTGATGAGAAAGGAAGTGATAGGAAATCTCCCCAATGGGGGCATAAACAAAAACACATTTTTAATGTAGTGGAAAAGGGTTAGCAAGTCTTAAGCCCCATACACACTATCAGTTTTCCTGCAGGTTTTTCTCTTCAGGTTTACCAAAACCATCTAATATGAGGTCAAACCTTAAGCATTTCAATTTGAATGCAATCAGGCAGGTCCTTGTACTACATGGTTTTGGTAAACCTGAGGAGAAAACCATCAGGAAAACTGATAGTGTGTATGGGGCCTGAGAATGTTTTATTGCTGTCTCTGCCTTCCTGTCCCGAGGACAGCCACACACCAGGGTTTTTGCACAGACGTCCTAGGGGCAGGAAGTGAGTACAAATCTCCTCATAGACAAAAATAAAAACGTTACCATATTTCTAGTCTCTCATTTTTTCCAAATACAAAAATAGTGTAGAATTATACTTTAATGTCCTGTTACTGCCTATTGTACTTACTTTACAGACATGGTTTCCTCCAGATAATACTGTCTGTACATTAGCCATAGGTGACATCCAGTCTGCCATGTCATTTGTAACAGAAATGCCCATTTATAGACAGATTCCCAGCTGACAATATGAAACAATGCTGCGTGACAAAGGGCAGGGATGAAGATAAATACTGCATAGGGCCCCATGGAAGCGCAAGCTAAAATCACTCCTCCAACTAAGAGATAAATGTATCTGAAATAAAACACAAATGTCCAAGTTACATTTATTTACTAATGCACATAAATCCTAATCCATGTATTTATATCTGGTATTTAAAAACATCCTGTGGTAAAAAAAAAAAAAAAGTTTATTGAAAATTGTAGGTGCCTTGCGCACCACCTTTTTATTCAATCCAATTCTGATCATCTTTGGTACTCAGAGGTTCTGGTGTGACCCCCGCCACCTTGTGTGACTTCCCAACACAGACAAATTTTGTTTACAAAAACACAGACAATTTTTGTTTACAAAAACACAGACAAATTTTGTTTACAAAAACACAGACAAACTTTGACCAGATTTGCTAGTCAGGGGCTCTGGCTCCCCACACCTTCACTGTGACTTCCCCAACATGGACAACATTCTGACCAGCTTCTGAACTCAAGGGCTTTGGCTCATCTCCTGCCACCTTCAGAATGGACCGAATTCTGACCAGCTTCTGTAGTGATAAGCTCTAGCCTGTCCCTTGCCACTTCCTGCAACTTCACAGCATGGACCGAATTCTGACCAGCTTCTCTAGTAATGGGCTCTAGCCTGTCCCTTGCCACTTCCTGCAACTTCACAGCATGGACCGAATTCTGACCAGCTTCTCTAGTAATGGGCTCTAGCCTGTCCCTTGCCACTTCCTGCAACTTCACAGCATGGACCGAATTCTGACCAGCTTCTCTAGTTATGGGCTCTAGCCTGTCCCTTGCCACTTCCTGCAACTTCACAGCATGGACCGAATTCTGACCAGCTTCTCTAGTAATGGGCTCTAGCCTGTCCCCTGCCACTTCCTGCAACTTCACAGCATGGACCAAATTCTGACCAGCTTCTCTAGTAATGGGCTCTAGCATGTCCCCTGCCACTTCACAGCATGGACCAAATTCTGACCAGCTTCTCTAGTAATGGGCTCTAGCCTGTCCCTTGCCACTTCACAGCATGGACCAAATTCTGACCAGCTTTTCTAGTAATGGGCTCTAGCCTGTCCCTTGCCACTTCCTGCAACTTCACAGCATGGACTGAATTCTGACCAGCTTCTCTAGTAATGGGCTCTAGCCTGTCCCTTGCCACTTCCTGCAACTTCACAGCATGGACCGAATTCTGACGAGCTTCTGTAGTGATGGGCCCTAGCATGTCCCCTGCCACTTCCTGCAACTTCACAGCATGGACCGAATTCTGACAAGCTTCTGTAGTGATGGGCCCTAGCGTGTCCCCTGCCACTTCCTGCAACTTCCCAGCATGGACAAAATTCTTACCAGCTTCTGTGGCGATGGGCCCTGGCGTGTCCCCTGCCACTTCCTGCAACTTCCCAGCATGGTCAAAATTCTTACCAGCTTCTGTGGTGATGGGCTCTAGCTTGGCCCTTGCCACTTCCTGCAACTTTGCATCATGGACAAAATCTTAGTTAATTTAAAAAGGGAGCTTTGGCACTGTTTCTTCAAAAAGACAATATGTAATTGTCATATCTATCACACAGATTTGTATTTTTTATACCTACCTGTGGTTGACTTGTATCTGGTATCCTCCTTTTGGAAATACAAGGCAAGCAGCTGAGGTGCTCAGAGTAGGCCAGTCAAAGGTGAGATATTAGGCACACATCTCAAGTCTGCCAAACTGGATTTTAGCAATTCTTTTGCATCATGACTACTGTATTAAATTAAATATTCCATAGCCCATAGATGCTGAGAACTAAATCTATAATGTAATAAAAAGGACTGATTTTTACAATGAGGCAAGGCTAAAATATGGGCATGTTTCCAGAGACCGTTGGCAGCCATGAGAGCTGCAATAAAATGTAACTTTTGCAAAGTGCTTCTTTCTGAAAAGTAACATATGTTACATATATACATTTTTACATGAGTAGAAATATGGGGAGCATGTATTACTAAAGTCGACTAATAAAAAGAGTGATATGTCTAAATAATTTCAGCCAACCCGGTCAATTGTTCAAAATTCCAAGTTGTGATCATTTTAGGCTCGATTCACACCTATGCATGTTGCTTTTGAGCGTTTTTGCAATGCTTTTTGCGGTGCTTGCTGCGTTTTTTGACGTGCGTTTTTACAGCGATTTTACCGCGATTTGCATTTTTTTTTAGCCAGTAATTTTTTTTTTACATTTCCTTTAACAACCAGCTATAAACAGGTTAAAAAAAATGCAAAATCGCGGCAAAATCGCGACACTTGCGTTTTTGATGCAGGTTCATTGAATTCTATTGCATGCAAAACGCTGCCTTTTGCAGGAAAAAAAGTCCCTGACCCTTTCCAAAAATGCAGAGGCACAAAAAAGCATTGATGTGAACATGTCTCATAGGAAACCATGTTAAAAAATTTCCCTGCATTTCTGCAAAATGCATCAAAAAAAGCATTAGTGTGAATGGAGCCTAAGTCCACAAAGCATCAGAAGATTGTGATAAATCCTACACACAATTAAACATGTTGTGCTATTAGCTTGAAGTCTTCTTTCACTTTTGCAAGAAAAATGGGATAACGCCTATTTTATATTTGTTACATGCTCCTATTCACGTAAAATAAAAAAATTATAATAATTTGCTGCTAAGCTTTTTACTTTCTTTTACATTTTACCATTAAACAGAATTTTAAAGTGGAATGCAGGGGGGATGGGGAATTAATGTGTGCCATAATTAAAGACAAAAACATAGAAAGCCACTCTGTGCTCAATGCAGTGAAATCCTCAAAGAATACTATGGGCAATAATTTCAACGATGCAGACCTCCTCAGACTGGGCGATCTCCAGAATACTGTAAAAAACTACACAAGAGGGCGCAAATGCCTAGTGCACTACCACCAAATGGGGTCTGTCCCCCGAAATGCGTACGTTTTTCCACTGTGTGGCATCAGTTGAGATACCCATCTGACCTGCTGGAGCTGTTTATTTGATAAGCTTGATTTTATTTCAATTTTGTGAGTATAACGCTGTTGCATGCTTTTAATAAATTGTTTTGGTAGTAATGCACTAGGCGTTTGCACCATCTTGCTCCCTCTTGTGTATGCTTTTACACTGCCATAATTACAGTCTGAGTTTAGTTCAAAAAAATATAAAAAAAATCAGCACAAGGGACTATACTTACAGTCAATATAATGTGCCCCTTGTGCTGATGGCTTCTGCTTTAGTTGAAATCTTCTGTCCTTTGATTCCCCTCTGCCCCCGCAGTGGTAATCTTCTGGTGCTATGTGGATTAAAACAGCTGAGGGACCTGTCACAGGCTCTCAAGAGTGCAGACTATATCCACCCTTGCTGCCCCTTATCCATTCATAGAAGCTGTACTATAGCTTCTAGGAATGAAAAACGAACTATAAATTGAGGAGTCGGACCTTTCATTCATCTGCTCATCCTCCATTCATAGATTGTTTTTCATTCATGGTTGATGAGTCCATATGTCCTAACAAATGGTTAAAGCCCCATTAAGATGAGCATTCCGATCGGTGAACCCAATCGGCCCCTCCATTCATCTCTATGGAGCGGCGGATGTAAATGAACCACCTACCTCCAATCCGTTTCAATCCAGCAAAAACAAACGGACGGCCATCTGTTCAACTTCATCTGGCTGGAACAGTTCGGAGATTAGTCAAGTGTAAATGTACAGCTGGTCTGTTTACATCCACCCATAGAGCAGAGGGGCTGTGTCCGCCTCCACTCTTCATATGTGGAGTAGACACGGACCTGTCATCTATCCACTCTGCTCAGCTTAGCAGGGGATTAGCGGATAGATCCCCTGCTAAGAAAAATGGATCTGGCCCATATGAAAGGGGCCTTAGGCTCCATTCACATCTAGGCGGACGAAATTGCAGCGTTTTGTCCCGCGAATTGCGGCGGCAAATAGCTGCGTTTTGTACCGCGATTTGCGGTGCCAAAACGCCACGATTGTCCGCCTAGATGTGCCCCTAGGATGTGTCCCTCTATGGAGATGGTCCCCGAACTCCGAAAGCCGCCTGAAAAAAAGGTCCAGGACCTTTTTTCAGGCGGCAGGCGACAGGCGTCCGGCGTTCGGCGTGGAGATGTGAACCATCTCCATAGAGGGCAATGTGTTTCCAGCCCTCTTGCGGCAGCGGCGTCACACTACAGGCGACAAAACAACTAGATGTGAATGGGGACTATAGCTGGCCAAACTTTACACCATTTTCTTATTAATTTTCTTATTAATTTTCCTTCCTCCAGAGTCTTGCTATGCCTCATGGGACTTCAGCTGGAGGTCCACTAATTGCATATCCCTGATGTAGTGCAAGGGTTACCTGATTGCATACATATTGAATGTGTTTAGGTCAATATGACCACAACTCGCGCATGCACCGTAGGGAACCGGGCAGTGAAGCAGCAATGCTTCACTTCCTGGTTCCCTCACCGAGGATGGCGGTGGGGGCAGCAGAGTGACGAGCCATCGCTCGTCCTCTGCTGCTGACGGCGCTGGACTCCAGGACAGGTAAGTGTCCTAATATTAAAAGTCAGCAGCTGCAGTATTTGTAGCTGCTGGCTTTTAATTTTTTTTCCGGCGGAGATCCGCTTTAATGACTTAAAAGCCTTCTGCTGTGAAATTTCAGGATTAATTGCTCCACAATGCCTATAGCTACAGGGGGCAGTGAGGGCTTGCTTTAAAGAGTGCTTAATAAAAGTTTGTTGCCATTCCACGAGCAGGCGCAATTTTGAAGCGTGACATGTTGGGTATCAATTTACTCTGCGTAACATTATCTTGTAACATTATCCCAAGAGGGTTAAGACAGTGAGAAAATATACCGCTCTGTAAACTGCTGATCCCTTGGCTTTGCTTCCGTCCCACTGAACCAAAAGGGTGCTGGCTGTGCACAGGTGCATTAGATAAAAAAGGTCCTGGACCACCGCACTCCTTGAAACGATGTCTTTATTTAGCAAGTGAAGTTCAAAAAACAAAAAACAACCAAAAACAATGCAGTCAAAAAGAAGAATTGGACAAAAGGAAAAGGATGGCTGACATGTTTCACATCGTAAGATGCTTACTCGTAGCTAGTGAACAATGACAAAAACTGTGTTTAAAAGAAGGAGGGAAAGAGGTGAATGGGGCGTTTCACCAATTAACCCACAGGTGATCATTAGTTAATAGAACACTTTGATGAACCCTGATGTGTCACACATGGAGTACTATCGTGTGGAAAATAATAAAATACATAGGTAAAAAATCCCTCTCATACTAATGATGAGAGATAATAGAAAAGACAGTGCTGGAAAATAATGGTGGCCACACAAAATATTGACACTTTGGGCCCAATTTGGACATTTTCACTTAGAAGTGTACTCACTTTTGTTGCCAGCGGTTTAGACACTAATGGCTGTGTGTTGAGTTATTTTGAGGGGACAGAAAATTTACACTGTTATACATGCTTTACACTCACTACTTTACATTGTAAAAAAGTGTAATTTCTTCAGTGTTGTCACATGAAAAGATATAATAAAATATTTATAAAAATGTGAAGGGTGTACTTACTTATGTGAGATACTGTATATACACACATTATACATACTGTAGATACATACACACACACAGTATGTTTTACTTTTGTAAATACAATTTTCATTCATGACTAGGGATTCCCAAAGCACCATGGATTAACTACAGAGGTAGTAGACATCTCATTTAGGCTAATTTTGTCTAAATGAAACATCGGATTGAGCTGTCTAATAAGGGATGAATTACTCCCTTATCTTGTGTGTTACATTTTTAGCTTGAGCTACTAAGCTTTCCAAATTTTTTTTTGCTTACAACAAAGGGGCAATACAGAAGAGTATGAGCCCAAAGCTCCACCTGTTGGTTGGATAGAATATTATGTAATATTCATATTCAATATTTTATATTTACCTGACTTCCAAAAAATTATTTTGCAGGCAATTCATTATTCTTTAGTCCAGACTTTGGTACAAAAAACACTATGGGCCAGATTCAGGTACATCTGCGGCGGCGTAACGTATCGCATTTACGTTACGCCGCTGCAAGTTTTACGGGCAAGTGCTTGATTCACAAAGCACTTGCCTGTAAAGTTGCGGCGGCGTAGCGTAAATCCCTCCGGCGCAAGCCCGCCTAATTCAAATGATCCGGGTAGGGGGCGTGGATCATTTAAATTAGGAGCGTTCCCACGCCGAACGTACTGCGCATGCTCCGTTTTAAAATTTCCCGCCGTGCTTTGCGCGAAATGACGTCGCACCGACGTCATTTTTTGAACGTAGACGTGAGTTACGTCCTTTCCTATTCACGGACGACTTACGCAAAAAAAAAAAAAATTTGAGGCGGGAACGACGCCCATACTTTAACATGGCAGGTCTATCTATACGCCACAAAATAGCAGCTTTAACTATACGCCGGGAAAAGCCGACTAGCGACGATGTAAGAGAATGCGACGGCCGCGCGTACCTTCGTGGATCGCCGGAAAAAGCTAATTAGCATACCCGACGCGGAAAACGTGGCAAACTCCACCCAGCGGGCGCCTAACTATTGCACCTATGATCCGAAGGCGTACGAAGCCGTACGCCTGTCGGATCGAAGCCAGAAGCCGTCGTATCTTGTTTTGAGGATTCAAACTAAAGATACGACGCGGCAAATTTGAAAGTACGCCGGAGTATCAGTAGATATGCCGGCGTACTTCTTCTGTGAATCTGGCCCTATACGTTCTCTTTAAGCAGCTAGTAATCGCAACATCTAGCTACCCTCGCACTAGTCTACTTATACTACATTTTTACTTTTCAGTTACTCAGCAATCTTCTAGTTCTCAAGGTCACACATTGGTTGAGATGTATGAACTGGTGCTCCCGTCAGCAGGAGACAGAAATACATGTGTCAGCAGCCTTTTCCAACCACTTCTCCTCTGAAAAGGAGTTTAAGGCTGCATTCACACTATAACGCGGCGTATTTTGCCGCAACAAATTGCGGTGTATTGTACCGCGATTTGCCGCGACAAAGCGGGTCGTTATAACCTTTTTTTTTTTTTTACAACACATTTTGTCTATGCCGAACGCCGAAAGCCGCCTGAAAAAAAGGGTCCGGGACTTGTTTTCAGGCAGGAGGCGTACAGCGTTTCTACGTTCGGCATGAGATGTGAACCATCTCATAGACAACAATGTAAAATCGCCCCTCCAGCGGCACGAGCGCCGGGCGTCGGGCGTAAATACCCCAAGGTGTGAATGCAGCCCTAGACCTAACAGAAAAGGACAGGCTTGGCATCATGAAGTCACCTGCTATTAGAGATGTGTTATCCTGTAGCAGGACAGCACGGAAATATTGACACATATGAAGTGCGGCTCATCACTTTTCTAGACAAGGGTCCATGGCAACTGTCTCTCACGTATAGCATATTTTAGTCTGTTTTTCCTTTACTTAGGCAATATAAAACAATTATGCATGATTGACAAGTAGGAGCACAGTATAGAGTTCTTAATTAGCACATCAAAGCATACCTGACTGTAATAGGCAAATGGCCAGAGGAGCAGAGATAACCATACAGCCAAGCACATGGGAAGGCCGCCATCTGGTACACAGCGACTCGATGAAATGTAACCTGAATGTAATCCATTAAAAGGCTCCTATTTACCAAACTGACAGGTAACGTGTCTGACAAGGATTACCTTCATCCCCAATGTGAAGCACACTCTGTCTTCCTTCTTTTATAGTGACACATGTCACAGGCCACGCTAGTGAAAATAAACACAGCAGGCACTCAGTAGGCCTGATAACCAAGGTGACCATGTTATCCTAAAGAGGATTTATTTATCCACATCAATGGCAGCCAATAAGTGTTTGTTTTTCTAAGACCTATTACCAGCACTTCTCTTAGAAGTAAAATGGATGTGAAATCTGTGAAATGCTAAGCTTGCTAGGTTTACCAAAAATCCCCCACGTTGCTGATCAAGTGGGCAGATAATGGGCAGGGTGAAATTGGAGATATCTTAATCTTTTTATCAGGTGGATACAGTCCGTTGCAAGACTAATGGAAAAATAGGAATAGACAGCCATTGCACTGATGGGTAAAGAGTGATTCCTATCTGAGGACAAGGGAATGATGGAAATTACGTGTCTATTTCAGAAGGTAAATATTTGCAAGCAGATTTGATTTTGTTAATTTTCCGTGGCAGGCTTTGTGTTAAGTTAAATAGGTTGGGTGTAGCTTCTATTTTCCCACAGCTCAGCATCACTAAAGCCTCACTAAAGCCTCGTACACACAACCGGTTTTCCTGCCAGGAAAACTGCGGGGAGAGCTTTTGGCTGGGTAAAATGGCTGTGTGCATGCTTCCTCACAGTTTTCCCGTCAGAAAAACTGACGGAATCCCATCGGGAAAATAGAGAACCTGCTCTCTTTTTTCTCGCCGGGATTCCCGGCGGTTTTAAGCCCGGCAGTTTTATTAGGGGTAAACACTGCGAGGCAGAATACACACGGCAGGGATTCCCGGCCAGAGCTCTCCCCGACGGGAAAACCTCTCGTGTGTACACAGGGAAAGTTACCGAGCAGGTTCTCGGTTTTCCCGTTGGGATTCCCGACGGACTTTATACCGTGTGTCGTGTGTACAGGGCTTAACTTGATTTATCACGTCAGCTAAATTCTTTTGTTTTAGTTTTGGATAAAATGGGGAAAGATAAGTATTTCAGTCAGATTTTACCTGTCATTGATCCTATTGGGGAAATGACCCCTTAAAGTGGTTGTAAAGGCTGAAGGTTTCTAACCTTAATGCATTCTCTGAATTAGGCCGGGTTCACACTATTGCGAATTGAATGGGGTTTTCCCCCATCCAATTCGCATGACAGGAGAGTTTGAGTTTGAGAGTTCACACATTCCAGAGCAACCGCGGAGCGCACTGCAGAAGAGTCCTGTGCGTCTTTGACTCAGTGTCAGGTTCAAATTCAGACAAAAAGTCAGACCTAATTCTGACCTGAAATGGTGAATGGGAACACACTGGACCCCCTGCTGCCGCACACAGTGTGAACCCAGCCTTAATGTAAAAAACCTTACTTGAGCCCGATTTGACTCCAGCGATGTGCACAAGAGCAGTGGCTCTCTCTTCTACCTCCCTTCTCATAGACTCAATTAACCACGGCCAGTGATGAGGATGCAGGAGATGGGGTCAGGCCATGTCCCTATAGCGAGTGGCTTGCTATGGTGGGCACTCAGCAAGGAGGAAAAGCCATGAGCGCCAGTTGGGGACCTGAGAAGAGGAGGATCAGGGTTGTTCTGTGCAAAACCAGTGCACAGAGTAGGCAAGTATAGCATGTTTGTTTTTAAATCACTTTAACCACTTCCCATCCGGCCATCGTCTATTTACGGCCACAAGGTGGCTCTACAATGCCAGGAGGCCGTCAATATACGGCCTCTGGCCTCCCGCCGATGGGGAGCGTGCCTGCGTGCCCGCCTGCCGCGTCACTCAGGTGCAAACACAGAGATCCACGTCCTGTCAGGTAGCGGAGACCGATGGTGTGTCCCTTGTACATAGGGAAAACCATGGGTCACCTCCCCCAGTCAGTGCCCTCCCCCCCACAGTAAGAATCACCTAGCAGGGAAAAATATTTAACCCCTTGATCGCCCCCTAGTGTTAACCCCTTTCCTGCCAGTCACATTTATACAGTAATCAGTGCATATTTATAGCACTGTTCGCAGTATAAATGTGAATGGTCCCAAAAATGTGTCAAAAGTGTCCGATGTGTCCGCCGTAATATCGCAGTCCTAACAAAAATCGCAGATCGCCGCCATTACTAGTAAAAAAAAATAATAAAAAAAATATCATAATTCTATCAACTATTTTGTAGGCGCTATAACGTTTGCGCAAACCACTCACTAAAAGCTTATTGCGATTTGTTTTACCAAAAGTATGTAGAAGAATACATATCGGCCTAAACTGAGAATTTTTTTTTTTTTTTAATGGGATATTTATTATAGCAAAAAGTAAAGAATATTGTTGGTTTTTTTTTTTTCAAAATTGGTGGTCTTTTTTTGTTTATAGTGCAAAAAATTGAGATGATCAAATGCCACCAAAAGAAAGCTATATTTGTGGGGAAAAAAGGACGTCAATTTTGTTTGGAAGTCACTTTGCACGACCGCGCAATTGTCATTCAAAGCGTGACAATGCTGAAAGCTGAAATTTCGCCTGGGCAGGAAGGGGGTATATGTGCCCAGTAAGCAAGTGATTAAACTACACTCATTAAAACTAATTTTCACCAGGGCAAATTCTTCAGGTCCCAGGTACCACCATCTTGCCTGTAGGAGCCAGCTGTCACTTCTTGCTGTTTCACAGCCATCTCCCCATTGCACATGCATGAAATTAGGTTGTGCCTTTAGACTGGTTGTGATGTGTCCCAGGAGATTCTGGACGAGAAGCTGGTGGCCCGAACTTCCATAATTCTCGCCTAGGTAAGAAATGTGAATGTGGGAGCGGGCACCTGTCAGATAAAGGTGCCCCTCCAAAAAAAAAACAATAATGGTACAGTGGGGGGGATTGGGGAGGAAGATGCATGGAACTTTCCATTTTAAGCAAAGTTCCAGTTTAAGTTTTTTGTGATCACCAATTCAGAAACTGAGATTAAATCTTTCTAACTGTAACAAGGACAGCAATAAAACATTTTTTTTTTTTAGCAGTGGGGAAGAGTTAGCACGTTTTCCAGGTTTTTAGTGCTGTATAGGTGCCTTTGAGGAGCATTCTTTTTGCTACTGGGACAGGGAGTGATTAGAAACCTCAAAAACAGAAACAGTACTGGAAGCATGAAAACTTGAAGCATGAGAATGTAGGTTCAGTAGTAGTTATTCGCACCAGATGAGCTTTCAAAGTTGTAGTTTACACAGGGTTATGACTCCCTGTGTGACTGCTCTGCGTGGCCCAGCACTTTAAAATAGTCGTATGCTCCTCCATACCCAGAAGCACTAAATATTTCCTTTAGTGGAAAGCAAATGGAAGGGAACTGTAGGCTTCTGGGGTTGGGGGGATTAAGGCCATTCCATCACTTTTCCCTAAATGGTTTGCTTTAAGGATTATGTGTGAGGTAGGTAGATCAAATGTTAAGGGCTCAAGTTAGGGAAAAAAGTTATGGGTTAAATGTTAGAGACACTTAGGTTAACTGCAAGACTTACATGTTGGCCAGTTATAGGTGGGGGGGCAGTGGCCAGTTGTTTGCTACTTATGTAATATTGGTGAGGAGACTCATTGGACACCTTTACTGTCATGGTGCTAAGTGCTGGGTGTCCAGTGCGCCCCTGTGCCTTTAAGGAGGGGTGGGCTCCCTCCAGGCTCACCTGCCCTCTCTCTATTCATTAGAATGCATGTGCTTCTACTATGGAGGCTCTCATAAATTTATGTAGCCCACTCTAGTGTGCTAGAGGTGTAGTGGTTAGCTTTTTGTTAGAATAGGTACATTTCCAGGCTTGACTGAAGCCTGGGTGTGTGTTTTGATATGAGTTGGGAGTGACCCAAGGCAGAGCTGGGTGACTCACAGGCAGCATCACCAACACCTCCCACTACTTTCCAGAATGTTCTGGTGTCTTCTGGAAAGAATAGAGGAGAATAAAGGTGGAGCTACCTGGGGTATTCTGAGGAACCCTGACCAATACCAACTTGGATTGGCAAGGGGAAGGCCTCCTTAAATACCCAAGGTCAGCCTAGCTGGGGAGGAGTTGTTTTGGAGATAGAGTGCTAGGCTGTTGTGGCCATTGAGGGAGCTCCCCGGTTTGGGGGGTGAGCTTGGGCCTGGGCTCGGGTGCAGAAGGGACCCTCTGACAACCCACAGAGGTGTCCTGGACAGGAGGCACGGGAGGAGCAAGAGAGGACAGCGGGAGAGAGCACTGCCGGGCAAGTCTCTAGGAGGGAACAACAAGTTGCAGCCAAGAGGGCTGGTGAGTGACACACAGTCAGCAGAGGATTGGGGAGGCACACCTGAGAGGACTGGGAGATTGCAGTCTGGGATGGGTGTAGAGCGAGGAGAGTAGACTGTGGTGGCACGGGCAGTGGAGAGGGGCAGCTGCAGCCAGGAGGGCTGGTAGTGCCAGAAGAGGTGGTACAGGGAGCAGTAGCCACGTGGTCAGCTAGCACCAAGAACTACCATATCTTTGCTACACCATAGGGGCCTGCGGTCCCTGCCTCCAAAGGGCATTTGCTAAGGCCTGGCTGAGCCAGTGTCATGTCTAAATCTCAGTGCTAGATGGTTCTGAGAAGTGCAAGTAAGTGATGTACTGGAGGTGTTGAGGAGAGATATAGCTGGATTCAGTAAGAGTTAGGCCGGCGTATCAGTAGATACGCCGACCTAACTCGGAATTTGCGCTGTCCTAAGTTTAAGTGTATTCTCAAACAGAGATACACTTAAACCTATCTAAGATACGACGGCTTGCGCCGTCCTATCTTAGGGTGCAATATTTAGGCTGGCCGCTAGGTGGTGCTCCCATTGCGTTCGGCGTAGAATATGTAAATCACTAGATACGCCTATTCACGAACGTACGTCTGCCCGTCACAGTAAAGTTATGCCATTTCCGTAAGAGATAGGCCGCCTAAACATAAACATGCCCCCTAGGTGGCGTAGCCAATGTTAAGTATGGCCGTCGTTCCCGCGTCGAAATTTTAAAATTTTACGTTGTTTGCGTAAGTCGTCCGTGAATAGGGCTGGACGTAATTTACGTCCACGTCAAAACCAATAGGTCCGTGCGGCGTACTTAGCCGCAATGCACACTGGGATATGTACACGGACGGCGCATGCGCCGTTCTTAAAAAAACGTCAATCACGTCAGGTCACACTTCATATACATAAAACACGCCCCCCACATCCTCATTTGAATTAGGCGCGCTTACGCCGGCCCCATTTACACTACGCCATCGTAACTTTGCAGGCAAGTACTTTGTGAATACAGTACTTGCCTTGCAAACTTACGGCGGCGTAGTGTAAATGCCATACGCTACGCTGCCGCAACTATGCGCCCGCCATCCTAAATGCTAATAGTCTGCAAGCGATATGCTGGAGAGAAGCTAGGAGGTGTATATAGTCTCAAGTCCCTGAACTGTCTAATAATCAACTGGGCATCTCATAATTTCCCTATCCCCATCCGTGTTTATTCCCCGCAATAAAACAAAAAAAACAAATGCAAGGACTGTTTCATGCCTTTGGATGCTTGAAAAGTGTGTACCTGGCCGCGCAGGGTGATGGATGGACCGCAACACTCAGCAGCGCTTATGAGGGTACCGCTACATTTACAAGAGTTAGGCCTGCAGATAATAATGGGGTGCCTTGGAGCGGCTCTGCAGCTTACGCATTTATTTGCAAATGTGTGTTAACTAGGGTTGAGCGAACCCGAACTGTAAAGTTCGGGTTCGGTACGGACTTTGGGTTTTTCCCGAACCCGAATAGTTGGAAAAAGTCCGGGTTCGGGTTCGAAATTCGGGTATGTTTTGGCGCGCTGCACGGCAGCCAATCGCCATTCGTGTTACTACTGTGACTGGGAACTGATCACAGCCATGCCTACTTATGGCATGGCTGTGATTGGCCAGTGCAGCATGTGACCCATCATGTGACGTGCCTCTATATTAGATAGAGGCACACAGCACAGATCGTCACTCTGCTTCACTCTAGATAGGGAAAGGCTGGTGGAATCTGCTGCATAGGGAAAGTGTTAGGTGTATCTGGCTCGATTTCACTTATGTGAGGGAAAAGGTTTCTGTTTCTGCTGAGGGAAAGTGTTAGGTCTATGCTGTTATACTGCTCCAGAAATATCAAGAGGCACACTTTATTCCTTAGATATCTGCATCATCTTATGGCATCTGGCTCGTTGTCACTGCTTCACTTATGTGAGGGGAAGGTTCCTGATTCTGCTGAGGGAAAGTGTTAGGTCTATGTTGCTCCAAAAATATCAACAAGCACTCTATTCCTGTGACATCTGCTGTGCTTCATATAGTTTAGGAATTTTGTTCAACTATAGTGGCTGTTTGCAATCTATAGGTGACTCTGCTCTTCCCGACATTTTGCTGCCATTTGCAGCCCTCCAGCCCTTTCCCTTAGTTTTTTAGAGACATTTTTGTAGTCAAAAGTCCAGGTCCCCATTGACTTCAATGGGGTTCGGGTTCGGGTCAAAGTCCGGGTTCGGGTTCGGTCCCGAACCCAAACTTTTTTTTCAAAGTTTGGGTTCGGGTCCGAACCCGAACATCCAGGTGTCCGCTCAACTCTAGTGTTAACTAAACCCCTGTTTTTAACACAAACTGTTAAACAGGTCCTGCTAAACTTTTTTTGCACTGTATCATTTTTTTACTGGGGCTCTCTTTCTTTTAGAGCCTGCCAAAAGGTCTAAGCAGTAGAAAGTACAAAGGTCAGTCTTATTGCTGTAATTCTTTTACTCAATGGCCACAAATGGCTACACCTGTCTGACATATGTTTTGAAAACACCTTCATCGGGGATATGGACGAATAAGCAGGTTAATGACTGTGGCATTCTTGAATGCTTACATTCACTTGCTATGGCATCCTTGTTTTCTATTGTGACCTTTCCATTTTTTTTTTTATGTTTGTTTTGAGCATTTTAGTTGCTACTGCTTTACTGTTTCACTCAAGCTTGCAATATACTTGAGTCAACAATCTATGCATGTCTGGTGTGTAGCTCTGCCCAAACTTTTGTTTTCTAATGTGTTTATAAGTAAGGCTACACTTTAATATAAAATATTTATATATTGTAAATATAATAGGGGAAAAACAAGTTTTGAACATGTCACCATTTTTCTAGGTAAATATATTACTAAAGGTGACATGAAATTTTCACCATGCGTCGGTTACAACCCATACAATCCATACATACAAAGAGACCAAAACAAATAAGTTCAGAATTAAGTTGTGTGTAATAAAATGGAATGACACAGGGAAAAAGTATTGAACACATGAAGAAAGCAAGGTACAAAAAGGCATAGAAAGCCAAGACACCAGCTGAAATCTATCAGTAATTAGAAAGCAATCCTGCACCTTAGTGTAAATTAATATCAGCTGGTTCAGTCTCAACTGATGGTCTATAAAAAGGTGTCTCATTGCTGAGGTGTCACACAAGAAACATCTCATGATGGGAAAAAGCAAAGAGCTCTCTCAAGACCTTCACAACCTTATTGCAAAACATACTGATGGCATTGGTTACAGAAGGATTTCTAAACTTCTGAATGTTCCAGTGAGCACTATTGGGGCCATAATCCAGAAATGGAAAGAGCAATATTTCATCATAAATCGGACAAGACGCAAGATTTCTGACAGAGGAGTGAAAAGAATTTTCAGAAGAGTTGTCCAAGAGCTAAGGACCACTTGTGAAGAGCTTTAGAAAGACCTGGAATTAGCAGGTACGAATGTTTCAAAGAAAACAATATGTATTGCACTCAACTGCCATGGCCTGTATGCACACTCACCAGGTAAGACTTTATTGCTAAAGAAAAATCACTTTGAAGCTCATTTAACTACTTGCCTACAGGGCACTTTGACCCCCTTCCTGCTATTTTTCAGCCTTCAACGCTGTCACACTTTGAATGACAATTGCACGGTCATACAATGCTGTACCCAAATGAGATTTTGAAAATTATGAAAGTGAAAACCATACATTTTAAAGCACATTTAATGAGTGTATTATATATAGAGAAGACAGATATAAAAACACATAGGGCTTTATATTTATAAAAGCAAATTTCAGTTAAAAGTGGTAAAAGTGGTCAATCATCAAGGGGGACCCCAGGAACTCAGAACGTGGGGGGGACCATCTTCCGCAGAAAAAATACACTAAGGTAAGGGGGGTGGGTTACTTATATAAGGGGGAAACCTTTATATCAGTGCCCCCTTACATTATTGTATTTACTTCCCCCTTACATCAGTGACCCTCCCACTCAGACTGGCCTAGCGGTGCTGTCACTCACCTCCTCTCAGGTGCACCGTGCAGGGGCTCCAGCTCGTTGGCTCTAGTTTTATCCTATATATATATATATTTAAAATGCATTGTTTACTGTGAAAATGACAGTTGCAGTTTGGGAGTTAACCACACGGGGGCGCTGAAGGGGTTATGTGTGACCTCATGTGTGTTTACAACTGTAGGGGGTGTGGCTGTAGGTGTGACATCATCGATTGTGAATCCCTATAAAAGGGATCACACGATCGATGCCGCCGCCACAGTGAAGAACGGGGAAGCTGTGTTTACATACAGCTCTCCCCGTTCTTCAGCTCCGGGGACCGATCGCGGGACTCCAGTGGCGATCGGGTTTGCGGGTCCCACAGTCCCGGAGCTTCGGACCGAGTCGCGGGTGCGCGCTAGTGACCCACGGCTGGACAATAGCACAGCCCAGCCGTGCCATTCTGCCGACGTATATGTGCAGGAGGCGGTCCTTAAGTGGTAATGTGATGGCTGTATGTTTGGGGTCCTTGTCCTGCTGCAGAACAAATTTGGGACCGTATCGCAAAAAATGACCTGGTCATTAGGGGGGCAAATCCTTCTGGGGCTGAAGTGGTTAATACGAATGCTCGCATACCTGGGTTATAGTGCTATGTTTGTAAGTTTTTACAGTAATACCTTGGATTACGAGCATAATTCGTTCCAGAAGAATGCTTGTAATCCAAAGCACTCGTATATCAAAGCGAGTTTCCCCATAGGAAATAATGAAAACTCAGATAATCCTTCCACAGCCACTGCTTATCTATGCAGTACTGCATGTGGCCAGGGTGCAGGGGGTGCCGGAGACACTCGGAAATGCTCTGAGACACTCGGGAATAGAGTGTCTCTGAGTGTTTCCGAATGTCTCTGAGTGTCACCGGCTCCCGCGCACATCTGGCCAAATGCGGTATTGTGAGTGAGTGAGAAACTTGTTAAGCGCAACAAATGTGAACTTAATCGCCTCAAGGCGCTGGCATCCAGAGTTGTACATGTCTTTCAGAAGAGGTGGGTCTTCAGTTTTTTCCTAAAATCCCGATGGTTTTCTTCCAAGCGGATGGTCGTGGGTAGAGCATTCCACCTAAGTGGCTTGAATCCTGCTCGTCTTGCGAGACAACACTTGCAAAACGAGTCAGATTTTTTTTTTAAGAAGCTTGTATATGCGTAACGCTCGTAAACCACATCACTCGCATTTCAGGGTTCCACTATACTACTAATTTTAAAATAAATAGTTCTATGCAGAGAGCACTATATATCTCCTTTTATTGTATGTACCATGCCAATTTGAGCTTCGGTGTTCCCATTGTGGAGAATCGGATCATCAGATCTATATATGTCCGTGCTGCCCTTGTTGGTTGTCTGACCTGAGATGACTCTACCGATGAGGGTTCCAAGTGTTTTATACTATATGGGAAGGCACATTTGACCCATCTGTTAAGTCAGGGGTCCATGTTATGAGGTGAGCTGCTAGCGCTATCTGTGGTGGAGGCTCTGCACATTTTCACCTGCAATTATACATACCGTATTTATCGGGGTATTGCTCGCTCCGGCGTATAGCGCGCACCCCTAAAGTGGAACCGACATTCCTGTAAAAAAAGATTTTAGTACTTACAGTGTTGCTGTCTTGCGCGGCGGTGTGACGGTATCGGTATGATATCCCAGTCAACGTTCCCTTCTTCCCATAACGAAAATCACCCCAATATTCCACGAGGAGGGATATGCCTGGAATCGCCCAGAAAGCCACACATTAGTCCAGCTTACTGCTTGAACAACACAGACTTTAATGTTATAACACACACAGCTTATATGTCATTTCCAAAACTGTTACAATGACAAATCTCCGCCCCCCTCACACTGGGGCTTCCATACAGATGACTAGGTAGACACGACGGGGCCGATGCTGAAAACACATTTTCTTTAGACAATGACATCAATGACGCTGAGCACTAGCTGTACTGAATACATCAACCAGACCGCTCGACCCCGCATATAGAGAGATAATTACCACAATGAAGCAATCAGAATAATTAACACAAGCCACTTAAACCCAGCTCTCCTTCACACAACACAATAGATCAATTAACCTTTAGAAATAGTGAGGGGACATTAGCACGTCAATAACCTGTCAGAGGAATGAATCCATATGGCTAGCAGGGAGCAGTAAACTGAGACATATAGGCAAATGTATCACAATGGCCCCCCTTTTGCTCCCTGCTCCGGCAAACCCGGTTGGACCTTCCCTGGTCCAGTAGGGTTGACGGGTTCAGAGCTTTTAGTCCGAGGTTAACTCCGTTTGGCATGACTGACCTCCCTTGGCAACTGCTTCAGACTCAGGTATGTCACCGGGTCGTCAGATCACACGCCGGTCAGTCCCCAAGTCTTTGTGCGATCTGCAAAGTCACCAGAAGTCAGTGTGAAGACAGCGAATGGGTCTGTGCGCCGCCGTCTAGGTGTCCCGCTATGGGAGGGGGCAGGTTATGGCTCTGAAGTGACAATCCCAGGAGATTCATAAAAAGGAAAAAGTTATATTTGTTGAAATGCTGTAGCACTGGTGCTCAGAGTCCGGGGGGGGGGGAGGGGAATCAGAGCCCCATAAGGTCAGCCACCCCCTGCTCCCTCCGCAGCCGCCGGTTCTCCTCTTGGAGCTTCTCCAGCTCCATCTCCAGTTCATGGAGCCTGGGGGGGTCAGCCTGCTGTGACCTCAGGTGGTTGTTCTCCTCCTCCATGCGGCTTATGCACTCCTCCAGCTCTATGTACTCACGGATCAGATCCTGCTTGCTCATGTCCTGCAGGCTCTCCACGTGGTCCTTCATCATCAGGAACTGGGTGGTGGTGTAAGGGGCCACCGGTGGGCCCTTGGCGAACATCTCGGCACGCATCTGGGACGCCCGCTGCGACTCCCTCTCCTCCAGTCGCTTCTTCTCCTCCCAGGTCAGCTTGTTATACAGCTTCCAGGACCTCTTCTTCTTGAAGGGTGGCCGGCGGTGCCTCTTTCTGCCCAGCTCCCTCCAGGGCCCCTCCGGCTCAGGGCTGTCGCCCATGACCAGCTGACAATGGTGTTCCCTGTTGTCCGTAATAACAGATTGTACCATGAGGGCTTCGTAAGGGGTGCCCAATGGTTCTTCCTGACCCAGCTCCTGGGGATCCCAAGCCGAGTCTACACAATGGGCTGCTGCTGGTGGGCGGTACCCAGGTTGAGACCAATTTGACCTGGTGTTGTCATTCATGGGGCAATTCTGCTTGAAGTGACCCAGCTGTTTGCACCGGAAGCAGCGTTGTTCGTTGCCCTCCTGGCGTGGATAGCGAGGGCTAGATGTCACCGGTCTGTTAGGAGGTTGGTATCTAGCGGTTGGTGGGTGTGAGGGCACCGTTTGTGGTGGAGGTTGTTCCTGTGGTGTGACCTGGTTCGTCTTGCGAGTATCTGCATATTCATCCGCCAACTTAGCGGCCTCTGGTAGAGTCATGGGCCTGCGATCTCTCACCCAGTCTTTGACGTCCGTCTGGATGTGATTGTAAAATTGCTCCAGGAGCATTAGTTGCAAAATGTCCTCTGCGGTGGTGGCCTGGCTGCTGTTAGCCCAGTTAGAGGCCGACCGGGACAATTGGCATGCCCATTCCGCATAAGAGTCTTTCGTGGTTTTGCGTGAGTCCCTGAACTTCTGTCGGTGGGACTCTGGGGTTACTGCATAACGAGCCAGGAGCGCTTCTTTAACCCGGGCGTAGCTATGGATATCCTGATCTGGCACGGTACGGAAAGCATCAGAAGCTTTGCCTGACAGTTTGCCTGACAATATTGCAACCCACTCTCCTCTAGCTATTCGGTGCAGGTTACATTGTCGCTCAAAATCCGCCAGGAAGTTATCAATCTCACAGTCCTTTTCATCAAAAGCTTTAAAAGCGCTAAACGGAATCTTCCTTGCGTCTGCTGTGCTGTACTCACTGTTTGGAGAATGTGCGGCTGCTTGTTGGACTGCTGCCAGTTTTAACTGTAGTTCTGCGTCCCTTATTTTTTTAGCCTCCTCCGCTAACAGGTCCATCACTCTCAGCACCACATCTGCCGTTGGGTTCGGGCCGAACCACGCTAGCTTCTCTCTCATTAGCTTGTTGGCTGGCGATTCCTCCTCCTGAATCACTGGTGTCTCCATCTCTTGTACTGCTGGCGTTGCTGCAATCCCGTCCTCCTGGTCTAGCTCCATTGATTCTGCTATGATGACCCGCTTGGTTTTGTTGCTAGCAATCCTTCCACGAACTTCCAGTAGTTCTTCCAGTGTCTGCTTGGAATCCGGGTGTGAAGGGGAATAGAAGGGAAAAATCCCACTGCTGCCAACCAATTGTGACGGTATCGGTATGATATCCCAGTCAACGTTCCCTTCTTCCCATAACGAAAATCACCCCAATATTCCACGAGGAGGGACATCCCTGGAATCGCCCAGAAAGCCACACATTAGTCCAGCTTACTGCTTGAACAACACAGACTTTAATGTTATAACACACACAGCTTATATGTCATTTCCAAAACTGTTACAATGACAAATCTCCGCCCCCCTCACACTGGGGCTTCCATACAGATGACTAGGTAGACACGACGGGGCCGATGCTGAAAACACATTTTCTTTAGACAATGACATCAATGACGCTGAGCACTAGCTGTACTGAATACATCAACCAGACCGCTCGACCCCGCATATAGAGAGATAATTACCACAATGAAGCAATCAGAATAATTAACACAAGCCACTTAAACCCAGCTCTCCTTCACACAACACAATAGATCAATTAACCTTTAGAAATAGTGAGGGGACATTAGCACGTCAATAACCTGTCAGAGGAATGAATCCATATGGCTAGCAGGGAGCAGTAAACTGAGACATATAGGCAAATGTATCACAGGCGGCCTCGTCGGGTCCGGCGTCCGTCTGCGGCTTCGGGTGTCCTCTTCGTCGGGTCCAGCGTCCTTCTGCGGCGTCCTCCCCGCTCGATCCCCACTTTCCCGCGCCAAGTTTGAATACTGCACCGGCATAAACCGAGCGCAGTACACTCGTGTATAGTCGGGCAGGCTCGGCTACTCTCGCGCTCACGTCCTGTACGTCCAGGACGTGAGCGCGAGAGGAGCCGAGCCTGCCCAACTATACACGAGTGTACTGCGCTCGGTATATGCCAGCGCGGTATTCAAATCCGGCGCCGGAAAGCGGGTATCGGCGTATATCACGCACCCGCGATTTTGCCCTGATTTTCAGGGCAAAAAAGTGCGCAGTATACGCCGATAAATACGGGTTTTGGGAACCTGTTTTCCCTGCTTTATATGAACTTTTATATTTTATTGTGTGCTATTCATTGTTCTTCGCGCTGCACTATTACTTTTATATTTCATGCTGGGATTTGATATATTGACCCTGAGTGTTCAGCTGCTTCTATTTATTATTTTGCAAAGTTAATGACACCCCCAAATTGATTTGCAGAATGCAGAGCGAACTGTGGAATTGGACAGGAATCTGATCGCATGGGCCTGAACACCCATTCGATCTGATTCCAGTGCAGACCAAAAAAGGGTCCTACACAATTTTGGTCCAAATGCAATGCCAATTTAGCTATACAAACTGTTTTGCTGAATTTACATCACACAGACATTTTGCATGCAATGTGCACAGCAATGTAAACCCAGCCTAAAAGCGAAGTGCAAGAATTAAAAATAACAATTATACTCACCTGGATGGCTGCAGCATCGATCATATGCTGAAGCTGTCCCCCACTGGCTCTACACCGAGAACTGAGTGATCAAAGACCACTGATCGCTTAGTTCTTTGGCCTGCCCAGGAATGTCAGTCACGACTCTCTGCTTTGCCCCTCCAACACTCACTGCAGCGCTGGGCTGTGGAGGCAGAAGCAGCTGACTCAGGCTCTCAGTGGTTTATCGAGAGACTGAGCCAGCTGCCAGTCAGTCATTTGAATGGATCCCTAGATTATTGATGGAAGCCTTGCTAAGTCTGGACTGGCTCTGTGACATCAGCCGACAGCAGGTTTAGCCTGCTGTCTGGAGAATACAGGTCAAAAGAGTGCAGAGCTAAGTGCACCCCTGTGACCCACAAGAGAAGAGATTTGCCCATGCTTCTCCTTTAAGAATAAGGGCCCTTTCACACGGGCGGATCAGTAATGATCCGCCTCCTTGTGTCTGCAAAAGCTCAGCGGGGATCCTCTGTAAAATCCCTGCTGAGGTGGCAGCTGACAGGGCGGTCCCCATACACTGTGCAGGGACCGCCCTGTCTTTCCTCCGCTCTCCCCTATGGGGGATCGGATGAACACGGACCGTATGTCTGTGTTCATCTGATCCGGCAGACGGAAGAAAAATAGGATGTTTGCGGAGGCGGACAATTACAGGTTTCAGCGGATGGTCATCCGCTGACACCCGTAATCACATAGGGACCCATGTATGTCCCGTTTTCATCCGCAACGGACGTGTGAAAGGGCCCTAAGTTGCATGTCCTTGGAATACTGATTCCTGAATCAAAGTGTCTGTGTTCAATATAATCAGTTAATGCACTTGTAGAGTTCCAATGGGGAAAGGTGCAGTGTTTACATCCCTTTATAAGTAATTAACCTTTAGGCTGCTTTCACACTGAGGCAGGGGGGCGTCGGCGGTAAAGTTGTGATTTACTGTAATTTTTGCAGTGCTATTCAGCCGCTAATCCTTCACAGGGGGGCGATTTTAACCCCCGCTAGCAGGCGAAAAGGGGTTAAAACCGCCGATAAAGTGCCGCTGCAGCCGCTCTTTGCCGGCTTTTCGGTGGTGCTGCCCATTGATTATAATGGGCAGGGGCACTGTAGGAGCGGTGTATACACTGCTCCTACAGTGCCTCAAAGATGCGGCTAGCAGGACTTTTTTTACTGTCCTGCCAGCGCACCGATTCAGGGCTTTCACATTGGAGTGAAATGAGAGGCTCTTTCAAGGCGCTTTGCAGGCGCTATTTTTATCGCTATAGCGCTTGCAAAGCACCTTAATAAACTTTTTTCATCTTTATTGATTTTTTTTTACAATAAAAATGTACTTTCTATTAAAAATGCATTTATGTGTAAAAATAAGGTGCGCTAAATAAAGGTAATAATAGTATTAAACAATATTTAAAATTAAATATGAATACTAGACATCAAAAAGAAACAAAATATTATAGTGTATCAGTATATCCAGACCCTGGATATTAGTGATATTGTAGTGATAATCAAAATGGTGATAAACAAATATGAGTCCACAATCAAAAGAAAAAAGTAAAAGAGTCCAGTGATGACGTTTTTAAAGCTGGAAAATTGAATTCCCATAAGTGATTTCTTAATTGAAAGAAGTATCGTGTTTTCAATCAAAATGATCCACCTTCACCGTGATTTTGTCAAAACACCCAATGTGAATGAATAGGCAGGCTCCTTACCAGATGGAATTGCCCCCAATTTTGGTATCAAAAAGGGAGGACAATTAAGGCTTTGACAGGATCACCTGTATATGAATGGGCTACGTCCTGACAGCAGTGTTGGAAACAGTCATGGATTCTCGGATCTTTGAAAGGGTTTTATTATCTTGCTCCGTAATTCAAATTTCAGCAGATGACCACTGCCCTTGAAAGCCTTCAAAACACCAAGATTTCGATTTTTTTTAAATGGCGCCGTTTACATCTGGGTAAACCGAAAGTGATGTCATGTCATCGCTTCAGCCGATCTCGATGGAAAATCTTTAGATATTATTTGTTTATGGTTGTCAGGAATGTCACGTCTACCCCAATGTAGGTGGTCAGACACTATAGCTGGCTATTGTGCACTTCACCTATAGCAGCCCCCTTTCCCTTAAGGCAAGCAGGCCTACTGGTACTTGGTTGCCCCAGGATTTAAACACAATGCTACAGTATCTAGATGGGCAGACGCAAACAGAGCAAACAACAGGTTACTTGCAGTTAGCAGACAGCGTGGTTCAAGACCAGTGCAGGTAGAGGCAGGCTGAGTTCAGGGCATAATCCAGTATTCATTACAGGTAAAGGAAGGCTGCGTTCTGGGGATAATCCAGTCCAATCTGGGTCAAACAGCGGATCCAACAACAAACAAGACAGACTAACAGGGGCTTAGTCTAGAACAATACAGGTAGATCTGTCTGTATTGTTCTAGACTAAGCCCCTGTTAGTCTGTCTTGTTTGTTGTTGGATCCGCTGTTTGACCCAGATTGGACTGGATTATCCCCAGAACGCAGCCTTCCTTTACCTGTAATGAATACTGGATTATGCCCTGAACTCAGCCTGCCTCTACCTGCACTGGTCTTGAACCACGCTGTCTGCTAACTGCAAGTAACCTGTTGTTTGCTCTGTTTGCGTCTGCCCATCTAGATACTGTAGCATTGTGTTTAAATCCTGGGGCAACCAAGTACCAGTAGGCCTGCTTGCCTTAAGGGAAAGGGGGCTGCTATAGGTGAAGTGCACAATAGCCAGCTATAGTGTCTGACCACCTACATTGGGGTAGACGTGACATTCCTGACAACCATAAACAAATAATATCTAAAGATTTTCCATCGAGATCGGCTGAAGCGATGACATGACATCACTTTCGGTTTACCCAGATGTAAACGGCGCCATTTAAAAAAAATCGAAATCTTGGTGTTTTGAAGGCTTTCAAGGGCAGTGGTCATCTGCTGAAATTTGAATTACGGAGCAAGATAATAAAACCCTTTCAAAGATCCGAGAATCCATGACTGTTTCCAACACTGCTGTCAGGACGTATCCCATTCATATACAGGTGATCCTGTCAAAGCCTTAATTGTCCTCCCTTTTTGATACCAAAATTGGGGGCAATTCCATCTGGTAAGGAGCCTGCCTATTCATTCACATTGGGTGTTTTGACAAAATCACGGTGAAGGTGGATCATTTTGATTGAAAACACGATACTTCTTTCAATTAAGAAATCACTTATGGGAATTCAATTTTCCAGCTTTAAAAACGTCATCACTGGACTCTTTTACTTTTTTCTTTTGATTGTGGACTCATATTTGTTTATCACCATTTTGATTATCACTACAATATCACTAATATCCAGGGTCTGGATATACTGATACACTATAATATTTTGTTTCTTTTTGATGTCTAGTATTCATATTTAGTTTTAAATATTGTTTAATACTATTATTACCTTTATTTAGCGCACCTTATTTTTACACATAACTGCATAATCTTTGATTATTTTGGGTAGCAGCTTACTTTTAGTTTAACACTTTTGGCGCGTAGTATTTCCATTCCAATTACAAATGCATTACACACATTACATATGCACTATTTATTTAAAAGTAGTTTTAAAAGTAAAAGATTGTGTTGGGCTTTAGGTTCAGGTGGGCTGTAAAACTTTAACATACATATATAAATTATAAAGAAATCAGTAGGTCTAGACAACATGTGTTATCATTTACTGGATATTTAAATCTTTTAATAAAAACATCTGTTCTTTTTTTTAAAGCTTCCAAATGGGTTTTGAAATAAACAGTTCTCATACATTGGTACTGTTAATATGAACACATAGGGGAACATTCGCTAAAACTGGTGCACATAGAATCTGGTGCAGCTGTGCATAGTAATCAATCAACCAGGTTTATTGGGGAAAAAAATGTATTGAACTGAGCCTAGGTTCACACTGCTGCGAATTCAAAATCGCGGTAAAATGCGCGATTTTACCGTGATTTCGCGGCTGCGATTTTTCCGCGATTTTGCCACGATTTCGGCCGCAATTTAATGTAAATCGTGGCCCGAAATCACAAAAAGTAGTACAGGAACTACTTTTTGAAATCGCAGATGCGGCATCGCACTGATTAGGACAGTGCCATTTCCGACAATTGCCGCCGATTTGAGATGCGCTTTGACATGTCAAATCGCATCTCAAATCGTTCCAAATCGTACCCAGTGTGAACCAGGGCTCAAGGTTGATTGGTTACTATGCACAGCTGCACTATTTTTAGTTAACCTCACCCATAGAGATCCTACAAACTCGTTAACTGCTTACAACTTTAATTTCTTGTTATAAATAATCTCTCACTGATGCAAACATTCTAGCTAGCTGTGCCTTTGTAGTCGATGTTTGCAGCTGACTATCTGTGTAAGGTCAGCATGACCCAGAAAAATATAGCCTATGCTTCAGAATGTACAATGTCAATAAGAGGTTTTACTACTCTTCTGCACAGAACAAGCCAGAATAATACATGATACCATAATCTGAATATACTCAGTTAAATGCCCTAAAGGGAACATGCACTTTACAAATGCATGAATTATTACCATAATTATATTCATCTCCTGTATAATCATTTTTTTAAAGGCTGCAGGGCAAATCCAGCCAAACTACACAGTTGAAACACACATTATTAAACAATTCAAGTGAAGCAAGATGTCCAAAGTAAAGAATGGTCCTTAGGGCTCATCATTAATGCCAACAGCACTAAGCTGCCTTGGCCAACACACTTGCAACGCAAGGACAAGACATATAGCTTTATTCCCTATTGTTCTTGTTCATACCAATGTGCTGCTAAAAAAATATTTTGCATTTGTGCACATCCCATTGAGAAATACTATAATGCATTGCAATGAACTGCAGCACATAGTAACAGCATCCAAGTCCAAAAAAAGGAATAAGAAAATGCACTGAAACGTGTGTACAAAATCCCATCGAGGCGGAGCATTTCGATTTTTTTCAATTTTTCTGGTCTGTCGGTTGTCAGTTGGGTCTGTGATTGACGATGGATGTACATCATGGGACACTTTTTTCAATTTTTATTTATTTAATAAAGGATTTGTCAAAAACTGTCTCTTGTGGTTTGTATTTATGGACACTTTTTTTGGTGAATGGGTAGGGGCACAATGTATCTGCTACCCATTCACATAGGGGTGCGGCAGGATCTGGGGGCCCCCTTGTTAAAGGGGGCTTCCAGATTCCGATAAGCCCCTGTTCGCAGACCCTGACAACCACCCGCCAGGGTTGTCGGGAAGAGGCCCTTGTTCCCAACAACATAAGGACAAGGTGCTTTTGTGGGCACCTTAAAGCACCCTCCCCATGTTGAGGGCATGTGGCCTGGTATGGTTTAGGAGGGGTGCCCTTCCCCCTTTCCCCCCCTATTCTTTCCTCCGGGCTGCATTCTCGGATATGGGTCTGGTATGGATTATGGGGGGCCCCAATATTTTTTTTTATTTTGGCATTGAGTTCTTCTTAAAACCTATGCCAGACACAAAGGGCCTGGTATGGATTTTGGGGGGGACCCTACGCCATTTTTTTTTTTGCCGTTGAGTTCCCCTTAAAATCCATACCAGACCGTGATTCCAGCGCAGTTTCCCGCATTGCATCTCCCTGCAGTTCACACTGCCCTCTGCGAACCGCTGCGGGTGTCAATACAATGTTAATGACACCCGCAGATTAGTTCAGATCACAGTGTGAACTGTGAACTCGCACAGAAATCGGATCGCATGGGTGAGAACACCATGCGATCTAATTCTAGTGTGGGGGGAAAAAAGTCCCTGCACTATTTTACTGCAAATCCAATGTGAGTTCAGCGATGCAATGTCTGTGTTCGCACAAGTGTGAACCTGGGCTGTAAGAATTAGGCCATGAAGGACTCATGGGTTCAAATCCCAGTGAGGGTATCACCTACTAAAAGATTGCATTGGATTCAGCAGAATATGCTTAAAATAGGCGAAGGCCAATTAGCTAATGCCCTTTAGTTTGGTTGATTATATTAACTCGTCATATGCATGAAATGGTATGCAAGTATTCATTAATATTATGGTGTGGAATTCAAAAACACCACACACTAGTTAACGAGCAGTTTAAAAATGTTTTGTTTGTTTATTTTAACTTGAGTGATTTGGAGACATCTGAGCAGACCACCAAGCACCATTGTGCTACCGTAAGTATGCTGAGACCTGCATAAAAGTGTAGTATAATTAAAGAATGAACATAAATAATTACTGCTTTATAGTCACCGAAATAAAAAAAAACAACATGAATAAAATTACAGATATGCAACTGTAAATTTTCAATACATGTAACTTTACAGAACAGCAGACATTACTCTACAATACTTGCTCATAACTGCATTCATTAGCAAAAGAAGAAAAAAAAATAGGAATACTAATTGAAATATACATCAGTAGATGCACACGAGGTAGAGCACATCTCACATAAAAATGTTTTCTACACATACTGTACATGGATCATGGTTGCAGTGCAGTGCTATATAATAACTTGGTAGCAATTGGCACCCACTATTCCACGGAATTGCCAATTAGCGCAGATTCAGAATTTACTAAGGCATGTTGCGGCTAATAGCACAATTTTCATTCATGTGTTCACCTAGTTGAACTCCTAATTGCCTGAAATGGGCACTATTGCATGTAGAGCGCCCAGTATTTCCTAGGAATCTTAGTTAATTACCCCCCTGTGTGTTTTTTTTTGTGAATAGCAGTGCTGATCTTCAGAGTAACCCCTGCTGCCAGAGACCAAAGCTGTCATTCACAAATCCATCTCCTTTCTAGTGGTGTTTTTGGATGGTAAAGGGGGGGGGGGGGGGGGGTTTTTGACTATTAGAAATGACTGCTTAGAAACTAAGGGGCAGATTTAAATTAGACCAAGTGCTATTTGCAATTGGTCCTCTGGGTAGTTAAATATCAGTACAACATTTTAATGATATATCTTCTTGTGCAGGAACCCCCTATTACTGCTAACAAGAGACAAGACACTACTTTGTTCATATTATAAGGATGCAAAAGCTCCTTCCTAAAATAGTTTCATAATATGATATCCTTTAAATTATGCACAATTCCAGCCATGGGTAGCCCTGCTGACACCAACTGGCAAACTTTTGACTTTGAGAATTTGAAGGAGCTTAGTGGAAAGAAGCCAGCCAAACAGTAATGTAGCCAGTCAGCTGCAGTCACCGTTTGGGTATCCTGACAGATGTGGGTGATGTCAGAACACAATAGTCAGCAGCAGGAGATTTATGTGTTTACATTCTTTAGCAAATGTAGCACTACCCCCAAAGGAGCTGCTGGTTTCGATTTGGGCCTGCCATTACCTTACTGTTCACCATGTCTGTCCTAGGGGTCCTTCTTGAAGAGTTACAAATGTCTGCACCAACACTTTCCTTTTCTTCAAGGGTTTTATTAAACAAGCTCTGTTAGAGGGTTAGGAAATATTCAGGTAACATTCAGGTTCCTTGCTTTGCGGATTGTGGGTATGATCTTGGATCCAGAGGACAAACTCTTGCCACACTGGATTCAGCGACCACCGGATAGGCCTCTCTCACTGACCTAGCAGCTGGTGCGAAGCTCGTTCAAAAGTCTCTGACACAGACTACACAGTCCTCTGCCACAGGACCATGCAACCACACAGACAGAATTCTCACCGCTCCAGGTGAGCCTCGTGATGATCAGGGGTTGTTGAACCACCAGGGTGCTGGCAATGCGATAATGGCAAAAAACAAAAGAACAAAAGCTGGACAGCCGCACTCCAAAATTTTCTTTAAAAGAGATGTCTTTATTTTCAACTGTGCAAACAGTCACTGCAAGCCCACAAAAATCAGTATGGCCAACGTTTCGCACTGGCGTCAGTGCTTAGTCATGCCATGACTAAGCACTGACGCCAGTGCGAAACGTTGGCCATACTGATTTTTGTGGGCTTGCAGTGACTGTTTGCACAGTTGAAAATAAAGACATCTCTTTTAAAGAAAATTTTGGAGTGCGGCTGTCCAGCTTTTGTTCTTTTGTTTTTTGCCACCATGCAACCACACATGCACTTTGCAAAGTTCCAAAGAAGTTACACAGCTCACGGTGCCAGGATCTTCCAGCCAAACCGGCCACACTGTGAGATAAATTGGCCAGGATGAGTCCTCTAATTGAATCCTCAATTGTTTGGCTTCTTCCTGCAGAGAAGACAGCACAGGACCATCCCTGGTCCAGTAGGCCCCAGAAACTTCTGGGCCTACTCTCAGTAACGGAACCTCGGGCCAGCAGGCCCCTGAGACCAAAAGCTGCTAATACATCCCAGAGGCCAGGAGGGCCATCAGGTCAGGATCGGAGGACCCCACCAGAACGGTGTCTGCCCTTAAGTACCCCTTCCCAGAATGCACAGCAGCGGGGACCACGCCACTGAGCGGCTTCTGTGCAAGAGGCACCCAATACACACAGACTATTGCAGTTCCAACCTTGACCCCTGGTGACAGCGACACCCACAGTCAGGTGGAAGATGCGCAACGCAGCCGAGCTGGAACAGAAACCCATAATTTGGCATACAATTCTGAACTAAACTACAGCTCAGATAACTAAATTTACAAATAGCGCCTACTCAACAGGCGCAGGGCGCTACACAAGGATGAAGAAATCTTTTGATTTCTCTCGTTCAATCCAGTTGGCTGAATGAGAGACATCTGCACTTTACCTTAATGCATTCCATGCATTATCCCCTGGTTACACCGATGCGACTTCGTCAAGCGATTTGATGGTTTCAAATTGCATAACAAGTCGCACCCTATTGTCCGTATTGAAAGCAGGCAAATTGGTATGACTCAGACTGAGTAGCACCAGTTTTGAAAGTAGTTCCTGCACTACTTTTTGCAAGTTCAGGTGCGACTTGCATAGACATCTATGGTACCCCTTCACATTTAATTAATGTTTGTCAAATACCAGAGGCCATTCTTTTAGTATCTGTGCATGAAGCCGCACAGATGTCTTCCAAGTCGCATTTGAAGTAGCACTGAAATGCTACTTTTGAAATAGTGCTACTCAGGGGTCAAGTCCTGGGGAAAAAAGTGTGGAAACTCCCACCCAAGATCCACTCCCCCCACCAAAAAAAAAAAATGATACGCTCATATGCATAATTACTAAACCGCAAGTTCTTTCTAAATCCCGTGATAACTCGCGGCAGACCTCCGCAATGTCTCCTGGGAACAATGACAAAAGCTCCCAGGAGACATTGCGGCATCGAGGAAGTGACGGAATACTACCTGATGAATCCATATACAGGAAGCGGCCAGTAACATAAAGGATTACTAAGGTTCGCCTGCCCCTGACAGTGACTCGAGCTGGGCATCGCCACTTGGTGAAGGATTGGCTTGGGCGGCTCGGCTGGTCTAGTCCTGCAAAGGGAACTGCGTTCCTGCTGTGAAAAAAGTGCAGGAACTCCGTTCCCACGCGTTCCAGCAGGACTTGAGCCCTGGTGCTACTTCAAGTGAAGTAGCATGATTTAATTTTCGCAATCAGTGTGACCGGGGTGTCAAGGTAAAAACATTCTCCATGCAGCTCCTCTCCTCTTAGGCCCCGTACACACGAGAGGATCTATCCGCTGGAATTTATCCGCGGATCACTTTCAGCGGATAGATCCGCTGGTGTGTACAACCCAGCGGATATTTATCCGCGGATATTTTTTGGGCCGCTGGTTTTGCAGCGGATCAAAATTTCTTAGCATGCTAAGAAATCGATCCGCTGGAATCCAGTCCAGCGGATTGATCCGATGGTCTGTACAGACTCACCGGATCAATCCGTCCGATTCCATCCCTCGCATGCGTCGTAATGATTCGACGCATGCGTGGAAGTCCTTATATTACAGCGTCGCGCACGTCGCCGCGTCATCATCGCAGCGACGGCGCGACACGTCACAGCGGAGGGAATTCCGCGCGGATTTTGATCTCATGGTTAGTACAACCATGAGATCAAAATCCGCCAGAGGATTTATTCGCGGAAACGGTCCGGATAAATCCTCTCGTGTGTACTAGGCCTTATACTTACCTAAGCACGATCTCAATCCAGCAATGTGCATGAGAGCAATAGCTCTCTCTGCTCTCTCCCTTCTCATTGACAGCAGATACTGGAGCCATTCACAGCTAGTGAGAAGGGGGTGGGGCTGAGATGCACTGTGTGTGTCTATGGACATATAGAGCCAGCATGGTAGTGAGCCCGCACATGTGTCCCCATAAGCTTCCTATGGTGGGCACTTGGTGGTGGGGGAGGAACCAGGAGCGCCGACGTGGGGTGGTAGATGGGAGGATTGGGGATTCTCTGTGCAAAAACATTATACAGAACAGGTAAGTATAAAATGTTCTTATATTTTTTATTTTATTTTTGTGAATTAGATCTTTTAAAATCCCTTTAACTCTCCACAAAAGTGAATGGGAGTGCGTAATGCATGCAGAGGACCTGGTGCAAAACATTTACAAGCCACTGTATGATCTCGTCAGTGATATCTTGCTGGATCAGGTAAATATTTCCATCACACATCAGACCAGAGTCCCCTATTTGGGTGCTCGTAGCAACAAGTGGATGTCACCACAGAAAGATTTGCCGCCAACTTACCAACATGCTTCTTATAGTAAAATCACCTCTATTGATAATAAAATGGCATATCAAATACAGGACCCTGTGTGGTTACAGTTTGTGACATGTAGATGTAATGCCAATAAAGGGGATTTTACTACAATAATCATCTTGCTGGATCAGGAACAGGCAATTATAAACCTGTGAGAGGGCTGGGGACAGGCGGGGGAACTACAATAAACATGTAACTGCACCAAAGGTGCAATAACACAATAATAAGGTTGAAAAAAAATGGTATTCATCAAGTTCAACCTCTTCCAACGTCTGTTGTCTTAAAACCTCAGGTCTTAAAAACACACTAAACCACATGTGGTTTTACCATTTATCATTTTTTCCATGGAACTAATTATGAGCCTTATGGTATAAAGCAAAATGCATGCATGTTTTTTTATACTGTACTGCATCCTAACACTGTAATGGGAGCTGGCCATGTAGAAAATACCTTTTTAAATGTTCCAAATTAAGTCCATGAGTGTGAGTGACCTCAGAGCCTGTGTAAATTCCTGCAAAATGACCTCAGTGTGACCTCTGGGTATGGACCTTTGGGTATAAACTGACCTTGCACTATCTTCTATATGCATACAACTGCTCATACTGTTTTTAAAATAGAAATCAGAACTACAAAATAGAAATAGGCAATAAAATACACTAAAGTACATTTATGAAACATATCTTATATGCCACAAAACTGGGCAATTTACACATGGTGACAAAATGAATAAGCAGAGGTGATCCTCAGTAAAAATTATGCACAAAACTATCCTGTATGATTCCTTTTACGTGGGCAGCCAGGGGGCAGTAAAAACAGGCATGGTTTTACCACTCCTTGACCGACTGCCTGCCCGATATCTCAGTGACAGCCAGAAGCCAGAGATCAGATCAGTGTAAGAGCAAGTCTCCTCCTTGCTCCGCCCATATAATAGATATGGAGTCGGGAGGAAATTTCTCACACATGCTCCTGAGTGGTGTCAGGTGAGTCTGTATATACTAGCCTGTCTGTATACAGTAAATAGTATTGCATACTTCTACAGGTGCCTCTGCCATTTACCGTATTTATCGGCGTATACCGCGCACTATATTGCCCTGAAAATCAGGGCAAAATCGTGGGTGCGCGATATACGCCGATACCCGCTTTCCCGCCACGAGTTTGAATACTGCGCCGGCATATATCGAGCGCAGTACACTCGTGTATCTTCGGGCAGTCTCGGCGCCTCTCGCACTGACGTCCTGAGCGTACAGGACGTCAGCGCGACAGTTGCCGAGCCTGCCCGACGATACACGAGTGTACTGCACTCGGTATATGTCGGCACAGTATTCAAACTCGGCGCGGGAAACAAGCGGGGAGGACGCGAGGACGCCGCAGAAGGACGCCGGACCCAACGAAGAGGACACCCGAAGCCGCAGACGGACGCCGGACCCGACGAGGCCGCCGATGGCCGCCGCGCAAGACACCAAAACTGTAAGTACAAAACATCTTTTTTTCCACAGGAATTCGGGCAACTTTAGGGGTGCGCGCTATACCCCGATAAATACGGTAAGTGGTTAATGGGGCTTTTTTCCCCCCTCCAAATTGGTTCATCTCCCCTTGATGGATGTCCTGCTTGAGGACCCAGGACTGGGTTTACTGAGGCATTGAGTGCGACCTACCTGTTCCCTGTGTGGAGACTCCCCACATGTACTTGGAAGGTTGCATCTACCACATAACTTGATCATTTGCAACCTCACATAATGTAAATTAATTTTTTATTCTTTAATCTTTTCAATAACAATATTGTCTACATACTTGTACTAAACTTGTAGAGCTCTCCTGCCTCTCCTCTGATTTTTTCTGGTGGATTCCTTGGAACCCCATCCCTCCGTTTTTTTTCCCTTGTACATCTTTGAGGTTTGCCTACCCACCACAGACACTTAGGGGCAGATTCACAAAGCAAGTACGCCGGCGTATCTACTGATACGCCGGTGTACTTTCAAATTTCCCACGTCGTATCTTTAGTTTGAATCCTCAAACCAAGATACGACGACATTTGGGTAAGATCCGACAGGTGTACAGCTTCGTACGCCTTCGGATCTTAGATGCAATACTTCGGCGTCCGGTGGGTGGAGTTTGCGTCATTTTCCGCGTCGGGTATGCAAATGAGCTATTTCCGACGATCCACGAACGTACGTGCGGTCGTCGCATTCTCTTACGTCGTCTCTAGTCTGCTTTTTCCGGCGTATAGTTAAAGCTGCTATTTTGCGGATAGACTTGCCATGTTAAAGTATGGCCGTCGTTTCCGCGTCGAAATTATTATTTTTTTTTTTTTAGCGTAAGTCGTCCGTGAATAGGGATGGACGTAAGTCACGCCGAATTTCTAAAAATGACGTTGTTGCAACGTCATTTCGCGCAAAGCACGGCGGGAAATTTCGATACGGAGCATGCGCAGTTCAATCAGCGCGGGGACGCGCTTCATTTAAATTAAACACGCCCCCTACCCGCTCAATTTGAAATACGCGACAAGAGATACACTACGCCGCCGTAACTTACGGTGCAAAATCTTCCTGGATTCGACATAGAGCCAGGTAAGATACCCTGTTCATTCTGAAGAAAAGCGCCCCCACAACAGGATGCTGCCACCACCATGTTTCACGGTGGAGATGGTGTGTTCAGGGTGATGTGCATTGTTATGCCCCATACACACGTGCAGGATTTCTGACAGGAAAGCTAAGAACCTGCTCGGTCAGTCTTTCCCCCTACACACCGCCGGTTTTCCCAGTGGGAAAAAAGAGAGCTGGTTCTCTTTTTTTTTTCCGGCGTTTTTTGGGCAGCTTTCCTGTCAGAAGAACTGCGAGGATTCCCGGCCAAAAGCTCTCCTCGCAGTTTTCCGCCACACATAACGTTTTGCTTTTAGGCCAAAAACTCCAGTTTTTGTCTCATCTGACCAGAGCACCTTCTTCCACATGTTTGCTATGTCCCCCACAGGGCTTCTCGCAAACAGGACTTCTTATGGCTTTCTTTCAACAATGGCTTTCTTCTCGCCACTCTTCCATAAAGGTCAGATTTGTGGAGTGCACAACTAATAGTTGTCCTGTGGACAGATTCTCCCACCTGAGCTGTGCATCTCTGCAGCTCCTTCAGAGTTACCATTGTCCTTTTAGCTGCTTCTCTGATTACCGGTAGTGCGCTCTTTGCCTGGCATGTCAGGTTAGGTGGACGGCCATATTTTGGTAGCAGTTGTGCCATACTCTTTACATTTTCGCATGAAGGATTGAACAATGCTCCGTGAGATGTTAAAATCTTGTGATAATTGTTTTATAACCAAATTCTGCTTTAAACTTCTCCTCAACTGTATCCCTGACCTGTCGGGTGTGTTACTTGGCCTTCATGATGCTATTTGTTCAATAAGGTTGACTATATTAATTAGGTGACTTCTGAAGGCAATTGATTCCACTAAATTTTAGTTAGGAGTATTAGATTATAGGGGGGGGGGGGGGGGGGATCGAATACAAATGCATGCCACATTTGTAAAAAAAAAAAAAATTAAAACCATTTATAATTTTACTTTCACATTTACATTTTTGGTTGTAACATGATAAAATTTGGAAAATGTCAAGGGGTATGAATACTTTTTTCAAGGCACTGTAACTTCAACTGCCTATATCTTGGAACATTACACTAGGCAGATTTCACTAAAGTCTAAAGTAATTTTTTTCACCATATGCTCAATTGAATTGTCCAGGTTTCCAACAGGGCTAATTTAACAGCAATGGTAAAAATCACACCAACATAGAGTATATTCATATTTGGAAAATAACCTATTGTTCCGATATGTACATATTTCAAGGCTCACACAGAACCAGAAACAGCCTATGGCCCGGATTCAGATACATTATCGTATCTATTGGCGGGCGTAGCGTATCGCAGATACACTACGCCGCCGTAACTTAGGGCGCAAGTTCTGTATTCAGAAAGAACTTGCGCCCTAAGTTACGGCGGCGTAGTGTAAATGTGTCGGCGTAAGCCCGCCTAATTCAAATTTGGCTGGTAGTGGGCGTGTTTTATGTTAAACTATCATGACCCCACGTTTCTTACGAACGCCGCATGCGCCGTCCGTTAAAGAATCCCAGTGCGCATGCTCCAAATTACGCCGCAAATCGTCAATGCTTTAGACGTGAACGTAACTTACGCAAAGCCCTATTCGCGAACGACTTACGCAAACGACATAATCAACGGAAAATTCGACACTGGCCCGACGTCCATACTTAACATTGGATACGCCTCATATAGCAGGGGTAACTATAGGCCGGAAAAAGCCTAACGTAAACGACGTAAAAAAATGCGCCGGGCGGACGTACGTTTGTGAATCGGCGTATCTACCTAATTTGCATATTCCTCGCGTAAATCTAGCGGCCAGCGTAAATATGCAACTAAGATACGATGGCGTAAGAGACTTACACCGGTCGGATCTTAGCAAAATTCTGGCGTATCTTGTTTTCTGAATACAGAAAAAAGATACGCCGGCGCATCCTAGAAGTTACGCGGCGTATCAATAGATACGCCAGCGTAACTTCTTTCTGAATCTGGCCCTTTGTGATGCTAATATAAACTTTTTTAGAAATTATTTAAAAAAAAAAAAATTGGATGACTGTGCGGCAAGGGCTCCAAGTATCACATAATGTAAAAGGATATTTTTGGTTGTAGTACAGAGCCATCTAGTGGCCATGAGTCAATTTGCCACACAAAACAAAACAGAAGCAGTGAGTCACATTATGGAAAAGATGTGACAGGTAATTAATTAACATGCATCAAAAATGAATTATTATTTTTATCTTTTGAAAAGATGCTGGCTCTACTGGTCGGGGTGTTATTGACCCATTGGGGATGATTTAGGCCAGGTTCACATATGTGCGGCTGCGGCTTGCAGTCCGGGGTGTTTCTGTTCACCAGTTCAGGTGTCTGAACTTGCACCTGAACCAGACCCTACTGGAGAGTGCAAAATCTGGTGCAGCTGTGCATGGTAGCCAATCAGTTTCTAACTTCAGCTTGTTCAATTAAGCTTTGACAAAAAAAAATGGAAGCTTTTTCAAGCTCAAGTTTTAGGAAATTGAGTCAAGTTTGCAAAGATCTACTAGTGTGGTTGAGACGGATTTTTACTCAAAACACTTGCATAATTTGGAGGTGTTCAGGGATTTATTTTTTGTATTGATGCATTGGTTCTTTTGAGCAGCAAGATACATATAATATGAGGTGAAACCTTCAGGCCAGGTTCACACTTGTGCGTTGCGTTTTTGAGCTCCGATCTCTTTGCCAAGTTCTCAATCAGCTGTTCAGCGGATCCACTGCGTTTTAGCTGCGGATTTGATGACCTTGGAGAGAGGAGGGAAGTCTCGCTGCTGTTATCATGAGGGGGAACTCCAAGCCAAATTTCAAATAAAAAACCGTCATGGATTCCCCTCCATGAGCATACCAGGCCCTTAGGTTTGGTATGGATTTTAACGGGAACTCCCTACGCCGGAAAAACGGCGTGGGGGTCCCCCCCAAATCCATGCCAGACACTTACCCGAGCACGCAGCCTGGGCGGTCAGGAATGGGGGGACCACGCCCCCATATGACCTCACAGTCCCAGGGAATGATTGGACTGCGAGGTCATATGGGGGGCGTGGTCACCAGGTGGCATCACCCAGTGACCACGCCCCATGCCTACATAAATCGTTGCGCACCGTGCAACCGGCATTACAGCGGGACGGAGTGTTGAGTTAACATCTCAAGAAGAGAAGAGGGAAGAAGGCGGCGAGGAAGACCAGGCCCCCGCTCGAAAAAGAGCTGCAAGAAGAAAGCGGTGGTGCCCGGCAGAAGGAAGAAAGCACCGGAGAGTGGGAGGAGCGCGGAGAAGAGGCTTGGAGAGTCGGAAGAGACCCCCGAAGTCGCAAGAAGACCCCCAGAGCTGCCTAATAAATTACTTGAAAAACCTGCGTAGTGTTTTTTTTATTGACATTTTTCCACCAGGTGAATGGGTAGGGGTACGATGTACCCCATACTTATTCACATGGGGTGGGGGGCCCCCTTATTAAAGGGGGCTTCCGGATTCCGATAAGCCCCCTGCCCGCAGACCCCGACAACCAACAGCCAGGTTTGTCGGGAAGAGGCCCTGTCCTCATCAACATGGGGACAGGGTGCTTTGGGGTGGGGGGGCCGCAGGGCGCCCCCCTGCCCCAAAGCACCCCCCCCATGTTGAGGGCATGCAGCCTGGTACAGTTCAGGAGGGGTGGCACTTGCTCATCCCCACCCCTTTTCCTGACCCGCCAGGCTGCGTGCTTGGATAATGGTCTGGTATGGATTTGGGGGGGACCCCCACGCCGTTTTTTCGGGGTAGGGGTTCCCGTTAAAATCCATACCAGACCTAAGGGCCTGGTATGCTCATGGAGGGGAATCCATGCCGTTTTTTTTATTTAAATTTGGCGTGGAGTTCCCCCTCATGATCCCTGTTCAGAACGCAACACATGTGCGAATCAGATGCATACCCATAGAAGATACTGGGCCGAAATTCGCACCTGAGCCGCACCGCAATGCCTAGAAAACACACATTTTTTTTCGGCAATGCGCAGTGCGAATGCATTGCACATATGTGAACCAGCCTCATTAAAATCAATGCATTTTATGTTATGCGAATTGTATGCGGTTTAAGCCGCAACCAATTCGCATAGGTGTGAACCCGGCCTAAGAGTTTAAATTTTTATGCAATCAGGCAGGCCCTTGCACTACATGGTTTTGGAAAATCTTAAGGAAAACAGACAAAAGTTGTATAGTGTGTATGGGGTCCTATTCTGTTGGAATAATGCGTGATAAATCTCCTTGAGAGTTTTAGAGATGAGCATTACTGTGATAGTCAGTGGCAGCTGGTGCTCAAAAGTTTTGAGGGGGCGCAAACAAAATGAAAAAAATTTAATAAAATCAATTGCAGCTACTGTGCCATCAAATGCAGCCACTGTGCCCATCAATTTTCGCCACTGTGCCCATCAAATGCAGCCACTGTACCCATCAATTGCCGCTACTGTGCCCATCAATTGTGGCGGCTGGTGCTCAAAAATTTTGAGGGGGCGCAAACAAAATGAAAAAAAAAAAATGAATTGCAGCTACTGTGCCATCAAATGCAGCCACTGTACCCATAAATTGCCGCCACTGTGCCCTTCAAATGCAGCTACTGTACCCATCAAATGCCGCTTCTGTGCTCATCAATTGCTGACACTGTACCCATCAATTTCTGCCAGTGTGCTCAACAATTGCCACTACTGTGCCCTATCAAATGCTGCCAGTGTGCCCATCAATTGCCGCTACTGTGCCCCATTAGATGCTGCCAGTGTGCCCATCAATTGGCGCTACTGTGCCCCATCAGATGCTGCCAGTGTGCCTATCAATTCCCGCTACTGTGCCCCATCAGATATTACTAGTGTGCCCATCAATTGCCACGTCCTTCCCCCATCAAATGCTGCCAGTGTGCCCATCAATTGCTACTACTGTGCCCCATCAGATGCTGCCAGTGTGCCCATCAATTGCCGCTACTGTGCCCCATCAGATCTTGCTAGTGTGCCCATCAATTGCCACTACCTTCCCCCATCAAATGCTGCCAGTGCGCCCATCAATTGCCGCTACTGTGCCCCATCAGATGCTGCCAGTGTGCCCATCAATTGCAGCTACTGTGCCCCTCAAAAATGTGTATTGAAAAAGGCAAACTGCACCTGCATAGGTGTGAACCAGGCTTTAAGGAGAGATGCGCCCCTTCCGGACATCATATGGTGCCCCTTACTCCAGGTGCACTAGAGAGATGGCTCTAGCCCTTAGCCCAGGTTTAAACTGACAGCGGGAATGAAATCGTGCAAGTTTAGCTGAACTCGCATGATTTCATTCCTGCATCGGCTTGCAGTCCGGGGTGTTTCTGTTCACCAGTTCAGGTGTCTGAACTTGCACCTGAACCAGACCCTACTGGAGAGTGCAAAATCTGCTGCAGCTGTGCATGGTAGCCAATCAGTTTCTAACGTCAGTTTGTTCAATTAAGCTTTGACAAAAAAAAATGGAAGCTGATTGGTTTCTATGCACATCTGCACCATATTTTGCAAGCTCAAGTTTTAGGAAATTGAGTCAAGTTTGCAAAGATCTACTAGTGTGGTTGAGACGGATTTTTACTCAAAACACTTGCATCATTTGGAGGTGTTCAGGGATTTATTTTTTGTATTGATGCATTGGTTCTTTTGAGCAGCAAGATACATATAATATGAGGTGACACCTTCAGGCCAGGTTCACACTTGTGCGTTGCGTTTTTGAGCTCCGATCTCTTTGCCAAGTTCTCAATCAGCTGTTCAGCGGATCCACTGCGTTTTAGCTGCGGATTTGATGATCTTGGAGAGAGGAGGGAAGTCTCGCCGCTGTTATCATGAGGGGGAACTCCAAGCCAAATTTCAAATAAAAAACCGTCATGGATTCCCCTCCATGAGCATACCAGGCCCTTAGGTTTGGTATGGATTTTAGGTTTAGCTGAACTCGCATGATTTCATTCGTGCATGTCAGTCTTGACTTCGGGGGTGATTTTAGAGACATCTGCAGGGCTGGACTGGGACAAAAATTTGGCCCTGGACTTCATTCAGACTGGCCCACTTTGACATGTCTCTCCCATGGCAGCCGGGCAACTCCTGCACCCCCCCGGCCACCCAAGCCCCCTCTCCCCCTTCACTAGCCGTTCTACTTTAATACAGTAGAACGGCTGGTACTGGTACTCTTATATGCAGTACCAGTGGGGCAAAGAATCAGTTCGGTGCCCCTCTTATGGGACAAGATTAGGCAGAAGTGAGAAACTCCCAGGCCATAGCTGTTGAATCAGCTGTCTGTCCCCTCCCCCATGCTCCTCTGGTCCTCCCCCTGCTTCTTTGTTCCCCCCAGGTGAGCGCTGCGGGGAGGGAGAGACAAAGGAGCAGAGGGGGGCGGCAGTCCGCTGTCACTGAAGCCGGCCCACTGAGCCATCGGCCCACCGGGAAACTCCCGGTAGTCCCAATGGCCAGTCCATCCCTGGACATCTGTGCGGGTTGATGCACAGATGTCTATGGGAATCGCACTCGGAAGTCGCCAAAAATAGTACAGAAACTACTTTTGGGAATCATTGCGGCGCCGCACCAATTCGGACAATGCCATTGCCGGAAATTGCCATCGTTTTGGCATACAATTTAACATGTCAAATCGCATGCCAAATTGCTCCAATGTGAGCCTAGGCTTATTGTTGGATTATCTTTTGCTTAGTTTGCTTTCTCTAGAATCATGGAAAGTTTGAGTACCTGAGGCTAAGCTATACTAATATACAGATATTACTGTTTAAGGTAACTTTTTTAGAGACTTGTGGGGGTCAAATTCTTATTAAGATTTAACTTGCTTAGTGTTGCCATGAAATTCCCCTTTTCATGGTTATAGTCTGGGTATGCTTCCATTGTAGAAAATAAAATGTATATTAAGTACTAGGCTCGGTTTCCACTAGTGAGACTTGTCATGCGACTTGGGACTGCAAAGTCGCATGACAAGTCGTATCCCATGATTTCCAACGAGTACCGTTCATATTCATCCTGTTGGAGGTGGAGAGTGCACAGATGCGATCCCATTGGAGGTGGAGAGTGCACAGATGCGATCCCATTGGAGGTGGAGAGTGCACAGATGCTATCCCCCGTTGGAGGTGGAGAGTGCACAGATGCAATCCCGTGGAGGTGGAGAGTGCACAGATGCAATCCCGTGGAGGTGGAGAGTGCACAGATGCAATCCCGTGGAGGTGGAGAGTGCACAGATGCAATCCCGTGGAGGTGGAAAATGCGCAGATGCGATCCCGTTGGAGGTGGAGAGTGCACAGATGCTATCCCGTTGGAGATGGGGAGTGCGCAGAGGTGATCCCATTGGAGGTGGAGAGTGCGCAGAGGTGATCCCATTGGAGGTGGATAATGCGCAGAGGTGATCCCGTTGGAGGTGGAGAGTGTGCAGATGCGATCCTGTTGGAGGTGGAGAGTGTGCAGATGCGATCCTGTTGGAGGTGGAGAGTGTGCAGATGCGATCCTGTTGGAGGTGGAGAGTGTGCAGATGCGATCCTGTTGGAGGAGGAGAGTGCGCAGAGGTGATCCCGTTGGAGGTGGAGAGTGCGCAGAGGTGATCCTGTTGGAGGTGGAGAGTGCACAGATGCGATCCCATTGAAGGTGGAGAGTGCACAGATGCTATCCCGTTGGAGGTGGAGAGTGCGCAGATGCTATCCCGTTGGAGGTGGAGAGTGCACAGATGCGATTCCGTTGGAGGTGGAGAGTGCGCAGATGCAACAGGGACCGGAGTGTTCTAAACCCAAGATGTCAGAAAATAATAAAAGTAAGTGATGGTCTTACTCTGCAAATCAGAATTAAATAAAGCAGAGTTTTGGGGACAGTAGTATTGCAGAGTGCATAGGTCAGGAGAAAGCAACACAGAGGTCAGTAGTAAGAAACACAGATTTCAGAGGTCAGCAGTATGTAACACAGAGATCAGAGGTCAGAAGAAAGTAATGCACAGTTCAGCTATCAGTAGTATGTAAACCACAGTGCAGAAGTCAGTAGTAAATAATGAAGAGTGCATGAGTCAGTAGAATGTAACACTGAGAGCAGGGGTCAGGATTAAGTTAAGCAGAGCTCGGTAGCATGTAATGCAGATTACAGGGTCAGTAGGGTGTAAGAGTTCAGAGGTCAGGAGAAGGAAATGTAAATTGCAGGGGTCAGTAGTAGTAGTAGTAGGCAGAGTGCTGGAGTCAAGAGTAAGTAAGGCAGAGTTCAGTGGTTAGCAGTAAGCAACCATGTAATGCAGAGTGCACCAGGTCAGGATTGAGTAATGCATAGTTCAGAGGTCAGCAGTTTGTACGCAGGATACAGGAGAGGTACTGTATGTAACGCAGGGTGCAGGGTCAGGAGCAATTAAATAAGAGGTCAGGAGTATATACAGGCATACCCCACTTTTAAGTACACAATGGGACCAGAGCATGTATGTAAAACGAAAATGTACTTAAAGTGAAACAACACCTTTTTTCACTTCTAGGGGGTCAGGGACTGTAGTGGGGGTGTCAAAAGCTGTAGTTGAGGTCCCAGGGGCTGTAGTGGGGGTGTCGTGGGCACACTGGAACAGGGTGGGGTATGATCTTGGCGCTTCAGCTCCTTCTACTGTAGCTGCAAAATGTCTGTACAGTACTTGTAAGGCACTTAACATACACTCGCGGGTATGTCCTTACTCGCGAGTGTATGTAAAGTGAGTGTACTTAAAGCGGGGTATGCCTGTAAGGCAGAGGACAGGGGAAGTAGTATGTAATGCCGAGTTCAGAGGATAGGAGTATGTAACACGGGTGCATGGGTCATTAGTATGAGGCAGAGAGCAGTCAAGCGTAAGTAACACAGAGTCCAAGGGTCAAGAGTGGATAAGGCAGAGTTCAGGGGTTAGTAGTAAGTAATGCAAAATGCAAACAGTGGCCATTTATGTGCAACACCCAAAGTACACCCGTTTACCCTGACTTGTTATCTCTGTGCCCAGCTAACAGTTTTCTCATGTACACAGCATGCCCCCTCCGCACTGGGTAAGTTCTGCTGCTGCCCCACAGGCTCCCCACTTATTATTAATAGTGACCCTGCGCTAACCCAACCATTATGTTACCCCAGTGCCACCATTGTAATTCTCCATCAAAACAAATTTTGTTTCTATCCCCTGAAATGCAGAGTGGCGGATGGACAATGACACATACGTACCTGTTCTGGCATGCTGGTCCCTGCCGATCCACCTTTCACACCTAACTCAGGTGCAATTGATGTAGCACCAAGCACCTTGAATAGATGGATTGGTGGGCACTAGTGTGTCATAAGCTATGTCTCACCCCTGCTTCTCTGCACTGCTATGCATATGGGGGGAAGTTGCATGCCAGCAGAAAAAGTGTCACATATCACCCCTGGCATGTGTGTTGGGGGTTGCCCCTCGGTTTAAAGGGTAAGTGCTCTTTCAAACAAATTGCACTTATACTTTTGCACCCAAGGAGCCAACCTAGATCACCCAACCCCTTCCTGGATGCATATTATTTCCAAACTGTGGCTCTATCCTCCGCTGTTTCTTTACATCCTGCAGTCAAAACTTCTGCTTGCTAGCTATGCCGAACAGTGGATCCCTATAAACTCCTATGAGGTCTTGTCCTGAGGTTACTAGCAGTCCTATAGACGTTTATAGGAAGCTATTGTGCAGGCACAGCTAGCGGACAGAGGGCTAGATTCAGGTAGGGGGACGTAAGTTTGTGCGGGCGTAGCGTATTTTATTTACGCTACGCCACCACAATTTAGAGAGTTCAAATTTTCAAGAGGTGGGCGTGTTTGAAGTAAATAAAACATGACCCCACGTAAATGACGTTTCTCACGAACGGCGCATGCGCCGGCCGTGAACGTATCCCAGTGCGCATGCTCCTAATCGCGTCGCAAATAGTCAATGCTTTCGACGTAAACGTATTTTATGCAAAGCCCTATTCGCGAACGACTTACGCAAACGACGTAAAATTTTAAAAATTTGACGCGGGAACGATGTCCATACTTAACATTGGCTATGCCTCATATAGCAGGAGTAACGTTACGCTGGAAAAAGTCTTACGCAAACGACGTAAAAAAAATCCGCCGGGCGCACGTACGTTTCTGAATCGGCGTATCCAGCTCATTTGCATATTCTACGCTGAAATCGACAGCAGCGCCACCTAGTGGCCAGCGTAAATATGTAACTAAGATACGATGGCGTAAGAGACTTACGCCAGTCGGATCTTAGCCTAATTTTGGCGTATCTTGCTTTCTGAATACAAAAAGAAGATACGCCGGCGCAGCTTTGAATTTACGCGGCGTATCAATAGATACGCCGGCGTAAATTCTTGCTGAATCTAGCCCAGAAGATTTACCTGTGGGATACAACAGTGGATGCAATTTTAAGTGAAGTATTCATCTGCAAAGGGATGGGGTGGACTAGCTTAGAGCTGTGTGCTTTGTTTAAAAGTGTACTTATCCTTTAAAGCAGTAGTAAACCGCTGCAGAAAAAAAAGCACATGTAAGAGAATGTCATAAAGTGGTAGTATGCATCGCATACTAGCACATTATGAAATATTTACCTTAGGATGAAGCCCTTTCAGCAGCACCCGGTCACCGCTGAGAGGGTTGACATCTCAAACATATCAAAGCCCCCACAGCAGGCTCTCCCGGAGTTACTTCCAGGTATCGCTGTGACTGGCTGACGCTGCAATGACATCACTCCCGCGGGAGCCGCCGGTACTGGCACGTCAGCTGAAGCAACGTTTGTGCCGTTGCTTCAGCGCATGTGCTGATTTCTATCATCCAAACGTGGATGCTGTTTTTTCATTTTGCTCGCACGTGATTGGGTATTCTTGTCAGAGCTTTTTCTCATTTACTAAGCTCTGAAGCAAGTGCACTTGCGGTGCAGTCTATGTGTTTTTGATGAAGCGTAGAAACGCAATGGTTTACATCCGGTGTGAACTGATCCTAAAAGCTGTTTCATCTCTGTTTTGTGCAGGTCAGAAGGATTCCCCATTATTTTCTGTACTGGTAACAGGACTGCAAAAAAGAAAACATCACAGACATTCAAACCTTTCCCCATTTAAAAAAAATATTCTGTCTCGAATTCCACTAACTACACTGACTATGTACAAGTGCACGTGCTTGTGATAATACACATTTAGAACTAGCAGTTGCCGATGATTATTTCTAAAAGGACCACACAGCACATCTATAATGGACAACCCTAAACAGCTCTGCTGTGGCACGTGTTCCGAAACTCGTGATGTCAACAATTCCTGCCGCAGCACTTCCGCGTTCCAACTCTCTTCTTGCGTTCCATTTGATTAGTAGTGCCTTCGTCGCGTTCTAAAGCTGATGTTGGTAAGGGGGAATAAGCTGATCGCCGAGCTGCCACTCCTTCCCCGGAAAGATGGCGGATCTACTGAAGCAAGCTCATTTGCAGCAGAAGAGGTGACAGTTGTTATCATTTACAAATACTGTGATGAGTGTGCATGTGTAATTCGTAGAATAGGTAGAAAGGCATTCCTCTTTAATAGAAAGCTATCTTTGTTCACCTACTATGTATACATTTGCTTTGTATTCTGAAGATGAAGGTTTCTGTTGTGTGGACTATGATGGTGATCTATGACAATATTCAAATAGGGGATTATGATTGCTGGTTGTGTGTAAAAAAAATTGTTGTGCCAGCCGGTCCTGGAAAATGAAGGTATTTATCATAACATGGAGGATTCCATACAATTTTACTATCCTTGGTTCTGTTTGGCGACACTGGTGTTTCATCAGATTAGGTGACCTGTCAAAAAGTGACGTTTCGTTGCTGCCATCTTGCTACACCCTGCACTCCTCCATAGTAAGGATACACTGAGAAGGGGGTAAACAGACATCTTGTTACACCCACCAGAGTTTTAGAACTCTGTGTAAATGTTTAGATGTTGAATTTTAAAAGCTGCGAACTTCTGTCAGATTGACAAACCTATAAGATCAACACGCTTGCCGCAGCTTTTAAAATGTAATAAACACTAAGACGGAATTGTAAGTACTGTATTTCACTATATAATTTCAGTTTACTGTTAAAAAAACTTGTAGAATGCAAAACTCCGGTGGGTGTAACAAGATGGCCTCTTACCCCCTTCTCTGTATATCCTTACTATGGACGAGGGCAGGGTGTAGCAAGATGGCCAACTACCCCCCTTCTCAGTATATCCTTACTATGGACGAGTGCAGGGTGTAGCAAGATGGCCAACTACCCCCTTCTCTGTATATCCTTACTATGGACGAGGGCAGGGTGTAGCAAGATGGCCACTTACCCCCTTCTCTGTATATCCTTACTATGGACGAGTGCAGGGTGTAGCAAGATGGCCAACTACCCCCTTCTCTGTATATCCTTACTATGGACGAGTGCAGGGTGTAGCAAGATGGCCAACTACCCCCTTCTCTGTATATCCTTACTATGGACGAGTGCAGGGTGTAGCAAGATGGCCACTTACCCCCTTCTCTGTATATCCTTACTATGGACGAGTGCAGGGTGTAGCAAGATGGCCAACTACCCCCCTTCTCAGTATATCCTTACTATGGACGAGTGCAGGGTGTAGCAAGATGGCCAACTACCCCCTTCTCTGTATATCCTTACTATGGACGAGTGCAGGGTGTAGCAAGATGGCCACTTACCCCCCTCTCAGTATATCCTTACTATGGACGAGTGCAGGGTGTAGCAAGATGGCCACTTACCCCCTTCTCAGTATATCCTTACTATGGACAAGTGCAGGGTGTAGCAAGATGGCCAACTACCCCCTTCTCAGTATATCCTTACTATGGACGAGTGCAGGGTGTAGCAAGATGGCGGCGACGAAAACTTCACTTCTGTTTACAATTTCTGACGGGTCCCCACATCACCCCGGCAGTCTAAGGGTGACCATACACAAAACAACCGGATTGCACAATCCTTGTATAGTCTTATATAATCAAAACACCCAGGCCCTTACATTATATAGTAGATCTAAAGAAGATTGTATAGTTTATGGTTAGCTTAAGAGCTTATCTCTGGTGTTTGTGGTCATTGCACTGTAGCAGTAGGTTGCTAGTTCAGCACATCTGTTCATTTGAGACACAGACAGAAAGATTAGACCCTGGATTGGTCACACACCAGGGTACAGGTGTATTCAGACACTAGATCAAACCCACCTATTCTGCCAGGATGCTGTCAAATCTGACAGCCAATCATAGGCAGCAGATACTTTCCCTGCCCTGCTGCCACACATTATCCTCCGGATTATCCTCCTGTTGGTATGTTTATCATAATACGAGGTGATCCACAGTATAAAAAGTGAGAAATCCACCCCTCCCCCACATAACACATCCTGGTAATATACAATGAACTGTGGATCACCTCATATTATGATTAACATAACATATGATAAACATGTCCAATCTAGATATGTAAATAACCTGTCACTCAAAGCAAGGAGAGAGGAAAGGACTTTTTATTAAGACAGGTTTTTATCTGGAAGTCTGTTACCGTATTTATCGGCGTATACCGCGCACTTTTTTGCCCTGAAAATCAGGGCAAAATCGTGGGTGCGCGATATACGCCGATACCCGCTTTCCCGCACCGAGTTTGAATACTGCGCCGGCATATACCGAGCGCAGTACACTCGTGTATAGTCGGCAGGCTCTGCTCCTCTCGCGCTCACGTCCTGGACGTACAGGACGTGAGCGCGAGAGTAGCCGAGCCTGCCCGACTATACACGAGTGTACTACGCTCGGTATTTGCAATTGCCGGCGCAGTATTCTAACTTGGCGCGGGGAGGACGCCGCAGAAGGATGCCGAACCCGATGAAGAGGACACCCGAAGCCGCAGACGGACGCCGGACCCGACGAGGCCGCCGATGGCCGCTGCGCAAGACACCAAAATCTTTTTTTACAGGAATGTCGGGTCCACTTTAGGGGTGCGCGCTATAGGCCGGAGCGCGCAATAACCCGATAAATACGGTAATTTTCACTGAACAATAAAAGAGGATTGCTCAGCGCTGGATTAACTCTGTGTGGCAAGACTGGGCACAGATGATAGGAAATCTTATTCTCTACATTGTGACATAAAAAAAAAAAATTGGGTTTACATCCACTTTAAGGTTTCCTAAAATAAGACTTTGAAATTTGGGTAAAATAAAAGACGTATGATTTATGGGCGTTGTGTCAAAACCGTCATCCTAATCTTTGTTTTTTGTCTTCAGTGTTAAAATTGCTCCAGGAGCTGTTGTGTGCGTGGAAAGTGAAATCAAAGGGGATGTGACAATAGGTCAGTACACATTTAATTCTCTCTGCTACATGTTATTTAAAACAGTATTAGACCCTGAAAATATATATATAATATATTGCAGCTTATTAGTTCTTGAATGTGGTGGCTGCATCCTTTTATTTTATTTTTTATTTATTTTTTTACACCCAATGATGTGGCCAATAGCACACCTCTTGTTTTAGGCACCCTTCACACCTGAGCGACACTGCTGTGTCATGGTTTTTCCTATATTGTAAAGCCAGATTTATCAGCAACTGGTCATCATTTTATATTTTCAGTTGCTAATATAGATTATTATTAATATTTGTGTTATATGATTAGCTTGCTTTTTATCAATTTTCTATATAGAATTGTGTGTTTTGTGAGGTTTACGGTTGACTTAATTTTAAACTAGGTTTTTAGGCTAAAAATGTGTTGGGATGATCTATCCCATCTATCTCATCATATTCTGTTATCCTTGTCTCCTTGCCTCTCACACAGGTCCAAGAACTGTGGTTCATCCCAAAGCGCGGATATATGCTGAAGCAGGACCAATTATTATTGGTGAAGGCAATCTAATAGAAGAGCAGGCTGTTATACGAAATGGGTAAAGTATATGGCATAAAAGATGATATTCCTGTTCTGTGTGTGTATAGAAGGTATAGAAGGAAGTAATTGTTAAAGTGCTTCAGTCACCCTGAAAAAAAAAATGTAAGCCACATTGCAAAAGAGGAGTTCTGTTCTATACCAGTTCACTAGGAGGTGACTCTGATCTTCCCTCCCTCTGGAACTTCCACATCCAACATATTTCCAGGGTGTGTGGAATGCTGAATCTTTGCCCGTCAGAAAAGCTTGAGATTTTGATACTGTAAAGTTCAGGGGTCCTCAAACTACGGCCCTCCAGTTGTTCAGGAACTACAATTTCCATCATGCCTAGTCATGTCAGTCTTGCAATGCCTCATGGGATGTGTAGTTCCGCAACAGCTGGAGGGCCGTAGTTTGAAGATCCCTGGTAAAGTTAGTGCAGATAGGATTTATGACTATACGGCACATGCCAAGTTGGTGGTGGCAAACGTTCCATAGTTCTAAGATCTGATTTGGCTTGAAACCAATACAACTGTTAGGCCCCGTACACACGACCGGTTTTCTCGGCAGAATTCAGCAAGAAACTCGATGGGAGACGTATTCTGCCGAGAAAACCGGTCGCGTGTACACTTTTCGTCGAGAAACCCGTCGGGAAACTCGTCGAGCCAAAAAGAGAGCATGTTCTCTATTTCCTTGTTGGGCAATGGGAACATTTGGCTCGACGAGTTTTCTGACAGCCGAACAAGGAACTCGACGAGCAAAACGATGTGTTTTGCCCGTCGAGTTTCTCGGCCGTGTGTACGCGGCCTTAGAAGACGGCATATGACTTTAATTTTTCAGCCAAATATTCGGGCTGAAATGGTGAACCAGGATGCACCGGACCCTTGCTGGGAGCCGCATGAGGCAATGGTGTGAACCCAGCCTTAGACCCCTTTCGCCTTAGCGCTAAAAAAAGCGCCTGGAAGATGGCTCATCGGCAATCCCAATCTGAAAGCCCAAGTGCTTTCGCACTGGCAGGGCGTGAAAAAAAGTCCTGCAAGCAGCTTCTTTGCAGAACTTGGAGCAGTAGGGGAAGCCCTAACAGCTGTAGCTTACATAAAGAAACAAAGGGGCCCCGGATCTCCTCAACTGATGCTTCCTGCAGAGGAGCATTGCCGCTCATTTTCAGCGTTTGACCTAGAAGGTACATTAAACTCCTTGCAGAATTTGTAGTCTGGAAAGAGTTGAAGCAATCAGAACTGCAGCTAAATCACCAAATTTTCCAGAAAATAAAAGAGAAGTTTTTTACATTGAATGTAGATTTGTTTAATTCCAGTGCAAATACCCAACTGAAAAATGTCCAATCTCTACAAGAGAAAAATAGTTGCCAGTGTATGGAGCCATTTTACAGGTTTTGGACATTCCAGCATGGTATACCTTCCTTCCTCCTTCTCCCTCTACTGTCCAAAGTAATCCAGAACATCTGGAATGACAGAGCCATGTTAATATTGATTGCCCCTTATTGGCCACTAGGGGCACAGGTGAAAGTCTCTATTGATTAAGTGAGAATCCTCTTTAAAGCGGAGCTCCACCCTAAAGTGGAACTGCCGCTGATCGGAACCCCCCCCCCTCCGGTGTCACATTTGACACCTTTCAGGGGGAGGGGCGTGCAGATACCTGTCTAAACAGGTATTTGCACCCACTTCCGGCCACACAGTCTCGGGCAGATTGCGGGCATGACGTCGCCCCCCCTTGTGTTCTGGGAACACTCAGCTGCCAGTACACAGCGGGAGCCAATCGGCAGGCGTAGCGCGACTCGCGCATGCGCCGTAGGGAACCGGGCAGTGAAGCCGGAGCGCTTCACTTCCTGGTTCCCTCACCGAGGATGGCGGGGGGAGCAGCAGAGTGACGAGCGATCGCTCGTCCTCTGCTGCGGACGGCGCTGGACTCCAGGACAGGTAAGTGTCCTAATATTAAAAGTCAGCAGCTGCAGTATTTGTAGTTGCTGGCTTTTAATTTTTTTTTTTTTCAGCGCACATCCGCTTTAAATTCTGGTCAATGTATAAGACTTACTTTATCATGGGCCAATAATGCACCCCAAGGTGCAGGAGCCAAGCCCAGTGCCTTAATAGAAACATTCACAGGCACTACATTTATCAGATCAAGTGATTGAAACAATTATAGCAAATTGGAGCGCATGTGCTCTGATGGAATGGCATACCCATGTCGTTCGTTCAGTGGCGTGCTGTAAACAGTGACTTCCGGGCGGATGCGCAGGAGTAAAGTTATCGCTGGCGCGGCCATTTCTATCGCTGAAGACCGGGTGAAGATGGAAGCATTGGTAGTGTGATGCTGGAGTGCTTCGTTTTCCAGTAAGTCTGTCATAATGTGCTAGTATGCGATGCATACTAGCACATTATAACTTCAAGTGATTGTAAAGGCAGAAGATTTTTTATCCTAATGCATTCTATGCATTAGGATAAAAAGCCTTCTGTGTGCAGCAGCCCCCCTTATACTTACCTGAGGTCCATCTAGATCCAGCGATGTAGGATTGTCTCGGCTGCCCGGGACCCCCCTCCTCATTGGCTGAGACAGCAGCACGGTGCCATTGGCTCCCGCTGCTGTAAGTCAAAGTCAGTCAGCCTACTTGGAGATCACTAAAGAATGGAGAAACTCGGAACAACTTTTTTATATTGGAGGCAGGTGCTAAAAAAGTGGCATGGAGGATCCAAAAGCTCTATCTCAACGGTACATAAGGTATGTAGTAAGAGGAATATTAATTTTAGCTTTTCCAGGAAACATCAGAACACTAAAAGCCCTCACAGCTTCTTGGGCAGAAAATTTGAGGGCAACACTAGAGCAGATTTGTCATACTTTTGTCTAGAGGACTTGATCTCCAGTCAGGACCAGACTTTGCAGGAAAGTCCTGTAAGCAGTGGTCCCATCCTAAGTAAGTTTTGATTTCTCGCTTATTCTCTCATGTATTTTCCTGGAAGATGATTGGGGAAAATTAAGTTAGTAACTTAATTTCCAAGAATCTTTAGCAGACTGTGGGCTAGATTCACATAGATTACGGGGATCTAAAGATCCGCTAATCTATGTGATTTACGATCCGCCGGTGCAATTTAGCGAGGCCAGTGCAGTATTCACAAAGCACTTACCTCGAAAATTGCACTGTCGGATCGTAACTACCCCGGGGGAATTCAAATTCCGCGGCTAGGAGGAGTGTACAATTTAAATCGGGCGCGTTCCTGCGCCGATTTAACTGCGCATTCGCCGCCGGCGAAATTTCCCAGTGCGCATGCTCCAAATGACGTCGCTAGGACGTCATTGTTTTCGGCGGCAACGTCAATTACGGACATCCGTATTCCAGACCGACTTACGCAAACGACGTAAAAATTTGAAACTCGGCGCGGGAACGACGGCCATACTTAACATTAGCTACCCCTCATATAGCAGGGGTAACTATCCGCCGGAAAAAGTCGAACGCAAACGACGTTAAAAAAAAGCGACGGGCGGGCGTTCGTTTCTGAATCGGCGGTTCTCCTCATTTGCATATCCGACACGTAAAAGGCCGGGGGGAGATTGCAGCCTAAGATACGACGGTGTAAGTCACTTATTCCAGTCGGATCTAAGGGAGATCTATGCGGAACTGATTCTTATGAATCAGTCGGATCTCAGAGATACGACGGCGGATCAGGAGATCCGCCGTCGTATCTCTTTGTGAATCTGGCCCTGTGTATTTTGAGTATATATTTTTTCCTAATAGTTGCAGTTTGACCTCTTCAGGACCACCCGCCCACATTGTACTGTTGACAGGCGGCTCCTAAAGACACAGAGACGTACCTGTACATGCCTGGTTTCTTCTGACACAGCAGGTGTTTGTCAGCAAGTCCCGGCCAATGATCTATGGCCGGTACCTGCTGATCGGTTGTAATCACAGCCCAGAGCCTTTTGTTGACAATCAACACAGGGCTCTGTACAGAGGAAACGATCTCTGGAGCTGAAGTGGTTAAGCTTTGCCTTCAGTTCTCTTGTATTACTTAGACTAAAGCCTCGTACACACGATAGGTTAACCAGAGGACAACGGTCTGAAGGACCGTTGTCCTAGGTTAACCAATGAAGCTGACTGATGGTCCGTCACGCCATAGGTTAAATAACCGATCGTGTCAGAACGCGGTGACGTAAAACACAACGACGTGCTGAAAAAAACGAAGTTCAATGCTTCCAAGCATGCGTCGACTTGATTCTGAGCATGCGTGGATTTTTAACCGATGGTCGTGCCTACTAACTTTTTTTTAACCTATGGTTAAATAACCTATGGGGCCCACACACGATCGGTTTTGACCGATGAAAACGGTCCTTCAGACCGTTGTTCTCTGGTTAACCTATCGTGTGTTCGAGGCCTAACGAGTAGCTGGGGCTTTTTTTATTGGGATATGAGTCTTGTGTTTTCTCTTATAGGTGGACAGATCCACACAGTAATGTTCTGTCCTGAAAGATTCTTGAAAACTAAGTTCTCAGATAACTAATGGTGGTTATTTTTTTTTTTTTAATGGTTTATTTTTTTATTATTACTTGCCTTCTCTGCGGTTGGCTGGGTGTTTTGAATCTGAAGGGTTGATACTTTGATGGGCATTTGTCTCTTCTTTCTGTGTTAATTGTAAAACTGGAGCAGCCAGAATCTGGAGCAGCTGTGCATAACAGCCAGTCAGCATTTATCTTTCATCTTTACCAATCGTAGAAAATGATTGGTTGCCATGCACAGCTGCTCTAGATTCTGGTTACTCCAGTATTGATAAATTCCCCTATAATGCCAATAATAATTTTTCACTCGTTGTGTCAATTTTTCCCAGATGGCATTACCTAAACCTAAAGTGTGTGTGTTTTTTTTTTTTTTTTTTATTTTTTTTATCAGTTATCCTGAAAATATTGCACCTGACTCAGAAGACGTGGAGCCAAAAACCATGGTCATCGGTACCAACAATGTGTTTGAAGTTGGATGCTGTATCCATTAAGCAAATATCAGTTAAATTGTGTGTGAGATTAGCTTTACTCTATTCTTAAAGTGGAACTTTTCCCAAAAGCCTAAGCGATCAGAGCGGAAGTTCACCCCCTACTCCCTCTTTGCCTGCAGCCTTCCAGGACACGTCGCAGGTCCCAGAAGGTTGCAGGACCATTCAGAAAGTGCAGCTGGAAACCATTAGTAAACATACCAGGTCAGGGGACCCGAAGACTCGGCTCGAGTGAGGACAGCACTGGATCCCCGGATAGGTAAGTGTCCTTTAAGAGTATTTGTAGCTTTTTAAATTTTTTGAGGGGACTGAAGTTCCACTTTAACTAATAAAGCTGGCCTTATACCAGTGTTTCTCAACCTTTTTTTTTAGTCAAGTCACCCTTAAAAAGTATTTTCGGTCTAGAGGCACCCCAGCCTATGTCTTGGTTCACATTACTGTGTGTCGAGGAACACGGACAAAACTGTGCACGTTCCTGACACGCAGACAACCGTGCTGCTCTTTAGCAGAAGCTCAGTGGTGCCATTAATTCTTAATGGTAGGCCATACATTGGCAAACACTTGGTGTTTTTGGTGCCGCGCAATTTAAAAAACAAAAAGGGTCTGGTATTTCCTTCGCTGCATTTCTGGAGGTAGGACAGCCCATTGAAATGAATAAGCTGCCCTTGATGCAGCCTTGGTCACGTGAGTTTGGGGCGGGGGAGGGTTAGTAAAACCATGCTGTTGAGCTGTTTTTACCACCTCCAACTGCTTTTTATCTTCAGAGGCAGCAACTGGGGATGAACACATGCCGTGGCTAGAAGTATTACCCCCTGGTAAATGCCAGGAAGCTGTGTGCGTTGTATGCTGTTGTGGTGTGGTGATGCTGCATTTAGGTGGCTAAAACAGGGGGTGAGGAGGTGACATGTTGCCTTTTCACCACCTGTCAAATGCCTCTATCTGAGCATGGACCGCTTTTGAGAGGAGCGGCAGTCCTTGTTGCTATTACGAACAAGCTCTAAAAAAGTACTAAAAGTGCTTGTACAGCAATTGGGGTCAGGATTAAAAGTTTTATATATATATATATATATATATATATATATATATATATATATATATATATATATATATATATATATATATATATATACACACACACACCAATATACTTGCATATAAACGTGCACACATTTATGCACATAAAACACACACACAATCTCATATACACAGCTTCACAAATTCAAGCTAGGTGGTACTGCACAGCACACACTCAGGAAGATACCTCCCCTGATTTCACATTCCCACAGTCATCATGTAGAGTTCGGCTGGGAATTGGGAGTCTGCTCTTATCTCACAGCATTTCTCTACCAGGATGTCACGACACCCCTGACAACCTCAGGCAGCACCCCGATTGAGAAAGGCTGCCTTGCAATAAAAGATTTTTGCTTTTTTATGTTGTTCAGCCTGGGTTAAATGAAAAAAATATAATAAATCCCTCTGAATCCCTTTGCTAAGCATATTGTATTCTGATACCTGGCAGCGGCAACTGTCAGAGTACCCAAACAGCGGCTGCGTCTTATTGGATGATTTTTTTTATTTTTTCACAAGAGGATTAGAAGCAAGAGCTACAGTGTAAAAAAGAGAAGAGAGGCGCCTCTAAGTGTAGGAATATGTTTACATTTAATTAAGGTACAACATTTAGCAACTCACATGGTTGATGATTAAAAGAGGCACATCTAAGTATGCAGGCATCCGGGGTAAATCTGTCCGCATAGACCATCCTCCACACTGTTGGCTCTCACCTCTGTCAGTCTGCAATCGTGACCAGGAAGACTACCCTGCAGTAGAGCGATTGAACCGCTCGTACAGCGCAGCGTGGATGGAACGACGTCCATGGCGGCGCGGAGGATGGTCTATGTGGACAGCTTTACCCCGGATGTCTGCATACTTAGATGTGTCTGTTTTATTCATCAACCATGTGAGTTGCTAAATGTTGCACCTTCATTAAAGAGGAACTGCAGTCTGCTCACATAATTTGTAATGAAAACATCTTTGCATAATATTTTATATATACTGTGATTTTGTACTTGCCAAATATGCTGCAGAAATCTCCCTCCACTGAGTCTGGCTGCAGCCATTTTAACTGTGGGCAGCTGAAGCTGCTGCATGTTCACTTCCTGGATTTACACAGAGACACACCTTCAGCTCATCCCCCTCCCTTCCTGGCAAACTCTCAGGCCCCGTACACACGTCCGAGGAACTCGACGTGCCAAACACATTGAGTTCTGTGTTGAAGCCGCCGAGGATCTCGGCGGGCCAACTTTTCTCATTGAACAACGAGGAAGTAGAGAACATGTTCTCTATTTGGCCCGACGAGTTCCTCGTCGGCTTCCTCGGTGAAAAGTGTACACACGACCGAGTTTCTCGGCAGAATCCAGCTCCGATCGAGTTTCTGGCTGAATTCTGCCGAGAAACTCTGTCGTGTGTACGGGGCCTCAGGAGGGTTGGAGAGAGAGCTGTGCATGATGTCATAAGCCTAGGCTTTTTACCAGACAAGAAACAGGAAGTGGGCTGTATAAGGTATTTACTGGCAGGAAAAAAACGTTTTTTACTATCCAAAGTTAAAACAACAATGGCAGAAGATGGATTGAAAAATGACTGAAGGTCAGCTTTTAAATGTAACCATATTGCTACACTTGGAGGCCTCTGTTCTGTTTTATACTCAGTTGTGACATGACGCTTCTCTTATAGCAAGCCATCGCTTGTATATCAAGGCAAAATTTATTGAAAATTTTTGCCTGTCTTGCAAAACGCTCTCAAGCAAAGGTTTTACTGTATGTTGTTGCTACAGCTATACTGTAGCACAGCTGTAAAATAAAAAAAATATATAATAGAAAAATATGTATATAGCTGGTGATTTAGCTTGAAGATCACCGTCTTTTGGCTACTAGCAGTAAATAAGAGATGGGAGCTTGCCCACACATGGCTGGTCCAATTGGTGAGCATGAATAAGTTATCCCTGCTCTACCTACACAATTATCTAATAAAAATGAAGAAATAACTAACAAATCGGAGCCGGTTCACACTGGGGCGACTTGGGATCCGACTTGAAGTCGCCTCAAGTCGTCCCAAGTCGCGCTGTCGAGAAAAACAATGCAAGTGAATGGGAGCTTGCCCACACATGGCTGGTCCAATTGGTGAGCATGAATGAGTTATCCCTGCTCTACCTACACAATTATCTATTAAAAAATGAATAAATAACTAACAAATTAATGTTACTATGAGTTGTTTAAAGCAAAATAGTAGATGGATGCTGAACTGTGTAACTTGCTTATCAAAAATGTGTAATTTTATTTTTAACAAATCCAGGTCGCTGACCCTAGTTTTCTCCACTGTAGTTAAGAAGTACACTTTAGTTGGCAAACATCCATCATAGATTGCAGTATACAGTAGAAGAGCCGTCAACATTGCAGGAGAAATGCTAGAACATTCTTTAAACAGGAACATTTGGCTCTGCTGGTTGCTTCTCTTAAGGAAAAGAAGACAACGGGGCGCATTAAATGAGCAGATCCAGTCTAGGCTATTCAAAAACAAAAAGTTTGGGTAAGATATTTGTACTAGCTAATGAAAAATATTTTTCGTGAAGTTGTTTCTTTGAGCATAATCGTATGATTCTTGTTGGCAAAGGTCTTCTCTAAAGCAGGTGTTTTACACATATTGGGTAGATGGAGATTATTGCTTTACTGATTTTCGAAAATAGCTTGTAAATGCACAATACCCCTAAATAGACCTTAATAACAACATCTAGATTCTCATGCAATGAAGATGGGAGACAACAATGTAATTGAATCAAAAGGTAAGCTGTTACTTTTTATCCATTATTACTTGTTTATAGAATGTAAAATATTAGGGTTGATTTACTAAATCTGGAGAGTGCACAATCTGCTGCAGCTCTGCATGGTAGCCAATTGGCATCCAACTTCAGCTTGTTCAATTAAAGGGGTTGTATACTATGCATTAAGGTGAAAAAGCACCTTGCTGTGTCTGGCCCCACTAAGCTGCCGTTTTACTTCCTGAGCCCCGAATTTCCGTGGGCGCGATCCCACATCGCTTTCCCCACATCCTGTCGGCTCTTCATTAGATAAGTTGATGGCAGCACAGCCATTGTCTCCCGTTGTCAATCAATTTCAATGACGCGGCCGCCGGGGGGGGGGGGGGGGGTCCGAGTCATACACTCAGCGACTATGGACGCCGAGTGTATGACACAGGAGCGCGCCCGCAAGGTAACCCCCTTGGGAGAGAGCTTTACAGAGGGAGTTAGCTATTGCATGGAAGAGCCGAGAGAGCCACCGTGGGACCCCAGAAGAGTATGATCAGGGCCACTCTGCAAAACAAACTGCACAGTGGAGGCAAGTATGACATGTTTGTTAGTTTAAATTTTTTTTTTTAACCTTTAGTACCACTTTTAAGCTTTGACAATAAACCTGGAAGTCAATTAGTTTCTATGCACAGTTGCATTAGATTTTGCACGCTCCAGTTTGTTTTAGTAAATCAACCCTGGTGTCTTTGTTATCTGTTGCTTGTAAAATGACTGCTGTGGCTTGGCAAATACCTAAACAAAGACGTTTGTGTGAGTTGAACATCCACATGTACTGTATTTGTGATCTATACAACTTCTGCAAAAAGGGGAAATGATTCTATGGGTGGGTGTGCACAACGCTTGTGGCTCATGGGTAGGGCCAGGACAAAGGGTGGGCAAGAGGGGTGGCTGCCCTGGGCACTGTAGTATCATGTGAAGAGGGAGGGGGCACCATGGTGAGATGGGGGGGATTTGTGTTGGGCGGGGGAATTTGGCGGGCAGCAGGGAGTAAGAATTGGTGCTAGGAAAGGTGATTTGGGGGGATCTGCGTTGGGAGGGGGAAGAGGAGTTGTGCTAGAAGAAGTGATATGGTAGAGGGGATTTGTGCTGGGAGAGGAAATTATTATGGAGGGAATTTGTGCTAGCAGGGATGATTGTAGGGTATTTGTGCTAGGAGGGGTAATTTTAGGTGGAATTTGTACTGGGAAGGGGAGTTTAAAGTGGGGTGGAGAGGATGTATACTCGGAGGCAACATTTGAGGGGTATAGGATTTGTGCTAGGAGAGTGATTTTTTTTTTGGGGGGGGGGGGGGGGGGATTTGAGGAAAGGGGTGATTTTGGCAAAGATTTGAGCTGGGAGAGGCAATTGCAGTAGGGGTGGATTTGTCCTGGGAGAAGGAGCAATTTATTCTTAGGGGTAAGCATACAGATTAGTGCTAATTTTTCATTTTTTTTATTGTCGGTTTGTATTTAATATTACTGGAGTTTGGGTAGTATGTGTGTAGCACTGGACTGAAACCAAATGAGTTGCCAAAAATCCTGCCCTCTGGAAGAGAACCCTACTTGTTGCCATCTTTGTCTAAAAGTGTAATTTATATAATCCAGTGCTGAAATTACCTCAATGACGTATATTAAATCGAATGACAGACATGATAAAGATGTTCTTATATGGATGCCATCTTTCATATGCAGTGCCTTGCAAAAGTATTCACCCCCCTTGGCATTTTTCATGTGTTTGTTGCCTCACAACCTGAAAAAAAAAAGAAAGTTTGAGGATTTGCATCATTTAATTTACAGAACACGCCCACAACTTTGAAGATGTGTTTTTTCATTTTTTTTTTTTTATTGTGAAGCAAACAACAAATAGGAAAAAATACCAGAAAAAGTCAATGTACATAACTATTCACCCCCCCCCCCCCCTAAAGTCAATACTTTGTAGAACCACCTTTTGAGGCTATCACAGCTCCAAGTCGCTTTGGATACGTCTCTATGAGCTTGCCACATCTTTCCACTGGGATTTTTGCCCATTCCTCCTTGCAAAACTGCTCCAGCTCCTTCAAGTTGGATGGTTTGCGCTTGTGAACAGCAATCTTTAAGTCTGACCACAGATTTTCTATTAGATTGAGGTCTGGGCTTTGTCTAGGCCATTCCAACACATTTACATGTTTCCCCTTAAATCACTCAAGTGTTGCTTTAGCAGTGTGTTTTGGGTCATTGTCCTGCTGGAAGGTGAACCTCCATCCTAGTCTCAAATCTCACAGAGTTGTACAGGTTTTGCTCAAGAATATCCCTGTATTTAGCACCATCCAACTTTCCCTCAACTCCGACCAATTTCCCAGTCTCAACTGCTGAAAAACATCCCCACAGCATGATGTTGCCGACACCATGTGTTCTTTGGGTGATGTGATTAGTTGGGTTTGCGCCAGATATAGTGTTTTCTTTGATGGCCAACATTTTAGTCTCATCAGACCAGAGCAAACTCAAAACATGCCATTTTGTTTTTTGCTGAAAGTAATGGCTTTCTTCTGGCCACTCTGCCATAAAGCCCAACTCTATGGAGCGTACGGCTTATTGTTGTCCTATGTACAGATACTCCAGTCTCTGCTGTGGAACTCTGCAGCTCCTCCAGGGTTACCTTGGGTCTTTGTGCTGCCTCTCCGTTTAACCCTCCTGGCGGTATCCCCGAGCGTGACTCGGGGTTGATTTTTTTTGGCTAAAATCGGTAACCCCGAGTCACGCTCGGGGTAGCTATGCAGAGCCTGCAGCGTGTGCTGGCTTACCTTCTCCTGGATCCAGCGATGCCACCGCGCTGTGTGAGCGAGCGGGACCTTGCTCGATTCACACAGTGTCCTCCTGTGCCGCCGATCTCCGTTCCCTGCGACGTTACGATGCACGGGAGCGGAGATCGGCGCCAAATTCAAAAAAGTAAACAAACACTATACATACAGTAATCTTATAGATTACAGTACTGTATGTAAAAAATACACACCCCCCTTGTCCCTAGTGGTCTGCCCAGTGTCCTGCATGTTCTTTTATATAATAATAAACTGTTCTGCCTGCAAACTGTGTAGATTGTCCATAGCAACCAAAAGTGTCCCTTTATGTCAAAAGTGGTTTTAGATCAGCTAGAAAACGGCGATAATAAATTAGAATCACTTGCAGAATTGTGCGATAGCGATTTGTGGGGAAATTCGTCATTAAAAAAAAAATAATAATGACAGCAACAATTCTGCAACTGAGCAAATTTCAGTGATTTTGAGTTGATTACATTATTGAATAATTTTTATTATAATTATATTATTATTTGTTATAATTATTTTATTATATTATAATTTATAATTTTGTTTTTAAAAAAATGTCATACCCGGGATGCCTACAAGACTCTTGTTTGGTCAGATTTAAGTGAGTTATTCCTAAAAATTACAGGCCTACAGTATAAAACGCCAAATTTCCTTGCAAATAATGGTACCGCTTTCAGCATCTTTTTTCTGAAAGAATCATACCGCCAGGGAGGTTAAAGCCCTCCTTGCCCGGTCCTTGAGTTTTGGTGTGCAGCCGTCTCTTGGCAGGTTTGAGGTTGCCACGTTCTTTCCATTTGGTTATGATGGGTGCTCCTAGGGATCATCAAAGATATATATATATTTTTTTTTTTTTTTTTTTTTTTTTTTTTATAACCTAACCCTCCCTACTTCCTACCCTACTTCTCAACAACATGGTCCCTTACTTGTTTGGAGAGTTCCTTGGTCTTCATGGCAAGTGTTTGGTTAGTGGTGCCGCTTGCTTAGATGTTGCAGCCTCTGGAGCCTTTCAAAAAGGTGTTCATATGTAATAACAGATCATGTGACACTTAAGCCTCATACACTCGATCGGAACTCCATCTGACTTTTCCGTGGATTTTGGTCCAAAGGGCGTTGGCCGTGAACTTGTTCTGCATACACACGGCATAACTTTTTCAGCCAACATTCACTAAACCACTTGGTTTTTCAGTTCTTTACCGCCAACTTCTGCTATTGTTGTCTGATGTTTAGCATTGGTTCTGAGCATGTGTGTTTGTACTTTTTGGATTTTCATCCGATTGCACTTGTGTATACACGATTGGATGATCCTCCATCGGATATTTGTTGTCCAAAGTTTGAGAGCATGCACAGCAAACATTTGTCCGTTGAAAAACCGAAAACAATTGTCGTTGTTGTCAAAAAGTCAGATTGTGTGTACCGGTGCATTGCCACGAAATGAGATTTGCCATCGGATGAGATGGTCCGCCTCCATCACATCCTATTGGCTCACTCCTGTCACGTGACATATTTAAACGTCAAGTATCGACGCGAACATCAGTCTCAGCTAGGCTATCATAGGGAGAGGATCTCCTCTCCCTGTGATAGCTGAAGCTGCACGGAGCTGGTGCACGGAGCTCACATGGCCTCTGTGGCCCGATTCCGAGAGCGGAATCGGGCCACAGAAGCTCATACATTTACTAGGCTAATAAATGTTCTCCTTTTATTACAATGTCAGGCTAATAAATGTTCTCCTTCATTACAATGTCACTTCGGGATCTACAGCGATATCGGGATCCCTCTGCCCGATAGCGCTGTCATGCCTCCCCGCAAGCGCGATAGATCCACAGCGCTATCGGGATCCCAATGCCCGATAGTGCTGTCAGCGTGCCTCCCGCCAGTGCTAACTACACCCCGCGCCCGCAGCTCTACTCCCCGTCCCCCGTTAAGGCTCAGGGAACGGGGAACAGAAAGTAGAGCATCGGGTGCAGGTAAACTACGCAAATAGCTCCGTGCACCAGCTCCGTGCAGCTTCAGCTATCACAGGGAGAGGAGATCCTCTCCCTATGATAGCCTAGCTGAGACTGATGTTCGCGTCGATACTTGACGTTTAAATATGTCACGTGACAGGAGTGAGCCAATAGGATGTGATGGAGGCGGACCATCTCATCCGATGGCAAATCTCATTTCGTGGCAATGCACCGGCCTTTAGATTACACACAGGTGGACATCATTTCACTAATTATGTGACTTCTGAAGGTAATTGGTTGCACCAGAGCTTTTTATGGGCTTCATAACAAAGGGGGTGAATACATACACGCATGCCAATTATCATTTTTTTATTTCTGAAAAATAGTTTTATGTATATATTTTTCTAAGTTTACTTCACCAACTTGGATAATTGTTTTCTGATCCATCACATATAATTCAGATAAACATTAACCACTTCCCGCCCGGCCTATGGCCGATTTACGTCCGGGAAGTGGTTATGAAATCCTGACAGGACGTTCTAGAACGTCCTGCAGGATTTCATGCCGCGCGCGCCCGTGGGGGCGCGCATCGCGGCGATCGGTGATGCGGGGTGTCAGTCTGACACCCTGCATCTCCGATCTCGGTAAAGAGCCTCCGGCGGAGACTCTTTACCACGTGATCAGCCGTGTCCAACCACGGCTGATCACGATGTAAACAGGAAGAGCCGTCGATGGCTCTTCCTCACTCGCGTCTGACAGACGCGAGTAGAGGATAGCCGATCGGCGGCTCTCCTGACGGGGGGTTAGCGCTGATTGTTTATCAGCGCAGCCCCCCCTCGGATCGCCACACTGGACCACCAGGGATGCCCACCCTGGAGCACCAGGGTGGGCAAAAAAAAAAAAATGACAGAAAAAAAAAAAAAAAAAAGCATAAAGAAAAAAAAAAGATGCCAGTCAGTGCCCACAAATGGGCACTGACTGGCAACCTGGCAAAAATCAGTGCTGCCACCCCAGTGTCCATCAGTGCCACCCCAGTGTCCATCAGCGCCACCCCAGTGTCCATCAGCGCCACCCCAGTGTCCATCAGTGCCACCCCAGTGTCCATCAGTGCCACCCCAGTGTCCATCAGTGCCACCCCACAGTGCCCACCTATCAGTGCCCATCTGTGCCACCCATAAGTATCCATCAGTGCCGCCCATGAGTGCCCATCTGTGCCGCCTATGTGTGCCCATCAGTGCCGCCTATGTGTGCCCATCAGTGCCGCCTATGTGTGCCCATCAGTGCCGCCTATGTGTGCCCATCAGTGCCGCCTATGTGTGCCCATCAGTGCCGCCTATGTGTGCCCATCAGTGTCGCATACCAGCGCCGCCAATCAGTGCCACCTCATCTGTGCCCGTCAGTACTACCTCATCGATGTCCATCAGTGCCATCTCATCGGTGCCCATTAGTGCCGCCATATCAGTGCCCGTAATTGAAAGAGAAAACTTATTTACAAAAAAATTAACAGAAAAAAATAAAAACGTAATTTTTTTTCCAAATTTTCAGCCTTTTTTTAGTTGTTGCGCAAAAAAAAAAAAATCGCAGAGGTGATCGAATACCACCAAAAGAAAGCTCTATTTGTGGGAAAAAAAGGACGCCAATTTTGTTTGGGTACAGTGTAGCATGACCGCGCAATTGCCATTCAAAGTGCGACAGTGCTGAAAGCTGAAAATTGGCTTGGGCGGGAAGCTGCGTAAGTACCTGGTATGGAAGTGGTTAAACTAAAGACTGTAATCTAACAAAATAGGTAAAAAGCCAAGAGGGGTGAATACTTTTGTAAGGCAGTGTATGCAGGGCCGGATTCCAGACAAGGCCAGCAAGGCCAGGCCTCGGGGGGGGCAGTGGGTGCAGGGGCGGCACTGCAGCTGAGAGGAGAGGACACTTTCATTTCGGGAAGCTCCCCCGTCATGTCACGGATGGTGAGAGGAGAGAAAACAGAGGGAAGAGGAGGCCATCTCAATGTAATTTTCGGCAGCAGTACCCCCCCCCCCCCCAGCCTCTCAATGTCATATTCGGCAGCAGAACCCCCCCTGCTTCCCAGTGTCCTGCCAAAAAAGTCCCCCGGTGAATAATGTCCCCCCTGTACTGCGCAGGCAAGGGGGGGGGGGGCATTGAAGGACCCGGCCTTGGGGCGGCAAAAGGAGTAAATCCGGGCCTGAGTGTATGTTGTTACAGTACAGTCTATTCCTGTGCTGTCCCCGTAGTTTAAATATTTTGCAAGGGATTAGTATAATGCATCTGTATGACCAAATTTAATAAAACAGCCATCTGGCAGTCTAATTCTGCTGGTGGATAGCCGAATGTATTTCTATTTTTTTATTCTTATCATTTTCCATCTTGACAAAATAATTTTTTCCCCTCAGCATGTTAAAATATCAAAAAGTTTGTTTTTAAAGCAACTTGTCAGGGGGGGAAAAACAATTACAAAAACTATTATAATTGCCCTAGTGGGTTTCTAGCTTTCCTTCCATTCCAGCACTGCAGCCTCCACTAGACTTTTGTGTATTCTGCCCTTCCAATAATGTTGGATGACTGTGCCCCCTGCAGCACACTGTGGTTCCATCCTCCAACCCCACCATCACTGCTGTGTTCTATAGTGACATAGGTGTCAGAGGAAGGAGCCACAGCATGTGGTGGGGGAAACTGGTGACCAGCGCTCCCAGAAGTGTAATACTGAAGAGGCTACAGTGCTGGAATGGATGGGAGGTAGAAAACACAAGCTGCCAGAGAGGTGAGCATAAGAGCTCATCTAGTGAAGGGATCTTGCAATAGGATTTTTTTTTTTTTTTTTTTATCATGGCAGGGTTGCTTTAAGCAGGAAAGTGCACTTACAATTCAATTAGCAAGCTTTGTTCAGACAAAAAGCAGGAAGCCTGGAAAAAATATCATCAACATAAATGCTGTAATCACAGTATTATAATGGTACGGAAATTCCTGAGCAATGTTTGTACAATATTACACTGTGGAAATGTGCTTGAAAAGTAGGTCTGATAATATATAGCTCTCATTATATGTACATTTTTAAAATCTGCAGAACCTGGAGCCGATGCAGACTATGAAAGAGCTGCTCTTGTGCGATTTGTTTCCTGATTCGATTTTCAGACGTATATACTATTTCCCATACCTCATCAGAACATATGTTGTTTTTGATATGGTTCTGTAGTAGTGTGCATGCAGTTGTTCTGTTATCAAGTCATTTAATAAGAATAATAGCAGGAAGTCTGCTGTATGCAGGAAAATCGCCATCCACATGGTCACAATTTTATCTTGTAGTTCAAAATTCTTCTGAAACCTCTGTATGTAGAAACTATATTCGTTGAAACTCCATGTAGATTTAAATATTGTGATATTTTAATCACAATAAATACTGTTTATAAATGTGTTTATCAACAGTCCTATAAAATAAAGTTACTCCTAATAAATGCCCATTTAACCTTTTAGGATAAAAAGTGTTGCCATTGCCATCTTGTTTTTGACCCGTAATAGGCCTTCAGCCAGTGAAGTCAATTCGGACATGTGAGATGAAAGTTGACTGCCATCACTGAACTCCTGAAAATGCTAGTTTCCTCGTAGTCTTCCTGGTCCGCTGGTTTAAAGGGGGTGGTAAAGGTTCGTTATTTTATTTTCGAAATGGGTTACTTTAAGCTAGTGCATTGTTGGTACACTTATCTTTTCCTTCGATTTCCCTTCTAAATGTTTTTTTTCTTTGGTTTCTTTGTCTTAATTTCTCACTTCCTGTTCCTCCTCGGTAAGCTGTTCTAAATGACTTTCCACCGCTCGGATGATGGTGGAAAGCTTACTGAGGAGAAACAGGAGGTGATAAATTCAGACAAAGAAAAAAAGCATTTAGAAGGGAAATCAAAGGAAAAGGTAAGTGAACCAACAATGCACTAGCTTTAAGGAACCCATTTAGAAAATAAAAAACGAACCTTTACAACCCCTTTAAGTGCTTTCTTAGCTCTCTGACCCAGCAAGCATGCAGCCGGGTAAATTAGAACTCAGACTCTGCAGCCAGATACAACTAGCTTTGTACATTTTAACCCCTTAACACCCGCCGCACGACTATATACGTCCGCAAAATGGCACGGACAGGCAGATGGGCGTATATATACGTCCCTGCCTTCTAGCGGCGGGCGGATTTCCTCGGGGAGCGATCCGGGACGACAGCGCGGCTATTCGTTTATAGCCACTCCGTCGCGATCGCTCCTCGAGGCTGAAGAACGGGGAGAGCCGTGTGTAAACACGGCTTCCCCGTGCTTCACTGTGGCGGCGTATCGATCGAGTGATCCTTTTTATTAGGGAGACTCGATCGATGACGTCAGTCCTACAGCCACACCCCCCTACTGTTGTAAACACACACTAGGTGAACCCTAACTCCTACAGCGCCCCCTGTGGTTAACTCCCAAACTGCAACTGTCATTTTCACAATAAAGAATGCAATTTAAATGCATTTTTTGCTGGGAAAATGACAATGGTCCCAAAAATGTGTCAAAATTGTCCGAAGTGTCCGCCATAATGTCGCAGTCACGAAAAAAATCGCTGATCGTCGCCAATTATTAGTAAAAAAAAATAATTAATAAAAATGCAAAAAAACGATCCCCTATTTTGTAAACGCTATAAATTTTGCGCAAACCAATCGATAAACGCTTATTGCGATTTTTTTTTTTTTTACCAAAAATGGGTAGAAGAATACGTATCGGCCTAAACTGAGGAAACAATTTTTTTTTATATGTTTTTGGGGGATATTTATTATAGCAAAAAGTAAAAAATATAGAATTTTTTTCAAAATTGTCGCTCTATTTTTGTTTATAGCGCAAAAAATAAAAACCGCAGAGGTGATCAAATACCACCAAAAGAAAGCTCTATTTGTGGGGAAAAAAGGACGCCAATTTTGTTTGGGAGCCACATCGCACGACCGCGCAATTGTCTGTTAAAGCGACGCAGTGCCGAATCGCAAAACCTGGGCCTGGGCATTTAGCTGCAAAATGGTCCGGGGCTTAAGTGGTTAAAGTGTATGTTTGGACAGAAAAAAAAAATAGTGCAATTTATGCGCATTTCCCATATTTTATCCCTTTTTAAGGTGCAGAATAATACCTGGCAATATTTGCAGAAATCCCAGCAAATTCCTAACTTCTGGTTACAGGCTCACATCGCTGCCTCTGTTGTACCTAAATCTCAAGTAATAGTGTCAGCCCTGCCTGAGTTCTCCCTGCTGGATAGCAGAACTTGGACCCAGTCTGACACTCTCCACACATAGTTATTTGTCTACCAGCAGCAAAACACTTACAAACCTAAGGATGATGTCACAGGGAGGTAGTGTAAGCTATTTCTCACTAATGTAATACATGGTAAAAATTTAATATATAATATATATTGTGACAGGAAGTCAGGTAAATCTGTGGGTGTTGTCACAGATGGGACATATATTTCTGCCTTGTTTAGACAATACACCAATTGTTATTAGGCGTCGGCTGCAAAAGTAGCCAGAAAAGGTCTAAGGGCGTTGGAAAACTTCAGCTGTTCAGAATGAGGCAATTAAGGCCTCTATAAGTAGTCCAGAGGATTACCACTGATTTGCTGCATCCTGAGGCTTTGTGAGTAAGGAGAGCAGTACTGAAAGTCTTGTGAGGAGGTGAGGAGAGGATTGATTTTTCTGTGTGATAAAAATCAAAAGACTATTGTTTTTCTGCTGTATGACCAGCACTAGGCTGTGCCAGACTCCCTAGATAGGTTCCCGTGTGGTGAAGGTAGACGCCCCAAGTGGCCAGGGTTTATTTTATGTTTGATTTTGTTTATGCTGTTTGGATGCTTGCACTTGTTTCCAGCAAGATGGAAGAACAAACCAAAATCTTTGTTTTCAACCGTCTTCGACTGCCTGTCTGTATAAATTCAGTGTGTAGTGAACCCATCCAAGGGGTCACACACCCCGCTACTGAGCTAACCCCTTACAATATACAGGGAGTGCAGAATTATTAGGCAAGTTGTATTTTTGAGGATTAATTTTATTATTGAACAACAACCATGTTCTCAATGAACCCAAAAAACTCATTAATATCAAAGCTGAATATTTTTGGAAGTAGTTTTTAGTTTGTTTTTAGTTTTATCTATTTTAGGGGGATATCTGTGGGTGCAGGTGACTATTACTGTGCATAATTATTAGGCAACTTAACAAAAAAAAAAAATATATACCCATTTCAATTATTTATTTTTACCAGTGAAACCAATATAACATCTCAACATTCACAAATATAAATTTCTGACATTCAAAAACAAAACAAAAACAAATCAGTGACCAATATAGCCACCTTTCTTTGCAAGGACACTCAAAAGCCTGCCATCCATGGATTCTGTCAGTGTTTTGATCTGTTCACCATCAACATTGCAATGTGCAGCAGCAGAAACAGCCTCCCAGACACTGTTCAGAGAGGTGTACTGTTGTCCCTCCTTGTAAATCTCACATTTGATGATGGACCACAGGTTCTCAATGGGGTTCAGATCAGGTGAACAAGGAGGCCATGTCATTAGTTTTTCTTCTTTTATACCCTTTCTTGCCAGCCACGCTGTGGAGTACTTGGACGCGTGTGATGGAGCATTGTCCTGCATGAAAATCATGTTTTTCTTGAAGGATGCAGACTTCTTCCTGTACCACTGCTTGAAGAAGGTGTCTTCCAGAAACTGGCAGTAGGACTGGGAGTTGAGCTTGACTCCATCCTCAACCCGAAAAGGCCCCACAAGCTCATCTTTGATGATACCAGCCCAAACCAGTACTCCACCTCCACCTTGCTGGTGTCTGAGTCGGACTGGAACTCTCTGCCCTTTACCAATCCAGCCACGGGCCCATCCATCTGGCCCATCAAGACTCATCAGTCCATAAAACCTTAGAAAAATCAGTCTTGAGATATTTCTTGGCCCAGTCTTGACGTTTCAGCTTGTGTGTCTTGTTCAGTGGTGGTCGTCTTTCAGCCTTTCTTACCTTGGCCATGTCTCTGAGTATTGCACACCTTGTGCTTTTGGGCACTCCAGTGATGTTGCAGCTCTGAAATATGGCCAAACTGGTGGCAAGTGGCATCTTGGCAGCTGCACGCTTGACTTTTCTCAGTTCATGGGCAGTTATTTTGCGCCTTGGTTTTTCCACACGCTTCTTGCGACCCTGTTGACTATTTTGAATGAAATGCTTGATTGTTCGATGATCACGCTTCAGAAGCTTTGCAATTTTAAGAGTGCTGCATCCCTCTGCAAGATATCTAACTATTTTTGACTTTTCTGAGCCTGTCAAGTCCTTCTTTTGACCCATTTTGCCAAAGGAAAGGAAGTTGACTAATAATTATGCACACCTGATATAGGGTGTTGATGTCATTAGACCACACACCTTCTCATTACAGAGATGCACATCACCTAATATGCTTAATTGGTAGTAGGCTTTCAAGCCTATACAACTTGGAGTAAGACAACATGCATAAAGAGGATGATGTGGTCAAAATACTCATTTGCCTAATAATTCTGCACTCCCTGTAGAGAGAGAGCGAGATCATGTTGAATTTGTGTATTTTTTCAACCAGACTAACTGTGTTATAGAACAGAGGTCTCCAACCTGCAGCCTGGGGGCCAGATGTGACCCTTTGCTTTCCTTTAGCCAGCCCTTGGAGCACTATTCTGCCCACTGACACCAAAAATGGGGCATAATTGCTGCCACTGACATCAACAGTGGGGCAATATTCCTACTACTGACACAAACAATGGGCCACTATTCCTAAATTTTAATTTCAGCCATGCCTATATCATTAAATCAAATTGGAAATTGTATCTCCCATGTCCCCTTGTGTTCTGACAGCGCAAACTCTAATGGTGCATAAGTTAGTGTCTTTTTGGAACATTGATATACTCTCTAAACTCTGTATGCGCTATAGATTTATAGTGAATGATGCAAACGTTCCATCCCTTATCTTTATGCATGAAATTAAAAAGGATTGCTCTGTAAAATGTCTAGGAAGCCATGTTAGATAAACTGTAAATTGAATTTGTTCAAGTGTATAAAAACTTGAAAATCATTATTTTATATTTGAAATCGGCTTTTTACACTCCTTTAAAAAAGAAAAAAAAAATACAGCCATGGTTGTTTTATTAAAATGTTTGTGCATATTTAGTGGCATCCATTGTGTTCATTGAACAGTCTCTTTACCTGTATTTGTGTTGGTAGCATTTGTTGGCAGGAACGTCATTCTGACCAGTGGTTGCATCATTGGTGCTTGCTGTCAGGTGGACACTTGTGAGGTCATTACAGAGAACACGGTCATATATGGATCTGACTGTCTGCGCAGAGTACAGACTGAGCGTCCGCAGGTCAGTATGAACCTCCCAAAACCCATCTATGTGATTTCTAATGTGCTTGTGAACTTTAGGATTATTAGACTAAACCAATTTATGTGTGGTTGCTGTGTGTTTAAAGGTGTATGCACTGGGGCATTATCAGGGCTTCATCTCATATGCACCTTTTATACTGAAACCTGGGAACTTCCTACTCGGCATTAAAACCCAACTCATTTTGTTAAATGTTTCCCAGCAGGTGTTTACATAGAAAAGCAGCTCGGGTTACTGTAATGACACCCCGAGTATGAGAGGGGTTAAAGCTGTTTAGGACATTCCCTTTCCGAACACCAAGGCAGCTACCGACACTCCAGTCAGGCGAACAAGACCCATAAGAATAATTCTCCCTCAATAACGAGACGAAGCTCTGTCTTGAGGTTCAAGCAGGACTGACAATCTTTATTGAAAAGACTACAAGTTTTATACACAGTCATATTCTGCTCATATTACTCTGAAAATACACCTGTGACCAGACCTAATTAACTAATCCCTTTAAGCAGCCTGGCTGTCTCCTAAACTACAATAGACATTATCACAGGACTCCTTCATACAATACAGGGTCAATTGGCACAAGCCACAATGAAAAGAACCTTAGAAGTTAGCCTGGACTCTTTACATTACTACAGGCAGACAGGTGGCCGGAGTCGACGACATCAGCACCTTCTAACAGCATGAATCAGTCAGTTATTACATATCCTAGAATGCCCATATTAGGAGTTACTTCCTGTGCATAGACCTCACAGCATACAGGGGACACATCTTCATATTTCTTGAGAGATTTTGTTAACCTCTTTCCCACCGGGCTTGTTTTTCAAATTCGGTGTTTACGAGACTAAAACATTTTTTTTTGCTAGAAAATTACTTAAAACCCCCAAACATTATATATATATTTTTTTCTAACACCCTAGAAAATAAAATGGCAGTCATTGCAATACTTTTTGTCACACCGTATTTGCGCAGCGGTCTTACAAGCGCACTTTTTTGGGAAAAAAATCACTTTTTTGGGAAAAAAATCACTTTTTTGGGAAAAAAAATCACTTTTTTGAATTAAAAAATAAGACAAGAATAAATATTGCCCAATTTTTTTATATATTGTGAAAGATAATGTTACGCTGAGTAAAATGATACCCCACATGTCACGCTTAAAAATTGCGCCCGCTCGTGGCATGGCGTCAAACTTTTACCCTTAAAAATCTTGATGGGCGACGTTTAAAAAATTCTACAGGTTGCATTTTTTGAGTTGCAGAGGAGGTCTAGGGCTAGAATTATTGCTCTTGCTTGAACGATCGCGGCGATACCTCACTTGTGTTTAGGGTTGTCCCGATACTAGTATCGGTATCGGGACCGATACTGAGCATTTGCGCGAGTACTTGTACTCGCGCAAATGCTCCCGATGCCAGATCCGATACTTTTTTTTTTTCACCCGGCTAGCAGGCGGAGGGCTGACTGAAAGGGCCGGAGAGCGGGCTGAGAGGGGGTGGCTATCAGGCAGAGGGCAGACTGAAAGGGCCGGAGTGCGGCGGCTAGCAGGCGGACTGAGTGGGCGGAGAGGGGGCGGCGAGCAGGCGGAGAGCGGACTGAGGAGGCGGAGAGCAGAGCAGTCCTCCGGTATGTAAAACAGGCTACTACATACCACTAATGGAGGAGAGCTGCTTCTGCTGCTGCTGCCGCCGTCTAGTTCATCAGCGCTCGGGGGAACATACATACCAGCTTTCATTTGAATAGCTGTGTGTTCCCCCTCGCGCGTCGTCATAAATAGCCCCTCCCCCTTGTCCGGGGACTTTGATAGACAGATAACCCGTCCCAGGATTGGACAGGTGATCTGTCTGTCAAAGTGCCTGGACAAGGGGGAGGGGCTATTTATAACGCGCGGCGGGGAACACACAGCTATTCAAATGAAAGCTGGTATGTATGTTCCCCCGAGCGCTGATGAATTAGACGCAGAGGCTACAGCAGTGACCAGCAGCAGGTCAGCTTTAATCATATATAAATATAATAGGCCTAACTTTATCTATGGGAACAGGACAAAGTGTGCTAGTGATATAATATAATGTTTACATTGCACACCATTCTTCCACTTTTGTTTTCACTTTTATTTTTCTTTCAAACAATGCAGCAGTGTGCTGCAATCAGCAGCTCCAAAAACGGATAGCCAGGGACAAGCTGTGCTTTGGGAAACCCCCAAAGCAAAAACTTAAAATTATCACCCATAAAACAAAAGGGGGGGGGGCAGCTATTTTCTTGCAGTTAATCAGTGTGCCATAATAACTCATCCATCAGGGTTCATTGGGCAAATGATTTTCACAGCAGATGCAGTGTCAGTCAGAATCGTTCATGCCCTGTAAGACCAGAGCCTGACTAAGCTGTCATTCGCTGGGGAATGCAGGCCAAGCAGCTTTCCTATTTAGTGCCCTGCAGGTGCTGTGCATTTGGGGACATACAGCTGCATTTGGGGACCAATGGATACATTTTTAAAAAAGTATCGGTATCGGCGAGTACATGAAAAAAAGTATCGGTACTTGTACTCGGTCCTAAAAAAGTGGTATCGGGACAACCCTACTTGTGTTGTTTGAACACTGTTTTCATATGCGGGCGCTACTCGCGTATGCGTTCGCTTCTGTGCACGAGCTCGACGGGGCGCTTTAAAAAAACATTTTTTTTGTTTGCTTATTTATTTTTATTTAGTTTTATAATTTTTTACACTGAAATAAAAAAAATTTTTTTATCACTTTTATTCCTATTACAAGGAATGTAAACATCCCTTGTAATAGAAAAAAGCATGACAGGTCCTCTTAAATATGAGATCTGGGGTCAAAAAGACCTCAGATCTCATATTTAGCCTTAAATGCAAAAAAAATAAAATAATTGAAACTGTCATTTTTTCAAATGACAAAAAAAAAATGTTTCTTTAAGACGCTGGGCGGGACTGACGTTTTGACGTCACTTCCGCCCAGCAGAGCTATGGGGAGGGGTGGGGGCGATTTTTTTCCTCACTCGCATCCCCAGTCAGCTGCCGAACGGAGCCGTTCGCCTCCTCCGCTACAGACGGCTCCGGTGAGTGGCGAGAGGGGGGGGGCCCTCTCCCGCCACCAATAATGGCGATCTCGCGGCAAATCTGCTGCGGAGACCGCCGTTATCGTGTACACCACCGCCCACTGAAGAGATGGATACCTCGGTTGTGGCAGCAGCTGCTTCCGTTACCGAGATATCCATCTTTAAAAAGAGGACGTATTTTTGACATGGGGCGGTGGTCAAGAGGTTAATGAATATTACTGTGCCATTTGAGGTAGTCCAAGATATATTTTCTCATTCACCCTATGCCCCTAATGGATATAGGGTGATTTAGACATAAGAGGTGCATGGGGAGCTGAAACAAAAATATCTCATACTTTACAAGAGATTCTGGGTTCCACGGTCCCTCCCGTTACAGTTACACTATTCACTTTCTCTCCAATTATGTGCCCCACAGTTATCGTTTTTCACCGCTAGATGTCTTCACTGCCAGGTTGAAAAACACCAGACGTCATTCAACCTGGCAGAATGAGCACATGCTGTCAATATGCCTCCCTACACACACACACACCTTGAGGGTGCATCACTATAGTGACTCGCTCTGCTCTCTTTGTTATTGTGGGCCACCGATTAGAATAGGAAGAGGACCCTAAAGCATCACATGACAGACCTGAGACACCTGGCAAAGGTACAGTAAGTTAACAAAAAAAAGTCGGGGGTCCAGATTTGGGCTTCAAAAACCATAATAAAGTAGAGTGCTTCAGTTGTGATGGGATGGAAAATCCTCAGCCAGCACCTTTCACTGTACACCACTTGGCAGTGAAGCAGCTTCAAACTATGCTCTGTTTGCATTATGGGTATTGCTTTTCTATAATAGCAGTCCCTTCCCTTCCCTTATTTATTTTTTTCAAGCCAATGGCTGTGAGCACTAATCGGTGTGTTCTGGTGGGGTGGGGAACACAATAGCACAGCGGGGAAGATCGCCGCACTAACATTGCTTATCTGTATTTTATTTATTTTTTGTTCAGCCCATCGGGTTGAACAAAGACCAGCTTGGTGTGTACCCCCACATTACTGATCAACCTCTTATCGGAGTCAGCTGAAAATAACTGTCACTTTAACTGTAATTTCCTGTTAAATTCTTATCCCGGTTTGTTAGTTTTATAAATTGAGCCTAATGCCTTTTAAACACAATTGACTGTAATGTTTTATACAGTCACACTTATCACTTTCCTCAATGCAGCCACAGACCCTTCAGCTGGACTTCCTGATGAAGATTCTACCGAACTATCACCATCTTAAGAAGACCACAAAAATAAGTTCAGCTCCAATGAAAAACTGAAGATGCACTAAAACACTCTATGTGCTTTATGTGGGTTGCCTTTCCCTAACCATTATCTTTTACATAATATTCTTAAGTTTTGTTGAAATACTAATTATTTATATTTTTCTGTTCTATGTGTCTAAAGATGGGTTTAAAATAAAGCACATGAATTGCTGAAATTGCACACTGTTTGATAGAAGCAATATTTTAAAGCAAACCCAGAAACATAAATGGTAATGCAGTTTACTAGTCCTTAAATGCGGTATATAAAAAAGGAAAAGCGTTAGCGAAAAGTTTATTACAATAAAATTCAGATTGAAAGCATTCACAAGCATGTGCTGTAAAAGAGCGCCGGTTTGACAAAAGAGCGAACTGGGCATGCTCGGAAATGCATTACCGCCCCTTCCGGTGTGACGTCACTTCCTGCTCCACGCTGGTCCCGGAAGTTGCCGAGCAGCCATCTTGTCAGCTCATGGATCCAAAGCTGCTGGTCGCTATTGGGATTAGGTACACGGATTTATAAGGACTTGATTAAACAAAATAAATCTGAACTCCAGCTAACACTTTTAAACTTACACCATTTGTTTCCTTTTTGAGACTGGTTCTTCCAAAAAAAAGAGTTCCTTGTGCATAACGTGTATCACACACCTCTGGTGCTCACACAGGGGTGTTCTGTTTCTACCTCTACACTGCAACTGCTCCTGACAATCCCGGTCCCTGGATCATCCCCCTTGGCTCCACTCCCGGCATCGCTCATTCGGATCTCAGCTCGGACTTTCAGGTGTCTTGCTCCATAAGCCAGCAGGTTACTTGTCCACAGGTCTGTACCCCGGGCAGCCTATTGTACTCTTTGGTCAGGCAACTAAGCCATCCATCCATCCATCCATCCAAGTGGATGAGGGATCTGACACCAGATATTTTATGCCTGGTTAATCCCTGGGAAACGGGCAAATCATTGTAGTAGCCACCAGTACTACATTGATTCTCTGTCTTCTGGGTCCCATGCTGAGCAACTGCCCTGCTTCATAGTAACCAGAGGGGATTGATCACTCATTCAGAGAATGCACTGTGATTTTCTTAATGAATACAAACAATTCTCTCATTGGAAAAAGTGGAGATCGTGACTGCACCACCCTGCCTCTCTACCTTCTCCAATCAGAAAATGCTTTGCACAGAATGCTGGTTGTGGATTTTTTTTATTTTTACTACACCCCATCCCATTCTTTTTGCGCAGTATAATGAGGTCAGTGGAGGATATACTTTAATACAATAATAACAGAATTTATTGGATGTATTCTTTATTTAGGCGCATTGTAATGAGGGATAGCAAACTTCAGCCATTCATGATATTTCATATTTTAGTAGTTGCTGGGGAGTTAAACCACCAGAAAATGTCTTCTACCTATCGGCATTCTATTAGTGGTGGTGTTTATTTTCTTAGGTCTGTACACTCCCTGTGGCCATTGTAAGTGGGCTTCTATCAGTTGGATTTTTTTTTTAAGATCAAGGAGAATATAAAAAGTATAGCTGAAGCATGTACTGTACAGGTGTATAGGGATATGAAACTCCCAGGTGGTCAGGAACAGAGATGGAGAGAAATGCATGGAAAAAGTGCAGGCACACTATGAGTTAAGTCCAAGGAGGTGCATGATATCTGAAAAGTGTGGCTTGCATTTGTATTCAGCCCCCCTGAGTCAATACTTTGTAGAACCACCTTTCACTGCAATTACAGCTGCAAGTCTTTTTGGGTATGTCCCTACCAGCTTTGCACATCTAGAGAGTGACAGATTGGATGGAGATTGTCTGTGACCAGCAATTTTCAAGTCTTGCCACAGAATCTCAATTGGATTTAAGTCTGGACTTTAACTGGGCCATTCTAACACCTGAATATGCTTTGATCTAAACCATTCCATTTTTAGCTCTGGCTGTATGTTTAGGGTCTTTGTCCTGCTGCAAAGTAAACCACCGCCCCGCCCCTCTTATGCAGACTCTAAGGCCGCGTACACACCATCGGTCCAAACCGATGAAAACAGACTGAAGTTCAGTTTCATCGGTCCAAACCGACCGTGTGTACACCCCATAGGTCTGTTGTCCTTCGGTCAAAAAAAAGAGAACTTGCTTTAAAATTGAACCGATGGACGGCTGACCGATAGGTCAAAACCGATGGTTAGTACACAAAAGCATCAGTTCAAAACCAGCGCATGCTCAGAATCAAGTCGACGCATGCTTGGAAGCATTGAACTTCGTTTTTTTTTTTCAGCACGTCGTGTGTTTTACGTCACCGCGTTCTGACCGGATCGGTTTTTGAAACAATGGTGTGTACGCACATCAGACCATCAGTTGGCTTCAGCGGTGAACCGATGATAATGGTCCGTCGGACCATTCTCATTGGATGGACTAACCGCGTGTACGTGGCCTAACAGGTTTTCTTCTAAAATTGTCCTGTATTTGGCTCCATCCATCAACTCTGACCAGCTTCCCTGTCCCTGCTGAAGAAAAAAATCCCCACAGCATGATGCTGCCACCATCATGTTTCACGGTGGGGATGGTGTGTTCAGGGTGGTGTGCAGTGTTAGTTTTCTGCCACACATATCGTTTTGCTTTTAGGCCAAAACATTTAATTTTGGTCTCATCTGACCAGAGCACCTTCTTCCAAATGTTTGCTGTGTCCCCCACATGGCTTCTTGCAAACTGGACTTCTTATGGCTTTCTTTCAACAATGGCTTTGCTCTTGCCACTCTTCCATAAAGGCCAGATTTGTGGAGAGCACGACTAATAGTTGTGCTGCGGACAGATTTTCCCACCTGAGTTGTAGATCTCTGCAGCTCCTCCAGAGTTACAATGGGCCTCTTGGCTGCTTCTCTGATTAATGCTCTCCTTGCCCAGCCTGTCAGTTTAGGTGGACGGCCATGTCTTGGTAGGTTTGCAGTTGTGCCATACTCTTTCCATTTTTGGATGATGGATTGCACAGTGCTCCGTGAGATGTTCAAAGCCTGGGATATATTATTTTTTTCATAAACTAACCCTGCATAAACTTCTCCACAACTTTATCCCTGACCTGCCTGGTGTGTTCCTTGGCCTTAATGATGCTATTTGTTCACTAAGGTTCTTTAAAAAAAAAACTGAGGGCTTCACAGAACAGCTGTATTTATACTGAGATTAAATTATACACAGGTGAACTCTATTTACGAATTAGGTCACTTCTGAAGGCAATTGGTTTCACTGGATTTTAGTTAGGGGTATCAGAGTAATGGGGGCTGAATACAAATGCACGCTACACTTTTCTGATTATTTATTTGTAAAAAAAAAAAAAAAAAAATGAAAACCACTTGATAATTATGTGCTACTTTTTGTTGGTCTAACACAGGGGTCCTCAAACTACGGCGCTCCAGTTGTTCAGGAGCTTCAATTCCCATCATGCCTACTCATCTCTGTGAATGTCAGAGTTTTACAATGCCTCATGGAACTTGTAGTTCCGGAACAGCTGGAGGGCAGTAGTTTGAAGTTTCCTGGTCTTACACATAAAATCCAAATAAATACATTTAAGTTTTTGGTTATAACATGACAAAATGTGGAAAATTTCAAGGGGTATGAATATTTTTTCAAGGCACTGTACTTACCAGCCAGTCTGCAACAAACTGAATTTACCTTTTGTAACAGTTCACATTTAAAACCAAGGGCCCAGATTCAAGAAGCAATTCGGCCCGTGTAACCATGAGTTACACGGCGCAATTGCTTACTTGCTCCGGTGTAACGAGTGCTCCTGATTCAGGAACCTCGTTACACCGGCTGCAGCCTAAAATCTGCACGGCATAAGGCTCTTATGCCTCGCAGATTTTAGGCTGCATTCTTGTGGGGGGCGCTCCCATTGTGTATCAGCGTGTAGTATGCAAATTGCATACTACCACTGATTCACAATCTTGCGCGGGCCCCGCGCAAGCCAGGTACGGAGTTTTCTACTTTAGCGCAAGGCTGCCCTTTCTAATAGCAGGGGCAGCCTGTGCTAAAGTATACCACCGCTCCCGCGTCGCAACGTTCAAATGTTACGTCGTTTGTGTAAGTGCTTCATGAATGGCGCTGGACGCCATTCACGTTCACTTTGAAGCAAATGACGTCCTTGCGACGTCATTTGCCGCAATGCACGTCGGGAAAGTTTCCCGACGGAGCATGCGCTGTACGCTCGGCGTGGGAGCGCGCCTAATTTAAATGATTCCCGCCCCCGGCGGGATCATTTAACTTGCGCGCGCTTATGCCGGGCAAATTTGCCGGCGCACCCTCACAAGTCACGGAGCTACTGCTCCGTGAATCGAGGGCAGCGCAAAATATTTGCGTGGGCGCAGGGCAAAATCGTTGCCCTGCTCCCACGCAAATATCGCGCAAATCTTATTGAATCTGGGCCAAGGAGTTTAGATTGCACACATTTTCAAATACCGTACATACGGCCAACATCTTCAACATTAGAGTCAGTGCAGCTCCTATGCCTTCTGCTCCTCTTTGCTGCCCATTTAGAAAAACCTTTGTATTTTGTGAATGAGTTCACATAATACAAAGGCTTCTGTGATTGGGCAGGAGCAGGGGAGGGGCGGGCATAGCAGCTGTACCAAATCTAATGTTGAGTATACTTACACCTGAAGCATCAGTGTCAGGCTGCCATAAATAAAGCAATAGCTATCTTCCAGTAGTGAAAAAAAAAGTCAGATGTAAATAATAGAGATAAGCCCAGGAGATGTCATGCACCTCCTTGGACTTAACTCATAGTGCATTTTCACTTTTTACAAAGGGGCTGAATTCCTAGAATTCAGCTTTAAGATAAATGCCTTTTGCATGACTACTTATTACATTATTTAAATACAGATTATTTTCTTAATAAACGATGAAGGTGCAGTTGGTAGTAACAACTGAGCTTACTGTTAAAAATATACAATAATTAAAGAATAAGGCAACATACTGTAGTGTAGACCAGTTTCAAAATGTAGCAGATACGCTATAGTATTAAGGGTAAATCTAACGATCAGAAGGAGATGTCTGTGTCAGAGTAACTTCCTGGTAAATGAATAATTTGAACTGTAATGTAAAATTCATTAATCTTTAAACAAATAGCATAGAAATTACACAGAATATAGGAGTACTCACAATTCAGGCAACTCATCAAAACCAAGTGAAATTTGGCAATCATTTGCCCTGATAAAAGGGTAATTAATGACACACAGAGCATTGATCAAGAATTTGGAGTACAGCTAGAGGACTGTTTGACCCAGTTTCAATATTTTCTCTTTTTACAATCATCATATTTCATATTCCGGCTGTTTCTTGTCAAGATGACCTTTCTCTGCATCCATATCATGGAAATATAATCACAATGTCCCAATATACCATCTAAATAGCAATGACTGATTTTAGTTTTACAACTATACCTATCCCCAAGGCATATTATATTAATACTAATTTCATATATGGAGGTGAAATAAGACATATGTACAGTATCTCACAAAAGTGAGTACACCCCTCACATTCTTGTAAATATTTTATTATATCTTTTCATGTGACAATGCTGAAGAAATTACACTTTACTACAATGTAAAGTAGTGAGTGTACAGCTTGTATAACAGTGTAAATTTGCTGTCCCCTCAAAATAACTCAACACACAGCCATTAATGTCTAAACCGCTGCAACAAAAGTGAGTGAAAATGTCCAAATTGGGCCCAAAGTTTCACTATTTTGTATGGCCACCATTGTTTGCACTGCCTTAACTCTCTTGGGCAGGGAGTTCACCAGAGCTTCACAGGTTGCCACTGGAGTCCTCTTCCACTCCTCCGTGACGACATCACGGAGCTGGTGGATGTTAGAGACCTTGTGCTCCTCCACCTTCTGTTTGAGGATGCCCCACAGATGCTCAATAGGGTTTAGGTCTGGAGACATGCTTGGCCCGTCCATCACCTTTATCCTCAGCTTCTTTAGCAAGACAGTGGTGGTCTTGGAGGTTTGTTTGGGGTTGATATCATGTTGGAATACTGCCCTGCGGCCCAGTCTCCGAAGGGAGGTTGTTCTGCTTCAGTATGTCACAGTACATGGTGGCATTCATGGTTCCCTCAATGAACTGTAGCTCCCCAGTGCCGGCAGCACTCATGCAGCCCCAGACCATGACACTCCCACCAACATGCTTGACTGTAGGCAAGACACATCTGTCTTTGTACTCCTCACTTTGTTGCCGCCACACACGCTTGACACCATCTGAACCAAATACGTTTATCTTGGTCTCATCAGACCACAGGACATGGTTCCAGTAATCGATGTCCTTAGTCTGCTTGTCTTCAGCAAACTGTTTGCAGGCTTTCTTGTACATCATCTTTAGAAGAGGCTTCCTTCTGGGACAACAGCCATGCAGACTAATTTGATGCGGTGTGTGGCGTATGGTCTGAGCACTGACAGGCTGACCCCTCAAGCCATTCAACCTTTGCAGCAATCGTATGTCTATTTCCCAAAGACAACCTCTGGATATGATGCTGAGTATGTGCACTCAACTTCTTTGGTCGACCATGGCGAGGCCTGTTCTGAGTGGAGCCTGTCCTGTTAAACCGCTGTATGGTCTTGGCCACCATGCTGCAGCTCAGTTTCAGGGTCTTGGCAATCTTCTTACAGCCTAGGCCATCTTTATGTAGAGCAACAATTCTTATTTTCAGATCCTCAGAGAGTTCTTTGCCATGAGGTGCCATGTTGAACTTCCAGTGACCAGTGTGAGAGAGTGAGAGCGATAACACTAAATTAACACACCCCATTTAATGCTCCCCATTCACACCTGAACCCTTCTAACAATAACGAGTCACATGACTCCGGGGAGAGAAATTGGGCCCAATTTTGACATTTTCTCTTAGGGGTGTACTCACCTTTGTTGCCAGCGGTTTAGACGTTAATGGCTGTGGCCCAGATTCACGTACAGCGGCGTATCTTTGAGCGGGCGTAACGTATCCGATTTACATTACGCCTCCGCAACTTAGATGGGCAAGTGCAGTATTTTCAAAGCACTTGCTCCGTAAGTTGCGGCGGCGTAGCGTAAATCGGCCGGCGTAAGCCCGCCTAATTCAAATTGTGAAGAGGTGGGCGTGTGTTATGTAAATTAACCATGACCCAACGTGATTGACGTTTTTAACGAACGGCGCATGCGCCATCCGTGGACATATCCCAGTGTGCATTGCTCCAAATACTCCGCAAGGACGTATTGGTTTCGACGTGAACGTAAATTACGTCCAGCCCCATTCATGGACGACTTACGCAAACAACGTAAATTTTTTAAAATTCAACGCGGGAACGACGTCCATACTTAACATTGGTACGCCGCATGTATGCCTCATATAGCAGGGGTAACTTTTCCCCCGGGAAAAGCCTAACGTAAACGGCGTATCTGTACTGCGTCAGGCCGGGCGTACGTTCGTGAATTTGCGTATCTAGCTGATTTACATATTTCTAGGCGTAAATCAGTGTACACGCCCCTAGCGGCCAGCGTAAATATGCAGTTAAGATCCGACGGGCGTAACAGACTTACACCGGTCGGATCTAAAAGAAATCTATGCGTAACTGATTCTAAGAATCAGGCGCATAGATACGACGGCTCAGACTCAGAGATACGACGGCGTATCTGGAGATACGCCGTTGTATCTGCTTTGAGAATCTGGGCCTGTGTGTTGGGTTATTTTGAGGGGACATCAAATTTACACTGTTATACAAGCTGTACACTCACTACTTTACATTGTAGCAAAGTGTAATTTCTTCAGTGTTGTCAGTGATGTCATTTAACACCCTAAGATGCTTCTTATCAAAATAATATGTATTTAAAGGAACTAAAATTCTCCCACGCATAAATAAAATTATAATTTGCTGTAAAGATCATTTTCATATTCTCACCTTTCTGGTAACTATTTTAAAAAAAAATAATAATCTAGTATCTCATTTTTATTGTGCACATCGGGAAATAGTTTTATGTGCTTATTTTTGACTCTTTATTCTAAGATTGTGTAGTATGTTGTAAGTTTGGGATAATCTTAGAGGAATGACAAGTCTGAGAAATGAGCCATTCTAATATCTTGTTTTATCAGACAGCAGCACCACATATCATGGTAATCCATTGAAAGACTATTATTATTCTTCACCGAATAACAAGAGCAGAATTTTAAAGTGTCAGAAACATAATGAAAACAAGAGGATTTCAATGTTGTCTCATGATGAGCTTCCCTGACAAGTAGGGAGATGGGTTTTCATGCCGATGTCTGCTTCAATCAACACTTCCACATTTAACAGTGCATGGCAGAGATGTAAGTATTACAATTAGATGAGTGTCAGTCAAAAATAAAAAATACTTTTTTTTTTTTTTTTTATAATCACTGACTAACTGTTTATATTTTTTTCTGTGCCCAGTCCTTCATACTATCATTAGTTACCTCCTTTGCCCAGTAGAATAAAAATTACTTTGCTTGGCCTCGGAATCCAAGGCCAGCTATTAAAATCTCCCCTTGGCAGCACCTAATGGATCTAATGGAGAAGCAGGCTTTCTCTGGAGGACAATGCCAAAGAGGAGAAGAGTATTGCAGTAAAAGCTTTTTATTTTTATTTTAAACCCTCCTATCATTTTCAGCCACGGAAGCTGCCATCTTAGCCTCTGATTGATCTGTAATTGCCATGGTGGTGCAAATGTGATCAGTTATGACATCAACCATTTGGTAGTTTGACAGATCGGTTGTGAGTACAAGCAAATGTGACCGCATCACTGGCATGCCGGGAATGTAAGTGTTTTTTTTAAACTGTTAGATTGATGGGTTTAGTTCCACTTTACCTACTCCTAGGCAATAGATTCTTCTTTAACCGCTTGAGGACCGCCGCACGACAATATATGTCGACAAAATGGCATTGCTGGGCACAAGGGCGTACATGTACGTCCCCTTTAAGATCCCAGCCGTGGGTCACGAGCGCGCCGCCGGCGGCACGCTTGTGACCCGGTCCTCTTCTCTGTGACCGTCCCTGCGGGAACAGCCGACCCGATCGCCGCTATAGACACTATAAATTTTGCGCAAACCAATCAATAAACGCTTATTGTGATTTTTTTTACCAAAAATATGTAGAAGAATACGTATCGGCCTAAACTGAGGAAAAAATAATTTTTTATATATTTTTGGGGGATATTTAGTATAGCAAAAAGTAAAAAATATAGAATTTTTTTCAAAATTGTCGCTCTATTTTTGTTTGTAGCGCAAAAAAACAAAGAGAGCTCTATTTGTGGGAAAAAAGGACGCCAAATCGCAAAAAGTGGCCTAGTCTTTAAGCTGCATAATGGTCCGAGGCTTAAGTGGTTAAAGTAGAACCCCTCATGAAGACTAAGGCAGAGGCATGATGGGACTTGTAGTTTTGCAACAGCTGGAGGTCCGCTAATTGCATATCCCTGCTCTACCTGTTGGAGATATAACCATCTGGAATCTGTCCATCTATCTCCCATTTCTGGACTGGGGTGGAGTACATAATCAACACAGTGGGCCGGATTCAGATACCTGAGCGTATCTGTCCGGCCGGCGTAACGTATCTCTAACTTTGGGCGCGAGTTCTTTATTTAGAAAGAACTTGCGCCCTTAGTTACGGCGGCGTAACGTATGTGTTGCGGCGTAAGGCTGCGTAATTCAAATGGGAATGTAGGGGGCGTGTTTTATTTAAATTTGTGTTGACCCCGCGTTTTTTACGTTTTATTTGACCGGCGCATGCGCCGTCCGTAAAATATCCCAGTGTGCATTGCTCTAAATGACGTCGCAAGGACGTCATTGCTTTCGACGTGAACGTAAATTACATCCAGCCGTATTCGCGAACGACTTACGCAAATGACGTAAAATTTCAAAACTAGGCGCGGGAACGACGGCCATACTTAACATTAGCTACGCCTCATATAGCAGGGGTAACTATACGCCGGAAAAAGCCTAACGCAAACAACGTAAAAAAATGCGCCGGCGGGACGTACGTTTCTGAATCGGCGTAAATACCTATTTAGCATATTCCACGCGTAACTATACGGAAGCGCCACCTAGCGGCCAGCGTGATTATGCAGCCTAAGATACGACGGTGTAAGACACTTACACCTGGCGGATCTTAGGGATATCTATGCGTAACTGATTCTCTGAATCAGGCGCATAGATACGACGGCCGGACTCAGAGATACGACGGCGTATCAGGAGATACATCGTCGTATCTCTTTCTGAATCCGGCCCAGTGTCTCTGGCTAGCCTTACCCTGGAGCCCAAACTGTGCCTACTGGGCCTAGTAGAGCATACTTTTCTATGCAAGGAAATCAATCACTATGCACTAGAAGAAATCAACCTCTCCCTCTCTTGCATTTTGGAAACGCTTGGTTAATTCAAATCTGTATACATACAAAAATAGGGGCAACAAGAGAAAGTTTCACAATGCATGGTCAAAATGGCTGGAGGAACCATCCACTGCTGCTGATCTATATGCTCTATTGGCTTCTTGGAGGCTTTTCACACCCTCTTATGTCTGCTACACCCACTCAGGTGTTCCTAATAAAAGGAGATGCTTTGTCGTGTAATCCTGGCGCTGTGGAATGGTGCATGAGCCATCATGTTAAAGCGGAGCTCCGCCGTAAAACGAATATTAAAAGCCAGCAGCTACAAATACTGCAGCTGCTGACTTTTAATATTAGGACACTTACCTGTCCTGGAGTCCAGCAACATCGGCAGCAGAAGACGAGCGATCGCTCATCGCTCTGCCGCCCCCACTGCCATCCTCGGTGAGGGAACCAGGAAGTGAAGCATTGCGGCTTCACTGCCCGGTTCCCTACGGCACATGCGCGAGTCGCGCTGCGCCATGCTCACTGGTCCCCGCTGTGTTCTGGGAGCCGTGTGTTTCCCAGAACACAACGGGGGGGGGATGAGAAATTACGCACTACCTGCAGGTCCCCGCAGAGTGGACTCCCGGAAGTATCTGCACCCCCCTCCCCCTGAAAGGTGCCAAATGTGACACCGGAGGGGGGAGGGTTCCGATGAACGGAAGTTCCACTTTAGGGTGGAGCTCCGCTTTAAGTTCGTTTTTGTAAGATGTACTGTGTATCTGAAGTCATCAGTGACCTCCCCTGTGTGGTTTGGGTCATCGGAGCTTGTACTGTTTCCTATATGTTTAATAAAAACTGATTTATATTCTTTTAAAAATTGAAGCAGTATTAAACCCAAAACCAAAAATGTAATATATTGCACCTTACCAATCATTAGATGGGGTGACTGCATCAGTTTTCTTTTTTTAGTCTTTTTTCCCTCTGCTTTCCCATAGTAATCTGGCCAGTAACACATCCTCCTGTATTATACAGACACCACTCTGGGTGAAGGCGAACAGGGGGCAGATTTAGACAGTAGCATTGTCAGTTGGGGGTGGGGAATGTTAGAGGTACTAGCAGATTTAGATACACTAACACATTAAAGCTGAACGCCAGCTAATACTTTATTATCAGTTACAGCAAGCAGTTTATTTCCATTTGGGATAAAGGTTTTACATAAATAAAAGCTGATCATTTTAAGCTCCCATGGCAATGCTAAATGGTCTGTCTCATCCATGTAACTGCAAGAGAGCTTTTTCTGTTGAAAAACAACAAACTTCCTGGCCAGATCGCCAGATGAAAATGGAAGAAAGAAAGCCTAAAAAAAAAAAAGAAAACGAATGCAGCCATCACATCTAAGATTTGTTAAGCTTCAATATAATAAATGTTTGCTTTTGGGTTAAATACTGCTTTAATTTTAAACTCTAGCAGTTACAGCAACAAATGTTTTACATAAATGAATTTTGCAGACCATTGTAAGCACCTCTCTCAACCCTCTAACTGGTCTGGTAGGCCGGGTTCACACTATTGTCGGCTCCCGGCAATTCAGAGCAAATTCATTCTTAAAAAAAAAAAGTGTGGGAGTCCCCCCAAATTCCATTACCAGGCCCTTCAGGTCTGGTATGGATATTAAGGGGAACCCCGCCGTAAAAAAAAAAAAAAATGACGTGGGGTTCATATAAATATCCATACCAGGCCCTTCAGGTCTGGTCTTCTTCCATCTTCTTCTTTTCTGCTTTAATTCGGGTTTCTTCCTCCATCTTCGCCTTCCTCTGCTTCTTTCTTGGGTCTTCTTGTCCGCATCTTGCACCGTCTTCTTCCTCCATCTGCTTCTCCTTCGGTCTTCTCGTCCGCATCTTGCACCAGCTTCTTCCTCCATCTTCTTCTCCTTCCTTGGGTCTTCTCATCCGCATCTTGTACGGCTTCTTCTTCCCCGGACGATCCGCTTGCAGTTGAAGTTCCCGCTGTGTGACGCTCCTGTGACCCCGCCCCCCTCTGACGCACATGTACCACACGGGGACTTTCTTATGACTTTCCCCGTGGCGTCAGAGGGGGCGGGGGTCACAGAAGCGTCACACAGCGGGAACTTCAATTGCAAGCGTATCGTCCGGGGAAGAAGAAGCAAGATGTGGAGGAGAAAACCCAAGGAAGGAGAAGAAGATGGAGGAAGAAGCCGGTGCAAGATGCGGACGAGAAGACCCAAGAAAGAAGCAGAGGGAGAAGAAGAAGATGGAGGAAGAAACCCGAATGAAAGCAGAAAAGAAGAGGGATCTGGGGGATTTTTGGGGGAACTCCACGCCATTTTTCTTTTTAAATTTGGGGTGGAGTTCCCCTTAAAATCCATACCAGACCTGAAGAGCCTGGTATGGATATTGGGGGAACCCCCACGCCGTTTTTGTTCGGCGTAGGTTTTCCCCCTTACTATCCAGACCAAACCTAAGGGCCTGATGTGCCCCTGGAGGGGAACCTACGCCGGTTTTCCTTTGAAATTTGTCGCGGAGTTCCCCTTCATGGTCAGCTTAAGCTGAAAACGATTCAGGCATTCACGTGCGCCGCTTCAAGCCGTGCAAAGGCAGCTACGCCGCTTGGTATTTACCAATATTTTGCCGCCGTAGTGAAGCAGCGTGCGTAAGTCCCCTAATTTGCCGCTCACACATGCGCAGTACTCAAATAAACCTCCCGGCGTAGCGGCTTGTTTTCACAAAAAACACTTTTGCTTTCAATTCGGCCTGTAAAAGTTAAACAAACACATGTCACTACACTTCCCCACATCACCTCACATCCCCCCCTAATAAACTCCCTCCCAAACACTTTTTATTTACATTTCTAAATGCTGTGCGCCAGGTCTATAGAGGCGCACCATGCGCCCCCCTCCTGGGCGCACTCGGCATTATATTAAATAAAGAAATGTGCTGCTTTGCCAGCGCATTTCTTTAGTAAATGACAAAACGGCTGTTGCTCCAGCCTTTGCTCCATGAATCATGGAGCAAAGGCTTGGTAAATCAGCCCCAATGTGTTACTAAACCCACAACAGTAAAATCAGCCTGTTTTTGTAGTAAAACATGCCTGTTATACTCACTGTGGAACCTAAGGGGTTAATCCTCCATTGTGTAAAAAGGCTGTTTGATCCTGTCTTTTCTGATCCCCCCTTCTACCACAGTCCCCAAACCATCTCCTGATAGAACAGAGCTTTGGGGACAAACTGCACATGCTCAGGGCCAATCAGCACTGTCTAGACAAAGGTCAGGGGTCCTGCAGCCTCATATGAGAATAATAAGGGAAGAATAAAAACTCCTCCGAAAAAGCTTTAACCTGACACCCCATAGAAGCCACAAGACTGCTCTAATTGCTACTGAGAAAATGTATTTAGCAGTTTATATTTACTAAAATAATTGCAATTTCCATGTTCTGTGTACTGTGGGAGACCAGATATATTGAATGCAGAGTCCTGGGTTTAGTAACACTTTAATATACAGTACATCAGACCAAAGGCAACGGATTTAGAGAAACAAAAGGATTTAGTTACAAAGAGGGACACTCCCTCCAAATTAAGGTTGTTATAGCTTTTAATGCAAATGGCGTACATCACTTTTATTAAGTTATTTTACTTGTTGAACTTCTAACCAAATCTTAATCCCAAAGCCAAACTGTAAAAACCCTGAGCGAAGGATGGATATTTCAGCACTGCACAGGCCTTTTCATTGGAGTTGCCCCCAATGACAATATAAAGGATCTATATCAGTGGTCACATTACTAGTGATGGGTTGATACAGCCTGAAGCAGCTGTTGAATCAGCAGGGCATCAAAGAGATCCTTCATACAGTCACAGTACAGGAAATGCTACGGGGAGTATATGCTGTGATATGATAGATGATAGATAGGATTTGCAGGAATTATGCTGTTTGGTTTTGCTCTTGATTTTGACAGCTGATTTCATAACAGTTTTCTGAAGGCTGTATAGCCCAGGGACTATTGTATTGTGCCTGCATGACTAACCACACCTTAAACACTCCAGTTTCAGTCTTTTTAAATAAAATTGTGAAGTTTATGAATCCTAACTTTTAAGTAATTTCAGATGCACACCTTAACATATTCTCAAGTATGTTATAGAAGTGACATGTCAAGATCCAACCTCTAAGGCCTCGTACAGACGAGGGGACATGTCCGAAGAAAACGGTCCGCGGACCGTTTTCATCGGACATGTCCGCTCGGAGATTTTGGTGTGATGGTTGTACACACCATCAAACCAAAATCCCCGCAGGCAGAGAACGCGGTGACGTATACGACACCGACGTTCTCTGACGCGGAAGTTCAATGCTTCCACGCATGCGTCTAATCACTTCGACGTCATGCGCGGGTTCTCGGGCCAGCGGACATGTCCGATGAGTCATACTGACCATCGGACATGTCCGGCGGACATGGTTCCAGCGGACATGTTTCTTACCATGCTAAGAAACATTTGTCCGCTGCAAACCTGTCCGATCGGCCGGAAAATTGTCCGGTCGGCCCTACACACGACCGAACATGTTCAGCAGACATGTTCGGTCGTGTGTACGAGGCCTTAGTGACTGTTTTAGAATTACACTTAAAAAGCCCTTTTAACTCAAGATGCAATCTCCCAGATTAGGTGAAGGTTCTCAAATGTGTATACAGTAGGTATCAAAAATATGTACCATTCAAAGGGATCGTTGGCAAATAAGTTAATGGACATTAGTAATTTTTTGACTCTTATGAGTTCATGTAGCTTTTTATTTCTTTATATAGCAGCAGTATATTTTGCAATCTTTTATAAAGATAACAGCAGTTCAAATCCAACGCCCATATCATTGTCTAGCAATCTTAGTATAGCCAAATAACCTACTAGTATATACAGTATATATATATATATATATATATATATATATAAACACAGTAGAAAGGTGGTATCAGCATTCCATCCAAGAAAAATGCCTTGTGCTTCACACAAAATGAATACTATCCACCCATGCAATACTCTGCCATACCCAGAAATACTCTGCAATACCCTGCAATACCCTGCACTACCCTGCAATTACCACTTCCTGCCCGCCGGCCGTCATATGACGTCCTTGATTTTGTGCGGGGATATTTAAATGATGCCTGCAGCCACAGGCATCATTCCGACATCAGCTTTTTCAGCCGGCAATTCTCTACACCATAAGAACGTCCCCCCTCCCGCTTCTATTGACTCACCGCTACAATCAAAGCCAGGATTGTTTTTTTTATTTTATTTCAGGCTTCCCAGCCTAGAGGTGAGATGTGGGGTCTTATTGACCCCATATCATTGTAAAGAGGACCTGTCATGCCATATTCCTATTACAAGGGATGTTTACATTCCTTGTAATAGGAATAAAGATGAACAAAAACATTATTTTTGGGGGAAAAACGTGTGAAACTAAAATAAAGTAAAATGAACAATAGAACGCAAAAAACATTTTTTAAAGCGCCCCTGTCCCCGTGTGCTCGCATACAGAAGCGAACGCATAGGTAAGTCCTGCCCACATATGAAAACAGTGTTCAAACCACACATGTGAGGTATCGCTGTGAACGTTTGAGCGAGAGCAATAATTTTGTTCCTCAACCTCCTCTGTAACTAAAAACATGTAACCAGTAAAAATATTCAAAGCGTCGCCTATGGGTATATTTAAGTAGCGAAGTTTGGCGCCATTCCACGAGCGTGTGCAATTTTGAAGGGTGACATGTTAGGTATCTATTTACTCGGTGTAACTTCATATTTCACATTATGCAAAAACATTGGGCTAACTTTACTGTTTTTTATTTAAAAGCACTTTTGAAAAACGCATTCGAAAAATTGCTGCGCAAATACTGTGCAAGATAAAATGTTGCAATGACCACCATTGTATTTATCTAGGGTCTTTGCTAAAAAAAAAACATTAAAATTGAGGTGCATATACTAGACAGCTGGAAACCTAAATGCACTTCCGGCGCCAATGGGCAGTAAATTACTTGACCCCAAGTGAGGAAAAAGGATGTGAAATCAAGGGTGGTGGGATTATCAAAAGTGATTAAAATTGATAAAAATCCAGAGAAGCAGCTATTATAAAAATGGGTAAAGAACCCAATAAAGATATAAAACAAAGTATCAGAATAGTTATGGAACCGTGGTTCAATGATATAAACAGCGCTATGGGATTGATAGTATCTAGCCCAAAATAAGAGCTTTAAATGAGAATGTAGGTGGTGTGCTAGGTGACCAAAAAGAGACCAGGTGTTAGTGCACCCTACACCCTATCTCTAGATTCACCAGGTAATGTGATGGCATCCCCCTCTGGGATGTAACCTTACCACAATATACAAGAGGACTGGCGTGTTAATGTCAGTACTCTCAGGCACACCTTCCTCTATTCTCTGAGTCAGTCACGGTCATTCCATTGCAGGCACATAAAACAAAAAGAAAGTACTATATGGTGAAGTACCGCTTTAAGCAATGACCCACAGATTGTAAAGGAGAGCAAACCCCCTATGCAAATGCCCGTACAGAAATAACAAAGTAAATGAACCAAAAATGCAAGCCTGTGAACTCCTGCTGTCACCGCCGTTCTTTAGGCACAAGAGGCCGCCCAAGTGCTGGTAACGCTGGGGAACTGGTGGTCAGCTGTGGAGCGCAGTAAGACTTCCGTCTTCTTTTTGTTTTATGTGCCTGCAATGGAATGACCGTGACTGACTCAGAGAATAGAGGAAGGTGTGCCTGAGAGTACTGACATTAACACGCCAGTCCTCTTGTATATTGTGGTAAGGTTACATCCCAGAGGGGGATGCCATCACATTACCTGGTGAATCTAGAGATAGGGTGTAGGGTGCACTAACACCTGGTCTCTTTTTGGTCACCTAGCACACCACCTACATTCTCATTTAAAGCTCTTATTTTGGGCTAGATACTATCAATCCCATAGCGCTGTTTATATCATTGAACCACGGTTCCATAACTATTCTGATACTTTGTTTTATATCTTTATTGGGTTCTTTACCCATTTTTATAATAGCTGCTTCTCTGGATTTTTATCAATTTTAATCACTTTTGATAATCCCACCACCCTTGATTTCACATCCTTTTTCCTCACTTGGGGTCAAGTAATTTACTGCCCATTGGCGCCGGAAGTGCATTTAGGTTTCCAGCTGTCTAGTATATGCACCTCAATTTTATTGTCTTTGTATATCCTTGTTTTTATAAGTATATAATTTTTCCACGGCCGCCATGGACGCACTTCGATTCCTAAGTGATAGAAATTTAGATGTGAGCACGATATTCACTGTGAATGAACTCACGACTGCACAAGTTAATTATAACACCACCCTCACCACCCTGGGTAATACACTTGAGAAACAAGTACGCACTTGGTGGGATATTTGCACCTTAGAGCAATATCAAAAAGAAAAGATCATCATCAGAAGCCTTAGGTGGGAAGTGGTCCCCCAAGACGGTCTGGATGATAGGGACTCCACAACTGAATGGTTGGAATTCTTCAATGGAGTAGGTCTAAAACTGCAAGACCTCATACTAAAAAGAAAGAAACGTAAAATGACAAAACTAGAGACAAAAATAAAGGAACTACAAGTACTCCTTGATCCCATCAAGGACTCACAACAGATCATAGATTTTAACAATCGGATCAAGAAAAGGCTTGAAAAAGTCGATAAAGACACACAAAAGACAAAAATAAAGAAATTCCACAGAGATATGGGTGATTTTAGGACTAACTCCATTTACCTGTGGCAACAAACGAGCAACACTGAGGCTATAGAGAATGAGGCCGACATTATGGAGACACAACAAATCACTACCACTGAAGGTTCTCAACCCACCACTAGTGGGCATCACCAACCAGTGAACAGTCGGAATTCGGGCCACCCATATGTACCACCCAGCAACTCTACCCCTGTGAGATCATACAGCTCTAACCACATAAGAGGGAGGGGAAGAAGTCAAGGACCCAGTACCTATAATCATCCACCAACAACTGCTAGTGGACAATACCCAATTCCAGTATATAACAGATATGAAACTTTACAAGAAGAGGAAAATAGAATGAGATATCAGTCACCCCGTCCTTTTTTAGGGAGGGGTCGGGGTGGACAGAAAAGGGGCAGAGGGACAGGAGGAAACAGGGGGAGAGCCCAAGCATACCCTCCACAAAATCCCCAATACAGGGATCCACAACATGGACCACCACTACACAGGGACCCTCAATGGAGGGACCTCCCGTACCTAGATCGAGACAGGGCACCCCAAACGGGAGCCTGGAGAAGAGATCAAGAGGGTGCAGAGGAGGAAGACGGACCAAGAGGAAACAAGAGAAGAAGAGTGAGGGACCACGAGTAGGAGGGATTTTTAACCTCACAAATACAGTTTTAACCGACAAAGAGACCAACGTTTTAAATTTAGGCCTGAAGTGTGGATTAAATCGACCAATAAACAAGTTTAATGTTTTTATCGACATACACAAATACATCAGGAAATTGAACATTAAAAAGTACTTTCTTAATAGGAATCTGAGTGGCAACAGCAAAATAACAGCACCACCAACAGATAGCGGTCTAAAGAATAAATCGCTTTTTAACCCTCTCCTTGGCTCAAATCAACCATTGGAAGTTTTTAAGGGATTACTCTTACGTGATCTAGAACCCATAAAACCTAGAAAGAATGTTAACCCAAGATATGTAAGAGATGGAATTGAGCTATTGGAAATGAAGAATGATATCATAATTAGACCAGCGGATAAAGGTGGAGGCATAGTGATCTTATCCAAAGACTTTTATCATAATCAAATGATGGGGATGTTGTCAGATACAGACACTTACACAAAATTAAAGAGTGATCCTACAACACAATACGAAAGAAATCTACAGATTTTAGTACAGGCTGGATATCATTCACACGCCATTTCTAATAAAGAGAGAAAATATCTATTGCCTAGCAGCAGTAGGATACCTACCATTTATACGCTTCCTAAGATACACAAAGACATAGAAAACCCACCTGGTAGACCCATAGTAAATGGGATTGGCTCTGTTACGTCACGTCTGGGCCAATTTTTGGATCACTATCTACAAAAAAGCGTCATTGTCACTAAGGCTTACCTTAAAGATACAAAGGACCTTCTCATTCAATTAGATGAAATAGTGTTGTCGGAGCAAAACGATGTGTTTTTAGTTACAGCGGATGTGTCTTCACTATATACAGTGATACAGCATGATGACGCACTTCTTGCGCTAAATTGGGCACTCTGTGTCAGAGATGATATTACACACACTTTAAAAATATTTCTACGTAACTGCCTTGATTTTTGCTTAAGCCATAACTATTTTTGGTACGATGGAGGTTTTTACTCCCAGAAGAATGGTGTTGCCATGGGGGCTAAATTTGCCCCCAGTATAGCTAACCTATTCATGGCAGAATGGGAGGATAAGACTATTTTTAATAAAAGACCCAAGGAGTTACTGTTTTATCGAAGATACATCGACGATTTGTTTTTTATATGGGTGGGCTCTCTTTTAACGTTGGAGACGTTTTTAAAGTATCTTAATACCAATACCTGTAATATAGTTTTAACTAGTGAATATAACCAACAGGACATTCACTTTTTAGACTTGAATATTTTTAGGAGTGGCAATAAATTAGGAACAAAGGTATATTTCAAACCAACTGATGCTAATAGCTATCTCCCGACACATAGTGGACATCACCCCATGTGGCTCAGAAATATACCGAAAGGTCAACTTATGAGGGTGAAACGAAATTGCACTAACGATATTGATTTTATCTCCCAGGCTATGGTTCTTAAAGAGAAATTCGTGGAAAAGGGCTACAAAGATACTCAGTTGAATAATATCATTAATGATCTATCTCTGATACCCAGAGCAAACTGCCTTCTCACTACTAGGCCTAAGAATACTATTAATGTGCATGAGTGGAGTTTCATTTCAGGATACCACAGCCAATATAAAGAAGTGGAGAGAATTTTTAAAACCCATTGGCATGTCTTGTTCTTAGATAGGATTTTAAATACAGTCCTACCCACGAACCCTGGGTTTATTTATAGAAAAGCTGTCAGTATCGGTGATAAAATTGTGAAGAAAGTGCTTGACGCTCCAAAAAAAACCCCCTCTTTTTGGGATAAGGACTGTTTTTTCCCATGCAGAAAATGTCTTCCCTGCAGAGAGGCTGACAGATCCAGAGGCCCCATCGAAACATTCATATCTACATCAAATGGAATGACATTCAGTGTAAAAGATTTTATTACCTGCAACACCACACATGTGGTCTACATGTTAGAATGCCCATGCAAGTTGATGTACATTGGAAGAACAAAACGAGCCTTGAAGGTGCGAATTGCTGAACACGTGGCAAATATCAAGTTGGGGTACAAGGATCACAGTGTTTCTCTTCACTTTAAACAATATCATGACCAAAACCCAGCCGGCCTCAAATTTTGGGGTGTGGACCACATTAGGCCATCTTGGAGAGGCTCTAATTTAGTTAGGGAACTCTCAAAACGAGAAACGGAGTGGATCTACATTGCCGAAACACTATTGCCAAAAGGCCTGAACGTCGAACTCGATATAAATTGTTTTATCAGCGACTCCTAGATCTTATAGGGATGTCTATACAATCAATTTTACTAGGGGCATCTTGAAAGTTGATTGCCTCGCTCGCTTTCCGTTCCCCCCCCCTCCTCTCTCTCGTTTAATGACATTATATTTTATTTATATATTTTATCAATATTAATTGACATATCCTTACTACTTATCCGTTTGTTCCTTTTTTTTCTGCTTCAAGAAAGTGCCTGTGTTTGACTAACACCCTCTTCGTCATCCCTCACTCTTTTAGTCATTTTTAATTATTAATTATTAATTTTTAATTGATAGTTTTTAATTGACAATTTTTATTACTTTTTATAAATTACACTTTATTTGATACATTGTTGCAGTATGTCCCCACTACTACACCTACCTTATCTCATTTTATAGTAATTTTTATTACAGTTATATTTTCCATAGCTATTCTATCACTACCATATTATATCCAATGATTTTATCATTAATTATTTATTGACCTCATAAAGTCAACCATTGTTTAATGGTTTAGGTAGCATGCATGTCACACGTGTGATAATTGATCATGGAATCATCCACGCACATATTACCTACTATTATGGAAGTCATTGTACGCTCACAGTCTTTTTTCACAAAATTGAGCACGGGACTCATAAATATGGCTTTGTCTATATGAGAATTAAATTAACTTAATGATGGGTGCACGCTCTACGGGGTCTAGCATAATACAGCTATCATGTTAATATAGGCTCCAGTGACAGACATTGAGCGTTTTTTTACTCCATCTCACAGCTGGTCCGTTAATAATAATAGTTTGTTTATTGATAATATGATTATCCCCTAGGACCACCTGTGAGATTAACCACTCAATTTTTTACTTTGGCGGAGTATCTGGACCTCCGGGTCTTGTAGCATTGTTGATTTGAGCTTGCAATAATATGCTGCTGATCAATCTGACCCGCCCTAGTCTTTGTGGATTGGCTGAAGGGAGCACGGTCTCTAGATACCCTTAAGACAGCCCGTAGATTGATTTGCATAACATCCGCCCAGGTCATCTACGATTGGCTGTCAGTGTCTAATTCCCTAGTTTTGTCTAAATCTACTCGCTTGTATTTTGCATACGCTTTTAATATTTTACTTTGGAATGCTTGAATCGTTTACAGATGATTCTGCCGGCTATTTTATGGCTAATGCATCCAGTTTTTAACTTTAATTTTTTGGAGACACAGTGCTCAATTAAACTATGTGCAGCGATCGAGTCTACGTTTCCCTACTAGCCCCAAACAGCACAGCTCGGCATCAGCCCCTCCTCCCGGTCCGGTTGCACCTATCGTGGCCGGAGGGCGTTTGCTCTCAAAACCAATAGCTGTCGTTGTCGGGGAATAAAGGAATAATGACGGCGCTATGTAGCCACGCCCTCAGTCGAAGTCGGAAGTGACGAAACGCGTCAGGGCGTGGCTACATCGGCGCAACACGGAAGTCTTACTGCGCTCCACAGCTGACCACCAGTTCCCCAGCGTTACCAGCACTTGGGCGGCCTCTTGTGCCTAAAGAACGGCGGTGACAGCAGGAGTTCACAGGCTTGCATTTTTGGTTCATTTACTTTGTTATTTCTGTACGGGCATTTGCATAGGGGGTTTGCTCTCCTTTACAATCTGTGGGTCATTGCTTAAAGCGGTACTTCACCATATAGTACTTTCTTTTTGTTTTATGTGCCTGCAATGGAATGACCGTGACTGACTCAGAGAATAGAGGAAGGTGTGCCTGAGAGTACTGACATTAACACGCCAGTCCTCTTGTATATTGTGGTAAGGTTACATCCCAGAGGGGGATGCCATCACATTACCTGGTGAATCTAGAGATAGGGTGTAGGGTGCACTAACACCTGGTCTCTTTTTGGTCACCTAGCACACCACCTACATTCTCATTTAAAGCTCTTATTTTGGGCTAGATACTATCAATCCCATAGCGCTGTTTATATCATTGAACCACGGTTCCATAACTATTCTGATACTTTGTTTTATAAAAAAAAAACATATATATTGTTTTGGGGTTCTATGTAATTTTCTAGCAAATACATGATGATTTTAACATGTAGGAGAGAAATGTCAGAATTGGCCTGGGTGCTCCAGAACGCCTGATGGTGCTGCCTGTATGTTGGGCCTCTGTATGTGGCCACGCTGTGTAAAAGTCTCACACATGTGGTATCGCCATACTCAGTAGTAATAGCAGAATGTGTTTTGGGGGGGAAATTTGTGGTATGCATATGCTGTGTGTGAGAAATAACCTGCTAATATGAAACTTTTGTGAAAAAATAAATAAAAAAATCTTGATTTTGCAAAGAATTGTGGGAAAAAATGACAACTTCAAAAAACTCACCATGCCTCTTTCTAAATACCATGGAATGTCTTCTTTCCAAAAAAGGGTCATTTGGGGGAGTGTTTGTACTTTACTGGCATGTTAGGGTCTCAAGAAATGAGATAGGCCGTCAGTACTTCAGGTGTGATCAATTTTCAGATATTGGCACCATAGCTTGTGGACTCTAACTTTCACAAAGACCAAATAATATACACCAATTTGTACTTATTTTTACCAAAGATATGTAGCAGTATACATTTTGGCCAAAGTGTATGAAGAAATATTACTAATTTGCAAAATTTTATAACAATTTTTTTTTTTTTTTTTTTACAGAATTTTCAGTCTTTATTCTGTTATAGCGAAAAAAAATAAAAAAACCCAACGGTAATTAAAAACCACCAAAAGAAAGCTCTATTTGTGTGAAAAAAGGACAAAAATTTCATATGGGTACAGTGTTGTATAACTGAGTAATTGTCATTCAAAATGTGAGAACGCCGAAAGCTGAAAATTGGTCTGGTTATTAAGGGGGTTTAAGTGCCCAGTGGTCAAGTGGTTAAGGAGCCTCCACCTTCCATATATTCTGTCATTGGTTCCAACGCAAGACAGCTGTCTAGGCCTACCTGCACTACCCTCACCACCCATACTAGATCAGCTGCTCTTCCAGCTGTTAGGGGTAGCAGTGACATCTAGGGCTGCCACCTCTGAGCTTGCCACCCCCACATCTTCATCCAACTTGGCAAATCTGTTAGGGTGCTCAAACTCAGGGCTGGCCTTCCTTTTCTGTGAGCCCCTACCGATCCCTCTAACTGTATTAACCCATCTTCCTACCTGATAATCCCGATTTACCCCTCCACCTTCCCCATTAACCCTACTAGCCACCTGCTCAGTGAGCAGGAGACCCCTTTCAAGGTGGTCAATTCTGCGCAGTGTTTAAATTTTCTCCTCCAGATCTCTAACGTGAGCTTCTAGAAGGGCACCCTGCTCACACCTGTCACAGCCAGGGCCGGTGCTACCACTAGGCAAACTAGGCAGCCGCCTAGGGCGCTGTCAGGACCGTTAAGGTAAGTACACACCGAGGCCGAGATGCCGAGGGCGGCTACCTTTGCGACTCTGTGCACCTCACCCCCTGGAGTTGGTAACAGCGAGGAGGGGCACAAAGAGGCACCGGCTACCAGCAGCGGAAGATGGTAAGACGAGAATCACTGGAGATGTGATGCGAAGACACCAGGGGAGCTGTGGTAGATATAGCAGAGATGCAGGTGCAAAAACAAAGTCCAGAAGGAGCCCGTTCAGGTCAGGACAACAGGAGATCCAAGAAGCAAGCCAAATGGTCAGGGGTTCCGGAAGGCAGAGAGTCCAAGTCAGTAAGCCAATGGTCAAAGGGAGTGGAGAAGGCAGCAGGTCCAATAAACAATCCAGGGGTCAAGTGCAGGAGAAGGCAAAAGAATAGTCAAGTCCAGATCCGGGTCAAACAGGTAAAGGTTCAGGTTTCTTCAAGGTGTTTCAAACAAGGTAAAGCTGACAACGAACCAGCAATTTGCAAGGAGGAAGGGGCTGGCTTAAATAGGCCGCTCAGGCCACTGATTGGTCCAAAGTAGCACAGGTTCAGAACCAGGCTCCAACGGACAGCAAGCAGAATAACACTGAGCAGTGGCTCAGAGGCAAAGAGCTGGACCTGTAATGGAGAGGTCCTGGGTTCGATTCCACCCAGAGCCAACTGGGCGATCATGACAGGCGCCCTGCTGCCCCTACTCTCTTCTCTCTGCAGCAAGCAACTAAGTCTCAGCATCAGCAGGCAGCCGCAGCTCCGTTCCCACATAGTGTCAGAGGTGCAGTGGCGGCAGAGGACTGTGTTTGTGTCCCCACTCCCGAATGAATGGAAGCAAGCAAACATTCATTGATGGGTGCTGGTAGGCTGCATTTGGTGGGCACCAGTGGGCTGCATTTGATGGGAGCCTGTAGGCTGCATTTGAAGGGCGCAGATGGGCTGCATTTGATGGGCACCGGTGGACTCCTTTTAATTGTGTGGCGGTGGCCTGCATTTGATGGGCGCTTCATTAAAAAGGTGGGGTATACATGGTCAGGGCAAAGGGGGTGAAGTCAAGGGTGCCGCAGCAAAATTAAGTTTCGCCTAGGGTGGCAAAAATCCTTGCACCAGCCCTGGTCACAGCGGTATCTATCCTGGAGCTATTGTTGTATATATGCCACACATTGTGCGCTGCACTAAACCTTCAATTTTGCTAGCACACATTTTCCCAATTACGACAATACTAATAACAGAAAATTTCAGATGTTACTTACAGGTTTGAAGACTCCTGTTATAATCTCCTGTTTTCAATTCTGGTTTTTAACTCACCACTTAGTCAAGTTCCACATGGTCAAAGTTCCAGCAAGCAAAAAGTGCAAGCTCAAGGATGAGCATGTTCAGAAATGCGTTCTACAAAAAGCTATACAGGACCTGCATCAGCTGTGACCAATTGACCGCTCCCCTTATTTATTAGTCTGAAGGAAGGGAAAATAAAACGATTTAAAAGGTGATAGAAAAGGTGTTAAAATCTGCAAGTAAAGACCCCCCCAGAAAAAAAATGCAAACACAGCAATCACCAGCAGTCAAAAGCAAAACTGTTTTTCACTCTCCACTCATATTTCCCACTCTTCAGCTTCCAACCAGCAAATCTATCAAAACGGTCATACATAAAATGACCACAAGATGGCACTGTATAACTAGTTATGGTTGCAGAATGGTAATATAGCAAGAATGGTTAAGAATTCCTAAATGAAATAAAAAGTATCACATGAATAAACATTTAGCATAACATGTATTATATTATATATTATCTTAATTGTTGTGACCCTTGAAATGATCACATTTATTCAATTATCATAATGAGCTGAAAATGATAAATCTTTACGTTTCTGATGGAGAACCCTAGAAACCCCAAAAACATAAAGCTTTCTATTATGCAAACCTGTTTAGTAAAGAAAGTCAAGCTGGGGTCATCTGTCTTGCACCTCCTGCAACACACTATTAAAATCCTCCAAGATGGATCCAGCTCCCCCTGTGCATGTGGATCACCATCTCAATTTGTTTTAATGGAAAGTCCGTACGCTATTTTTTCCAAAGGTCTACTTAATTCCTTTTGCAACAAATGGAAATCATAACATTCATGTGTAAGAAGACAGTCCCTAAATGGGGGGATTTTGAGAAACATACTGCGAATCACCAAGAATGCTTTATTAGTACTGCAGACTGGTGCCATGGAGCTGATAGAGGTCATTTCAGGGTCTGCTTATATGACTTATAAAATTAACAGAATTTAACACTGTTTGGTACTAGAAAAGTTACAGATTTATAGCTACACTCTGGAGGGGAGGGGGAATTCAAAAAAAGCAAGTATTACACTTTTTTGGCGGTATGGCCCCTTTAAAATGACATGCGCCAAATTCAGGAAAGTCTTGCAACAGTTAGCGGTCATGAATGCAACAGCTTCCTACACAGGGCTCATGGTTGCTAGGACGCCGGCTGCTACCAGCTTCCTAGCACTCAATGACTCATCTCTGGCCCCATTCAGCTGCTTGCCTGGTGGAGATACTTTAGCAGACAGATAACTGTAAACATGTTGGTGATGTCATTATGCAAAAAAATGGCAAGGATCATATTTGGACATTGACAGGAATATCCCAGTCAATTGCTGAATAGGGCCGGGATGAATCATTGGTTGCTATGACCCTGTCAGCTACACAGCCGATAACAATGCTGCACATGAAAGCGGGGGGGGGGGGGGGGTCGTAGTGCAAAAAATGTATGTACCCGTTTCTGACAGCTACATACATTTTTTACACCCACTGACATGTTGTGTGGAGGCATGGCAAAATTCTAAAGAGTGTGCACAGCAATCGTTATCACTCCCGGGGGCTGTATTTGGCCAATTTCATAGAGTTTGCTTACAGTTCAAATGTTGCCTTTGCATCAATCTGTTCCAAAACATAGCAGAGAAACATAGACGAGTGATAGCAGAAAAACACCAAGGGGCAGATCCACATACATCTGCGCTGGGCGCAGCGTATCTAAGATACGCTACGCCGCTGTAACTTACTTTTAGTTGGTTTGAATCCTCAACGAATCCGTTCCATAAGTTACGGCGGCGTAGCGTATCTCTCGCGGCGTAAGGGCGCGGAATTCAAATTCGGCAGGTAGGGGGCGTGTTTCTTTTAAATGAAGCGCATCCCCGCGCCGAACGAACTGCGCATGCGCCGTCTGTAAAAACTCCCAGAGTGCATTGCTCCAAATGACGTCGCAAAGGCGTCATTGGTTTCAACGTGAACGTAAATGGCGTCCAGCCTCATTCATGGACTACTTACGCAAACAACGTAAAACTTTCATAATTATACGCGGGAATGACGGCCATACTTAACATTGAGTACGCCACCATATAGCAGCTTTAACTATACACCGGAAAAAGCCAAACGGATACGACGTAAAAAAATGCGACGGTCGGTCGTACGTTCGTGGATTGTCGGAAATAGCTAATTTGCATACTCGACACGGATTACGACGGGAACGCCACCTAGCGGACGCCGAAAAATTGCATCTTAGATGCGACGGCGTACGAAGAGGTACGCCTGTCGGATCTAGCCGAGATGTCGTCGTATCTTGTTTTGAGGATTCAAAATAAAGATACGACGCGGGAATTTTGAAATTACGCCGGCGTATCAGTAGATACGCCGCTGTAATTTCTTTGTGGATGTACCCCCAAGTGTTCTGCCCCTTTTAAATATTGTATTTTTTTGCTTGTTTGTTTTTTATTACTATTATTTTTTTCTGGATAAATAGAGATCTTTGTTTGTCCCAAGCATGTTTAAATTCATTTTACTACTATATAAGTATCCTTTTTTCTTTTTAGTCCATCTATTGTGGATATTGACAGTGTCTGCTGATTTGGACACCCCCACAGTTTTCTCTTGTGATTGTAAGTAGCAACTCTGGGTTTAGTTAGCCATTTGCTGGACATATGTTTGTTCATGTAACCTCTGAGATTTAACCCCTTTATTGTATTACTCCAGCCTGGTCTATGTATTTCCTCTGTGGTCATGTGATGCCCTCCTCCCTCGATCGTGCGGACGGTTGGCGTTCACTGGCCCTTGCTTGGGTAAGCTGAGGTTGGTGATTGACAGAGTAAGTACTATGCTATACTAAATATGTTATTGTATGCATTGATATGTATTGTGTAATTTTATAAATTCAATATTCAAAATTCGAATTCAATGTTCTTTCTGCTTTGTAGTGGTATGCTAACCAGTAGTAGTGTTCAAATCCCCCGAGGAAGCCAATATCAAATAAACATGTTGGTATCAGACACTACATTGGGAGTATCCACCCTACATACAACTATGACCATGTAGCTGATATGTGTAACACTATTGTCAATGTTTTGTTTTTAACTATGTACCAAATAAATCATGTTGAGTTCCTTATTTTGCTGAATTGTGGCTCAATTATAATCCAATTAAATACCCATTATTCCCTATAAACTTTTAATTCACTTACTGTTGACTGATTCACTACTGGTGTTGGAAGTCTGATCCCAGCATAAAGTACTCTTTCGGTAAAAAATACTTTCTTAATTAATCTCTTTCTACTTCAGTAGGCAGATCTACAAAAAAAATTTTTAAACAACAAAAACTTTAATTTACATACATTTCTATATCGCAATGTACAGCTTTGTGCCACAAAACAATCACATGGTCATCCATTTTAGCCAAAACCTTTTACCGTTTTGCATTAAATGGAAAAAGCTAGAACCCCTGTCAAGAGTCAGCCCTTCATTTCAGAGGTCCCCATCACATTAGAGTTCCTACTATACATCAGAGGCCTTCCTAGACATGAGGACCCCCCGTTACATGAGAATTGCCCTTTTAATGAGAGCCCCCATTACATCAGAGTCCCCCTTATACATCAGAGGCCTTCTGATACATGAGAGCCCCCAATACATCGGAGTTGCCCTTAACATGGTAGCCCACCAGCACATCAGAGTTGCCCCATCACATCAGAGCCTTCCAGTCACAGAGCTCCCCCCAGGCACACAGTCCCCCATCACAGACCCTCTCAGTCACACAGCCTCCCCATCACAGAGTCCCTCCAATCACACAGTCCCTTCTTCACATCAGAGCACCACCTTTTGGCTCCAGCTGCAAGGCCCGGGGGAGGGAGTTGTAGGAGCTCTGGAGGAGGCAGACTTCTGGCTTCTACTGAATTCTAAGGGCAGCCTTAGCTTGCCATGGATCTGAGTCTTGAGTTGCCATGGTGCGGTTGAGCCAGCCACCAGAACCATATCAGTAAATGTTGCAGTGTGTCCTGGCTCTACAGTTTTATTGGTTTTTATGGTGCTGGCAGCTGGCCTGCCCCCACCATGGCAACACATGGCTCCTATCCAGGGCAAACTGTGTCCCATGTTTGCGGCACCAAAGAGTGTTGCAAGACCTTGAATGAGAAACACTGGTCTACAGCAGGGACGTGTGGTGAGGTCAGTGACTGGTGAGGCACTGGCTATTATCAGAACCAGATACACACAGGTTACATACGCTGCAAACGTTAGAGCAAGAGCAATAATTCTAGCACTAGACTTCCTCTGTAACTCTAAACATGTAACTTTTTTATTAATTGATTTTTAAATACTGAAGTTTGGCACCATTCCATGAGTGTGTGCAATTTTAAAGTGTGAAATTTTAGGTATCTATGTACTCTGCGTAACATAGTATACAAAAAAAAATCAGGCTAACTTTAGTATGTTTTTTTACATTTCCCAAAAAAACGCGTTTGAAAAATTGCTAACATAAAAAGTTGCAATGGCCGCAATTTTATTCCCTAGGGTGTCTGCTAAAATTATATATATATATATATATATATATATATATATATATATATATATATATAATGTTTGGGGATTTCCTGAGTAATTTTCTAGCAAACAAATTATGATTTTTTACATGTAGGAGAGAAGTGTCAGAATTGCCTAGGGTGCTAAGTGGTTAATTACCATAAGTAAGTAATATACACATAATTATTATATATTGTTTTTAAGGTAATTTTCTATATTTTGAAAAACAGTACTCAAGCAGGTGCTTAACGGACAAATTACTGAAGTTTGAAGTTATAACTTCAAACCAGTACATTCACAGTAAATAGATAAATAATATATTATTATGTTATAACATATAGCATAATAATATATGATTTAGCTTGCTTAAAACAGTACATTTTCAGCAGGCAGCAGATTCTCATTCTCCCTCTTAACTGTGTGAGAAAAACATGGGATTATGGGTAAATCTTATACCCATAAACCCATGCTTTTTCCTTCTAGATAAGAGGGCTGGGCTGGAAGGGAGCATTTGTCTTTTAGACACATGTCCCCTACTGTGACACTGCAGTGAGAGGAGAGCCTCCACTGCAGCATTTTTATTAAAGAGCTTGTTCCAATGGTGCTTTACCATTGGTCCAAGGCTCCAAGCTGTCCATTAAGCTCAGTACTTCTGATAAAAAGTGAGAGGCACTGTGAGCTCATCCCCTTAGGCCCCGTACACACGATCGAACATGTCTGCTGAAACTGGTCCGCGGACCAGTTTCAGCAGACATGTTCGGTCATTTGTACGGCCGACCGGACAGGTTTCCAGCGGACATTTGTCCAGCCGACCGTTTTCCAGCAGACGAAAATTTCTTAGCATGCTAAGAAACATGTCCGCTGGAAGCCTGTCCGTCAGACATGTTCGGTCGTCTGTACAGACTCACCGTACATGTCCGCTCGGCCGCCATCCCTCGCATGCGTCGAAGTGGTTCGACGCATGCGTGGAAGCATTGACCTTCCAGGGCCGCGCACGTCGCCGCTTAATCGTCGCGGCGACGGCGTGGCCACGTCACCGCGTATCGTGTACGTGCGGATTTCTGTCTGATGGTGTGTACAACCATCAGACAGAAATCTCCGGGCGGACATGTCCGCTGAAAACGGTCCGGCGGACCTTTTTCAGCGAACAGTCCGTCCGTGTGTACAAGGCCTAAGTCTGCTGCAAACAGAGTGTGCCAGCTTGTATTTAAACTGACTTCTCTGTATGTAGCTTCTAACAGGCTGTGCAAGAAGCCCCAAATTTTGACCAGTGGTGGGGTAGGACTTCAGCTCCCAGGTCACCGAGCTACGACCCTTTGAAGTTTGATTGGGTTTTTTATGTTCATGGCAGGTGAGGCTCCCTCTCACCTGCCTCCCCTGACTGCATATCCCTGGTCTACAGTATGTTCTTGTCTGAGAGATTTTAAGGTGTCACCAGACCAGGAAGTGAGGAGGATATATTACAATGGGAACACTTCCAGTGACACATTTTGGACTTCCTCTTACTTTGGAGATATTTCCTTTCATTCCTGTTGTGTGTCTAGGAGAGAAACGGTCCAAAAATCCTCCCACTGGGGGGCAGAGTCATTAATGAATGACAGACAGAGGTTCTAAGTCTACCCTATTTCAAAGAAGAAAAATTATTTTGAATGAATTTCCAGTTTTATTGACTAAATTTTTCTTCCTTAAGCTTTGTGATAATGGATGCACAGCTTTTAAATGACCACTGAATTCAACTGATTACGTTGGCCACTGAATTGGTTCTGATGAAATAGATCCATTGGGCCAGATTCAGAGAGATCGGCGCATCTTTAGATAGGCGTAGCGCATCTCATATGCGCTACACCGTCGTAACATTGAGAGGCAAGTACAGTATTCACAAAGCACTTGCTCCCATATGTACGCCGGCGTAACATAAATGGGCCGGCGTAAGCCCGCCTAATTCAAAGTAGCAAGGCAGTGGGCGTGTAGTATTATAATGAAGCGTGACCCCATGTGAATGCATGGCCGAACGAACGGCGCATGCGTGCGCATGCTCAGAATCATGTCGCAAATACTCCCTAAGATACGACGGCTCAATGCGTACGACGTGAATGTAACCTACGCAAAACCCCTCTCACGTACGACTTACGTAAACGACGTAAAATCCGACGGCACTTCCGACGTCCATACCCTAAACGACTTAGACCAGCTTTTTGGTGGTTTAACTTTACGCCGGAAAAACGCCTTACGTAAACGACGTAGATTACAGCGACGGGCGCAAGTACGTTCGTGAATCGGCGTATCTAGCTCATTTACATATTCAACGCGTAAATCAACGGAAGCGCCCTTTGCGGCCAGCGTAAATATGCACCCAAGATACGACGGCGTAGGAGACAAAATTCAGGCGTATCTCATTTAAAGAATCCGCGCATAGATACGACGGCGCACATTTGGACTTACGACGGCGTATCAGTAGATACGTCGGCGTAAGTCTTTGTGAATCCGGGCCATTGTGTTTATAGTCTGAAAAAAAAGTCACATTTACACAGGAGATTTAGCATTTAAGGGAAAATTCTGTTCAACCAATTACCGACATTTAGCTGTGAGCCCGGAGCCTGACCTCTTCTGTTCCTGGCATATGTCTGTGCAATCACCGTCTAATCTTATCAGGTGAGGTATTAAATTGGGTATAACATTTTATGTATGTCGCTTTTGCCAGCAGGCTTTATAAACACATTTACTAAAAACGACTTGATAGTTTTACTTCATTTTTTTATTTATTTTTTATATTCCCAGCTTGCTAAACATTACCTCCTTTACATCCTATAAAGTCCATTCAAGAATTACTGCATATGGAACGTGCTTTACTATGCAGGATTTTTCTTGTCTCTACTGAGATTTCATAGACTGCTGTCAGAACATTTTGCTAACTGATGATTTCATTAAGACAAACGTGGATATGTGGTAGGTGATAGCAACAAATAATAATTATTTCCTTCTTTGAAAAATAATCAATTTATTACACAGATCATTATACTGTACATACAACCATTCACTTTGGGCCATATTCTGAGTAAAGTTACGATGGAGCATCTCAGGATACTCCATCGTATCTCTCTTTTATGGCCAGTGTATCTATGCGACTGATTCTTAGAATCATTTTCGCATAGATACACTGAAGATCCGACATGTGTAAGTCACTTACACTGTCGGATCTTAAATGTAATTACTCCGCCGGCCGCTAGGTGCCGTTTACGTTCAGGTCTCATTTGTTTATGCAAATGAGCCTGATACGCCGATTCCCGAACAAATTCGCGTCGCGTAACCGTCGCTTACGTCGTTTGCGTAAGCGTAAACTTACCCCTGCTATATGAGGGGTAAGTTTACGCAAGTCCCACGTAGGCCATGTTAAGTATGGCGTCGGGTCCGCGTCGTGTTTTCCCGTCGGGTACGTCGTTTTACTAAGTCGTTCTTGAATACGACTTTACGTCAATGACGCCGACGTGTGCGTCATTGACGTTTTACGCCGAGAACTGGAGCATGCGCACTGGGCTATTTTAAGCCCAGCGCATGCGCAGTTCGTTAGAATCGGGGGCGCGCTTAATTTAAACGCAAGCCGCCCCCTTGGATATACGCCATTTACACTCCGCCGCCCCAAACTACGGAGAAAGTGTTTGGGGAATACAGCACTTGCTCCTGTAGGTTGGGGCGGCGGAGTGTAAATGGCTTACGCGCCGCCCGCCTAGTGTTTTATGTTAATGTTTGGTGACCCAACGTGATTGACGTTTTTTTACGAACGGCGCATCTGGCTATTAGTAAACTTAAAGATAAAGCCAAACTTCAGTAACCCCCCCATCCCCTGAAGCCCTCCAGTCTGTATTATTTTTAAATTCAGGACACATATATATTTTAAGTAAAGGAAAAATACTGCGCATGTGAAAAAACGTAAAAATAAATAATGTCAATCACCATTACAGTGAAAATTGTCCAGTGGCACCACAAAAGTGAGATATAATCCCAATAAACAACATGTAGAAAACAATTTGGTGCTAAACAAAAATCTCATATTGGTTAGGAGGGGGGATTTGGAGAGAAGATTTGTACTAGGAGGGGGATTCGGGGGGAGGATTTGTACTAGGAGGGGGAATTTGGGGGAGAGGATTTGTACTAGGAGGGGGTATTTGGGGGGAGGATTTGTACTAGGAGGGGGAATTTGGGGGAGAGGATTTGTACTAGGAGGGGGATTTGGGGGGGAGAGGATTTGTACTTGGAGGGGGTATTTGGGGGGAGGATTTGTACTAGGAGGGGGTATTTGGGGGGAGAGTTTACGCTAGGAGTTGGGATTTGGGGGGAGGATTTATGCTAGGAGTGGGGATTTGGGGGAGGATTTAAGCTAGGGGGGTATTTAGGGGAGAGGATTTGTGATAGAAGATTTGTGCTAAGAGGGGGGATTTGGGGGACTGGATTTGTACTAGGAGGAGAAGGAATTGCAGAAGGAATTTATGCTTAGGGGTGAGCGTGTTGATAAGTGCTGTTTTTGTTTGTGGGGGGGGGGGCGCTTCAGAAATCTCTGGGGCGCTTCAGAAGTCACTTGGGAAAAGCACTTGCTGCATATCCCCGCACATAGGTAATTCAGTAAACTCAGAGGGCCAGATTCACATAGAATTGCCCTGGCGCAGCGTATCAGAGATATGCTACGCCGCCGTATCTTACCTGGCTCTAAGTCGAATCCAGGAAGATTTTGCGCTGTAAGTTACGGCGGCGTAGTGTATTTCTCGGCGCGTATTTCAAATTGGGCGGGTAGGGTGCGTGATTCATTTAAATGAAGCGCGTCCCCGCGCCGATTGAAATGCGCATGCTCCGTTTCGAAATTTCCCGCCGAGCTTTGCACGAAATTACGTTGCACCGACGTCATTTTTTGAACTTAGACGTGAGTTACGCCCTTTCCTATTCACGGACGAATTCAAAATTCGACGCGGGAACGACGGCCATACTTTAACATGGCAAGTCTATCTATACGCCACAAAATAGCAGCTTTAACTATACGCCGGGAAAAGCCGACTAGCGACGACGTAAGAGAATGCGACGGCCACGCGTACCTTCGTGGATCGACAGGAAAAGCTAATTAGCATACCCGAGGCGGAAAACGACGCGAACCCCACCCAGTGGGCGCCGAAGTATTGCACCTACGATCCGAAGGCGCACAAAGCCGTACGCCTGTCGGATCGAAGCCAGAAGCCGTCGTATCTTGGTTTGAGGATTCAAACTAAAGATACGACGCAGCAAATTTGAAACTACGCCGGCGTATCAGTAGGCGTACTTGCTCTGAGAATCTGGCCCAGAGTTTTCTGGTTCCATCTACACAGGGTGACAGGGCAGGCCCTTTCTCATAGCGGTGCACTCTCTGCTCAGGCCCCCGCCCAGCCCAGTACAACCCATCTCTCTTTGCCCTGCAGCTCTACTCAACAAGGGCCCTCAGAGTTTTCTTTTTTACATACAAGTCCATGGTGGTCAGCTTTTGCATTAGGGCCTTCAAGCCTCAAGCTACGCCTCTGATCTTAAGGTAATATACCAACGAGGCATCATTCCCACGAGGCGGATTCGTCTGCGGCGTCCGCCAGCTCAGCTGGAGATCTCTCCATTGATCTCCGCTGAGCCGGCGGATGACAGGTCCCTCTCCGCTCACTGAGCGGGGAGGGGCTTGTCGAGAACTGCTGCTTTTCTATGGAGAGATCGTAGTCCGGACAGCACGTATTTCCATACGTCTGATTTTAGCGGATCGGATGTCAGCGGACATGGTCACCGCTGACATCCGACGCTCCATAGACTTGTATGGAGCGCTCATTTAGGTCCGCCGAAAAAACTGACAGGCCCATGTGAAAGCATAATCCAGTCAAAACTAAAAGTTAAGGCTTGGATTCGAAAGAGGAAGCACAAGTTACAGGCTTTGGGCCGGATTCAGATAGTCTTTACGCCGGCATATCTATTGATACGCCGAGTAAGTGCTACGAAGCGCCGGCGTATCTTCTTTCTGTATTCAGAAAGCTAGATACGCCAGAATTTCCCTGAGATCCGACCGGCGTAAGTGTCTTACACCGTCGTATCTTAGGCTGCATATTTACGCTGGCCGCTAGGTGGCGCTTTCGTATATTTAAGCGAGGAATATGCAAATTAGGTAGTTACGCCGATTCAGAAACGTACGTCTGCCCGGCACATTTTGTTACGTTGTAAAGGCGTAAAGTTACCCCTGCTATATGAGGCGTATCCTATGTTAAGTATGGACGTCGTTCCCGCATTGAATTTTGAAAATTTTACGTTGTTTGCGTAAGTCGTTCGTAAGTACGTAAGTTACGTTCACGTCTAAAGCATTGACGATTTGCCGCGTAATTTCGAGCATGCCCACTGGGATTTTTTCACGGACGGTGCATGCGCCGTTCGTAAAATACGTCAAATACGTGGGGTCACAGTGAATTTAAATAAAACACGCCCACATCATCCACATTTGAATCAGGCGGGCTTACGCCGGACAACAGACGTTACGCCACCGTAACTAAGGGCGCAAGTTCTTTCTGAATACGGAACTTGCGCCCTAGTTTACGGCGGCGTAACGTATCTGAGATACGTTACGCCACGTGGAAAGATACACCAATGTATCTGAATCCGGCCCTTTGATTTTTTTATTTTTATCCAGGCATTGCTTGAGTCCCCTTTGGTGGTTTAGGAGTTAGTATTGTGAGCAACAGTGATTAATGAGTTGGCTTTACTTGTTGTCTAGAACTGATCTTTAAATAAACCTGGTTATATGGTTGAGTATTCCTAAACGGCACTGTAATAAACTGTCCATATCAAAGTACAGGAATTCTTTTTAATATAGCTGGGCTTCTGGCAAGCAGAGGTGCTCCTGACAAGTCTTGATGCAGATCTCAGTGGAGCTGATCCACAGCAAAATATGTTACTAATTGCTAAAAATGCCAGCAGGCTTGCTTGTTAAATAAAAAGTCATTGAACTTTCCAGTACAAGTACAGGGCAATCATGTTGCAGTTTATAAAATAAAAAAAGAAGGATTTTTAGTCTATGAGAATGCATATTTTTCTAATATGCTCTGTGAAAACATACTCTAAACCCTTTAGTGCCTATAAAAGTCCTAATGATTGGAGTCGTTAATCCAGGACTTTTCAAAAACAAATTGTCAGATACCATAAATGGGAAATCGCTGTCCCGCTAGATGGTCATTTTGAAAACAGAGTTATATCTTTCAAACTAATGTCCAAATGTGGCCATTTATTGTTCAGGTATTATTTCCGTTTAAACTGAACCTGTGCTGAGTGAGGGGGCTGTCACCTCTAACCTCCTTCTAAAAATACTAGCTGCCTGGCATAACCACTTTACAACGTTGATACAGAACATGCATGGGGATCATGGGTGTCTGCAGAACTTTGGGGGGGGGGGCATGTTAGATATAATCTTTTGGGGCTAGACAAAGTACAGACAGACAGTCTGTTGTTTCTCTGGAAAAACTGTGTCGGGAGCAGAATTTTTTTTATTACTTATAAGACATAGACAAAACATGAACTCACAAACGTAACACTGCCATCTAGTGATCATACAATGTAGTAGGCACACAGCAATGACATATAGTGGTTGTTGCTTATTAAATACAAACCTTGTATGCTAACAGGGCATCATTTTAAGGTCACCCATGCTCCACCCCATTTTGACAATGTCATGAAGGGGAGGGGCTTAGTCATCATATAAAGCGTAGACGTGCAAAGGTTTGAGAAATCTGATGCAAACGCTTAATAGAAGGATCAAGCTACCATTGTCTGATTAGCAATTTCTAATCTGTTTTTAACCCCTCCCATGCCCCGCCCCTAAGTCTGCCCTCATAAATTATTTCATGAAATTACTCTGTTAAATGTTTTATGCAGAATTAAGTTCCAAAAATAAATATTAACAACAACTTTAACAATAAACATAAAGCATGTCAGTGCCCATCAGTGCAGCCTCATCAGTGTCCATCAGTGCAGCTGATCGGTGCCCATCAATACAGTCCCACCAGTGCAGCCTCTCAGTGCAGCCCCATCAGTGCAGCTTATCAGTTCCGCCTCATCAGTGGCCATCAGTGTCGCCTTATCATTGCCCATCAATGCAGCCTATCATTGCCCATCAGTGCAGAATATCAGTGCCCATCAGTTTATCAGTGCAGCCTATCATTGCCCATCAGTGCATCGTATCATTTCTCTGGATTGAATTCTGGGAGATATCCCTCCTTGAATGAGTTACGCCTGGATCTCCTTCAACTTGTCACCCAGGTGCCGACTGACAGGTGGTTAATCCCTCAGCGTACGGCTACCTCGATCCCTGGTGGTTTGTCCAGCCTCTCAATGGCGCTCCTTAGACTGACTCCCCACCGAACAGCAATACAGCTTGGGATCTTCAGAAGTAGGAACCCAGTCACTCACTGAGTCCCCGTCGCTGTTCAGATGCTCCAGGCCAGCATGGTCCCAGAACCCGGGAAAAACCGCGTGGCACGCACGCCGCGGCCAGGTAGGCCATAGCGACGGGGCGCTGTGGTGTGGTCACCCTAAAGGTGGGTGCCACACTGGACGAAGAAGACCCAGACCAAATGGCGTCTGTCTCATAAATACCCCTCCCCAGCATGCACAGTGAGGACAAACCCTCCTGATTGGCTGCTGGGAAAGAGCACCCAAACCTCGACTCCACTGCTGCCACCTGCAGCACCGGGGCTGGAAGAACACCCCAGTACAACAGAATAAGCCCACAGCACAGCCAAGCTGAGACAGAGACCCTGTTTTGCATTTAACAATCTGGATCAGAGTTTAACTACACCCTGATCTACCCTTAAATTTAACTAGCACCAGTACTATAAAGTACATAGGCGCTACAAGTACATGGTGTACATTCATGTCTGAGTGTAGAGGTCCACCTTCACTTTGAGTATTCCCCCCACAGCGACCTCAGCCTTATCCCTAGGCATTGATGAAGATGATACAAAGTAAAGGGACCCCATGTGCGTGTGTAAAGTGACCCTGTAACCAAGTGCCTAAGAAGTAGCCCAGAAGAACCCACGTATGGCAGACCTCACTTGTGACCCAGTACTTGGTGCCCAACGAGTTAATGGGGAAACACGAAGGACGTGAAAAACAGCCACCCACCTGCCCACAGGCACCCAGCAGCAAGCCCTGAGGCTTTTGGATGTATAAACAAAGGACTCTTTTACAGGTATATAACATGCAAAAAAACATTTAATTAATATATAAAATCTTATGAGAAGATTGTTCTTGAATGGTCTGGCAATACGGTCTCTTCAAACAGCACCAAGAATGTAACTTTCATTTATTTTAATATTTTTAAATGTGAACTGTAAAATGTCACATGCTCCTCAAACTGTTGCACCATATGCACAATTTAAATGATTTATTTCTACATTTATGCTGATTTCAAGTTATTCTAATCAGTACTGAGGATGGGAAGTATATTTGTTCAATGTAGAAAATTACTGAAGATTATTGGAATCAAATTCAGTGTTTAAATGTATTTGCAGAGCTTCATGAAAATTTCCTGTGTGTATTCTTGCCAGACATATTGATAAATCTCTGAAGTTTTCCATTCACATAGGTTTTTATGAGCTTTAAAATTACACAAAATGTGATTAATACCACCTGTGTTTCCTACTGGGTAAAAGAGCTGCAACTAAAATAGGTAATAAAAAAGTATATACAAACACTGTAACTGGGTAAAGATTAACTAATAGCATTAAAGCGTCCCTGAGTCTACGTCCTTGTAAAGACATGGCAGTTCTCTCCATTATACCACAAATGTAGGTAATATATGACTTTTTTTTTCATAAATCAGCATGGCTCACATTATTTCAAAGAGATCTAGGATTATGATGAAAGACTTGTACAGTGGAACCTTGGATTATGAGCATAATCCGTTCCAAGAGAATGCTCGTAATCCAAAGTACTCGCATATCAAAGCGAGTTCCCCCATTGAAGTCAATGTAAACGAAAATAATTTGTTCCGCCACTTCAATGGCATGCAATACCGCATGCGGCCGGAGAGCTCGGCTGACCTTGGCAAACCTCCGAAAGGCTCGGAAACTGAGTATTTCCATGTCTTTCCGAGCATGTCTGAACAGCGCCGATCGCAGCTCGGCTCCGGCGCCCCCCACCTCAGGCCAAACGCGGTACTGCACACCGCTTTGGCCTGAATCCTGCTTATTTTGCAAGACAACACTCACAAACCAAGTTAGGATTTTTCCAAATACAGTGCTCGTATTGCGAAACGCTCATTAACCGCGTTACTCACAATACAAGGTTTCACTGTACTGAGAAACTGCCATTGGTGAAGTCTAGGGGTCTGTGGCAAATTTTTGGCAAAATTGAGTTTGCTGCAAAAACACAATTTTTACCTTTGGTGAAATGAAATGCATTGGAGTCAATTAAAGGCAAATCTTGCAGAAATTTTACCTGAGGTAAAATGTATAGTTTTATGAAGTTTTACTACTCAACATCAGGAATTATGGGGCCCCTTACACAGCTTCAGGAAGCGGGGGGGGGGGTTCTGCCGCTAATTGAGAAGCGGGGGGTTGCCCTGGGGACCTCTGGGCCCCTTAAAAAAAAAGAAATGAGAATAAAAAAATCTATATAAACAAAAATGATATAAAAAAAAGGGGGTTGCTATCTGGGGCCCTGGGGACCTCTGGGCCCTTTAATAAAAACAAAATAAATAAATAAAAAATAAATTATAAAAAATGGGGGGTTGCCATCCGGGGCTCTGGGCCCCTTACAAAAAAATATATAAAAACAATTATATTAAAAAGGGGGGGGGGGTTGCCATCCAGGGCCCTGGGACCCTTTAATAAAAACAAAAAAATATATATATAAAGAAAAAAAAAAAACGTTTTTATAAAAAATAAAATAAAACAAAGGGGGCCCATCCGGGGCCCTATGGACCTCTGGGCCCTTTAATAAAAAAATAAATAAAAAAATATATATATATTTTTAATGTATTAAAAAAAAGGGGGGCTTGCCATCCGGGCCCCTTACAGGTGTACTGCCTGCAGTGGCGGCCCGTCCATAGGGGCGCCCGGGCGCCGCCCCCATCCCCCAGTCAGTAAAAAATAAAATAAAAAAAAAATAATATTTTTTTTTAAACCTGTCCTTTTAAAAAAAAAAATTCCAAAAAAGGGCCTCATATGTACACTGTGTCCGCGCGCCGGACGCCGGGCACAGTGCAGAAAGAGTAGCGCCACGTCTGTGCAATCACGGGATTGCAGACGCGGCGCTACATTGGAAGCCAAAATATGGCATTGTGGCGTTCTCCATCGCGCCACTTGCTTCCGGCGCGATGGACAGTATTGATATCGCCGAGCGGGTGCACCCGCTTTCAGTGTGCACCCGCTCGTCTCTGTGCTCGTTCCGACGTCACTGGCAAAACAGGAAGTGACGTCGGGACTGCTTGAGCTCAGTGCGCCCGACCGAGGAGAGGAGCAGGTAAGCTGAGCTATGCCTGCCTGCCTGCTATGATGTTGTATGGAACACCACACACAACACCAGCTGCTTACTATGCCTCGGTGACAGCATCCAACCCCCCCTCCCCCCCCTGCTTAATCCAAATTTTTTTTTTTATATTTAATATTCAGCAAAAATAATGCCAGGCAACAAACCCCCCAATCAATGTTTTTTTTTAAATGTTATATTATTAACAGTTAAGCTTATTAATAGTTTCTTTATAATAGTTGATTCAATTTAGCAATAAGTGGGTAAATGAATTATAAAAAAAGTTTTTTTTTAGTAACCGGGCCCCCCCCCCCCCTGGTTATTAAAAAAAACTTTTTTTATAATTCATTTACCCACTTATTAACAACACTTATTTTCTATGTAAAAATTAATTACAGCACAAATAGCGGCCGGTAACACTACCCCACCAGACTACCCCCCCCCCCCCCAATTATTAAAAAAAAAAACTTTTTTTATACTTAATGTGCAGGGAAAATATTGGCCGTCAACACCACACCACCCCCCGCTTGCAAATTGTCCTGCGACTTGGGACTGGAAAGTTGCAGGATAAGTTGGACCCGATGATTTCCAATGAGAACTGTTCATATCTGTGCAACTTTGAAGTAGTCCCTGCATTACTTTTGTCCCACTTTGATGTGACTTGAGGTCCATAGACCTCCAGAATACATAGGCATTGCTTCAAGTCGCTGCAAAATCGCACCAACAAATTGTGGCAGAATCTTGCGACTTTCAGGCTAATGTAGTCTGAAAGTTGCACAATTCTACTGCAATTTTGATGCGATTTAAAGCAATGCCTGTGTATTCTGGAGGTCTATGGACCTCAAGTTGCATCAAAGTGGGACCAAAGTAATGCAGGGACTACTTTGAAGTCGCACAGATATGAACGGTTCTCATTGGAAATCATGGGGTACGACTTGTCATGCAACGTTTAAGTCCCAAGTCGCAGGACAAGTAATGCCTGCAGTCTCTGGTAATCTTGTGCAGTATGTCTGCAGTCTCTGGTAATCTTGTGCAGTATGTCCGCAGTCTCTGGTAATCTTGTGCAGTATGTCCGCAGTCTCTGGTAATCTCCTGCAGTATGTCCGCAGTCTCTGGTAATCTCCTGCAGTATGTCCGCAGTCTCTGGTAATCTTGTGCAGTATGTCCGCAGTCTCTGGTAATCTTGTGCAGTATGTCCGCAGTCTCTGGTAATCTTGTGCAGTATGTCCGCAGTCTCTGGTAATCTCCTGCAGTATGCCTGCAGTCTCTGGTAATCTCCTGCAGTATGTCCGCAGTCTCTGGTAATCTTCTGCAGTATGTCCGCAGTCTCTGGTAATCTCCTGCAGTATGCCTGCAGTCTCTGGTAATCTCCTGCAGTATGTCGGCAGTCTCTGGTAATCTTCTGCAGTATGTCCGCAGTCTCTGGTAATCTCCTGCAGTATGCCTGCAGTCTCTGGTAATCTCCTGCAGTATGTCCGCAGTCTCTGGTAATCTCCTGCAGTATGCCTGCAGTCTCTGGTAATCTCCTGCAGTATGTCTGCAGTCTCTGGTAATCTTCTGCAGTATGTCCGCAGTCTCTGGTAATCCTGTGCAGTATGTCCGCAGTTTCTGATAATCTCCTGCAGTATGTCCGCAGTCTCTGGTAATCTTGTGCAGTATGTCCGCAGTCTCTGGTAATCTTGTGCAGTATGTCCGCAGTCTCTGTTAATCTTTTGCAGTATGTCCGCAGTTTCTGATAATCTTGTGCAGTATGTCCGCAGTCTCTAGTAATCTCCTGCCCATTTTGAGTCCTTCATTACTAACAGTGTCATATTTTAGTTTGTTTGCACCGATCTGTAAGGCTGCGCTATATACCATGATTTGTGATGCTGGGGCTGTATACTCTGTGCTGTGACGCTGAGCTGTATACTCCTGACATTGAGTGGAAGCAAGTGGAATACAGGGGACGGAGCGGTGGATTCTATAAGGGGTGTGGCTTATGAGAAGTGGGAGGGACCAAATGTGGAAGGGCGGGGTATTGCGCCCCCCCATCCTAAAACTTCACCAGCCACCACTGACTGCCTGTACCCCCCTAATGGCGGGCCCTGCTCAACCCCTAGCAAACTCCTGTTAATATCCTAGATTCATAACATTTTATAGTTTTAGTATCTTCCAAATTAGTATAGCTGAAACAAGCTTACAGCAAGTGAAGTTAGAATCCTTGATCTGCATAGCTGTTCCCAGTCAACAACTTTTAAGATATTGAATGAACAGTACAAGCATGAAAACCAGAACGTGCCAAAGATACAGGTCAGTAATGACAGTCTACATATTTTAATGATACAGATATTCTGGGCTTAAAGCTGAATTCCAGGTATGGCAATTTTTCTATGGTGTGACAGTACCGTGCCTTGCCATGGTATAAAAACCCAGGGGTCTCATCCAGGCAGGTTTAGGGACTTCAAGGTTGCTTGTGTCAATCAGAGGAAACTGGATTTGTAGTTTCCTCAGGAATTGATAAAACCTGGATTGGGTCCTAGATTTTAGAGGTTTCAAAGAGACTTGGGAGGGAAGAGGTCTCCAATCCTCGGTCAAGGTTTTGCAAACAATTAGAGCACTGACTGTGCAGGACTTTTGTTAGAGATGTAACTATGGATCATGGATCCACCCCGGAGGACAGACTCTATCCATTAGTCTGGAGAGCTCCACCTAGGAAACAGATGGGATCCAGTGCAGCAGGCATATGCTAGGTGCTCACATAGTTTGTGTGAGAACACTCTTTGGAGGAGACAGGCATGGACCTGAGGATTGAGGCTAGAGCAGCAACACTGTAAGCCAGGAAAGCGATGAATATTTGATTTGTGGTGGAGAAATGCTGAAAAACCTGTGCAAGGGAAACCTGTGTGATGTTTTGAACTTTGTTTTGATAAAAGATGGCAACAAAAAGCCTTTAAAAAGAAGATTTAAGCAAGTGATTGTGTCCTTAATGCGCTGTCATTAAGGACAGCTGGCCCAGCTTAAAGGGGTTGTAAAGGAAAAAATTTTTTTTTTCATAATAAGCATCCTTTACCTGCAAACATTCCTCTTTTCACTTCCTCATTGTTCGTTTTTGCTCAGAAGTTGCTCTATTTCTTCTCTGTTCTGTTCACTTCCTGCTTGTCTGATTTTACTGACCACCGTGATGGGAGGCTTTACTGCGGTGGTCAGTAACGTGCTCACCCCCTCCTGGGAACTACTTCTGTGCGGCAGGACGCTCTCTACGTGTTAGAGACTTCAAGGAGGTGTGAATTACTGGGCGTGCCACAATGCATACTGGGAAATGTAGTTCTTACATGAACAAGCGATGCAAACCAGGAAGTGAATGAGAGAACAGAAACTAGAATGCCGGAGGTGATATAGATGAAGGAATTTAATTGGTATTTACTCGTTTTTTAACAGAATCATTACACTATTCTGTCTGTCTACCTTGCAGACATTAATTTTAGGCAAAACATTTTTTTCCTTTACAACTCCTTTAAGCCTCATACACACGGACGGGTTTCCCGACGAAAAAAACTGAGAGGACCGCTTTTGGCCAGGTGTATGCTCCTTGCAGTTTTTCCGACGGGAAAACTGCCCAAAAACCGCCGGACAAATAAAGAGAACCTTCTCACTTTTTTCCCGCCGGCATTCCCGGCAGACTTTTTCCCAGCAGTTTTTGGCAGCTTTCCTATGGGAAAAACTGCGATGGTGCATACACACGGTCAGGATTCCCAACCAAAGCTCTCACCTGAGTTTTCCCAACGGGAAAACCTCTCGTGTGTACGGAGGAAAAGTTACCGAGCAGGTTCTCGGTTTCCCCCCGGGATTTTCGACGGATCTTTTCCCGTCATGAATCCCGGTCGTATGTACGAGGCATCAGACCAATAAGTGTATGTATATGCCATATATCTGTGGGATCCATGTGGAAGTTGGAATTCACTGTACAGCTTATCACGCTAAGTTCTGGGTCCCATGCTGAGTGGCTGCCCAAGCAATGTAACTATGTAAAAATTGCCATCCCTAGAATTCCCCCTTAACGTAGATGTAAACCCTAACTGGATGACATTTAGTTTGCTATAGCATTGTGTATAAACAATTGCCATTTTTTTCCATAAAATACTGTTTTAAAAAATTTCCATCCTTTTTTGCACCTCAGTGCTGCTGACATTCTACAGTAGTTTTTAACCACTTGCTTACTACCCCCCTCCTGCCCAGGTGAAATTTCAGCTTCCGGCACTGCGTCGCTTTAACTGACAATTGCGCAGTCGTGCGACGTGGCTCCCAAACTAAATTGACGTCCTTTTTTCCCCACAAGTAGAGCTTTCTTTTGGTGGTATTTGATCACTTCTGCGGTTTTTATTTTTTGCGCTATAAACAAAAAAGGGCGACAATTTTGAAAAAAAATACCATATGTTTTACTTGTTGCTAAAATAAATAGCCCAATTAAAAAAAAAAAACATTTTTTTTCTCAGTCTAGGCCGATACATATTCTTCTACATATTTTTGTTAAAAAAAAATCGCAATAAGCGACTGGTTTGCGCAAAAGTTATAGCGCCTACAAAATAGGGGACAGAATTTTTATTTTTTATTATTTATTTTTTACTAGTAATGGCGGCGATCTGCGATTTTTATTGGGACTGCGACATTATGGCGGACACATCGGACACTTTTGACACATTTTTGGCACCATTCACATTTATACTGCGATCAGTGCTATAAATATGCACTAATTACTGTATAAATGTGACTGGCATTGAATGGGTTAACACTAGGGGGTGAGGAAAGGGTTAAATGTATTCCCTGCATTGTGTTCTAACTGTGGGGGAAGGGGACTGACTGAGGGAGGTGACCGATCTGTGTCCCTATGTACAAGGGACACAGATCGGTCTCCTCTCTCCCTGACAGGATGCGGTCTCTGTGTGAGCCGGCAATGAGAGATGATCTCATATGTTTACATTTGAGATCATCTCTCATTGGCCGCACAGATCGCCTACCAAACGGCCACTCCGATTGGCCGTTCACGGCGATCTGTGATTGGCTGTGTCCAAGGGACACGGCCAGCACAGAATTTCCCCGCTGTGCGCTCGGGAGCGTGCGCGGGGAACGAGTAAAGGGGCGGACGTCAAATGACGTCCTCCTGGATTTTCAGGTCCGCACTGAAGCCATCTTTCGGCTATAGCGCGGGCCTCAAGTAGTTAAAGTAGGACTATAGGCAAAACTTTTTTTTCATTTTGAATAGAGTAAGGGAGGGTTATAGGAAGTGAGAGGAAATCCCTGTAAATTGAGGGAATCTATTGGGGACCCCTATGTCCCCATTGAAATATTCACCCTCTTCTACTTTTATGGGGACAACCCAAAATATGGGATTTTCTTTTACTTTCCCTTTCAATGATAATGGTAAACAGGACAAATAGAGAAGACAAGAGAAGGGGAGTTAGAGATCCCGTGTTCTCTGCCTTGTTCTCTGAACAAGTGGGAGACAATTGTCAATAAACCACAGGAAATGCCTGAACAATGACCTTTATGAAAGGATCACCAGGCATTATTTTAATGAAAACTTCATATCCAATAAAGATTAGAAGCAACTTTTGAAATAAAACAAACATTTTAAAGCTTCTAATAGATTTTAGCGATTTGATCTTGAAATTTGGTCTTTTAAATAGGGCCCCTCTTATAATAAAATCATGTGATGGTTTATTCAGCCTTCAAAATAAAGCAGAAATCTTAAAGCACATCTTCATCTCCACCCCCATGTACTGTGATGTAAGGTAGGGTGGGGGACACTTGACTTCTGATGGTGGGGAGGCTCTTGACACCTGATGTAAGGGAAATCTAGTCCTACAGATACAACCAGCTATTTGATGGCAACCATAATGCTGATAGGGATCGTGATGAAATTGAGTTTGACACCCCTGTCTTAAAGCATACTATTGATAATAATAAACATTTTCATGCTAACTGCAGAAGTTTAATAATACGCATAATAGATGCTCAAGCATTAAAAACCAGAATGAAAATGGATGAAAGAAGTTACAGGTTTGCTTTGGCTTGGCCTCTTGGGCTCTGTTATAGTGCATCTGCACCTCCAATGTATGGTCCACAAACTATTAGCCAGATTCAGGTAGAGTTACGCCGGCGTATCAGTAGATACGCCGTCGTAACTCCGAATCTGGGTCGTCGTATATTTAAGTGTATTCTCAAATTGAGATACACTTAAATCTAGCTAAGATACGACAGCCGGCGCCATCGTATCTTAGCTGTCTATTTACGCTGGCCGCTAGGGACGTGTACGCTGATTTATGCCTAGAATGCGTAAATCAGCAAGATACGCCTATTCACGAACATATGCTTGCCCGTCGCAGTAAAGATACGCCGTTTACGTAAGGCGTTTTCAGGCCTAAAGATATTCCACCAAAAAGATGGCGCAGCCAATGTTAAGTATGGACGTCGGAACCGTGTCGAATTTCACGTCGTTTGCGTAAGTCGATTCAGACTAGGGCTGGGCGTAATTTACGTTCACGTCGAAACCAATGAGTCTTTGCGGCGTAATTGGGAGCATGCGCACTGGGTTAGGTCCACGGACGGCGCTTGCGCCGTACGTTCAAAACGTCAATTACGTGGGGTCATGCCTTATTAACATAAAACACGCCCACCCCCTCCCAATTTGAATTAGGCGCGCTTAGGCCGGCACATTTATGCTACGCCGCCGTAACAGCACTTGCCTCTCTAACTTACGGCGGCATAGCGTATATGAGATACACTACGCCTGCCTAACGTTAGGCACTTCTTTCTGAATCTGGCTAAATGACTCCTTAGGGCTCTTTCACACGGGCGGACCATATGTCCGCTTTTTCATCCATCTGTGTACGGATGAAAAAGGGACATACATTGGTCCCTATGAGATTGCGGGTGTCAGCGGATGTTCATCCGCTGACACCCGATTCCGCAATTCTCTGATTCTGCAGACGGAGGAATACCCTATTTTTCCTATTTTTCCATCAGTCTGCGGTTTGAATTGGATGAACACTGACAGACAGTCTGTGTTCATCCGATCCCCCCACAGAGGAGAGCGGAGATCTGACAGGGCGGTCCTTGCACATGGTTCGGGGACCACCCTGTCATCCGGCAGCTCAGCGGGGATCGACGGAGCGATCCCCGCTTAGCAAGCCGAGATTCACGGGGCGGATCATTACTGATCCGTCACGTGTGAAAGAGGAAAAAATAAGGAATAATAGCCAGATATGAGTACAGTAAAATGCAACTTTAATAAAAAAAAAAAAAGATGGTCAACAACAGCACCAAAGGAGACATATGCTACATATTAGCTTGCTGAGTCCCAAGGAGATAACCAGTGTTTTTTTGTTTTTAAATTGCTCATATAGCAACATAGCTTCCAACTCTCCTAATCCCCTCACTGATCTGCACTTGCTATATGCAATACAACAAGCAATAGTCTAACAAATTATAGCGGGCACAAAGTTACACAAAATTATGGAGGCTACAGTACAGAAAGCTTTGACCTTTTATAGTGGCATACTTTTTACTATTTCATGAGGAGGACAATAATAAGACAGTTTATACATATAGTAACATGCAAATTTGCCTGGTCTTCAGCTTGCAGACTTCCATGAATAAGCTCCAGTGTACCGCCTAGTACAGGGATCTTCAAACTACGGCCCTCCAGCTGTTGGGGAACTACACATCCCATGAGGCATTGTAAAACTCTGCCATTCACAGACATGAGTAGGCATGATGGGAATTGTAGTTCCTGAACTAAGAACTGTCCGGCTACGAGGGAGTTAACCTCGCACAGCTAAGCTTGGGCGTACGTGCCGCATAGCACGCGCCTGCAACGTGTCCGGGCAAGTTCTTCAAGTGGGAGGAGCCACCCTCCCCTGCGCGGGACGTATAATAGGATTTCGCACCAAGCCAGCAGAGCACCGCCCACCAGCAAGGAAGAAGGAGAACCGCATGGTGATGTCTGCCTTCCTGCAACCGGGTGTTGCCGCTCCGCGACTGAGGGCCCCCACTACCTGGCCAAGGCTCCTCAGCATGTTTGCACCGCCTGTCCGTCAAGATTCAGCCTTTCGCCCGATGCCAGAGATGCCGGGCTTATTTGTTCGTCGCCACATCACCTGTTAAGACTCCAAGGGGGTACAGGGTGAACTTCATCACAGCTGCCATCACCGCGGAGGAGGAACCCACAAGGCCGGAGCCATCCCCATCAGTGGAGCTCATAGAGCCGGAGGCTTCCAACATAGAGGTCATCTCAGTTTCATCAACCCTGACCTTGCAATCGGCTACCTCGCCATCTTGCTCCCCGGAGGTAAGCCCTATGACCGAAGATGACCCAACTAGTGTGACCAGCTTATCGGACGTGACCAGTTTTTCGGATGTGACAAAATTACAGGCCGATACCACTTCGGAGAACACCCCATCCACAGCGATCTCCGTGTGGCGTACCTCAATTGAAGTGGGACCTGTTCCAGCCTCCCGCGGCTGCGGTCGAGGCCCACCCTCCAGCCACTCCTTGCCGGATCGACCCAAAGATCCAACAGCCAAGCCTTGCGGCTATATACCTGCGAAGGAGCTGCACTCCTCTGAGCTTGATTCTGTGTCTGAAGATGAGGACACACTGGAAAGTTTATTTGAACCAAAGTTCCTGGAATCGCAAGGCCTTGGAGAGTCCCGTGTCATTCCAGGTACTCAGAGCACATTCCCGTGGGTCTCAGCAGCCGTCCGTGAACGTTCCGCAGCTAACCTGGGAAGTCGGTGAGTCCATTTTTGTTCCCCCTATCTCGCTCACCACCCCTGTGCCCCTTGTTGCTCCCGTATTGAGAAGGGCACCGGATGCTTTAGTGCTGCCGGGACGAGGAGAGCCGCGGAACCTACCCAATTTGGCTCGATTACAGCGTGTGGTAGTCCAACGGGTTGCTACCGAATATGGATATGAATACCCATATGTGCCACCCCCTCTACTTTACCAAATTGATCAGGAGAGGAAGGGATGGTGTCGAAACGATGTATGGGACCGCTTAAATGTCCACGAGAAAGAGCGGGAGACCCCTTATGCTTTTGCTTGTGTGGGGAAGCATTTTCAGGACTGTCTCAGAGATTGGAGCTGGGGCAGACATATCTACAGGAACCGGGTTGTGTTGAAGTGTCCCGGGAAAGAGAATAAGACCTTTTCAGTCTCATCGACCACCATAAGAAGGGACACCGTCATTTTACCTGACCCCCGATTTTGTAAGTAAAATACATGAAGGCTTTGCATAGCTTACTAACCCTGAAGAAGCTTTGGACAAGGGTTTGCCCCATTCAGTTTTGTTTTTCTCCCAGTTTTCCCCTTTCCCACTGGCCTTTCCGGATCCACATCAGAACTATTGTGAAAAACTTTGGAGGGGTTGGGTTCAGTCAGTTAGAGAGGGGGGTCCTTGCCAACTTTTTTCACTGCAGCACCGGAAGATTTAACGAGAAAGGAATTGTTCTGCCTTTTCACTTCCCTTTTGCTGCTATTTCTTTGCACGTGAACTGAACTGCCGCAGTACCAGCGCACTGGCCTCTAGGGGCAGTGTTCTGCAACGATTACATTGCAGGACAGAAATGTTATTTCTTTTATATTTTATATTCTTGCAACAGAGATTATTGCTCAAGCACTTACCTTTAGGACTCCCTGGGAGGAAAGGAGATTTTGCGCTCAGATGTGAGCGTACAGTCTCAATTCTGACCTTGGAGGTTGTACATAGATAGGAATTTTATTTTGTACACTGTGAATGTTTTATATTTCCTATGCAGGTTCTGGACCCACCTACTTTCAACACTGCGGAGAATGGGCAGCTAGATAGATAGGGTTGTGTATGTTTGTATGTCATGTATTATTTAAATGATGCCAATATTGTAATTAATGTTACAATTGTATTCTCTTCTTTTCTTTTTCCCCCTTTTTCTATCTAGTTAGCAAATATCAGGCTGGCATTCAGGCTTGAATGCCTTAGGACACTGGGGACAGTGTCATTTCAAGTGGGGGGAGTATGTAGCGCCCCCTTACTTTCAGTATGGGCACTACGCTAAAGTTAGTGGGGAATGGGAGAGTTATTTTGCTTCCATTCGCAATTTGTTAAATTTGGGCTGCTGTCATTCCTGAACTGTCCTGTAGGTCAGTCTGCGCTCCAGGGGTGTTGGTTCCACCCCTGGGCGACAGGTGGAACTAGATCGGTTCTGGCAGAGCCAATTAGAGGAGTTTTCCTCCCCAGCAGCCAATTAGAGGAGTTTTCCCTCGCCGAGCATGCTGGGAGGAGTATATCTGTGGCAGACGCCATTTTTCTTGGTCCTTCGCGGGTTCCCACCTTCAGGGTGTGCGCATTCAACGGACCCAACGGATGGCCTACCAGGCCGGGGTCGCATTCTACGCGGAGTTCCACGTTCCTGATAGGGGCCCCAGTGACTTACTGGGTTCCCAATTCTGTTGAGGAGATCCCCGGCAGGATGCCGTTCCATGGGGGGTCGGCTTGAGGAGAACCTGGAGGCAGGTTGTCCAACAGGGCTTGAACGAACCATCGGGGATCTGGTGACCGGAATGTTGACAGGTACACTATTGCTGTCATCCGGTGACCTATGTTTAATCTACTGGGAGGATTCGCTCAATCTCAATCTGTTCATCTAGCTCATTTAAGTAATTGGCCTGTGGTAGAGGCCTGTTCCTCCCAGAAAACCTAAAGTGACACTTCGGCTGCCAGGCTTGTGACAGGAGTCTGTCCGGGGGCACTTCACCCACTCTGGCTAGAGTGGCGATGGATTGCAATTGATACTACTGAGAGCAGGATTGCTCGGTTCACATCCAGGCCTGATACTGCAAAATTCTCTCTTGCTTCATCAACCTTTCCTCCTCATTTGATGTTGATGTTGGGCCTGGAAATAAAGCATTTGAAAACCTTTATTCATTGACTGGACATTCGCTCACTATTCTACTCATCAAATACACCCCTAGACAACACTGAGGTAACTTAATACGCCAATCCCAACAACAACCAGCGGCTCCTTCGGGGGTAGCGCTACATACATATATATATACAGTATATCCATATGCTCTTGCCTTGTATACTGTTTTATCTGTCATGTAATCTCCTTGAGGGAAAAGAACATTATTATACACTGCCAAGCTAATACATTAATGCATGTGGAATTATGCCAAGCAAACAACATATCTGATAACTACACAAAGGTTAAATAAGGCAAAATGAATTCCCACTTTAAACATGTAATTCTAAAATTCACACAGCATTGTACACTTTAGATGTCTTTCAATAAGTGAAGATAATTGACTCAGAGGTATGAATGGTAAGATTGGGAATTAAACAGGGTGCATGGCAGGCAATGTCTACTCTGATTGTACAAGTCATGTTGTCAGTTAGTGGATGGAGCATTGGTGACTGTAAGCAGCGTTTAAAGTGTTGCTGGTTATTCATAATCATTGAGCAAATTGCTATACTAAAGCTAAGTTGGGACTTTAGAATGAGGCCATACCTGGTATGTACCTCCATCCCTAATGAATTGAAGAAGAAAAACTAAATTTGGGACTTTGAATGAAGCACACTGCTGAATTTGATGAAACAACTAAGATAAACATATTTATTGATTACAAAGAGGGTATAACAAACACATGATAAAAAATTGATAGGTAAAATAGATGTGAATCTCAACAGATAGAGTCTAGACAGTGTAAAGTAATACCTAATATTAGAAGTTTAGGATACATACATACATAGTTGCAGAAAATCATCTCATAGTAGCGATAACATGATGGTAAACCTAGCGTCTGAGAACCGAGTTGTAATGATAGCAAAATCAATATAATAACAATAATAGTTGATCCATTAAAATAATTGAAAGAGCAAATGGTAGACCTACACTGTGACATCTCATTGTGAAGAAGCTCTACGCGTTTCGTGGTTTGTACCACTCATCAGGAGCAGATATACAGTATGAGGATGTCTATAATAGAAAAAATTGCCAAAATGATATATTGGTAGTAAACAACATATTTGTAACATATAGTATATATAATTCATAGAAGAAAGAGGGGGAGCAATAAAGGTCCCAAAGACTCTCACCTATTGGTAGCATAATAATATGGTAGTAGGTTAGGTAGGCTGGTATTAATAGTAAGGGGCGGCTGTGGGCGGCATCCTCCCTGGGAACTGAGGCGGTTAGCGCCAGAGGCACGGCAACAGAACCAGCAGACAGTGGTAGAGAAAATAGAAGGTGACCAGACATCAGCTGGAATAAGTGTAATTAATAATGGTTATATAGTAAGATCAAATTCCCAGAGGTATCTGTGGACATGAAAATAAGAATAAAAGATTGGATAAGTGACAGCTGATGAATTAAAAAGGGCAATCAAGTAAGGAGTAGAGAAATAGTGCAGAAAGTAAAAACCGCAAAAGCAGAAACCATAAAAATATAAAGAGCACCATGGTAGAAGTATAGGAATGTAAAAGTGATAATAGAAGTAAGTGAAGGTACCTGCTGGAGTGAATAGAAGGAGTGGACCAGCAGAGTGCAAACGTAGCATAAGGGTATCATGGAAGATATCCAAGAGTGTTAGAGCGGTGCAGAGGGGTGTTAAATGATAGCCGTGGACCAATGACAACCGTCAACATCATGCAACATCATGAGGAGGAAGGGGCGGCACCAGCGCCCGAGCGATGTCACACGCTCAGCATTTGGCGCCCAAACCTCCCTCCAAGTGGACGTGGATGGACAGACATGGGAGCGTCACGACGTCAACACGTGACGTTGCACGCTAACCATGTGGGCGTGGTGTCGACCCGTAGTGAGTAACCCCCCGCCCCCACACAATGGGAGGAGAGGGGGAGGTCCCAGAATGGGTCGCAGTTCCCGGGGATAGTGGAGACAAGCCCTGCCTCAGCTGTCAGTTCTGTTCACTATATAAGGAGAAAGAGAAACATTGGCAATTGGAAAGGTCACAGTGGTATTAGGCGTACATATAGAGCTAGATTCAGAGAGATTTAGGCGGGCGTAGCGTATCTCAGATACACTTAACTTACGGTGGCGTAGTGTAACTGACGCCCAGAAGGAGGAAGGAGGGCGGGTTTAAATACCTCCCGACTCCTCCTACAAATACAGGCTGACCTGCGGTCAGCCTTTAACTTGTCTTTTTCTATATCTAGAAATGAAATGTTTGTATTTTCTATGTACATTTTTTCCCTGTTTAACTTTTGTATGGAATAAGCAATAATAAAAATAAAAAAACAATTTGATTTAAAAAATAAATATATGCTGAAGCATGGGGGCCATCCGCCCCTAATGTTAGGGTCAAATCGCCCCTCCACCCCTGCCCCCATGCTTCGGCATATATGCTCTTTTTTTAAAACTGTGGTGGTGAAATCACCTCCTACAGCGCTGGAGTCATGGCTTTACGTATTGTGAGAGCAAACACTGTTGCTGAGAGAATATATAAACCCGTGCTGCAGCTGAATGGCATACCTGCAAAGCAAATAATGGTTGACAATAAAACAAAGTAAAATTACAGTATAACAGTAAGACATACCATACCTGTAAAGCAAATACAAATAATATAAATAAATGCAAATAAAACACAGTAAAAATAAACCATTACAGTTAAGCATAAAATACAGGAACAATAGATAGAGAACAATAGAGAGAGAACAATAGATAGAGGAGAAAAATAAAGTGACAACTATTTTTTCGCTTTTTTATTTTTATTTTTTTGCACTTTTATTTTAACTGTAAACATTGCAGATTAGAGTCTCTCAAAATGTGATGGCCATCTCATCTTTTGAGACCCTGTGTTAGCGTGCCCTGGGACTGTGCAGTGCTGTACCCTATGCTAATACTCCACTAGTGTGTGGTAGCGACAGAAACATTCACTGATGCAGAGACCAGGTTGGCCAGGACAGGAGGAACACCAATAGTGGGTGTCACGCCTATGTCCACGCTTTCTGCGGACACGACATCTTCTTTGGGGTAATCTTTGGCCTGAGGTGCCACGGAGGACTTCTGGAAAGTGCCTCTTATGCAGCCGGCTCACTGCATTTGCATCAGGAAGTTGGGCCACAGCACCGTCTGGAAACAAAAGGGCTGTGATGATCTCTTCCTGGAATTTTAAGAAGTATCCAGTTCGTCCTGACACTTTGTATAGCACATAAGTGTTCACCAGAGCCAATTGGTATAAATAATATAGTATAAATATAAGTATAGTATAAATGGTACAGACACTTTTCATACCAGCGTCTGGCCTTACAGGCAATTAAGCACGACGGCATCATCTGGTCATTGAAATTCACCCCTCCAATGTTAGGATTGTATTCGTGGACACAGAGGGGCTTCACAACAACACCAGTTGCTGTTGGGATTTCGACTGCCGTATCGGCGTGAAGGGAGAACAGAACAAAAACATTCCGTGTGTCCCTCCACTTTACTGCAAACAAATTATTACAGTTCAAGCAGGCTCTCTCCCCGTCTAAGTTGGGAAACTACAGCCGTTGGGGGAAGCCCCACCAATCCGATCGCACAGTGTCACATGCGTCAATTCCACAATCAAAAAGGTGACTAAAAAGTGGCACACTTGTGTAATAATTGTGCACGTACAAGTGGTACCTCTTTCTGAATAAGGGTGACACCAAAGCCCAAACAATCTTGCCAGCGCTCCCTATGTAGTTGGGGCAGTTGGGGGGCTCCATGTGACTGTCTTTTCCCTCGTAAACCATAAAACTTTATATATATATATATATATATATATATATATAGCCTGTTGCCCTGTCACAGAGCTTATACAACTTGACCCCATATCTGGCACACTTGCTGGGGAGATACTGTTTGAAAGACAAGCGGACAGAAAATTGAACCAGGGACTCATCAACACAGACAAGGCTGCAAACTGTTAGTTGAAGTGGTTAACGAGGGGCCAAAGTTTGTGGAGCCGATCGTATCCAGGGTCACCACAAGGACGACAGAGTTCATTGTCATTGAAATGCCTGAACCGCAAGATCTGCTCGTATCGCTTCCTGGTCATGGAAGCAGAGAATACGGGCATATGGTGAATTGGGTCAGTGGACCAATGTGACTGCAATGTATACTTTTTAGTAATGCCCATTAGGAGGGATAGGCCCAGAAAGGTCTTAAATTCAGAAACCGTAACAGGTTTCCATTCTCTGGTAAAGGTCAACTGGGGATTAGCGGCGATGAATTGACCAGCATACAAATTGCTTTGGTCCACAATAGATCTATAGAGATCTTCCATGAAAAACAGTGAATACAAATCAAGTGACGTGAAATCAACTGTTTCCACCTGAATTTCAGGTTAGCCAGTGAATGGGGGAAGTACGGGTGCTGCAGAAGTGGTGGGCTCCCAATTAGGATTGGCATATGCAGTGGGAAGGACACTATGGGCCCTACGGGCCTGTGTTCGAACTCTTGGTGGGACACTACTTGCCATCGCCCCAGCTTGAACTGCACTTATGGGACTTGCCATGTCACCAAGTGATACTGCAGTGCTGGTTTGTCTACGACCAGGATGTACTAGGACGTTGGTGCTTGCTAGTTTACTAGAAGGATGAGCAGCACTGGTACTGGGTCTCTGCTCCATACGAGAGCCATGTGATTCTTGCACCTCAACAACAGAAGAATGGGGTGGGGGTATGCCTGACCTTAGCAGGGACCACTTGTCCGTCGTCAGAGCTATCTGTGAGGGTGCCGCTGCTCTCTACCGGTTCGTATACTAAGCCTGAATCTGACAGTGAGGCTTCCCCTTCGCTCTCATCTGTCATGCTCAGCAATGTGTAGGCCTCTTCAGTAGTGTACACCTGTTTGGACATTTTGGCCTCTAAATTTACAGGTACAGCTAGTGCGACTCACAGGCAAAAGAGCACCTAGTTGTCAGCGACTTCTTCAATGGCTACCAAAAAAAATTAACTGTTAGAATTCGCAGGGATCAGGCCTGACTCTGCTAACACTGCAGTTTGTGTGTTGTGTTTTGTAAGTGACAGTGATTTATTGATACTGCACTTGGATGGGCTGGGCTGGGCGGAGGGGCTAAACGCAGGTGATAGCAGGTGTCTGGGCTGATCCCACTAATGCTGCATTTTTGGAAACACTAAATTATTGGGGATCAAAGATATTGATTTGTTCAAACACTATACTAGTAAGGTATGTGTATGGTGTGTGCATGAGTGTTAGCACTACTTACACTAATTTGAAGCTGCCTGGGATTGACACTGACCCTGACTGACACTAAAACCTGTACTGGGGGGCGATCAGGGGGTTAAACCTTTATTCTGTAATATATGACAGGAACCCTGATGCTATAAAAAACTTTCGGTGACAGTAACTATCTAACTAGCATCACCCGTGACACTAAATACAGTGATCAGAAAATAGATCTGTACACTATAGTAGTGCCACTGGTGACAGGGGGTGAAAGGGTTAACTGGGGGGTGATCAGAGGGTTAAACCTTTATTAAGGGGTTAATGGGGAGTACCCTACACCTACATGGGCCTACCATTAAAGGGGTTGTAAAGGTTCGTTTTTTATTTTCTAAATAGGTTACTATAAGCTAGTGCATTGTTGGTTCACTTACCTTTTTCTTCAATTTCCCTTCTAAATGTTTTTTTTCTTTGTTTTCTTTGTCTAAATTTCTCACTTCCTGTTTCTCCTCAGTAAGGTGTTCAGAAATCGAAGGAAAAGGTAAGTGAACCAACAATGCACTAGCTTGAAGGAACCTATTTAGAAATTAAAAGACTAACCTTAACAACCCCTTTAACTGCCCTAATGCTTATAAGTGACACAAGTGCAGTGATCAGTGAAAAATTTGAAAACTGCACTTGGCGACACAGTGACAGTGACTGAAAGGGTTAACTGGGGGGGCAATCAGGGGGTAATCGGGGAGTGAAAAGTGTGCCTATGTGTACTGTGTCAGTGTAGTGTTGGTTCAACTCACGATTAGATGTCCTCTCCCTGGAACCTAAAAGGGTTCCACGAGGGGAGGTGAGATCACTTCCTCTGCCTGTGTTTACATTACACAGACAAAGCACAGTCTCTCATTCGCCAGAACCGATCACCATGTCCAGGCCAGAAATAATGTGTTCTAATGGTTCTAAAGTGAATCTGATCGCCATGGGTGCGCCGGGAGCGCAGTGCCCCCCAGTCGGCCACATTCGACATACCATGATGGCGATTTACCCAGGAGAGCCAACCTGCCGCAGCATAACTGCGGCGGCTACTCATTAACCGGCTAATCACTTTTAAAGAGCAATGTGATACAATTAGGCGGTATCTGAGAGATATCCACAGGGCTGTACTATGGGTGACAGGGCTTCATGGCAAAACCATCAAGTGGTTCTCTGTTTAATTTTTTATATACATTAATTTCATTTAGATATAATTGCAAAAAGCAATTGCTACTTGCATGGATTACTGTGCAGAGAGATAACTTTGGAACCCCTGTGCATCTGGGCCCCATAGCAGTCTTCCATATCTTTAGCAACATCCTTGAATATTCACATCAATATAGCACAATTCTCCCCATGCATGACCTGGAAGTTCTGCTCAGGGAACTGTATGATCATATATGATAACATTTTGACTCCCCGTTAAAGTTTGAGTCTTGCTCGGAAAGCCAATCTGTGATATATATTATACCCAATCACACAAGCAAACCTTACTCAGGAGATTTTTTTTATTATTATACATCAATATACTGCTGCACTAAGAATTTAAAACAGAACTTTCATTTGTGGCTATGGACAGGAAAGAGTTAAAGCAGGCTTAGCAGTAAAATGCAAGCCCCACTTGTTAGATCAGAGTGCCATTCCTTGTAATAATCTCTATAGTTTATATAGACAAAAATGTACCAGTAAGAAAAAAATTACAATATATACCGTATTTATCGGCGTATAACACACACTTTTTTTTCTCTGAAAAGAGAGGGTAAACAGTGCCTGCGTGTTATACGCCGATATCATGTTTCACCAATAGGGGGGCGGGGATCGGGCAGTCCGCCCCAGGAGCCACCCATTGGGGGGGTGTCAGGCCAGCCATCCTGCCTCCCCTGACCCTGGAACAGCGCTCCCTGAATAGTCTGAAGTTGAGAAAAAATAAAGTCACTTGCCAGCCCCTTCTACACCGCTCCTCCTGTGTCAGTGTCATTGTAAAATGAAGCTTGTAAATATCTTTATAGCTCAGTTTTTTTCTGGCTGCTCTCCTCCTCCTCCTCCTCCTCTGAGTGTAGCTTTGATTGGAGGAGGAGAGCAGTCACATGACCTACTGTGTAACATCAGAGGAGAGCAGTCATGTGACCAGGTCAGTGAAAAAAAAACGGAGCTATTGAGGTAGATGGAAGCTTCAGTTTGCAATAGAAGTGACACATGAGGAGCAGTGTGGAAGGGGCTGACAGTGATTTTTTTTTACTTAACTGTAGAGAATGCTGGCAGCACTGTCCCGGGAGACTGGGAGTCTCATGGGATGGGAGTGCAGTGTGGCTGTGTACTGGATGGGGGGATGTATAATGTATAGGGGCTGTATAATGAAAGGGGGGATGTATAATGGTTGAGGGGATGTGTACTGGATGGGGGGATGTATAATGAATGGGGAGGCTTTGTACTGGATGGGGGATGTATAGTGGATGTGGGGGAATGTATAGTGGATGGGGGGGCTGTGTACTGGATAGGGGGATGTGTACTGGATAGGGGGATGTGTACTGGATGAGGGGCTGTGTACTGGATGGGGGATGTATAATGGACAGGGGAGGGGGGCTGTATAATGAATGGGGGGATGTATACTGGATAGGGGGATGTGTACTGGATGGGGGGATGTATAATGGATGGGGGGATGTATAATGGATGGGGGGGGCTGTGAATTTTTTTTCCCTTAAACTCCCCTCTTAAAATTAGGGTGCGTGTTATACGCCGATAATTACGGTAATTACCTATTCCATTTCCCATACATGGCACTTATGCTAAGGTGTTGAGGATCTCACATCTCACATCTCATGAGAAGACACTCTTATGCCGCGTACAGACGATCGGACATTCCAACAACAAAACCGTGGATACATTTCCAACGGATGTTCGCTCAAACTTGTCTTGCATCCACACGGTCACACAATTGTTGTCTAAAATTCTGAACGTCAAGAATGCGACACTATGACGAGCCGAGAAAAAATAAGTTCAATGATTCCGAGCATGCATCGAATTGATTTTGAGTAGAATTTTTGTGCGTTGAATTGTGCACACACGGTCGGAACCAGCTCTTAAGTTTTTGTTGTTAGAAATTCCGACAGCAAATGTCCGATGGAGCATACATGCGGTCGGATTTTCCGACAATAAGCTCACATCGAACATTTGTTGTCGGAAATTCCAACCGTGTGTTTGCGACATTTCACTGTCCTTGTGTCTTTGGGGTACACACCATTCCACATGGACCTAACCAGAAGAATAGTGAGGTAATGCCCTGCAATGTAGAAGACAAGGGTTAGGTAATTGTATATTTCAAATTTTTTCCTTACATGTACATATTTGCTCTTAAATATCATAGACATTTTTCTAGAGGGTAGGGGCCCTTATTTAATAAGTGAACCGTGTATTTACTACAAGGTCCGCTTTAAATCATACAGTCCTTTTATATCTTCAAAAATGTTTATGTTTACTTTGCATGTTTTAAGATTCTCCTATACACTTATTGTCCAATAATGGTTAAATAAACATTTATTTAAAAAAAAATGCTATATTTTATGGTGGGATCAATTAATTTAGACACAATACTCCAATAGACTCCAATAAAAGTCAACTAACTGCCTGCCTAGACAGATAATTTTACAGTTCACTCAGAATGGTTATTTGATCCTTTTTCTGGAAGATGAGGAGATATGACACACTAGTCTTCTCAACATTAATTTGGCATTACATATAATATTAGTGGTACAGAATGTTATCATTGCAACATGATGATTAGCTGAAAATTTAGCCAAGAAATGACAAGGATAATTCACATTCAACAGGAAGTTACAAATGAATGTCTAGGGATAATTTAGAAGGGAAGATAATTTTTTCCCACAGTGTTATTTTTATCTTCGTAGAACAATGAAGAGTGAAGGAATAGTGTATGTTTTAATAAAAAAAAATATTAATATCAATAAACCAATGAGTAAATTACATTTTTTAGCATGTGGCTATTACCAATAGGATGTTTCGCAAGAATCACTTTTCTGTTTTTATATAATGTAAACTGTTTGTCATTGTGCAAAAATTGTAGTAACAAATAAGATCTAGGGCATATTCTAAAAAATAAGATTTAGGGCCTTTTCCCATTTTCCCATTGTGACAAAGTGCAGTAGAATTAAATGTTTATTTTGTACAGTAAACTGCAGTAAAACTGAAGAAGAAGTGCTCTTTACACTCCTGTAAATAAGTTAAAGTAGAACTATGGTATACCATTTAAAAATATATATATATATTCTGCAGTAATTAATTATAATATTATAATATTTTCTCATAGTCCCCATACAAAGTCACAAATAAGAGAGTGGGTAACCGCTCAAAGAGAACCAGGTAATCTAATTCCTGTGGTCCGAGCCAAGGGTGCAGGCAGTGCAATCAAAATGCAGGTTAGGATGAAGGAAAAAAGCTGGGACAGCAGCACATGGCCACACCTAGGGCCTGATTCCCAAAAAAGCTGCCTAACTTAACTTTCAGCAGTTAAGTTACACTGACTTAAAATTTCTACCTAAGTGCCTGATCCACAAAGCACTTACCTAGAAATTTCACGCCGTGTAACTTAAGTGCCTCCGTCGCAAGGCGGTCCTCCTCTCCGGGGGGCGTTTAAAATTTAAATGAGGCACGCTCCCGCGCCGGCCCTACTGCGCATGCGTGTGACGTAATTTTCCCGACGTGCAGCGCGCGAACGTAATTGACGCCGGGCTTTGTGGATTGCGACGGGACACTAAAGTTGCGACGGGTGAAAAAAAATATACGCGCCGGGAAAACAAATAATTATAAAAAAAAATGACAGCGTCGCTCAGCATGCATTCCTGAGAGGGAGAACTCCATGCCAATTTTCAAAGAAAAAAACGTTATGGGTTCCCCCCCCAGGAGCATACCAGGCCCTTAGGTCTGGTATGGGTTGTAAGGAGACCCCCCCACGCCGAAAAATCGACATAGGGGGTCCCCCTACAATCCATACCAGACCCGTATCCAAAGCACGCTACCCGGCCGGTCAGGAATGGGAGTGGGGACGAGCGAGCACCCCCCCCTCTTGAGCCGTGCCAGGCCGCATGCCCTCAACATGGGGGGGTTGGGTGCTCTGGGGCAGGGGGGCGCACTGCGGGCCCCCCCACCCCAGAGCACCCTGTCCCCATGTTGATGAGGACAGGACCTCTTCCCGACAACCCTTGCCGTTGGTTGTCGGGGTCTGCGGGCGGGGGCTTATCGGAATCTGGGAGTCCCCTCAAATAAGGGGGCCCCCAGATACCGGCCCCCCACCCTAAGTGAATGGATATGGGGTACATCGTACCCCTACCCATTCACCTGGAGGCAAAAAGTTAAAGTTATTAAACACACAACACAAGGGTTTTTAAAATAATTTATTAGTCTGCTCCGGAGGCCCCCCCTGTCTTCTTTATTAGCTCTAATACCAGGGGGGGCTTCTTCTTCCGCTCTCCGGGGGTCTTCTCCGCTCTCCGGGGGGGGCTTCTTCTTCCACTCTCCGGGGGGTGGGGGTCTTCTCCGCTCTCCGGGGGTCTTCTTCTATCTTCGCCGCTCTCCGCTGTTGACTTGGCGAACCCCGGTTCTTCTGCAGCTGTCCGGTGCCTTCTTCTTCAGCGCTGGCTGCCTGCTATCTTCGTGTGTTAGCTCAATTACTAACAGGCAGCCAGCGCGGTCTTCTGAAGACCCCCGGAGAGCGGAGAAGACCCCCCCCCCGGAGAGCGGAAGAAGAAACCCCCCCGGAGAGCGGAAGAAGAAACCCCCCCCGGAGAGCGGAGAAGACCCCCGGAGAGTGGAAGAAGAAGCCCCCCTGGTATTAGAGCTAATAAAGAAGACAGGGGGGGCCTCCGGAGCAGACTAATAAATTATTTTAAAAACCCTTGTGTTGTGTGTTTAATAACTTTAACTTTTTGCCTCCAGGTGAATGGGTAGGGGTACGATGTACCCCATATCCATTCACTTAGGGTGGGGGGCCGGTATCTGGGGGCCCCCTTATTTGAGGGGACTCCCAGATTCCGATAAGCCCCCGCCCGCAGACCCCGACAACCAACGGCAAGGGTTGTCGGGAAGAGGTCCTGTCCTCATCAACATGGGGACAGGGTGCTCTGGGGTGGGGGGGCCCGCAGTGCGCCCCCCTGCCCCAGAGCACCCAACCCCCCCATGTTGAGGGCATGCGGCCTGGCATGGCTCAGGAGGGGGGGGCGCTCGCTCGTCCCCATTCCTGACTGGCCGGGTAGCGTGCTTTGGATACGGGTCTGGTATGGATTGTAGGGGGACCCCCTACGTCGATTTTTCGGCGTGGGGGGGTCTCCTTACAACCCATACCAGACCTAAGGGCCTGGTATGCTCCTGGGGGGGGAACCCATGCCGGTTTTGAATTTACAAATTGCCGTGGAGTTCTCCCTCAGGAATGCATAACAAATGCCGTCGCTTGAATGGGCCTTTACAAGGTGTGACTAATTTTCCACATTGTAAAACCAGCCCTAGTTTTGCGCAAGCAAATCGGAACTTACGCAGAAATCACAATGATGAAAAGCGTTGTGGATCTGCTTAAGTCCTCATTTGCATACTTAAAGCTGCATTTCAATGAGAAATGCCCCCAGCGGCGGATGCGGTACTGCATCCTAAGATCTGACCGTGTAAGTGTCTTACACATGTCAGATTTTCTGCCTAACTTTGGAAAAAGCCTTTTGAGGATCGTTTCCAAAGTTAGGCACAGACTGAACAGCAGGTCCGCCTGCGTATCTCTTTTGGGAATCAGGGCCCTAGTCCTGCCCATTGGTTTTTAGGCTGCTTCAACTAGCTGCTGGTGAGCATCATGCCAACCATTAGTACAGACATTCAGAGAAAGGGTTGATTGAGGATGGACAACAGATGAAGTGCATATGCAGTACTGTGCAAAGGTTTTAGGCAGGTGTGAAGAAATGCTGTAAAATAGGAATGTTTTCAAAAAGTGAGTAAAAAGAAGAAAATTTAAATCAAATCAATATTTAGTGTGACTACCCTTTGGCTTCAAACCAGCATCAATTCTTACACCTGCACATTTTGTACACTTGCACAAAGTCAGGGTTTTTGTGAGATTATAGTGGGGTGTATGATTAATGAATTATACCAAGCAGGTGCTAATGATCATTATTTTTTATATGTAGGTTGAAATACAGTCATAACCTGAAACAGAAACAGCTATAGGAGGCTGAAAACTGGGTGGGGAACGACCAAACTCTGCTACTAAGGTGAGGTTGTGGAAGACACTTTTTTTTATCTCACAGGTCATACACCATGGCAAGACTGAGCATGGCAACAAGACACAAGGTGGTTATACTGCATCAGCAAGGTCTCTCCCAGGCAAAGATTTCAAAGCAGACTGGGTCTTCGAGATGTGCTGGTCAAGCTATTTTGAAGAAACACAAAGAAACAGGCAACATTGAGGACTGTAGTCTGCAAAAGAAAACTTAATGCAGCAGATGAAAGATGCATCATGCTTACTTCCCTTTTAACATCAAAAGATGTCCAGCTGTGCCATCAGCACAGAACTGGCAGAAACCAGTGGGACCTAGGTACACCCATCTACTGTCCAGAGAGGTCTGGCCAGAAGTGGCCTTAATGGAAGAATTGCGGCCAAAAAGCCATACATGCAATGTGGAAACAAGGCTAAGCAACTATAAACGAAAACAGGAACTGGTGTGCAGACAAATAGCAGCAGGTGCTTTGAACTGATGAGTCAAAATTTTGCATATATAGCTGTAGCAAGAGGCTCTGAAGGGCTGGAAAACAGTACAATAATGCATGTCTGCAGGCAACAGTGAAGCATGGTGGAAGTTCCTTGAAAGAATATCCCTGCCTTAAAGTGATGTTTTGGCCCCACAGAGCCCAGATTTCAGTGCCATCGAGTTGGTCTTACATGAAGAGACAGAAGGATTTAAGGCAGCCTGCATCCACACAAGGCCAATGGTTATTTCTCCAAGATGTTTGGAACAACCTACCTGCAGAGTTCCTTCAAAAACTGTGTGCAAGTATACCTAGGAGAATTGATGCTGAAGGCAAAAGAGTGGTCACACCAAATATTGGTTTGATTTGGATTTCTCTTCTGTTCATTTACTTTCCATTTTGTTAACTGACAAAAAAAACTATTAACACTAGGGTTGCACCGATACCACTTTTTTAACACTGAGTACGAGTACCGATACTTTTTTGCATGTACTCACCGATACCAATTACGCATACCTATTACGTGGGTGGGGGGGGTAGTTTGGGAGGGGGTTGTTCGCGAATAGGGCAAGGCTGGGGTGAGGGGTAAGTGAGGGCAGGGTAGTTGAGGGTGGGGTGAAATAGGGATTGTGGGGTGGGAGAATTGAGGAGAAAAAGGCTGTGATTGCTGGGGGAAGAGGATGGGGATTGGAGGGTCATTGGGATACATGGGGTAGAGGTGACAGCTGGTGGGGGAAGGAGGAGGCAGGTTGTTGTGAGAGCGCAGTAGAGGGCGTTAGGTACAGAACAGTCTGTACACTGACACCCTACTGGTGTGTGTATAACATATACAGTACAGTGTCGGGATACAGACTTGTCTGTATATACTGTATGGTGCTAGTGTATAAGACCAGTCTGTACCCTGCTGACACTATACTGTACATACTACACTAACCGGACTTGCTCCCCTCATCTGGATTACAATATTACTTTATTTGCTAATTGCTAAAGCTGCACAATTAATCATTAAAAAATTGTGATCTCGATTCAACCCCCCTGATGATCTCCAATGCAGAGTTTGCTGATTCTTTCATATAAGTGGAGAGACTTTATCTGTTCACTCAGCTGTCAAAAGAAAATGTCCGGGCAGTCTGCCAAGTTTTGTCAAAGGGATAAACTTCTATGTGTGTAAACAAAAAGTCAGGGCAGTCTGCCAAGTTTTTTTTAACAACATGAAACATTGTATCTAACTTCCTTCTTAGAGCAAGTGTCTGTGTGTAAATGCAGGAAGTTTAACCACTTAGGCCGCGTACACACGGTCGGTCCAAACCAATGAAAACGGCCTAAAGTCCAGTTTCATCAGTCCAAACCGACCGTGTGTACGGCCCATCGGTCCGTTGTCCTTCAGTAAAAATTTTTAGAACTTGCTTTAAAATCGAACCGATGGACCGCTGCCTGATAGGTCCAAACCGATGGTTAGTATACAAAAGCATCAGTTCAAAACCCGCGCATGCTCAGAATCAAGTTGACGTATACTTGGAAGCATTGAACTTCGTTTTTTTCAGTACGTCGTTGTTAGAATATTATTCCAAATTCATAATTCGGCAATTCATGGCAAGCTTGCAAAACATATTTTGATCTATGATTAATCATAATAATTAGGTATGAATGAATGACCTTGATCAATTGATATGACATAATTCTTCTATCCAAAACTGAGCATTACGGATAGCCAATTTGAGAATGACTTATAAGGAATCCTGGTGTAGGTTGACAAGAATAGATTCAGAATAGATCTGTATTTACGTAGTGATATCAATAATATACTAGTTCATATCTATTGTTAAGCTAGTTTAGTAAAATCGTATTTATACTAGTATGTATTGGTATATAGTTACTTAATGAAGTTATAGATTTATAGCTGATAATATATGTTCTATGACATTGCATCATCAAGCACACTACTCTAAGTATAGAGTGTCACATGTGTGCCTGTCAATCAAACTCCATACGACACTCGTATGTGCTAAAACCTTTCCTTGGTATAACATATTGCTGAACATAGCAGATATTAATGTTTGCCATACAAGGGTCTAAGTCTGGACCGTATGAGGTCATGACGTTCACTTGTAACATATATTTAAGCTTTGCTTTAAAGAAGGCTGGACACATTTGCACCACACACTTACATGACACACTGATACTCACTCACATTTACATCACACTTAAACTAAGACACACTCATTCACACCCTCTTTGAAAGACAACACTGACATACTGACATATTGACTAGGAGAACAGCTGAAGCCAGAAGTCGAAGAACGTCATTTCCTGCTTCCTCCTGCTTCTTTGGAAAATCTCTGAGACAAGATGGCTTGAAGGCAGCACACATGCTATCATAAGCTTGCTACAATACTATCGATCCAATTCCAGATATTTTCATCTACGCTAAACTGAACTTTATACTATTTTTCACTGTGTTTGTGATGCCACCTGTGTGACAATAAACTCACACGTTATTTTCAAATCAACCTGACTATGAATGATCTTCATTCAGATACGCCCTTGAAGCTACAAGAATATTAGTTATTAATTTTACATTCTTACACTGGCGAGCCAAAGAAAGTACTGTCTTATCTCTATTTTTACGGAAATCTCGACCCTTGATGAGGGGGGGAGAGATTGGCGCAGTTTTTGCGAATATTCAAGTCTCGAGAAAAAAGACAGTTCAGAACCTATCAAGCAAGAGGCGTTTGTGTTGCGTCAGATGTGGACAACAATCCAGTAACAGACGGTTGATGACGAGAAATCCTTCTAATAACGGTGAGTAAAAAAAAAATTATGAATTTTATAGATGAAATAGCTAGAGATAGTAAGCTAGAATTTAAAGATGTGTCTTTTTATCCAAATGACAGTCACTTGTGGTTGTATATGTACCAAGAATGCTTAAATTCCAATGTCCAGATAGACAAATCCAGGTTTACTGTGAATAAATTACGTAAGAAAATAAGTAATGTATTGAAATTGGTAAGAATATTTAATAAGATGATTATTAATATTTTACCTGCCAAAAATGTGTGTACACGAAACCAGACAGAGACTAATAATGTACAGAACACAGGAATACATGAAAATGTGTCCCAGGATGCTCTCAGTTGTTCTAACTGTGAGATTTTGTGTAATTACATAGATAATCTTGAGGAACAAATAGAGAAATCTAAAAAAATTATTTTGCCAGAGTTGCAAAATGACAGTAGACAGATTGCTGTAATAAATACAGATGACAAAAAGATTGAAACCAAGTCAAAGCTACAATCTTATTTTCCGGAAAGTTCGGAAATAGAGAATGTTGATGCTACTGATGAAATGGAAATGAAACATAAAAACTTATTATGTAGGACTGCAAAACTTAAATTGCAAATTCATGACCAGCTGATGAAGGTTCTAAAAGACTTTCCTATTTATGACGTTGAGGCAACTATATTTTCTAATTGGGATTTATTTGAAATGTTTGCAGATCGTTTTAATCTTTCAAACGATCAACGCAATTACATTTTTCAGTTGTGGATTCCTGTTAATTTTGCTAAACGAATCCATTTACTTGTTAGTGATGATGAAGGTCAAAATGACGCCACAGATAGATTGCGACTATTATTGCTATGTATGACCGGTGAACAAAAACCGACCATAGAAATGCTAGACCTATTACAGACTACTGCAGAAGAAGATCCATTTTGGTTTAAAACAACATTTTGCAAGGTTTATGAAATGATATTTGGAGTAGATGATGAAAATGACCCAGGTTTAAAAATGGTTTTCATAAAAAAATTTAAATGCTATAGTAAGTTTCATTGACAAAATTAGGAGACAATTGAATCAAAGCAGTCTCGCACACGAGGTTTCTATTATTCAATGTGACAAAAATAGTCAGGCTACAGACGTGTCAGAAACGACAGGTCTTAGCAGGAATGACAAGGACAGGTGCAGTCAAGTGAGTCAAGGAGACGACCCCATGATGTGTTTTTACTGTCATGGATTTGGCCATATGAAAAAACATTGCTTGAAGTTTAAGAGTGACTTACAAATAAGAACTAAAGATATGGAGTATGAAAAATCAGTTTTTGTACAGCCTGATTTTTCATGTCAAGATAACATTTTGACTGAATTGCCTTATGACACTGAAGTCAAACAGATCAGTAATTTGACTGTTCACAGTAGTTCAGACAATATGGCAAAAGGAGCTGTCACTGAAAAAGAAGGTTTATTGCCATTGCCAAAAATAGAATCACACCCGGATTCAATTTCTCTGCCATTACAATATGTAGCACCAATTATTTCGGATGAGAATGGGAGGCCATATTTACAATGTTTGATAAATGGTAAACATATTAATTGTCTCTTAGACAGTGGATCTGAGATTACCCTTATTAAAGAAAATATACCTGTGAAACCAAATTCTCCTATGTGTAATATAGTGGGTTTTAATAATACAGGTAATTCCACTGCTAGACAGGTATCCAATGTAACATTTGAAGTACCTGGATTAGTGAAAACTAATATTAACATTTGGGTCTGTCACGAAGCAGAGAATATACTTGGCATTGATGTTATCAATAAACAAAAGTGGGTGATTGATTTGGCTAATAAAAGTATTTGGAAAGATCCATCTAGGCCCAAATCAGTGCTGATTGATCCCTCTGTATACAGTGATGTTGGTTCTGTTACCAATATGTCTACAGAACAAAAGTGGCCTGATGTTGATGGTAATTGTGCTTTAAAGGAAGTGGTACAATGTTTTCCAAGTTTGTGGTCAAAGTTCAAAAATGACTTTGGAACTTTGAAAAGTGCCGAATTAAATATTGAAGGAAAGGATCCAGAACCTCTTGATCAGAGTGAGTTACCACCAGAATCAATTGGTCCACTTTCTGATATTATTCAAGAATTTGTACAACTTGGAATTGTAAAGAAAGCTAAATCAGTGGTAAATAACTGTATTTGGCCTATCAAAAATATTGATAATTCATATTCTTTATCAGTTGACGTAAGAACATTGGATAAACACATCACAAATAGCCCAGTTCTTCCTGATAAATCTAACATAAAATTACATTTGAATGTTGAGAACAAAGTGTTTTCTGTACTAGAAATCGCTGGTAGCCATTTTTCCATTCCTTTAACTAAAAGTTGTCAATACAAACTTGCGTTCACATTCAGAAAAGAGACTTATACGTTCACTCGATTAATACCTGATCTAGGTATTGGTGATGGTATAGTTCATGAAACTATAGCAACAATACTTTCTAAATTTTCTAGGCCAGATTGCATTTGTCAGCACGTGGATACGATTTTGCTGAGTACTCAGAATATCGATGAACATATGGCTCTTTTGTCTGAACTGTTTATGATGTTACAAGCTGAAGGTTTAAAATTAAACACAACAAAAGTTCAGCTGATGAAAAGTCAAGTGAAATTCCTTCACATGCAAATTAGTCAAGGAAAGAGACAATTGTTGCAAGAAACAGTTAGGGATATTACTGTTATCCCAACTCCAACAACTTACAAGGCATTGCATAAATTTTTGCAAAAAAAAATTATTGCAAAGAGTTTGTACATTGTTTCGCAGAAAAAGTTAATCCACTATATAATCTTTTAAGGAATAAAGGTAATATAGTTGACCAGTGGGGTCCAAATGAGAAAAATGCTTTTGAAGTGTTGAAAAAAGATTTGCAGAATGCTCCAGCATTAAGTACAATAAAGGTCTGTTCTGAAACATCGTTTGTTTTGAAAACTCATGTATCTGAGAATGCCATCTCAGTAACATTGTTTCAGTTACAAGAAGGTAAGGAGAAAATAATTGCCTATTTCTTCTGAGTTTTATCATTTTTGGAAAAAACTTTTGAGCCAGGTGTGAAGCAACTTCTAAGTGTTTACTATGCAATTAAAGTTACAGAGAGCATAGTGAAATCAAACAAAATCATTGTACGGACACCTGACTGTTCATTAAAAGATATTTTTGAGGAAGGTAATTTTAGTGAAATTAAGAAAATATATCCTTTATGGTTCAGAGCTTTATTACCCATACACATTCAGATAGATGGGAACGAAAGACATCTACAGAAATTTACACCAGTACATGTTTATACAGCTGTAGCTGAGAAGTCTTTATCTCAGATTTCCAGCGTAAGAGCTGAGAAATGCATTGAAGTACTTGCAGAACACTCTGACACTAAAGTAAGAACTCCAACACAGAATACAGTTACGCATATTTCTAATCGTTTAGAGGTGAGAACAAAGGCATAGTCCATTGTCATCTCTGGGGTGATATGAAATCTAACTTTGTTCGTTAGAAATAGAATTTGTATCATGACCAAAAAATGAAATATTGCGTCCTGACATATCTAAACTTCACAGTACATATATTTTATAATTTAGGTCATTTTTAGACAGGATAAGGACAGTACATATAAGTACATAGAGGTACATAGAAGTACATAGTCACACAGAAAATCTCTTTGAATAAAATATGAGATAGTATTTCACATATAGTTTTAGCAAATTCACAAAGTTATTGTCTCATAATGTTTTAATATTTGTTGAAAAAATATGAAAATGTACAAGAATTAATATAAATATTTTATTCCTGAGTAATGATACTGCCTCTCTTTTACAGATATGGCATCTAAAATCAAACAAATATGGAGGATAACAAGCTTCTATAAAGAACAAAGAGAAATTTGAAGTTAAAAGAAGAGATCCTTTTTGGAAGAATATTTGACAAAAGATTTATATTTCATATTTATGAACTATTTTATCTTATTCATCAAGGTTTTTCTAACCTAATGGAACTTGAAGAAATTTTAAAGACATTTCATGAAGAAACATTAATCGGAAGGAACTTTATCTATCTACTATAGATAAACAATTTAGGACTGAAACATTTGTTCACATATACATATACATTTTTTGATTATCCAATTATTATGATATTAATGTTCACATGAAGTTAGGATTATTATTTTTATTTATTTTTATTTATTCACATATTGAATGTTAGCACACTCATTCTAGTTAATAGAACATTTTGTGTTCATAACTTAAGAAACATATCATTAATAGAACAATGGAAAGTTATGAAAGTTTTAGAGTATAAAGTATATTTCCAAAGAGCTAAAATATTATTTTAGCACATATATGGAAATATATTATTGCATTATTTACTTATTTTAATAATAATAATGTTCATTATTATTATTATTATTATTAATATTAATAATTATTGATATTAGTCATCATTATGTTATACATTTTTAAAATCTATACCATAATTTTAAGATTTTGATTAGATAGATCTAAGAGGAGTTAAAGAGAAAAGCATTTAGGAAAAGGAAAATTTCTAGTTGCTTCAGTTCTGAGGAATATTGTGTCCAATCGTTTGATACAAGGTGGAGAAAATGAGATATAAATGTATGTATGTGTGTATTAAATGATTTAGTATGATTAATCATAATTCAGGGGGGATTGTTAGAATATTATTCCAAATTCATAATTCGGCAATTCATGGCAAGCTTGCAAAACATATTTTGATTTATGATTAATCATAATAATTAGGTATGAATGAATGACCTTGATCAATTGATATGACATAATTCTTCTATCCAAAACTGAGCATTACGGATAGCCAATTTGAGAATGACTTATAAGGAATCCTGGTGTAGGTTGACAAGAATAGATTCAGAATAGATCTGTATTTACGTAGTGATATCAATAATATACTAGTTCATATCTATTGTTAAGCTAGTTTAGTAAAATCGTATTTATACTAGTATGTATTGGTATATAGTTACTTAATGAAGTTATAGATTTATAGCTGATAATATATGTTCTATGACATTGCATCATCAAGCACACTACTCTAAGTATAGAGTGTCACATGTGTGCCTGTCAATCAAACTCCATACGACACTCGTATGTGCTAAAACCTTTCCTTGGTATAACATATTGCTGAACATAGCAGATATTAATGTTTGCCATACAAGGGTCTAAGTCTGGACCGTATGAGGTCATGACGTTCACTTGTAACATATATTTAAGCTTTGCTTTAAAGAAGGCTGGACACATTTGCACCACACACTTACATGACACACTGATACTCACTCACATTTACATCACACTTAAACTAAGACACACTCATTCACACCCTCTTTGAAAGACAACACTGGCATACTGACATATTGACTAGGAGAACAGCTGAAGCCAGAAGTCGAAGAATGTCATTTCCTGCTTCCTCCTGCTTCTTTGGAAAATCTCTGAGACAAGATGGCTTGAAGGCAGCACACATGCTATCATAAGCTTGCTACAATACTATCGATCCAATTCCAGATATTTTCATCTACGCTAAACTGAACTTTATACTATTTTTCACTGTGTTTGTGATGCCACCTGTGTGACAATAAACTCACACGTTATTTTCAAATCAACCTGACTATGAATGATCTTCATTCAGATACGCCCTTGAAGCTACAAGAATATTAGTTATTAATTTTACATTCTTACAGTCGTGTGTTTTACGTCACCGCGTTCTGACCCGATCGGTTTTTGAACTGATGGTGTGTACGCACATCAGACCATCAGGCCACTTCAGCGGTGAACCGATGAAAACGGTCCGTCAGACCATTCTCATCGGTTTGGATAGACCGTGTGTACGCGGCCTTAAAGTCCAAATCTTTTTCTGACGCTTGTTTCTTAAAGCGGTTGTATACCCTCTCTGACCACTTGCACCTACAGTTAAGCCTACATTAAGGCTTACTTGTAGGTGCTTGCAATATCTCCTTAACCTACATGGTTAAGGAGATATTTGCAGAAAATCGGGCACCAATGTCTACGGTGCATGCGCGCCGTAGACACTGGCGCAGGCGCACTAAGCGCGCCGGCTCTTGAACGGGAGCCTGCCGGAAATTCCCTGTAATGTGCGCATGCGTGGGGATCGTGCCATTCCTCAAGCATGTGTGAGAGTGACGTCATCGCCGATCCGGCCAGTCACAGCACCGGAGCGGCGATACCCGGAAGTCACTCTGGGTATCATGGCGGCGGTAAAGGAGAGGAACGAGGGTCAGTGAGGGTTTTTCGATCTAAGGTAAGTAATTGATAATGAGCTAGTATGCTAGTCATACTTCCTCATTATGCCTTTGCCTTGCAGGGTTTCTTTTTCTGGGCATACAGCCGCTTTAAGTTAAAAAATTACTTGGAACCCTCAAACATTTAATATATATACAGTATATACAGTATATATATATATATAATGTGGCGCCTGTGTACTTTTCAGTACAGGTATATAATAATATATATATATATATTAGAGTGTATATGTATTAGAGTGTATATTTTGTGTGTATGTTTTTGTTTTTTGTTTTGCAGGTTGCTGATCCAACCTACTATCAATGCTGTCGGAGACTGGGGCAGATTAGATAGATAGGAATGTGTATGCTATTGTTTTTTGATGTTGTGGTGTTGTGTAATGCCATAGTTCTTACTATAGTATTCAAGGAAGCTAATACTTGTAATTCAAAGTTATGTACTTTTTTTATTATTTTCTTTTCTTCTTCCTAACTTTCCCTATTACTGTGCTATGTCAAATTTAGTGGGATGAGCAAGTTATTTACTCTCATCCATGTTGATTTGTCTAAATTTGGCTGTTGCCAGCCCCGAACTGTCCTGTGGGACATTCTGTGCTCCAGAGATGTAGTTTCATCTCTGGATGGCAGGTGGCGCCAGAGGGGTCCAAGCAGAGGCGCCCATTCTCCAGCAGCCAATCAGAGGAGTGTTTCCCTCGTTGGGCATGCTGGGGGAGGGTATTTCTGTGGCAGATGCCATTTTTCGGGGTTCTTCGCGGGTTCCTGGTTCCAGGTGCGGCACCCACCTTTAGGGTGTGCGCACATCACGGGCCCCGGCGATATGGCCTACCAGACCGGGGTGCACGTGCTATGCGGAGTTCCTGACTCTAGGTCCTCATGGCCTGGAGCAACTGATGCTGCAAAGGGGCCCCAGTGACTTACTGGGTCCCCCATCTCTTATTAAGAAGATCCCAAGCGAGTTGTGCTGTTCGGTGGGGAGTCGGTCTGAGGTGAACCCGGAGGCAGGTGATCCAATAGGGCTCAGACGAACCATCGGGGAACTGGGTGACTGGAAACTGACAGGTTGTATGCTGCAAACTGTTAGTCGGTGGCCCCAAGCTAGCAAGTCTAACTGAGGGAGATTCAGGCAAATTATTGACTGAGAGGATTCGCTCTACTATCTATGTTCCTGAGTACTGGGCCGGTGGCAGAGGTGCTTTACTAATCTCAATTCTATTAGAGCCAAGTCGGTGGCAGAGACTTGTTCCTTCTCAGCGGTTCCGAATGACAACCTGGCTGCCAGGTCTGTGAGAGGGACCTGTCCAGGGGCACTATACCCACTCCGGCTGGAGTGGCGACAAAGTAAGAATAATCATTGGAGGCAGGACTGCTTCATTTATCCATACCCTGAATCTGCAAAGTTCTCTTCTTTTCACCAACCTATCCTATCTACCTCAAGTTGACTGTTGGTCATGTTTGACCCAAAATAAAAGCGTCAACCAATTGTCTGGACATTCCGTCATTGCTCTCATCACTCCTAGACACATCAAAGAGGTAACATAATTATGCCGTCCCAATCTAACCAGCAGCTCCTCCGGGGGTAGCGCTACATATATATATATATATATATATATATATATATATATATATATATATATATACAATTTTAGCAGAGACCCTAGGGAATAAAATGGCAATTGCTGCAATATTTTATGTCATGCTGTATTTGCCCAGTGGTCTTCAAATGCAATTTTTTTGGAAAAACTTCAATGAATAATAATAATAAAAAAAAACAGTAAAGTTAGCCTAATTTTTTTTGTTTAAATGTGAAAGATGATGTTACGCTGCGAGAATCATGAGAGAATCGTGATCTATCTTCTAAGCAAAAAAATTGTGATTCTCATTTTAGCCAGAATTGTGCAGATCTACTAATTTCTACCGGGTACTGCAGACTTTTTAATGCAGGCAAATATTTCACTACAATGTTTAAAGACATACGGTATATGATAAAACTGGATTTTTCTGGGAATACACAGATCTCTGTAGATGCGAGTTCTCATGATCTGACTCATATTACTGTTTGAGAATACCATCTACTGAATTTATCATCACTGCCATTTGTGAGTGTTAACATAGGCAAGGGGAAAGAGCGAGCACCAGCTGATTTATTATATGGGTTTTAGAATTTGTTTATACTGTTATGCATGAGCCTCTAGTTGTTCTATAAATTGAGTAATGTATTTTTCAAGTGTATGTAAACCCTTATAATAAATTTCCCTTATTGGGTCTTGTAAATTTACCATGAAAGTGTTTTGTTATATTTGTTTGTGAAGAGAGAAGTATGGGATTTAAAAAATAAATAAAAAAATACATACGTACCTCCATGTTACAGCATCTGTGTGATGCTGAAGCTGTCCCACATGGGTTTTGAGACTGAGAATGAAGCAATCACATGACCGCTTAGTTCTTGGTCTGCTCCAAGCAGAGAGTAATGACTGTCAGTCTCTGATCTCCTTTCTGCCCCTCAAGCAAGAGCAGCAATGTGCTGGGGAGCACTGGGCTGGAGAAGGGGTAGTTGCAGCTGGCTCTGGTTCTCAGCCATGCGCTGAAAGGTGAAGCCAGCTTTTCAAAAGGCAGCAGGGTTGGATGCTTCCTGACCCTGGAGCGGCTCTCCCCCATCAGCTGACAGCAGGCAATAACCCATTATTAGATAACTCTTGATCACAGAAGGACAAAAGTAATTGTACTACCGTGACCCACAAGAGAAGCATGGGCAAAAAAACTTTGGCCATACTTCTGTTTTAAGGGTTAATGCACACTGCCACTCTAAACAGTTTTTGGGGCTCTGGGTGTTTTTTGCCGAAGCCCCTCAACACCCCTCATTAAAAGCCTATGTGTCCATACACACCAAGCCTTTTAGAGAAGTTTAGGAGCAGCCGCGTTTAGAGGCAGTCAAAGCTCCTCTCCTGAATGCAGAAGAATCAAAAAAAGTAACAAACGCGCCTAAATGCATCAAAATGCGTTTAGACGCACCTAAGCGCGTTTGATGCTTGATCGTTTATTCATTTAAATTGACAGAATACATTTAAATTCTCACCAATAAAATAAATAAATGCCCAAAGCCTGTGTTCTGTGCCTGTGCTGAGTGTTATCAGTCAGCACCGTTCCCATTTCTCTCTGTGGACTACTGAACACTCCCCCTCCCATTGTATAAGCAAGAGGTGATGGGGAGGTGTTTCTAGTTTTGTCCTAGAGTGTCAACACTACTCCACCAGTACAGTAGAGTAAGTGAACATTGTCACCTTAATACAGGAAGTCACTGGTAGGACCACAAAGTGCAAATAAAGAAAAAGAGGCTTACCCTATTTCCCGACGTATAAGACGACTGGGCGTATAAGACAACCCCCTATTTTTCCAGGAAAAATGTTGGTTTTGGGATATACTCGCCATATAAGACTACCCCCTTCCTACTAGTCTTTCTGGAAGCTGAGGGGTAGCCAGAACAACCGCTGACAGAAACAGTTTTTTTCTTTCAAATCTCACTGTGACATGACATTACATGCCTCACTGTGCCATTACATTACATGCCCCCACTGTGCCATCACTTGCCCCCACTGTGCCATCACTTGCCCCCACTGTGCCATCACTTGCCATCACTTGCCCCCACTGTGCCATCACTTGCCCCCACTGTGCCATCACTTTCCTCCACTGTGCCATCACTTGCCCCCACTGTGCCATCACTTGCCCCCCACTGTGCCATCACTTGCCCCCACTGTGCCATCACTTGCCCCCACTCTGCCATCACTTGCCCCCACTGTGCCATCACTTGCCCCCACTTTCCCCCCACTGTGCCATCACTTTCCCCCACTGTGCCATCACTTTCCCCCCACTGTGCCATCACTCACTTTTTGCAGATTCTGGCTTCCAGGCCGATGACAGTCTCCATCTGCTGCGAGCATCCATGATTTAAAAGCTGCGCCTCCTCAGATTGTTCCGTGATAGGCAGAACACAAATTTTCCCAGCAGGGCCTCTGTTCAGTGTTCCGCCTATCACGGACGTCCTCTCGTCCGAGGATGAGAAGGCATTCGCGATAGGAGGAACACAGCACAGAGGCGCTGCTGGGAAAATTTGTGTTCCGCCTATCACGGAACAATCTGAGGAGGCGCAGCTTTTAAATCATGGACGCACGCAGCAGACGGAGACTGTCATCGGCGTATAAGACGACCCCCGACTTTGGATGCATTTTTTTGCATCCAAAAGGTCGTCTCATACGCCGGAAAATACGGTATTTTTAAAAAAAATAATCCCGCCACCATATCTATGGACTGATAGATATTCTATTTTTATTCTTGTGTTTGAAAACACTTTAAGCACAGTAGCAGCATGTGCTGGACAACATTAGTTGCTTACAAAATGGTTTTACTTCTTGCCATGTATTGCTCTTTAAACACACACCATGAGCCAAAAAATTATCTTAGTTCTTCGAATCAACTTAAGAATAAAATAAATAAAAAAAGAATTCAATTAAAAATCCATGTCTGTCATCTTTGCGACCAGAGGTAGATGAGGTCTGCAAATATGAACTGCATTGTTCTCGATAACCTGTTTTGTAAATCAGTAATGTATTATTCATTAGTAATAAATTACCTAGACATCCATATCCTTCATTGTGCACAGGTAAACATTTCAACTTTTCTTGGCCTTAAGCCTTTCTTTCTTCACTTCCTTATTCTATCCATAATTGCAAGCCACACAATACAGTTCATGCAGGATCATGGTAATGGCACCTAAAAGTAAACAGTAGAAAATATACACCAGACTATATTTTTTTGTAGCACCATCTCAGTATTCTTTATCTTAATGGTTAGCAACCTGTTTTTTGGCTCTAAAATCGTATTACCAGTAATTTGGATTTTCCAAACACCCCTTCTGTGTGTATGAAAGAAATCCTATAATTTCAGTGTAAATTAAAAAAAATGAATGTACATCGAAATTCTACACAAATAAATATATAATAAAATATAATAAAATTTAACTAAATATAATAAAATTCAGAAAATGAATTTGTTAAAGGCAAAACATTCTTCAAATTAACAAAAAAAAAAATTACTAGGTCAATGAAAAATGTTTTTTTCTATTGTTTTTGTTTATTAGTCGAAATGAAAGTGTATCTTCACCTTTGTAGTCAGATTTGCGAAAAACACCCTACCTGCCTTGCTCCTATACCGCAGACCCGCACACAAGGCTCTGGCCGATCTGCTTGGCTCCATTGCACCATGACATCACACGACATGCTCCGACACCACCTCCGCCAGAGCCACCCGATCACACTGTAGTAGGCACTCAGATGGTCTCAGCTCCGGACCAAGCTGAGCATCACAGACATATTTTTTACTGGCAACCTTTAACTTTTACTGGTATTTACTGGCAGGATAAAATTGCCTGTTTTATACTGGCTGCCAGTAAAAATACTCAGGGTTGGCAACACTGCCCCCACCCCCACCCCACCATATGTTAATGTGCAGGGCTTTTTTTTTCTCAGAGAATAGGTGCAAGTACTTCCCCTTCTGAGTCACCCCTCTTCTTTGAACCCCTACCCACCCCTAAGCACCATCCCTTAGTTCCACCCCCTACCCACCTCACAGTATCACCCTTTTTGGAAAATGCAGAACCAAGTATCCTTTTATGGTGCTACGTAATTTGTATGCAATTTGTTAATGATAACAAGGAAAGCAGTTAAATAGTAGATTCCCTGCAGCCAGCAGCGATAGACCCCACAAGCAATAGACCCCCCCTCCACCAACAGCAGATATCTCTCCCCCTCTCCCTAGCAACAATGGACCCACCCAGCAACAATAGATCTCCCAGCAGACAGCATCAATAGACTCCTCCCTCAATAGCAGATCCTTCCCAGCAACAATGATACCCCTTACAGCAACAGATCCTCTCTGGAGAAAATAGATAACCCAGCAACCAGCAACATTAGACCCTCCAGCACACCCCAGCACCCCTTGCTATTGCATACATTGAGTGCCAGAGGTCCTGGCACTGCATTCCCCCATGTTCCTGCTGAAAAAAGCCCTGTTTATGTGTTTCCATTCACACATCATACCTAAAAAAAAATATTTTCAATGTTTTTTATTGATTTAGTGTTATACAGAAAATACAACAATAAACATGGTAGATATGATAAGCAGGCTCATATATCACTTTGGTTCATCATGCAGAAAACAAAGATGCGTATGTTCAACACGACATTATTACAATAAAATAAACAAACCCTATACATGGGCTGAAGAGTAGAGCCGTAAAAAAGGAGGAGGAGGGGTGGGAGGAGGAGGGAGAGGAGGTATAGGTCTGCACAGTGCATAAGAGTTACAATGCAACAATTAATATAGGAGTTATATCATGCCGACCAGTGTTCCCATGTGTGGATAAGTTTAAGGTGAGTACGGCCGTCTGCCACTAAGATAGTTTCATAGATGTAGTGGTCTTGTACCTGTTTAATTGCGTTTAGGATCGGGGGTGTCGAAGGATTTTTCCAGTATCTTATTATATTATGCCTGGCTGCGAGTAGTATGTGTATTGTTATTTTTGTGGAAATTGTAGGGAATATTGTCAATGTTTACAGTGGGGATCGAAAGTTTGGGCACCCCAGGTAAAAATGTGTATTAATGTGCATATCGAAGCCAAGGAAAGATAGAAAAATCTCCAAAAGGCATCAAATTACAGATTTGGCATTCTTGTAATATGTAAAAAAAAGTTAGATTTTATTTCTATCATTTACACTTTCAAAATGACAGAAAACAAAAAAATGGCATCTGCAAAAGTTTGGGCAACCTGCAGAATTTAAAGCATGCACTGCCCCCTTTGCAAAGCTGAGACCTGCCAGTGTCATGGATTGTTCTCAATCATCGTCTGGGAAGACCAAGTGATGTCAATCTCAAAGGTTTTAAATGCCCAGACTCATCTGACCTTGCCCCAACAATCAGCACCATGGGTTCTTCTAAGCAGTTGTCTAGAAAACTGAAACTGAAAATAGTTGACGCTCACAAAGCTGGAGAAGGCTATAAGAAGATAGCAAAGCGTTTTCAGATGTCAATATCCTCTGTTCGGAATGTAATTAAGAAATGGCAGTCATCAGGAACAGTGGAAGTTAAAGCAAGATCTGGAAGACCAAGAAAAATATCAGACAGAAGAGCTCGCAGGATTGTGAGAAAAGCAATTCAAAACCCACGTTTGACTGCACGATCCCTCCAGAAAGATCTGGCAGACACTGGAGTTGTGGTACACTATTCCACTATAAAGAGATACTTGTACAAATATGGTCTTCATAGGAGAGTCATCAGAAGAAAACCTCTTCTATGTCCTCACCACAAAAATCAGCGTTTGAACTTTGCAAATGAACATATAGACAAGCCTGATGCATTTTGGAAATTAGTTCTGTGGACCGATGAGGTTAAAATAGAACTTTTTGGCCGGAATGAGCAAAGGTACATTTGGAGAAGAAAGGGCACCTGTTAAGCATGGGGGTGGATCAATCATGGTTTGGGGTTGTATTGCAGCCAGTGGCACAGGGAACATTTCACGAGTAGAAGAAAAACTGGATTCAATAAAATTTCAGCAAATTGTGGATGGTAAATTGATGCCATCTGTGAAAAAGCTGAAGTTAAAGAGAGGATGGCTTCTACAAATGGATAATGATCCTAAACACACCTCAAAATCCACGGGGGATTACATCAAGAGGCGTAAACTGAAGGTTTTGCCATGGCCTTCACAATCTCCTGACCTCAACATAATTGAAAATCTATGGATAGACCTTAAAAGAGCAGTGCGTGACAGATAGCCCAGAAATCTCAAAGAACTGCAAGACTTTTGTAAGGAAGAATGGGCAAAGATATCTCAAACAAGAATTGAAAGACTCTTGGCTGGCTACAAAAAGCGTTTACAAGCTGTGATACTTGCCAAAGGGGGCAGTACAAGATATTAACTCTGCAGGGTGTCCAAACTTTTGCAGATGCCATTTTTTTGTTTTCTGTAATTTTGAAAGTGTAAATGATGGAAATAAAATCGAACTTTTTTTGACATATTACAAGAATGTCTAATCTGTAATTTGATGCCTTTTAGAGATTTTTTCATCTTTCCTTGGCTTCGTTATGCACATTAATACAAATTTTTACCTGGGGTGCCCAAACTTTCGATCCCCACTGTAGATTCAGAAGTGTTGGTCAGGGGAAGTGGCACTGCTGTTTCTCCAGCATCTTGGGGAGGCATTGTGGTCAAACGTGGCTAATTTTGGGGGGAGTTAGGTATCTGCGTTGGGTTATGTTTTAAGTTCATTCCCAGAGAGCAGAGCAGTTAGTAACTTTGTAAATAGTGCATAGCGCTAGTATGCATTGGTGGGCAGTGAAGTTTTATGCTAGATCATGTTCCCAGAGACAAAATTAATTGCAGTGTTGAAATGGCGTTTTTTAATGGAGCAGGTTATAGAATAGTGTTATTCAATTTGTGGAAATAGTGCTTGGTGAGTAATATCTCATTGATCCATCAGGGATGGGAGTCAGGAGGTGAAGATTATTATTTATACAATGGGCTGATAGTGAAATGAACTGGGCAGTAGTAGGTCTATTTGTAGCTGTGTGAACAATTTGATGTAGTTGCATTTTATGATGTCATTAAGTAGGCCTTAGGTATCCTTAGGGCATGAGCTAAGAGTTAGTTCGGGGATCATATGTTGAATTATAGTGATGGGAGCTTCATGGGAGTACTAGTCATATCTTGCCAAGACATGAAAGTGAATTTTCTCCAGGTCTTGACTGAAGTTATGATGGTGGGGGAGAGGTGTTTGGGGAGCGGAGCTTTCGGAGGGAGGCTATAAAGCCAAAGTTTTAGATTCCTATTAGGGGTGGATTGGCATTCTAAGTTGTACCAGAGGAATTGGGCTTCTGGCAGAAACTATTCTCTAAGTTGAGCGAGAATAGTAAAGTGATAATAGTCTGAGATGTCTACTAGGCCTGATCCTCCCACTGTGATTTATTTAGTCAAGCCCGGGCGACACAGGTTATTTTACCTTGCCAAATGGCTTGTAGAGAGTTTAGGTAGGAGCGGGGGATAGGGATGGGGAGAGAACGGAACATGTATAAGAGTTGAGGGAGAGTATTTATTTTATATGTCGCTAACCTACCAGCCCAGGAGAATTCGTTTTTGGATATTTGTGCAAGGGAATCAGTTTATTTCTGTTTAAAAGGGGAGGAGTTGGCTTTAAATAATATGTCTGAGTTTTTAGTCAAGGTAATGCCTAAGTATGTTATGCTTGATTCCGACCACTGGAATGGGAATTGTAGGGCTAGAAGGTTTTTGGTGACGCTCTCTAACTCTATACCTAGGTTAAGTATATGGGATTTTGAGGTGTTCACTCTATAATATGACACTTCACTAAATTTGTTTAAAAGATCTTGAACTGTAGCTAGGGAGGGATGTAGATTTGTCAACATCAGGATCAGGGCCGGCGCTAGCGCAAGGCAAGTTGGGCACTTGCCTTACAGCGCCAGCGCCCACCCTGGGAACAGGGCGGAAAAGTGATCACCGCCGAGTCACCCACCCAAACAGAGTGTGTGTGTGTATAATCCACGGACGGTCACGGACCTATGGCATTGGCAGCCTGAGACTGACATGGGAAGTGCCATGTGGCGCTATAGGGGGGGGCACCCAAAAAAAAAAGCTCCCTGCTTGTAAAACCTGTCCTCCTACGACTGGGCTGCGGCCACCTCCCGCACTATATCCCCGGCGGCACGGCACCTACAAAAAAAAATGAGCTCAGCTGTCTGGCAGGCAGCGCAGCATGGAGGGGCCGAGTGTGACAGGCGCCCCCCATGCTTCTTGAAAAGTGTGACCGGCCAGACCAGCGTCATTCCACTGACTAACTAGCGTAGGCGGAGCCTAACCTCCTCTGCGCGACTTCAAGTTTTCCCCGAGCGGGTCGGTGAGGGACGCTACCCATCACGTGAGTTGGTTTCTGTGGAGGACAGAGAGACTTGAAATTAGGGGAACCGGGAGAACCCCAAATCCAGGCCCAGGCAGCAGCAGGTGAGGCCAGGTACCGTCCATATCATCATTCATTTGTAGTGTAGTATGTAATGTTGGGTTGTTGTATGATGTGTGCCAGCCAGGTTCCAACTGCCAGTGCCAAGCAAGCAGCCAAATAGTACTTGCTCAAAATGGATTAAATAAATTAGAATTCTGCATAGGCATAGATATCATAAATAAAGTGATTTGTGCAAGTAGTACCTGCTGTTGCACAAATCACTTTATTTATATCTATGGCTATGCAGAATTCTAATTTATTGAATCCATATTGAGCAAGCACTATATTTGATTGGCTGCTTGCTTCTGTTTGGGCCTGTGCCTGGCTACTTTCACACTGGGGTGTTGCGCCGTCGGCAGTAAAGCGCCGCTATTTTAGCAGCACTTTACTGTCGTTTTTGCGGTGCTATTCGGTCACTAGCGGGGCGCCTCAAAGACTTTTTGGAGCGTCCTGCCAGCACACTGCTAGAGGCCCAGAAGAGTTAAAACCGGCCGCAAAGCGCCGCTTTGCTGGCAGTTCAGTGGCGCTTTTTTGAGCATCCTGCTAGCGCAGTGCTCCAGTGTGAAAGCTCTTGGGCTTTTGCATTGGAGTGAGAAAAGAGGCTCTTTCAGGGCACTTTGCAGGCGCTATTTTGTAGTGCTGCAGCACCTGCAAAGCTCCTCAGTGTGAAAGTAGCCTAAGACCCCTTTCACACTGAGGCGTTTTGCAGGCGTTATAATGCTAAAAATACCGCGTGCAAAGCGCCCTGAAAGAGCGGATCCATTCACTCCAGTGTGAAAGCCCAAGTGCTTTCACACTGGAGCGGTGCGCTGGCAGGACAGTAAAAAATCCTAAAGCGTCCCTGCCCATTGAAAGCAAAGCGGCGCTTTGCGGGTGTTTTTTTAAACCCTTTCTTGGCCGCTAGCGGAGGTTAAAAGCACCCCGCTAGCGGCTGAATAGTGCTGCTAAAAATAGCGGCGCTTTACTTTCTGATGCCCCCACCCCCCAGTGTCGGGGGCGCCAAAATGCACCTTCGCCTGAGTTGGCAAAAATCCTTGCACCGGCCCTGATTAGGATGACATCGTTGGCGAAAAGGCACATTTTGTGTGCCTTGCCGCCCGCGTTAAATCCCGTAATCTGGTTGGATGCTCTAATGTGTTCTGCCAGGGGTTCCATGGCTAAGTCGAAGATAAGTGGGGATAGAGGACAACCCTGTCACATTCCATTAGTTATCTTAAACTAAGATAACATTTCTGCCACAAGGACGTTTATTGCGGGTACTGAGTAGAGGGCCATAATATCTGATAAGATACTATATGTGGAGCCAAATTTGGTAAGTACAGCCTGGAGATAGCCCCAGTGGACTCTGTCAAATGCCTTCTCTGCATTCAAGTAGAGGAGCAGAGAAGGAGTCCCAGAGACTTTAGCCAGGTGCGTTATGTTAATCAGTCGCCTGGTGTCGTCAGAAGACTGACGACCCCTAAGAAACTCTGCCTGGTCTTGGTCTATGAGAGAAGGGATGATGGTCATTAGTCTGGAGGCTAGAATTTTAGCATACAGTTTTAGGTCTGCATTGAGCAGGGAAATTGGTCTGAAGTTTTGTGGCATTGTTGGATCTTTTACAGGTGTGGGAAGGACCACTATTAGAGCCTTCAACATTTCCTGGGGGAATGAAGAGGAGGAGGCAGGTTCATTGAAGAGGTAGAGGGAGCCAGAGTATCTCTGAACTGTTTATAGTGTTCCCCGGGGAGCCCATCAGGTCCAGGTGATTTACCATTTGGGAGAGTATCGATGTGTTGGGCTATTTCTTGGGTTGTGAAGGGGGAGTTAAGTTTACATAGTTGGTTGGTGGAGCAGGTCGGGAGGTTAATCTGGGCAAGAAAATCTAGGATGCTATTAGGGGATGGTTGAGGGGTTGTAGGATCATTTTTGAGGTTGTATAGGGACTCATAGTAAGTGCTAAATGCATTAGCTATCTCTTAGGGATTGAGGATCTTGGCCTGGGATGATAGATAAATGGTATCTTAGTTTTAGTGCAGAGACCGCGTAGGCATAGCGCCATGTATTTGCCTGCTTTTTTTGCTGGAGGAATAAGATATGGCTTTAAGTCTACAATGTGGTTTTTCAAAGGTTTCAAGTAGGAGAGATCTAAATTGAAGGAGTGAGAAGGTGTTCAGTGGACTCTATCTGTGATAAGACCTCGTCAATCCGCTGCGTCCTCCTCTTTTGTGGTTGTGATTCTGTCCACAGAGCCAAAATTGTTCAAAAAGCAATTGTCTATCTGGAATTGGAGGTCTTTTGTGTAAAGAGGGAATTTCATGAGAAATTAGTTAGCCCTCCACAGTTTGGTGGTTGAGGGCGGTGTTGTTGATTCGATCATTAGGCAAACTGTGGCGTGATCCAACCAAGTTAATTGTTCTATAGATATATAGTTGAGTTCGAGATTCTTTGGAGGAGTCAGAAAGAAGAAATCCATGAGTACGAATTGTGTGCTGCGGAGTGGAAAGTGAAGTCTTTCTCGGAAGTGTGACGGCATCTCCACACATCTTATAATTTATTTGTTTGGATAAAATGTTGCATCGGTGAGGTGTGTCTTGGGCTTCTGTTTGTGTCAAGATGGTAGTCAGGAGCAATGTTGAAGTCCCTGCAGAGAATTAGGGAGCCTTTCTGGGCTTTCCTAACTTTCCTCAGCAGTTTATTTAGAATGAGATTTGTCGGGAGGTTGGGGCATAAAGACCAGAGTGAACAGAGCAGATTCTAGTGTACATTTCAAGATCAGGTATTGGCCTTCAATATCAGTGATTAGTTCCTGAAGTTGAAAGTCTATGGAATTTTTAACAGCAATCAAGACTCCATGTTTTTTTCTGAGCTACAAGCCATGAATATGCAAGGAAAAAGTTTATGTTGGAACAAAGGAGTAGCAGACTTTTTTAAATGTGTCTTTTGGGCGCAAACTATGTGGCAGCCTAGCTTCAGGGCAGTTTGCCAAAGGGAGGCTCTTTTGGCCAGATGATTGAGACCTTTAGAGTTTATAGATGCAATCTTGATACTCATTATGTATTGTGGATAAGCAGTGTGATAGTCGTACTCACAGTTAGTAGATGGCTGTTGACACTGTGATGAAGGAACTCTGGAAAGTTGCTAGAAGTTTAATTTGTCATCTTCTGGAAGGTGAAAATGCACATTGACTGTATGGTAGAATGCAGACCAGGAAGTAAGGGAGCAGGTGAACAAAATGCAAAGAAAATAAACAAAAAAAAAACTAAGCAGCTATGGTTGTAGGAATGAAGCTGCATATCATGGAAAAAAGTTCAAGCAGGTTTAGCACTGCAGCTGTGGAGAGGGGGTGGAACATTACTGCTTTTGTAGGAGATAGGAGACCTGTTAGAATTTTCGATGAAAGTTGTGGTTTGCTTTATGCCAGAGGGGAGGGACTGGACCCTGGACCTTCTGGGAGTTGGAGGAAGGCTGGGGATCAGGAACTATTCCACATTCTTTACGTAAGGCAAGGCTAGACTCAAGCGAGGTGATGGTGAAAGATCTACTATTTGTCAATAGTCAGCTTAGTAGGGTGATAAAAAAATAAAGAAAAAGTTGCGCTAAACTTAAAAATAACAGGTGTAGAAATGTAGCAGCCAGCACCAACAATGGACAATGTTGTATGCAAAAATAAGAAGAAAAAAGTGCAGCGCTACGTAATATCTGGAGTGAAGCCAGATATGTAATCTAAGTATTCAAATCAAGTGCCCCATGTATGGAGCAAGTGTAAGAATACACTAAACAAATTAAATATGTAATATCAAATAATGTGCAAACGAAATTATTAATGAACAGTGAAAATCAAAGTGTGATACCAAATGGTACCACCAGGGTGCTTCATACTCAAGTGAGAATGGATGTGTGTCACAAATGAATACCACAGATAAATATGTCCAAATGTATATGATCATAAGACAGTGCTAATAGATGTTGCCAATAGCAATGTACATAAAACAGTCCAAAGAAACCAAGGAATGGAAACTCTGATGGTAAAAAGTCCGGGTGTAAAAATGAGCAGAATCACGTTAAGGAAAACTGAATTGCAAAAACGTAAACAATAAGTCCTCTCAAACACAGGAACCAGATACTTCAGTGATTTAAACAGGTAATAAAGGCCCCATCAACAGTCATTTTCATAGGATCCACAACAACATCCATCTTAGTAGGGTGGCCCCATTTGTACCCAATGTTATGGTTTTATAGGGCCTTGGTTATGGTATTAAGTTGGCGCCTAATGTCCATGGCGAACTTGGACTGGAAGTTTCCCCATGGTTCTGGACTTCCTCAAGATTTGGGATACGATGAATGCGGTCGATGGATAGTTCAATAGGCTGGATTTCAGGGAGAAGGACAGGAAACAGATCAGTGGCTTATCGATTTAGCTCTGAAGTTTGCACTGTTTCGGAAATTCCTCTTAGTTTTAAATTATTGCGTCTGGAGCAGTCCTCCAGATCTGTGATTTTTGCCCTCAGCCATTGCTCAATACCATCTTCATTGGCATCTACTAGGTCGTTAACTGTAGTAGTCATATTGCTAACAGTGTTTTCAATTGAATTTACTCACTCCCCTAGGGAAAAAATCTCTGCAGAGAATTTTTGGGTGAGAGAGATGAAGTCAACATGCAAGGATTTCTGTAGGGACACAAGCATATCTTTGAGTAGTGTGTCCATGACAGGCTAGTTGCTCGTAGGAAAGGAGCAATGGAGGCGCACAGAGTATTTTGTGGGATGGAGGAGATTTCCCCCTGACTCCCCAGGCCCCTGTGGGGTTGCAGTTCAGTCTCATCCTTGCTTTAGCTGGTCTGGCACAAGGAGGACTTGCTGGAGGAGAGGTCAGATTGGGCGATGCAGCCCCAGGAGTCATCTCAGCAGTCGTCAACTCATCCAGGAGGTCGGTGTAGTGACCAGAGCTTCTGCTAGTGACGGCGGGGGCCAAGGAGGGCTAGAGAAAGAACTCTGTCCTTTTTTGCGGGCTTTGCTCTTCTTTACGTTTCCTCGTCATCCTCGGGTGGAAGGGCAGTATGTAGCCTGTGGATTGTGGCTGTTTTGGCCATTGTGTTCTGGTCTCGAATGCTGTTATCTCTCCCTCGCTGCTTCAGAGCTCCTGTATTAAGCAGTCATCTGTAACACGTGCAAGCCATGCCCCCTAAAAATAATTTAAATAGTTTTTCTTACTTTTTCAATATGAGACAGTGAGGTTGGTATAATGCTAACAAATAGGGGAGATAATTTTTTTAAAAGTGCATTAACATAAAATGTACCACCCAAGACTTAAGATCTTTAACCCTTAGTTTGTGAAGCAGCATGCACATCTGGTTTACAACAACGACTGGGTTAATTTATGGAATACAAAACTCCCCAATCCCCCTATATAAAAGGGGAGAAAGCCACATAGGATTTTTCAGCAAATAAAAAGCAAGCAAAAAAAGGTCAACAGCAAGTTTAAATATTTTTTTTAAGTTTTGCGCTATGTGAATGGTGACATGTTACAAATATAAAGTAGCGTTATCTCATTTGGCTGCAAAAGTGGAAATACACTTTAACATTTAATCCAAAAATTTGGACAGCATTAGATTTGGACCCAAAAATTCAGATGCCCAAAATTGTTTGTTTTCCCAAAAGGCTGATGGGAGCCACGTGCTTTTGCTGCTACTGAAACAACCCTAAGGGACTGGCAGTGCAGCCAGTTTCCACCCTTTTTAGTATCTCTAGTTCAATATTTGATTAAACAGCTTAGGCTTCTTCTGCCTTATATGTGTTCCTGCTGTTGTCTGAGCACCTTTAGCTTAGCTACCTCTGCCACCAGGTCCTGCCCTTCTATCTTCGTATGCCAGGTGCAAATTTTGAAATGAGTCACTCATGCTGCTTGTACTTAATTTTCCTAGTTACCCTGCTGTCCTAAAGCTCTTGCCACCTACTAGACCCAAACTCTTAATAGTATTCTACCATCTCTGGTACAATTTTATGAATCAGTGGCTTTCACTTGAGCATCTATGCCTATTGCTCTAGTTTCTATTCCAAGATTACTGTCAAGACTCTGTCACACATACCCTTAGTGCAGGTGGTCAGACACTATAGTTGACTCCTATGTTCTTTGCCTATAGCAGCTCCCTTTCCCATAAGGCAAGCAGGCCTACCAATACTCAACTTAAGACTTATACATACTGCTATAGTGCCATGGCTACCACGCCAGTGGGCAGACAGGCAGAGTGGTTCAATTAAAGTCCAGATAAAAGGCAGGCAAAGTTCAGAGAATAGTCAATATCTAAACTGAGGTCATACATAGGGAAATCCAATCTGTCAGAGCAGGGCAGACAAAAAATTAGCTAGATCAGGTATTACACACATTAAAGCATGACACTACAGGCTTGGTTGGCTTATATCAGGTTTGGTCTCCACCCAGAGTCTGGCCACAATCAATCACCTTGCAGGTGGACAGACAGACAAGGGAATGCCGTAGCCAAAACTAAGATGCTGGAACCAGCAGCTATGAAGGAGCAGGAGCGCACAAGCTACTGACAGTTGCCTTGCCACCTAAAATCTATTTTTTTAGGTCCATGTGTGTTCGCAGTTTTCTTGTTCTTCTAGCATCTCTCTTCAGGACATGTTGTCCTGAAGCATAGATCACCTTATTCTGAGGTCTCCATGACTGGTATCTTCTTTGGGACAAAATAAGCATAATGGCATTGATATACATTACCTGTGGCCAGGTGACAAGTGCACCCCGTTGGGGTCAGGGATGCACCACAGGGTAGTAAACCCTATAGCCAACTGCTGCTATCAGAGAGGAAGCATGAACCCAAGATTCCCCAGGGCGCGGAGTCTAAGACCCAGCTTTGTGTTCACCAGAGCCTCTAGTGGTGAGGATGGCCTTCGCCGCAGCTGGATCCAGGTTGCGACCCCTGGGACCCCCTAGGTCACGCTCCGCAGGTAGAGAGGGGAAGCAGCAAGCAGGACAAGCGATAGTGATGGGTAAGCCGAGGTCAGGGCAATAGGCAGACAAGGGTAACCGAGGGACAGGCAAAAGGTCAGGGTCACAGGCAAACAGGAGAAGTCAGGGACGAGCCAAAAACAGTACGCAGGAAGGTAATCGTAGCACACTGCAAACAGGAACTTAAGCTAACAACACGGTTGAACAGCACTGCAGACCTGTAGTGCAACAGTTAATATAGACTTCCTGGGATGGCCTGGGTGGGGCCATACAGGAAGGAGAGGTGATAAAAAGGCAACCAGAACAAAGTTAGACCTCTAATGAACAGATGGAGACAGGTAAGCTGCCAGACTTTATTGCATATCCATGACAGTACCCTCCCTCTTATGAGGCCTCCCCCTTCCCCGCCTGGGTCTGGGTTTAGAGGGAGACTTCAGATAAAACTTCTTTAACAGACGAGGTGCAAAGACCTCTGATGCAGGGACCCAAGACCTCTCCTCAGGGCAAAAGCCTTTCCAATGAACGAGGTACTGAAGGGCGCCTCTACAGAGTCGGGAATCCAGAACTTGACTGACCTTGTATTCCTGATTATGCTCAGAGACTGGCGCCATGGTAGGGAGAGGACGAGAGAACTTATTGAGGACTAAAGGCTTCAGAAGGGAAACATGGAAGGAGTTAGTGATTTTGAGGCTTTTGGGAATCTGAAGTTTGAAACAAACTGGATTCAGTTTAGACGTTACATATATGGACCAATGAATCGTGGAGCAAACTTCAGAGAAGGAACTCGGAGCTTGATGTTCCTGGTGGAGAGCCAGACTTTGTCCCCTGGCTGAAGAGAAGGCGGTTTATGCCTGCGGCGGTCAGCAAAGCCTTTGAATTTGTCGGCAGCTGCCCGGAGGGAATCATGAACGTCACTCCAGATGGAATTGAAGGACTCCTGAGCTGAAGCCAAAGCTGGGATATCTGGAGAACAGGTCATGGGAAGCGGAAGTTGAGGATGTCTTCCATAAACTGAGAAAAAGGGTGTTCTCTGCGAACTGGTATTTACATGATTGTTATGAGAAAATTCTGCCCACGGAAGTAGAGAGGACCAATCATCATGATGAGCGGAGACTAAGGTACGAAGAAAAACCTCTAACTCCTGATTAACCCTCTCTGTCTGCCCATTGGATTAAGGATGGTAAGAAGAGGAAAAATCCAAGGCAATATTGAGGGATTTGCAAAAGGCTTTCCAGAAGCGAGACGTAAATTGAACAACCCTGTCGGAAACAATATGAGAAGGAACCCCATGGAGGCGGAAAATTTCTCGAACAAAAATGGGGACCAAGGCAGGAGCAGAAGGAAGACCAGGAAGGGGAACAAAATGAGCCATCTTGGAGAACCGATCGACTACCACCCAAATGACCGGTGATAAAATCCATGGCAATATGAGCCCAGGGCTCCTTAGGAATGGGCAAGGGCATGAGAAGACCAGCAGGAGCTTGTGTGGAGGATTTAGACTGAACACAGACATGACAAGCCTTGACATAGTCTTTGACCTCCGAGCGGAGATTAGGCCACCAATAGTGACGACTAATGAGTAAGAAGGACCGGAGGAAACCAGTGTGGCCCGCCACCCTGGAATCATGTCCCCAACAAAGGATCTTAGCTCTTAGCTCAGTGGGGACAAAGGTCTTACCAGGAGGAATTTTTGAGTCCAGGGTGGTAGAATGGGCAACAATGCATGAAGTTGGAATGATCGGCTCAGGTTCAAGAGTGGGCTCCTCGTCCAAAGTGTTAAAGGACCTAGAGAGCGCATCAGCCTGACCGTTGCAGGAACCAGGTTTGTACGTAATCGTGAAATTAAAACGGGAAAAGAAGAGACTCCACCTGGCCTGTCTGGGATTCAGACGTTTAGCATTCTGTAAGTACTGTAGATTCTTGTGATCGGTGAAGATCGTTATGGAGTGAGGGGAACATCAGGGAACATCAGAGAGATTCCCCTTTTGACACTTTCTCAGAAGGTGGCCTTTCTGGTGGCCATTACATCAGTCAGGAGGGTTTCTGAATTGGCGACCTTGTCTTGCAAGTCCCCCTACTTAATCCTCCACAAGGATAATGCGGTGTTATGCCCGCAGCCTTCTTTTCTTCCGAAAGTTTTTTTGGCCTTTCATCTTAATGAGGACATAGTGCTTCCATCCCTGTGTCCTCAGCCGTTGCATCCAAAAGAGGTTGCTTTACAATCCTTAGATGTTGTCCGAGCTCTAATGCCGCGTACACGCGATCGTTTTTTCGGGTTGTAAAAAAAGGACGTTTTAAGGGTCTAGAAAAAACAACGTTTTTTTCAACTAGATCATTAAATTGGCCTTGCCTACACACGATCGTAAAAAAAAATGCTCTAGCAAAGCGCGGTGACGTACAACACGTACAACGGCACTATAAAGGGGAAGTTCCATTCGGAACGACCATTTTTTACAACCTGAAAAAACGACAAAGTTAAAAACGTTGTTAAAAATAGAGCATGTTCGAAAAAATTTTGCCCGTTTTTCAGAACCCAAAAAATGCTCTGAAGCCCACACACAATCATTTTTAATGATATTAAAAAAAACTTCATTTTTTACAACCCAAAAAATGATCATGTGTACGCGGCATGAGAGTATATCTCTCTGCTATGGCTCCGTTCCGGAGGTCAGACTCACTGTTTGTATCGGTGACTGGTCCAAAGAAGGGTCTGACGGTCTCGTCAGCCACCATTTCTCAGTGGATCAGACAGATTGTGATTCAGGCCTATGCCCTACAGGGACAGGCGCCTCGCTTTCCTGTCACGGTGCATTCAACCAGGGCGATAGGTGCTTGCTGGGCCTTCCGACATCAAGCGTCTGTCTCACAGGTGTGCAAGGCGGCGACCTGGTCATCCGTTCACACCTCCACTAAATTTTACAAGGTTGATGTACATGCATCTGCAGATGCTTGCTTCGGCCGCAAAGTTTTGCAGGCGGCTGTTTAAGGTTGCAACTCCTCCGTTGAGGAGCACTGTTTTGTTTTGGGTGGAAGTTGGTTTGCTTGCTGTGCCCACCCCTCGTTCTTTTGACACTGCTTGGGGACATCCCTACTGTCAAGATTATTTGGAGCTGTGTCCATCATGAACGAAAGTAGGATTTTTGTACTCACCATAATATCCTTTTCTCTGAAGTTCATGGACAGACACATCACCCACCCCTCCTTTTTAAGTTTGTACTGCTTTTAGACGAACTGAGCTGCTGACTGCAGGGTGAGGGGTTATGACCAGAGGGCCTGGCCCCTGGGCAGTGCTGTTCGGCTTTGCTGTATTACATGTTTTTTAGCCATTAAACATGTCTGCCTAGTCCTCTCCTGATAGATAGAACATAACCTTACTTTCAAGATTATTTGGATCTGTGTCCGTCCATGAACTTCAGAGAAAAGGATTTTACGTTGAGTACTTCTGCGCAAATTTGTGGGAGTGAGGTTCCTCAAAAGGGACAGTTATGATGTCTGATAGTGGGAAGTGCCTTAGATATTGTACAGGCTTTATCACCACCTAGACCAATTTACTGTGGTTATGTCATGTATCTAATAGGAGACTGAGTTGATGAGGTCGGACTCTCTTATATCTCCTGCCCTGGCTCCACTGAAGAGGAGACAGAGGAAGCCCAGGGACATGAGTGTCTGATGTTGATTGCAGAACCTGTAGCAGAGAACGCGACTCCAAAAAGACTGTGGAACCAGAGAAGCAGGAACAGCGGTAATGTTTGAAGGACTGGTGCAGGTTAAAAGGGCACTCTGCTCATGTTAATGGTTCTGGCCTGGCAGATTGTCAGGACTCTGGTGGCTGGACCATGCAGCGGTGTGCAGAGCTGGTGCAGCAGACAGCCGGGCAAGCACTCGAAGGTTAACAGAAGTCAGGATCAAAGGGAGAAGCAGAATCTCAGGAATAGCCGGGGTCATCAACAGGCGAGCAACGGGGTACCAAGTCATTAGCAGAGCCAGAATCAGGAACGGAGCCGGGTCAAAGGTAAACTGTAGGACAAAAGCAGAGTTCAAAGCCAAGGTCAAGGAACACGCCAGGTCAGCAACAGGGGACAGGCTATGTTTAAGGCCCGTACACACGACCGGATCTATCCGCTGAAAACGGTTCCGGCAGACCGTTTCCCGCGGACAGATCCGCTGCGTCCGGCTGCCGGATTTCTATCTGATGGTTGTACACACCATCAGACAGAAATCCGCGCGTAAACAATGCACGGGGCGTGGCCGCGCCGTCGCCGCGACGATGACGCGGCGACGTGGGCGGCCTTGTAGTTTAAAGCTTCCACACATGCGTCGATTCAGTACAACGCATGCGGGGGATGGCGGTCGGTTGGACGTGTCTGGTTAGTCTGTACAGACGACCGAGCACGTCCGACGGATAGATTTCCAGCGGACAGATTGGTTAGCATGCTAACCAATTCTGGTCCGCTGGAAACTTTTGACAATTGTCCGCTCGGGCCTACACACGACCGGATCGGTCCGCTGGAACTGGTCCGGCGCACCAGTTCCAGCGGATAGATCCGGTCGTGTGTACGGGGCCTAAGTGATGTTTTGATCTCATGGTCCTTACGTTTCGATAGGTGGTCAGTTAGATGGCTGCTTCTCGAAGTTCATGATGCCCCTTATACACAGTTTATATTCAGTTGTTGTCCTTCCTTTCTCTACAAGTTCATGTAACTCCATGGGGCCTCATGGATGACCTAACCAGACTGTAAGGCCCCGTACACACGGCCGAGGAACTCGACGTGCAAAGCACGTTGAGTTCCTCGTCGAGTTTTGGGATGAAGCCGCCGAGGAGCTCGGCGGGCCGCCTCCTCCCATAGAACAACGAGAAAATAGAGAACATGTTCTCTATTTTCTCGTCGAGCTCCTCGGCGGCTCCATCGAGCCAAAACTGTACAGACGACAGAGTTTCTCAGCAGAATCCGGGTTTTGACCGAGTTTCTCGGTGAATTCTGTCGAGAAACTCTGTCGTGTGTACGGGGCCTTAGGGTCTTCTTCCGTTCCTTCTCTCCCTCAAATTTGTGTGCCATTTTTTGTTACATGTATGGAGTACGTGAGGATTGTTTGCTGCTCTGCTAAGTGATCTTTTCACTTTGCATAATAACTAATAAAAACGATTGAAACAGAAACCAAGCATAATGGACCAGGCGACAATACAATGTTATGTGCAACTAAAGGGAAACATGTTTATTTCTACATATTCCACCTGTTCATGTTTTTATGGCTATGGTGATCCTATCGATGATGTAAATAAAACCCAATTGTTTTCTTTAGGTAAAATGCCCCAGTTCTTTTCAGCTGGATATAAAAAGACCCTTGTTTGTTATGCATGTGGAGCCATAGGGAAACAAAGGTGAAGATAACCAGAAAATGTAGTGATATACAGAATTACCTTCTTAGAACAGTGATTACATATGACTCATCATATATTCAAATTATAAAAAAAAAAATTGCCTTTATTTGGATCAGGAGGTAGACAAATACCCCTTTGGACAGCTGAGCCAGAACTAAAGCGACCCAAAACCATTGTCATTGGTTTATAGGAAAGATACAGCCTAGCCATAAATAGTTGTATCCATTTTGCATACTGTGATTTATAGCTTGTTAATTTTATTTGGCGAAAGACGCATAGAAACCACAGATTTATAGATAAGGGCTTACAACAACAGCTCTGTTTTTTTTTTTTTTTTTTTTTTTTTTTAACTACAGTATGATTGCAAATCGTATCGAATTAGAAAAAAATAATAATGAGGGTGTCATATTAAAAACCAAATATTTTGATATGCTGTATGCTGAGTTTTGAACTCAGGTGTGTCCAGTGTATATTGCACAATCCAGCACTATAACAAAGACATACCATTTGAATTACATCTGCCAAACATATATCTAGAAAGGCCATGCAACTGTTTGATGAAATCATCAATATTACTATGGTTACAATACATTCCCGGAGATGTAGTGTGTTTACAGAAAGAGTGGAAACATGCTTGGCACACATTCTTAAAAGATCAGATAAGAAATTAACAACAAAGATCTTTTTATCACTACATGTTTTTCAGTTAACACAAGATAAAAAGTGCACTTTTGTGCTGAAAAAATGGAAGTTACAGCAGAAGTTAATTGAAGAGGTGACAGTATATGTCAAGTGAACACCAAACAGAAAATAACCTTAATTATATGCCATTTGTAATGCGCTGGATGTGGTTCAGAGCAACAGAGAAATAACTTCAGTAACACAAAGCAAAACATTTCCAAATAAACTTGAGCCATTAGTAAAGGTGGAACAGAAATACACTCACTGTGTACCTTTCTCATCAGACTCCCCCTAACATTGGAGTCCACATCACAGCCCCCCTTACATCAGGGTCACCCTTTATTAGTGTTCACATTATAGTCCCCACTTCCATCAGAGTCTTCCCTTACATGAGTGTCCCCATTAGAGTCTCCCCTTACATGAGTATCCCCATCAGAGTCTCCCCTTACATGAGTGTCCCCATCAGAGTACCCCTTACATGAGTGTCCCCATCAGAGTACCCCTTACATGAGTGTCCCCATCAGAGTACCCCTTACATCAGGGTCACCCTTTATTAGTGTTCACATTATAGTCCCCACTTCCATCAGAGTCTTCCCTTACATGAGTGTCCCCATTAGAGTCTCCCCTTACATGAGTGTCCCCATCAGAGTACCCCTTACATCAGGGTCACCCTTTATTAGTGTTTACATTATAGTCCCCACTTCCATCAGAGTCTTCCCTTACATGAGTGTCCCCATTAGAGTCTCCCCTTACATGAGTATCCCCATCAGAGTCTCCCCTTACATGAGTGTCCCCATCAGAGTACCCCTTACATGAGTGTCCCCATCAGAGTACCCCTTACATGAGTGTCCCCATCAGAGTACCCCTTACATCAGGGTCACCCTTTATTAGTGTTCACATTATAGTCCCCACTTCCATCAGAGTCTTCCCTTACATGAGTGTCCCCATTAGAGTCTCCCCTTACATGAGTGTCCCCATCAGAGTACCCCTTACATCAGGGTCACCCTTTATTAGTGTTTACATTATAGTCCCCACTTCCATCAGAGTCTTCCCTTACATGAGTGTCTCCATTAGAGTCTCCCCTTACATGAGTATCCCCATCAGAGTCTCCCCTTACATGAGTGTCCCCATCAGAGTACCCCTTACGTGAGTGTCCCCATCAGAGTCTCCCCTTGCATGAGTGTCCCCATCAGAGTACCCCTTACATGACTGTCCCCTTTAGAGTCTCCCCTTGCATGAGTGTCCCCATCAGAGTACCCCTTACATGAGTGTCCCCATCAGAGTGCCCCTTACATGAGTGTGCCCATCAGAGTACCCCTTACATGAGTGTCCCCATCAGAGTCTCCCCTTGCATGAGTGTCCCCATCAGAGTGCCCCCATCAGAGTGCCCCTTACATGAGTGTTCCCATCAGAGTGCCCCTTACATGAGTGTTCCCATCAGAGTGTCCCTTACATGAGTGTCCCCATCAGAGTGTCCCTTACATGAGTGTCCCCATCAGAGTGTTCCTTACATGAGTGTCCCCATCAGAGTGTCCCTTACATGAGTGTCCCCATCAGAGTGTCCCTTACATGAGTGTCCCCATCAGAGTGTTCCTTACATGAGTGTCCCCATCAGAGTGCCCTTTACATGAGTGTCCCCATCAGAGTGACCCTTACATGAGTGTCCCCATCAGAGTCTCCCCTTGCATGAGTGTCCCCATCAGACTGCTTCTTACATGAGTGTCCCCATCAGAGTGTCCCTTACATGAGTGCCCCCATCAGAGTGCCCCTTACATGAGTGCCCCCATCAGAGTGCCCCTTACATGAGTGTCCCCATCAGAGTGCCCCTTACATGAGCGTCCCCATCAGAGTGCCCCTTATATGAGTGTCCCCATCAGAGTGCCCCTTACATGAGTGTCCCTATCAGAGTTCCCCCTTACATGAGTGTCCCCCCTGACTCATAATTGGGGTACAATAAATTCTTGTAGTGGGCTACATGTGACCCGCAGGCCATAGTTTGTAGAACCCTGATTAAAAAGTAAGAATTTGTTATTTATTTTAAAACCTTAAAATGTTTGAAGAATAGGAGCTGAATTAGAATACCTGAATTATGTTTACCTGAAGCTGACAAATAACTTTATAGCATCTATGTTATCACTGTTGGGAGTAGAGGTGTATCACTTAAATCAATATATTAAAAAAAAAAGTTCATCAGAAATAAAACTTTCGATCAATCAGCCAAAAGTCCATTCAAAGTTGTTATCACTGTTCTCCTCTTTTTTGCTTGTTCTGCTCTTTCTTCATTATGTTTTCTGTAGATTTCACTCTTCCCTAGTTAAGGCAGAACTCCAAATGACATTGCAGCTGCAGGATCGGAGATGCAAAGGTCCAATGTTAGAGTACCAGAAATATAATGATAACTGTACTCCCGAATGTCCAGTGTCAGAGCACTGAAAGTATAAAAATAGCTGTATTCTTAAAGGGCCAGTTTTGGAGCACCAGAAGTATAGCGATAGCTGTAGTCCTGCAAATCCAGTGACAGAGTACCAGTAGTATACTGATAGCTGTACTCCTGAAGGTCCAGTGTTGGAACCCCAGAAGTATAACAATAGCTGTACTCCTGAAGGTCCAGTGTTAAAGCCAAATGCCTATGCAACCCAGATATTAATGTTTACACCAAATGTCTTTGCAACCCAGATATTACTATGACACAAATATTAGTTTTCACAAAGTTTGCTGCTAAACTGCTTTTAGATCTTTGTTTCAGTTGTTTCTGTGATGTAGTGAACTATAATTATACGCATTTCATACGTTTCAACTAGGGATGTCCCGATACCGATACTAGTATCGGTATCGGTACCGATACTGAGCATTTCCCCGAGTACTTGTACTCGGGGGAAATGCTCCGATGCCTCACCCGATACTTGGGCAGGCAGGGGAATTGGTAGTCTTCTCCCCTCCATGCTGTCTTTTCCCCCGTCCGTGCAGCTCTAAGCCCCTCCATTCGTGCAGCTCTCCCCCTCCTTGCCGTCTTCTCCGTCCATCCGTGCTACTCTACCCCCGTCCATCCGTGCCGCTCTCCCCCCGATTATCCGTGCCGCTCTCCCCCCGTCCATCCATGCCGCTCTCCCCCGTCCATCCGTGCCGCTCTCCCCCCGATTATCCGTGCCACTCTCCCCCCGTCCATCCATGCCGCTCTCCCCCGTCCATCCGTGCCGCTCTCCCCCCCCGATTATCTGTGCCACTCTCCCCCCTGTCCGTCCATGCAGCTCTCACCCCTCCGTGCCATGTTCTCCATCCATCGGTGCAGCTTTCCCCCGTCCGTCCGTGCCGCTCTCCCCCGCCTGTGGGTGCCTCTCTCCCCCCCGTCTGTCCGTGCCGCTCTCCCCCGCCTGTGGGTGCCTCTCTCCCCCCGTCTGTCCGTGCAGCTCTCCGTCCTCCGTGCAGTCTTCTCCGTCTGTCCGTGCCGCTCTCCCCCCTCAATCTGTCAGGGGGGAGAGCGGAGGTAGGAGCCGCTAATCCCGGCTCCTACCTTTTTCCGAATGGACAGAGTCAGTGATCACTGACTCTGTCAATTCACATAACTGAGCATCGTAACCTGTGATTACGATGCTGCAGTTTATGAATGGAGAGGAGCTTCCCTCTATTCATTTCAGCTGATGCTCCTGAGAAAAGGACTGGGGAATCTGTTTCCCTAGTCCCTTTCTCTGTCTTAAAGGGGAGATGTCAGAGGTCTGTTAAGACCCCTGATATCTCACAAAGCCCCCCAACAGGGCTGATTAAACAAAAAAAAAATTGCAATAAATATTTTTTTTTTAAATAAATAAAAATAAAATGTAAATAAAAAAACACACTGACAATCCACCTTCCCCCCAAAAAAACTAAAAAAATCACTGTAAAAAAAAAATCACTGTAAAAAAAAATAATTATAAAATACCGTCACATGACATTAAAAAAAGTATCGGTATTCGGTATCGGCGAGTACTTGAAAAAAAGTATCGTCTCAAAAAAGTGGTATCGGGACAACCCTAGTTTCAACAATTACATGACAATTACATGACATTTATGCAAAGAGTCAGTATTTGCAGTGTTGGCCCTTCTTTTTCAGGACCTCTGCAATTCGACTGGGCATGCTCTCAATCAACTTCTGGGCCAATTCCTGACTGATAGCAACCCATTCTTTCATAATCACTTCTTGCAGTTTGTCAGAATTAGTGGGTTTTTGTTTGTCCACCCGCCTCTTGAGGAATGACCACAAGTTCTCAATGGGATTAAGATCTGGGGAGTTTCCAGGCCATGGACCCAAAATGTCAACGTTTTAGTCCACGAGCCACTTAGTTATCACTTTTGCCTTATGGCACAGTGCTCCATCGTGCTGGAAAATGCTTTGTTCTTCACCAAACTGTTGTTGGATTGTTGGAAGAAGTTGCTGTTGGAGGGTGTTTTGGTACCATTCTTTATTCATGGCTGTGTTTTTGGGCAAAATTGTGAGTGAGCCCACTCCCTTGGATGAGAAGCAACCCCACACATGAATGGTCTCAGGATGCTTTACTGTTGGCATGACACAGGACTGATGGTAGCGCTCACCTTTTCTTCTCCGGACAAGCCTTTTTCCTGATGCCCCAAACAATCGGAAAGAGGCTTCATCAGAGAATATGACTTTGCCCCAGTCCTCAGCAGTCCATTCACCATATTTTGTGCAGAAGATCAATCTGTCCCTGATGTTTTTTTTGGAGAGAAGTGGCTTCTTTGCTGCCCTTCTTGACACCAGGCCATCTTCCAAAAGTCTTCGCTTCACTGTGCGTGCAGATGCGCTCACACCTGCCTGCTGCCATTCCTGAGCAAGCTCTGCACTGGTGGCACTCCGATCCCGCAGCTAAATCCTCTTTAGGAGATGGTCCTGGCGCTTGCTGGACTTTCTTGGGCACCCTGAAGCCTTCTTCACAAATGCAGTGGAATTTTTTTTTATGGGATTAAGTTAATTTTCATGGCAAAGAGGAACTTTGCAATTAATTGCAATTCGTCTGATCACACTTCATAACATTCTGGAGTATATGCAAATTCCCATCTCAAAAACTGAGACAGCAGACTTTGTGAAAATGTGTATTTGTGTCATTCTCAAACCTTTTGGCCACGGCTGTACATACCCTGTGCAGAGACAGAGCTGTGTGAGGAGCCCAGCAGGCTCCAACCAATACAGGATTTCTTCAGAAAACTGCAGAGGGAGCAGAGATAAGACCAGTCACTCTTCACAAGGAGTGAGAAGAGCAGTGACAGGTCCATATTATAGGGAGCTCCTTTTACACTGAATTACTGCACAGATCTGGAAAAAAATACAAAAATACACAAAAAACACCAAGATTCAAGTATGAATACACATGATGAATGTATAGGAGTTCCGCTTTAAACCCTTTTAAGCCAGCACATTTATAAATGTGCTGCAGTATCTGGAATTCTTCTTGAATGTAGATTGTATGTTTTAGAATCTTTTTATTAGTTGTCATATTATAAAACTCACATTTAGTGTCCTTCTATGCTTCTTTTATGTCAGGGTCCCCATCAGAGCCACTTTACATCAGTGTTCCCATTATAGCCCCCACTAACATCAGAGTCTCCACTTACATGAATGTGCCCCTATCTTATGTGATCTTGAACAGAAAATACTTTGTGAATCATACACTATATTATCAAAAGTATTGGGACGCCTGCCTTTACACGCACATAAACTTTAATGGCATCTCATGGCATCTTAGTCTGTAAGGTTCAATATTGAGTTGGTCCACCCTGCAGCTATACCAGCTTCAACTATTCTGGGAAGGCTGTCCACAAGGTTTAGGTTAGGCGTCTTTGAGAATGTTTGACCATTCTTCCAGAAGCGCACTTGTGAGGTCAGCCACTGATGTGGACGAGAACGCCTGGCTTGCAGTCTTCGCTCTAATTCATCCCAAAGGTGTTCTATCAGGTCGAGGTCAGGACCAGACAAGTTCCTCCACCACAAACTCTCTCATCCATGTATTTATGGACCTTGCTTTGTGCACTGGTCCAAATCATTTGGTGGAGGGGTGATTATGGTGTGGGGTTTTCTGTGTCTTCTCTTACATAACTGTCCCGATCAGAGTGCCCCAATCTTGTGTGATCTTGAACTGAAAATACTTTGTGAATCATACACTGATCAGTCATAACATTATGACCACCCACCTAATATTGAGTATGGCCCCATTTTGCTAAAACAGTCCTGACCCATTGAGGCATGGACACCAAAGTAACATCTACATAAATGGCAGGACCCACGATTTCTCAGCAGAACATTGCCCAAAGCATCACACTGCCTCTGCCGACTTGCCTTCTTATACCCCATCCTGGGGTCATTTTTACCCGGGTAAGTGATGCACAGGCACCTGGCCATCCACATGATGTAAAACAAAACATGATTCATCAGACCAGGCCACCTTCTTCCATTGCTCCATAGTCCAGTTCTGATGTTCATGTGACCATTGTAGAAGCTTTTGGCTGTGGACATGAGTCACCATGGGCTTCACAGCCGCATACGCAACAAACTGCAATGCCCATTTTTTTCTGCTTTCACCACATCAACTCCATGGACAGTATGTTCACTTGCTGCCTAATATATCCCACCAATTATCAGATGCCATTGTAATAAGATACTCCATTTACCTGTCAGTGGTCATAATGTTATAGCTGATCAGTGTATATAAAAACAGTTGGTGGAAGACTGAATATGCCAAAAATGCCTGTGTTTAGTTTATAAATAATGTAGCATTATGATGAAATTGTAGTTTTATCTTAGGTCATGTCATTTTAAAGTATGTCTTGCTCAAATCATTTGGGCTGTAGAAGAGAAGAAAATGTTATGTCAGACTTAGTCATCGTGCTACGGAAAACCTCAGCCAGAGATCCTAACATAATAATTAGACCTGGCGGAGGTTAGCCCGCTTACTGTCATGCAAGGATATGAACTCAGTCTGTCCAAACTGTAAATGCTGGCAGAAATGCGGAAATAAGTATAAATGGACAAAATGCATAATGGCAATCATCTGCATAACTTTTCTCCTTGGCACTTACTAGAATTTTCCATCCGTTATAAACCGTTTTTCTTAAAATAATTATAGTGGTGTTTCTTGTTCTTCAGCCTGAGTGCTTATGTTGAGAATTTAAAATACGGAAAACAAAAATAAAATTGCCAGGAAAGCTAACAACATTTATAAAAGGGTCATAATGTCAATTGTCTGCCCTTAAGCCTTAGTAGTGCCTTTCCAACATAGCTGTTTACAAATCATGACCATGTCATTTCAGGAATGACAGATTTGATCATGATTGCAATCAGTAACAGTGTTTTTCTGTTTCTGTTTGCTACAGCTTGGAAAATGGGAATTAAGCAATACATCAGTCCTTTGATAAGAGAAAAACATGATGTTAAGACTGCTAGTTGAGCCTGGGTTCACACTTGTCCGACAAACGCTCCTACATTGGGAGCTCATGTCGCATGACGTGTGAAAATCAATGTTTCCCTATGAGAGCCGTCTTAACTGGTCCGACACAAGTTGGTCTGACTTTGAAAATACTCCCTGTACCACTTTGGTCTGACATTGATCCTACTTCAGCCCATTGAATATCATTGAAGTCGGATCAAAGTAGAATCCTTGTCCTAACCATCCGACTTGTGACATTCGACATGGTGATTACAGCAGCAGTAAAAAGGAATGTATCTCACACTGGGATTGTTTTGATTGGTCAAAGGACAAGTCAGACTATCACAAAGTCGGATCAAAGTAGTATCCTGTTCATGAAAGTCTATGAATGTAGGACCAATGTAGGACCGATGTAGGACTGATGTCGCAGGGCAAAGTAGGATGAAAGTCGGATTACTGTCCTGTCATATCGGTGTGAACCCAGCCTTAGGGGTAATGGCTATGGTCCACATAGGTGTGCGCAAGGGGTGTGCCAGGTGTGCCTGGGCACACCCTAATCATGGGGTTGGTAACCTGTCAATGGTGGGCAGGTGATAGGTAAACCACAATCCTTCCTTGCTGACCCTCAGAACCTGAACAGGAGAGGTGGTGGGGGTGGAATTTAGTGGAACTCATCTGTATTCTCCTCCTGCAGCAGCTTAAAGTAGGCTTCTTCTCCTCTCCCTTTTGTCAACATTCAGCTGCCACAGGAGGAAAATATAGGGGATCGGTAATAATATATGGCACCCTTCCTTTCCCTGTTCCATTTCCTTCTGTTGCCCGGGTCCTCCATGTGCTCCCTTGCTCCCCCCTTCCCCCCATTGTTTCAGCGGGGAAGAGGCCGGTAAATATTTCAAATGCATATGTGTTGAAGGTTTGGGGTGCACACCCTAGTGCAATTGGCTGCGCACACCTATGATGGTCCAGCAAATTCCTTGCCAATAGGAACTCGAAGCTTGTTCTAAGTACATCCCAAAAGTCCAAACTAGGAGTTTCTAAATTTTTCAGTATTTTCCTAATAATTGGGTGATGTAGCCAGACACCACCATACGTCCTCGGCCTGTCTATGAGATTTACTAACATCTTGCAGGAAAAAGGTATAGCTGACCAAAGAGGTATAAAAAAAAGTACCATACACAAGCCATTTTTTACAAATGACTTCATGAAATCTTGCCTTATCTGCTGTGGGCCACAGACTGACCCCTCAAATACTACAGAATTCAGTCGTCCCTTTAAAAGATACCTGTTCAAAAAGACTATGGAGGCTGTTATTGCTGATCTTTCCTTTGGAATATGCCCTCCTTCTAAAAATTACTGATTTTCATGCTAATCCCATTGAATTTTCTAAGGCACAGAACAGTAATGATTATTCAGATTAGTTCTAACTGCCCTCTGACTTTCCAATATGTGTTGCTTGCTCCAGGTTGGTGACTTAGAAAGTACTGAAGCCAGAAACAGCCAGGGAACTATTGTTTTTAGAAAGAGTTCAGCAATGGCAATCTTTATAAGTCCAGGTTTACATAAATGATTTACTTAGCACTAGATCTTAATTTTGGTTGATGGTAAATTCAGGCTAAATTTCACAGATTGTAGTGGCAAAATAGGTTGTATGCAGAGCACACAGCCATTTGCCTGTGCTAATAAGCACACACTTCATCTTATTGAAATAATCGATCTTAAAGGGTCACTAAAGGAAAAAAAAATGTTGCTCAAATGACTGTTTACAGGGTATAGAGACATAATAGTTAACTGATTCCTTTAAAAAATGATTAAAAATAGATAAAAACCAATCATATAATGTACCTACAGTTTAGTTTCGTTTTTGCTGTTGTTTCTTGGTTCTCTGATGTACAGAGACAAAGAGCAAATAGAGGGCAGTAAAGGTTTTGCAAAACGAAACTGGATTGGTGCTGAGGGGTTTTAGACACACCTCCTTGATTAGTCACCACAGTGAGAAATCTCCCAGTACTGTGGTGATCAGGAAACAGACAACCAGGAAGTGTCCAGAACAGAGAGGAATTACAGCAACATCAAAGCAAAAACGAACAATGAGGACATGAAACCAGGACTGCAGTAAGGTAAAGGAAGCTATTTAGCTAAAAAAAAAAATCCTTTGGTGACCCTTTAAGCTAAAAGGTTCACTCACCATTCGTTCGATCTGCCATTCATTCAATAACCAAACACCACCATCCTGTAAGTTCTCAGCTCAGCATCACAGCAATCACTGACTTGCCGACGCCCTCACAGTGTCCATTTATTATAACCAAAGCTTTTACAAACAGCAGGTGATTGGCTGCAGCATCTGACCTCCTCCATATGAAGTCAGGACACAGCATGGGGGCTCCACACAGCAAATTCCCATATATGGATTTGACAACACAGGATGTGACAATATATGATAACCCTTCTAACAGGGATATTTAGATACATACAATATAATACCAATACAAAACAACAGCAGCATAATACAACAATAATACAATAACCAATGAACACAGTTCCTGATGAGGGGAGCTTATCTGTAGGTGTATGCTCACGCCACAACATCAATGTTGATCAGGCACTGAGAGATGACAAGAGCACACATTCGCTAAACTGACAATGTGTTTGCAGAGCGGACACATCCCCACAGGCGAATTTCTGTGCATCACACAGGGGCCCACTGCGCAAACACCCTTCTCCAAATCAGGAGGTTTATCTCAACCAGTCTCAGACTGCCCCAGTCAGCTCTTTAGAGCGGGTTGCGGAAGTACTAACACTGGGTGACACTATGACAATACATATTAAATACATCTTCATAAAATTTCCACAACAAGATTCAGAAGGCCAGATCTGAATTTCATTGTCATTTTTGGCTGTTTAAATTCTGAAAAGGCTTCTTAAAGTAAGGGATCAAAAATGTTTTCAAAGGCTGTGTCTGCCTTATACAGCATCTGTTTCTGCCATTAACTGAGCATCTTCCGCTGCCAATGCCATCAGGTCCCCACCCTTCTATGTTAACATCCCTGGTACAATTTTTTAAGCAAGTGGCTCAGACTGTCTTTGGCCCATCATATTATCAGGCAGGGCTGCCAGGAACTTTCTAAACAATTCTCTATTTCTTTTTCTGCTCTGTAGAATACAATTTTTTGAAGCCTGTTTCAGACGTTTATTGGCTTAAATTATTGAATTCTACATTTCTGAAGTTTTCTTACCTCTACTCTGCAACAACATCCTGCCAATAAAGTACATGTATTTAAGGTACCTCTGTCAGACAACATTATATGTATTTCTTCCTAATTTATTCCAATGCTTAGATCTAAATAGTCACTTACTTCTGAAAGGCAGTTGGAGAACCAAGGAGCAACTATCTATGGGACTTCTTAGAATATTGCACAACTGTGATCACCTCATTACAAAGGACACAATTACAGTATATCATGAAACTATGAGACACATCAAAAATTGAAAGGCCACACCCCAATTACATCACCACAAAAAAAAAACATTACAGTGGCTAAGTGGTGAGCACTTACACCTAGTAGCACTAGGGTTGTTGGTTTGAATCCCAACCACGGCACTGCCTGTCTGGAGTTTGCATGTTCTCCCTGTGCATGTGTGGGTTTCTTCAGTCCAGATTACAAGCAATTGTTCTGCAAGTTTGAAAATGACTTGCCAGGCTTCACAATTCTGTTGCACACTTGCAGCAAGTTCACATTGCATGACTCCAAATCAACTTTCTTTGCAAACATTCTGCAAGTCTGCTGAAAGTTCTGGTTCAGTTATGTTGTGCAATAGTCATCCCACCACAGGGGTCACTGTGACTTGTAGAGATCTTGCTGTAGACTCACCACTGCAACTTTGCTCTTGCTAGAGACTTGCTACGTAAATTTGCTATAAATTGGTAAAGTTGAACTAGAACTTGTGCCCTGCAAGTGTACAATGTGCCAGTGAAAATGTGCAGCAAGTTAACAGACTTGCAACTCAACACTGCCACAAGGAGAGGGATTAGAAACATCTCTCAGGTTTTTTTTTTTAGTGTCTGTTCCCCCGTTATGGAGGTTCACAGTCCTGTTTTCTGTTATCATTCTACATGAAAGTAAAAGAAAATCAAAAATGTTGTGTTGATATCAGAACACTAATAGAGGGGAAATCTTCCAATAGGGACACTAGTTCTGGTGACCCTAGTGACACAATGGGATTCCCCCATATTTGAGGGATTTCCCCTCCCTTCCTGTTTTGACTATGGAACAGGAAGCAAAGGGAAATCTCAAAATGTGACACAGATGGCTAACAATTACAGAGTATAACTTTCCCTTACTTTATCTCAAATGAAATAAAACGTTTTTACCTTTAGTTACACTTATATAGTACACTACAATATAGTGTGTTAGTACACTACAATATAGTGTGTTAATGCTCTAAGAAATTGCTTTTATATATAGATTGAAATTATATAGGTAAATGATGGCCATTATGTTTGCTAAATACGTATAAAAACAATATTTCCTGCTTATCAGTGAAACACAATTGAATCTCTGCAGTCACCAATGAAGCATTCAGTAAACACACATGTCACATGATCTCTTTGACCAGTCAAAAAGATCTGTCATCACAAACAACTCTGATTGGCCCCTGACAATATCTCTGGTAATGCAGCTGCACATTCCAGGGAGGGTCGAACAAAGACAGTACAAAGGCGAAATGGGGATCTCAGAGGAAAAACAGGTAGCAGATTTACAGCCTTTCCATGAATTAGACCTTAGATTTACTAGCTGTGATCATGAAAGCATTATTGCTGTATGAGTGACTAAAAAAAGTTATTTCCATCAGCTGCTGAACATTGCTAATTGCAGTTAAAGTGGAGGTTCACCCTCAAAAAAATTTCTGACATCACATGGAGTCGAGCCATCCTACCGACAGAATGCCGGTGTTTTTTTTTTTTTATCAGCACATACCTCGTTATCACGATTTTCACCCCCCGGCAATCCCGCGGGACTGGGTGTTCCCAAGCACTGCCTGTGATTGACAGGCTTCCGAACGGCGCATACTGCGCATCACAGGTTGCCGAAAAAACCCGAACGTCGGGAACGCCCAGTCCCGCGGGATTGCCGGGGGTGAAAATCGTGATAACGAGGTATGTGCTGAGAAAAAAAAAAAAAAACACCGGCATTCTGTCGGTAGGATGGCTCGACTCCATGAGATGTCAGAATTTTTTTTGAGGGTGAACCTCCACTTTAATAGTGTTTTGTTGTTGCCCATACCAGCAGATGTGGTATATTTTAATTCCCAATGAAGGGGACGATGTGTGGTCCCTGAAATGCATTGACTGTAGGACCTGTTATACATTTGAAATAAAACCAAATTCTTGGACTGTAACACTTTGGTGTGGCGCTTCGGTTTTCAGACACATTGTTCACCTAGATGCCCCATTGGAATACCACCAGCATTTTTTGGTCAAATATATCAATAGTACCAAAGTATATCTACCTACGGCTCCAGCACCATCAATCTACCACTTCAAGCATTTGATGTAATAGTATTGGGTTTTCTGCACAAGTGCATACATTTAAAAAAGAAAAGTACGTACCTTAGTCTACATTTGTACTACAGGTTACATTTTGGAGCTTAGGAAATGTACTACAGGATGGATTTTGGAGCTTAGAAAATGTACTACAGGATGAATTTTGGAGATTAGGAAATAACTGTAGTGTCAAGCCTCGTACACACGACCGAGGAACTCAACGGGCGAAACACATCGTTTTCCTCGTCGAGTTCCTTGTAGGCTGTCGAGGAACTCGACAAGGCAAGTTTCTCCATTCCCGTCAAGGAAATAGAGAACTTGCTCTCTTTTTGGCTCGTCGAGTTTCTCAACAGTTTTCTCAGCGAAAATGTACACACAACCGGTTTCTTTGCCAAAAAAATATCTCCCAGCAAGTTTCTTGCTGGTTTTTGCCGAGACATCTCAAGTTCAAGCACAGTACAGGGATATTTGAATTGAATTGTTATTTAAACTACCCAAACATAGCAGTCCTTTTGATAAGAGTTTTGTCAGTGTTAAAGATTATTGTAAAAATAAATAATTGCTTAGTTAGCTGTCTGCTTGATCTTTGTTCTCATTCCCCTTACTTCTGACATAATCTTTGAATAATGGGTGACACATAAGGAAGGTTTAAGGATTCTGAGGACACAAAGTTCAACAGTATATTTAAAAAGTCACCTATACCTTCCATCTTGATAAAAGTATACTAGACGCAAAATCTGTTAACATCTGTACGCAGGACTCATAGGTTACAAATTCTTAAAGTCACAAAATGTCAGCATAAGGTCTTGAAGCTCCCAGCACATAGGGATCAGAGAAAAATTCTGCTTCAAGGTGACAGTGGCATTTATAGGGGGAATATGACTTTCTACAGTGAGATCCTCTGCCCTAACATCCGATTTGCCTGCACCAAAATCATAAAGCGAAGAGATCCCAGCAAATTTGCAAATTTGCACTGGTGCTGGAGACTTCTGTTTAATAATATGAAAACGTTTTCCCCACCCACCTCAGTGAATTACAACAGGACCTGATATGTGAGATTATACGTGTCCAGTGCCTTAAAAAGTATCCAGTGCTTCAATAAAGTGCAGAATCTTCACTATCTTGATTCAAAGTGCACACACCCCTGTAAATCCTCCACCATTTACTCCAAGGCCTCGTACACACGATAGGTTAACCAGAGGACAACGGTCTGATGGACCATTTTCATCGGTCAAAACCGATCGTGTGTGGGCCACATAGGTTATTTAACCATCGGTTAAAAAAAAAGCCAACTTGCTTTAAATTTAACCAATGGATTCCTAACCGATGGGGAAAAAAACGATTGTTAGTAGGCACAACCATTGGTTAAAAATCCACGCATGCTCAGAATCAAGTCAACGCATGCTTGGAAGCATTGAACTTCATTTTTTTTAGCACGTCGTTGTGTTTTACGTCACTGTGTTCTGACACGATCAGTTATTTGACCGATGGTGTGTAGGTGCGACGGACCATCAGTCAGCTTCATCGGTTAACCGATGAAAACGATCCATCGGTCCGTTCTCATCGGATGGACTGATCGTGTGTGCGAGGCTTGATAAGTCACCAGAAGCAATGACCAGATTGGTCTTATCTTGATCAAAACGTAATACTACACTTGGTCAGCTCTCTTCCAGCATTTATCCTATTCCAGGTTCCCATTACATCTCAGAAAAATAAAGAACAAAGGCTCCGTAGTATAAAAATCCTTTATTTGTTAAAAACATTAAAACCAGCACATTGTATTTACATGGATCAAGAGTTTATCCCAACAATAAAGAATGAAATGCATGTTTAAGCCATGGCGGCTCCATCTGCACACTCAGGCTGAGAGCAGGTACCACTGTACAGGGTGATGTCATGTGCAATAACCCCCATCTTACGACATCACATCTTGAGGGATGGATAACCAGAGCACCAAACATGCAAGTCCAGTGTATTTACGGAAGTTCCATAGAAACCAAACCAAAAGAGTGGTATTTGTTCTAACGAACTTCAGGAATAAAGCCTCGTACACACGCACGGTTTTCTCGGCAAAAAAGCTGCTGGGAGAGCTTTTTTCCGAGAAAACCGTGCGTGTGTATGCTTTCTCGTCAAGAAAACTGCCTGGAATCTGTCGAGAAAAATAGAGAACCAGTGTTTTCCTGCCGAGAAACCCGAGCGTCTGTATACTTACCTGCCTCCATGGAAACCTGTACATGCTCGATGAGACTTCGGTGCATGCGCGGTAGCTTCCAAGGCATAGTGTAGGGTGTAGCAAGATGGCGGCGCCCGCATCGAATGTGACGAGCACATGCTCGTCGTAGTCAATGACGTCACCGCGCTCTTGCCATTCAAAAGAACGGCGGTTCGTTTGAATTGGCCGTGTCTACACTCGGGCGAGCAAGAAAGCTTGCCAGGAATCTCGTCAGGAAAAATAAAGTTTTTTTCCTGACGAGATTCCCGGCCGTGTGTACAGGGCTTTACATTGCATTTCAAATTTTTGTGTACTGGCTGTTATCTACAGTATTTAAATTATCCATTATGTGTCCAAAAAGTTCAGTGAAACAACAATATGGTCACAGTGGTAGCAAAGTTTGGTGGGATGAAAATCCTGTTATGAACTTGATTTTAATTTCTTTGTCAATACAGGCACTAATGAGCATTCAAGTGCACAAATGTTATAAAAAAGCTCACATCATAATAAAACAATGTAACCACAGAGACTGGAAGCATCTTTATGGTCCAAGACGCTTTTAGCTTAAGGCTGAACTCTGGACAAAAAAACTTTTATTTAAATATATTTCTCAATAGCCAAAAAGAATATACAGTAGCTCTAAATCCAGATATTACCTTGGAACACTAGCAGTGACATTATCATTGTGTTATACATATCCTGTGCAGAGCGCAGAGCTTTGGGAGGGGCCCTTCAGACTCCAACCATGGAAGGCTGCTTGCAGAAAACTACAGGAAGGGGCGGATACAAGACCAGTCATCCTCTACATAGAGAGGGTAACAGTGACTGGTCTTTATTACGAAGCTCCTGCACAGAGGCAAAGTTTCACACTGGATTACTGCACAGATCTAAAAGAAAAATACAAAGCACACCAAGATTCAAGTAAGAATACACATGACGCCTATACATAGCCAATGTTCAGCTTTAAAAAACAAGCAGAAGGTAAAAGGGACCTATATTAGCATTTGTTCTAGAACTCAGTAGACCAATGTTCTGTCTCCAATTAGTGCTGTAGCGCTACCCCCTCAGGAGCCGCTGATTGTTTTGCGATTGGCGCATTAAGTTACCTCTATATGTGTTTTCTAGGGGTGAAGAGAGTGAGTAGAGCAATAAGCGAATGTCCAATTCGCGGATAAGGTTTTCTGAATGCTTTATTTCTTGGCCCAACACGACCAACATCAACTTGAGGTAGACAGAAAAGGTTGATGAAGTAAAGGAACTTTGCGGTATCAGGCTTTGGATAGTAGGAAAGCAATCCTGCTTTCTGCAGTAATACAGTTTGTCGCTAAAAAGACAAAAAACAAAAAAACAAAAAAAAAATACAGTTTGTCGCCACTCCAGCCAGAGTGGGTGAAGTGCCCCCGGACAGACCCCTGCCACAGGCCTGGCAGCCGGAGTGCCACTTTAAGGTTGCTGGGAGAAACAGGCCTCTGCCACAGACCTGACTCAGATGAAACCTCTGCCACAGGCCTAGTACTTGGATGAGCTAAATGATTGAGCAAATCCTCCCAGTAATTAGCGTTAGGGTCACCGGTTGACAGTGCAAGTATACCTGTCAATGTTCCAGTCACCAGATCCCCGGTGGTTCGTTCAAGCCCTTTTGGATAACCTGCCTCCGTGTTCTCCTCAAGCCGATCCCCTACCGAACGGCATACAGCCTGGGATCTCCTCAGTAGAAGGGGGACCCAGTAAGTCACTGGGGCCCCTTGGTAGCATCAATTGCTCCAGACCAGGAGGGCCCAGTGTCTGGAACTCCGCGTAGCGCGCAACCCCAGGCCAGGTAGGCCATAGTGGTGGGGCCCGCGATGTGCGCACACCCTAAAGGTGGGTGCCGCACCTGGAACCAGGAACCCGCGAAGAACCCAGAACAACGGCCTCCGCCACAGAAATACCCCCTCCCAGCATGCACAGCGAGGCTCAACTCCTCTCATTGGCTGCTGGGAAGAAGCGGCTCCGCCTGGATCCCCTCTGGCGCCATCTGCCGTCCAGAGATGAGACCATATCTCTGGACGCACAGACTGACCCACAGAACAATCCAGATTTGGCGACAGCCAAATTTAACATAATCAAGAATGAGAGCAACTTACCTCTCTCATTCTCCCACTAACTTTAGCGTAGTGCCCTTACTGAAAGTAAAGAGGGCGCTACAGTGCAACTACAACAAAGAGATTTAGGTCTTTCTGGTGTGACTGGCCACTGAAAGCCTGTTCTGTCCAGAGTGTATCATTAACAAATTATACCAGTGAGCCTAGGGAGCTAACAGTGACAAAACCTGTTCAACAAGTTAAACATTTTAAAATGGATGTTATTTGGCAGGATGAGCTTCGTACTGATTTTGCTTACAATGTCAGTTGACTGTATGCAAAGTCCCTAATGAAATGTCATTATTAATATTCTGTACTTTTCTACCAGATGCATTCTTAAACTTGACTGTGTTCTGTACAAACAAGCAATCATTAATTGGCTACAGGCAAGAAAATGCATTTTGTTTATCTAGAGGAAACATGTTTCTTGGACTGATGACTAAACTAAGGCGGCCTCACTAATCCTGATTACAATTTGTTTGTTAAATAAAAGTTGTTTAATAAAGCTATTTTTACAAAACAGAAAAGCCAGTAGTATATGTTGTCCTTGTATATCAAAGTAGAGATACAAGTGACTAGAAATCCTATTGCTCAGGGCAATTCTGATATGCATAACATTTTACATTATGTTCCACCCATGTTTGATCTCTTGTGACTACTGGAATGGAGGTCCATTAACACTAACTTTTGTTACATACCGGTAGTTACATAGTAGGTGAGGTTGAAAAAAGTCCATCAAGTCCATCCTTGTGAAGTAGGGTTGTCCCGATACCAAGCATTTCCCTGAGTACTTGTACTCGGGGAAAATGCTCCGATACTTTACCGATACCTGACTCTCCCTCCATGCTCCTGTGTCCCCCCTCCGTGCCGCTGCCGTTCTGCTCTCCCCCTCCGTGCCGCTGCCGTCCTCTGTTCCCCCCCTCTGTGCCGCTGCCGTCCTCTGTTCCCCCCCTCCGTGCCGCTGCCGTCCTCTGTTCCCCCCCCTCCGAGCCGCTGCCGTCCTCTGTTCTCCCCCTCCGTGCCGCTGCCGTCCTTTGTTCTCCCCCTCCGTGCCGCTGCCATCCTCTGTTTTGCTCTCCCCCTCCGTGCCGCTGCTTCCCCCCTCCGTGATCTGTGTCCCCCCTCCGTGTCCTCCTCCGCCCCCTCTGTCAGGATGGAGAGCGGCGGTAGGAGCTGCTAAACCCGGCTCCTACCTTTTCTGAATGAACAGAGTCAGTGATCACTGTTCAATAACTGTGTTTGCGATGCTTCAGTTTATGAATGGATAGGAGCCTCTGTCTCCTGTCCATTTATTTCCAGTGCAGTTGAGAAAGGGACTGGGGAATCTGTGTCCCTAGTCCCTTTCTCTGTCTTAAAGGGGAGATGTCAGAGGTCTGTTAAGACCCCTGATATCTCACCAAAGCCCCCCAAGAGGGCTAATTAAAAAAAAAGAAAAAAATTGCAATAAATAATTTAAAAAATAAAATGTAAATAATAATAATAATAATAATAATAATAAAAGAAAAAAACACACACTGACAATCCACTACCCCCCCCCCCCAAAAAAATCACTGTAAAAAAAAATACTGTCACATGACATTAAAAAAAAAGTATCGGTATTTGGTATCGGCGAGTACTTGAAAAAAAGTATCGGTACTTGTACTCGGTCTCAAAAAAGTGGTATCGGGACAACCCTATTGTGAAGTCAATAACTGAAGCCTTCCCCTTTTTCCCAACAATTCTCAATAGTGTGTTTCAACCTTCCTGAATGTTGGTAATCAGGGGTCAAGTCCTGGGGAAAAAAGTGTGGGAACTCCCACCAAAGATCCACTCCCCCACCAAAAAAAATACGCTCATATGTATAATTACTAAACATGTTCTTTCTAAATCCCACGATAACTCACGGCAGACCTCTGCAATGTCTCCTGGGAACAATGACAAAAGCTCCAAGGAGACATTGCGGCATCGAGGAAGTGTACTCCCTGATGAGCACTACACTTGAGCTAAACATCCCCCAAACATCACAAAACATATAACAATTATTTAGGTATGTCAATTAGTTATAGAGGTATTCTAAAGTTAACCGACGCATGCTGTTGCTGCTAAATTTGGCCTGGGCATCTAGACATCAGTGACCCCTGACCACAAGGGGTTCATAAATTACTCCACTTTCCCTTAAATATGAAAAAGTTAAAAGGTTTGAGGCATGGTTTTAGGTATCCGGCTTTTGAGGGATCACAGCTGTCTGAGGTATGATGAAACGAGGGAGACAATAGCTCAACCAAAAGTTTCTACAGATTACAGACATAAAAACTTGTAATGTGAGTAAAGTCTTGTAAATACTCTTGCATTCCCCTTCTTTTTAGCACTGTTAAAGTTAAAACCGAGCTGATGCTCCATGTGGATTAAACTAAATTCTTATGGTGTATCTGAAGAATACATAGGTGCAAGTGAATATCCAGTACATTGATGTAAGCATACATAGAACAAGAATAGAACAAAGGAATACCCTATTCTTTTATATTATATATTTTTTTGAAACACACAACAAACAGATAAATTTGATCCCATTGCCAGAATCAGTTAGTTATAGAATTATTATTAACATAATTAGGTTTATATTATTATTAAAGTGATTGTAAATACACTGTTTTTTATTAAAATACCAAGCATATTATAAATAACCTGCTGAGTACAATGGTTTTGCAAAGTGCTCACACCCAAGCTGGCTCTATGTATCCATTGACACATCTCACAGAGGGTAGCTTTGCCCCCGCCCCCACTCCCTCCTCAGTGGCTGAGATTGACAGCAGCAGGAGCCAATGTTTTAGGAACAGGTGTAATCAGAAATGTGTGGACTGCTGCAGAGAATCAGGCTCAAGTAAGGTGTAAAACAATATAATTTATTTAAAAATAAGTGAATGACACAAATGTAAATGCCCCTCCAATATACCAAAACTGTGTAAAGAAAAACCAGATAACCAAACAATAGTGACACACAATGAACAACTGCCCAAACCAAGCATATACAGAAAACAGGATAAACTAATTATAGTAGTAACAGAGCCAGGTTCATACATGGGAGATCAAGCAGAGGGAGCTGGGAACAAGACAGGTCAGGGAGAGGGAAACAGGAGACGGAACAGGTAGGAAGGGATCAGGCTGCAGGGTCAGGTTTTAGGGTCCAGGATCAGGATCAGGAACACAGGAACGCAGGTAAGGGGCACATGGAGACAGAACACCATGGCAGGAATAAAGAGCATGGACAGGGTTTAAATACACTTCCTGCAACCTGGATGATTGATTGCATGATTGAGGTGATGACCGATTGCATGAGATGATGTGAGCTTCTGGCTGCTAAGGGACACCTGCTGGTGGACACCAGATCTGCATGTAGCGCTCACCCCCAAAGGAGCTGCTGGTTATAGAATGGGATGGCGTGTTCCCTCTGTGAGCATCTAGGGTAGATGATGAGAGCCTCAGTAAATGGAATGTCCAAACAGCAGGTGGGTCACCGACTGACAGGGAGCTGACATCCCACCTTTCAGTGTCCGGTTACCTTGATCCCCGATGGATTGTTGAGGCCCTATTGGATTGCTTGCCTCTCTTGGCTCTCCTCAGGCTGACTCCCCACCGAACAGCTATTTCGCTTGGGATCTTTCCTCAGAATTTGGGGACCCAGTCGATCACTGGGGCCCCCATCACAGCTTCAAATGTCCCGGGCCAACATGGTCCCGGAATCAGGAACACCGCGTGGCACGCGCACCCCGGCCTGGTAGGCCATCTCGCCGGGGAGCCGTGATGTACGGTCACCCTGAAGGTGGGTGACGCACCAGGAACCAAAGACCCCGCCTAATGACGTCTGCTCCAGAAGTATCCTCCCCCAGCATGCCCCGCGAGGGAAACTCCCTCCCCATTGGCTGCTGGCAAGAGGCACCCTAGCCTGGACTCCACTGGCGCCACCTGTCACTCCGGGGTGGCATAGCACCCCGGAAACAACAGAATGTACCCACAGTACAGCCCAGCTAAAGCAGAGGCTCAATTTAGCCAACTGTCCTCAGTATCCGAACAGAAGGCATTCAAGCCTGAATGCCTGATCTGAATCTGCAAAACAGTAAGAAAAGGTACAAAACTTTGAGATATAAAACATTGCTTTATACAAATATCTACATTAATACACTATGACATTACACAATCCTAAATCTAGTCTGCCCGATTCTCCGACAGCGTTGATAGAAGGTCAACAACCTGCAAAACAAACAAAAAAAATGGAAAAGCACACAAAAAAAACCATATACACATATATTAACTATATCTATGTAATCACTAAGGTTAGAGTTAAAACTGCACCCTCTCGTCAGAGGGCGAAATTTCCCTTCCTCCCAAAGAGACATTTCAATAAGTGCTGAGAATCTCCTAAGTTGCAACACTTTTGAAAAATAAATAAATACGCACAAGTTAGTCTTTTTGCGGTATTAAAAGTGCAGAACACTGCCCCTAGCAGTCAGTGCGCTGGTACTACAAGGCAGTCCACTGTTCACTTCAGAACAAATAGCTGCAAAAGGAGATGTAGAAAATGGTATCTTCTCCTCTTTTCCTTTTCCTGGTGCTGTGAAGAAGCCGGCAAGACCCTATCCTTTCTAACTGACCAAACCCCCCAAAGTCCTGCACAAGCAACAAAATGTGGATCCGGAGGGATGAAAACACAAACTGGAAAGGGCAACAGTTCTTGTCCGTAACTTCTTCAAAGGCAATAGCAAAGATGACCACGCAGACATTATGTCTACCTGTAAAACCGTGGATATTGCTAATGTCCCCTCTAGAATTTGTAGAGGTAACAGAAAAAACTTGATCCGCTCTTCCTGGACATTTTAGGACCACTTTATCACTAAAGATGTATCGGCCAGGGCTCCAATCTTTTAAACAGCCTTCAAGTCGGTTGCCTACACAGAGAAAGGCATACTCCATCTCACGGTCAATCTTTGGGACATTCAGATATTCCCAAACAGCATCCCTGTACCAGCTCTCGCTTGATTGCTCAAACACGGGCAGAAGGGCTGGAGGTACGTAGGGATATTCCAATCCATAGTCAACGGCCACTCTTCGCATGACAATGCACTGCAGACGGGCCAGTCTAGGCAGAACACGAGAGTCTCCAAGTCCCGGTAACGCAATGGCGTCAGGTGCCCTTTTTAGTACAGGCACTGCGGCAGGTATGGGGTTGGCGACACTGGTGCTGGATGCACCGACTCCCCATGTAAGTTGCGGGACGCTTGTGTTAGTTGCGCTCCGGCCAGGGCGTTTCTTTCGCCTCAGAGATTTGTTAGCTCGGAAACCTCCACCAAACTGAGACTCAGGGAATTCAGGCTCAAACCAGTGGTCATCTCCATCCGCAGACAAGGAGTCCAGGTCGGAGGTGTCGTATTCCTCCGCAGGCAAATAGGTGCGTTCCCTGATAGGAACGTTAGACAAGTCACTTGTTTGGGCAGGCAGGCCTCGACCGCAGCTGCGGGAAGCCTGTGCGGGTCCCACTTTGGCAATGGCGCGCCATACAGAGACCACATTGGTAGCGGTAGCCTCCGGTACGGCATCGGTTTGCACACTGGCCACACTTTCTTTCTCTTCCACTTCGTTCACTTCGCTTACCTCCGGCGATCTTATTGGAGAAACAGCCGATGGCAGGGTAAGCGTCGATGAGACGGTCATGACCTCCGACTCATCGACCACAGTAGTTGGGGAGGGTTCCGGCCATGGGGCCTCCTCCTCTGCGATCACAGTCCCAGCAATCCAATCCACCTTGTACTCCCGGGGAGCTTCGGTCGGTGGCTCGATCTGAAACAAATAGGTCCGGCACCTCTTGCACCGAACAAATGGCACGATCTGGACAGCCAGCTCCGAGCAGCGGGGGCAGGACAGTCCGAGGGCCTCCACGTCTCCACTTGAAAATAGCACTGACTTCCCGCTGGTCCGCATTCGGATCCTGGTATCTGTCAAGGGTACTCCGGTGGCAGCAGCTGGCGTTGCGTTGACTCCCGATACAGACATCGGGGGTCTCAGTCTCTCAAAAGGCGGTAAAGGAGCAGACATGTCTGCATGTGTTTCTCTCTCGTGGGCGGGCAATCACTCTGCTGCTTGGTGCCAAAGTCGACCTACGTCTCACGCAGGGGTGGGTAACTCCTCCCACTTAAAGTTCTTCTCTGGGCACGTTGCAGGCACACGTCACTCCGCTGCACGTGCACCCAGACTTTTGCTACCTGAGGTTAACTCCTTCCTCACTGCACAGTCCAACACCACGACAATTCCTGGCTCTCAATAGCAGAAAAAAAATCTCACAGTTCTGTTGTCAGAGGCAACAGCCGATCCCGGACGAGCCCCCGAAGGAGCCGCTGGTTATAGAATGGGATGACGTGTTACCTCTGTGAGCGTCTAGGGAAGATGATGAGAGCCTCAGTAAATGGAATGTCCAAACAGCAGGTGTATTTTCTTGTGCCTTTATTTTACCCAACACGGTAAACAATAAAACTTGAGGTAGACAGTGGAGATGTAAGAGGAGGAGAAATAGCAGATTCAGGCTCAACAGTATGGAAGCAGTCGTGCTTCCAACGACACTTTACTTTCGTCGCCACTCCAGCCGGAGTGGGTATAGTGTACCTGGCCAGGCCTCTCACACCGACCTGGCAGCCAGAGTATCACTCAGAATCTTGAGGGAAAAGATCTCTGCCACAGATCCTCCCTAGAACTTAGGTCATGGAAGAAAATCCTCCTCAGTAGTATTTATGCCTGAATTTATGCCTGAAGTTCTCAATTGGGCCACCGACTGACAGGGTGCTGACATCCAACCTTTCAGTGTCCGGTTACCTTGATCCCCGATGGATTGTTGAGGCCCTATTGGATTGCCTGCCTCTCTTGGCTCTCCTCAGGCTGACTCCCCACCGAACAGCTATACCCATTGGGATATTTCCTCAAAATTTGGGGACCCAGTCGATCACTGGGGCCCCCGCCACAGCTTCAAATGACCCCGGGCCAACATGGTCTCGGAATCAGGAACACCGCGTGGCACGCGCACTCCGGCCTGGTAGGCCATCTCGCCGGGGAGCCATGATGTGCGGTCACCCTGAAGGTGGGTGACGCACCAGGAACCAAAGACCCCGTCTAATGGCGTCTAACTCCCTCATCCCCCTTTAAATTTAGAATAGCACCTGTACAGAAAGTACAGAGGCGCTACATGCAGTCTATAGATCTGGAAGTCACAGTGCCACCAGCAGATGAACCCTTTCCTGAGTGTACCCCCTCCCCTTTTCTCTCAGCCAGCCATAGCTGAAGGAGTCCATAAAAGATACCCAGATGCTGCATAAGTCCAGAGGGAAAAGGTCTCATAGGCCAAAGAACTGCTGTGTTCCAAATAAAATTCTCTGCTGCTAGGATACAACCATAAGCTAGATGTCCCACCACTAGAGTCTGGTGCCTGGCTAGGAACTGCACCGCTGGGGTCAGGCAACTGGCTAGATATTCTGTTGGCCAGATTCTCAGAGACATATGACATTAGATCAGTCAAGACAGTAGGCATCCCAGTGCTGGGGTACCATTGGTCATCCACAAACTTAGCTCTGGGGTCATGTGACAACACTGGAACTCTGACACCAGAATGTCTGGTTACAACCGTGTAGCTTGCCTGGTTTCCAGGACTTGTTCCACACATCAACGGCCATCTAGGTTTCTCCAAGGCACTGGTTACCTGACCCAAGTTCCCCAATGCACCTGGAGTTGTGGCAATCGCATCTGGGCCGTGACAAGGCACAAATGGTACTCTGCCACCCCTCTGGATCGCACCACTACCAAGATCATGAAGGCAAACGTAGTTACTAGGTGTGAAGGGTATGTCTGGACCACCAGGCTTTGGCGCAAGTCAATTAATGCTAGCTAGGCAGTAGGCACAAATTTAGTAGAACCCGGCTGGACGGTAAGTAGAGGATCATTAAGATCAGGCTGGATATTGGTCAGAGGATCATCAGAGGCAGACTGGACATCAGGCACCAGACCATCAGGCTGAGCAGCAGGCACTAGACCATCAGGCTGAGCAGCAGGCACATGACCTTCAGGCTGGCTATCAGGCATAGGAACGTCAGGCTGGGCAGCAGGCAAAGGACTGTCAGGCTGGGCAGCAGTCAGAGGACCGTCAGGCTGGGCCACAGGCAGAGGATCTTCAGGCTGGGCAGCAGGCAGAAGACCATCAGGCTGGGCAGCAGGCAGAGTACCATCAGGCTGGGCAGAAGGCACAGAACAATCAGGCTGGGCAGCAGGCTTGAGCAGATCGGCTGGCATACAGCTAGACTGGAGCAGATCGGCTGGCGTGGAGGTAGACTGGAGCAGATCGGCTGACGTGTCGGTAGACTGGAGCAGATCGGCGGCGTGGAGGTAGACTGAAGCTGACCGGCTGGAGTGGAGGTACTGAAGCAGATCGGCTGGCGTGGAGGTAGACTAGAGCAGACCGACTGGCTCAAAAAAATAAGCCAAGTCATCCTCCAAAAACCAAACCAGTGATTCTACCTGAGCCATACTGTAGGGGGAAGAAAATTCATCACTGCCTTTAGGAGTACTGGACAAAGCGAATTTAGGCACAAACTTGAATCAATGGCTGAGCATCACCAAACAACATCCTGCCCTGATCAATTAGGGTATGAGAAAGACGAATGCCTTCAAACAGCTGGACAGTGGCCACTCCTTCAATATCTGGCGGCAGTATTCTTTTTCCTTTGTCACTAGCAAAGAATATAACCTTCTCAGGATGCATCTTGCCACATTATAAAAAAAAACATGGCTTCCCTGTGCAGCCACTTTTGGTCAGGACTGGCCTTGGTGTTATGTAAGGAACAGGTGTGACCAGAAATGTGTGGACTTCCGCAGAGAATATCACTGGCTAAAGTAAAGTGTAAAATAATATAATTTATTTAAAAATAAGTGAATAACACAAATGTAAATGCACCTCAAATATACCAAAACTGTGTAAAGAAAAAACAGATAACCAAGTGACACACAATGAAACACTGACCAAACCAAGTATATACAGGTAACAGGATATATTAATCGTAGTCGTAACAGAGCCAGGGTCATACACGAAAGATCAAGCAGAGGCAGCTGGGAACAAGACCGGACAGGGAGAGGGAAACAGGTGACTGAGCGAGCAGGTAGGAAGGGATAAGGCTGGAGGGTCAGGATCAGGGTCCAGGATCAGGTACACAAGAACTCAGGTCAGAGGCACATGGAGACAGAACACCAAGGCAGGAATGAAGAGCGTGGACAGGGTTTAAATACACTTCCTGAAACCAGCATCAGTTGATTACATGAGATTACGTTAGCTTCTGGCTGCTAAGGGACACCCACTGGTGGACTGGTGGACACTAGAACTGTGCCTAGGTCAGGGAGCTACAGTGCCACCAGCAGGTGAACCTTTTTCTGACACAATGGCTACTTCTGCTGTCTCTGAACCAATAAGCATGGAGAGAGCTGAGAAAGCTGATGCTCTCATGCACATCACTGGATCGAGCTCAGGCAAGTATAAGGGGAGGCTGGGCAGGAAGCTGCATGCAGAAGGTTTTGTTTACCTTCATGCATAGAACGCATAAAGGTAAAAAAAATACCTTCTGCCTTTACAATCACTTAAAAGTGTTTGTAAAGGTTGAAGGTTTTTTACCTTCCTGCCTTGTATACAGGAAGGTAAAAAACCTTTAGTGTGCAGCTCCCCCCTCAGCCCCCCTAATACTTACCTAAGCCCCATCTTGATCCAACAATGTGCACGAGACCCAAGACTCTCCCGGGTTTCTCCCTAGAGATTGGCTGAGATGCAGCACTGGGAGCCATTGGCTCCCTCTGCTGTCAACCATAGCCAGCAAGACATGAGCAAGGGGCTGAGTCATGCTGAGGCTGTGTCCTATGAACGCAGAGAGCTAGCTCGGGAGCACGCATGCACAAGTGCCCCCACAGTAAGCAGCTTGCTATGGGGGCACTCGGCAAGGTGGAGGGGCCAGGAGTTCCGGCGGGAGACCAGAGAAGAGGAGGATCAGGGCTGCTCTGTGCAAAACCATACATTTTTCCTTTTTTTAAATAAAAATGTTTCCTTTACAATCACTTTAAAATTAATTAGAGGTGGGTCAAGTTAAAATAAAAAGCTTTCTGTGGAAACACAATACAGTATTGCCATTTCAAAAGAGAATTCATTTATTTGTCATTACTATCCAAATCTTAAGACTAGTTTTATGTTGTTTTTCCTCATTTTAGGACAATATGCTCCAAGCCATAACATTTCATGTTGTGCCTGATGTAATTAAAGTGAAAATAATATCTCATCCGGCCTTTGTATTAATTGCTAATGGACTTTCAGTTTTTGGGTATATATGCACTTCAAATGAAATTCTTCCTGCCTCATAATAAACTGATGCATCAAATAGAATTCAGCATTACAGCAACAGCTTTCCCATTATAACTAGCTGACCTACAAAGCATCATTGTACAGCAGCTTTTAATGATTAGTGACAGTGTCAGGAAATTGTGGTCTCCTATCTGCTTAAACTGTTTCCTCTCACTAACCTAACTGATAAATGCATTTATATTATATGTATTACAGGCACCAAACCAGGTAGTAAAGACAAACGTTATATATTGTCACCCAGTATGGTTGGTAACTAGACAAGCATGAAATGGATTAACAATGTTAAAGTGGAGTTCCACCCAAAAACGCCCCTAGTATCCTGCGAGAGAGCCGTCGTAGAGCTACGGGCTCTCGCGCAGGGGAGCCAACCTGCCGCCGTAAAATGATGGCGGCAGGTCGGCAAGTAGTTAATAAACCGTGATAAGCCGAGATCATAATGAGAGGCCCCTCTTTACATCAGAGTCTGCACAGAGCCTCCCCTTACATCAGAGTCCGCACAGAGCCTCCCCTTACATCAGAGTCCGCACAGAGCCTCCCCTTACATCAGAGTCCGCACAGAGCCTCCCCTTACATCAGAGTCCACACAGAGCCTCCCCTTACATTAAAGTCCGCACAGAGCCTCTCCTTACATCAGAGTCCGCACAGACCCCATAAACATCAGAGTCCGCACAGACCCCCCTTACATCAGAGTCTGCACAGAGGCCCCCTTACATCAGAGTCTGCACAGAGGCCCTGATTTAAGGGGGGGGGGGTCTGATGTAAGGGGTGTTCTGGGTAACTTGATTTAAGGGTGCATGCTGTGGACTATGGTGTAAAGGGGGTCTCTGCTCACCAAAGCCTGCCCCCCCTCCCCTTTAATAAAGTCCACAGAGCACCCCTTTTTATACACTGGAAGGCAGGAGAGACTAGAGAGGGTGAGCTTACCAGGATTGAGGCTGAGGTGCAGACAGGATGTCTGATGCTTTTTTGGGTTCAAACTTCCTGTCCAGTGCCCACACATGCCCGGGGAGTGTGGGCAGGACAGACTCAGAAGGAGGAGGATCAGATGAGCTCTATCTCTCCTCATGTCTGTGCAGAGAGAGAAGGGGATGTCAGCGCTGGTGTGCTCTGAGGCTGAGCTATGTGTGAGACGAGACATAGCTCAGCCCTGCAGCCATCTACCTCGGAGCTGACACAGGCATGGCTGCACAGCGGGAGGTGAGCGGGGGCCATGACCTGTGTTAACAGAGCTCCAGCAGGAATATTCCTGCTCTGCAAAAACAGCATTTGGTAGTGGTGGCCGGTGGCTGTGCATAGTGTCACTGGCCCGGGGGGAGATTTCTACCCTGCCCCCCCAGTGCCAGCCCTCCCCTGCCTAGGCTGCCATAAAAAAATGCTTAACAGAGGCTGGTTTATGGTATTCCTTTCTACCAGGCAGTTTTGGGTGTTCCTATCCACCATTAAATGTTTCAGTATCTATTTTTCATAATATAAAATTAATAAAAAATCCGGCAGGGATAGTGGAACCCCTCAGAATGGCCACAACAGATGTACAGATCCAGGAACTCTAGCACAGATATTTCATCCGCAGAGTTCATGAGTGCAACTCTCTAGCATCTACCAAAAAATTAAGTATCTATTTTGGGTTCACCGACCCTTACATCAGAAATCCTCAAAAAGTAGCAAGATAAAAATCAAAGGCCCAAAAAAAGAAAAAAGAAATCAAAAGCTAGCTTTTGCTACATTTTTCTCTTTCAATCCCCTGAAGTACTTTTATTCTGCTGCTAGATGTCCCCAAGTTATTAGTCAGCATACGGCCACTTTCTCTGAGCCCAGATCATCTTCAATCCGCCCCAGCCTGTGAATGGACAATGAAACAGCACAGTAATGAGTGATGAGCTCATTTCCTTGTCACTCTAATTCCTCTACCTTTAACATACAAGCCCTATTGTAAAGGGACTGCAAAAAGTTGATGCCGGGTCAAATTCAAAAAGAAATACATTTAGTTAGATATTAATGATTACTAAGCTACATTTTTTTGTGTCTTTTATATTTGCCTAGAGTTCAACCATAGATATCAATACAAATCTGCAGTGTCTTTTTAAAATCTGCCATTGTTTTAGCAATTCTTTTTTTTTGTGTGTGTGTAAAATTGCTCAGTAAAGATGGAAATTGACATTTAACTGTGAAGATAAAGATATACCTGTGAAGATAACTGTAATGAAAATAAAATATTGTTAGACTCACGTAAAAAAAAAAATTGTGGTCAGTACAGGTCGTTGGTTTGGAAAAAGGAACATTCTAAGAATTTTCTGTTAAGGAAACAAATTCCATGTTTGGCCACCATTGGTCTAATGCCACGTACACACAATCTGTCTTTTTCCCGGCCAAATCACATCGGAATTCCGACGGAATTCCATCGGAAAAATATAGAACATGTTCTATATCTGAACTCCGATGGAATTCCTGATGAAAAAACTCAGATGGGGCTACACACGATCGGAAAATCCGATGGAAAAAGTCCATCAGACTTTTTCCATCGTAAATTCTGATCGTGTGTATGGGGAATTAGTCCTCTCGTACCCTGGTCACAAACATTGTTAATCAAGTGTATGCACAATACCGTTCATGGTGTCTTGGAACTAAGCAATTTTGCATGGTTGACTGTCTCTGGATGAAAGCAGCCAGCTTGTCCTGGTATTTAATTTTCTCTCCATACATTCCAGGATTTATATTACATTCTTATGTGTTCTGCATATATGCTGTGGAAAGGGAATTCCTGTTAGCATTTTTTATTCATGCTCCCTGTCAGCTCTAATTGGTGTGTCAAGAACAGAACCCGGCCTTTATGATGACTGCGTTGGGCCACGGGTCTGAAAATATATGAGAAGGGTAAAGTTACATGGTTTTGCATGAGTTTATGTTATAGGGGGAAATTTTTCAGGCAATTTAAACTTCCTTCAGATCTCAAAAAATGATTGAGTGGAGGAAAACAACCTACCACTACTAATTTCCATAGCTAGTTGTTAGTAGGTCACCTTGAATTATTCTGTTGATTGTGCAATCAAAAACTGATTCAAATTGCATGAAAATTGTCATGTCTGTAGCTAAAATTTTTAGTGCATATATAGATGTAAAATATATCCTTATAACTGAAGCAGTTATTTCACTGCTTTTTCAGAGCAGCTTAGTAGTAAAGATAGGGAGTCCCTTGGTTTCCTGGCTCTAAACTGGCTTAGAACATTGTGACAATAGGTAAGTGGGCAGCACAGTGTTTAAGTGGTTAGCACTTCTTGGCAGCACTAGGGTCATTGGTTCAAATCCCAACCATGGCACCTGCCTGGAGTTTGTATGTTCTCCCTGTGCCTACGTGGGTTTCCTCTGGGTACTCTGATTTCCTCCCACACTCCAAAGACATGCTGATAAGTTTATTGGATCTTGTCTAAATTGCTCCTAGTATGTATATACCGTATTTATCGGCGTATACCGCGCACTTTTTTGCCCTGAAATTCAGGGCAAAATCGTGGGTGCGCGATATACGCCGATACCCGCTTCCCGCGCCGAGTTTAAACTACTGCGTCGGCATATACCGAGCGCAGTACACTCGTGTATAGTCGGGCAGGCTCGGCTCCTCTCGCAGTCACGTCCTGGACGTACAGGACGCACGGGATGTGACCGCGAGAGGAGCCGAGCCTGCCCGACTATTCACGAGTGTACTGCGCTCGGTATATGCCGGTGCAGTAGTTCAAACTCAGCGCGGGAAGCGGGGATCGAGCGGTGAGGACACCACAGAAAGACGCCGGACCCGACGAGGAGGACACCACCGAAGCCGCAGACGGACGCCGGACACGACGAGGCCGCCGATGGACGCCGCGCAAGACACCAAAACTGTAAGTACTAAAATCTTTTTTTTTTTACAGGAATGCGGGTCCACTTTAGGGGTGCGCGCTATACGCCGGAGCGCGCAATACCCCAATAAATACGGTATGTGTGTTAGGGAACGTTAGATCTGTAAGCTCCTTGAGGGCAGGGACTGATGTGAATGTACAATAAATGTAAAGCGCTGAGTTAATTAATGGTGCTATATACTGTAAATACCTGTAATAAGTACATTTTTAGGAGATGACTGAGAATGGTAAAAAAAAGTATGTAGCCCCTATACAGAAGAACATTTGCTTCTGCCATCATTAGTCACAAGCCTACTTTTCTAATAGTATATCCAAACTTCTATTTGAAAAAAAAAAAAATGTTCTTAAACCGGTGGTTCACCCTTATTAACATGTTTTTAGCATAAAATGAGGCATAGTAGCGCGAGCTACAGTATGCCTGTCTTTATTTTTTTATCCCTGTACTCACAGTGTAATCGTAGACACAAGATTCCGACTCCCCGCGGGGAATGGGCATTCCTATGGAGAGGGAAGGTGATTGACGGCCGGCTCTGGCACGTCACGCTCCCCGAAGACAGCCGGAACAGGTCTCGGCTCTTCACGGCGCTATACGGCGCCTGCGCACAGACTATGCGCAGGCGCCGTGAAGCGCCAAGTCCTATTTCGGGTATTTCCGGAGAAGCGTGACGTGCCAGAGTCAATCATGCTGCCTCTCCATAGGAACGCCCATTCCCCGAGGGGGGTCGGAATCTTGTCTCTACGATTACACTGTGAGTACCGGACTAAAAAAATAAAGACAGGCATTCTGTAGCTCGTGCTACTATGCCTCATGTTATGCTAGAAGAATTTTTTTTTATTTTTTTTTATTTAATAGGGTGAACCCCCGCTTTAAAGCACAACTCCAGGCAAAACATTTTTTTTCCCTTGCAGCAGTGTAGTGCCTGCACTGCAAGGGTTAACTGCCTTTTTGTCCAAGGAGTAGAAAGCCTATATTCACCCGTTTCTTACGACACTCCCCCACAATCCAGCAGAGGACTGTTACCAAAGTCCTCATGTCCAGAGCAGGGCTATGGGCTTGATAACGTCAGGAACAGTCCACCAAATAAGACGGCTAAAACGCCATGAGGGTAGGAGCCGCAGGGACAGGTCTTATTTTGAGAGGATCGGAGAATCAGGTAAGAATAAATCCATTCTCCAATTCTCTAGACAAACAAGAAGAAATAACCCATGCAGTGTGGGCACAGATCCACTGCTAGGGAAACCTTTTTTCTGCCTGGAGTTGGGCTTTAGGCTTCATGTACACTTGAGTTTAGGAGCTTTTGATGTTTTTTGGCCAAAGCTTACCTAAACACAACTCCATAAAAGCCTATGGGGCTGATTTACTATAAACAATGCGCTGCGCCGGTTCATGGCTCAATTGGTGCGCTGGATAAATCATTAATTGAGCGTATGAATCGGCGCATCAGCGGGCGCAATGCAATAATAAATATGTAAAGCTGCCAAACTCCCTTTAGAAGTCTATGGGAGAAATCAAAAGTGTTAATTTTAAAGGTTAATATGCAAGTTTTTGTCATAAAAAGTGTTTGGGGACCTGAGTCCTGCCCCAGGGGACATGTATCAATGCCAATTTTCATTTTCTAAACGTCAGTGAATTTAATAATGCTTAAAGTGAAACAATAAAAGTGAAATTTTCCTTTTAATTTCGTACCTAGGGGGTGTATAATATGCCTGTAAATTAGTGCATGTTTTCCGTGGTTCCGTGTCCCTGCACAAAATGACATTCTGAAGGAAAAAAAGTCATTTAAAAATCACTCGCGGCTATAATGAATTGTCGGCTCCCGGCAATTCAGAGAAAATTCATTCATAAAAAAAAAAAAGCGTGGGGGTCCCCCCAAATTCAATAACCAGGCCCTTCAGGCCTGGTATGGATATTAAGGGGAACCCCGCCGTCAAATTAAAAAAAAAATGACGTGGGGTTCCCCCCAAATATCCATACCAGGCCCTTCAGGTCTGGTATGGATTTTAAGGGGAACTCCACCCCAAATAAAAAAAAATGGCGTGGAGTTCCCCCAAAAATCCACACCAGACCCCTTATCCGAGCACAAGGCCTGGCCGGCCGCAAGAAAAGAGGGGGGACAAGAGAGTGCCCCCCCTCCTGAACCGTACCAGGCCACATGCCCTCAACATGGGGAGGATGCTTTGGGGTCCCCCCCAAAGCACCTTGTCCCCATATTCATGGGGACAAGGGCCTCATCCCCACAACCCTGGCCGGTGGTTGCGGGGGTCTGCGGGTGGGGGGCTTATCGGAATCTGGAAGACCCCTTTAACAGATCCCCGGATCCCGGCCCCCCCTGTGTGAAATGGTAATGAGGTACATTGTACCTCTACCATTTCACCCAAAAAAGTGTAAAAAATAAAAAAATAGTCAGTTTCTGACAATTCCTTTATTAATGTCTTCTTTCCGCACTTCTCATTCTCCCATCTTCTTTTCTGCTCTCGAGTTTCTTCCTCCATCTTGTTCTTCCTCTGCTTCTTTCTTCGGTCTTCTCGTTCGCCTCTTGCACTGGCTTCTTCTTCCCCGCTTGGTTCTCCGGACGACCCGCTTCCAATTGAAGTTTCCGCCGTGTGACGATTCTGTTTTTATGACAGTTCATTTATCACTGAGGACGCGGCGTCACCCGTGCGTCAAAGGGGGGCGGGGTCACTGGATGACGCCGCGTCCTCAGTGATAAAAGAACTGTCATAAGAACAGAAGCGTCACACAGCCAGGACTTCAATTGGAAGGGTGTCGTCTGGAGAACCAAGCGGGGAAGAAGAAGCAGGTGCAAGATGCGGACAAGAAGACCGAAGAAAGAAGCAGAGGAAGAACAAAATGGAGGAAGAAACCCGAATGCAGAAAAGAAGATGGGAGAAGAAGAAGCGCGGAAAGCTGACATTAATAAAGGAATTGTCAAAAACCGGCTATTGTTTTTTTTTTTACATTTTTGACACTTTTATTTAGTGAAATGGTAGAGGTACAATGTACCCCATTACCATTTCTCACGCGGGGGGGGGGGGCGAGATCTGGGGGTCCCTTATATGTCTTCCAGATTATGATAAGCCCCCCCAACAGCAGACCCCCACAACCACCGGCCAGGTTTGTGGGGATGAGGCCCTTGTCCCCATCAACATGGGGACAAGGTGCTTTGGGGGGGACCCCAAAGCATTCCCCCATGTTGAGGGCATGTGGCCCGGTACGGTTCAGGAGGGGGGCGCTCTCTCGTCCCCCCTCTTTTCCTGCGGCTGGCCAGGTTGCGTGCTCGGATAAGGGGTCTGGTGTGGATTTTTGGGGGAACTCCACGCCATTTTTATTTGGGGTCTAGTTCCCCTTAAAATCCATACCAGATCTGAAGGAGAAAGAGCCAGCTGCAGCCAGGATGGCTGGTAGTGCCCAAAGAGGTGATACTGGGAGAAGTAGCCACAGATAGGACAGCTAGCACCAATGACTTCTATTTTTGGTTACACCATAGGGGCCCGCGGTCCCTGCCTGCGAAGGCCATTTTTCCAGATTCAGCTGAGACTGTGCTGAATCTGAAACTGTGCTAGCTGGTCTAGGAAGTTGTTGTTCTGCAAGCACGTCAATGTTAGAGGTAAAAGAGGAAAATGTGTATATAATGGGTGCATATAGTTCAAGTCCCTAAAGAGTACTACTGATCAAATGGGCATCCCATATCTACCCTTCCCTATCCAGGTTCAATTCCCCTAATAAAAAAATAAAAAAAAACAAGGACTGCTTCTTGTCTCTGAAGTAAATGGAAGTTTGTGTGTTTGGTTGTACAGGGTGGGAGACAACCACCTACATCAGTGGCCCCTATGGGTTGGCAGTGGGGGCATTTAGGAGGGTTTTAAAAAGTGTAAAGTAAGCCTAGATATGCAAAATATTGTATATCATTGCTGGAGTCCAGTTTTTAGGAGATTTTAGTGACAGATAGGAGTAGTTTACAAGTATGTAGTGATAAGGATTTTATTTTAATATTTCAAAATGTAATCTACAGCTGTTCCAAAAATTTATTTTAACTTATGGTCAGCAAGCAAAGACAGGGCTGCGCTGTGTACAGTGTATATACTAATAATATTTATTGTAAACTTGATCCGAGAGCTCCATCCTGTTTCCAGGTTAGCTGCTAAACATAGTTACTACAGTTGGCTGACATGAAAACAAAATATCTATTGTTTGTGTAATTATTAATAGATCCGGTATGAGCAGCCTGCTGCAGACTGGCCTCTAACAGGTACAGCTCAGGCCTCGTGGCGTCTGCTCAGCTTCACGGATTTCTGGCAGATCGTCCACGCATTGCGCCAATTTTACAAAGGACAGGCAATCTGTTATACGCAGTGTTAAAAACCTGGTTATTACACAAAAGTCATAGGCGCTCCTAAGGATCTTGCCTCCGCATGGCAAACATATACATGAATTTGTGGCAAGCACCACGTGCAGAGGCGCACTAAGGCTGGCGTGTAAGGCTGCATTCACATATTGGCCCGGATTCAGATTGAATTTACGTTGGCGTATCTATTGATACGCCGCGTAAGTTCTAGGAAGTGCCGGTGTATCTTCTTTCTGTATTCAGAAAGCAAGATACGCCAGAATTTTACTAAGATACGGCCGGCGTAAGTCTCTTACACCGTTGTATCTTAGTTGCATATTTACGCTGGCCGCTAGGTGGCGCTTCCGTAGATTTACGCGTAGAATATGTATACGCCGATTCAGAAACGTATGCCCGGCGCATTTTTTTACGTTGTTTACGTAAGGCTTTTTCCGGCGTAAAGTTACCCCTGCTATATGAGGCGTACGCAATGTTTAGTATGGACGTCGGGCCAGCGCCGAATTTTCCGTCGATTACGTCGTTTGTGTAAGTCATTTGCGAATAGGGCTGTAAGTAAGTTACGTTCACGTCGAAAGCATTGACTATTTGCGGCGTAATTTGGAGCATGCGCACTGGGATATGATCACGGACGGCGCATGCGCCGTAAGTCAAAAACGTCATTTACGTGGAGTCAGCCTTGATTAACATACAACACGCCCACTGCCTAGATAATTTGTATTACGCTGGCTTACGCCGGACCACATACGCTACGCCGCCGTAACTTAGGGCGCAGGTTCTTTCTGAATACAGAACCTGCCTCACTAGGTTACGGCGGCGTAGCGTATCTGAGATACGCTACGCCCGCACAAAGTAACGTCGGGCTTTCCAGGAAGTTGATGAAAGAGATGACCAGCAGTCAGGCAGCACTCGCAACAGGAAGAGTCGGTTCACACTTAGGCCTTGTACACACGACCGGATCTATCCGCTGGGATTTATCCGCAGATCAGTTCCAGCGGATAGATCCGGTCGTGTGTACGGCCTAGCGGACATTTATCGGCGGATAAAAATCCAGCCGACGGATTTCAAGCGGATAAAAATTTCATAGCATGCTAAGAAATCTATCCGCTTGAATCCTGTCCAGCGGATTGATCCGGTGGTCTGTACAGACTCACCGGATCAATCTGTCCGCTCCCCTCCCTCGCATGCGTCGTAATGATTCGACGCATGCGTGGAAGTCTTTACCTTCCAGCGTCGCGCACGTCGCCGCGTCATCGTCGCGGCGACGGCGCGACACGTTACCGCGGATGGATTCCGCGCGGATTTCGATCTGATGGTGAGTACAGCCATCAGATCCAAATCCGCCAGAGGATTTATCCGCTGGAAACGGTCCGGCAGACCGTTTCCAGCGGATATCCTGTGGTGTGTACGAGGCCTAAGGTGGCACGACTCCGGGGGCGGCTCTGCAAGTCGTCCTGTGGACGACTCCAGAGGCGATTTGCAAGACGACTTCTGTATAGAAGTCAATGCAAGTCGCCCCGAGCCGCCCCCGAAGTCGTACAGGGAGTAAATTTCTAAGTCGGAGCGACTTGCGTCGCTCCGATTAGAATGCTCCCATTGCACTGCATGGGAAGCGACTCAAAAGGAGATTTGTTTGGGTAAGTGTATATTTGTTTGTCAAAACAAACTATTGTTTGTATTGTTATTACAATGCTGATGTTATGAAATGAAAGTGCATGCTGTGATCTTTAACCATACCTCCCAACAAGCACGGATTCTGCGGGATTGTCCCGCACTGACTGCATATTCCCGCAGTCCCGCAAAAGGGTTAATTTTCCCGCACTGAGGAACAAACTGCAAGCAAACACCCCCCCCCCCCCTCCTCTCAACAAGCGAGCGGAGCTGAATGGGCAGTACTACTGTAGGAGGAGGCGAGCGGTGCTGATTGGGCAGTACTGTAGGAGGAGGCGAGCGGAGCTGATTGGGCAGTACTGTAGGAGGAGGAACCGTAGCGGCGCGTGGATGAGACACTCTGTGCACAGATGACAGACATCCACCAAGCTCAACAACTTAAATTCGCCCCCCCCCCCCCGCTCAATAACTGTCCCGCAGTGGTGGACTTTTTAGATGTTATTCTCAAAAGACGGCCACAAGGTGGCTCTCTATTTCCGGGAGGACGTCTATAGGCGTCCTTGGCTCCTCCGGCCACTGGGGGGCGCGCAAACGCTGCATCACTGAGATGCCGATGCACGTGCCTGGCGGCCGCGATGTCCGCCAGGCACCCGCGAACGGCTGTTACACAGACAAGGACGTGGATCTGTGTGTGTAAACACAGAGATCCACGTCCTGTCAGGGAGAGAGGAGACCGATGCTGTGTTCATTTCTACATAGGGACACAGATCGGTCACCTCCACCAATCAGTCACCTCCCCCCACAGTTAGAAACACTATGCGGGGTACATATTTAACCCCTTCCTCGCCCCCTAGTGTTAACCCCTTCCCTGCCAGTCACATTTATACAGTAATTAGTGCATATTTATAGCACTGGTCGCTGTATAAATGTGAATGGTCCCAAAAATGTGTCAAAAGTGTCCGATGTGTCTGCCATAATGTCGCAGTCCCAATAAAAACCGCAGATCACCGCCATTACTAGTAAAAAAAATTTTTTTAAAAAATAATAATTCTGTCCCCTATTTTGTAGGCGCTATAACTTTTTTTTTTTTTACCAAAAATATGTAGAAGAATACCTATTGGCCTAAACTGAGATTTTTTTTTTTTTTTTTTTTTTAATTGGGATATTTATTATAGCAAAAAGTAAAAAATATTGTGTTTTTTTCAAACTTGTCACTCTTTTTTTGTTTATAGCGCAAAAAATAAAAACCGCAGAGGTGATCAAATACCACCAAAAGAAAGCTCTATTCGTGGGGAAAAAAGGACGTAAATTGTGTTTGGGAGCCACACCGCACGACCGCGCAATTGTCAGTTAAAGCGACGCAGTGCCGGAAGCTGAAATTTTGCCTGGGCAGGAGGAGGGTATATGTGCCCAGTAAGTTAAATTGTCTGTATTCAAAGCAAACAGACCCGAATTGCAGAGTGAAGGAGGAACTGCCGCTCTGTAGCTGTAAAACTGCTTTAGGACGGTCAGCGAGTGGTTAAAAAAGGAAGATCCACGGCGTCTCCTCAGTACCTCCTTCCTCTCTCTGTATTGTAAAAATTTTATTTTTCACTGTTGTTTTTCAGAAGCACAAGCTCTCCAGTAGAATTTATCCGTTTACGTGAATGAGACAAACCACTTAACACTGGCAGGAGTGATTAAAATGTTCAGCTTTGATTTATTCATGCAAAATATTTATTTCAAAAAGAAAAAAAAACTATTTGCTGAAAAGTGTGAGCTGGAGTTTGGCTTTAATGTGTTAGTGCATCTAAATCTGCTAGTACTTCCAACAGTCCTCCCCAAACGGACAATGCTCCTGTTTTGCTGTGCCCCCTGTACATCATCCACAGTTGTGTCTCACTAATACAGGAGATGGGTTACTGGCCAGATCACCAGGGGAAAACAATGGGAAAAAGACAAAGAAAATAAATAAATAAATAATGCAGCCACCACATCTAATGACTGGTAATCTGCAATATATATCTGCAACTCCTGATTGCAGCGTATTTCCGAAACACACTACAAAACACACATATTTGTGTGTTTCGCACAACAAACACCACAAAGTATCTCCAGAACCTTTTCGGTCTCGGAGCATCTGGTGTTTTGTTGTGCGAAAAAAGTGCGGCAAAACATGCGTCTACTACCAGTGTTTTGAGTGCCATTAACAATTAAAGCGGAGTTCCGCCCAATATACAGCTAGGTCTTAAACTAAACACCACCCCACCCCCCCTCGTTTTGGCTATATATATATATATATATATATATATATATATATATACACAAAGGTGTACTTCCATCCTAATCGCGGCGAGGCATGTAATTTCCTCTTCTGCCTCGTGCCCCACCACCGCTGCTTTCTGGGACCTATGTGTGTCCCAGAAGATGACGGGCCATTCAGAAAGCACCACGCGACTCGCACATGCACAGTAGGAAACCGGTTGTGAAGCCCGAAGGCTCCACTGCTGATTTCCCTTAGTTGCAATGGAGGCACCTGCACCCAAACTGATGGATTGACCAATCGGCTTTGGGGGGGGGGGGGCGATATTGCAGGATCCCTGGACAGGTTAGTGTCCTTATTTAAAGTCAGCAGCTACAGTATTTGCAACCCCCGATTGCAGCGTGTTTCTGAAATGCATGGCAAAACACATTTTGTGTGTGTTGTCGCCTGTTTAGGAAACGTTTAAGAAACGCACAAGTGTGAATGCAGCCTAAAGCCTAGTACTCACGATTAGAAAATCGTACGAAAAATACCACTAAGTGATCGTTAGCACAGAGCTTTCGAGGGTAGATCATGAGCGCTCATCAGAAATTATCCGAAGGGACAAGCATGACATTTTTTTTACGTACCATACCAAGTCGTACGATTTTCATTTAAAGAGTACAGTTTTCATCCAAAAAAAAAATCAGAAGAGCAAGACCACGCATGCTCAGAAACAAAAGTATACCTTACAATAGAATAAAACGCATGACATCACTTCCGAACTTGTATTCTGTCATACGAGAATTTTTGTACGTTTAGTAACCTTAAATTTTCAAAATGAGACTAGCATAGATAAAAAAAAAGAAGAAAAAAAGGACAATCGCCTGTCTGATATTCTCATTGTGTGTGCAAGACTTAAAGCAGAACTCCACCCAAAAGAGGAAGATCCGTTTGTTTGCATCCTCCACGGCCACCACATTTGCCACTAATTTGGGGGAGTGGATACCTGGTTTTGACAGCCGCAGCGATCTGAGCCGGAGGTTCTGCCCCCTCCCCTTCAGTAGGTACCAGAAGACCACAGGATCATTCACAAGGCGCAATTCGCACATGCGCAGTACAAAACAGGCTGTGCAGCCTGTTTCCCGTACTAGAGATGCCGGCGCCTGCACCCGAAGCTGATTGAAGAATCGGTTCGGGTGAGGACATTGCTGGATCCCTGGACAGGTAAGTGTCCTTACATTAAAAATCAGCAGCTACAGTATTTGTAGCTGCTGACTTAAACATTTTTGGGGGGAGCCTGGAGCTCCTCTTTAAGATTGCCTCTGTCTAACAGCACTTTGTCGCTATCTCCAGCTGCACCCGAGAGATCTCTAAGTATACCTACGCTCGCTCTTGCGTCCTAACTGAAGAACTAAAATCGCTCGCTCTTGCATCCTAACAGAAGAATTAAAATCGCTCGCTCTTGCGTCCTAACTGAAGAATTAAAATCGCTCGCTCTTGCGTCCTAACTGAAGAATTAAAATCGTTCTCTCTTGCGTCCTAACTGAAGAATTAAAATCGTTCTCTCTTGCGTCCTAACTGAAGAAATAAAATCGTTCTCTATTGCGTCCTAACTGAAGAATTAAAATCGCTCGCTCTTGCGTCCCAACTGAAGAATTAAAATCGCTCGCTCTTGCGTCCTAACTGAGGAAATAAAATCGTTCTCTCTTGCGTCCTAACTGAAGAAATAAAATCGTTCTCTATTGCGTCCTAACTGAAGAATTAAAATCGCTCGCTCTTGCGTCCTAACTGAAGAACTAAAATCGTTCTCTATTGTGTCCTAACTGAAGAACTAAAATTGCTCGCTCTTGCGTCCTAACTGAAGAACTAAAATCGCTCGCTCTTGCGTCCTAACTGAAGAAATAAAATCGTTCTCTATTGCGTCCTAACTGAAGAATTAAAATTGTTCTCTCTTGCGTCCTAACTGAAGAAATAAAATCGTTCTCTATTGCGTCCTAACTAAAGAATTAAAATCGCTCGCTCTTGCGTCCAAACTGAAGAATTAAAATCGTTCTCTATTGCGTCCCAACTGAAGAATTAAAATCGCTCGCTCTTGCGTCCTAACTGAGGAAATAAAATCGTTCTCTCTTGCGTCCTAACTGAAGAAATAAAATCGTTCTCTATTGCGTCCTAACTGAAGAATTAAAATCGTTCTCTCTTGCGTCCTAACTGAAGAACTGAAATCGTTCTCTCTTGCGTCCTAACTGAAGAACTAAAATCGTTCTCTCTTGCGTCCTAACTGAAGAACTGAAATCGTTCTCTCTTGCGTCCTAACTGAAGAACTGAAATCGTTCTCTCTTGCGTCCTAACTGAAGAACTGAAATCGTTCTCTCTTGCGTCCTAACTGAAGAATTAAAATCGTTCTCTCTTGCGTCCTAACTGAGGGGAGAAATGCTAGAAATGCTGCAACAGCCCAGCAAACCTTTTGATCAATGTATTATGGAATCTACAAGCGATCTTCTGGTGTATGATCAGCTGAACAGACGTCTGTCTCCATGCAGCTTGTAAACTGGTCTTATCTTCTCCTCGCTCCATAACTTTGTTCTATCTCACTGCATTTCACCTCCTGACCCTTTCTGGAAAACATCATTTTTTTTAAGACGCTTTTAAACCCTCTCTCTTTTTTTTTTTTTTGTAACTAAGTAATTGAAAGTGATACTGATTTTTTTTTTTTTTTACTCCCCCTCCTTCCATGTCTTCTATACGCCGTCCCTCCCTCCCATCCAGAAAACTGGGAGTTAGTTGCTAGCTGTGAAGTTGACTTGAGTCCCTCCCTCCAGAGAGAAAGCCGAGGCTGGATCTAACCCTAATCACCAACAGTCAAGAACATTTCCCCTTCCCTCCCTTCCCCTGCTCTCTCTCATGCTTTTTCCTCCTTATCTCTATCACAGACCATCTGCAGCACAGCATCACTCTACCAGGATAAGCTGACTATTCTTCTCATTGGACCTCAAGGAGAGATCCTTTAATTTCCTAGCATTTACTGACTTGTAACTTTTCACTCCATAGCTGCCAGTTGTGTGCTGGGCAGACTCATCAGTGCAGGCAGCACGCAGTCACTCAGGAGGTCACAATGAACAGCAACCTAGCTGACAAAGAGAGCTGTCCTGATGACATCAGCCTTCCAGAGGAGGAGGTAGGTGTCCTTTACCACCATGACAATCTTCTCAACATGACTATTCTTTCCTGTAGGACTCATACACAAGTTTACAATGCACTGATGCAGTGTAAAGAGCGACAGCGATATGAAACATGCTACAACCCATAGCAACCGGTGAGATGTGAGTCTTCCTTAGGGTGGTCATACATGTAACGATCTGAAAGATCTACATTTGTGAATTATTTAAAAGACGCATATTTTGTCATTTGGGTTGATTTACTAAGATTGGAGAATGCAAAATCTGGCGCAGCTCTTGCATAGTAACCAATCGGCTTCCAGTTTGTTTTTATCAACACTTAAAGGGGTTGTAAAGGTTTGTTTTTTATTTTCTAAATAGGTTTCTTTAATCTAGTGCATTGTTGGTTCACTTACCTTCCATTTCCCTTCTAAATGTTTTTTTTTCTTTGAATTTCTCACTTCCTGTTTCTCCTCAGTAAGCTTGCCCCCATCATCCGAGCCGTTCTGGCCGGGGGTTAGTCAACGTGCTCGTCCCCTCCCTTGGGACTACATCCCTGCAGGGAGACGTTCACAGTGTCTCCCCGCAAGGATGTAGTCCCAAGGGAGGAGGCGAGCACGCTGACTAACCCCCGGCCAGAACGGCTCGGATGATGGTGGAAAGCTTACTGAGGAGGAACAGGAAGTGAGAAATTCAGACAAAGAAAAAAAACATTTAGAAGGGAAATCAAATGAAAAGGTAAGTGAACCAACAATGCACTAGCTTAAAGGAACCTATTTAGAAAATAAAAAACTAACCTTTACAACCCCTTTAATTGAAGAAGCTGAAGGTAGAAGCTGATTGGCTACTGTACCATGCAGAGCTGCACCAGGTTTTGCACCCTCCAGTTTTAGTAAATCAGCTCTACTAATTGATTTGCAGCAAAATCGATCCACTTCATTGAAATTATTCTGATCGATCTAGACAGGAAATCTGGTTGTAGGAAAGTCGATTGATATGATCATTAAGTGTATGGCACATCGAACAATGGGCAAGAACACTTGGCACTTGTGTAATGGTGTTATTGATCATCTTTTCGATCTTGCAATTGTATTTTTTCCTGGACAGTAAATTGAATGACAATGCCACCATAGGCTATAGCCTGGTTCTGTTAGCTATTTCCTTTTGCACACTGTGCCATATCAGCGCTGGCATTATTATTACTATTATTGTTATACTGGATTTATACAGCGCCAACAATTTGCACAGCACTTTACAATATAAAGGGTGACAGTACAGCAACAACACTAGAGGGTTAGGGGCTCGTGGGAGCTTATTATCACGTCTTATTATCCCACTATATCTCACACGGTGCACAGGGCTGCATTCACCATCGCTAACATTTCATTGGTTTGTCAGTTCTGATCCGCAGAATACCTGGCTCTGATTGGTTGCTTTAGTTTACTGTTTACTTCTTTGTGCTACATTCCCATTGGGGGGATTAACAAAGATTGGCACGTAAAGAAAAAATGCTCCATTTTCTAAATGTATTTATTTTTGTAGGTACTTATATAGCACCATCAATTTATACCATGCTTTACACACATATATGTTGTATATTCACATCAGTCCCTGCCGCCAAGCTTACAATCTAAGGTCCCTAATGCCCTAATGGGAATTTCCGATGGACTTTCTCCATCGGATTTTCCGATCGTGTGTAGCCCCATCTGAGTTTTTTCATTGGAAATTCCGATGAATTCCATCGGACTTTAGATATAGAACATGTTCTATATTTTTCCGATGGAATTCCGTCGGAATTCCGATGCCATTTGGCCGGGCAAAAGCCCTGCACCTGAATCGCATCGCATGGGCGATTCTGGCATTCGCACTGCGTTATGTGATCTGTTTCTGGGGGGGACATACACAGGATTCGCTGCGTTTCCCGCATCGCATAAGTGTGAACCTAGCCTCATACATACACATACTAGGGCCAATTTAGACAGGAGCCAATTAATCTACCAGCATATCTTTGGAGTGTGGGAGGAAACCTAAGGAATCCCAAGCAGGCACAAGGAGAACGTACAAACTCCAGGCAGGTCGTTTATATGCAAACATATTTAGCATTTTATGTGCCAAATAAATAAAAGTTTGAATGTATTATTTTTGTGCACCATACTGGTAACGTCCATGTGGTTCAAACAGTGCTGCACTGACTCCTGATTGGTCATCGTGTACATTACAACATGGATAAGAGGTGACACCAGCACACAAATAGATTTGTTCTTTATTCTTGGATGATTTCACAGAAAAGCATAATTTCAGGACCTCGTAGGGACCCTGTCTCAGGCATAATAACCGTTTAATGAATTTGTTGGTGTGCTACCCCCCCAAGAACCATACATATCCACCTCTCCTCTCCCTCCAGCAGTGCATCTCCTTGTTAGCCCTCCCCTCACTGCCACTACTCACCACTGTGATAATGGTGTACATTAGAGAACAATTTTTATCTTAGAACATTGTTGCAAGTGCTTGATTATTGTGTTGCACACTATTGGACAATAAGGTCCCTTTCACACTTGTGCGACTTGTCCTGCGACTTGGAACTGCAAAGTCACACGGCAAGTCAAACCCCATGATTTACAATAAGTATTCATATTTTATTCATATCTATGCGACTTCAAGTCGCACCGACTTTAAAGTTGTCCCTGTACTACTTTGGTCCAACTTTGAAGCAGGTTGAGGTCCATAGACCTCAAGTTTACACAGGCATTCCCTGAAATCGTAGCAAAATTGCGACCGCAAAATCGCGGAAAAATGGCGAGACTTTCAAGTGGCGGCAGTTTGAAAGCGGCATAATAGAAAGTGTGGCATAGCACTTTTACAGTGATTTGACAGCTGGAGCAACAACACATAGAACTTGCGTAATGGTATTGTTGATTTGGTGTACAGAACATGCACCTATATTTACACAAAAATAATTACGTATTGCCCTTTGTTAATCCTTCCCCCAGGTGCCTGGTGTGCAATCATTCACAAAGTGTACAGTTTCCTGAGGGACTGGGTGCTTTGAAAATTCGAATGGCCTTTTATTGTTTTTTCTGTATTCATTTGTATAAACTAACTGAAGCATGAGCCAATAAGTCTTTAGTATTAAGCCTCGTACACACGACCGAGTTTCTCGGCAAAAACCAGCAAGAAACTTGCTGTTTTTTTTTTTTGCCGAGGAAACCGGTTGTGTGTACATTTTTCGACGAGGAAACTGTCGAGGATCTCGTCCAGCCAAAAAGAGAGCATGTCTTCTTTTTTCTCTACGGGAATGGAGAGATTTGGCTCGCCGAGATCCTCGACAGCCTAACAAGGAACTCAACGAGCAAAACGATGTGTTTCGCCCGTCGAGTTTCTCGGTCGTGTGTACGAGGCCTCATTCCCCTTTTCATTTCAAAATATTATGCATTGAATGAGTTGAGGGGTTGTGCTGCAGCAAGATCCGTACTGGTATCCAGTAACTGCGCAGAGTGCTTCCATAAAGCATGTGGAACTCACAGGAATTTTCAGGAGTAGTTTTAAAGTACATTGCCAATTTAGTGGATTGCAGGCCCACCTTCCTCAAGGCATCAATAGCTACATACCCAAGTTCGCTGATAAAGCTGGCCATAAAGAGACTGTATTTTTTTGATCAGCCAGCGGACAGATAAAAAAAAAAAATACAGATTCCCCCTATCCACAACTGAGGTGGATGGCGAAATTCTCGCCGATAAACTGTTGTATTCTGACGGTGGGGACTCATCCACTATGAGAATACACTGATCAGTGCTGATGCTGGGGGCATAACGGGTGCTATTGAGTCTGGGAGCATCCAATTAGGGTTTGCAAGCACCTCTGGAAGGCCACTATATGCTCTACCGGCCTGTACCTGAAATCTTGGTGGCTGCAGTTGCATTACACTACTAGCGCTAGCCACCGAACCCGCTTGTACTGCACTTCTGGTGCTCACCACCTCACCATGAGATACTGCACTGCTGGTTTTCTAAAAAGGTCAAGATGTACTAGGCTGTGGGGTACTATGCTGTTGGTGTTTGCCAGATGACCAAAAAGTAGTACAATGCTAGTACTTGCGCCCTGCTGCATATGACCATAATTATGCATTTCTAGCACTTCAGCAACCTGGTGGTCAGGTACACCTGGTTTTACCAGGGACCTGTTCTCCATCATCTGGATTATCTGTCAGTATGATCAAACAAAAAAATTACCAACAGTCCCATCTGAGAGAGGTAGATCATTAGATTGACTTCTCTCTTTCGGGAATGGATTGAAATTCAGCCAGTTCAAATTTTGACACCTCTATGGCCAGCTTAACCCTTATATTTACCATACACTGGGCTCCTTTCACATGGGCGGCATAAATAGATCCCCTGCTGAATCAGAGCAGAGTAGAACAAATGTCACCTTTTGTGACATCAATGTCTGTTCAGGTTTTTCCTCCAGCCTAAAAGTGGAGCTTACCAGACCCGTGTTATGTCTATAGGCAGGTGGATGTAAACGAACGTGCTACCATTTACATTCTTTTACCTCCAATTTATCACACTAATGCCGCGTACACACGACCGTTATTCATGTCATGGATAAGAAACCAGTTTTTCTCAACGTGATTCCTCTCAAGTCTGCCTTGCACACACACGATCATTATAAGAAATGGAAGGGAGGCTGGCCCCGTGCAGGTCGGGCAACCCGGGGAAGCCCCCGGTTTGGAAACCCGCGGGACCTCTGTGTTGGGGCCCGGCGGATTCCGTGAAGGGGCACCACACGTGTATATATACGCAGTATACCGGGATCCCCCCCAACATTCGCACCATCATGCCGGACGACACATCAGGGGGGACACTGGAGATAGATTACACTTTAATATACATTGATGATGTCATTGTAATGTTATACAGACCCATGTAACCTGATCTGTAATGCCGCACAAGTTGATATATTGTATTGATGTGGCCCGTGCGGACCGTTCTCTCTGTTATAAATAAAAAAGAAAAAATGCTTGCGCAAAGCGCGGTGACGTACAACACGTACGACGGCACTATAAAGGGGAAGTTCCATTCGAATGGCGCCACCCTTTGGGCTGATTATGCAAATTTCCCTTCTCATAACTTGCTTCTGAGCATGCACGTTTTTTCCCCGTCGTTAAAGCCTACTCACGACCGTTTTTCACAACGAGAAAAACTACAGCGAGAAAAACGAAGAGAAAAAATAGAGCAGGTTCTAAATTTTTAATGGCAATTTTTCTCGTTGCGAAAAATGCTCTGGAGCCTACACAACCGTTTTTTCACGACCAATTTAAAAAATGAAATTTTTCTCGTCATGAAAAACGTGTACGCGGCATTAGACTCAAACATATCAAGAGGGATGCAAACCTTTACCATGTTTTTCAATACCAGACAGAGTCAGCGGTAAATGGATGCAATTGCACACAATTCAGTTTACATCTGCCCGCTCATAGACTGACATTGAGCTTCTACCTGAAAAGACCAGGCAGATCTGATTGAAAAAGTCGGGTAAAAGCCAAGTGCTAGCAAAAATCCTTTTTTTATCTTTTTTTAACAGTGAAGACAGTTTTTTCTTTATTTACTTTACACAACAATGAATATTTAAATTTGAACTCCAGATGTGTTTTTTTTTTGTATAGTTACATCGGTCAAGCTTGGACCAAATATGAGGAACCATTGTGGAGTGGAGAATCACTGTAGTAGTGACTGCTACTAAAGTGATCGCCACAGTCTTCTAGATCCTATCCTGGCACAGGCACCACAAAATGAATGCAAGGTTGCGACATCATCGCCCCTCATCTCATCCATTTAGAAAATACCTTGTACGCAATGAAAAAAAGGTGTTCACGATAATGACAGGTCGCCAGACTTCTCAGCTATTCACGGCTCTCTGCACAGCCCACGATTACCTGTGGTGATTGCTGCTGGATGCACTTTGTGTGTCCAGCAGCAACCGCTGCAGGTAATCATTGTCTGTGCGGACAGCTGCGAATACCTGCAGCTGTTGGTCACCTGCCATTATCGTGAACAGGGCCAGTGGTCCCACCTAGCTACTCACAGCCCACTGCAGGAATCAGAAGATTCATGCCGCTACGATTCACACTGGTCTAAATCGCCAATGTAAATGTAGCCTTAGGCCGCGTACACACGATCGGTTAGACCGATGAGAATGGTCTGATGGACCGTTTTCATCTGTCCAAACCGATCGTGTGTGGGCGCCATCGGTTATTTATCCATCGGTTAAAAAAAAGGCAACTTGTTTTAAATTTAACCGATGGATTCCTAACCGATAGGTCAAAAACGATCGTTTGTAGGCACGTCCATCGGTTAAAAATCCACGCATGCTCAGAATCAAGTCGACGCATGCTTGGAAGCATTGAACTTCGTTTTTTTCAGCACGTCGTTGTGTTTTACGTCACCGCGTTCTGACACGATCGTTTTTTTAACCGATGGTGTGTAGGCACGACTGACCATTAGTCGGCTTCATCGGTGGACCGATCGTGTGTACAGGGCTTTACTGTGATTTTTAGCTTCCACAGCAGTCCCACAGCTATGGCATATGTAAACTTACATTGGTCCAAGCTGGATGAATGTAACTATGCAAAAAATACCATACCTGGAGTTCAGATTTAAGGTGAACACAGCTTTACCGTATTTACTAACCTGTACTTTGCTAAGTTAAACATCTCAGCTCCTTTCACAAATTAAAACCAATGATGTATATATTATATACACCTATATGTATATCTGATTTACATGTGGTTATGTTTTTCTATGCTTTCGAATCTCATATCTTTGAGGTTGTTTCCAGTCAGATACAAGCCTTCCTTGGAGTTCTGCCACATTCATTTTTTACAATTGCGTAACTTTTTCTTTAGCACTTATATAGTTTTGTTGTTTTTCTTTTTTGACTGATGCATGCCCTCAGCTGAAATGTTGACTATATATGTAATTGTAGCAGTGAACAGTTAAATTACAGAAATGTTTCATGCGTTTATAATCAGCTGCTCCTGCCAGAATCTACAGACACTGCAGTGTCCTTCCAATGGATTGCAGAGCCCCAATTACTTGAGTTTTGCATGTTTTCGGTCTAAGGCAGTAATTAATCCACATTGGAAACATATCATATGTAGCTTGGAAGAAAAAAAATGACCTTTGTTTAAGGCTGAGAAGTTACTGTGTTCCATTTCTGTACAGATTGAGTTTCCTCATACAGACAGAGTTATTGCCTCATACATTCTTGGGAAAGCAGGACATCTATTTCTCTGGTGGAGAAAACCAGATATTAGCCATGATGCATTTTTTGTCACCTTTTTTTTGCCATATCATATATGCCAGATAATGAGGCTGTGAAATTGTCTGCTTCACATCTCTTTACTTCCATCAAAGAACAAGGAACAATGAAGCCTCGAAACACATCGTTTTTCTCGTCGAGTTCCTTGTTAGGCTGTCGAGGAACTCGACAAGCCAATTTTCTCCATTCCCATCAAGGAAATAGAGAACATGCTCTCTTTTTGGCTCGTCGAGTTTCTCGACAGTTTCCTCGACGAAAATGTACACACGACCGGTTTCCACGGCAAAAAAATATCTCCCAGCAAGTTTCTTGCTGGTTTTTGCCGAGAAACTCGGTCGTGTGTACGAGGCCTAAGTTGTACATTTCCAAATAATTGTAATTTCCTTCAGTAATGATAACCCTGTCACTTAGATTGATGCTGCAAATTCATTGGTAGGTGGAGGATGAAGCCATGTCAGGTTTCACACGGTTGGATGGTATTCAGACTGTGATCCTATGTGACACTGTGGTAATGTGGGTAGGTCACACAATATTTCTGGTTGTCCATGTCTATAAAACATATGTAGAGTTGTAGATATGTGGAGCTATCAGCTCTTTTCCATAAAGACATAATCAATTTTTTTTCATGGTGTCACCAAGGTCTCTACTGCAGAAGATAATCTCATATGCAAATATTTGATAGTACTTTATATTTCTAGTACCTGTCCTCATAGAACAATGCTGAACCTGTTTTTATATGGACACTTAAGCCTGCATATCATACACGGCTTGAATATTGGTTGACCCATGCTGAATTCACTAAAATTCAAGGTGTGGGTGGCCCTGTCGGCACCACTGACAAAATTACAATGAGAAATTAAGAGTCAGATAGAAAATTGTTGGCCGAACAGTAACTTGCCAGATGCAGCCACAGTTAGGATATTAATATGTATTGATGTATTGTATTGATGTATTGATGTATTAATATAGCCATATGTAACGAAACCCAGAGTATAAGAGGGGTTAAAGCCGTTTAGGATATTCCATTCCCGAACACAAAGGCAGCTACCGAACACTCCAACCAGCCGAACAAGAAACCCATACGAATAATTCTCCCCCAAGTACGAGACAAAGCTCTGTCTTGAGGGTCAAGCAGGAATGAGATTTTATTTAAAGGAATACAAGTCTTATATACAGTAAAAAGAGGAGGTGCATACCTCCTGCTCATATTACTCTGCAAATACACCTGTGACCAGAAACCTAATTAACATGAGCTCATTAACTAATCCCTTTAAGCAGCCTGGTCATTATTATGATAAATCAGGATTTTACTACAGTTCAGACTTGTTGTCACCGAGCTTCACACAGAAGATGATACATTATCATACATATCAACACAGAACTCCTTCATACAATTGCAGGGTTAATTAGACAAAGACAATGGCTGAAAGAGAAACCACACTATACTCATTATTTACATTAACAGACAACAGACAGACAAGTGGCTGGAGTTGACATCAGCACCTCCTAACAATATGAATCGGTCAGTCTTTCTAATATGGCATATACGGGGTTCCCAGAGTCTGTGTGTTTTGGGGGGACATGGACTTGAATCCAAAGTAACATTACTTAAAGGTCCCCAGGCATACAGCTCACAAAGAGTATTGTTCCCTTAAAATTCATGGCCCATAATCAGAAGGCAAGAGGCTAGCATTCAGTCCTCTCCAAAAGCCTCTGTCCTGGCTAGGTCTGTCACACCATGGATACCAGCTGTCAGAATACAATAGCTGGCAAAGGAGATTCCTCTATCCATATGGTTTAGCGTGCATGATGGTGTCTATTAGTTTACCTTTGTTCAGAATGTAGGCTGAATGAGAGCAATCTATACATGTAAGGCTAGTTTAACACTGCCCAGGTCAGTTTTGCCAATCTTACAAAATAATTTAAATTTAAGGGGGTAAGTAAATAGCAGAGGGCAGAAGACATCTACTTATCAGTGAGCTCAACAGCCAGATGTATAATCTGTCCAATAGCTCTATTAGTTCCCTTGAAACCATCCAGACCCATGTTTGGACACCCATAGACATATGATTGTTGGTCATCATTTGTTATAGATACCATTATGCCGCGTACAGATGGTCGTTTTTTGTGATGAAATAAAACGACGTTTTAAATCATGAAATTTGAAACATCATTTTCAAAAACGATGTTGCCTACACACCATCGTTTTTTCACAATGCTCTAGCAAAGCGAGGTTACGTTTCACCACTTTTTTCCATTGAAGCTCACTTCATAACTAGCTTCTGGGCATGCGCGGGTTTAAAAACGTCGTTTTAAACGTCGTTTTTGCTACACACGGTCAATTTCTGTGAAACAAAAAACGACGTTTTGAAAAACGACACAAAAAATTCGAGCATGTTCGAATTTTTTTTTGGTCGTTTTTTTGAAGACATAAAACGACGTTTTGCCCACACACGATCATTTTAAATGACGTTTTTTAAAACGTTGTTTTTTTTCATCACAAAAAACGACCGTCTGTACGCGGCATTAGGGTCGCTACATGCATTTCAGTTCAGTTGCACCCCAACTGGGTGGGAGGGTGATAGTGTCCGCTGAAAGCATTGGGAGGTTTAATATCTGCCATGGCTGCTAAGTCATGGCCATGGCATGTGTACATCCCTGGCCACTGCCTCTGCAGCTATAGGGATTAATAGTTGGAGGCAGTAAAACTATAGCTCAACCGCAGGGTTTTACTGCTCGCCAGCCTCACTTGTGAATGAGTCCTAGGCTAACAATCAGCTCTGTGTGAGCCTACAGGTAGCCCAATGGCCAACTGAAGGAGCAAAATTGTCAGACAACACTTGCAATTGCAATGCAGCAGCTAAGTGTTATCATTGGCAGCATTGTCCGTGTGCCATAATTCCCCCTTTAGTTGGTTGTTGAGCTCTCTATCAGGTTTGCACAGGCCCTCTGCAGGCATGATAGGCAGCCCAATGGTCAACTGAAGGAATGAACCTTAACAGGCTGGAAATGCAGCTTTTATCTGCAAGACCGCAGCTTAGAATTAGCCTGCAATAGGGAGCTGGTACTGGCAGGATCTGTGGATAAGAAACGTTGCAACAGAATTACCAAAAATGGCTTGCTTAAGAAAAATTATACAGTGATTTGATGCCAAACATACTGAAATAATGATTTTTTGGTTTACATACACTTTAAAAAATTCCATAGAGTGCTAGTGACGGCACAACTACAATAACTGCATGACTACGTAGCCAGTAAAGGCTTCTTCTTTCAGATAATCTGGTTTACTTCATTGCACAGAGGGTATTAACTGCAGTTATCTATGACAAACAATAGAAAAATCCCAAAAGAAAGATTTCTTAACAGTTAACGGTTTAAGCCTACGTTCTTGAAAAGGCTAGATAATACGTAGTCTAAGGAAAAAAATGTTTTTTCCACAATATCAGAGGGGAAGAGTCATAAATACGAATGATACTATCTTGTTTTAACTAGTTTTAGAGCTTTTCATACTGAGCCAGGAGCAGGACTCACACTGTGTATGTGGGTTACAGCACTATCATATCATATCATATATCCAGTAATTGTGCTGCCTTATTAAAACATTTTTTATTTTATTTTAATATATAATAATGGTATAGCCTACAAATCCAGACATTTGTTTTATTTATTTATTTTAATAGACTTGAGCGGAATGAATACTTCTGTCAAGGTTTTATTCCTGTCTATGACCTAGTGGGGTGATTCACCTTACTTCCTTTCCCTAGAATTTAGGGGAACTGTTGTCACTGGGGCAGGAAGATACAGACAGCGATAACAATTACACAAGGGGTCAAACCATTTCCTATTTTATTGGAGATTTATTTTGACAGGAAGGGCCCATTCACACAAGCCTGGTCTGCTGCAGTGTACGCCAATGCACATTGACTTAGGGTAGCAATGTAGAAGACCAAAAACACAGGTGTCACCACATCACACCAACACGCATAAAGCAAATTAGAATACAGAGTGAAACAGAAATCTTAATATAAATCCTGTATAATGATAATAATAATAATGATCTCAATCTCAAATAAGAGCCTGACAAAAGTTGTCTGAAGTTGGTCTTTATGCCTGCATTCACACCTCAGCACAGCAAAAAAATTTTTTCTTATTCGAGCATTTGTAAAGCCTCATACACACGATCAGTCCATCCGATGAGAACGGTCTGAATGGACTGATGGTCCGTCGCGCCCACACACCATCTGTTAAATAACCGATCATGTCAGAACGCGGTGACGTAAAACACACATCGCATGCGTCAACTTGATTCTGAGCATGCGTGGATTTTTAACCGATGGTCATGCCTACCAAAGATCGGTTTTGACCTATCGGTTAGGAATCCATCGGTTAAATTTAAAGCAAGTTGGCTTTTTTTTAACCAATGGTTAAATAACCTATGGGGCCCACACACGATCGGTTTTGACCGATGAAAACGGTCCATCAGACCGTTGTCCTCTGGTTAACCTATCGTGTGTACGAGGCCTAAGTGTTTCTGTGTGTGTACAAGCATTTTAGAAGCGTATTACAAGTGTTTTTCACATGTGTCTTGAAGTTTTAGGTGTCTTTGTTTAAGCCAATGGAAAGCACTAGAGGAAGGAGACCAGTTTTTATAGGCTAAAAAAGCCAAAAAAAAACACTCATACTTCAATGGAAATGCTCAAATTGAATGTCTCTGAAGCCAAAAAAGCCAAAATCTGCATCAAAAGAGCATCAGGTGTCAAGCTACAGGCATATGAGCACTCATATGCCAACAGCTACCATCAAATCACTTGGGATTTTGGAGACTTCTGAAGCTTTGAGCTACAGAGTGCTCAGTTGTGAATGGAGACTCAGGCCTCGTACAACCAACCGAGGAACTCGTCGGAAAAGACACATCGTTTTCCTCGACGAGTTCCTTGTTAGGCTTGTCGAGAAACTCGACAAGCTTTCTTTGCGTACACACTGTCAAGACCAAATCTCGTCATTCAGAGGAAGTTCGATTCCACTGGCACAACCCTTGGGGCTGCTTTTGCTAATCTCATGTTACTGCGTGTTAAGTAAAAGTTTGGTAAGAGACGATTTGCACTTTTCAGTCTGTTACAGCGTGACAAATGTGCTATCTCCATTACAAACGCTACTTTTACCGAAGGTGCGCTCCCGTCTCATACTTTATTCTGAGCATGCGCGGGTCTCTTAGCATACACATGATCATGTTTCTCGTCGAAACCAGCCCGACGAGGAACACGACGAGGAAATTGAGACTCCCGTCGAGGAAAAAGAGAACTTGTTCTCTTTTTTCCTCGTCGAGTTCCTCAACAGTTTTCTCGATGAAAAGCATACACATGAACGTTTTCCCCTGCAAAAAAGCTTTGCCACCAAGTTTCTTGATGGATTCTGTCGAGAAAACCGAGCAAATCCACTCCGCACTACAAGTGCAAACTACAAGTGCAAAGTGCAAAGTGCACTTGGAATTGCAGTCGCTGTAGATCTAAGGGGGACATGCAAGGACAATAAAAAAACAGCATTTTAGCTTGTACATGATTGGGTAATAAAATCAGCAGAGCTTTCACTCATTTCAGATCTACCCCTCATAGTTACAGAGACTGCACTTCCAAGTGCACTTTAAGTGCAATTTCAAGTGCACTTTGCACTTGTAGTTTGCACTTGTAGTTAGTGCAAAGTGGATTTGCCTTTCGTAAATAACCCCCCAAGGATACATTTACTCCTACATCCTAACCCATCCTTACTCTCCTCACAAATAGTAATACAGAATTTGGATTTAGTCAAAAAGGGTCTCAATCCGAGGCTTGCCCAAGATAAGGCAGTGTTAACACCACACAGGGTTAAGCCTCGTACACACGGCCGAGGAACTCGACGTGCCAAACACATCGAGTTCCTAGGCCAGTTCAGCACTGAAGCCGCCGAGGAGCTCGGCGGGACGAGAGCTCCCATAGAACAACGAGGAAATAGAGAACATGTTCTCTATTTCCTCGTCGAGCTCCTCGTCGGCTTCCTCGGCTGAAAGTGTACACACGACCAGTTTCCTCGGCAGAATTCAGCCAGAAACTCGGTCGGAAGCTGAATTCTGCCGAGGAAACTGGTCGTGTGTACGGGGCCTTACACTCATGATACCGAACTTTCTAGTTTTATGGAATGTGGCTATCTACAAAGACAAGCATTGTTCTTTAAAGGCTTATAAAAGCAAAAATTGGATTGGTTGTTGTCACTTTCTGCAATTTGGACATCATCCTTTCTTTTTGTACACCCTAGTTAAACAAAACTGCCAGCCTCACCAACAGTAATGAAACATGTATAACAGGAATAACTGTTATTACTAGTACTTATACGGTCTTTTAGAATATGGAGTGTTTCCAGTTACAGGATATGACTTTCTGAATGAAGGGTAAAACATTTTCATAGACATGAGACAATCGTATAAAACATTAGTTACAAACACATGTTTGATATGTGAGCCCCATTATGTCATCATGGCAGTTCATCACAGGGGAATGATGTTTCCTAAAAGCGGGAAAAAACTGATATGCCAGTTTGGCTGTTTTATTTTTCACTTTTGTTTCACTTTCCTGGGCCAGTTTGTCATGTTTCTATTGAGTCACCCTAGTACATATACACTTTTACTTTTTGGCTTTGAAGAAAGGTGTTAATCCATTGTTGTCTTGCCAAACATTACTTTGTGGGATTGTGTTTCCAGTCAGAGTTGTACTGACTGGTTAATGGCACCAAGTATTAAAATGTTATTCCTAGTAAATGAATTATTTGTGAACTAAACCATTTCTTATAAATAGAGTTAGCCATTGAATAACAATATTCACGACCCAGAGACCAAACTGAGGCACTTATTGTGCAGAACTTGAAGCCTGGATTCGTAAAGGTTATAATAGCAGTTAGAAGTCTTATGTAATGTGTCAACTCTGACCACCTCTTGCAACATGTACTGTAGTCCTTGACCGTTTCACGATGCATGTCTGCAGTTTCTGACAGCTTTCTCTAGCATTACATCCAATATTATGTGCAGACCCACGGTGCTGTCAGGGACCCTAGTTGAGGCTGCCTGTGCCAAGTAGGTTTTCTGCCACTGGTATACAATATACAGAAAAGTAATTATGTAATTGTTCAGTTCAAGACTCACAGGGTCGGGATCAGATACATTAGAGTATCTGTCGGCGCGGCGTAATATATCTCAGATACGGTACGCCGCCGTAACTTAGGGCGTAAGTTCTGTATGCAGAAAGAACTTGCGCCCTTAGTTACAGCGGCGTAACGTATGTGTGTCGGTGTAAGCCCGCCAAATTCAAATGGGGATGATGTGGGCATGTTTTATTCAAATTCACTGTGACCCCACGTATATGACGTATTTTACGAACGGCGCATGCGCCGTTTGTGAAAAAATCCCAGTGCGCATGCTCGAAATTACACCGCAAGTCGTCATTGCTTTAGACGTGAACGTAACTTACGTACAGCCCTATTCGCGAAAGACTTACGCAAACGATGTAACATTTTCAAAACTCGACGCGGGAACGACGTCCATACTTAACATTGGCTACTCCTCATATAGCAGGGGTAACTTTACGCCGAAAAAAAGCCTAATGTAAACGACGTAAAAAAATGCGCCGGGCAGACGCACGTTTCTGAATCGGTGTATTTACCTAATTACCATATTCATCGAGTAAATATACGGAAGCGCCAGGTGGCCAGCGTAAATATGCAGCCTAAGATACGACGGTGTAAGACACTTACGCCGGTCGGATCTTAGGGAAATCTATGCGTAACTGATCCTATGAATCAGTCGCATAGTTACGACCCGCACACTCAGAGATACGACGGCGTATCCGGAGATACGCCGTCGTATCTCCTTTCTGAATCCGGGCCACAACAATGTTGATGGTATCATACTTGAATATTTGATTCCAAGTTATTACACCAAGCTGAAGGCTAGAGTACCCCAGAATGTTGCAGATAGGAATGTGGGGTGTTTTTTTTTTCTCTTGTTAGAACACACCTTCTCTGGATTTGATTTAGAAACACTTGAGGACGTATGTGCTAAGAAGCAACATATCTGAGTTACATTTACAGCTGTCTGACCTTTAGGGAAAAATTAGAGATGATTATTAAAACCAGGAAAAGGAAAATAATCATAAATGTTGTTCACGGAGAACGAACAAATATTTTTTTAATATACAACAAAGTGACGCATCACACGTTAACACAAGTTGCATATATTCAACAGGAGCCAAGAAAGAACAATGCAAACAATTATACAAACATAAAAATGATACACTACAATACTAAGGAGCACAGTAGAATACAAAAACTCGGTGCCAAGCTAAAAGGAATTTCCATGGTTCATAACATAGCTCAATGTAGATCTAAAGGTTGTTGGTCTGGCTGAGGGTAGACACCAAAAAAGACGCACCTCATCCTGAAATTTTATTAGAGAAACAGGAAAAAGGAGATGGGACTATAACGGTGATTAGATAAATTAGTACCATAACAATGGAAGACTTGAGTACAAATAAAGTAAAACATACAAAAGGATCAATGTAGGTAAAGGGTCCATCAAGGAGGGAAGACCTCTGCATCAATCATTCTACATCAGGAGAAGTAAGAGACCAGAATTTATGGGGGAGAACAGGTGACAATCCCTATGATTTGAGGGATTTGAGTATTTTTATATTTGGCAGAATTTAGTAAATTTTTGAAGACAAGCTCTCGTGTTGTATATAATTTTTCAGTTTAGGAAGATAGTAATTGAATAGTTATTTGGAGGATGAGGAAGATTCTTTCCAATGGAGAAGAATAACCTTCCTGACGAAAAAAAAAAGCACCAGGCAATACATTGTGGGCAGCAAGCAATCACAGCAGACAGACTTCCAGTGTCTTAGGGCCCAGAAATTGTAGATTTGTGACCATAAAATCAAGCAGGTAGGTTCAGTAGGTAGCTTTTTGTATAATCTAGTTTAATTTTACCATTGTATATGAAAAGTTGAACTCAACTGGTCAGTACTAATATCAACTGCGATTTTGGGCTCATTAAATTTTTCTCTAGAGCTGATGAACCAGACTTCGTATTGTCTTTATATGAGATATAAAGCCACTCTAGTCCCATGTGTATTCAAGCTTCAGATTACCTTGGCTGCCCATATATTTGGGCCCCTACACTACCTACTAAAGTCAAGCAGGCAGCAGCTTTGTCTCTAGTAATACAAATCATGTTCTAATAAATGTTTGATGGCAATTACATTTTCAGACCACATATACTCAAATTGGTTTAGAATGAAAACATGCGTGTTTGTAAAAGTCTTTTTCTTTAGAAATGCTCTTACATGATCTGTTGTCCCAATGTTTAAATTTTGCAAGTAGGCTAACTTCTGGAAATGTCAGAAACTATTTTAGTTTTTTTCTAAATTGGATATTAGTTATTGTGCTGTCCTAAATCTTTAACAGTGGACAGTTCTATACCTATGTAGTTTAATGCTAATCTTTTAATATGCTGCCTCCTGTGTGTTTACATGGTGAAGATATACCACAAACTGAAACAATGAGCTTTCCTAAATTTTTTACACATTAGGTCCTGGCCTTTGTTAACTTTTCAAAAATAAAGGCATGCTTATTGGTCCTTGACCAATGAGAACTTCCATTTACACTCTTCCCATGTTGTCAACAGAGCAGTCATTCATTCGCAAAGATTAATAAATTGACCAATTTGTGTTGCATGAATCACACAGTGGTCAAGCAATAAATCAATAAGCGTCTTTTGAAAAAAACATTGCAGACAGGTGTGCTTCATATATTTTAAGAACAATGGCCTTGCTTTCTACATTAGAGCTAAGGATTAACAAATGCCAGTTGATATTATGTGCCACGTCTTTGTCTAAATATATCCGTACATTAGTTTGGCTGAAAGAAAAATTCTGCCACTCTAGATAGCGCCTAATAATTTTTCACGTTAACCAGTCCTAATGCTTCTGTTTTAAAATAAAACATTTGCCAAACACAGATGGAGCAGATGCTAAAGAATCCTCTTCATTTGTGGCTTGCTTAGCAGCACTCTATTTACTCAACAAAAGCCACAAATGGGGAGTGTTTATTGCCAGAGTAGTGTATAAATTCTCTAATTAAAACAACATGTACTGGTGATGGTGGTCTTGCATTATATCTGTGTCATTAATCTTGCTATTAAAGAACGTTTGATGGAAAATGTATTGCTTCATTTGGCACTGGTGGTCTTTTTTTGGGGAGCTGCCCCCTAATTACCTGGAATCTTGCGGAAAACATTTACAAGTTAGGACTTTAACATGCCTTCAAAGTAGACATTTTCAATAAACAGAGGAATAAAGATATTATACAAGTGGCATTATGCTTTTGAAAAAAATTATACACTAATTTTATTAACCTCATTTCTTTAGGTTTTATAATATCAGAGGCATTGTCTTCGCATTGCAGATATATACTTTTGGAATGTCTATGCACAATCAGCCACCTTCCCTTCCTCCAAAACAACCTATATGTTAAAGAGTGTGCTTACTGTAGCGCTACCCCCTCAGGAGCCGCTGATTAGATTTGGAAACAGCGTATTTAAGTTACCTCTGTGATGTGTCTAGGGGTGACGATGGTAATGAGAGCAGTAACGGAATGTCCAAGCTGTTGGTTGACGTTTTTCAATGCTTTATTTCTGGTCCAACACGACCAACAGTCAACTTGAGGTAGACAGCATAGGTTGGTGAAAGAAAGATAACTATGCAGACCCAGGTTATGGATAGGGAAGCAGTCCTGCCTCCAGTAATTGTAAATGTCACGTCGCCACTCCAGCCGGAGTGGGTAAAGTGCCCCTGGACAGACCCCTCTCACAGGCCTGGCAGCCAGAGCGTCACTTAGAACTTCTGGGAAGGAACAAGTCTCTGCCACAGACTTGGCTCTGATGAAATTTGGATCTTAAGATAAGACCTCTGCCACAGGCCTAGTACTTTAGAAGTTTGGATAGTAGAGCGAATCCTCCCAGTGCAAAATTTGGGGCCACCGACTGACGCATGCAATCTGTCAGTGTACGGTACCCAGATCCCCGATGGTTCGTTCAAGCCCTTTTGGATCACCTGCCTCCGGGTTTTCCTCAAGCTGATCCCCCACCGAACAGCACAACTCGCTTGGGATCTTCTCAATAGAGATGGGGGTACCCAGTAAGTCACTGGGACCCCTCTGCAGCATCAGATGCTCCGGGCCACGAGAGCCCAGAGTCAGGAACTCCGTGTAGCACGTGCGCCCTGGCCTGGTAGGCCATAACGCCTCTGCCCGTGATGTGCACACACCCTAAAGGTGGGTGCCGCACCTGGAACCAGGAACCCGCGAAGAACCCCGAACCACGGCCTCTGCCACAGAAACACTTCTCCCCAGCATGCTCCGCGAGGGAAAACTCCTCTAATTGGCTGCTGGAGAAAAACGGCATCTCTGGAGAACAGAATGACCCAGAGAACAGTTCAGGGTTGGCGACAGCCAAATTTAGATAAATCAACACGGATGAGAGCAAATAAGTCTCTCATCCCATTCAATTTAGCATAGCACCTGTACTGATAAGTACACAGGCGCTACATTACTATATCAGTGAACACTTGTTATTGCATTTTTGGGTGCAGAAAAAGTCATCCTCTGGTTCGGTTTTCAGAAACTTGTATTTGCATAGATATTTTTGGGGGGGACCTAGGGTTAGGGTAAAAGGGAAGATTTTGTGATACTGTACTTTTGTTGTTTGATCCCAGCCTTACACTTAGGCAGTCTCAAATAAGACAATATTGTACAGCCTCAATCTAAAATTTCTTATAGCTGAACTCCAGGTTCCCCTTCCATCACCCTTTTCTAACTAATCAATGGAATAAAAAAGGGGTGCAAAATGGGCTTTAATGCTAAAGTTCAGGTATTGCAATTTTTACATTGTTGCCTTTGTCCAGCTTGGGCCAAGGTAAGAAAGTATGTGCCATATCTTTGGAATCGCCGTAAAAGGTGGAAATCACTGTAGTGGGCACTACTACAGTGATTGGTGCTAACTTACGGGCTCATGTGCCAACTGCTACCCTTCTGCATTGCGAACACAAAAGGACGCTCATTCAGTGTGAGCACCATTCAGAACACATTGGAGTTGATTTACTAAAGCAGGAAAGTGCTAAATCTGTGCATTGTAGCCAATCAGCTTCTAACTTCAGCTACTTTGACAAAAAATAGTGGAAGTTGATCAGTTTCTCAATGAATGCAATGTGTTCTTTAATTGGATGAGGTGGAGAGATAGGGCAGTGGCATCACGATATATACATGACATTGGACATGAGGCAATGATAATTTTGGTGTCAGGCCGGGTACCCACTGGTACGACACAACTGTTCTACGAGTGTCATCCTACTTTGCCCTGCAACATCGGTCCTACTTCGCTCCTACTTCCATCTGACTTGAATGAACAGGATAAGGTTTTGCTTCGACTTTGAGATAGTCCGACTTGTCCTTTGACCAATCAAAACAATTACCGTCTTGCCCCTGTTACAGCGATTCCCCCTATTTGTCCTGTTTACTATTATCATTGAAAGTGAAAGTAAAAAATAAAAACCCAAATTTTGGGTTGTCCCTAAAAAGCAATAGACAGGAAATCTTCCAATGGGGACACTATTTCTGGTGACCTGGGGTCCCCAAGGAATTTCCTTAAAGCGGAGTTCCACCCAAAAATGGAACTTCCGCTTTTCGCAATCCCCTCCCCCTCACATTTGGCACCTTTCAGGGGGGAGGGGGTGCAGATACCTGTCTAAGACAGGTATTTGCACCCACTTCTGGGAACAGACTCATGCGGGAGTCACGCCCCTTTCTGAACCCCCGCTGTCTCCTGGGAAACTCACTGTTCCCAGAAGAGAGAGGGGATCAGTGACAGCGCGCCGCTCTACTCGCGCATGCACAGTAGGGAACCAGACAGTGAAGCCGCAACGCTTCAATTCCCGATTCCCTCACCAAGGATGGTGGCGGGTGAAGCCGAGGGATGTGCGATTGCTCAGCCGAGGCTGCCGACATCGCAGGCACGCTGGACAGGTAAGTGTCCATTTTTTAAAAGTCAGCAGCTGCAGTATTTGTAGCTGCTGGCTTTTAAAAAAAGAATTTGAGCGGAACCTCCGCTTTAATGTGCAGGGATTTACTCTCACTTCCTGTTTTGGTTATAGAACAGGACGTGAAGGGAAATCTCACCTTTTGGACACAGATGGCAAAAAATAAACTGACAGGGGTTACTCTATCCAAAATGGGAAAAAAGTTTTGCCTATAGTTGTTACATGTATGTCAGGTAGGTGAAGTCATTGTGTATGTCAGGTAGGTCCATGTATGTCAGGTAGGTCCATGTATGTCAGGTAGGCAAGGTCAGTGTATGTCAGGTAGGTCTATGTATGTCAGGTAGGTCCATGTATGTCAGGTAGGTCCATGTATGTCAGGTAGGTGAAGTCAGTGTATGTCAGGTAGGTCTATGTATGTCAGGTAGGTCCATGTATGTCAGGTAGGTGAGGTCAGTGTATGTCAGGTAGGTGAGGTCAGTGTATGTCAGGTAGGTGAGGTCAGTGTATGTCAGGTAGGTGAGGTCAGTGTATGTCAGGTAGGTGAAGTCATTGTGTATGTCAGGTAGATCCATGTATGTCAGGTAGCCCATCCCATCCTATCCCACCCCACCATACCCCATCCCATCTCATTCCATCCCATCCTACCCCATCTCATCCTACCCCATACCATCCCACTCCACCCCCACCACATGCCATGCTATACCACCCCATCTCATCCCCATCCCATCCTACAGCCCCCCCATCCCATCCACCCCCATCCCGACCCCATCCTACCCCACCCCATCTAATCCCACTCCATCCTACCCCATAACATCCCAGTGTGGATGGGAGGATGGAAGGAGAGTGGAGGGTGCAGAGGTCAGATATTGCACACGGTCCATAGCATACTCCTGTATCCTGCATTTCATATGCAGCAAACTCCTGAACCCTGCGCTCCATAAAACCAGTCTTACAGATACAACCGGCACTTTGAGGTCAACCATACTGCTAATGTGGCCCCCGATGAATTTGAGTTTGCCACCCCTGCCTTATACTGTCCAGTCAGGGCCGGGCCCAGGACAGTCTGAGCTCTGTGGGTTTAATAATGCTGGCCATCAGACTGAGGACATCGTGTGGTGGAAAATAAGTACTGCAGGGGAGAGCTCTGGATCAAAAGTGTATTTTCTATTTTTATTTTGTTATTTTTGTCTGGAGTTCTGCTTTAAACTTTTCTGACCACATGTGAGACATTTACTAGAAGGGCTTTCCTATACACAGCAGAAAGACCGTGCTCTCTTCTTACAACATGCTTTAATCCCCTGCATTCAAATTGCTCGTAAATTCCACTTGTCTTAGCACATTCATTTTACCACTTTGTAAATAGTAAGAGAGGTAAAATCGGGGGCAGCGGGCTGCATGTAATGCTTTCGGCTGCTCTCAGATCTTTGCAAGCCTTGTTGGAATGGTGGCTACCATCCAACCCCCCACTCGCACATATGCGCATAGACTTGCTGAAGAGCTCTTTCCCGGTTTGGAGCCATCTCTTTGTATTGGTCTTCAGTGATGAATACAAATATTTAGTTAACTGTATAAATATTAAATCATTGTGTCAGAGCACACTCCATTACATAAAGTCACTGTTTACATTTCAAGTCAATATTTATGCTACCAAAATGAAATAAACTGACAAGGTCTGCGATGTAAACACAGCTTTGTAAAATGTATTCAAACATCTGACTTCAACCTAAGCTTTGTGGTAGCCGTGACGCCAGGCGTGTAGCGTCCAGGTGGCCATCTTAAGCAGATTTATGTCTTTGCCATTTCTTAAGGCACAGGGAAAGTGGAAAATCATTAAACAGCAAATACCAATAAAGGGCCAGATTCTCGTCCAGCGGCGTATCATTGCGGCGGCGTAACGTATCCGATTTACGTTACGCCTCCGCAACTTAGACGGGCAAGTGCTGTATTCTCAAAGCACTTGCTCCGTAAGTTGCAGGGGCGTAGCGTAAATCGGCCAGCGTAAGCCCGCTAATTCAAATTTGGAACGGGGGGCGTGTTTTATGTAAATGTTCTGTGACCCGACGTGATTGACGTTTTTCGAGAACGGCGCATGCGCCGTCCGTGGAAATCTCCCAGTGTGCATTGCTCCTAATACGCCGCAAGGACGTATTGGTTTTGACGTGGACGTAAATTACGTCCAGCCCCATTCACGCACGAGTTACGCAAACAACGTAACATTTTCAAATTTCTTTTGCGGGAACGACGGCCATACTTAACATTGGTACGCCGCACTTACGCCACCATATAGCAGGGGTAACTATACCCCGGGAAAAGACTAACGTAAACGGCGTAACTTTACTGCGTCGGCCGGGCGTACGTTCGTGAATTTGCGTATATAGCTGATTTACATATTTCGACGCGTAAATCAGCGTACACGCCCCTAGCGGCCAGCGTAAATATGCAGTTACGATCTGACGGCGTAAGAGACTTACGCCTGTCAGATCTAATAGATATCTATGCGTAACTGATTCTAAGAATCAGGCGCATAGATACGACGGCACAACGCAGAGATACGACGGCGTATCTGGAGATACGCCGTCGTATCTCCACTGAGAATCTGGCCCAACGTATTTGCGGTTTGCCCAAGGGTACAAAATCTGGTGCATAGAAAATCTTCTGCATAGAAACCAATCAGCTTTCAGTTTTTTTTTTTCAAGGCTTAGGTGAACAAGCTGACGTTAGAAGCTGATTGGCTAGTAAATCAACCCCAGTGTATCATTAACTGTTTTCATAAAATTCTGTTCCTTTTTTTGTTCACTTCTTTTATTCTCATCTCAGTGCTGCTGATATCCTCTAACCTGTTTCAGCCATTTCCTGTTTACATATATTTTCTCCAGCATTGACTGCACATCATTGTTAAGGTCTTGCTTCCTGGTAGGGACAGGAGTGGACCATGCCTGTGCATCATGTGATTGTAGTCTCCACCAGGGGCACATGTGATAGGGTGACAATGCAGCAGTACAACTAAATGACAGTCGTCACCCCATAAGAGGGAATTCCTGAACAAGGACCTTTAAGGCAGGATCAGCAAGTATTACTTTAACTGTTTGCCGCCCACGTAACATCATGTGACGTCGCAGATTTTGAGCGGTGATATCTAAATGATGCCTGCAGCTACAGGCAACTTTTTGTAGAGCCAGCAATTTCCTTCGCCATAAGAATGTTCAGCCGATTGATTGTTCTTACAGGCAGCGGGAGGGGACATCCCCCCTATCGCTGCCCACTGGTGCTTCTCCCGGCTCGCCCTCGTCATCTGCAAACCAGAGAAGGAACCGACCAGCACCAAATGCTGACCATAGAGATTTCTGATGGGCCAGATGGTCCCTGGAGTCTCTATGATCGTTATGATATGTTATTATAAAACCCATGGCCTCTGCATTTGAAAAAATGTCGCCGCCTCGGCTGGGAAGCCGAGGTTGTTTTATCTTTATTTTTTTATTTCAGGCTTCCCAGCCTAGAGGTGAGATGTGGGGACTTATTGACCCCAGATCTCACTGTAAAGAGGACCTGTCAAGAAAAAATTTGAATAAAAAAATTTGAATAATTGCTGCACAAATACTGTGCGAGTTAAAAATCTGCATCTTATTCTCTAGGGTCTCTGCTAAAAATATATATATAATATTTGGAGATTCTGTGTAATTTTCGAGCAAAAACATTTGGATTTTTACACGTAGAAGAGAAATGTCAGAATTGGTCTGGGTAGCAAGTGGTTAATAAAGAATGCATGTTTAAAAAGACAACTTTTGAAATCACAAGCTCATATAAGGTTTAAAGTGTCCCTGAACTCAATTTTTTTAAGTGTATAGATAGCATAAGGAAGGGTTAACACCCCTGAGTGACTATGTCACCCCTCCACTTTGTCTATAGAGAGAGCTATGGTTGTCACCTTAAGATTCTCTGCTGGTAGGAACTATAAACATGTCTGTATCTTTTCATCTCCATGGGGGCAGAACAATTGGTAGTTTACAGAAGATAGCTAGGGAGTAAAATTTTCTTTGGTGCAGCTCACAGGAAATTATGTTTTCTAAAAATGTTCTTAGCCCAAAACCAAGAAAACAAATGCAGCAACAACATCTAAGGACTGTATGCTTCAATGTATTACATTTTTGTTGTTGGCTTTAGTTATCCTTTAAGTGATTGAGTTTATATATACCAGAAGTATCAAATTAAAAATCACAGAGGTCCAGTCAGTAAAAAAAAATTCGACCAGAGGTCCAAATATAATGTTTGATTCTTCATGGCACCTCCTAGCATCGGCAAACATGGTGCATTTTCACAAGCACCAAACCACATAGTGGCATGACCACAGTAGTCTGGTTGGGACAGTGACTCTGTCCGGATTCAGACCGTGGTCCACTATTTTGTTGCCTAATATATATTTTTAAGTAGAATTATATGCAAAACATTTTTCCACTTTGGATAGCATAAGGGAGGATTATAACCACTGTCAGATTTTTTAATTTTTTTTTCCATTTATGTCCCATTGGGAAGATTTACCTTCATTCCCTATACCCAGGGCTTTTTTTCAGGGGGAACTTGGGGGAACTCAGTTCCACCACCTCTGGCGCAGACCCTTTGGTGCCTGCTCACCACAATCACTTGTAAACACAGAAGTCTGGTTTCTGTGTTTACAAGTGACAGCTCTACACTCTGTGTGTAACCCCCTGAACTTGCCTATACCATAACCAAGACAGGAAGTGAGAGGAAATCGACAAAAATTATGGAAATTCCTTGGGGCACCCAAGGTCACCAGAACTAGTGTCCCCACTGGAAGATTTCCCCTCTATTACCTTTCTGATGACATCCCGAAATGTGTGATTTTCTTTACTTTCACGTTCCATGATAACAGGACAAATAGAGAGGGTGTATCTTCCTAAGGTCCCGTACACACGTCCGAGAAACTCGACGGGCAAAACACATCGTTTTGCTCGTCGAGTTCCTTGTGAAGCCGCCGAGGGTCTCGGCGAGCCAAGTTTCCCCATTGACTAACGAGGAAATAGAGAACATGTTCTCTATTTGGCTCGACGTGTTCCTCGTCGGTTTCCTCGGACAAAAGTGTACACACGACCGGTTTCCTCGGCAGAATACGGCTCCCATCGAGTTTCTGGCTTAATTCTGCCGAGAAACTCGGTCGTGTGTATGGGGCCTAACAGGTACACGGACAGCAATTGATACCCAATAGGTGTTCTAATCCTTCTTCACTATATCCAAAACAAACAAAAAATGTGCCTTTAGTTATCTATTTACTAGAAATTTCCTGCCCAAATAAAAAGTTTCAGTGCCAAAAAAGCCATTCCTTGTGATGCAATGGTTCAAATAGAGACTCCGTGTACCTAGCCATACTGCATTACAGCATAAGATGATGCATATTTTTTTAATGCTGTATTTGATTAATATCATATATTCTTAAAGAAAAGTTAATTAAATTGCATATACGCTTTTCTGATTATCTATTAGGATTGAATTACTATTTCCTTTTTTGGGAATCTAAGAACACAGCTTATTAAATGTTGATTTTGCACAGGCACTTCCATGCTTTCTGCTGCATGGTTTAAATTCCATACACAGATGTATAAGCCTATTCTTTTTCTGTACAATGGTACCTTTATTTAACTAGTTTGTGGAAATGTTCTCAAGGCAATTAGTCAAACAGTCATGCCAACAAAACATTTTTCATAGACAAGGAGAACAGTATTGACACTAGTAGGTGTACTTATCAGTTACTTATCAGGTCAGTGTACATTTTGGTGCAACATATTAGCATTGGTGCATGGCCTAACAACACGGGATATATGTGATATCATTAGGAGGCAGTGTCAATTTTGGCCATCCTGGGTCTGGGATTTACCGAAATATGGCACGGATAACAATTTCATTGAGGGATACACCTCACATAAAGTATACTTAGCCCTATGTAATGCAAGATTATGCAGTGCCTTTACAGTGTAGTTGAGTATTTCTAGTTTTCTATATTTTCAAATGTAAAAACCAGGTTCTTTATCCAGTTAAAGGGTATGTAATGCAAACATATCAAACATGCACTATGGGCTAACTAGTTATGCAAGTATAAATTCGTGGAGATGAGGAATTTCATGATAAAACTGGAATTTGTTATCATCTCCCACTGTTAGTATTGGACACATGATCTACGGAAAATATTTCACCTCCAGATAATCTAAATCAGGACATAGTGGAATAGGAACATTCATATTTACACATAACAGTAATTTTGTCTATCCCAATAATATATTCTTAACCACCTAAGGACCGAGCCTGTTTTTCAGATTCAGGGGCAGATTCAGAAAGAATGGCCTAACTTTTGGCGGGCATAGCGCATCTCATATACGCTACGCCGCCGTAACTTAGAGAGGTGAGTACCGTATTCAGAAAGAACTTGCGCCCTAAGTTACGACAGCGTAGCGTAAATGGGCCGGCGAAAGCCTGCGTAATTCAAATTATCAAGGCAGTGGGCGTGTTGTATTACAATGAGCCGTGACCCCATGCAAATTAGGGGCCGACCGAACGGCGCATGCTCAGAATCACATCGCAAATACTCCCTAAGATACGTCGGCTCAATGCTTTGTTGACGTGAACGTAACCTACGCCCATCCCCATTCACGTATGACTTATGCAAACAATGTAAAATACGACTCTGTTCCAACGTTTCCGACGTCCATACGTTAACATGACTTACACCTGCTTTATGAGGGGTAAAGTAATGCCAGTCGTACGCCTTACGTAAACAGCGTATATTAATACGCCGGGCGCAAGTACGTTCGTGAATCGGCGTATCTAGCTCATTTCCATATTTGACACGGAAATATACGGAAGCGCCCCTAGCGGCCAGCGTAAATATGCACCCAAATACGACGGCGTAGGAGACTTACGTCAGTCGTATCTTGGCCGAATTCAAGCGTAACTGATTCTAAGAATCAGGTGCATATATATGACGGCGCTCATTCGGACATACGACGGCGTATCAGTAGATACGCCATCGTAAGTCCTTTGTGAATCTGGCCCTCAGTGTTTACAAGTTAAAAACAAATTTTTTTGCTAGAAAATTACTAGAACCCCCAAACATTATACATTTTTTTCTAACACCCTAGAGAATAAAATGGCGGTCATTGCAATACTTTTTGTCACACCATATTTGCGCAGTGGTCTTACAAGTGCACTTTTTTTGGAAAAAATTTACTTTTTAGAATTAAAAAATAAGACAGTAAAGTTAGCCCAGTTTTTTTTTATATTGCAAAAGATAATGTTACACCAAGTAAATTGATACCCAACATGTCACGCTTCAAAACTGCGTCCGCTCATGGAATGGCGTCAAACTTTTACCCTTAAAAATCTCCATAGGCGACGTTTAAAAAATTCTACAGGTTGCATGTTTTGAATTACAGAGGAGGTCTAAGGATAGAACTATTGCTCTCGCTCTGACTATCACGGTGATACCTCACTTGTGTGGTTTGAACACCATTTTCATATGCAGGCGCTGCTCACGTATGCGTTCGCTTCTGCGTGTATGCTCGTCAGGACAGGGCGCTTTAAAATAAAAATTATTTTATTTATTTTTTACTTTTTTTTTTATTTTAACACTGTTTAAAAAACAATGGGTCACTTTTATTCCTATTACAAGGGATGTAAACATCCCTTGTAATAGAAAAAAGCATGACAGGTCCTCTGAAATATGAGATCTGGGGTCAAAAAGACCTCAGATCTCATATTTGGACCTAAATGCAATAAAAAAATACCAGTTACCAATTAAGCCCTGTACACACGATCGCTTTGTCCAATGAAAACAGACCGATGGACTGTTTTCATCGGACAAACCGATCGTGTGTGGGCCCCCCACATCAGTTTGTTTTCCATCTATAAAAAAAAATAGAACATGTTTTACATTTTTCCTATGTGTAAAAAAAACGATAGTAAAAAACGATCATCTGTGTGTATGTCCATCGGTCAAAAATCCATGCATGCTCAGAATCAAGTCGACATATCCTCGGAAGCATTGAACTTAATTTTTTCCAGCACGTCGTAGTGTTTTACGTCACCGCGTTTTGACACGGTCAGATTTTTGACTGATGGTGTGTAGGCAAGACTGATGAAAGTCAGCTTGATCAGATATCTGACGAAAAAATCAATTGGATTAGATTCCATCAGATATCCGATCGTGTGTACGAGGCTTTAGAGTTGCACAGGAGGTCTGGGACTAGAATTATTGCTGTCACTCTGACGTTCATGGCCATACATCGAATATCAACTTTATTGCTATCACAAGAGCTGAACAGCATCCCTTGTGATAGCATGGGCCATGACAAGTCCTCTTTATGGAGAGATCTGGGTGTCTATTAGACCTCATATCTCTCCTCTGCCCTCAAAACATCTGATCAAACCGAGAAGTGATTGGGCGGTTGTAGAGATGCTTGGATCACTTCTACAGAAAAGCCCGTCACTGGCTAGACATTTTAGTACCAGCTGCTGCAGCCTTTATCCTGGTACAGCCACTTCAACACAATGACGTACAGGTACATCCTAAGGGGGTTGAAGTGAATTTGCTGATAATGATAAGCCAGGTGCCATCCTTTATGCTTTGTGAACTTTAAACTAGAAATCAATTGTGTTGACTTTGGATAAAGACCTTTTGCAGTGGATTTACTAAAGGCATAAAGACGGTGAACTTTGCAAGTGCAGTTGCACCAATTTTCTCCAGAGCTTTGTAAATTAGATGAAGCTTCACTTTGTAAAGAATACCCAATCAGGTGCAGGGGGGAAAAAATAGAAAATAAGTGCAACTGCACTTGCAAAGTACACAGGCCCAGATTCACGTCCATCGGTGTATTTCTGCGGCGGCGTAACGTATCCGATTTACTCTACGCCGCCGCAACATAGACGGGCAAGTGCTGTATTCTCAAAGCACTTGCTCCGGAAGTTGCGGCGGCATAGTGTAAATCGGCCGGCGTAAGCCCGCCTAATTCAAATTTGTATCAGGGGGGCGTGTTTTATGTAAAACTACTGTGACCTGACTTGATTGACGTTTTTGCGGAACGGCGCATGCGCCGTCTGTGGAATTTCCCAGTGTGCATTGCTCCAAAGTACGCCACAAGGACGTCATTGGTTTCGACGTGAACGTAAATGACGTCCAGCCCCATTCACGGACGACTTAAGCAAAAGACGTAACTTTTTCAAATTTCGACGCGGGAACGACAGCCATACTTAACATTGGCTGCGCCTCATATAGCAGGGGCAACTTTACGCCGGGAAGAGCCTAACATAAACGTCGTAACTTTACTGCGTCGGCCGCGCGTATGTTCGGGAATTCGCGTATCTAGCTAATTTGCATACTCGTCGCGGAATTCGACGGAAGGGCCACCTAGCGGTCAAAAAGAAAAATGCAGTTAAGATCCGACTTACGCCTGTCTGATCTAATGGATATCTATGCGTAACTGATTCTAAGAATCAGGCACATAGATACGACGGGTCGGATTCGGACTTACGACGGTGTACATGGCGCTACGCCGTCGTAAGTCCTCTGAGAATCCGGGCCACAGTCTATTTGTCTTTAGTAAAGGATTTTTTGTGTTGACCTGTGTCATTGAACTGAGCTGAGGCTTTCAGACTCCAAAAATAAAGGGTAGTATGTGTTGCTGAAGCATTGAGTTAAAGCCTGCATTTGAAGTACATCTCATGAGATGCAGCCCTGACTTTTTTGCTGTGGTTAAAGTAGGATTCCAGGCTAAAATGAGAGTTTGCAGACGATTTCTAGTGACAATGACATTTGTATTATCCACAATTTCCTATTATGCACGGCTGATTAGAAAAAACACTCTAATCTAAATTCTCTTGGACCAACAGCAACGGGCTGTTTGCACACCTGAATGTGGCTGCTTACTGATTCTTCTATATAATGTTATTGGCCCCAGCACTACCCATCCAGCTGACGTATGCATGTCACATGCTCCTCCACTATTCAGTTCTCCTTAGCCAGTCAGCTCTGCCCTGCACCACTCACATCACATTGCACATCACATGCCTAGAAGAAAATGTACACACCCACCAGTCGTTCTATGGTTTTCAATGCAGCGGGACTACAGTCATGTGACGAGCGGTATTACGAGCTAGAAAAAAGGTAAAAAACTGAGATTTTTTTGCTTTTGGGAAGTATCATAAAGATTAATGATTGATTGGGGTTGTGGTGGCCCATTCAAGGCATTAAGGCTTTCCTTTAAAGTGATATTAAAGTCTTGTTTTTTTTTTTGTTTTGTTTTGTTTAAAAATAACAAACATGTTATACTTACCTGCTCTGTGCAGTGGTTTTCCACAGAGCAGCCCAGATCCTCCTTTTCTCGAGTCCCTCATCGACACTCCTGGCCCCTCCCTCCTACCGAGTGCCCCCAGAGTAGGCAGCTTGCTCTGGGGGCACCTACGCACCCGAGCCACTGCTCTGTGTGACCATTCAGACATAAAGCTGTGGCTTGGCCTTGCCCCTCTCTCTCCTCATTGGCTCACAGACTTTGATTGACAGCAGCAGGAGCCAATAGCGCCCTTTTCTGTGTCTCAGACAATCAGGAGGGAGAGTCCCAGACAGCCGAGTCTCTCATGCAACATCGCTGGATCTAGATGGGGCTCAGATAAGTATTAGGTGGGCTTAGAGGAGCTGCTGCACACAGAAGGTTTTTAATCTTAATGCATAGAATGCATTAAGATAAAAAAAACCTTCTGCCATTACAGCCATTTTAAAGTGGTTGTAGCCCATTATGCTTTACCTTTGCAGGGAAATAAAGAGGAAGTAAAACCCATCAGGGTTTACTTCCGCTTTAATCCTATAAAAAGCTTACTATTTAAAAGTATATTAGTAATAACATTTTAACATGGAGCACCGTCATCCAACACTGCTTTTACTAGAAATATTTAAGTCCAAAAGAAATGTTTGGCTACACAATAGTGAATATACTGTATATTGTATTATTGAATAAGTGCAAGGATGAATCAGTTAACATGTGACTGACTGGCCCAAGTGACTGAGAAGACAACCCTATGAACCTTGTATATCCGTTCATCTTGTCCACTAAAAACACCATGTGCCAAGCTTACAAATGTTCAGAACATGAATTCTTAGAGATTAACTCAAGTCAAAACTATTTTGATGTTTTGGAACGAATAGGAAGATTATTAGAACCCCTGTCTGGTTTTTACTGCTGTCTGTGCCTTCCTTAGAGAGATTAATGTTCACCTTTTGTTTAGTTTTTTGTCACCAGAACAAAAGTTGATGCAACATTGTTTTACAAATGCAAATAATGATGATAATGAAGCACCTTTTATTGTTAATTAATGTGGGAAAGGCTAGGATCGCTGTCGGGTATTTTATTCCGTCACTGTCCCCATTTTGGATTTGCCCTTCTTCTCTTTGATACATCCTGTTTTGGTTTTCCCTCTGCTGACTTTGCTCTCTGCCTCTGTCAGGGAGACCAATGGTACTCTAGCTTAGCTTTGCAAAGCATCTGCACTGTCTGTATGTTCTAATGCTGCAACAATGCTTAACTGGCAACAGTGCTGCCTCTCCCCGACCCTTCTTAGTACTGCTGTCCTGGGGACTCAAGACAGTTTCAGGTAGCTTTTGTACTCTGGCTTACCCCTCAGTCCAGTGCCGATCCTGACCTCCCTGGGGCCCTAAGCAAAATCACATGTCACATTAAAGTTGAGAAGCGGGGGGGGGGGGGGGGTATGCTGCTGTCGGAGATTACATCTTACATTGAGGTGAGAAGCGGGGTTGATAACTTCTTACCTCTTCTCCCATGCAGCCAGCGAGTTGAGAAGCGGGGTGAGGGGCCAAAAATGACTCCTCACCAGGCGGGGCCTCAAGTAATTTGAGGGGCCCTCTGCAGCTTTGTGGGGCCCTAAGCGGCTTGCATAGTGAGCCTATAGGGCGGATCGGCCCTGCCTCAGTCAACCCCCTCCAGTCCCCATACACTGTACTTCTACTTGCATCCACCATGCCACTATTCCTAGGTAGGGGACACACACCACTCCCAGTTGTTTCAAAGATATTTTTGGGGACCTCAGTGGCTATTGGAACAGCTGATTGAAGTGGGGTCAGTACCAATAGCACCAAAATGTTGCCTACTTACAAATAAAAGGTATGCTGTAAGCCCAACTCTTGTTAGTTTTGGCCTAGGGGAACAAAATAAAATGTACTTACCCGATCCTCAGCTCCTCCCAACAGCTAGACCCACTGCTTCTTCTTCCATACGCTTCAGTGGTCTAGGGTCCTAATATCATCAAAACCAAAGCCCTGTACTTGACATAATGACATTGAGGGACAGTACACCACTGGAGCATGGGGGAGTGCCATCTGTTGGGGGGGGGGGGGCGGGGGGTACAGGATCAGGTAAGTAAAACTGTTTCTCTTCTCCCTTATATAAAACAAGATATTAACCCCTTGCAGTGTGGGCACAACAAGAGGTTAGCCCCACTGCAAAAGTTCATTGTAAATGTTCCTAGATTTAGGCTTTAACCACTTCCAGTACTTTGCTGGACTCTTGGTGGTTTTACCAGAATGATGCCTGCACCCCGGTATTGTTTTTAGAGCTGACAGTTGGCTTTCTTGTGATAAAAATCGAAGCAGCTAACAGCTGCTCGATTTCTATTACAAGCAAAGGGAAGGGAAACCCCCCTCCAGTCACCTTTCGTGGCTTGATCAGGCTCTCTAGTCCCACCCGAGAGATGCGAGCGACCAGCCGGTGTGTCTGCCAACAGGCCAGACAGCCAAGCATAGCCGGGATCAGTTTTAATTGGCTGTTCATGATAGTAACCCAGAAGCGATGGCATGACATCACTTCTGATTTACTCTGAAACAATCAACGCCAATTTTTAAAAATCAAAAGCATTGAAAAACACAGATCTTGGTGTTTTGAATGTTTTTAAGTGCAGAGGAGGAATCTTGGGTCTTACAGACCCTAGATCTCTCCATAAAGAGTACCTGTCACATGCCTATCACTGTCACAAGGATGTTTACATTCCTTGTGACATAAACAAAAGTGATTACATTTTTTTAAAGCAACAATGTAAAAAAATTATTAAAAAAATGTAATTAATTATAAATCAATAATATATATATTTTTTTATGTGCCCTAAATGTATTTTAAGTGAGTTTAGATGGCTTCAGAATAGGTTGTTCAACAGATGACCGGACCAGAGTGACTTGAAAATAGGTAAGTATAGGAGGGGATAGAGTACAGTTCTAAGGCTAGTTAAGTGTAAGCAGGAATTCCGCTCTGAAGGAAGAACAAGGGAAAGAAAATATTCATCAAATATAACTGAAGATTTCAGTTTATTTATTTATAATTTTAGCAGTAGAAACGAGTCAACCTCTGCTATTGTCAACTTGGGTCCTTCATGACTCCTATTATCTGTTCCTCATTAAACGTATTCACAGTTGTCTACGTATTTATGTTTGTTTCTTGTAGATATGTTGTACTGAATGTTTAGTGCCATTTAATGCTTACATTGTGGCTTGGTTTGTTATTTCTGCAAGGCTATATGCTGCCAGATTTGTATTGAGAACCTTTGTTTTGTGAATATCCTATTGTACTTCATTTAATTCATTAACTGTTCTTAGAGCGAAAAGTTTCCATTGTAGAAGTTGACTTTTCAGAACCAACAATAACATGCTAAGGATTTGAGCTGTGCCCTTTTTAGGAATTACTTCTAAATATAGGAAAAAAGAGAAAAAAAAGCAATTAAGTGTGCTTTCATACTTCCAGGCAAGAATATGATCCTATGCCAAACAACATGTGGAGGATTACAACATGGGAAGAAACTCAACAACAGATCCCTTTATTACCTGAGGAATTTTGTAGATGTATCAAATGCTATTGGATTTGTAATTTTGCAATATGAACATAGAATTGTCTAATGGGGGCTTTGCGTGCATTGATAAAAACATACATTTCTTTGCGGCTTAATTTCTTTCAATAGTCAACAACCTGGTCGATACAAAATGATCAATCATTTTTCACCCTAAATGATTGTCTCAGTTTGATCAAATTTGGTGCCCAAACATGCATATGCATGTTTGGGTCAAAAAGAGAGCAAGTTCTCTATTTCCTCGACGGGAGTCTCAAATTGGCTCGTCGAGTTCCTGGTTGGGCTGGTTTCCGATGAGAAACTCGAGCGTGTGTTTGCTAAGAAACCCGCGCTTGCTCAGAATAAAGTATGAGACGGGAGTAAAAGTAGCATTTGTAATGGAGATAACACATTTTTCAAGCTGTAACTGAAAAGTGCAAATCGTCTCTTAACAAACTTTTACTTAACACGCAAACACATGAGATTAGCAAAACCAGCCCCAAGAGTTTAGCCAGTGGAATCGAACTTCCCCTGCCGTTGTATGTGTTGTATGTCACCGCGTTTGAGAACGAGGAGATTTTGTCTTGACTGTGTGTATGCAAAGCAAGCTTGTCAAGTTCCTCAAAAAGCCTAACAAGGAACTCGACGAGGAAAACGATGTGTTTCGCCCGTCGAGATCCTCGGTCGTGTGTACGAGGCCTCAGAGTTTGTGTGCTTCAAGCACAAGAATTAAATCTTCTTCGGAAGAAATGCCTATAATACTTTTTCAAATAGACAAAGTAGTGGGTGCTTTATGTCTTTGTTTTCTAACCGTAAACACACAATGAAATGCTTTAAAGTCATCTGTTAGTTGACCACACATACATTTTTTACAACCAAAACTGATTTTCTTGGTGTTGTGCCCACTCACAGACTAACGTTTTTTTTTTCTACGGGATCACAAAGCCAATCTGGAAATGCAAACTATGTACTCTCTGTCATAGAATGGGAAATCTTGGAATAGTAGTAAAGAAGACACACTCAAGTGACAGACATACAGGCCGGTAGGGTAAGCATCCATTGAGAGTGCAGTACCAGCAAGAGCAAAAGCGATTACACTTGCTTTAAGGTTTGCGGTACTTGCTGCCGCTTTTAATAGTACAGGGCATCCTAAATATGATGACCCAATATGTTTAGCTCTTTGCTTAAAGAAAATCTAAACCTGTACTGAAATAAATATGTATGTTGCCATTGCTACCCTCTGCTTCTGAAAATACTAGCTGTCATGCTTATCCAGTAGGTATAATATTTTCTGAGTATTTGTTCCAAACAAGCATGTACTTTTGGAACTGCTGTTCCAGGTCAAGGACTCAGAAGGTATTGAAACCAGACACTAGCATTTTCATAGGTCAGCAAAGAGTGTAAGTATGTCAAAGCCCATCTCCAACAATTTTTAATACCCCCGCCCCCTTGGGCAATAAATAAAGTTTTTTAAAAGATAAATATAACATTTTGTATCCCCAGCAATTCCTGAACACAAGTTGTATAGGCCTTCCAGATACACATTGGGAGATTGATGTCATTAAGGTCCCTCCACCTTATCTTTCCAGTCCAAGTGCTGGATAAGTAAAGGCAAGAAAGCTTGAAGATGTCAACCTCCTGTGATGCATCTGGAAACTAACAGTTGGCTACGCAACCAGTGACCAGGAAGTGCTGGGGATCCATTTTTTTCTATATCTATCTTAACACATTTTGAATTGTTTGTAACATTTTTAATTCTGAGACTGTGGTTTTTTTTCGTTTAGTGAGTTAAATTATAGCATGTATCTAATTGGTCATTTAAAGTCACATAACCCAGGGTGCTTCATGTTCCATTCATGTGGTTGGAGGTGGGTTGCTCCAGTGGCACCTCATCAGGGGGCTGGGCTGTCTGATCTAGGAACAGGCATCCAGTGATATCCACCCAATATGGTAGTGTGGGACCCAGTGTGAAACAGGGGGTGCAAAAGATCACAGCAGGACAATACTGTATTTACTGGAATGGGTGTATATGTAGATGCAGCATTATACCAGCCCTGGGGGGTATGGAGTTCCTCTTACTGCATCTTTAAATCTGTAAATCGTTTTTAATAACATATGGCTGAAATAGATAGATAGATAGATAGATAGATAGATAGATAGATAGATAGATAGATAGATAGATAGATAGATAGATAGATAGATACAAAAACTTACAGATAATGTGGTTGATTTACTAAAGGTAAATATACTGTGCACTGCAAGTTCACTTGCTCTAGATCTGAAGGGAAGCTCTGAAATGAAGGGAAGCTCTGCTGGTTTCTATTTTCCAATTATGTACAAGCAAAAATGCTAATTTTTTTATACTCCTTGCACGTGATTGAGTATTCTTTGCAAAGTGAAGCTTTACCTTATTTTCTAAGCTCTGAAGCAAGTGCATTTCCAGTGCACGTTATTCAGAATTTGCCTTTGGTAAATCAACCCCACTGTGTACATTTAGGAATAGCCACCTTTGACTACTACACCAACAGTACCTTCATTATACACTGGTATATTGCTTGAAGGCAAACTGAAATGTTGTGGTTCATGATGAGGAAACAGAGTTATTTGGCTTCGGGGGTGAATGCATCAGTATATAACTGCATTAGTTCTATGTGAATGGCATAAGATGATATTTGGCAAGAAACAATGGCGCTGCCTATAGCAGAAGCATACCTTATATGGTGATGTAATCTTTGCAGTAATAATTTGCTGTATGCATTACGTTTTTTTTTCTTTTTTAAATAATAAACAGACACTACTTATTTTTACATTGGAGTGATTCATTTAAATATCCTAACATCACATTGATAAGACATTGTTTCAATCTTTGAAGATTTTCCAACTTATAGAAACTGTATGCAGCTTGCAGAGTTTTATTCATCTTTTAAAGCGGGAGTTCACCCATAAAACATTTTTTACCCTTAGATTGATGCTCATTTTGTCTAGGGGAATCGGCTAGTTGTTTTAAAATCGAAGCTGTACTTACCGTTGTAGAGAGCGATCTTCTCCGCCGCTTCCGGGTATGGTCTTCGGGAGCGGGCGTTCCTATTTTGATTGACAGTCTTCCAACACGCTTCCGATGGTCGCATCCATCGCGTCACGAGTAGCCGAAAGAAGCCGAACGTCGGTGCGGCTCTATACTGCGCCTGCGCACCGATGTTCGGCTACTTTCGCAAAATCGTGACGCGATGGATGCGACCTTCGGAAGCCTGTTGGAAGACTGTCAATCAAAATAGGAACGCCCAGTCCCACAGCCCATACCCGGAAGCGGCGGAGAAGATCGCTCTCTACAACGGTAAGTACAGCTTCGATTTTAAAACAACTAGCCGATTCCCCTAGACAAAATGAGCAGGAATCTAAGGTTAAAAAAAGTTATTTCCGGGTGAACCTCCACTTTAAGCCACTTATTTATAGTATATAGTGCTGCTGCGCTTTTCATATTGCACATTTACATTAGTCCCTGCCTTCAAGGAGCTTACAATCTAAAGCCTCGTACACACGACCAAGTTTCTCGGCAAAAACCAGCAAGAAACTTGCTGGGAGATATTTTTTTGACGAGGAAACCGGTCGTGTGTACATTTTCGTCGAGGAAACTGTCGAGAAACTCAACGAGCCAAAAAGAGAGCAAGTTCTCTATTTCCTCGATGGGAATGGAGAAACTTGCTTTGTCAAGTTCCTCAACAGCCTAACAAGGAACTCGACGGGGAAAATGATGTGTTTCGCCCGTCGAGTTCCTCGGTCGTGTGTACGAGGCTTTAGGATCCTACTTTACATGCATACATGTACTAGGGACAATTAACCAGACAGGAGTATGGGGTGTCCCAGTTGGGATTCAAACACTAGCGCTGCAAGGAAGGAGTGCTAGCGACTAAGCCACAGTATCGGCTACTTTAATTTTGTAATAAAGTCTAGGAGAGACTAGATATATAATTGTGATTATCAGAGTAAAATTGACTAAAAGAACAAAGGGCCAATTTCCCAAAAACGTAGCCTAACTTAAATTTCAGCAGTTAAGTTACACGGCCTTAAAATTTCTACCTAAGTGCCCGATCCACAAAGCACTTACCTAGAAATTACACGCCGTGTAACTTAAGTGCCTCCGTCGCAAGGCGGTCCTCCTCTCCGGGGGGCGATTACTATTTAAATGAGGCGCGCTCCCGCGCCGGCCGTACTGCGCATGCGTGTGACGTAATTTTCCCGACGTGCAGCGCGCGAACGTAATTTACGCCGGGCTTTGTGGATTGCGACGGGACAATAAAGTTGCGACGGGTGAAAAAAAAAATACGCGCCGGGAAAACAAAAAAAAAAAAAGAAAAATTGACAGCGTCGCTCGGCATGCATTCCTGAGAGGGAGAACTCCATGCCAATTTTCAAAGAAAAAAACGGCATGGGTTCCCCCCCCAGGAGCATACCAGGCCCTTAGGTCTGGTATGGGTTGTAAGGAGACCCCCCCTACGCCGAAAAATCGACGTAGGGGGTCCCCCTACAATCCATACCAGACCCGTATCCAAAGCACGCTACCCGGCCGGTCAGGAAAGGGAGTGGGGACGAGCGAGCGCCCCTCCTGAGCCGTGCCAGGCCGCATGCCCTCAACATGGGGGGGTTGGGTGCTCTGGGGCAGGGGGGCGCACTGCGGGCCCCCCCACCCCAGAGCACCCTGTCCCCATGTTGATGAGGACAGGACCTCTTCCCGACAACCCTGGCCGTTGGTTGTCGGGGTCTGCGGGCGGGGTGCTTATCGAAATCTGGGAGTCCCCTCAAATAAGGGGGCCCCCAGATACCGGCCCCCCACCCTAAGTGAATGGATATGGGGTACATCGTACCCCTACCCATTCACCTGGAGGCAAAGTGATAGTTATTAAACACACGACACAAGGGTTTTTAAAATCATTTATTAGTCTGCTCCGGAGGCCCCCCTGTCTTCTTTAGCTCTAATACCAGGGAGGGCTTCTTCTTCCGCTCTCCGGGGGTCTTCTCCGCTCTCCGGGGGGGCTTCTTCTTCCACTCTCCGGGTGGGGTCTTCTCCGCTCTCCGGGGGTCTTCTTCTATCTTCGCCGCTCTCCGCTGTTGACTCGGCGCACCCCGGTTCTTCTGCAGCTGTCCGGTGCCTTCTCCTTCAGCGCTGGCTGCCTGCTATCTTCGTGTGTTAGCTCAATTACTAGCAGGCAGCCAGCGCGGTCTTCTGTGACGTCATGTTCTTCTCTTCTGTTCTTCTCCCCTCTTCCGATGTTGACACAACGCCTCTTCTCACTGCAATGATGGCTTCCATCATTGCAGTGAGAAGAGGCGTCGTGTCAACATCGGAAGAGGGGAGAAGAACAGAAGAGAAGAACATGACGTCACAGAAGACCGCGCTGGCTGCCTGCTAGTAATTGAGCTAACACACGAAGATAGCAGGCAGCCAGCGCTGAAGGAGAAGGCACCGGACAGCTGCAGAAGAACCGGGGTGCGCCGAGTCAACAGCGGAGAGCGGCGAAGATAGAAGAAGACCCCCGGAGAGCGGAGAAGACCCCCCCCGGAGAGTGGAAGAAGAAGCCCCCCCGGAGAGCGGAGAAGACCCCCGGAGAGCGGAAGAAGAAGCCCTCCCTGGTATTAGAGCTAAAGAAGACAGGGGGGGCCTCCGGAGCAGACTAATAAATGATTTTAAAAACCCTTGTGTCGTGTGTTCAATAACTATCACTTTGCCTCCAGGTGAATGGGTAGGGGTACGATGTACCCCATATCCATTCACTTAGGGTGGGGGGCCGGTATCTGGGGGCCCCCTTATTTGAGGGGACTCTCAGATTCCGATAAGCCCCCGCCCGCAGACCCCGACAACCAACGGCAAGGGTTGTCGGGAAGAGGTCCTGTCCTCATCAACATGGGGACAGGGTGCTCTGGGGTGGGGGGGCCCGCAGTGCGCCCCCCTGCCCCAGAGCACCCAACCCCCCCATGTTGAGGGCATGCGGCCTGGCACGGCTCAGGAGGGGGGGGCGCTCGCTCGTCCCCACTCCCTTTCCTGACCGGCCGGGTAGCGTGCTTTGGATACGGGTCTGGTATGGATTGTAGGGGGACCCCCTACGTCGTTTTTTCGGCGTAGGGGGGGGTCTCCTTACAACCCATACCAGACCTAAGGGCCTGGTATGCTCCTGGGGGGGGAACCCATGCTGGTTTTGATTTTACAAATTGCCGTGGAGTTCTCCCTCGGGAATGCATACCAAATGCCGTCGCTTGAATGGGCTTTTACATGGTGTGACTAACTTTCCACATTGTAAAACCAGCCCTAGTTTTGCGCAAGCAAATCGGAACTTACGCAGAAATCACAATGCTGAAATGCTTTGTGGATCTGCTTAAGTCCTCATTTGCATACTCAAAGCGGCATTTCAATGAGAAATGCCCCCAGCGGCGGATGCGGTACTGCATCCTAAGATCTGACCGTGTAAGTGTCTTACACATGTCAGATCTTCTGCCTAACTTTGGAAAAAGCCTTTTGAGGATCGTTTCCAAAGTTAGGCACAGAGATAGGCAGGCTGAACAGCAGTTCCGCCTGCGTATCTCTTTTGAGAATTTGGCCCAAATTGTATATAATTCTTATTCCTTTGGTGGTGTAGCTGTAGCATTCAGTGCTTCAAAGGAATGCAAGTGTGTGATATCTAGCCTCTGTTGAATGATTTATAATTAGCATAAAACACTAATCATCAAACAAACTTGAAAGCAAAAAATAGATGGAGCATGCTTTCCATTCTCAAATAATGCCGCCCAAATAATTATTTTACTGTAAACAGTTCCAAAACATATACAGCAGGAATTTGCTTTGTGTGCATGGTGTGTTCCGTGACTTCCTTTTCTCACTTATACCTGACCTTGTATGACCCAACCTGCCTCACCTAACTAAATAATTATGGTGTATTGCTGGAGTTTTGCAACTGCAAAGTTTGTTCTTTATTAAGAAAGTATCTTATTTCCAAGTACTTGGAAACGTATTAACAGAAAAAAACTTTTTGGAAGATAAAGAATGCAGAATAACTCTTCTATAGCTATAAAACTGAAGTGGATTTATTAAAAATTACACTCTGTGAATCCATAAGTCATACTCTAGTATTACTAAAAAAGATTGCTTTTGTAAGTTAAAAGGATTTTCTTCATGTATTAAAAGGCTTATTTTGTCAGAACCTGGACTCTTGGGGCCAGATTCACATAGAATTACGTTGCTCCTGGGCAGCGTAACGTATGTGATTTACGTTACACCGCCGCAGGTTTACAGCGTAAGTGCCTGATTCTCAGAACCCTTACCTGTAAACTTGCAGCGATGTATCGTAAATGCGCTCGGCGCAAGCCCGCCCAATTCAAATGGGGCGGGCACCATTAAAATTAGGCGCGTTCCCGCGCCGAATGTACTGCGCATGCTCCGTCGGGTAAATTACCCGATGTGCATTGCGCTAAATGACGTTGCACGGACGTCATTTGTTTTGACGTTAACGTAAATGGCGTCCAGTGCCATTCACGGACGACTTACACAAACGACGCTGTTTTTTAAATTTCGACGCGGGAACGACGGTCATACTTAACATGGCTTAGGACAACTAGGGCTCAGCCCTAATTTTACGCGGCGTAACTCGACAGAAACGACGTAAAGTTAAATCGACGGGCAGCGCGGACGTTCGGGGATCGCCGTAACTATTCATTTGCATATTCTATGCCGACCGCAATGGCCTCGCCACCTAGCGGCCTAGAATTGCATCCTTAAGATCCGACAGTGTAATTCAATTACACCTGTTGGATCTTAGGGCTAGCTTTGCGTAACTGATTCTATGAATCAGTCGCATAGTTAGGACGGCCCTAACACATAGATACGACGGCGTATCAGGAGATACGCTGTCGTATCTCTTTTGTGAATCTGGCCCTTGGTGCCCAGCCTGCAGCCTAAGGGTCAGACATGACCCATTGATACTTGATGTGTGGCCCTTGGACCATAGTGGCCTGTGGTGGTTGCTTTGTAAAGAGGAAATAGTAGTGACCTTGTATTATGTCCCTGGCCCCTTATTGTCTTCTGCGGCATGACTCCAACCAAACCTGTAGCATTTCCTCTAGAATGTTTCTAGTTTGTGACAGTCCTTTCTAGCATTGCATAAACTAAAAAATTATGTGCAGTCCTTTGGTGATAGCAGCTTTATCATTGCCTTGTAAGTGGACAACCAGTAGCCTAGAAGTAGATTACACTGCTACCGGCATGCATTGCAATTATCTTACATCATTAAATATAAATCCTCTCTATACATAATCCTATCCCCACAGATGATCCAGAGGGAGGTTACCATTCAATACTATAGAAAGTCTCCTGTTTTTAATCAGACAGCTCTTATCTATGAGATAAGAGGATCATCAGGAATGCAATGAGTATATATGGAGGCCTTATAATAACATTAACACACTTTGAGATGATTCTTTACATTTAGCTATCTGCTTTACATGGTTATCTAAAAATGTATGGGCAGTTTTTAAACTCCAGTCTATGAAAGATGTCTTTGTCTATGAAAGTTACTTTGAGGACACAAGTAACCTGAAAGACCTACAGATTTAGTGACTTTTTTTTAGTTTAGGAAAGTGTTAAAGCTAAAGTTAAGTTATTTTTTTTGTCCTACAGCTGCATAACTTACCTGTAATGAAGTATGTCCCACATCCTGAAGGATGGTGATTCCTAAACAAATATTCTATCTAGTGATGCAGGTCCTATTCTCAGTACTGTACTAGGCATCTAGGGCTGCAGGGGTTAATTGCTTTGGGCCCTATTCAGTACACTGAAGAAGGTCCTGATGGGACCCTTTTCTGTCCTCTTCTCCTTTCCTTGTTTTCACGGAAAGCAGCATGTTCTCTGAATGTGGGTTCCCCCCATGCAGAGAATTCTTGCAGGGCATGGAACATACTTCATTACAGGTAAATTATGCGACCGCAGCTGTCATTAACTTCAGCTTTAAAACTACTGTCAAGTTTTTAATGCTGCATGTGTCCCCATTGGGGAAGTTCAGTGGTCCTAGTGACCACTGTTACTGGCTGGGAAAGTAAAGCCTCGTACACACGACCGAGTTTCTCAGCAAAAACCAGCAAAAACCAGCAAGAAACTTGCTGGGAGATATTTTTTTGTCGTGTGTACATTTTCGTTGAGGAAACTGACGAGAAACTCGACGAGCCAAAAAGAGAGCAAGTTCTCTATTTTCTCGACGAGAATGGAGAAACTTGCCTTGTCGAGTTCCTCGACAGCCTAACAAGGAACTAGACGAGAAAAACGATGTCTTTCGCCCGTCGAGTTCCTCGGTTGTGTGTACGAGGCTTAAGTGATGAAAAAAACAAAAAACAGTCATAGCAAGTTTCCTTGAGTCTGAATTGAAATAGAAGAAGAGTATAAAGTGAAGAATCTATAAGGGGGAAATGCATTTCTGGATATAGCTGGTGTAAAATGGGGATGGCAAACAAGGTGGGCTTCTGTGACTCACCCAGGGCCAGATGTCACTTGTTTCCCTCAGGCCACTGTTATTGTACTGCCCTTTATAACCACAAACATTGAACACAAAGTTCTGTTGCAGTGGTTACTTCACTGCCCTTGTCCTGCTCACTGTAGATCAGAGGTCTCCAAACTTTTCAATTAGGGTCACATTATATATTTGACAAATATTCATGGACCAAAAAAAAAAAAAAGTTTTATAAATGAATAAAGAAAATGTAAATGAATGAATAAACACATTCCTCAAAAAAAAGTTACACTAGAAGCCCCCTATGACATCAGAGCCTCCTTCTCATCAAAGCTCCATTTTACATCAGAGCCCCTTTTACATCAGAAGCTTCCCAGTCCTACCCTACATAAGGGTCCTCTTCACATTAAGGTAAACTTTCACATCAGAATCCCCTTTACAACAGTGCCACCTTCACATTAGAGCCCTATTTCACATCAGAGCCCCCTTTCACATCAGAAAAGCCCCAACACATCAGAGCACCCCTTCACGTTAGAGTGATTGGGGTTCCCATCAGAGTCCCTTTTACACTAGAGTCCTCCCCTGCATGAGGGCCCCTATCAGCATCCCCCCTTACATTAGAGTCCCCCTTACCATTGTAATTATGCTTGTAGCATGGCTGTAGCTGTGTAACAGCATAGGGGGAGCCCAGAAGTGGAGCAGGTTTGGACAGAAGAAGTTCTATCTTCCTGTGAGCACCGGGACAAGTGGCAAGCACATCAATGGTTGCTGACACATCAGTGGCCCTAAAAACCATTGACACATAGTTACATAGTTACATAGTTAGTCAGGTTGAAAAAAGACACAAGTCCATCCAGTTCAACCACAAAAAACAAAATAAAAAAACACAGTAAAATCCTATACACCCAACTTCAACACAGTGCAGGGGGGAAAGACTGGTGCTGGAGACTGCAAGAGGGAGGGTTGGGGATTGAGTGGGAGAGCAGCTGATCTGAATCTTCAGTGTCAGCATATGTCTCTGACCCAAGCTGTGGACTGGATAAAATATTGTACCAGGCCACATACAACCCCAGGGTCATAGAGCCCTAAAATAGCCTGAAAATAGTACTCTTCTGAGCCCATTCCCTCCTGCAAGCAGACTCGCAGTTTTAGATTGATTGATAACACTGAGCTATGCAATAAAGCCTAAATGGTTTGCAATGCTGGGCCTTCTATTCTCAGTCTTGGCATGCAGGTTATTATGGGGAGTTCATAGAAAGATTCCATGCACTGTGGTATTAAAATACATTTAATTGTTTTAACACATAAGTCTATTAAATCGTGTTTTTCATTTACTTGGAGTTCGTCTTTACCTTCCTGAATTTTATTTATTTGCAAAACAATTTTTCTGCTTGCTTAGAAATGCCTAGCATACTAGGTATTTTCAAATACTTAAAGAGGAACTGCATAGTTTGTAATAAAAACATATTTGTCATTCTGAAGCCTCCCTCCAACCACTTTGCATATTATTTTATACATACTGTGACTCTATACTTGCCAAATATGCTTCAGAAATCCCCCTCCACTGAGTCTGGCTACAACCATTTTAACTGTGGGCAGCTGAATCTGCTGCCTATTCACTTCCTGGATTTACACAGACACACAGAGGCACACCTCCATCTCTGCAGCTCTCATTGGCCCTCGTATTACTCATCCCCACTCCCTTCCTGTCAAACTATCACCAGAGTGAGAGACAGAGCTGTGCATGATGTCATAGGCCTAGGCTTTTTACCAGACAAGAAACAGGAAGTGGACTGTATAAGGTATTTACTGGCAGAATTTTTTTTTTTACTATTCAACATAAAAACAACAATGGCAAAGGATTTAATAGATGGAAAGATGAAAAAAATGACTGAAGTTCCGCTTTAAGGTCGTTTTACACACACACCTTATCAATATAAAACTTTAGACTATAACAAGGTTGCAATCCAGTTCATTCATAAACATTCTATTTGAAATATATACACCACATTATAGCTATAAACGTACATAAAAAATGTAAAATCTAATGCATTATTGTAATAAATGATTACAGTTTATTTGTTCTATAATAGATACTGAAATATAACCGGCACCAGTTGGTTGGCACCAATAACAATTAAATAATTTGTTATGATGTGTTTTTCATGTTCTAAAAACAGAAACATTCTAGCTTGGATAATACTATAATTACACATCTGGTTGGTATTATGTTAGAAATACACATAAAAATGGGAAATCTTCTATTGCACTGCACCTACAGAATCTGGGACTCGTTTTGTGTTCACATAATTTAATTTTGGGCATTTTGGTATTGACTTTTTTTTTATAAACTGATAACTTATTCGTGAGATAAGAAGAATGCTATAGTTCCTTTCATAGCATTCCACACAATTTTTTTTTTAAATGTTGTGACATTTTAGAATTTCTAAATATTGAACTGATTTCAAGAATGCATTGTGGATTAGGGATAGTATGCATGTATTTCAAGATACCTGCTATAAAATTTAGAAGCCAGTTAGGTGGGCACATCTCTTAATTTTATCATGACTAGAGTAGACTGGAGGTGACCCATCCACCCTTAACCCATAGCTGGTCACAAACAATGCTTCCATTATTCTACCTAAAATGAGGACAATGCTAGACAATAAGTGGAGTCTAAATGGCCATAGCAGCCTTTTATTATAAATCACAAACAATTTATAAATACCTTTAGAAGTAACAATAATGGTATCATGGTCATAGAAAAATTCTGATATGGCAAATAAGGAAAATATCCAACACCTGTGTCTGTGGCATCGCTTACCCATGCTGGGCACCCAACTGCAATACACCGCCTCAGGGATGATTAAAGGGTCACTAAAGGAATTTTTTTTTAGCTAAATAGCTTCCTTTACCTTACTGCAGTACTGGTTTCATGTCCTCATTGTTCGTTTTTGCTTTGAAGTAGCTGTAATTATGCTGTGATCTCCACACTTCCTGGTTGCATGTTTCCTTATAACCATCGTACTGGGAGATTTTCACGGTGGTCTAAGCTGTCATTACTGTGTGTCTAAAACTCCTCAGAACCAATCAGATTCATTTTAAAAACAAAACACTGCCCTGGATTTGTTGTTTTTGTTCTGTGAGTCTTCCCGACTCACCTCTTACCCGGAAAATTCATGTATGTACCTTTAAAACCGAACGTGAAACTAGAGGCACATTATATGATAGATTAAATTCAATTTTTAATCATTTTTAAAAGGAATCAGTTAACTTTTATGTCTCTATACCCTGTAAACAGTCATTTCAGCAAAAAAATTTTTTTCCTTTAGTGACCCTTTAAGCTGGAAGGAAGGTTGGGACTTTAAATGAAACATGCACCTAAAAGAGTGATAACGGACAATGGGTGTCTGACCAGTAGGATGCATATTGCATCTGTACTAGCTGAATCTCTATACCCAGCACACAGGACAGTAGTACATAATAATAATATTTATTTCATATATATACATATAATACATTATAGCATAAAAGCATTACAGTACTTGGTAATAATATAAAAAAAAGTCAGGCAGATTAATCTATACATCACATGATAACCATATACATGTCATGATTGTTACAGCATTATACAAATAATAGTAAGATGATCCCATGTAGTACATTATAATAGCATCGGAATAGCTCAATGCGTTTCGTGCAACTCTGCACTCTTCAGGAGCTGATGCTAATGTGTATCTGAAATTAATAAAATATATAAACTGTTGGTACAGGGTCTAAAATGAACTGAGGGGGTGTGTGTATAGGGTGAAGAGGGTAAAGACAATATAGACTAGTGTGGGACATAATAAAAAAAAATCCCTCAGGGATGATATCAGTTGACCACAGACGCATACTGAAATATGCCACCACAACAAAGAAAGGCCCCAACCATTTTCCAATATCATAACATTAAATCTACACAGCAGCTGATTTGACTTGCAACCATATGGGTAATGTCTATAGCAGCCCTCATCCTTTTCAAAATGGTGGAACCCTTAAAAAAAATCTGGTTTCTAAAAATTACTTTATTTACAGCTCACAGTACATTAGTGCGATGGTCAAGGAAACAAATGTGCCTTACATTTGTGGTCAGTGGGAACAATCAACCCCCTAAAAGATGGCTAAAAAGATGATTGGTTTCAGTGGCATAAGTTGCTCCTTGTTCAGGAAACCCCTACCAATCTTTGGAGGTTCCATGAAACCCTAGTTGAGAAAGCTGGTCTTTAATGTAGGGCAAGTGAAAGTGAAGCTATTTTACTACCACTGAACTTTACTGCTTCCAAGGGACCACCCTTAGAAGCTCCTCCACTTATCATCCAATCATATAAGTAACCACTAACTTTAAACTCCTGCTAAACACTTAGGGCCAGATTCTCAGAGGAGATACGACGGCGTATCTCCAGATACGCTGTCGTATCTCTGAGTCCGGCCGGTCGTATCTATGCGCCTGATTCTTAGAATCAGTTACGCATAAATATATATTAGATCCAACAGGCGAAAGTCTCTTACGCCGTCGGATCGTAACTGCATATTTACGCTGGCCGCTAGGGGCGTGTACGCTGATTTACGCGTCAAAATATGTAAATCAGCTAGATACGCGAATTCACGAACGTATGCCCGGCCGACGCAGTACAGTTACGCCGTTTACGTCCAAAAAAACAATGACGTCCTTGCGGCGTACTTTGGAGCAATGCACACTGGGAAATTCCACGGACGGGTCAAGCCTGATTTACATAACACACGCCCACCTCTTCACAATTTGAATTGGGCGGGCTTCCGCCGGCCTATTTACGCTACGCCGCCGCAACTTTTTTTTGAGAATACGGCACTTGCCTGTAAAAGTTGCGGAGGCGTAACCTAAATAGGATACGCCCGCACAAAGTTACGCCATTCTACCTGAATCTAGCCTTTGTTCACACTGATGCAAATTTGCAGCGGGTTTGATGCGTTTAGGAACACACAGATTCGCAGGTCATGGCTTTGGTTCACATCTATGCGTTGTGAATTTGGTGCAAGTAAAAAAAGGGTCCTGTGCGTGTGCGATGCGTGTGTGATGCAAAATACCTATGGTGCAGTGCAAATTTTATCTTCATAGGCTTCGACTGAACTTACAGTAAACTCGCAGCACACAGTTCACGTGTCTGCAAATTGTTTACAGTCTGCCTCCTGAAATTTGCGGTAAATTTGCACCCGTCCACCTCAAAACGCAAGGCAAATTCACACCTCACACAGGACAAAAAAAAACGGATCAAAGTGCATTTTGTATATAATCTATTTTCAATTATTTTCTCATACTGTTCTTAACTTAAGCATCATTTAAATCAAGGATTAAAATTCAATTAAAGACTGACGAGAGAAGGTTTAACTTGCCTATTGAAAAGACCTCTAAAACCGCTATCCCTTTCACATTGTGGTAATCAAATACACACAGAAAAACACTTTTTTATTTTGTTACCATTATTAATTACATTAAATAGCAAACCTGATCTAATCCTACTAAAAAAAAAAAAATAGCAACAAAGGGAACAAACATTTAAGACTTGGATCAAGGCTGGTACACCAGTACTATAATTTTTTTTTTTTAAGTAAAATGAAGACATTGAATATGTCAAAGCACAAAATGTATCAGTCTTACAAAGTAAATAGTAATCTTGATTTGTACATATTTTATTCGCATATTTAACAGACCAAAATTGAGCACTGAATATGATATTGAAGAATATCTGTAGTTAGAATGCTGTCCAGTATGCTGGGCCAGAAGTGACATCTTATGGTTTTCAGGGACATGATATTAGGAGCATCTGTAGAATAAAGATAGTCCAATTTGGTTTGATAGAAAATATCTGAGTGAGCTCTAATTCGAATGGGAACTTGTTGCCGGAAATTCCGACAACAAAAATTTGAGAGCTGGTTTTCAAATTTTCCGACAACAAGTTTTGTTGTCGGAAATTCGAATCGTGTGTACACAATTCCAACGCACAAAATTCCACTCATCCTCGGAATCAAGCAGAAGAGCCACACTGGCTATTGAACTTCATTTTTGTGTTGTACGTCACGCGTTCTTGACGTTCGGAATTTACAACAACATTTGTGTGACCGTGTGTATGCAAGACAAGTATGAGCCAACATCCGTCGAAAAAAAATCCACGGTTTTGTTGTCGTAATTTTCGATCGTATGTACGCGGCATTAGTGTGTTGTGGAAGGAACGAGGGATACCACATTTCAGATAATAGCTGTGCCAAATTTGAAAATAATGCATTGTGCTTTTATGGCTGATGGGAAGAGTAAGTAGAACTCCTTGAGATGTACACAAGTGATGGAAAGCAGAAATCTTAGGCATTTTGTCAGCAGTTCCAGTTTTGCATGTTTTGCCAGCTTAGGACAGGAAAGTGTCAATTCAATTTTCAGACAGTAATTGCAGTTTACTGGACAGCCTACAAATTGCAGTTTACCGATCAGCCAACAAACCTAAGGAAATGAGCTCTGGTGATATTTTGTCGAGATTAAGGAAGTATTTCTATCAGGTGACCTAAGAACATGAGTCAGAAGGAATACTTTGCTAAGCAATGGAAATATAGGTTGGTTTGCATATGTTTTAGATAAGTACACCAATTTAATGCCAAAACATTGTTCTGCATTTAGATGGGCAGATAACTGTGTTAACAAGACAAAAGTTATTGTCCGCCACTCTTATGGAAGTTAGCACATGTAAGGGCCTCAATTTATCTCAGTGTTGAAAGAAGCTTTCATATGCAAACAGTTCAGGTCAGTGCTGCAGTGGAAATAGATGGCCAAAGCATAATCATAATAAAGGTGTCATTGTATATGTTATACTGCATTACATGTTGAGTTGCACCTTAGGTCATCCTAGATATAAAAGACTGAAACTATTCACCTGTCCATGTGATCCCATAGTCACGTATTACAGTATGTGGCTGTCATCTCTATAAAAGTTCAAAGTAAAATGATAATAATAATAATAATAATAATAAATAATTATACTTGTTTTATTATTATGGCTACTCTAAATCAGGGCTCCCAACGGTCCCTCATTTGGAAGGTCTATCTCTTTTGGAACAAGATCGATCTAACCTTCTTTCCACCTCCGGTGCCTTTTTTTTGTGCGTGATGTACAGTATGAACTTATTTAAAAATTTACTATTTTTGCAAAGCTGAACTCGGCACAAATAATGCAGGTTTGTAATATCTTCTACATCAGGGTTGTCAAACTCAATTTCGTCCAGGGCCGCATCAGTATTATGGTCGCCCTCAAAGGGCCAGTTGTATTTGTAAGAGTACATACATTTTTCCAGGGCTTTTTCTTTTTCGTCCAGAGCCGCATCAGTATTATGGTGGCCCTCAAAGGGCCGGTTGTATTTGTAAGAGTACATACAGTATATACTCGAGTATAAGCCGACCCGAATATAAGCCAAAGCGCCTACTTTTACCACAAATAATTGGGAACATTGATTGACTCGAGTATAAGCCTAGGGTGAGAATGCAGAAGCTACTGTAAGTGGAAAAGAGGGTCAACAATGCCCATTTGCAGCTTCACTGTGCCCATTTGCATGCCTGAGCCTCACTGTGCCTCCTATCAGTGTCCATCAGTGTCTCCTTTCAGTGTCCATCTGTGCCTCCTGTCAGTGTCCATCAGTGCCTCCTATCAGTGACCATCAGTGCCTCCTATCAGTGACCATCCGTGCCTCCTATCAGTGTCCATCTGTGCCACCCATCAGTGACCATCAGTGCCTCCTATCAGTGACCATCAGTGCCTCCTATCAGTGTCCATCAGTGCCTCTTATCAGTGACCACTGATCTCACTGCTCCCCCTTCTCCCCCTGCCCTCTATTGTGTGCTACTCACACCGTTCTATTTCCCGTCCGTCCGGGATGAGAGAAGACACACAGCTGATCTCACTGCTCCCCCTTCTCCCCCTCCTCTCTCCTGTGTGCTCCTTGGGAAATGTGAGCTTGTTAGCTTCACACTTGACTGACCGTGGAGCACACAGGAGAGAGGAGGGGGAGAAGGTTGAGCAGTGAGATCAGCTGTGTGTCTTCTCTCATCCCGGATGGACAGGGAAATAGAACGTCAATGATTGCCGGTGTGAGTAGCACACAATAAAGGGCAGGGGGAGAAGGGGGAGCAGTGTCATCAGCTGTGTGTCTTCTCTCATCCCGGACAGATGGGGAAATAGAACGTCAATGATTGCCAGTGTGAGTAGCACACAATAGAGCGCAGGGGGAGAAGGGGGAGCAGTAAGATCAGCTGTGTGTCTTCTCTCATCCCGGACGGACAGGGAAATAGAACGTCAATGATTGCTGGTATGATTAGGCTGCAGACAGACTCTGCATTATGTGCATAGTTCGGGGGTGCTCTATGTATCAAGTGCAGGATTCAGGGGTGTGCTATGTACAGAGTGCAAAGTTCAGGGGTGCAATTTGTACAGAGTGCAGGGTTGAGGAGTGTGCTATCCACAGTGTGCAGGGTTCTGGCAAAAAAAAACTAGTTTCAAGGGCCGCGTGAAATGGCCTGGTGGGCCGTATTCGGTCCGCGGGCCTTGTGTTTGACATCTGTGTTCTACGTGTTTAATGCCCAACTCCATGAAAATAAAAAAAACACCCTTGGAGTTGGGCAGTTGGCAGGCAGCAAACATGCAGCTTAACCAGCATTTTTGCTTACCGTATGAGTTCACTTTTACAGATAATCTGTAAGGTGACTAGGTACATGACTGGGGTGTGTAAACTCACTGTGCTTGACAGTATCCCCTTTTCTCAATTACAAATTTGTGAGGTATGAGAATGCTCACTTTTCTGCAGTACTAAGCAGGACTCCAAAAACAAATTAAAGTTACTTTCTTGAACATTTTTTCAGCAGGGAGCTTGGCAATATTCAGGCATTGTTTTGTTAATTTATATCCCATTGAAAGCAAGTGTAATTTTCTGCCCCTTTCTTATAATGACAGTGTGACCTGTCAAGGTTGTTCTACTTTGAAGGAGAAATATGTGTTTTATGCGCTTATATTTGCCTTTGGATTTACATATAGGCTTAGATCGGTCTGTCTTGAGAAACTGTGTTTGTTGTTCTGCCAGACATCATGTAAATGCTATGCAATGGAAAATCAAGAAACCATTGTGATCTGCAGAACAACATCAGTAAAAAAAAAAAATTGCAGCATTGCGTTTGTTGTTTTAGTCAAGGTTGTTGCTCAACAGTGATACGCAGCTATGTCACATGACATTACCAATAACTTTGCTCAGTTGATTAAAATTGCACACTGGGTTGATTTACTACAGTAGAGAATATTTACTAAGCAAAAAGTATTTTAAAGCGGAGCTTCAGTAATTTTTTCATCTTTCCATCTATTAAATGTTCTGCCCTTTGTATAGTTAAACATTTTTTTTTCTGCTAGTAAATATCTTATACAGCCCACTTCCTGTTTCTTGTCTGATAAAAATCCTAGGCTTATGACATCATGCACAGCGCTCTCTCATGAAAGCTGCAGAGCTGGAGGCGTACCTCTGTGTGTCTCTGTAAATCCAGGAAGTGAACAGGTAGCAGCTTCAGCTGCCCACAGTTAAAATGGTTGCAGCCAGACTCAGTGGAAGAAGATTTCTGCAGCATATTTGGCAAGTACAGAATCACAGTACTGTATATATAAAATAATATGCAAAGTGGTTGAAGGGAAGCTTCAGAATGGCAATTTGCAAAGTGAAGTTACACTCTTCAAGAGCGGTTGCTTCAGAGCTTAGTAAATGAACAAAAGCTCTGCTGACATCCTATCATGTGCAAGCAAAAATGCTGTTTTTTTATTCTCCTTGCACGCGATTGGGTATTTTTTTGCAAATTGGAGCTTTACCTCATTTACTAAGCTCTGGAGCAATTGCCCTTGCAGGGTGCAACTGCACTTTAGTAATTCAACCCCTATGTGTCCATGCACACATTAGACACACATTAAGGCCTAGTACACACGAGAGGATTTATCCGCGGATACGGTCCTTCGGACCGTTTCCACGGATAAATCCTCTCGAGGATTTCCGCGGATTTGGATCCGATGGAGTGTACTCACCATCGGATCGAAATCCGCGCCGAAATCCCATCGCGATGACGTGTCGCGCCGTCGCCGCGATGATGACGCTGCGACGTGCGCGACGCTGTCATAAAATGAATTCCACGCATGCGTCGAATCATTACGACGCATGCGGGGGATCCATTCGGACGGATTGATCCGGTGAGTCTGTACAGACCAGCGGATCAATCCGTTGGGATGGATTCAAGCGGATAGATTTTAAAGCATGTCTTCAATTTTTTATCTGCTAGAAATCCATCCCAGGGGATAAAAATCCGCGGAAACAGATCCGCTGGATTGTACACACCAGGGGATCTATCCGCTGGAGCCGGTCCGCGGATCAATTCCAGCGGATGGATCCTCTCGTGTGTACGGGGCCTAAGAGGCAGGGGCATTTGGAAGGCAGAAAGAAAATATCACTTGCGCGATCAAGAGAGGAAAGTCTTGGCTGGGAAAAAATGCCAAAAACTGCCTAAACACGTGTAAATGTATCTAAACATACCTAAGCACTAGGCACGTTTAGCGCTTCAGTGTTTTTTCATTTCAATTGCCAGAATAAATATTCTGGCCAATGAAATTAATAAATGCCCAAGCACATTTGCATAAGCGTGACTTAGGTGCATTTTTGAAGCTGCTTTTCTCCTACCAGGAGAATAACATTTACAGAAGCCCAGCGTGCATGGGGCCTCATAGTGTTGACCAAGTATATTCTTTTGCATGTGCCCATAACTTATTCTTCTCTCTTTATCCATGGCTAACCACTAATATAGACATGAATACCAGAATTTCAGTCTCTACACACAGCTAAATCACCCAGAGGAGGGACTTCCACAATCTATCATTCTAGAAAAGGAGTACATAAGGGCGGAACTTTTTCTGGGCTTTCCAATTAGAAAGTCAAGCATGCACTGCACAACATGAAGCATGACACATGCATTTGCTGTTTATGTGTAAAATGAATATGGTATATACAAATACAGTAAAATATCACTTTGTGAACATTGGCCAAATCTACTATGATAAGAGGCAGGGAGCTGTAAAACATTTATAATGGATAGAAAGTATGCAGCATCGGATGTTTTAGTTCACATTTCCTTTCTTTCCCAAAATAAAGAATGAACTCCAGCATCTCCCATTACTGATTCAATTAACCACAGTACAATTTGGCTGCTGCCAGCTGTAGCATGTTCTTAGAAAAAGCTTTAAGAAAAGTTTACGCTTTTTGTTAACCTGTTTTGTACATGATCAGGCTTATTTAGTATGTAATTGTGATGTCCCTCCTCTACATTGTAAATCGCTGCATAAACTGTTGGTGCTATATATTCCGTGTATAATAATAAATAATAATAATAATTTATTTGAATGCACAGTGGTGATGTGCAAAGCAGTGTAACCATAGCAAAAAACAATAGTTACACTTAGAGCCGGTTCACACAGGGGCAACTTGGGATCCGACTTCAAGTCGCCGACATGAGAAAATCAATGTAAGTGAATGAGAGCCGTCTTAATGTACACTACTGAAGTCGCTCCGACTTCTGAAAAGGTTCCTGTACTACTTCAATCCGACTTCTAGGCGACTTATAGGCAATGTAATGTAGACAATGTACCCCATTCTCATTCACATAGGGTGGGGGGCCGGGATCTGGGGACCCCCTTATTAAAGGGGGTCCTGAATTCCGAAAATCCCCCCTCCCACAGACCCGACAACCAACGGCGAGGGTTGGGGCAGGGCGCCCCCCTGCCCCAAAGCACCTACCCCCCATGTTAAAGGCCTGTGGCCTGGTAGGTTTAGGAGGGGAGGGCGCTCGTTCATACCCACCCCCTTTCCTGACCGGCTGGGCTGCGTGCTTGGATAAGGGTCTGGTATGTATTTTGGGGGAACTCCCACGCCGTTTTTTCATCATAGGGGGTTCCCCTTAAAATCCATACCAGACCTAAGGGCCTGGTATGCTCTTGGAGGGGAACCCATGCCGTTTTTTTATTTAAAATTTGGCGTGGAGTTCCCCCCTCATGATAAGTCACTGGCAAAGTCCCCTGTCCTGGAGGCAACTTCAAGTCGTGTTGTAATTAGCCCCAAGTTGCGCTGTGATTCATGCTCAAGACGTGTTCAAGTCGCCTCGCAAAGTCGTGTTGCCCCTGTGTGAACCGGCTCTTAAATGTACTATAGTCATAAGTGAAATATCATCTCTGCTTGGTTGTCCCACATCTCTTTGCACAATTAGTTTGCCTTAAAATGTGCTGACCTTGACTTCACGGTGGAGCCACTGGTGATCTGTCAACCAAAATGTATACAAGATTCGAATCAACACTATCTAGCCTGTTAGAGAGATAACATCTAAAAAGTTTTCTTCCATTTCAGGCACTGTGTAGCATATTTAACTCTTCACAGATTTCTTGAACATCTGTGCTGTTTATCATGTTGAGCCTTATGTGATCTTATCTGCAGCAGGCACATTTGAACCATTGTTTGAGGCCTCTATGAAAAGGACAGTTATTATAGTCATGCTTGATTGGGAAGGAGGAATTTAACATGTACAGCAAAGCTGTTTATTATTAGCTGTTGCCAAATCAGTGTGATAAATCTGCTTTGTTGAAAACTTAAGGCTGATTTACATGTATGGGTATATGTTTTTGGAAGCTTTTCTGTTTTGGGGATTTGAAGAAGAGAACATTTGTTAAGTTTTAATTGACAAGTATAACATTCATGTAAATACTTGAACATGTAATGCAGTGTACTGCGGCAAAAAAATAAATAAATAGGATATTGTAGACAGAAACCCGTTGGGTGCTTGCTTTGGTATTCTAGCCTGCTTTATGACACTGGCAGACAGAATTAAATTGGTTGTCTGGGCGGCTTTAAATCAGAACTAAATCATCCTATCCTTTACAGCCAAGGAAGCTGCCATCTCAGGCCCCGTACACACGACCGAGTTTCTCGGCAGAATTCAGCCAGAAACTCGATCGGAGCCGTATTCTGCCGAGAAACCCGGTCGTGTGTACACTTTTGGCCGAGGAAACCGACGAGGAACTCGTCGAGCCAAATAGAGAACATGTTTTCTATTTCCTCGTTAGTCAATGAGGAAACTTGGCTCGCTGAGATCCCCAGCGGCTTCACAAGGAACTCGACGAGCAAAACGATGTGTTTTGCCCGTCGAGTTTCTCGGATGTGTGTACGGGGCCTCAGCCTCTGTTTGATCTGTAGTTGTCATGGCGATGCACATGTGCAGCAGTCATTTGATGGTTTGACAGTTTAGATAAGAATACAAGCAACAGAAGCTGGCATAGGCCATGCTGAGTGAAGGAGGTGATTTCCTTATCTAAGATCTGTAGAAGGGGTACAGGAGTAATAGGAAACATTTTTAAAGTAAAGTTATCCTTTAACTGTGGTTGTGTTACACTGGCGACACAACCCATTTGTTTTAACAATTTCAAATAAAATATGCAAATCATAGATTGCAGAAAAGTTGCTTAAGAAGGATGAACTCTAGTGATGAATGTTTAGCCTTTTTTATGTGGCCTCTAAAAGGAATAAACAGATTTCACAAAAAGAACTGGCTTCTTTACAAACATATGTCTCTCTCAGCTCTCTTGCTTAGTTTTCCACACTATTTCCACGAGTAGTCACATCTCTGAAGCATCCTCACTGATGCAACTACAGAGGAATTAAAAATGTATGGTCTGGATGAGCTGGCCACACAGGCTTCAATCTGTTTGGGATATTATGTGTGTTGACAAACTAGATTCACAAAGGCTACAGTTAAAGGTCCATGTCCATTGCTTTGAAAAGGAAGTGAATGCTCAATGGCACAACATACTGTAGGTGCCCTTGTCATTCTTGCTGGAGACCTTATGGCCCAAGACCAGTTGCTCAAGAAGGTATGCCATACATACAGCAATAATGATACATTAAACATGGCTAAAGGGATCCCTACAAGCTATTTTCCCATCCTGCTTTGCCAGTTTGGTAGAATGCAGGGTATGATGAAAAGGTATTTTGTTGGTTATTTTGTATATGTTATGTCAGGCAGTAATACATTTTATGAACACATTGCCTTTTTACAATTTACTGGGCATCTGTATGTATAAGGAAATGTGCAAAGGAAGCCATATTTATGGCACTTTTGTATGTATAAGCCATTTTGTCTTTTATATTTCATTGTATTTCTGCAGCCATTCCATAGCACATTTTGCCCACCTTGCATAGAAGTTAAGCCAGGGCTCGACAAACCCCAATGCACCAGGTCACAATTGCAACTAAAAATTGCGTCCTGGCGTCTGGGCTTTTGTCAGCCTATTTACTGTTGGCACCAGGTGTGAGCATAGCTTGCCAAAGTCACCAAACAGGTGGCCGCGACGCTCACCAATTACTGGGACTCTCCGTCAAGTCCTTCCTCCTTCAACCCTATTTGCCGTCTCCTTATGGACTTTTTTATTTTTCTCTCACAAGCAAGGAGTGCCTGTATATTCCGAGTGCTGTTTGGACGGCCGCGGGATTCTTGCATGTGATTGGCCTTGGTGGCTGTCAGGCAAGGCATTATGTGGCTGGGCTACCTGCGTCTTTCGCTACCCCAGCTTTTGGTTTGTCAGGCTGTGGCTGGTCCAGACACCAGCGGCGTCATCTCGGAGCCCTGTATGTGGCTGACCTCAATCATCATCTACGGTGGTAGCGGTGGTTGTGTCTAACCCGGCCTGGTATGTGGAGCTGTGTGAGCAGTGCCATCCCAGGCAGAGGTGCGACCTGTGTAGCTCGTATAGGCTCCACTCAGCACTCCCCTCATCTCCACTCACCTGACCCCCCTTCCTCCCCCAGACTCCTCATTGTTGTCAGGGTGAGGAGAGGCACCTGGCCTGGGCAGCTGTCAGAGCTCCTCTCCGTTCTCCTCCATGCTACTGTAGTTCATTCTGGCTCCCCTGTGTGTATATGTCCTTAATGGGAGCCTGGCATGTAGCTGGTCTCTCCCAGGCTAAAGGAGGAGGAGGATGTTGTGGGATGAAAGAGCCAGGCTGCCCTTACTTGCTGAATCATGGGTCAGAGAAGGCTGGTGGGGGAGGGGGGCTGGTCAGAGCGGGCAGCAGCAGTGTGTCCCTTTAACCACTTAACCCCCGGACCATATTGCTGCCCAAAGACCAGAGCACTTTTTGCGATTCGGCACTGCGTCGCTTTAACTGACAATTGCGCGGTCGTGCGACGTGGCTCCCTAACAAAATTGGCGTCCTTTTTTCCCCACAAATAGAGCTTTCTTTTGGTGGTATTTGATCACCTCTGCGGTTTTTAGTTTTTGCGCTATAAACAAAAATAGAGCGACAATTTTGAAAAAAAATAATATTTTTTACTTTTTGCTATAATAAATGTCCCCCAAAAATATCTAAAAAAAAAAAATTTTTTTCCTCAGTTTAGGCCGATACGTATTCTTCTACATATTTTTTGTTAAAAAAATCGCAATAAGTGTTTATTGATTGGTTTGCGCAAAAGTTATAGCGTTTATAAAATAGGGGGTATTTTTATGGCATTTTTATTAATATTTTTTTTTTTACTAGGAATGGCGGCGATCAGCCTTTTTTTTCAGTACTGCGACATTATGGTGGACACTTCGGACACTTTTGACACATTTTTGGGACCATTGGCATTTTTTAAGGGATCAGTGCTATACAAATGCATTAGATTACTATAAAAATGCCACTGGCGGTGAAGGGGTTAACACTAGGGGGTGGGGAAGGGGTTAAATATGTTCCCTGGGTGTGTTATAACTGTAGGGGGGTGGCCTCACTAGGGGAAATTACTGATCTTCTGTTCATACATTGTATGAACAGAAGATCAGCATTTCTCTACCTGACAGGACCGGGAGCTGTGTGTTTACACACACAGCTTCCAATCCCCGCTCTGTAACGAGCGATCACGGCCGCCGGGCACGCGCACAGGAGTCGGGGGCGAGCGGGGGGCATGCGCGTGCACCCCTAGTGGCCTGCGCGAGAGCCGACGTTATACTACGGGCTCTCGTGCAGGGGAGCCAACTTGCCGCCGTAAAAGGACGGTGGGCGGTCGGCAAGCAGTTAAGCAACCCATGTGCCTGGGGTGTTTACAAACACACAGGGCGCTGTACACAGGTCAGCGATCCAAAGTTAAGGAAAACTGTCTCCTAACTTTTTTAGCTGGCTCCTAGATTAAAATCAAATTTGTCAAGCCCTGAGTTAAGCCATGTTGACCCACAATATAATAAGCTTCATTCTGTACTGCACTTAGTTCCATCGAGTGATGACAGCAGTCTATTTTGTTTTCCAATACACAGCTGCTTGGCCATGTCTATGGAGGTAGAGCACTGTATAGATATGGTTCCTGTCTCAGGACAGATATGGACGATAGGGCTGTTCTCTAATTAGAATACAACTCACAGAAATTATTATTTTGCAGTTGATTTAGACATCTTAAGGTAAATCTTGTTTTTAAAAAATTGTGTCTGAAATCATACCAAACCATTTAGTTTATTCTATGATTATTCAAGTGGTTTCTAAGGTGCCAAATGCATAAATGCATTGTCTGCCAATCCACAGCCGTTCACAATTCATGTATATTTCATGAGCACTTGAGACTTAAAATTATAATACCCCCCAGTTCAAGGGGTTTAACAACTTGTTACTTAGTGGAAACCTCAGTTTAATGTTGTATCAGACCTATACTCAATGCAGACATTTTATTTGTAAAAATGTCCCCTTTTTTTCTCCTAACGACTTTTTCTAAATATTTAGAGAAAGAAAGATGGTCCTCGGAGGAATTATATTTCCACATGGTAAAGTGGAGATCATTTAGCCATCAGATTGAAGCCCCGTGTAAGCTCTAAGGCCTTGTACACACGGTCGGACCAAACCGATGAGAATGAACCGAAGTTCATTTTCATCAGACCAAACCGACCGTGTGTATAGGCTATCGGTCTGTTTTCCTTCGGTCCAAAATTTTAAAACATGCTTCAAAACCAAACCGATGAACCGCTGCCCCATCGGACCAAACCGATGGTTAGTACAGAAAAGCATCGGTTCAAAACCCGCACATGCTCAGAATCAAGTCGACGCATGCTTGGAAGCATTGAACTTCGTTTTATTCAGCACGTCGTGTGTTTTACGTCACCGCGTTCTGACCCGATCGGATTTTGGACTGACGGTGTGTACACATATCAGGCCGTACGGCCACTTCAGAGGTGAACCGATGAAAACGGTCCGACGGACCAGTCACATCGGTTTGGTCCGACCGTGTGTACAAGGCCTAAGTTGTTGGCTGAATGAACTCCACTTGCTCCACCCCAATGTGATAACAGCCAATTACCAAACACCAGCATTGTCATGTGGTAAGAATGGGTGTGAGTCGTACGCTTCCAATACCTAGGTACAAGGTGATTTTTGGCAGGGGAGTGAAGGGAACCTTATTATATATGGTTCTGATGGCTGCCACCATATAATTAAACCATTTGTCTTTCCCGGCATGGGCAAAACATGAGTCCATTTTAAAGCAATATCCTGCAATGTCCTTTTTTTATTAGACCCGAGCTCTTTACATTTTGAACAATTTCCTTATTCGAAGTAATTTGTTTTAAAGCAGAAAGTTTTAGGTAATGAGTATTCAGCCATCTGTGTTATTAGCTCTTGGGTCTGTATGGTCAGTGCTTGATGAACTGTGTTCTCTGCTTAGACGATAAGAAATCTTTCAAGTCCCACTCCCACCATGCAGCTCCAGCCTTGCCTGCCCTGTGTGTTCCTTCCGCATCACTCCCTACACTTGCTGAACAATGCAACCTTATTTCAGTTAAAAAGCTGGCTGACCTGCACTTCAACTTTGGAAAAGTAAACAAGAGTCGTTATTAAGTGCACGCCTTCATCTTAGTTGCTTCTTGAAGGCCTAATTAGGAAATACGTGAAAACTTTCATAAAATAAATGTATTGATTTCCTTAGCATGTAATATAATAGTCTACGTGTGAATGTACTACACTTATATCAGGTGAAGTTTACAGGAAAAATATAGATTAGGTTTATAAGGTAGAGAAATAAAAATATAACATTGCTAGAAGGGAACGAATGTGAAGACAGTATGATGTATGTGGGCTTTTAAAGTGCATTTGACCTACAGTATGTATACAATGCTTTTACCATGCATTCACTTTAACTATGGAAGAGAAAAATCAAAGTAAACCCGCATCTCAAATTGGCCTCAGCAGATTCAATAAGCCCAATGTAAACCATATCTTTCCACTTATACAAAGTCACGGGGCTTGATTTACTAAAACTGGAGAGTGCAAAATCAGGTACAGCTCTACAATCAACTTACAATAGGGTGACCAGACATCCCTGGTTTCCAAGGACAGTGCCCAAATTGAGGACACTGTCCCCGAACTAAGTCTGTCCCGGGTTTGTCCCCGGATTGGATTTAAACATGGTCTGGGGCAATTTCAAAGACAGTCAGTGCCGCTCCTTTCTGATGATCATGTGCTGGTCAGAGCGGAGGGAATATTTGTTCAGTTTCGGGTGCATACCCATTCAGCTCCACTCGCATGTTCTTCTGCCTTGGCTCAAGTCCTGACCAGCTGCCTGCCTGCATATCCCCTTGCCTTCCCTGGCAGAATGATCTTCCTCTGCTCCCCACCCAGTAGTAACCGGGGCCAGGAGAGTAAGGCCTCGTACACACGATAGGATAGCCAGAGGACAGCGGTCTGAAGGACCGTTTTCATCGGTCCAAACTGATCGTGTGGGCCTCATAGGTTATTTAACCTTTGGTTAAAAAAATAGGAACTTGCTTTAAAATGTAACCGATGGACGCCTAACCGATAGGTCAAAACCGATCGTTAGTATGCAAAAGCATTGTTTAAAAACCCACGCATGCTCAGAAGCAAGTCGACGCATGCTTGGAAGCATTGAACTTCGTTTTTTTCAGCACGTCGTTGTGTTTTACGTCACCGCGTTCTGACACGATCGGTTATTTAACCTATAGTGTGTAGGCGTGATGGACCATCAGTCAGCTTCATCGGTTAACCTAAGACAGCGGTTCTTCAGACCGTTGTCCTCTGGCTATCCTATCGTGTGTTTGAGGCCTAAGATTTTAGAGGCTGTGAGGTGGGTGGCAGCGGCGACGGGCAGAGAGAGGCAGCTGAGCTCAGCTGATGGTGTCCAGCAGCAGGAACAGAGGGGAAGTGGATCCGATTGTGGGGCTGCCGGTGCCTTCAAGGCTTCAACACAGGTGTGCTTTGGGGGTGTCTATGATTAGACTACATTGCACTTTGTCTGTCTTCCTGGCATATTGGTCATAAGTTAAGAAAATCAGCACCCAGCAGCCATGTTATGTGACACACTGTGACAGAGCCAGCCAGAGCCATGATAGAGTGCCTGCTGACTGTGAGTTACCATAATGCTGATGATCTTAACCAGTTGGCGATTGCATATTTACTGCTACAGGGCTGTCACGGGGAAAGGGGAATAGCCGCTCCAGGTGGGAACCCAAACGAACATCCACCGTTGCAGACAACTCAGGTGCAGGCAATGCACTTAGCAAAGCAGGAACAAAGATTGTCTCTGGACAGCCGAACACTGAACAAATTGTAGCCTTTATTGAAAAAAGGACAGCACTACAAGTCACAGCAAAGTGAAGTAAAATAAAACCCAACCACTGACGCGTTTCACACTAACACTAGTGCTTAGTCATAGCTATGACTAAGCACTAGTGTTAGTGCAAAACGCGTCAGCAGTTGGGTTTTATTTTACTTCACTTTGCTGTGACTTGTACACAAAACAGAGGATTACCCTCTTAGGTTCCACAGTGAGTATAACAAGTATTTTTTACCATATATTCACATTGATTTTACTGTTGTGGGTTTAGTAACACTTTAACTTCACTTACATATGGAAGTGTAACCGGCATGGTCAAAGTCGTGCTTGGATATCTGCATGTACCATTATTTAACACAAGTGTATTGTTATTTTGCTTTTATCCAACTTTTTTACTGTTATGTGAGTTGCGGTATTGTTTTGACCTCCTGGAGTCTGACTTGATCCTAAAGTAACTGTAGTGGGTTTTGTCTCATTTCTCTAGTCGAAGGATTGCCTCTAGGTGAGTGCCTCTCCAATTTTAACATCACAAGGACACTTGAAGAGTTGGGAAGCACTTCACACTTGTGATTAAAGATCCACTAAGAGATTTTTTTATGGAACAATTCTGGAGAATTGTGGTACTTAGAAAGAATACATATTGTATTAATGTTAATGCTTAAGCCCTCTGCAGCTGTATTAGAAGTAATGCACACAGTCTGTTTGTAAATAGCAGGCATTTTTTTATGTCCAAGAGACACAGCTGCAGCATACAGCCACTTGTAGTAATGCTACAATACTGGTTGTACAGAGGTATGTGCCATGGTAGAAAAGTGTCCAAAAAAAAATTATTTTAGTCTTGGATAGAGTGGAGAGGGATTAGAACACCTGTTTTTTTGCTGTCTGTGCCTCTTTGAGGGAGATCCACCCTATCTATTTGTCCGGTTCACTGTCATCACCAAGAGTAAAAGCAAACAAATTTCACTAAAACAGGAATAGATTGGAAATCTTTCAATGGGTACCCTAGTTCTGGTGACCCTGATGATAACCAGGGATTCTCTCAAATTGGAGGGATTTTCACTCCTGTTTTGGCCATTGGACAGGACATAAAGGGAAGTCTCCCCAATAGGACACAGATGGCAAAAGAACTAACAGGGGTTATAACCCTCCCTGAGGCCTTAGACACACGACCAAGTTTCTCTGCAAAAACCAGCAAGAAACTTGATGGGAGATATTTTTTTGCCAAGGAAACAGGTCGTGTGTACATTTTCGTCGAGGAAACTGTCGAGAAACTCGACGAGCCAAAAAGAAAGCATGTTCTCAATTTCATTGACGGGAATGGAGAAACTTGGCTTGTCAAGTTTTTCGACGGCTTCAGAAGGAACTCGACGAGCAAAACGATGTGTTTCGCCCGTCGAGTTTCTCCGTTGTTTGTACGAGGCCTGACTCTATCCAAAATGTACAAAGCTTTTGCACTTTGCTTTACTTTAAATTTGAATAATAGATTACTTTTAAAGCCAGATATTACTTTCTGGATACAAATTTGCAATTTTTTTTGTCATCAGATCTCCTATGTCACTGCGTGACATGGTCACCATGATATTCATCCTATTTTGGATTACTCAGAAACAATTCTGTACTGTAAGAGGTTCTTTTGCCTTACTTTTTGTTTATTTTAATGTCTGACTTAACAGTAACCAGATCATATTTGCATGACAGAGTCTGTTTTTTTTTTATATCTTGGCTCTTCTGCTCAGGAAGTTGTATGTTTGCTTCTCAACTTTTCGTGTTATACTATGATACATTTGCTCTGTGTATTAAAATGGATTTGACTGTTTAAAATAAAGAAATTTAGCTGTGGTCTGTTTTCCTAGACACCATTTCTGTCTCCATAATTCTTAATGGATCGGATGCCTTGTTTCTTTAAAGAATACCACATTTTATATCTATTTATACAAAGCTGACACTATGGAGATAACAAACTGTGATAATTTAACAGGGAACATAAATGTCCGTTCCGATTCTCTTCCTCTTATTTTGCAGTATGTGAATACCTGTCAAAATCATTGAGTTTGGATGTTTTCAGTGAAGTGTTCCTGTTTTATTACAATATACAGACATTTTAGACAATTGTGCACGTTCAAAATTTGCAACCGTTTGGTGAATTTCTTTTTCTATTCTAGCATGTCTATGGCTCTGTTCACAAAGTCAGGTCCAAAAGGATTTGGTTTGATGAATGTGGTCTGGACAAACTCCAGTGGCCCTCTCTTTAACCCCTATTGAACACCTTTGGAATGAATTAGAATGCTGATGGTGAGCCACGTCTTCTCATCCAACATCAGTACCTGACCCCACCAATTTTGGCTAAATAGGCACAAATTTCAACAAACAACACTCAAAAATCATGTTAAAGGGTCTTCATTGAAAGTGGAGGCTGTAAGGCCTCGTACAGACGAGCGGATCTGTCCGATGAAAACAGTCCGCGGACCGTTTTCATCGGACATGTCCGCTGGGATCATTTGGTCTGATGGCTGTACACACCATCAGACCAAATTTCCCGCGGACAGACGACGCGGTGACGATGAGGTTACGACGCGGTGACGTGGCGGCGACGATGACCCGGAAGATCAATGCTTCCACGTATGCGTCGAATCACTTCAACGTCATGTGCGGGTTCTCGGGCCAGCGGACATGTCCGATGAGTCATACTGACCATCGGACATGTCCGGCAGACATGGTTCCAGCAGACATGTTTCTTAGCATGCTAAGAAACATTTGTCCGCTGGAAACCTGTCCGGTCAGCCGGAAAATTGTCCGGTCGGCCCTACACACGACCAAACATGTCCGGGGGAAACTGGTCCGCCGGACCAGTTTCAGCGGACATGTTCGGTCGTGTGTACGAGGCCTTATAGCTGAAAAGAGGTAAAGCGGACAACTCCATATTACTGACCATGATTTTAGAAAGGGATGTCCATCAAGCTCATGTAAGTGTGAAAGAAAGCCTAAAGCCCTGTACACACACTCGGTTTTCTCGGTGGTAAAAAGTCTGCCGAGAAAACAGAGGGGAAAGCCCAGAACCCGTCAGGAAAACTGCCATGGTGCTTTGGCCGGGAATCCCGGCCGTGTGTATGCTCCATCGGCACTGTTTCGCAGTGTTTCCCATAGGAGAGTAGTAGATCTGGCGGAAAAAAAAAAAGCTGGGAATCCCAACGGGAAATTAGAGAGCAGGTTCTCTAATTCCTGGCTGTTTTCCTGTGGGAAAAACTGCGAGGAAACATACACACTTCCGGTTTTACCGGCCAAAAGCTCTCTTGGCAGTTTTCCTGGCAGGGTATGGGGCTTGAGGGTTACTTGCTGGCTTCAATCCCAGGGGATGCATTAGAAATGTAAAAGGTCAAGCATCCATCCTTGAGCATGGTAAATCCACAGTGCATATCTATTTTTCTTAACGAAGCAGGTAAATACTTATTTTAGAATTATAGAAAGTTTGAAAATGTTTAAATATAAATTTTACAGCAAAATGATATTGAAAACAGCATGTAAGCATGAATATCATTGTTGCCATATTCCATTCTTTTCCACCTTATGTATTTTGCATTTGTAAACGGCTACTCACCATCCCAGCTTGTCCTTAGCAGTCTATTTTCTTCTTGCTAGAGGGATGGAATGAGAGCAACATTGACAGTGACATCATAAAAAGAAAGATGCAGGGTGGGACTGGCATCATCATGAATTGCCCCCTATGCAGAGAGCTGAGTGTCCAGATATACACAGAGGAAGGCAGAGAAAAGCCTATGGACCCCTAGGCTAGGGAGTTAGAACAAATTAAAGGAAGCGATCACAGAGCTTCCATGGTCCTGCTGCTGACAAAGGGAAGATACTTTTGCAAAGATGCACTGGTGTACCTAATAAAGCGGCTGATAAGTGTGTGTGTATATAGACATATAGATATATCTATATATCTATATCTATATATACATACACTAAAGCAGTGGTCTCCAAACTACGGCCCGGGGGCCAGATGTGGCCCTTTGCTTGCTTTTACCCGGCCCTTAGGGCCATAATTCCCCCCAATGACCCCAATAAAGGGGCACAATTCCTCCCAATGAGACCAATGATGGGGCCCAATGACACCTAATAATGGGGCACAATTTCTACCAATGAGACCAACAATGGGGCTCAATGACAACCCAATAGTAGGGCACTATTCCTCCCAATGAAACCAACAATGGGGCCCAATGAGACCCAATAACGGGGCACTATTCCTCCCAATAAGACCAACAATGGAGCCCAATGACACCCAATAATGGGACACAATTCCTCCCAATGAGACCAACAATGGGGCCCAATGACACCCAATAATGGGACACAATTCCTCCCAATGACACTCAATAATGGGGCACAATTCCTCCCAATGAGACCAACAATGGGGTGCAATGAGACCCAATGATTGGGGACAATTACTTCCACTGATGTCAGGACTTTTTGTACTTCGGTTGGTCACAGTCCGGCCCCCCTAAAGTCTGAAGGACAGAAAACCGGCCCTTTGTTTAGAAAGTTTGGAGACCCCTGCACTAAAGCATTGGTATGGTTTAGGAGTGTGTCTATGAGAATGTTTGACCATTCTTCCAGAAGCATATTTGTGAGGTCAGGCACTGATGTTGTATGAGAAGGCCTGGCTCCCAGTCTCTGCTCTAATTCATCCCAAAGGGGTTCTATCAGGTTGAGGTCAGATTCTTCCACACCAAACTTGCTCATCCATGACTTTATGGACCTTGATTCTGCACTGATCCAAATGGGGGGGGGTTATGGTATGGGGTTGTTTTTCAGGGATTGGACATGGCCCCTTAGTTCCAGTGAACAGAACTCTTAAGGCGTCAGCATACCAAGACATTTTTGACAATTTCATGCTCCCAACTTTGTGGGAACAGTTTAGTGATGGCCCCATCTTGTTCCAAAATGACTGCACACAGTTTGGGGTGGAAGAACTTGACTGGCCTGCAAAGAGTCCTGACCTCAACCCGATAGAACACCTTTGGGATGAATTCTGACCTCACAAATGTGCTTCTGGAAGAATGGTCAGAAATTTCCATAGACACACTCCTAAACCTTGTGGACAGCCTTCCCAGAAGAGTTGAAGCTGTTATAGCTCAAAAGGGTGGGCCAACTCAATACTGAACCCTACGGACTAAGACTGGGATGCCATTAAAAGTCATGTGTGTGTAAAGGCAGGTGACCCAATCCTTTTGGCAATACAGTGTGTGTGTGTATGTATGTATATATATATATATATATATATATATATATATATATATATATACAATTTATTTTTTGGAATTTTTCATAAAACAAAAAACAAAAGATCTATCTGTCTCAGAAATGATATACAATTCAATTAGGTACAGGATTGCATGACAAAATGATTGTCAGTGAAACGATCACAGCACTGAAAACTGAAAAATGTCCTTATAATGAAGAGGAAGTAAACCCTGATGGGTTTTACTTCCTCTTTATTTCCATGCAAAGTTAAAGCATAATGGGCTACTGTGTATTGCTGTGGAGGTTTAGGAGTTATTTCTAGCACCTACAGGTAAGCCTAGGCTTACCTGTAGGTAAAAGTGGTTGTACATTGTGTACAACTGTCACGGAACCATGAACCAGACGTACAACAAGAGATAAGTGAAAATAAGAAGGCTTTATTGAACATCAAGCTGTAAAGCAAAAGTCCAAACGGATGGTCTTGCGAAGCCAGAGGTCAGGAACCAGAAGGGTAGTCGGACGAAGCCAGGATCAGGAACCAGCAGGGTAGTCAGACGAAGCCAGGATCAGGAACCAGCAGAGAAGTCAGACGAAGCCAGGATCGGAACCAGAAGCAGCAGCAGTCTTAGAAGCATGTGAACACAGGAGGACCAAGCAAGGAACTGAAGCCACAGAGCTCCTATATATGTGAGCCAGGCATCCAGCTCCTCCCAGTGGGAAGGAGGAGCCGCAGGGTGGGAGGCTACAAGAGTCCCAGAAACCAAGATGGCCGCCAGCACATGTCAAACGAAGGAGACAGGAGAGAGGTAAGACCATGACAGTACCTCCCCCTCAAGGGCCCCTCCTCCGCGGTGCAAAAAACGGTTTCTGAGGGAAACGTGCGTGGAAGGCTCGGAGCAAGGCAGGAGCATGGACATCTGCGGAGGGAACCCAGGAACGCTCCTCTGGACCGTAACCACGCCAGTGGACCAAAAACTGTACCCGACCGCGGACCAGGCGTGAGTCCAGGATATTGCTCACCTCATACTCCTCATGATTGCCCACTTGGACCGGACGAGGCCGAGGAACCGAGGAAGTGAAGCGATTGCACACCAGTGGCTTCAACAGGGAGACATGAAACACGTTGGAGATCCGCATGCCAGGAGGAAGCGCAAGGGCATAGGCTACCGGATTTACCCTGCGAAGCACTCGGAAGGGACCAACAAAGCGAGGAGCCAGCTTGGGAGTGGGCACTCGAAGGTTGAGGTTGCGAGTGGACAACCATACACGGTCTCCGACCTGGTAGGAAGGAGCAGGCGCTCGTCTGCGATCAGCCTGGAGTTTCTGGCGCTGCGCAGAGACCTCAAGGGACTTCTGGATCTGTACCCAAGAGGCGCGTAGGACGGAAAGGTGATCCTCCACAGCCGGAATATCCTGGGGAGAGAATGCCTCCGGTAACACGGCAGGTTGGAACCCATAATTGGCCATGAAGGGAGACGTCCCAGAGGAAGAGTTCACCGCCGTGTTCCTGGCAAACTCAGCCCAAGGCAGGAGGTCAACCCAATTGTCCTGGTGATCGGAGACATAGCAACGAAGGAATTGCTCCAAGGCCTGATTGGATCGTTCTGCGGCCCCATTGGACTGAGGGTGGTAGGCCGAGGAGAAGGAGAGATGAATCCCCAACTGGGAGCAAAAGGCGCGCCAGAACCTGGACACAAACTGACTCCCCCGATCCGACACTATCTCCTTGGGCAAACCGTGCAACCGGAAGACCTCCCAGGCAAAAATCGTGGCCAATTCTTGTGCAGAGGGTAACTTCTTGAGAGGAACACAGTGGCACATTTTGGAAAACCGATCCACAATCATGAGAATGACCGTATGGCCTCGGGATGCAGGGAGATCCACAATGAAATCCATCCCCAGGTGTGACCATGGGCGCTCCCCGGTGGCTATGGGTTGCAGCAGGCCCAACGGAAGGTGCCGAGGGGACTTACTCTGGGCACAAACGGAGCATGCCGCTACATATGCGGCGATGTCGGAACGTAGGGAAGGCCACCAGAACAGACGTGAAACAGCCCAGGACAGCTGATTCTTACCAGGATGCCCCGCGGTCTTGGAGTTATGGTAGGTTCGCAACAACCGAGTGCGCAACTCCTCAGGCACAAAACATCTGCCGTTGGGTCTCCCAGAGGGAGCACCAGATTGAGCCGCCAAAATCTGCTCACCAAGGGGAGAGGTCAGGCTGGTGCGAATGGCGGCCAGGATCTGATTCGGAGGTATGACCGAAGTCGGTATAGATTCCTCCCTGGACAGCTCGGAGTACTGCCGTGATAAGGCATCCGCCCTGATGTTCTTGGAACCGGGTAGGTAGGAGACCACGTAATTAAAACGTGACAAGAACAGAGCCCATCTGGCCTGACGTGGTGTCAATCTCTTGGCCTCAGAAAGGTAGGTCAGATTCTTGTGGTCCGTCAGGATGAGAACCGGAACCACGGAGCCCTCGAGCAAGTGCCTCCACTCCTTGAGAGCCTGCACTATGGCCAATAACTCCCTGTCACCAATCTGATAGTTGCACTCCGCGGGTGACAGTTTCCGGGAGTAAAACCCACAAGGAAGCAGCGGACCCTCTGGTGTTCTACGCTGAGACAGAAGGGCGCCTACTCCCGTCTCAGATGCGTCCACCTCGAGGACAAAGGGCAACCCAGGGTTGGGATGAGACAGAATCGGGCCCGACACAAAGGCGGATTTTAGGGCCTCAAAAGCCCGGATGGCCTCGAGCGGCCAGACCTGGGAATTACTGCCCTTCCTGGTCAGATCCGTGAGAGGCTTGGCCAGCATGGAGAAGTCCCTGATGAACTTCCGATAATAATTGGCGAAGCCCAAAAAGCGCTGCAAGGAACGAAGACCACTGGGCTGAGGCCACTGTAAGACAGCCGAAACCTTCTCAGGGTCCATGGAGAACCCCTCAGCGGAAATGATGTAACCTAAGAAGGTTACCTGGGATCGGTGAAATTCGCATTTCTCAAGCTTACCGAACAGCTTGTTCTCTCGTAACCGTTGCAACACTCGCTTGACATCCAGAATGTGGGCCTCCATGGATTCAGAGTATACCAAGATGTCATCCAAATAGACCACCACACACTGCTGCAACAGGTCACGGAAAACATCGTTGATGAATTCCTGAAAGACTGCAGGCGCATTGCACAACCCAAAGGGCATAACCAAGGATTCATAATGACCGGTCCTGGTGTTAAACGCGGTCTTCCACTCATCGCCCGCCTTGATCCTTACCAGGTTATATGCCGCCCTCAAGTCGAGTTTGGTAAAGACCGTGGCCCCCTTAAGGCGATCGAACAGCTCGGAAATCAAGGGTATCGGGTAAGCGTTCTTGATCGTGATGCGATTAAGGCCCCTGTAATCGATGCAAGGCCTCAACTCACCGCCCTTCTTTTTCACAAAGAAAAATCCAGCCCCTGCCGGGGACGAGGATTTGCGAATGTGACCACGGGACAGCGCCTCCATCACGTACTCCTCCATGGCCTCATTCTCCGCAACCGACAGAGGATAGACCCTGCCGCGAGGAGGAACGGCACCAGGTTGTAACTCTATGGCACAATCGTATGGGCGGTGCGGAGGTAGGGCAACTGCGCGCACCTTATCGAATACATCCCGGTACTCCTCGTATTCAGGAGGCAACAGAGAGTCCGAGGAAGTACACAGCAACTTGACAGGCCCATGGATGCAACTAGCCCCACACTGTGGTGACCATGAGAGGATCTCGGCCGATCTCCAGTCAAAAGTCGGATTATGCTTCTGGAGCCAGGGGTACCCCAAGACCACCGAGTAGTGTGGAGACGAAATAACCTGGAAGCAGACTGACTCTCTGTGAACGGCACCAATGGCTATCCCCACTGGAAGGGTCTCATGAGTCACGTGTGACGGCTGGAGGGGTCTGCCGTCTATCGCCTCTAGAGCCAGCGGGGAACCTCGAGCCTGCAGAGGAATGGAATTGGCGGCAGCGAACTCACTATCAATGAAAAAACCACCAGCACCAGAGTCCACCAACGCCTGGGTCGTCACCGAGCCCCCGACCCAGGAGAGGACAACAGTGATCAGTGGTTTATCAACACGGGAAACCGGGGACGAGGAGACTCCACCCAAGATCTGCCCCCGACAGGATCTCAGGTGCGAGCGTTTCCCGGACGGTTCGGACATGCCAACCGAAAATGCCCACCGAGACCACAGTACGTGCATCGGCCCTCGCGTCTCCGGAGTACCCTCTCCCCCTCGGACAGGCGAGCAAACCCCAGCTGCATGGGTTCACCCCCAGACAAGTCAACCCCAGGAGGCGTGGGAGGAGAGGGAGGCACGGGTGGGACAGCAAACGTAGGCGCCAAACTGTTAGGAGGCCTCCGTAGGCTCTCCTTAAAGGAAGGTCTCTCCCTGAGTCTGGTGTCAATCAAAATCAGGAAAGAAATAAGAGCCTCGAGCTCCACTGGTAGGTCCTTAGCTGCAACCTCATCCTTCAAGGCATCCGAGAGACCATGAGAGAAAGCAGCGACCAGAGCCTCATTATTCCAGCCCACCTCTGCTGCCAGGGTACGAAACTCAATGGCGTATTCGGCTACGGATCGTGAACCCTGTCTGACGGACATAAGGAGCTTCGCAGCAGAGGCGGCGCGAGCCGGCACATCGAATACCTTCCGAAGAGAAGCAACAAAACCGGAAAACTCGGCAACCACCGGATTGTTGTTCTCCCATAAAGGGCTGGCCCAGGCCAAGGCCTTGTCCGAGAGCAGCGAGATCAAGAAGCCCACCTTTGATCTCTCAGTGGGAAAGGCATGTGGCAGCAACTCGAAATAAATGCCCACTTGGTTAAGGAAACCTCGGCACTGAGTTGGCTCTCCCCCAAATCGCTGTGGAAGGGGGGCAGAACCGGTCATACCCCGAAACACCGCAGGCGCAACAACAGGTGTCGGGGTAGACTCTGGCGCAACAACCGGAGCGGCAGTAGGAGCGGGCCCAGGAGCGACAACCGACCCATCGGCAACGGGAGCGAAATGAGCCGTGCGTTCAAGCAGGGTTTGCAACGCCACGGCGAACTGACCCAACAGGTAATCCTGCTGATCAAGTCTGGCAACCAGCGTGGGTAGCGAGAATGGCCCTGTACCGTCAGAATTCATGGCTTGGTCCTAATGTCACGGAACCATGAACCAGACGTACAACAAGAGATAAGTGAAAATAAGAAGGCTTTATTGAACATCAAGCTGTAAAGCAAAAGTCCAAACGGATGGTTAAACAGAGTCTTGCGAAGCCAGAGGTCAGGAACCAGAAGGGTAGTCGGACGAAGCCAGGATCAGGAACCAGCAGGGTAGTCAGACGAAGCCAGGATCAGGAACCAGCAGAGAAGTCAGACGAAGCCAGGATCGGAACCAGAAGCAGCAGCAGTCTTAGAAGCATGTGAACACAGGAGGACCAAGCAAGGAACTGAAGCCACAGAGCTCCTATATATGTGAGCCAGGCATCCAGCTCCTCCCAGTGGGAAGGAGGAGCCGCAGGGTGGGAGGCTACAAGAGTCCCAGAAACCAAGATGGCCGCCAGCACATGTCAAACGAAGGAGACAGGAGAGAGGTAAGACCATGACAACAACCACTTTAATGTTACATTAACGTCTTCATTATCCGGACATTTTTCAGTTTTCAGTGCTGTGATTAATGTATACAGATCTCCAATATTTTATTTGTGTATTAAATGCCTTAAGTTCATCTTTAAATTAATTGTAAACAGAAAAAAAAATCTATATAATTTAATTATATTCTTAAAGTGGAGTTCCACCCTAAAAAAAAAAATACACCAAAAGTCTGCAAAAAAATAGAATTTTTTTTTTTTACTCGCCAGAAGAGGCGGTTGCTATGCGGATGTTCCTAATCTGCCTCTTCCTTGTCCTCCGCAGGTCTTCTTCCTCATCCTCCTTGGGGTGTCCCCTGGGGAATGGGGCACGCTGCCTTCTGGGAACTGTGGGGGGGGGCGACATTGCGGGCGCCTAAAGCCTCGTACACACGATCAGTCCATCCGATGAGAACGGTCTCAAGGACCGTTGTCATCGGTTAACCGATGAAGCTGACTGATGGTCCATTGCGCCTACACAACATCGGTTAAAAATCTGATCGTGTCAGAACGCTGTGACGTAAAACACAACGACGTGCTGAAAAAAACGAAGTTCAATGCTTCCAAGCATGCGTCGACTTGATTCTGAGCATGCATGGATTTTTAACCGATGGACGTACCCACAGACGATCGTTTTTTTTCTATAGGTTTTTTACCCATCAGATAACTTTTTTTTTCAAATAACTTTTTTTTATTGAAAATAAGAAAGAGAAGGAGTACATTTCTTACAGAATACAGAGCCACATGTCGCAGCATGAGGAGACACAAGTAGACAAGGCACAGGTCAACTTTCCTTTGGTTTCCTACTGCTGCAGTGCGGATAACAACAAGTATGAACCGTCTACACGATCCTATACAATAACAGGTACATAACTGGGTTAAGAATGTCGCTGCACAGCGACCTATGTTTTCATGTTGCGTGATTGCGCACACATAAGGGTAGAGATGGATAAAGAAAGTGAGAAAAGAAAAAAGAAAAGAAAAGGAAGAGAGAGAAGATAGGAGGGAAGGGGTGGGAAAAAGGGGGAATCGATCATCGGAATAGTACAGCTACCTGGTCAAGATGCATCCTCCCGGAGGCGCCATGGTTCCCAGACAGTGTCGTGGGTCTCCAGTCTATCCTGTATCCTGGCAGTCATTCTCTCCATCAGCTCCACGTCCTTAATCCTGGCATGCAGGGCCTCAGGGGTAGGGGGAGACCGTTTTTTCCAGTTCAGGGCAACAAGACAGCGGGCAGCCGTGAGAATGTGGCGTAACAGTTTTTTGTAAGGTGTGGGAATCTTCAAGGGGGATAGACCCAGAAGAAAAAATTTGGGGGACATGGGGATCTGAGTATCTAGGAGGCGGCTAAGCAATTGCTGAACTTCAGACCAGTAGGGGGCAATCAATGGGCAGCTCCAGTAGATATGGAAGAGGGAGCCCCTATCCCCTTGGCATCGCCAGCAGCGATCGGAACTAGCGGGATATATAGCATGGAGCACATCGGGAGTCATATACCAAAAGAGAAGTATTTTATATGTGTTTTCCTTGTATAAGGTGCAGAGGGAGCTCTTAGCTGCTTGGGAACAAATAGTCCGCCATTGCTCCAGGGGTATTTCCTCATTAAGAGCTTTTTCCCACTTTAACATATAGGAGTGTTTACCTAAAGATTCCAGGGGATAGGCATTTAGAATTTTATAGATATCAGAAATTAGGCCTTTTTGGGTTGATCCGGCCAAGACCAGTCTTTCAAAGGGGGTTGGGGGCGAGAATTGCAGATTGGGTGTTATAGACAAAGCGTAGTGGCGAATCTGCAAGTAACCGTAGAATACCGTCTTGGGAAGATCATATTTGGCCTGAAGGGTAGAAAAGGGCAGTAGTTTACGCGACAGGGGATCCACCAGGTTCCCAAAATAAAATAGGTTCCGTGACGTCCACGGATGGGACATTTGGTGGGTGAGGCTATCTGGCACTTTGGAATTATACATAAATGAAATCAAAAGTGAGCGCTCCGCTGAGAGTCCACATGGTCACGACAGTCGGCGCCATAGACGTCGAAGCTGCAACACCGAGCCCAGTAGGCGTTCAGGGGGGGCTTCCGCATCTGCGCCCCAAAGTAAACTGTTAGGGTGGGTCGGGGCCAGCCACAACTTCTCGATCTCCGTCCACCTGTTGTAGGACCGTTGGGTGAACCAGGAGGTCACTGCGCGCAGTTGCGCAGCCTGATAGTACTTGACCAGATTAGGAAACGCAAGGCCGCCGTCCGAGCGCGCTACCATCAGTACCTTCTGGGGTACCCTGTGTCTCTTGTAGTTCCATGTAAATTTAAGTAGGTCAGCTTGAAGTTTTCTCAGATGCTTATGGGGGACTGGAATGGGCAGTGTTTGAAAAAGGTAAAGGAGCTTCGGGAGAATTGTCATCTTGATCGAGGCGATCCGGCCGAGCAAGGAAATATGATGCTTTTTCCATTGCAATAGCAGGGATCGGATAGATCGGAATAGGGGGGGGAAGTTTTCTTGGTACAGGGTAGCGAAGCTTGGGGTGATATGTATCCCTAGATATTTCAGGGAGGTTGTCTTCCATTGGTAAGGGAAGTTGGCCCGTAGGTGATCGACCTCCACGGTAGGGATGTTGACAGGGAGGGCCTCAGATTTAGAGGTGTTAATTTTGTAGCCCGACAGGGCTCCATATCGGGCCAACTCTGCATGGAGGTTTGGGAGGGAAATCCTGGGTTGCGTGAGGGAAAGGATGATATCGTCCGCGAACAGGGATATTTTAAATTCCCTACCCCGGACAGTCACCCCCCGAATAGACGGGTTTCCCCGAATGGTGGCTGCTAAGGGTTCAACACAAAGTGCGAATAGGAGGGGCGATAGTGGACACCCTTGTCGGGTGCCGTTGGTAATGGGAAAGGAGGGCGAGAGGGCAAAGGGTGTCTTAACCTGGGACGAGGGATCGAGGTAGAGATGGCGAATTGCATTCATAAATGGGCCCCGAATCCCTACATGTCGTAATGTAGCAAACATGAAGGGCCACCCAAGCCGGTCAAAGGCCTTCTCGGCGTCCAAGCTAAGAAGCAGGGATGCCGCCTTTTCCCTGTTCGCCACATCCACCAAATCAATCACCTTTCGGGTGTTATCGCCCGCCTGCCTAAGGGGTACAAAGCCCACTTGGTCCTTGTGGATAAGGGAGGGGAGAATCCCGTTCAGACGGATAGAAAGCAGTTATGTAAAAATTTTCAGGTCCGAATTAAGCAGGGCGATGGGTCTATAGTTAGCGCAGAGTACGGGGTCCTTGTCCGGCTTGGGGATCAGAGTAATAAAGGAGCGTTGCATATCTGCCGGGACAGGAGTGTCTCGGAGGAAGGCGTTAAAAAGTTTGCACATGTGGGGTAGGAAGAGGGGCAGGAAGGCTTTATAATATTCATAGGGTAGACCGTCTGGGCCTGGGGACCATCAGATAATTTTAAAACAAGTTCCTATTTTTTTAACCTATGGATAAATAATCGATGGGGCCCACACACAATTGGTTTGGTTTGATGAAAACGGTCCATCAGACCGTTGTCCTCTGGTTAACCTATCGTGTGTACGAGGCCTTAGACAGGTAAGTGTTGTTATTAAAAGTAAGCAGCTACAGTGTAGGGTGGAATCCCACTTTAACTCAGAAAATGACCTTCTATTGCTCTCAGCCACCTCCAAAATTCCTTTTTTTTTGCTATGATCTGATTTTCTGTTAGAGAGTGGCTACATTCATTCTCCATGGTTCCACTGTATGTAGGAGTGTAGCCACCCTTGCTTCCAAGATGGACTATGGACTATAGATTACTTGTGTACATAGAGTAGTACACATGACCTCAAATAACATAACAATTTCATGAAAAATAGATTGCAGGGCCATTAATTAATGGATGTGTATAGATTATTTTTGTTCCAGCTTGGAGGGAAAACACTGTAGCTGCTGGCTTTTAATACAAGGACACTTACCTGTCCAGGGAGCTTGCATTGTCGGCAACCAAAGTCGATCTGTCCTTTGGCTCCGGGTGCAGGCGCCAGTATCTTCACAAAGGGAAACAGGAAGTGAAGCCTTGCGGCTTCACAACATGTTTCCTACTGCGCATGTGTGAGTCACGTTGCGCTTTCTAAATGGTCATGCTGTCTTCTGGGACCTGTGTGTCTCCCAGAAGGCAACGGGGGGAGGGGGCGTAAATTGTGTAGATCGCCACACAACGATTGTGGCAATCTTACCCGGAAGTGTACCTGGTTTTGACAGGTATCCGCCCCCCTGCCCATATGTGGCAGTGGGGGGGGCCAAAGCAGCGACTTTGAAAAGGTGCCTGCACTATTTTGGTGCATCTTTTTACGTCGCTTTGATTTACAGAATGTAAATTTGGATCAAAATCGCACCAAAAGTCATGTCAAAGTCGCAATCCAAAAATCACACTGGAAATCCTGCAGCTTTGAAGATGCGCTAATGTGAATGGAGCCTAAGCTTGTTTACAAATACCTCATATTAATCAGTAATGGCTTAAAAAATAAACAAACAGCTCATGTTGCATAAACTGATTCAGGTCTTTTGCGTGTAATTTAACCGCTTGAGGACCAGCCGCCGCAGTTGTACTGTGGCAGTTTGGCTCTCCTGGGCGAATCGTGTCAATGCACGTTTGTCACTTTAGGAACTTTAGTGGTGAGCGCATGACGCCTGAGCCAATGCGCGTGGCTGGCAGCCGCGATGTTCACCGGCCTCCCGCGAATGCTTAACAGAGAGCCAGAACGGGGATCTGTTAAGGTAAACAGACAGTTTCCTGTTCTGACAGGGGAGGCGAGACAGATCTGCTGTTCCTAGTGATTAGGAGCAGTGATCTCTCTCCTCCTCCAGACAATCCCCTCCCCCCACAGTTAGAAACACCTCCCAGGGAATACATTTAACCCCTTGATCGCCCCCTAGTGTTAACCCCTTCCCCGCCAGTGACATTTACACAGTAATCACTGAATTTTTGATCGCTGTATAAATGTCCCAAAAATGTGTCAAAAATCGCAGAACGCCGCCATTACTAGTAAAAAAATAATAATAAAAATGCCATAAATCTGTCCCCTATTTTGTAGATGCTATAACTTTTGCACAGACCAATCAATATACGTTTATTGCGTTTTTTTTTACCAAAAATATGCAGAAAAATACATATTGGCCTAAAATGATGAAGAATTTAAAAAAAAAATGGGATATTTATTATGACAAAAAATATATATTTTTTCCAAAATTGACGCTTTTTTTTTGGTTATAACGCAAAAAATTAAAACCGCAAAGGTGATCAAATACCACCAAAAGAAAGCACTATTTTTTGGAAAAAAAGGACGTCAAGTTTGTTTGGGTACCATGTCGCACGAACGCACAATTGTCAGTTAAAGCGATGCAGTAATGTATCGCAAAAAATGTCCTGGTCATTAAGGGGGCAAATCCTTCCGGTCCTTAAGTGGTTAATGGTAGTCTTATGATCTATTAACTTAGTCCAGGACAAACACTTATTATCCTCTGTCATTTTAAGTACAATCATTCCTATAATCTCCAGCCTAAAGGCAACTCTAAACTCTTATTTTTACTTCCAAGTTTCCTATTCACATGAAAAACCAATGCTCATAGACATAGAGCAGATGTTAGAAGAACACTTTGGTCTCACAGAACTGCTGAATACTTCACCTCTTTCCACAGTATGATACACATATTTTCTAATATCTATGATTCCCCTTGGCCATGGAGTCTGACTTATCCCATTTCCAGCCATAAGTCCTTAATAAACAGGAATTATTTTATCATTATTTTATCATCATGATCACGCATAGCAATTGTTAACACAATTAATTCAATAGTATAACAGTTCTTATTCTTTTATTAAAACAGGAAAACTTTCAATTGAAATCTAATACACTAAATACAGTCAAAAGTAACATTTGTTTTTTATCTTTATTTAAGATTTTCAGCAAAATACCATATTGAAGAAACCAATGACAAAAAAAAACACAAATTCGGGAAAAACCCCAAGGATTGTGAAATCTTAAGGAAGGAGAAAAATATCCACAAATTAGGGTTTTATATTGAAATAGTTAATTGTAAAAAAACATATGTTTTCTTTAGATAACCTTAAAGGGGTTGTAAACCTTCCTCTTTTTTCACCTTAATGCATCCTATGCATAAAGGTGGAAAAACATCTGATAATTACGGGCCCCCTGAGCCCTCGAAAGTCCCTCGTCGAGAACGCGCTTGATTTCAGCCCGGTCTTCTCTGCTCTTCATTGGATAGATTGATAGCAGCGCAGCCATTGGCTTGCGATGCTGTCAATCAAATCCAATGATGTTGCGCCGGGGGGCAGGGCCGAGTCTGGCATTTGTGTCTATGGACGTAAATGCTGGACTCGGGAGCATGCCCGCAAGGTAACCCCCTTGGGAAAGTGCTTCCCAGGGGGGGTTATCTGATTCAGGGAGGAGTCGAGACAGTCGCCAAGGAACCCCAGAAGACGTGGTTCGGGTCCACTCTGTGCAAAACGAGCCGCACAGCGGAGGTAAGTATGACATGTTTGTTATTTAAAAAAAAAAAATCCAACCTTTAGTATCACTTTAAAGCAGAGGTCCACCAAGAATTCAATTTTTTTTTAAACCATTTAGACCCTTACATATGGGCAATGTTACCCTCACTTTTTTTGGTAAAATATATCCCCCGATGTCCAGTTTTGTACGAAAAACTTAGTTTTAAAATGTGGTGATGGCAGGTTTCATCTTTTCATCATTTCTTGTGGGCACATGAAGCCCACAAGCATAAACTTCCTGGATGCAGTGAATGCTGAGCTACCAGCATTTACCGCTCAATCCCACGCATGCCAGTTTGTACGGCGCCGATACCCGCTCATACCCGCGGGTTTCAGAGACAGGAAACAACATATAAAAGACAGTAAACGGGGAGATCTTCTGCGCTAGCCAAGTGAATCTACAAAGGAAATCTACAATAGGGGGGTGATAAGTAAACTTAAGTGAAAATGCTGCTCAAATCTAAAGTGTACAAATCATAAAACATATAAAAGACGGCTAGGCAGGTACCCACTACGAAAATGTTTTATTTATTTTTTTCATTTGACAATGTGTGATATGCGAGGATGGGATTAAGGTTAACTTAAAAAACTGTGAGGACCTCAACTTTAATTTGCATTTGACTACATCTGTTAAGCTGGTGCTTTGACTAACCTTGAAGAAGTGTGCTGTCCCCCATGAAATTGGTCAGCTATAAGGAAACATCATGCTAAAGCTGGATACATTTAGATTTTTTTTATTAAAAACAACATTTTAAAGAAGTAGTATAGCCAAAGCTATTTTGGCTATACTTTTCTTGTAGATGACATTGCTGCAGTTCGTTCTGTACTCCTGTGACCCATTGTCAGCTGACGGCAGGCCAAATCTCCTGTCGGCTGATATCTCCTGTCGGTCCAGGCTCGGGAAAGATGCTCGGGATCTACCCAGATGCCTGGACTGGCACTCGGCTCAGTCTCCAGTCTCTCAACGATCCACGCTTGTGAGCGCTGGAAGGCCAGAGCAGAAAACTGGTGACTGACAGTTATGGCTCTCTGCTCATAGTGGAGGGAAAGAACTGAACGATCAGTGGCGTTTGATCGCTAAGGTTTTACTTCAGAGCTGGCAGGGGACAGATGCAACTATAAGTCTAAACTTCTCTTTTAAAGGAACAGATAGCCTAGAGGTGGAGAATCCAGTAGATCCTGACAGCACTCAAGGTTTCTGCTTTACTGTGATGTGATGTTAGCAATTCCATGATGGCTGCTTTCTCCACATGGCTACATTTGTTGGATTTGTGCCCCATCTGGGGATATTTCCTAGTTTTCCAGGGGACACATACCACGTGACAAAAGTTTTATCCCTCTCCAGCTCTATTCAAAGCTAGCAGAAGTTTCACTTTAAGGAGTAGGAATGTAAAAGCCATTTCATGAGAATAGTGGATTAAATCACAATATAGTTGCTTCAGGTATGCACGTATTTACATGAAAAAAGTGACAGTTAACCCTTCTAGTGCCAGTACCACGGAGAACTATTCCATCAAATTTGCCTGCAGGATCTTAAAGTGGAGTTCCACCCATTTTTTTATGTTTGTCTGTGCTGCATGCTCTAATCTCATAATGTTCAGAATGGACAATTTTTATTTAATTTGTTGCTTGTAAATACCTTTATTTTGTAGTCCTTCATTACTTCCTCCTCCTTATTTGCCTAGGCTATTTGCAAGGGTTTCTGGGATAGGCATAATGTTTCCCAGTAGTCCTTGCAAACCTGACTGAAACCTATTACATTGCTTGTGCACTGAGCATGTGCGAGATATGCAAAGCTGAAATCCAGGAAGTCATACAGTCTGGCTTCATGATGCCCACACTTAAGATGGCCACGGTCTATTTCTAGATTATAAACTATTTAAATGCTGTAACAACCTAACAAAACGGACCTTAGTTTACAGACTAACTTTACTAGAATACATTAAGCTTGTGTATTACAGGGGTATTTATATTTAAAAAGTGAAATTGTGGGTGGAACTCCCCTTTAAGGTTCATTGTGGCCTCCATCCTTGCTGATCAGTGCACCCCCTCTTTCATTGGGGAACAGTTTACTCATAGAACCAAGATGGGGAAGTACCAGCTGTGTAAGAATAAAAAGGGGTCAGCAGTAGGGGAGGAAGGGGTGGGCTCCCAGATGTAACATAAGCTGTGTTTATATGTGATTACTGTGATTGATAATCACATTGTCTCTGTGTGTTTTGTTTGTGGTTGAGCCTCATCACGGCATACCATATTTCTTCATTTCACGAACGACACTCCAGAAACGGACGTCCACCTCCCCGCCTAGGTGAGAAAGCCTGGAAAATTATGGCAAATCATAGAAAAGGATGAAGGTCCACTTTAAATATATTCCTTAAGATATCTACTCAGATTATTTTGTTTTTATTACAGAGTGATGAGGGATGCTGGCACATGACATTTTACTTACCTATTTGAAGATCATTTGGTGATTTCTTCAAGGTTATCGTCTTTGAGAATATCAGAGATTTTCCTTTTCCGATTTCTGGAGCCAAAACTTTCAGACAGGGGAACTGCAAAAATTCGGAGGGTTGGATCTCTGTAGGCAGAGAAGCTCCTTGATCTTAGTGCAAGAACTAAGCTTGTGTACACCATCAATTTAACCTACTAAATATTTAAAGACAGTATACATATATATTATACTTAAAGAAGAAGTAAACCCTGATGGGTGTTACTTCCTCTTTGTTTCCCTGTAAAGGTAAAGCATATTGGGCTACTCTGCATTGCATAGTAGCCCATTATGTGACACTTACCTGCAGTAGAAGCCTGCGATGTCCCCGTCTTCCTAGCTAGTAGCGAGCGGCCATTCTTCACCCCTCTTCCTTCCAGAGCTGCGAACTCCGGCACTGTGACTAGCCGGAGTCGCGTGACGTCGCGTGACATCACTCCCGCGCATGCGCATGGGAGCCGCCTTTAAAGGCATGACCCGAGATAGAAACGGCACCGCGTTATATCTCCTAGACTGTGCAGGTTTGAGAGATATTTCAAGCACCTACGGGTAAGCCTTAATGTAGGCTTACCTGTAGGCTAAAGTAATTGTAAAGGGTTTACAACCACTTTAACACTCCCATTCTCAGAAGAGCTACACTGATGATGTTGTTTAGGTTTTCTTTTTTCTAGTGGTCTTTTATATTTCCTGAAACCACTATCAGAGTATACTTCTAACCACCATCTGAATTTATTTGCCATTTTTATTGAAACAAGATACAGTAATCACACATTTTCTCTTATAATGAACTGGAAAGATTATTCACTGTAAAGTGGAAACCACTGGGGCTCACAAATGTATAGTTCTACTCTTCACTACTTGCAGAATTGGTTTATAGTTTTGTGTTTCTTCTTTTTAAGCTTTGTCAATAATTTGCCTAGTAAAAAGCAATTTTTACTGAGTGCAAAAATTCAGTAAGACCAGTAAAATGTTAATTTTCGTTATGGATCAAATTAATAACCATGGTAACCAAACGCACAAACAAAGCTTGCCAAGGCTCATGCTAGGTAACACACAGAAGTAAAGATTGTTAGCATCTGTGCAAAAGGAACAATTTGTATAAAAATGTTTATTTTCAGGTATGCGAATTAAACTATAATAATTACAATAGATGCTGCAATCATGTCAATGCTTTAGTATTGATTTGATTATTTCAGAACTGAACCAAATAAAAAAAAAAGTATTTAAGACCAAGTCTGTATTGCAGAGGTGGATACTAGTATTATTGTATGACTTTTTAAAAATGAGCTTCACCAAATAAATGTTACACTTTCCTACCCCCCCCCCCCCTCCCCATGGGGAGTAAATACCTGAATTTGACAGGTACCCATTCTATCTTGCTTGGATCACCCAGGTGATATCCCCCCATTTGACCGCAGCCTTCTGGGACTCTTCACAGGTCCTAGGATGCTGCAGGACCAGTTAGAAAGCACAGTAGTAAATGCAAAGTAGTATAGTTGGAAGCCAGTTGTGAAGCCATTAGGAGTTACAGCCGGCTTACCCTTTGTAAACATGCTGAAGTCAGGGACTGAAGATCGGTAGAGAACTGGCCTAGGTGAGGATGGCGCTGGATCCTTGGACAGGTGAGTGTCCTTTTATTAAAAATCAACAGCTACAGTATTGATCGCTGACAACTTTTATTTTTTTTTTATTTTTTTCATACAACCTGAAGATCCTCTTTAAGGAGTAAACCCTCCTGTCTTTTACAGCAAAGAAAAGTGCAATTTTAGCTGCCATTTAGATCTGCAGCTGTTATTTTGCTGCACATGTGATCAAGTATGACACCAGCCATTTGAGGACTCAAAAGTTTGGTAGTGATCTGATGTAAGCACACAAGCAACTGTGGCAGTTATCACCAGAGGCATGCTTTGAATGTAGTTGTTTTGGGAAACAGTTAAATCGAAGGAATTGGTTCTGCTTTAACACTATAGGCCAAATTTACAAAGCTAACACACCAGGATAAGTATTCTTAGTTTAATTTTTATTTTAAAGTGACAGTTATTTTCATCTTAGCGTCAAACAGTTTTGGATGAATATGAAATTAAAGATATATAGTTCTGGCACATGTACTTAATTTCTGTGAGACCAGAGTTGGGGCCTCTTCACATCTGTAGATTTACATGTCATGCTTTTTTTCTAGCTTTGGACAGAGTGGGAAGAGTTATAACCCCTTGCAGGTTTTTACTACTATCCAAAGCTCCATTAGAGAAATTTAGGCTCATGTCCTGCCTGTTGACAATAAATGTATTGGTTTGCATGCATGTATTCAGGTTTGCTATTCAAAGGATTTTACCTTGGTGGATGCTGCATCTGTCCCCCGGTGCCTCTACACTGAGAACCAAGCGATCAAACACCGCCAATTGTTTGGTTCTCACAGTTCCCCGAGCGGAGAGCTGCTAACTGTCAGTCACAGCTCTCTGCTCTGCTTCCACTTCGCTCATTGGAGCGCTGAGCTGTGGAGGGGGTGGAGGTGGCCCGGCTCAGGCTCTCAGCAGCTTGCCAGGGATCCCAAATCCGTGATCATGATGACGCCGACCTTGGCCCGTCAAACGAGCTTTGGCTGTACCTTTTTAGGTATTTTAGTGTATATAAGGGTACTGCATAAATTTTAAACATACACAGTGATGTGTGCAGTATACTGTATATTATTGCATCTTAATAATAATAATAATAATAATCTTATGCCCTGTACACACAATCTGAGTTTCCGTTGGGATAAAATCCGATGGAATTTTCCATCGGAATTCCGTTCAAGCTGTCTTGCATACCCACTGTCAGAGCATGCGTCAACTTGATTCTGAGCATGCATGTTTTTTTCTCCATCGGAGTTCCACACAGATGATCGACATTTCCATCGAAAAAAAAAACCATGTTCTATTTCTAAACTCTAAGGCCGCGTACACACGGTTGGACAAAACCGATGAGAATGGACCGAGGTTCAGTTTCATCTGTCCAAACCGACCGTGTGTATAGGCCATCGGTCTGTTTTACTTCGGTCCAAAATTTTAAAACATGCTTCAAAATCGAACCGATGGACCGCTGCCCGATTGGTCCAAACCGATGGTTAGTACAGAAAGCATCGGTTCAAAACCCGCGCATGCTCAGAATCAAGTCGACGCATGCTTGGAAGCATTGAACTTCGTTTTATTCAGCACGTCGTGTGTTTGACGTCACCGCGTTCTGACCCGATCGGTTTTTGGAACGATGGTGTGTACGCACATCAGACCATCAGGCCACTTCAGTGGTGAACCGATGGAAATGGCCCGTCGGACCATTCTCATCGGTTTGGAATGACCGTGTGTACGCGGCCTGACGGAAAAAAGTCCGATGGGACCCACACACGGTCGGTATATGCAATGAAAAATTTCCGTCTGACTTTTTTCATCGGAAATTCCGATCCTGTGTACAAGGCATTACTGGTTACAAAAAGTCTTTGAGTCACTGACCTGTAACAATTATAGAGGTAAGGAATTCCAACTTTGTGTTCCTTTCATTTGTTACATGGTTGTTCGGGGTCTGTAACTCAAAAGTATTACAGGCAAAGCCAGGCTTCTTAAATTTGTAGAAGGGGACCAGAAGTGGCAGCCAACATATTTCCTTTACCTTTTCTTATGTTTGTGTGTATTTGGAGCCCAGAATTTAGCTTTAGTAATTTTGGCGGACACAATAAAAATGTGTTGTACTTTGGTTAATCCTTTATATCGGTAGTCATGTTGTAAATAACTTCTTTAAGCCTTGTACTGATCTCAATGTTATTTTTGGGTAAGAGTGATTATTGTTTTTTTTTTATGAATTTGTATATTTTTATGCTGTGTATTTGGTTTGGCAGTCTTTCAAATAGACCTCTTTGTAGTTGTGATTTATTACAGAACATTTGTACTGTGTACATGCTGCTGACAATCTATTTTGTTTCCTAAAAGCATAAAAAAAATGCTTTAAGAAAAAAACAATGCTGCAACTACATTACTAGCATCTATCACCCTAATACAGTACTTAGTGTTTTAATTTAAATAACTGGAAAAAAATCCCTTTGTGGCTCATAGCAGTGTACAGTATACATTCCCTCAATTTCCAAAAAGTTTGGGCGCTGTGTGAAATCTACATAAAAACTGTATGAAGTGATTTACAAATCTCATAAACCCATATTGTATTCACAATAGCAAATAGAATACATAACTAATGTTTGAACAGAAAAAAATAAAAATTTTAAGGAAAAAATAGGGAAATGTTGAAATTGATGGCAGCAACGCATCTCAAAAAAGTTGGGACAGGGCCATGTTTACTACGGTGTAGCATCCCCTCTTATTTTAACAATACTCTGAGGAAGGGGGCATGTCCCCTGAAATGCGTCAGACCTCCATTCGTGCACTACATAGCTAGATGACATTTCCTGCGGCTAGAGATTTTATGTGATATGCCTGTTGCTATTAATGTTTGTGAGTACGTAATTGCAGCCACTGTGCCCATCAAATGCAGCCACTGGGCCCATCAAATGCAGCCACTGTGCCATCAATTGTCACCACTGTGCCATGCCATCAAACAGAGCCACTGTGCCATCAAATGTCACCACTGTGCCATGCCATCAAACGCAGCCACTGTGCCATGCCATCAAACGCAGCCACTGTGCCATGCCATCAAACGCAGCCACTGTGCCATGCCATCAATTGTCACCACTGTGCCATGCCATAAAACACAGTCACTGTGCCATGCCATCAAACACAGCCACTGTGCCATCAATTGTCACCACTGTGCCATGCCATCAAACGCAGCCACTGTGCCATCAATTGTCACCACTGTGCCATGCCATCAAACGCAGCCACTGTGCCATCAATTGTCACCACTGTGCCATGCCATCAAAAGCAGCCACTGTGCCATGCCATCAAACGCAGCCACTGTGCACATCAACTGTCGCCACTGTGCCAATTGTCGCCACTGTGCCCTTTAATTGTCACCACTGTGCCCAATGTCGCCACTGTGCCCATTGATGCCACTGTGCCCATTGTCACCACTGTGCCCATTGATGCCACTGTGCCCATTGATGCCACTGTGCCCATTGTCGCCACTGTGCCCATTGTTGCCGCTGTGCCCTGTAAAATGCCCCTCCCCCGCCCGGCACTTACCTTTCTGGGGGTCAGCAATCCTCCTTCCACATCCCTCGATGTCTTCTCCCGCCCTTGATGACGCTTCAGCCAATTAGGTTACCGGAAACCAGAACCGGTGAACCTGATTGGCTGAGACGCCTGTCAGTCTTATCCAAGGAACGCACCCACCGTACGTCCCCTAGAAAAGTTTCTGGAAGCCGAATACAGCCTGAGGGCTGTACTCGGAAAGCCTATCAGAGCCGCTGGCTCTGATAGGCAATTCCACACAGCCAACCAGCTTCCGTTATTCAGGTGGCCGGCACTCACCATGAATCTATGTTATTGTAATCAGTGGCGGTGCGAGAGCCAGAGGGGGCAGCGCTCCGGCGCCCTCTATAGACGCACCGCCACTGGCACAGAGATGTCTCCAGATTCTCTGAGGCCTCGTACACACGACCGAGTTTCTCGGCAAAAACCAGCAAGAAACTTGCTGGGAGATATTTTTTTGCCGAGGAAACCGGTCGTGTGTACATTTTCGTCGAGGAAACTGTCGAGAAACTCGACGAGCCAAAAAGAGAGCATGTTCTCTATCTCCTTGATGGGAATGGAGAAAATTGGCTTGTCGAGTTTCTCGACAGCCTAACAAGGAACTCGACGAGGAAAACGATGTGTTTCGCCCGTCGAGTTTCTCGGTCGTGTGTACGAGGCCTCACTCTTTTGATGATCTTATGCATTGTAGATGATAATTTGTTTAAAGCATTTGCAATTTTATGTTGAGGAGCACTATTCTGAAGTTGTTTAACAATTTTTAGTCGCAGATCTTCACATATTTGTGAACCTCTACGCATCTTTACTTCTAAAACACTCTGGGGTAGATCCACAAAGAAATTACGCCGGCCTATCTATTGATACGCCGGCGTAATTTCAAAATTCCCGCGTCGTATCTTTGTTTTGAATCCTCAAAACAAGATACGACGGCATCTCGGCTAGATCCAACAAGTGTACGTCTTCGTACGCCTTCGGATCTTAGATGCAATTTTTCCGTCTAATTTTTTTACGTTGTTTCCGTTCGGCTTTTTCCGGCGTATAGTTAAAGCTGCTATATGGTGGCGTACTCAATGTTAAGTATGGCTGTCGTTCCCGCGTATAATTTTGAAAATTTTACGTTGTTTGCGTAAGTCGTCCGTGAATGGGGCTGGACGCCATTTACGTTCACGTCGAAAACAATGACGTCCTTGCGACGTCATTTGGAGCAATGCACGCTGGGAGTTTGTATGGACGGCGCATGCGCAGTTCAGTTCGTTCGGCATGGGGATGCGCTTCATTTAAATGAAACACGCCCCCTACCCGCCAAATTTGAATTCCGCGCCCTTACCCCGCGAGAGATACACTACGCCGCAAATACTTTCAGGATTCAAAAAAGCAAAGCAAAGTAAGTTACAGCGGCGTAGCGTATCTTACATACGCTGCGCCCGGCGCAGATGTATGTGGATCTGCCCCTTTGACTCTCTAAAATGCTCTTTTTATACTGAATCATGTTGCTGGCCTGTAGCAATTTAAAGCGGAGGTTCACCCATACCTTGCACATTTTCCCCTTCGCTTTATGCTCGTTTTGTCTAGGGGAATCGGCTATTTGTTTTAAAAAATGATCCGTACTTACCCGTTTACGAGATGCATCTTCTCCGCCACTTCCGGGTATGGGCTGCGGGAATGGGCGTTCCTTCTTGATTGACAGTCTTCCGAGAGGCTTCCGACGGTCGCATCCATCGCGTCACGATTTTCCGAAAGAAGCCGAACGTCAGTGCGCAGGCTTCTTTCGGCTACGAGTGACGCGATGGATGCGACCGTCGGAAGCCTCTCGGAAGACTGTCAATCAAGAAGGAACGCCCGCTCCCGAAGACCCATACCCGGAAGCGACAGAGAAGATGCATCTCGAAAACGGGTAAGTACTGATCATATTTTAAAACAAATAGCCAATTCCCCTAGACCGAACGAGCAGGAAGCTAAAGGGGAAAAAAAAAAAAAAAAAAGAATTGGTTGAACTCCCGCTTTAAGTTAATTCGTTGTCATATGTTCTTCCAGCTCTTCCTGTTAGTACCACTTTGCCAGTTTGTGTTGCTCTATTCCAGAGGTCTTCAAACTATGGCTTTTCAGTTGTTCAGGAACTACAAATACCATCATGCCTAGTCATGCCTGTGAATGTCAGAGTTTTAAAATGCCTCATGGGATGTATAGTTCTGCGATAGCTGGAGAGTCGAAGTTTGGAAATCCCTGCTCTATTCCAACTTTTTTGATATATGTTGCTGCCAGAAATTAAAAAAATACCTTTTCTTTTCTTAAAACTGTACATTTTTCAGTTTAAACATTTGATATGTTTTCTATTTTATAATCTAAATAAAATATGGGTCTATGATCATTGCATTCTGTTTTATGTAGATTTTACACAGCATCCCAACTTTTTTGGACTTGAACTGAACTAATGTTTTGGTCGTTTATGTCTATCTTCCTGTCAGGGCCGGATTAACAATGGGGCTGATGGAGCTGCAGCTCCAGGCCCCTTTCTCAAGATAGGCCCATTTGCCCAAAAAAAAAAAAAAAAAAAAAAAAAAATTTTTTTTTTTTTTTTTTAAGATTTTTTTTTTTCTAAGATCGAATTTGGGGGGTTGTAGCTCGATTACCAGAGGTCACAGAAACACCACATTTGGGGGTAGGCATGGGAAGAGCTACCCCACAACTGGTTAAAATATGGGACAGCTATCATTTATGGTTCCGGAGATACGGGCCTGCTTGCACAGCCTGTCAGAAGCTACATTCAGAGCGGCCAATATAAATACAAGCTGACACACTACAGCAGACTGATAGGATCACAGTGCTTATAATAATTATTTGTATATTACTCATGGTAATTAACCCCTTGCCACCCAGGCCAATTCTGACACTTCTCTACTACATGTAAAAATCATCATTTGTTTTTTGCTAGAAAATTACTCTATGGTGGTCTTTGCACGTTTTATGTTGCAGGGTACAGAGCTGCACGATTCTGGCTAAAATGAGAATTGCAATTGTTTTGCTTAGAAGATAGATGACGATTCTCTCACGATTGTTGCAGGGTAACATCATCTTTCACATTAAAACAAACAAAAAAAAAATGGGCTAACTTCACTGTTTTGTTTTTATGGTTTTTATTATTCATTGAAGTGGGAAAATGCAGTGTGACATAACATATTGCAGCAATAGCCATTGTATTCCCTAGAGTCTCTGCTAAAATATATATAATGTTTGGCAGTTCCAAGTAATTTTCTAGCAAATAATATTGCTTTCTAACTTAAGAAACAAGTGTTGGACTTTAAGTGGTTAAATTTAGTTACAATGTTAGTTAGTTACAATGTTTCATTTTGTTTACAAACTTCGCAGACTGCCCAGATTTGTTCTTTACACACAGAAGTGTATCCCTTTGATCTAAGAAGGAAGTGTCAGTTACAATGTTTCCTGTTAAAAACTTGGCAGACTGCCCAGATATTTTCTTTTGACAGCTGAAAGTCTCTCCACTTGTTATATGAAAGAATCAGCAAACTCTGCATTGGAGATCGTCAGGGGGGTTGAATCGAGATCACGATTTTTTTAGCGATTAATTGTGCAGCTCTAGCACAGTATTTGCGCAGCAATTTTTCAAACATGTTTTTTTGGAAAAAAATGTTTCATTCATTAAAAAAACAGTTAGTTAGTTAAGTTAGCACAATATTTTTTGGTATCTTAAGCGATGCTTTACATTTTTTTAGGTTACATGTTTAGAGTTACAGAGGAGGTCTAGTACTAGAATTATTGTTCTCGCTCTAACGATCGTGGCGTATGTAACCTGTGTGTATCTGGCTCTGATACTACCAGTGCCTACCCAGCCACTGACTAGTATCTCTCCCCAGCCTGTCCCCACACACCCTCTCACCTGCTGACCTGTGGATGGGGGAATCACTCCTGCAGTGTTATTGTGTTCTGCCAGTGCGTACAATGATCAGTGTTGCTAACTTTAGCTGGCAGCACTGATTGTTTTAAGAAAAAAAACAGGCTGGTTGTACTCAAGTTGATTAATAGATTGACTTGTGTAAAACCAGCTAGCCCATACATAGATTGACTATGGCTGGTCTCTGCATAATTGGCGTAATTTCAATCCATGTATGACCCGCTTAACCACTACTCAGTCCCTAAATATCCTTCCACTCCTGTACATAGTGCTCACTGTCATACTCTCCACACTCCTCTCCTGTACATAGTGCCCACTGTCATACTCTCCACACTTCTCTCCTATACATAGTACCCACTGTCATACCCTACACACTCCTCTCCTGTACATAGTGCCCACTGTCATACCCTCCACACTCCTCTCCTATACATAGCGCCCACTGTCATACCCTTCACACTCCTCTCCTGTACATAGTGCCTGCTGTCATACACTTCTCTCCTGTACTTAGTGCCCACTGTCGCACCCTCCACACTCCTCTCCTGTACATACTGCTCACTGTCATACCCTCCACACTCCTCTCCTATACATAGTGCCCACTGTCATACCCTCCACACTCCTCTCCTATACATAGTGTTCACTGTCATACCCTCCACACTCCTCTCCTATACATAGAGCCCACTATCATACCGTCTACATTCCTCTCCTGTACATACTGCCCACTGTCATACCCTCCACACTCCTCTCCTGTACATACTGCCCCATCATACCCTCCACACTTCTCTCTGGTACGTACTACCCTCTGTCATACCCCCTCACTCTTCCTGTACATACTGCCCATTGTCATACCCTTCACACTCCTCTCCTATACATAGTGCCCACTGTCATACCCTCCACACTCCTCTCCTATACATAGTGTTCACTGTCATACCCTCCACACTCCTCTCCTATACATAGAGCCCACTATCATACCGTCTACATTCCTCTCCTGTACATACTGCCCATTGTCATACCCTTCACACTCCTCTCCTGTACATAGTGCTTTTTTCTGTACCCTTTGTACTCCTCTCCTGTAAATAGTGCTTTTTTCCGTACCCTTTGTACTCCTCTCCTGTACATAGTGCCCACTGTTAGACCCTCCACATTCCTCTCCCTCACCTGCACATACTTCCCACTTATATACCGTCCATACTCCTCCCCTATGTCGCTTACCCACAAAAACAGTTCTTTAAAATTATACTGAATATCCTCAATGTTACCAGCTCTAGAATGGACACACTTTTGTTAGTTCAACTAAAGGAAATCTCAGTTCTCATATTTGTTCTGCCCCATTATTAGTACTCATTTAATTTTGTGATTACTACTATGATGTATAGAGGAACATCGGGGATCTCAGCTACTCTAAATATAGCACTTATATAAAAAAGTGTCCCTGAAAATATTTTTTAAATGTTGGCAACTGTGCACTTAGGCACTGCCCAAGGGCCACCGTCCACCGGGTCAGTAGGGGCCCCATGAGAGGCTCCTGGGATCCTGTGATAATAAAGCAGTAGTAAACTTTCCTGACATTACTACTTTTTAGAGGCCTTGGGGTAGGTTATGCCACAACGTACAAGTATGCACAGCATATTAGCACATTAGTGTACACTTCAATTTTCAGACTGAGCCCTCCAGTGCTGCGATGAATCAGGCGGGGCCTGGACACTTCCATCTTCACCCGGTCTTCCTTCTGGGTTCTGTGCCTTTGGTCACTTGCCTTGGCTGGGCTGCGTTCATGTCATTCCCACGCATTTATTTATTATTTATTACACCCCATTCACACCTCCGCGACAAAACGCCCGACGCCGGCCGCTCGTGCCGCTGGAGGGGAGAATGCCCATTGCTGTCTATGAGATGGTTCACATCTCATAGACGCCGTACACCTGCGGCATGAAAAAAAAGTCCCGGACCCTTTTTTCAGGCGGCATTGGCGTTCGGCCATACAAAGCAATAGGAAGGATTTGTAAAAAAAAAGTCACACTATTCGCGGCAAAATACGCCGCGTACGCGGCGTTACTTGTCGTGGAGGTGTGAATGCAGCCTAAAAGGCCCCACCAAAATCCTTAGCACCAGGCCCATGATGTTCTTAATCTGGCCCTGCTTCCTGTAGTTGTTTTGCACACAGATCCAAAGTTATAATTCCCATTAAATGTATAGCTATATATAGAAATAAGATGTAGCTCTTGCAAAGTAACATAATATAGCAAACAGCCCATTACAAAGGCAATCAATCTCTGATCTTTTCCTTACATCAGCAAACAATTCAAAGCAATGTAAAAATGAGGATTGCATTTTGATGAGCATATTACAGAAATGGGAAATTATTTTGAAGGAATATAAGATGACACAACTGGAAAAGGTTTATTGTTTTATTTTTTAAGCCCAAATTACCTTTCCGTTTATATCAGCTTTATACATTCTAGGTGCATTAAAAACTAGAGGTGTTCAAAGTCTAAGGCCCCGTACACACGGCCGAGGAACTCGACGTGCCAAACACATCGAGTTCCTCGGCCAGTTCAGCCCTGAAGCCGCCGAGGAGCTCGGCGGGCCGAGAGCTCCCATAGAACAACGAGGAAATAGAGAACATGTTCTCTATTTCCTCGCCGAGGTCCTCGTCGGCTTCCTCGGCCGAAAGTGTACACACGACCAGTTTCCTCGGCAGAATTCAGCCAGAAACTCGGTCGGAAGCTGAATTCTGCCGAGGAAACTGGTCGTGTGTACGGGGCCTTATAGACACGACCATTTTTAATGTCCTAGAAAAAAACAACGTTTTTCTCGACGTGATTCTTGTCAAGCCTGCCTTGCATACACACGATCGTGGAAAAAAAATGCTCGAGCAAAGCGTGGTGACGTACAACACGTACGATGGCACTATAAAGGGGAAGTTCCATTCGGATGGTGCCACCCTTTGGGCTGCTTTTGCTGATTTCGTGTTAGTAAAAGTGAGAGACGATTCGCGCTTTTCAGTCTTCGTGATTTTCAGTCTATTACAGCGTGACGAATGTGCTATCTCCATTACAAACGCTAGTTTTACCAGAACAAGTGCTCCCGTCTCATAATTTGCTTCCGGTCATTAAAGCTTACACACGACTGTTGTTCACGACGTGAAAAACGACAATGTGAAAACGACGAGAGCATGTTCTAAATTTTTAATGGCCATTTTTCACGTCGAGAAAAATGCTCTGGAGCCTACACACAAATGTTTTTAATGACCATTTAAAAAAATTGCATTTTTCTCGTCACGAAAAACGGTCGTGTGTACGCGGCATTACAGTTTGTTTTATTTTAAAAGCATCCACATCCCAGGTAGAAAAGCCTGTCTCTTGCCAGCAGACTGTAGAGAATGACTCTCCTTGTGAATGAAGTAGTCTCCCTGCAGCGGTCTAAAATGCTGAATAAAAGCTAGACTTCTCCAACCAGCAGGGAGCATGAGCTTTGCTAATTAGAGAGCTCTGGTTCTAATGCCGCGTACACACCATCACTTTATGTGATGAAAAAAAACGACACTTTCTGTGAAGTAAAAAATGACGTTTTTGAAACTTCAATTTTCAAAGACGAAGTTGCCTACACACCATCGTTTTCTCACAATGATCTTGCAAAGTGAGGTTACGTTCCACCACGTTTTACCATTGAAGCTTGCTTCATAAGTAGCTTCTGGGCATGCGTGGATGAAAAAACGTCTTAGAAAACAACGTTTTTTGCTACACACGGTCAATTTCTGTGAAGTAAAAAGTGCACTTTTGAAAAACGACGCATAAAATTGAAGCATGCTTCAATTTTTTTTGGTCGTTTTTTACAAGACATAAAACAACGTTTTCCCCCACACACAGTCAATTAAAGTGACGTTTTTAAAAACGTCATTTTTTTTCATCACATAAAGTGATGGTGTGTACGCGGCATAACTCTAACGACAGTTTAGCTTTTTTTTCTTCCTTTCTTTAATGTTGGAGGTGGTGGTGTTGTATGCAACTTTTTTATTATTTCCTTTCTTTAATGTCGAAGATGGTGTTGTATAAAGCTTTTAACTTGTGCTCAAAGTAATACATACACTGCAAACTTCAGGCTACTTTTACATGTTCCATGTCAGTGGGAGGTCTGTAAACATATGCCCTACTGAGTTCGATCAGAACATGACTGATGTCAGCGTCCATCTAATCCGTCTCGTTCCGGTCAGCAAAAACTTACAAGGATGCAAAACTTTTCAATTTATCTTTGAGGCCCTAAACAAACTAAGATGTGGGCAGATGTAAACAGAGGCACATCTGTTTACATCCGCTCGCTCCAAGAGATCCCTTGTGTTTTCCATCTAAATCCATATAAAGGACAGACAGACGAAATGCTCATCTGAAGGGATACAAATTAGCATGGCTCTATAAATAAAGTCTTTGCATCCTTGTAGAAATGAACTTATGCATCCTCTGAATTCATCTTTAGCCCATAATTTGAGCTCCAGTGTTTTTGTACTCCAATGAGTCATATGGCCAGGTCATTTCCCACAATCTCTGATTTGCAACTTAAAGCAGAACTAAACCCTCCTGTCCTTTACAGCCAAAGGCCCCTTTCACACAGGCTTCTCCGATTAGGTCCGCCTGTCAGTTTTCAGGCGAACCTGATCAGACCCTCCAGTCTCTCCTATGGAGCGGCGGATGTCAGCAGACACAAGTCTGCTGACACCTGCGGCCATCTGGTCCTGTACACCAAAAGAAGGTGGATGGTGGTCATATTCCCCATCCATCTGGCGGATCGGATCAGATGGCAACGGTTGGAAAGGGACAGGTGGTCTGTTTCCATCCGATTGCCCCATAAAGAAGAGCGGGGCTGTGTCTGCTCTGCATAGCAGAGCGGACACTCGCCTGTCATGCCCCTGCTCAGCGGGGATCAGCGGGGATCAGCGGAGAGATCCCCAGCTTTCGGCGTTCGGCTAGGAGATGGGAAGCATCTCCATAGAGGGGGTCAATCTGGGGCACATCTAGGCGGACAATACCGGCGTTTTGTCGCCGCAAATCGCGGTACAAAACGCCGGTATTTGTACCGCGATTTGCGGCGGCAAAACGCCGCAAATTTGTCTGCCTAGGTGTGAATGGAGCCTAAGCCTGTGTTTGATCTTCAGTTGGCATGGTGCTGAACGTGTGATCAGTTATGCCACTAACCATTTGATGGCTTGACTGTTTGGTTTAGAGAACAAACATGTGGCAGTTATCGTTCATGGCATGCCTTTAATGTAACTGCCTTGGGAAACAGTTAAATCGATGGTTTAATTTGAATTTAACAGTTAACATATACAGATACCATTATACACAATGTTATAGCTTCTTTGCCTTTTCTTCAGAAAATGTCTGGGTTTAATAACAATTGCTTCCCGATAATAAGTAGTTCTTGATATATATGTTAAAAGTGATGCTACTGAAAATCTACTGCAGTGTTTACAATTACCAGGCCACACTAAGCCAACCACTTGTTTAAATGGTACATGAAGCATGCACATTCCTGACGGCCCTGACAGCGTGCCCGACATACCATGCATAGCACTGCCAGTGGAAAGAATATGTAGGCCATAGGTAGGTTAATTAGACATGCCCTCAACACAGCTGCAAACAGGAAAAACATATGTAAATGTCACCTTAAGTGCTTAATAATGTATTATTTTGACTATTGTGGAAAAATTGTATGGAGGAGGTAAAGGCTAGGAAGCAGTTCTAATTAGGCATTGCGTTATTTCAGGTATACCCAGGCTTATACAGTAATGCCCTGTACACACGATAGGTTAGTCTGATGAAAACGGTCTGATGGATTTTTCCATCAGTTATCTGATGAAGCTGACTGATGATCAGTCGTGCTTACACACCATCAGTTAAAAAAACGATTGTGTCAGAACGCGGTGACGTAAAACACAACGACGTGCTGAAAAAAATGAAGTTCAATGCTTCCAAGCATGCGTCGACTTTATTCTGAGCATGCGTGGATTCTTAACCGATGGACGTACCCACAGACAATCGTTTTTTTATCCATCAGATAATTTTAAAACAAGTTCCTATTTTTTTAACCTATGGATAAATAACCGATGGGGCCCACACACGATCGGTTTGGTCTGATGAAAACGGTCCTTCAGACTGTTTTCATCAGACTAACCTATCGTGTGTACGCAGCATAAGGCATTCAGAAAAGGCAATAACAGCAATATTAAGATTTTTTTCTGTTTACTGTGGCCTTCTGCACTTTGTACATCAACATTGGCATGTATAGCACTTTATTAAGTTGGACTGTTGGCTGTCAAGCATTCATTAGCACAGTATAAAGAGGATCTAAACTGTGCATTAGAAACAATTGTCTTTTATCATAAAATGCAATTTCCACCATCTCATTTGGAACTCAATATCGCTTATCTCCTTAAGTTTTTTTTAGCCACTACTTGTCTACATTCATCTACTCCATATCTGACTGCACTCATTGCTTCCGGATTATGATCATTGTGACCCATGCCTACACAATGTGTATCACCACGGCCACCTGTGGAATATTAAAAGGGGTGACTCTACCCAATTGCTCCTTTTTTTAATTGCTGGCTATATCCCATTTGGGTTATTTCCCATCATGTCTTGATTATTTGATGGGTATCAGTTATGGTTCCCACCTTCTCCAGAGAAAGTAGCAAACCACCACTCACCTGAAACAACTAAGTGTAAGTTGTGGTGCACCGAGGGCTCCTGCCGGACAATCTTTAATGCACACAAATAATATCAGCACCCCTCTGAGACACATGCAATGCTTTATTAAATCAGGATAAAATACAACACGATTTCCACGATTTTTCGCAAAGGGTGAGTAATGGTGCCAGTATGACATAAAAACAGAGTCACAGAGGACCATAGATTGTACAAGTCCAAAGAAGTCCAATCAGGTAACACCACAGTGCTTGCAAACCGAAGTGCCCACCACCGTAGATAAATTGGCCGCTTACCAAAAATAAGCCAAAACGCACAGTCGGCTATGACCTACCTGCGGCCTTTAGCTTGTGTACTGTATAGGATGGACCTCAGACCCAATGCGGATACCCTGGACACTCCTCCGGTAAACCGTATACTCGTAGCTATATGACAAGCTCTGTAGGGATATGGATCTTCTCTATGAAAATATTGGAGTCTGTAGATCTCTTCTCCACATCTCAGGAAATGTCTCTAAGACCCGACTTCCTGGAACATCGTATTTCATCTTCCGTCCTGGAACATATCATATCATATTATATCGAACATGTTCCAGGAAGACGAGACATTTCCTGAGATGTAGAGAAGAGATCTACAGACTCCAACATTTTCATAGAGAAGATCCATAAGTATAGACATGTTTGTTATTTTTTTAAAACAACCTTTACAATCACTTTAACCTCTGAAGCATCTGAATGTTTCTGGTGTTGGGTTCAGAGGACAGAAGATTTCAGCTAAGACAGTGGCCACGTGCACAAGGGCCACTTCTCCCAACCCTTGTGCTGATTTACAATTTTTTTTTACTAAACAAAAGCTGGCCATACATTATTATACAATTTTCTTGTACAACTTCTGTACAATTTCCTTTAAATTAACCTTCAGCTATGTAGTGCAAGTGCCTGCCTAAAATATTAATATATTTTTATACATATATTTATTTATATTATATGGTTTACGGCAAATCTAAAGCAAAATTGTATAATGTATGGCCAGCCTTAAAGTGGTTGTAAACCTTAGTGTTTTTTTGCACCTTGCAGTCACCGGTCCCCCCAAGCCCCTGTTTTACTTACATGAGCCCCGAATATCCGTGGGTGTGATCCCGCGTTGCTTTCCCTCAGGTCTTGTCGGCTCCTCATTGGCTGATTGATAGCAGCGCAGCCACTGGCTCCCGCTGCTGTCATTCAAATCCAATGACGCGACTACCGGCGGGTGGGGCCGAGTCATACAATTGGTGTCTATGGATGCCGATTGTATGGCACGGAGCGTGCCTGCAAGGTAACCCCCTCAGGAGACAGCTTCCCAGAGGGGGATTAGCTCTTGCGGGGAGGAGCCGCGAGAGACGCCGTGGGACCCCAGAAGAGGACAATCGCGGCCACTCTGTGCAAAACGAACTGCACAGTGGAGTGTTTTTTTTTTAAAATAATAGTGGAACCTTTACAACCCTTTAAGCTTCAACTTTTTGTTTTTACTTAACTGACAATATAAATGGACATGCCAGCATATTGGGTTATCACTTAGTAGAAAAGTCTATAGATAGATCATCTCTCTAAACACAATATTAACCAGATGCCATTCCCAGCAAATGATAGACAATGATGGGGTCGCTGAACTCACCTTATAAAGAAAAGGAACATTTTGAACAGATGTTAAAACCTTTCTTAGCAGGCTTGATTAAGTTCAGTTGATGCATAGGCAACTGTTAAAGCTATCTTGCAAAAACTAATAAACACACGGACGTGCCATAGCCATCTCATGCGTGCGAAACTTCAGCTGTACTGATCCTATGAGAGATGCCTTATGTTCTCTTTTGCTGATTTTTTTTTTTTTTTTTTTACAAAGCTTATAGTTTCTATGACAACAAATGGCAATGTTGTTTATTACAAAATGACCATTGTTTATAGTGAGGTTGATTTCACTTTATAGATTTGGAAAACAATTCTCAGGAAGCTAGATTCTCTTCATTCTAATTACGAAAAGGAAAACATGGCATTGTACTAAAAATGAAAAACAACGTGTGGGTCTGCAGGTTTCAAGGAGTTAAATTTCCGGTGCCCACACCGCGGCTGAGCTCTTCCTGGAACGATTGCCGGCTTATTGGAATCTGCTGACAGAAGTTAATTGCAGTATAGGGGGCATAACATAATCACCAGCTCAATCAGTTCAATGAACTTGCCCAACTAAAACATTATTAAAATAAACTTGAAAGCTTTGCATTATTAAGCGATAACCAGGGCAACCAGAGAAAGACTGATTGTTTCCATATTTTCTTCCTGTAAGGCACCTAAGTACTGTTTTATGGAGTTATTGTGGGATGACGGTATGGGTTTGTGCTTTTAACTTTAGTTAGTTAATTGAGGTATTAGTATTTACTGACCATATAAGGCCTCAGGCTGGAAGTATTTGGCTCTACTTATTAAATGTGCATTGCTGTAATGTATCTCAGAGAAACCAATCAACAACAAAACAACTTTAAATGTAAGCTACACAACAAACATTCACTTCAGGTTAAAACTTTATTGATCCAATAATCACACTCAGCTCACCTGAGTTAGTCCGGCTTTTTACTCAGGTATTTGCTTTAGTAGTATTAAACCCTGCCTTGACCACTTCAATACCAGGCACTTTCGTCTCTTCCTGCCTAGGACAATTTTCAGTTTTCAGCGCTGTCGCATTTTAAATGACAACTGCGCGGTCGTGCAACACTGTACCCAAACTACATTTTTATAATTTTCTTCCCACAAATAGAGCTTTCTTTTGGTGGTATTTTATCACCTCTGCGGTTTTTATTTTTTGCTAAACAAACTAAAAAAGACGGACATTTTTGAAAAAAAATTAAAAAGTTTTTCTTTGTTTCTGTTATAAAATGTTGTTTTCTCCTTCACGGATGGGCACTGATGAGTCGGCACTGATGGGCACTGATGAGTTGTCACTGATAAGATGTCACTGATGGGCACTGATGAAGAGACACTGATATGTAGAATTGATAGGCACTGATATGCAGCAGTGATGGGCATTGATATGCAGCACTGATAGGCGGCACTGATTGGCACTGACAGGTGGCATTGATGGACACTAATAGATGGCACTGATGGGCAGCACTGATTCGGCAGGTACTGACAGGTGTTAATGCTGGGCACTGATTGGCACTGTGATGGACACTGATCGGCACTATGATGGGCACTGATTTGCACTGTGATGGTACTGATTGGCACTTTATTGGGCACTGACAGGGGGTTATGATGGGGCACTGACTGGGCACCGATTGGCAGCTGATGGGTACATTTGATGGGGGCTGTGCTGATAATCAATGTGCTGATTATCAGCACAGACCGCCCCTCTGACAGGGAGAGCTGCCGATCAGCTCTCCCTGTTAGCACGAACTGAGGAATGCCGTTTACCGGCACTTCCTGGTTCACGCGATGATCAGCTGTGATTGGCCTCTGACAGAGGCTTCTTACCACGATCGGAGATGCAATGTGTCAAGCCTCGTACACACGGCCGAGGAACTCGACGTGCCAAACACATCGAGTTCCTCGGCCAGTTCAGCACTGAAGCCGCCGAGGAGCTCGGCGGGACGAGAGCTCCCATAGAACAACGAGGAAATAGAGAACATGTTCTCTATTTCCTCGCCGAGCTCCTCGTCGGCTTCCTCGGCCGAAAGTGTACACACGGCCGGGTTTCTCGGCAGAATTCAGCCAGAAACTCGGTCGGAAGCTGAATTCTGCCGAGGAAACTGGTCGTGTGTACGGGGCCTAAGATTGACATGTGGGATATTTCAGGGAGAGCGGCTCTCCAACGGGGGCACTCGAGAAGAGGAGGAGCCAGGAGTGTCGCTGAGGGATCGGGCCACTTTGTGCAAAACCAACTGCACAGAGGAGTTACGTATGACAACAAACCTTTAGATATCGTTTAAGAACTTAAAAAAGTAGTTAGTGGTGGGCAATTGTATCAGTGGACAGTATAGGCTACTTTCACACTGGGGCGGGGGGCGTTAGAGGTAAAACGCTGGTAATTTTAGGGAGGCTTTACCGCTGTAATAGCTGCGTTTTACGGCCGCTAACAGGGCACTTTTAACCCCCACTAGTGACCCAATAAAGGGTTAAAATCACCTGCAAAGCGCCACTGGCAAAGCGGTTTGCAGGCGCTTCGGCAGCGGTGCCCATTGATTTCAATGGGCAGGGGCGGTGGAGAAGCAGTGTATACACCGCTCCAAAGATGCTGCTTGCAGGACTTTTTTTAATGCCCTGCAAGAGCAGCAGCCCAGTGTGAAAGCACTTGGGCTTTCACACTGGGGCTGTAGGGGAGACATTTTTCAGGTGCTTTACATGCACTATTTTTAGCCCAAAAGTTTAAAAAGATTTGTGGTGGTGCTGGATGTATCAACCTTCAGTGGGACCATGCAGAGTGAACATGGCCACCCTCATGAGGAAGGTTGCAGTAAGGGAGAATTCAAATGTATTTTTCCAGAAGTACAGTCTGCAGACATCAACCAATCAAAATCCATTGTTTAGTGATCTAACAGGGAAAATTCGTACTGCTAAGTCTTACTGCATTTTAAAAAAAAGGTGCTTAAAGTGGTTCTAAAGTCTTAGGTCCCTTTCACACTGGAGCGGGAGCCGCGGTGGTGGTATAGTGGCGCTGAAAATAGCAGTGCTATACCTTCGGATTTTCCGTGGGATTCGGGCCGCTATCGGTGCGGTATTAACCCCCGCTAGCGGCCGATAAAGGTTTAATACAGCACCTATAGGCTTACCTATAGGTACAACCTCTTTCTGACCCCCGCCAGTTTATTTTTGGTTGTCCATGTATCATCAGGGAAATTTTTCTTCACTTTCTGTTCTACAGACCCAACAGGAATTTAGATGAAATCACCTCAAATTAAGGAGAAATTGCCCCCTTACACATGTGTCCTTCTGACAGGTGTCCCCATCAGAAGATTTTCTCTCACCTATTGTTCTGTTAACAACTCTATAATTTTGGATTTACCTTCTCTTTCTTGTCCAATAACAGAAATCCCTAGTACATATTGAGGGACTGAATCTTGCCAGTAAGGACACAGATAGCACTGAGTCTAGAGCTGGCCATAGACGGATTGTTTTTTTTTTCTGATCAGCCAAGGGGCAAAATGAGGAATCCTCCCAGCTTTGTTATTGTATTAGGAGGGCGGCGACTCGTCCGCTGTCAGAACACACTGATCGGCGCTACAGCTGATCAAATTCAAATTTCCCAACATTCCATCGGACAAACGTTGTGTTAAGCAGAAATGACCATAGGTGTCCCTGTTGAACCAGCTGATTTTCAATCCATCAATTGCTAGCTTAACTATGGTGCCTAAAGAACTGTACATTCATATATAGACTCCCTGCAGGGCTACTATAGTAGAAAAGTAGAGATAAGACTATAAAAATGGATGCCGTTAGGCCGGCTATAGAGAGCCTTTTCACACTGCCATGACTTAAAATTTGCTTGCGCGATTTTGCCACGATTTCGGGAAAATCCTGTGTAAACCTGATGTCTATGGACCTCAACTCACATGAAAGACGGACCAAAGTAGTACAGAGACTACTTTGAAGTCGGCACGACTTGAAGTGGCACATATATTCATTTTCGATACCTACATGACAATGGATGCACAAATAGGGTCAGTAGTCAGCGGATCCCACCATCTGCTGCGCCTACTACGCAGACTAACGCCCTTTATCCCAAAAGAGGACATTGCAGTCGTGGTGGGAACAATCATTAATTCCAGACTTGACTACGCAAATGCCCTCTATCTAGGACTCCCCAAATACCAAATCACTTGTCTGCAAGTCGTTCAAAATACGGCCGCTCGACTAGTGACCGGAAAAAAACCATGGGAATCAATCTCACCTTCACTGAGATCCCTTCATTGGTTGCCAGTAAAAGACAGAATCACTTTCAAGGCACTCTGCCTAATACATAAGTGTATTCAAGACAACGCCCCCCAATATCTATGCGAAAAAATAAAAGCCCATAACCCCAATCGCATTCTGCGATCCACCAATCAAAACCTCCTCCAGATACCCAAAGCCAGATACAAGTCCAAAGGAGATCGAAGATTTGCAGTCCAGGGACCTCGCCTGTGGAATGCACTACCAACCACCATCCGACTGGAGTCGGACCACTTAACCTTCAGGAGAAGGATTAAAACCCATCTCTTCTGAGGTCAAGGGGTTCCTTACCCATGAAATGGATACAGCGCCCAGAGGCGATTCAGTTCGCATGTGTTGCGCTTTACAAGTTTATCACTCACTCACATATATGAATGCTTATCATTGGAAATCATGGGGAACGACTTGTAATGCGACTTTGCAGCCCCAAATCGCAGGACAAGTTGCACAAGTGTGAAAGGAGCCTAGCATACATATATATTGAAAAACAATACATACAGTAGAAATCTTCTTTTTTGTACATTAACACACAATGATAACATTGCTTATATTAATCTCTTTTACACATTTATCTAAAGGATAATCTAAAAGGCTATACATTTTTTTAATAGCATTTGAAAGCCAACAGGTCTAAATTACCAACATGAAAAAAGTTTCGTTTAATCCCCCTGTACTCGGTCATTGACTAGAGATATGAGTAGCTTGTGCTTGTCCTGTCCTCAGTCAGGTTTTGCAATCTGCGTGATGGAACACTTGGAGAGGCTAATATTTCCATAAAGAATTTGGCTTTATTAGATTCTGTGAAATAAAACTGTCAAAGAAAGGATTTTTTTTTTCTTTGCTGAGGATAAGAGTACATTTTCTGCTCTAGATGTATAATCAATGTTATCTGTAAACCATTTCATCATTCTGGTGGAATTTTTATTTTATTTATTTTTTCATTTTGATGGAAAATTACACTTAAGTACATACCAGCAACTTAAAATGAACAATAAAGAAAATACATGTCATACTGGTTCTACTATGAAGGATCATTCATACCCTCTCATTACTGTCCCCCGAAGTATATACATGGTACTTTCCATTGTACAAGATTCCATTCCTGAGAGCTTCCATATTTGTTCCAGTTTATATATCAGAGGTTTTACTTGTCAGGGATGTTTATGCACGACTAATTGCAACTTGCTCCATAGGATTAACGTACATTTTTTTTTAACCATGCATAACAAAAAAGAAGGATAACAGATGTGAATTTATGAATACTTTTAACTCTCCAGCAGTGTTTCTCAATAGTAGGAATATATTTGCCAAAATAAGCATTAGGATCATTTTTACTGAAAATGCATATGATCTTGACTTTTGAGGAAATACAAAATTTCCCAGCACACTTACCAGCTAGCCAGCAAAAAAAAAACCACTGTCTAACAATTTGCATTAAAGGGGTTGTAAAGGTAAAAATGTTTTCCCTAAATAGCTTCCTATACCTTAGTGCAGTCCTCCTTCACTTACCTCATCCTTCCATTTTGCTTTTAAATGTCCTTATTTCTTCTGAGAAATCCTCACTTCCTGTTCTGTCTGTAACTACACACCGTAATGCAATGCTTTCTCCCTGGTGTGGAGAAAGCTTCTTGAGGGGGGAGGGGGCGAGCAGGAGGGTCATGACGCAAAATCTAAGGATGAGGTAAGTGAAGGAGGACTGCACTAAGGTAAAGGATGCTATTTAGGGAAACATTTTTTACCTTTACAACCCCTTTAAAAACAGATAACATTTTTTTTTATACTGCGGTACTAACTCTAGTCAGTGCCATTTTCAGATACCGTATTTATCGGGGTATAGCGCGCACCCCTAAAGTTGCCCCAATTCCTGTGGAAAAAAAGATTTTTTGTACTTACAGTTTTGGTGTCTTGCGCGGCGTCCATCGGCGGCCTCGTCGGGTCCGGCATCCGTCTGCGGCTTCGGGTGTCCTCTTCGTCGGGTCCGACGTCCTTCTGCGGCGTCCTCGCGTCCTCCCCGCTCGTTTCCCGCGCCGAGTTTGAATACTGCGCCGACATATACCGAGCGCAGTACACTCGTGTATCATCGGGCAGGCTCGGCTACTCTCGCGCTGACGTCCTGTACGTCCAGGACGTCAGCCGAGACTGCCCGACGATACATGAGTGTACTGCGCTCGGTATATGCCGGCGCAGTATTCAAACTCGGCGCGGGAAAGCGGGTATCGGCGTATACCACGCACCCACGATTTTGCCCTGATTTTCAGGGCAAAAAAGTGTGCGGTATACGCCGATAAATACGGTAATTGTTAAGCACACAATAATATTATCGGACGAATGATGGTCTGTTTTTTTTTTGCATGCTAGTCTCCATATAGAAAATTAAGAGGTTACTAAAGTTTGGAAATTTAGATTGTATTGTATTGGTATTTCCAATGAAAACTGTACAGATTAAACGAAAATTGTATGATCTGGTATTATACAAGAAAAAAAAATTATATATAATATTTTTTTGTATAATTTTCTGATCGTGTGTAGGGGCCATTAGACAGTATAATTTGTTTTTTTATTACTGGCTAACTGGGTAAGTGTGCTGGGATTTTTTCTTGTGTGTGTGTGTAAAGCCCTTCCATGTACACTTTCCTTGAGATATATATATCAAGGACATGCAGTCATGGAAGGCAGGTGAGGCAGAGTCATGAAACATGAACATAAAAAAATACCAAAAAAAAACGAACAAGCTTTGAGGGTCGTAGCTCAAGACCCCAAATTTGGAGGGTAGGTAGTAGACTTGTGCACGACGGAAAAATTTGTTTCGTTTCGTTTAGTTTCTTTTCCGTCCTGTTGAGTCGTAATCGTTCGTAATTTTGCTAAATGCGATTTTTCGTGTTCGGACTAATTTGTATTTTCGCAAGCATCATTTTTTAGTTGAATCAGAATGATTTGTATTAATGGAAGCCTTATTTTTAGTTGACTTATAATTCGTAGTTTCGGTAGAGTACCCTGTTTTTCGTTGATTCGTAATTTTCCGTGTCTCTCACAATGGCGCTGCCTAACGTGCTTCGAATGGATTTGTACTTTTCTAAATACATTGTGGTTATTTGTAACGATTCGAAAACTCGTTTTTTACTTTAGTTTTTGACATGCGGCTATAGCCTCCGCCCCTGTACACCATTTTAAGAGGGAGCTCAGCACGGTGAGGGAGGAGCAGAGAGCAGAGCAGAGAGTGTTATTGTTGGATGTGTGGTTGGGATCACAACAAGTCGACTTGCTGTTGAATTAGGCCGCATTAACGCAACAACGAATTATGCCAAAGGCATTCGGCATTCGCTATTTGCGATATAATTTATTTCGGACTCGGTTTTATTCGTAATTGCTGTGTTCGGAAATTCGAATGCTTCCAAACCTCTGAAAGTTGCTAAAGCCTAGTAGGTAGCTGAAGTCTTACCCCCCCACTGAAGTCTTACCCCACCACTGAAGTCTACCCCGACCATTTGGGGCTCCTGTCACCTATATGAAAAAGAGGAATCACCGCTCTAAGATACTAATCAGAAAGTCTCCTCACCTGATCCAAAGCCAAAGGTGCTGGCAATGCATGGAATGATGCAAAATGAAGGAAAAACGTTCTGGACAGCCGCACTCCAAAAATAAATTGCTTTTATTGTAAAATCAAAAAAACACACAAAAAAAACACAAAAAGCATGCCACAGCAGACGGGGTAAAAAGCTTTTTACCCCGTCTGCTGTGGCATGCTTTTTGTGTGTTTTTTTTATTTTTCAATAAAAGCAATTTATTTTTGGAGTGCGGCTGTCCAGAACGTTTTTCCTTCATTTTGCATCCTGTCACCTACAGTATAGTTTCGAAGATACGGTGCTCCTTGCGTCTGCCGGACCTTCAGCCAGGCCTTCACAGCGCATGATGTCAGCGGCTACATTCAAATACAGGTTTAGGAGATATTCATTTTACCTACAGGTAAGCTTTATTACAGGCTTACCTGTAGGTAAAAAAAACGGAAAATTGTATACTCACCTTTCCGTAATTTTCCTTTCCTGACGCATCTTCATGGCAGCACACACTGGGTTGTGACTCCGCCCCCACAACCTGACAGGATTGGTTAGCTATAAATTCGAAGAGGAGACACCCGGCATCATTCTCCGTAAATATCATCATCATTGAACAACAGGGTGGGCAGTTGTGTGCTGCCATGAAGATGCGTCAGGAAAGGAAAATTACGGAAAGGTGAGTATACAATTTTCCGTTTTCCTGACGCATTCATGGCAGCACACACTGGGAAATAACTCGCTAGTCGGGCGGGTTCAATGAAAAAGTATTTTATTTCCTATAGAGCTGAAGAATTGGCCCTGAAGATAGATCTGCCAAACTCGGAAGTTGCCAACAGAGCGGCGTCCACTCTGTAGTGGGTGATAAAGGTATGCCTGGAAGACCAGGTTGCTGCTCTGCAGATGGTCTCTGAAGAGACTCCACAATATGCTGCCCAAGAGGTAGCCACTGCCCTAGTTGAATGCGCTTTGATGCCTTCTGGGATCTCCAGCTGTTGAGTGGAATATGCTTTTTCGATGGCCTTAACTAGCCAAGAGGCGATGGTTCGAGAGGAGGCTGCCTGACCTCGTCTGGCTCCGTGAGGTATAATCAGGAGGGCGTCTGTTGACCGAAGGTGGATAGTGGCTGATAGGTAGTTAGAAATTGCAGACTTAATGTCCAAGGCATGCGGTTCACCATCTTCGTTAGAAAGGCATGGCAAGACGATGTCCTGGCCGTAATGGAAGGCTGAAGTAACCTTGGGAAGGAAGCGATCCGAAGGCCTTAGTACCACCCTGTCGGGCAGGAAAACTAAGTATGGTTTCTTTGACATAAGAGCTTGCAACTCCGACACTCTCCTAGCCGAAGCAATGGCAATGAGGAAGGACAATTTTAGGGTCAGGTCCCACAAGGAGATTGAGTTGAGTGGGAAGAAGGGAGGATTGGACAACGCCTCCAGAACTACTGAAAGATCCCAAGCCGGAAAGGATGGTCTCCTGGGCGGCCTAATTTTAATACATGCCTTCATGAACTGAATTATCAAGGGGTGCAGGGCCCATCTAGTGCCCATTTTGGCAGACAGAGCGGAGATCTGTACCTTCAGGGTGCTTGAGCTCAGACCTTTGTCGATTCCTATTTGCAGAAATTCTAGGATTTGGTAAGGATCCGGAGAGACGTGATTCCAACCTTTGAGTTGCGCCAATTGGGCGAATCTTTCCCAGACTCTGGTGTAGACAGTGTTCGTGGTGACCTTCCTGGCCTGCATTAAGGTTGCTATAACTGCCTGGGAACATCCTTGTTCTCTAAGCCTAGCCCTCTCAACCTCCAGGCTGTCAAGTGGAGTCTGTCCGGAGCCGGATGGAGGAGCTGACCTTGGTGAAGGAGGTCTGCTGAGACCGGAAGGATGATAGGAGGTCGGGTATTGAGTTGCAGGAGAGTCGTGAACCACGGTCTCCTCGGCCAGAATGGTATTACCGCGATCACTGTGACTGATGACCTTCGGAGCCGAGATAGAAACCTTGCTATCAAGGGAGTTGGGGAGAAGATGTACCCCAGATTGAAGTCCCATGGATGAAGAAGGCAATCTGTCCCTTCTGCTGTCGGAAAGGGAACTCTGGAAAGAAACTTCACGCATTTGGCATTCGCTGGTGTTGCAGCCAGGTCGATCTCTGGAGTCCCCCATGCCTCCGTCAGAATGGAGAACTCCCGGAGGTTCAGAGACCACTCGTTGTTTGAACGAAGTTCCCTGCTCAGGAAGTCGGCTAGCGTGTTCTGTGCCGCTGGAACGTAAACTGCTCTCAGGTCTAATAGATGAGCCTGTGCCCATTCCATTATGGGGTGAACCTCCTCTAATAGAGTGTGGCTTCGGGTACCGCCCTGTCTCTGGACATAAGCTACCGCCACCCTGTTGTCCATCCGGATTAAAGCGGTCTTCCCTTGTAGCAGAGGCGCGAAGGCTAAGAGTGCCTGGAACGCAGCTCGGAGCTCTAAAATGTTCGAAACTGTGCCCCGGGCAGGGAAGTGCCACGGTCCCTGGGCTGTCTGGTCCCGGTAGTGAGCTCCCCAGCCCTTCTCGCTGGCATCTGAGGTCACGATCTCTGGACTCGGAGGAGCTATAGGTCTGGATCTCCTGAGGTTGGGAGGAAATGTCCACCACACAAGAGCGTGCTTCACTTGAGTGGGGATTCTGATGCATTGGTGCATTGAAACTCCGTCCCACTGTCTTAGAAAGGAGTTCTGGAAGGCTCTCATGTTCCACTGGGACCACTGCATCATGGGAATGGTTGAGGACATTGAGCCCAGTACGCTGAGGCAGGTTCTGGCTGACGTGAGTTTGGAGGACAGTAGATTCCGTACCTTCTGAACTAGAGGTTCCACCTTCTCCAGGGGCAGCTGTACCCTGTTCTGTTTGGTGTCCAACTCTGCCCCAAGGAATATCATCACCTGTGAGGTTTGAAGGCTGCTCTTCCACCAATTGATCAGCCAGCCGAAATTCTGAAGGGTAGAGATCAGGATCTCCCGCTGGAGGAGCAGAGTCTCCTGGCTTGCTGCTAAGAGCAGGATGTCGTCCAGATAGTGATGCACGCGAAGTCCCCTTTCCCTGAGGAGAGCTACGAGAGGTAGGAGGACCTTTGTGAACGTTCTGGGTGCCGAAGAGATGCCGAACGGTAGGCATCGGAATTGGACGTGCTGTTGGCTGATGGAAAAGCGTAGAAACTTCTGTAACGCCGGATGGATTGGCACATGGAGGTAGGCGTCGGAAAGATCCACTGACAGCATCCAATCCCCTAGATTTACTGCCAGAAGGATAGACTGGAGACTTTCCATTTTGAAAGCTTCTATCTGAATTCTCCTGTTGAGACGTTTGAGGTCCAGAACGGGCCGAAGGTCCCCTGACTTCTTTCGGACCAAAAATAGAGGGGAATAGAATCACCTGCCCCTTTGGTGCGAAGGAACTTCTATGACTGCCCCCTTCAGAATCAGCTCTGAAATATACTGAACGAGAAGCTTCCTTTTGTCCGGAGAAGATGGAATCTTGGTGGGTTGGAAGACAGTGTGAGGCAATGCCCCCATAAAGTTCCACTTGTGACCCTGACTGATCGTAGAGAGAGTCCATGGGTCCTTTATGTGCTCTGACCACACTTGTGCAAAAGCCCTGAGCCTGGCGCCCACCTGAGCTGGGTGGGCAGGCAAAGCTTCAAAAGGACTTTGTTTGGTCCCCCGCGGTGACGGGCTTGGTCTTCTGAACCCTTGTAAAGGGAGGGCGAGTGGTTCTCCAATCTCTCCTAAACTCCCTGCCGGGGCGATAGGTTCTGGCCTCCCTGTATCTCTCAGGCAGATTGCGCCTGAAGGTAGGATTCCTCTGAGGCTTGGGTCTCCTATCCGATGGAATAAGCCCCGACTTTCCTCCAGTGACCTTGGAGATCGCCGAGTCCAATTTAGCGCCGAACAGGTTTGCGCCATCGTATGGTATCTTGCACCAATTTGACTTCGATGTTGTGTCAGCGACCCAGGGTTTCAACCATAAGGCTCTGCGGGCCATCACTGAGGCTAACATGGATCTAGCCGAGGAGCGAATCGCATCTACTGAAGCCCCTGCCACAAAGTCGCCAGCCAGTCTGATTTCCTGTAAAGTGGAAATCACCTCCCCCTGATCGGTACCTTCCAGGAGGGCCTTTTCAGCATTGGCTGCCCATGTTGAAATGGCTCTGGCGACAGCTGCCATGGTAATGGCTGGTCTGCATGCTCCCCCTGCCGTAGAGTATGCCTTCTTTAGCTCCAAATCAATTTTGCGGTCAAGGACATCTCGGAACGAGACCGCGTCTTCTATAGGCAGCGTGACATGCCTGGCGAGCCGCATTAGGGATGAATCAATGATGGGGGCGTTGATGAGGGGGGAAACTTTAGACTCCTTCAGCGGGTATAACTTAGCTAGTTTATTGGACAGACCAGGCCGCTTGTCTGGTTTTTCCCACTCGTCTTTGATGAGGTCCTCCAATTCCTCAATGAAGGGGAACAGTTCGGGGTCCCTTCTTAATTCTGGGAAGTATTTCCCCACCTTCGGGGGATCCGCCACAGGTTCTTCCCAGCCAATGGCCTCCTTACCCGAGCGTGCAAAGGGTTCGACCAAGCTAAAATCAAACCCTGATATCATCTCCTGTTCCTCAGGATCGGGAAGGGTTCCTGGTAGCTGGGCATACGGACTAAAGGCCGAAGAGGTTCCCGGAGTGGGGTCATCGCAGGCTAGAGCGGCCACGGCCCAGGCTGCTTCTTGTGCCGGCTCTCTTGGACGGTCAGAAGAGGCTCTAACATCCATCTCCCTTTCCTTCGTTGCTTCATTAAAGCAAGAGTGACAGGCTAGCTTCCCTGGCATTGCAGTAGCACCGCATACCCAGCAGGCGTTTGCTGCAGGACGGGCATGATAATGTTCACGGTGCAATGAGGGAGACCGTCTGCGGTGGGACCGGCTGCGACGGGAACGGCTGTGGCGTGATCGGCTATGCCTTGATCGGTGGTAACGGGAGGATGATCTTGACAGACTCTTGTGAGACCTTCTGCTTGATACATGCCTGGATCTCTCCCTGCGCCGTGGGCTTGCGTCTCTAGGCCTGGTGGGACTGCAAAAACAAAGGCAGTGTTCAGTGGCCGGCTCTCTTTTTTCTCTTCAGTACTTACCCGTCAAATGATGGCCTCCATACCTCGTTTGTTGGTAGTGGTCTGCTAGGGCAGTGGGCTCCATGGAGAAGACAGCAGCAGATATGGGAGCTGGAGAAGCAAAGAAATGGTTAAAAGAGGTGAAAAAATATAAAATGAGGTGAGCCTGGCAGAGGAGAAGAGCTAGGTACCTTGCAGGAAAAAATTCCAGGAAAAACGGCAGAGCAGCAGCTGGGAAAAGGAAAAATCAAAAAAATGACATTTTTTAAATTCGGCGCCGCCGTCGCGGCGCTGATGACGTCATCGCGCATGCGCAGTAGCGCCGCGCGTGTCCCGACGCCATTTTGGATGAGGGCGAGGGAGGCTGCCGCATCATCAGAGTGCTGCGCGCATGCGCAGAGCAGACGGGGAGCGCGTGGTGGAGGGGAAGCATGGGACAACACAGCCCAGCAAGCCTGAGGAGAAAAAAAAAAGGTAGGAACTTCCCAGAAAAGTTAACAGGCACAGTTAACAGGCACCTACATATATATATACTAACAGGCACAGCAGATAGGCACATATATATATGTATAAAGGCATCAAACAAGGCATATAAATAGTGGAAAAAAAGGCATACAGAAGGCAGCTAGCCAAATACCTGGAAAAAGAGGGAGACCCACTGCCAGAGTTCTAAGCTCATTTAGAGCCTGTGGATGCCAGAAAATTTTGCCGGGATTTAGCCCCTGAGACCACCAGAGCGGGGATCCCCCCATATAGCTCTATTAGAGACTGTACAGGGGGGACTTCCAAACAGGAGAGGCTGAACCTGCTGGGGCGATAGCGGTAGGAGGCAAGCTGTACGTCCACGTCCTGTCAGGTGAGGATAAAAAAAGAGAATGATGCCGGGTGTCTCCTCTTCGAATTTATAGCTAACCAATCCTGTCAGGTTGTGGGGGCGGAGTCACAACCCAGTGTGTGCTGCCATGAATGCGTCAGGAAAAGGGTATACAACCCCTTTAATCCCGCATTGAAATATTACTGCTGCGGGGGTAGAGGAGGGATCAGAATGTTGGAAAATGTAAACTAAAGCAGCAGCCAGCAGCACAAGGGACATATAAAAAATGCTCATTGTACTGTTTTTTTTTTTTATTTTGTTACTAAACTCAGGCTTTAAAGACATGTGCTTGTGCTACTGGCCACTAATTGAACACGTAGACACAGATTTTGTAGTTTACGCATTTAGTAAAAATGGGGAAAACTTCAAATACGCTGTATTCATGTAACTGAAATAATTGGTTTGGTTGTCTAGAATGACTGTGGCTTTTTTTTTTGTTCCGCTGTAATCAAAAACAGCTTAATACATTGATCTTGATGGCCGTCATGTGACAGATACGGGCAGAACTCCTCTGGGCAGGACTAGCTGAATATTGGCATGGAATTAGTCATGCATTAAATATAAGAGTTTTATGGCTTTGGCACAGCTGGGCTTCATTGTTCTTACAGGCCTGTGGGGAAAATTAAAGTGAAGCCGGATAGTATGATTGCCCCGAAAAGTTATTGGATTTTTTGGATTATATGACGTTTATTGAATATTATGAGATATTTATTTGCAATATATACAGTGTAGGTACGTACAAGCCAAGAATAAAGTAATAATTATGACTATGATTTAATCCTAAAAACATAGGATTGGTACCACTGAGCCTTTTGACTTTATAAGGGCTTTTATGTAAACCTACAGCAAAACAGACAGCTAAATAGGCAGTTGGAATATACAATACATTATGTGACTTGTATTACTTGCCAAAGATCTGTAGTTCTTTTTCAATCAGTCGTGATTGAATGGTGCTTGTTTGTCCAATGTGTAGGCTGAAACCAGAGGTAACACAGAATGGTACAAAACGAAACCAAGAAATTAGGAAGACATCTTCCTGACTATTACATCTAGCTAAACTGAATTACAGGTTTTCACAGGTGAAACATTTCAGGTGTATTTGCTCAAAGTACAATGGAGGAATACATAGGTGTTGATTTAGTAAGACCGGAGAGTGCAAAATCTGGTGCCGCTGTGCATGGCTCACTGACTTTGATTGACAACAGCAGGAGCCAATGGTGCTTGCTGCTGTGTCTCAGCCGAGGCAGCAACATCGTTGGATCAAGATGGGGCTCAGGTAAGTATTAGGGGGGCTGAGAAGGGCTGCTGCACATGGAAGGTGTTTTCTCCTAATGCATAGATAGCATTAAGATAAAAAAAAACTTCTGTCTTTAGAACCACTTTAAGAGCAAGCTGCCCTGATGTAAGCAGTGGGCTCGCTCTTGGGGGGGGGGGGGGGGGGTATGCAAATATCAAAATGCCTTGATGAGTGGGTGTTAGTGTGAAAGAGAGGGTGTTCAACAGCAGGCTACTTTTGCATGTAGACTGCCCCACTTATTGCCTATATATGTTCCTAAACATCCATGATTGCATTCACACCTGAGCGTATCGATTTGCTGGCATTTTTGTTTGCGCGTTTTTAGAAGTGTATTACAAGCATTTTAGAAGCATATTACAAGTGTTTTACAACTTCAGGCATTTTTGTTTAGCCAATAGAAAGCACTAGGTGGATGAGAGGGAGAGGCGATTCAGTTTGCATGTGTTGCGCTATATACGTTTTTCACTCACTCACTCTTGGGGTGAAGAGCTGCTGTTTGAGCAGAAACGTTTCGATTAAAGTCTATGGGGCCAAAAATGCTTGTAATCTGCTAAAAAAGAAGCTTGTGTACTTTTATGAACAACATGCATTTTGCTTCAGGCGACAAAACGCTCAGATGTTAACAGGGGCCATTGAAATGAATGGGATTTGCTTTGTTGAGCGTTTTAGAGCTACAGGCTTCAAGTTGTAATCTCTGGGGCCTAAGAGTAAACGATTCCAGTAGGAGCTTTTACATCTGTGCAAGACTTGAGACACCTGTATCTTTCATAACTGTTATGGCTAAGATCAATGTAGTATCTGTTCTTAACAGTGTTTAGTAGGGGTGATGCGCCAGTATTCTGACCTTTTGGCAGGAATGGCTGGCTGTATCATGTCCTTGTTGGTATGAGGGGGATCTGAAGGCTAGTATAACAGGAAGTGGGGCGTCCATGGGATGAGGGACACCGGAATAATTACCCCGGGAAGACTGGAGGGGGCCCAGCGCTTTCTGATTAGAATGGGTCTACCTTGTCTGGCCATGGGCTTGAAAGGTAGGAAATCCACAATCTCTGTGCCCCCTGGCAATTGGTCACCCTAAGAGGCACACAGTTTTTTTCTAGACATACACTTTAATACACTTTAATAACCTTTTTAGGGCGGTAGGGCGGCCCCGCTGCGCCTGATCACATACATGTACATGATCCAGCATGTCCAGGTAGAGGGTGTGCGCACACCCGCCGCCCCATCTGTGCTTTGATTCGCTACATCACAAGTCGGTTCTGGCTAATGATCTGACCTGCTGATCGGCTTGGTGAATCACAGTACAGAGCCCTGTGTTTACTAACAACACAGGGCTCTGTACACAGAGCAGCAATGTGGCTGTATTTTCTCTCTTCAAAGCAGGGATGTCACACTTTGTACACACTAGAACCTCCACACAAACCAGTCAATATACACTTATTGGGAATGTTTCTTACCATGTAGAAATGTAGCTTTTGGCCCAAATCTATAAAGAAATTAGATTGATTAATTGGATATGTTTTAAAAACAGTAGTGATCAAATACCACTAAAAGAAAGCTCAATTTTTGTGAGAAAATAATATAAATTAAAATTTGGGTACAGTGCTGCATGACCACAACAGTTAAAGTAGTGCAATGCAGAATAGCAAAAAATGCCCTGGTCATGAAGGGGGAAAAACATTCTGGAGCTTAAGTGGAACTATGGAACTAAGTTGTAACCCCCCCCCCCCTATTATTTAGAGCCAGGGAAGTTGCCATACTAACCTCTGTTTGATTTGGAGCTGCCATGATGCTGCACATGTGATCAGTTATGACACCAACCATTTGGTGAGTTGACAGTTTGTTTGAGAGTGCAAGCAACTGTTACAGCTATCAATATGCCTTGAATGTAACTGTTTGGGGAAACAATTAAATCAATGAGCTTGGTTCCACTTTAACGCAGAACGTAACACTGTCAATCAACATTGACTATTTGTTAATCCTTATGCTGCTAGCATTAGTAAATAAATAAGAACATTTAGAAAAGTATTTTCTTTTTATTTTATATACTGTATTTTCCGGCGTATCAGGCCTCGTACACACAACCGTTTTCTTCGACAGAATCCATCAAGAAACTTGGTTTTTGACGAGGAAAACGGTCGTGTGTATGTTTTTCATCGAGAAAACTGTCGGGGAACTCGAGGAGAAAAAAAGAGAACAAGTTCTCTTTTTCCTCAACGGGAGTCTCAATTTCCTCGTCGTGTTCCTCGTCGGGCTGGTTTTCGACAAGAAACACGTTTGTGTGTATGCTTAGAAACCTGCGCATGCTCAGAATAAAGTATGAGACGGGAGCGCACCTTCGGTAAAAGTAGCGTTTGTAATGGAGATAACACATTTGTCACGCTGTAACAGACTGAAAAGTGCAAATCGTCTCTTACCAAACTTTTACTTAACACGCAGTAACATGAGATTAGCAAAAGCAGCCCCAAGGCTTGTGCCAGTGGAATCGAACTTCCCCTGTCGTCGTATGTGTTGTACGTCACCGCGTTTGAGAACGAGAAGATTTGGTCTTGACAGTGTGTACGCAAAGAAAGCTTGTCAAGTTTCTCCACAAGCCTGACAAGGAACTCATCAAGGAAAACGATGTTTCATTTACGACGAGTTCCTCGGTCGTGTGTATGAGGCCTCAGACGACCATTTGCATGTAAAATAATGCCCCAAAAGTCAGGGGTAGTCTTGCACGCCGGTACCTGTCTGTCAGACGGCGGCCATCTATTATTCAAAAGCTGCTCCTCCTCCTCAGACTTTTCCGTGATAGGCGGAACACAAATTTTTCCAGGAGAGCCTCTGTTCAGTGTTCCGCCTATCACGGATGTCTTCTCATCCTCGGGCTCAGCCTTGGACGAGAGGACAGGCGGAACACTGAACAGAGGCTCTGCTGGGAAAATTTGTGTTCCGCCTATCACGGAACAGCCTGAGGAGGAGGCGCGGCTTTTAAATAATGGATGGCCGCCGTCTGACATACTCTGCAAACAGGAGAAGGTAGGGAGATCGTCGAGGCAGGGAATGGAATGGTACAGTGAGGTTGGCAATTGCACAGTGGGGCATGTAATAATGGCACAGTGAGGCATGTAATAATGGCACAGTGAGGCATGTAATAATGGCACAGTGAGGCATGTATAATGGCACAGTGAGGCATGTATAATGGCACAGTGAGGCATATATAACGGCACAGTGAGGGGTCGAGTATATTCCAAAACCAACATTTTAGCTGAAAAATTAGGGGGTCGCCTTATACGCCCCGTCGTCTTATATGCCGGCAAATATGGTATATTTCTTTAGTTACTTCCTGGTTTCCAGGTCTAAGCCAATTATGTCATACATCCCAGTAGTCTTCAGGAGAGGAGGAGGGATTTTTTCAGCTAAGCACACCCTCCTGCATGTGGAGCAGATGGATTCCAGGAAGTAAATGCTACAAGAATGATCTTCCCTTACTCAAGATGGCCATGGCCAGAAATGTTAGAGGGGTGTTTTTCGAAGTGATTTCCCAGCACAATAAAAAATGGAGACATGGATGGATGGGTTTTCTTTGAACATTAAAAATTTGGTTTGTGGTGCTCAAATGCTGTGTAGTTCAACTTTAAAACCCAACTCTGGGATATTTGAACATGATCACTTTTTAGTAGGGTTAACTACTTGTGTAGTCAAGGGGAGAGGAGGAGCCCTAAAACTTACATGATCCTCCGCTCCCCCCAGCTGATGGTGCTCCCCCAAACAAGTGGTGGACTGTTCCTCGGCATCATCACGCACATCCAGTGGAAGACCTTAGACCACTAGAGCATAGGGAAGAAGATGCTGCAGGGACAGTCCAGCAGCACAGAGGAGATGAGAATCAGGTAAGTAAATCTACTTTAACAACTCTCCTAGACCTAATTAAGCTATTAACCCTTGCAGCGCAGGTGCAGCCCCTCTGCAAGGGATCATTGTTCAGTTTCCTGGAGTTGGGCTTATTTTCGGAAAGTTGTTTTACTTTAGAGCTCTTTCCTACTCCACATGATTTTTGATTTTAAGGTATTTTACTTCAGGTAAACTTCCATTTGTTTTTTAAGTAGGCTTTAAGGTTTAAGAAGGAAAAGTTTGCCGCTGTGCCAAATCGCCAACCGTTTGTTTCCTTGCCAAAATCGCTCATTTCTCTCCATATGCTCCCTATTCTTTCCTTTCATCTTCATGTTAGGAGTAGCCGCCATAAAAGTTAATCATTACACAGAAGGATTTAAAGATTTAGAAACATTCCCTGAGATATCTGTTGTGTTTTGTAGTCTTTAAAACTGCCATTCATTGTTGGAGCGTTTTGTTAGTTTTTAGGGGGAGTAGATGGTAGATAAGAATGCACCTGATCCTGTAGAGCTATTGAAACCCATACATGACCTTCCAGACAAAGTCGTCTATTTATTTAAAGTGATATTTCTCTTGTAGGAAAGTCTAATCATACTTCATAAAAGGGTCTCTTTTTATGTTCTCTGCTCAAGAAAACTATTTCAGGTCATGTCTCCCACACTGCAACTGAATGGACCCTTATCTTCTGTATGAGGGAGTGTTGCCTTCATATGCACCATGTTATTAATGTATGAAGTGGAATGTAGGGAAGATATTCTGTCCCAATATAAATCTTTATACACCTCTTATACAGTATATTTACAAAAAAACTATGTAGAGTCACTCGATATGAATGAATGTACTGTTTATTCCATTAGCCTGTGCCAGTAAATGTTGCTACTTTTAAAATAACTAAAGTATGCTCTCACTAGGTTAATTAAAACCACTTAAGGACCAAGCCTGTTTTTTAGACTTTAAAAGTCAGAAGTTAAAAACTATTTATTTTGCTAGAAAATTACTTAGAACCCCCAAACATTATACATTGTTTTCTAACACCCAGAGAATAAAATGGCGGTCATTGCAATACTTTCTGTCACATCGTATTTTGCACAGCGGTCTTACAAGCGCCCTTTTTTTGGGGATTTTTTTTTTTTAAATTAAAGAATAAGACAAGAGTAAAGTTAGCCCAATTTTTTGTTATTGTGTGAAAGATAATGTTAGGATGCATTAAGGTGAAAAAACATGCACCTTTACAACCAGGACCATCTTTAATATTGATTGGACCCTGAGCAAAAATTTTCTTGGGGTCCCCCCCTCCCATGCAATTTATCTCTCCACATGCTCTGAGACATACAATAAATATCAGCAAGACTTAAAATCAGTTTACTGTATCAGATCAGGCAGTGATTAAAATTGGTTGCTAGAGGTTACAGCATATCATTAATGGAAAAAAGATACTGCGCTTATTCTAAATTAGCATATGTGAAAAGCCGCAACTAAAAAATTTTATACAACATCAAACAGGATATACAAAGAAAAAAGTTGCGCTAATGTGCGTAATACTAAGATGCACTGAAACCAGCGCAAATGATACAAAGAAGAATTAGTGACAAACAGTGGTCAAACCGTGAACCTAAATGAATAGGTCTTGTGAACAATTATGGGTTAACCATAATCCACCATAAAGTCCAAAACATAAACAGATGATCGTATTCAATGATCTCCCAAGTGTAAATATTCCCCAACTTCCTGGAAAGAGTGATGATAAAAGCACCTCCACCACAATCACACACTGCCTCTTACCGGAACTCTATGATCTCTTAATTACAGGAGATCATAGACAGCAAATACTGATGGTGTCCTTGAAGCGTATCTCCAGAGAGGGACGGTCACAATATTAGATTGCCTCCAACAGTGTACCCATGCAGGATTTAAAGAAATAAAGAACTCGCATAGCGTAAGATCCTCAAGATTTAATGAATGATATAAAAAAAGATGTGTATTAACATCAAATTGTAGACACAAAAGCATCAAAGAAACACGAGCCAGCCGGCTCCTCAAACAAACAGCCCGTTTTTTTTTCTTGGGTGTGATCACTTGATGCGGTGACGTCAGAACGTCGCCTCCCAACGTTTTGTCTCGATGATCACGTGCTTTTATGTCTACAATTTGAGGTTCACAGTTTGACCACTGTTTGTCACTAATTCTTCTTTGTATCATTTGCACTGGTTTCAGTGCATCTTAGTAATACGCACATTAGCGCTACAGCATATCATTACCACTTACTGACTTGTTGCTAGAGGTTACAGCACACATTACGGCTCACTGATTAGTTGCTAGAGGTTACAGCACATGATTTCTGCTTGTTGATTGGTTGCTAGAGATTACTGTACAGTAATACTGCTCACTGATTGGTTGCTAGAGGTTACAGCACATCATCTCCTCACTGCAGAGGGGCACGATATATATATGAATGCCGCCTTTATTTAAATATCTATGCCACCGACTGCCACTATTTACATATTAATGCTCTCGTTATTTGCATATGAATGACAGTTATTTACATGTAAACACAGGGTCTGCAGATGAGTCATCTGTACACAACAATAGGGCTGAGCTGGGCAGCATTAGTAGCAGCACTTTACACTGAGATATCGGGACATAGCACAGGACAAGGGAATTTAAACTGGGATAGTTGGCAAGTATGAGGCAGCAGCTTTGGGCCCTACTACGATGACAGGGCCCAGGGCAGCTTCCCCTTTTGCCCTTCCTTAACCACTTACCCCCCGGACCATATTGCTGCCCAAAGACCAGAGTACTTTTTGCGATTCGGGACTCTGTCGCTTTAACAGACAATTGCGCGGTCGTGCGACGTGGCTCCCAAACAAAATTGGCGTCCTTTTTTTCCCACAAATTGAGCTTTCTTTTGGTGGTATTTGATCACCTCTGCGGTTTTTAGTTTTTGCGCTATAAACAAAAATAGAGCGACAATTTTGAAAAAAATGAATATTTTTTACATTTTGCTATAATAAATATCCCCCAAAAATATATAAAAAAACATTTTTTTCCTCAGTTTAGGCCGATACGTTTTCTTCTACATATTTTTCGTAAAAAAAAATCGCAATAAGCGTTTATTGATTGGTTTGCACAAAAGTTATAGTGTTTACAAAATAGGGGGTAGTTTTATGTCATTTTTATTATATTTTTTTTACTAGTAATGGCGGCGATCAGCGATTTTTTTTTTCAGTACTGCGACATTATGGCGGACACTTCGGACACTTTTGACACATTTTTGGGACCATTGGCATTTTTATAGCGATCATTGCTATAAAAATGCATTGGATTACTATAAAAATGCCACTGGCAGTGAAGGGGTTAACACTAGGGGGCGGGGAAGGGGTTAAGTATGCCTGGGTGTGTTCTTACTGTGGGGGGGGGGGGTGGCCTCACTAGGGGAAACACTGATCCTCGGTTCATACATTGTATGAACCGAAGATCAGCATTTCCCCTGCTGACAGGACCGGGAGCTGTGTGTTTACACACACAGCTCCCGGTCTCCGCTCTGTACCGAGCGATCGCGTGTGCCCGGCGGCGATCGCGCCCGCCAGGCACACGCACAGGAGTCGGGGGCGAGCGGGGGGCGCGCGCGCGCGCCCCTAGTGGCGGCTGGGAGAGAGGACGTCATATTACGTGCTCTCGCCCAGCAGAGCCACCTTGTGGACGTATTTTGACGGTGCGGCGACGGCAAGTGGTTAAAGACGGCCCTGTTTAAAACCCCTGTAACTTTTATCTGCCAGACTGTGATGATACTTGATGCTTTCCTAGCTTTACAAAATGTCTTCACTCTGCAAGCCAAAAGACCATAGATTTGTTTTACTAAAGGCAAATAGGCTGTTTACTTTGCAATGGGATATTCTCCAGAGGCTACAGAATGTGGTGACATTTCACTTTGCAAAGAATAATAAAGGGAAATTAAAAAAAAAGATAGTATTTTTGCTTGCACATGTTTAGATGGTGGTAATCAACAGAGCTTTACCCCATTCAGTAAGATTTCTAGTCTCCTAAAAATCAACACAGTAGGGGGGATTTACTAAAGCTGGAGAGTGCAAAATCTGGTGCAGCTGTGCACGGAATCCAGTCAGCTTTCAGTTTTTTTTTTGGTTAAAGCTTAATTAAAAAAGCTGAAGTTAGAAGCTGATTGGCTACCATGTAGCACCAGATTTTGTACTCTCCAGTTTTATTAAATCAACCCCTATGTATTTCTTCATTGTACTTTCAGCAAATACACCTAAAATGTTTCACTTGTCAAAACCTGTAATTCAGTTCAGCTTCTGATTGTGGGGGCTCCAGTTTTAGTAAATGCCCCCCCTGTGTGTCTACTTTTAGGGGAACTAGGGAGAGTATGCATTTGTTCCTCTGATTTGCTAATATAACTTATTTTTGTCTATTCTTGATGGGGTCAGTTCCAATTAAGTACGTACCTGTTATTTTGATTTATCTTATTCTGTGTAGACACAAAAAATTCATAAAATTCGATTTTATGAATTAATCAAAATTAAATTTTTTCTTGTGAAATAGTAAAAACCCTTTTGCTTTTGATAATAATGTGTCTATCTCAGATACAATGTATCCTGGTTAGAAAGAGTAGACTTCACTATAAAAAAAGAATTTGCAAAGCATTTGCTTTTTACTATTTCCAGAAGTATTTTATAGCTGGACAGATGTTTTTTTACCTTAGTACCTAAGACGTCCTGATTGACAGCGTGGAAAGAAGAATTTGCTTTGTTTCCTCTATCAGCCTATCCCATGTTTGTCCTTAAAATGAAGGGGAAAACTGATTACCTACATTTGCCAACACAGACATTTATATCCAGAATTCTTTTAAGACTTTAAGCAGGATAGCTAGTTCTCCATGATCTAACACTGCCAGTAGATGTGATTAGAACCAAATTGTACTAGTCTATATAAACACACTCATTAAAAAGGAAATTAATACAAATTTAATTGTCATGCCGAAGAATAAAAATGCAGCAAACAGCAAAACTTCTATTTGCAAAATGTTGATATACTTCAACATGTTTTTTCCTTTGTTTAGTCTAGGTACATAATTGGATTGTTATGCTCTCTAAGATCAATGGTGCTAATTCTAAACAATGATCAGTTATAAAAATTGCTTTATTAAGTTTTTCTGTTTTTCTGTTTTAGGTGAGGACGCTGTTTGTTAGTGGATTACCTTTAGATATTAAACCCCGGGAGCTGTACTTACTATTCAGACCATTCAAGGTATTTACTAGACATTTTCTCATTTTAAATACTTATGTCCAGGTTTTTGAAAGGTAAAAACTATACTCAGGGACGGACTGATCATTCGGGGCACTCGGGCAGTGGGGCCCTATGCCACTAGGGGGCCCCATCTGGGTTGCTAGCCTCAGTCAAACCAGTATGTAAAAAGCTGTGTTTTTTTAAAAATCCCAAGATTATAGCTGCCCCGCCTCGCCAGTACCTTTTCCGTGTGTGTATGTGTATTCTGTGTGTATGTGTACTGTGTGTGTATACTGTGTGTGTGTATATTGTGTGTCTGTGTGTGTATACTGTGTATGAATATTGTATGTGTGTGTATACTGTGTGGCCCCATTGCCTGGGGGGCCCATAATCTCCTATTGCCTGGGGGCCCCATAATTTCCTATTGCCCGGGGGCCCCATGAGTTGTCAATCCGCCCCTGGCTATACTATTTTGTGATTGTGAATTAAATCAAGATGGAACTTTAATCTACGTAGAGAGTATTTGTCTGCTAAAGGATAAGGAAGAATACCAACCTGGCCCTAGTTTGTGTATGTATGAATGTGAGTTAGGGACCTTAGATTGTAAGCTCCTCGAGGGTAGGGGCTGATGTGGATGTACAGCCGTGGCCAAAAGTTTCGAGAATGACACAAATACTAATTTTCATAAAGTCTGCTGCCTCAGTTTTTGAGATGGGAAATTGCATATACTCCAAAATGTTATGAAGAGTGATCAGACGAATTGCAATTAATTGCAAAGTTCCTCTGTGCCATGAAAATTAACTTAATCCCATAAAAAACATTCCCACTGCATTTGTGAAGAAGGCTTCAGGGTGCCCAAGAAAGTCCAGCAAGCGCCAGGGCCGTCTCCTAAAGAGGATTCAGCTGCGGGATCGGAGTGCCACCAGTGCAGAGCTTGCTCAGGAATGGCAGCAGGCATGTGTGAGCGCATCTGCACGCACAGTGAGGCGAAGACTTTTGGAAGATGGCCTGGTGTCAAGAAGGGCAGCAAAGAAGCCACTTCTCTCCAAAAAAAAACATCAGTGACAGATTGATCTTCTGCAGAAAATATGGTGAATGGACTGCTGAGGACTGAGGCAAAGTCATATTCTCCGATGAAGCCTCTTTCCGATTGTTTGGGGCATCAGGAAAAAGGCTTGTCCAGAGAAGAAAAGGTGAGCGCTACCATCAGTCCTGTGTGGGGTTGCTTCTCATCCAAAGGAGTGGGCTCACTCACAATTTTGCCCAAAAACACAGCCATGAATAAAGAATGGTACCAAAACACCCTCCAACAGCAACTTCTTCCAACAATCCAACAACAGTTTGGTGAAGAACAATGCATTTTCCAGCACGATGGAGCACCGTGCCATAAGGCAAAAGTGATAACTAAGTGAGAGCATGCCCAGTTTGCAGAGGTCCTGAAAAAGAAGGGCCAACACTGCAAATACTGACTCTTTGCATAAATGTCATGTAATTGTCGATAAAAGCCTATGAAACGTATGAAGTGCGTATAATTATATTTCACTACATCACAGAAAAAACTGAAACAAAGATCTAAAAGCAGTTTAGCAGCAAACTTTGTGAAAACTAATATTTGTGTCATTCTCAAAACTTTTGGCCACAACTGTACAATATATACAGTATGTAAATTGATGGTGCTATATAAGTAACTGGCTTTAGATAAAACGCATTCCAGATTATCAGTTAGTAAGTCGTGCCTAAGAGCAGATGCCACGAAATGCCTATTATTTAAGCCCTGTACACAGGACCAGGAATCCCGCTGGGAAAAAAATCAGTATTCCCGAAGGGATTCCTGGCAGACTTGATCTGAAAAGCCGTGTATACACGTTCTTTTGAATGGCAAGAAGGCGGTGACTTCATCAACTACGACGAGCCGGTGTCTTGTCACATTCGATACCGTCGCCGCCATCTTGCTACACCCCACACTAACCTTGTATGCATCTAAGTGTTATCGAGCATGCACGGTTTTTCACCCATATAGATGACTGGTTTTCTCGGCAAGAAACACTCTGCAGGGAAACCCGACAAGAAAATAGAGAGCAGGGTTCTCTATTTTCCCCTCTGGATTACCGTCTGGATTCCCGTCTGTTTAACTGACGGGAAAACTGCTATCGAGCAAACACACGGCCGGGATTCCCGGCCAAAAGCTCTCTTTGCAGTTTTCCTGCCGGGAAAACCGGTCGTGTGTACGAGGCTTTAGGCTGGGTTCACACTACTACACTACTTTCATCCTACTTTGCTCTGTGTTCAATGTTTCCCTATGAGAGCGTCTTGTAGCGTCCTACACAAGTCGGTCCGACTTTGAAAATGCTCCCTGTACTACTTTTGGTCCTACATTGATCCTACTTCAGGCCCATTGAATATCATTGAAGTCGGACCAAAGTAGTATCCTGTTCATGAAAGTAGGATGGATGTAGGACCAATGTAGGATAAATGTAGGACCAATGTAGCAGAGCAAAGTAGGATGAAAGTAGTGTAGTAGTGTGAACCCAGCCTTACAGTTCTATCCAGAATACCTTTTGTTGTGTTCCCCTGCATGGAGAACTCTAGTTCAGAGTAAACAGGGGGCTTGGTTGAACTCTGCAGAAAGACCACTGCTTCAACACAGACCCTTTTATACAGTATGCTGGCATTGAACAGGCTTCCCTACTCAGGCCGTGCTAGTTTTTTTTTTAAAAGAAATGGACTGTATGACAATTTTTTTAAGCACCTGGAATGTATTTAGCTGATTTAAACTGAAAATATATCTATGCCTTAAATGAAGGTTGTGCAATGAAACATGCTGAACTAAATAAATTACCAGCTGAGTAAATGGTTAAGGATGTTGCCTTACATCACAACATAACAGGAACCAATTAAAAAACACACAAATCACACAACCACAGTGCATTAATAAAAGCTTTTTATTTGCTGGAAATCATCATTATAAACACAAAACCAATCCATCTTGAATATATACCCAATATTTGGAATACGTTATTTGATGACAATGGGATGGGTTTCTGGAATGAACTTTATAAAGTAGAATTGGTGAACAGCAGCTTCTGCTAAAAGTAAGGCCCCGTACACACGGCCGAGGAACTCGACGTGCCAAACACATCGAGTTCCTCGGCCAGTTCAGCCCTGAAGCCGCCGAGGAGCTCAGCGGGCCGAGAGCTCCCATAGAACAACGAGGAAATAGAGAACATGTTCTCTATTTCCTCGTCGAGCTCCTCGTCGGCTTCCTCGGCCGAAAGTGTACACACGACCAGTTTCCTCGGCAGAATTCAGCCAGAAACTCGGTCGGAAGCTGAATTCTGCCGAGGAAACTGGTCGTGTGTACGGGGCCTCAGACTTAGGCCCCGTACACACGGCCGAGGAACTCGACGTGCCAAACACATCGAGTTCCTCGGCGAGTTCAGTCCTGGAGCCGCCAAGGAGCTCCTCGTCGGCTTCCTCGGCCGAAAGTGTACACACGGCCGGGTTTCTCGGCAGAATTCAGCTCTGAACCGAGTTTCTGGCTGAATTCTGCCGAGAAACTCGGTCGTGTGTACGGGGCCTAATGGTTCAGGGTACTTTTTAACATTTTATTCATTTTAAAATTGGTCTTTTACTATTTAACTTTTTATATATGTAGCACACCCCCATAAAAGGGTTGTAAAGGTATTTTTTTCCCCCTAAATAGCTTAATTTACCTTAGTGCAGTCCCCCTTCACTTACCTCATCCTTCCATTTTGCTTTTAAATGTCCTTATTTCTTCTGAGAAATCCTCACTTCCTGTTCTTCTGATTGTAACTACACACAGTAATGCGACACTTTCTCCCTGGTGTGGAGAAAGCCTCTTGAGGGGGTGAGCAGGAGGGTCAGGACGCTATCTACTTTGCAGATAGAGAAAGGAGCTGTGTGTTAGTGGGCTGACACTCCTGCTCGCCCCCTCCCCCCTCAACCGTGTGTTTTTACCTCCCTTCCAACCGCAGGTGTAAACATATTCTAGACCAGGGGTCTCCAAACATTCTAAACAAAGGGCCGGTTTATTGTCCTTCAGACCCTTGGAGGGCCGGACTTTGGCCAGCGGGGGTTGAAATTTTCTTGGCATCAATGGGACTAAACATCTGGTATTAGGGGGAGAAATAGTGTCCCATCGTTTGTATCATAGGGGGGAATAGTGGCCCATTAGTGGTGTCGGTGGGAGAAATAGATCTCCACTGTCGGTGTCAGATGTCAGAATAGTGTCTCGTATCAGTGGGAGGCATACTGCCCCAAGGGCCGGATAAAGGCAAGCAAAGGGCCGCATCCGGCCCTCGGGCCGCAGTTTGGAGATCACTGTTCTAGACCATTGGAGTCTCCTGTAATTCAATCTTCACTGTTCGGAATGTAACAGCTTTGCAATTTCTATACTGACTATCATTTGCAAATTCTGGAATTAATTACTGTGATCACTCTGGCAAACAAATCTCTTCCAGAGGTTCACACAGGGTTTCCTAAGCAAGATGGATGTGTTCTGTTTTTTTATGCAGATTGCTGGAGTAAAAAGCTGTATTATGTCAGTATGCACTTTTCTATTCTGATAGTACTGTACTACAATTTGCACTAAGACCCTGTTCACACTTCTGAATTTTACGTGCATTTTAGGTGCAGTATGTTAAAAAACAAATCCTACTTGCTGCGTCTTTGATGCACCGAAAACCACTCTGCACATATGTGCCTTAGGGCCTGAATGTAAACGGGTATAGGGCGTTAAACAGTGAAACACTAAGGCTCCATGCACACTGAAGCTAAAAAAAGCTATAAAAACACGCCAGTAGCTTTGCAGGGAGCCTTTCAACGTTTTTTAGCATTTTTGCAATAGCGTTTATTAGCGTTTTTCAGCATTTTGCGTTTTTTTGCGTTTTTAAAAAACAGCCCAAAACGCCAATAAACTGCAGTTTATCAGCTTCAGTGTGCATGGAGCCTAAGTATCTTGGGCATCTTGTTATATTGATTCCAGCATATGTATTATCCAAACAAGGCACATCAAACTTGATTGTTTTTGGAACTTTATATTTTAGATATTTATGTTGCTTTTTGTTTCTTATGCCAGAATAAAGTGGGACAACAGCTAATTACACAGCACAGTAAATAGCTGTTGTCCTGCTTTATTCTGACCTTAATAAAATGAGTTTTAAAATTGTTTTTTGGTTTTTGCTTTTCAGGGTTATGAAGGTTCATTAATAAAGCTCACATCAAAGCAGGTAAGTGGGTGTATTTTCATTATATCTCATAGACCTCAATATGAATTACCTGATGTTTAGGTTCAGGAACAGAGCCAGGCTTAGATGACTGCACCTGAATGCACACAATAATAGATAATACCCACACTAAGAGGTTGATTTACAAAAGGCAAATTGATTGTGCACTTAGCAAAGTGCACTTGCACTATGCAAGAGCAGTTTCTCCAGAGCTTAGCAAATGAGCAGAAGCTCTGCTGACTTCCTCCATCCAATCATGTGCAAGCAACAATGCATTTTTTTTTTAATTTTCCTTGCATGTGATTGGGTATTCTTTGCAAAATGAAACTTCAAAATGAATACCTCATTTACTGAGCTCTGGAGCAATTTCACCTGGAGAGTGCAACTGTACTTTGCAAATTGCACAATCAATTTGCCTTTAGTAAATCAACCACTTAGGCCGTGTACACACGGTCGGACAAAACCGTTGAGAATGGACCGAGGTTCAGTTTCATCGGTCCAAACCAACCGTGTTTATAGCCCATCGGTCTGTTTTCCTTCGGTCCAAAATTTTAAAACATGCTTTAAAACCGAACCGATGGACCGCTGCCCGATCGGTCCAAACCGATGGTAAGTACAGAAAGCATCGGTTCAAAACCCGCGCATGCTCAGAATCAGGTCGACGCATGCTTGGAAGCATTGATCTTCGTTTTTTTCAGCACGTCGTGTGTTTGACGTCACCGCGTTCTGACCCGATCGGCATTTGGAACGATGGTGTGTACACACATAAGACCATCAGGCCACTTCAGCGGTGAACCGATTCAAGCGATGTCTTGATATAAGAGTAGCGTCATGTCACAACTGAGTATAAAATAGCAAAATCCTTCAGGAGCTACAGAGTATAAAAGAGAAGAGAGGCACCTCTGAGTGTAGAAATATGGTTACATTTAATAAAGGTACAACATTTAGAAACTCACATGGTTGATGATTAAAAGAGGCCCATCTAAGTATGCAGGCATCCGGGGTAAAGCTGTCCACATAGACCATCCTCCTCACCGCTATTGATGTCCTCCCTTCTATGAGTGCTTCAAGCCTTGCTTTCAGATTGCTCTACTGCAGGGTAGTCTTCCCGATCATGATTGCAGACTGACAGTGGCGAGGAGGATGGTCTATGTGGATCGCTTTAATCCGGATGTCTGCATACTTAGATGTGCCTCTTTTAATCATCAACCATGTGACTTGCTAAAAGTTGTACCTTCATTAAATGTAACCATATTTCTACACTTAGAAGCGCCTCTTTTCTCTTTTTATACTCTGTAGCTCCTGAAGGATTTTGCCACTAATCCCCTTGAGGAGTCTTCCATTTGTGGATGGACATTTTATGGTTACACAACCCAACACATTGCTATAATCTTTTTATATGGACTATAAACTGAAGGAATAAATGGGTGTGGAGCGAATCATTTGAGTTTCCATTATTTCTTATGGGAAAATTTGCTTTGATAAGCAAGTACTTTGGATTACAAGCATGCTTCCGGAACGAATTATGCTCACAATCCAAGGTTTTACTGTATAGTCAAGTAAATAAATAAATAAATATAAAAATCCAAAATGCATGAAAAATGTATCCCAGAATTCCATTATGTATTATATATGACTAGAGTTCAACTTTAAAGTGACAATTTTTCCATTCTGTGCATAGAATACTTAACATACCTTATTATTGTAAGTATTTAGCTGTTACAAAAAAAAAAAGTATTTCTGCTGTTAATTTGCCCCCCTCCATTTTTACTGAAGAATTCCTTCTATTTTCTGCTACATCCAACACTGCCAGAAGCGTTGGAGGCTTTCTGTCACCAGCTGGCAGGGAAGTCTTGTGCAATCTGAAAAGGCAGAGTGTCCCAACAAAACTACTGACAGTAGACCTGATATTAAAGTCTGGTATTCAGATTCTGCAATCTATCAGATAAAAAATGGATCTTTCAGCAACCTTACAAGTTTGCATGAATACATTCTTTAAATACTGTAACTTCTTATACAGCAACATTATGATTAATCAAAAAAGCTGTACCGTTTATTATTAAAAAATCACTACTTCACTTTTAGACAAGTGACTTTGCCTAGAATGAGATCATTTCATCAGTCTGCAGCATTCAGGAGGAAGTATCCTTTATGCACTCCAACGACATCTAGCATACCTAATTACCCACATCCCCTGGGACCCCTGAGTACATGTATGTTCTTTGTACATACTCTCAGCCCTAGGTTCCAGTGAGTTCCAGCACCCCAGCCCAACTAGGAACCTTTTCACTCTTGTTTCCCTGTGGGTCCAGCACCCCAGTGGTGCAAAGTGTCCCCAGACTTCTTCCTTCCTGTGAATCCAGCACCCCAGTGGTGCAAAGTGTCCCCAGACTTCTTCCTTCCTGTGAATCCAGCACCCCTGTGGTACAAAGCATCCTGCACTTCTTCCTTCCTGTGAATCCAGCACCCCAGTGGTACAAAGCATCCCGCACTTCTTCCTTCCTGTGAATCCAGCACCCCAGTGGTGCAAAGCATCCCCAGACTGCTTCCTTCTTGTGAATCCAGCACCCCAGTGGTGCAAAGCATCCCCGGCCCTCTTCCTTCCTGTGAATCCAGCACCCCAGTGGTGCAAAGCGTCCCCGGACTTCTTCCTTCCTGTGAATCCAGCACCCCAGTAGTGCAAAGCGTCCCCGGACTTCTTCCTTCCTGTGATCCAGTAACCCAGTGGTACAAAGTGTCCCCGGACTTCTTCCTTCCTGTGAATCCAGCACCCCAGTGGTACAAAGCGTCCCCAGACTTCTTCCTTCCTGTGAATCCAGCACCCCAGTGGTGCAAAGCATCCCTGGACTTCTTCCTTCCTGTGAATCCAGCACCCCAGTGGTACAAAGCGTCCCCGGACTTCTTCCTTCCTGTGAATCCAACACCCCAGTGGTACAAAGCGTCCCCGGACTTCTTCCTTCCTGTGAATCCAGCACCCCAGTGGTGCAAAGCGTCCCCGGACTTCTTCCTTCCTGTGAATCCAGCAACCCAGTGGTACAAAGCATCCCGCACTTCTTCCTTCCTGTGAATCCAGCACCCCAGTGGTACAAAGCATCCCACACTTCTTCCTTCCTGTGAATCCAGCACCCCAGTGGTGCAAAGCGTCCCCGGACTTCTTCCTTCCTGTGAATCCAGCACCCCAGTGGTACAAAGCATCCCGCACTTCTTCCTTCCTGTGAATCCAGCACCCCAGTGGTACAAAGCATCCCACACTTCTTCCTTCCTGTGAATCCAGCACCCCAGTGGTACAAAGCATCCCACACTTCTTCCTTCCTGTGAATCCAGCACCCCAGTGGTGCAAAGCATCCCCAGACTGCTTCCTTCTTGTGAATCCAGCACCCCAGTGGTGCAAAGCATCCCCGGCCCTCTTCCTTCCTGTGAATCCAGCACCCCAGTGGTGCAAAGCGTCCCCGGACTTCTTCCTTCCTGTGAATCCAGCACCCCAGTAGTGCAAAGCGTCCCCGGACTTCTTCCTTCCTGTGATCCAGTAACCCAGTGGTACAAAGTGTCCCCGGACTTCTTCCTTCCTGTGAATCCAGCACCCCAGTGGTACAAAGCGTCCCCAGACTTCTTCCTTCCTGTGAATCCAGCACCCCAGTGGTGCAAAGCGTCCCTAGACTTCTTCCTTCCTGTGAATCCAGCACTCCAGTGGTGCAAAGCATCCCTGGACTTCTTCCTTCCTGTGAATCCAGCACCCCAGTGGTGCAAAGCGTCCCTGGACTTCTTCCTTCCTGTGAATCCAGCACCCCAGTGGTGCAAAGCGTCCCCGGACTTCTTCCTTCCTGTGAATCCAGCAACCCAGTGGTACAAAGCATCCCGCACTTCTTCCTTCCTGTGAATCCAGCACCCCAGTGGTACAAAGCATCCCACACTTCTTCCTTCCTGTGAATCCAGCACCCCAGTGGTACAAAGCATCCCACACTTCTTCCTTCCTGTGAATCCAGCACCCCAGTGGTGCAAAGCATCCCCAGACTGCTTCCTTCTTGTGAATCCAGCACCCCAGTGGTGCAAAGCGTCCCCAGACTTCTTCCTTCCTGTGAATCCAGCACCCCAGTGGTGCAAAGCGTCCCCTGACTTCTCCCTTCCTATGAATCCAGCACCCCATTGGTGCAAAGCATCCCTGGACTTCTTCCTTCCTGTGAATCCAGCACCCCAGTGGTGCAAAGCGTCCCCAGACTTCTTCCTTCCTGTGAATCCAGCACCCCAGTGGTGCAAAGCATCCCCGGACTTCTTCCTTCTTTTGAATCCAGCACCCCAGTGGTGCAAAGCGTCCCCAGACTGCTTCCTTCTTGTGAATCCAGCACCCCAGTGGTGCAAAGCGTCCCCGGACTTCTTCCTTCCTGTGAATCCAGCACCCCAGTGGTGCAGAGTGTCTCTGGACTTCTTCCTTCCTGTTAATCCAGCAGCCCAGTGCTGCAGGTGACTTCTGCTAGTACTTCTGCCTTCATCTAGCCCAGCACCCCAGTGCTGCAAGACACCCCTGGTCTCCTGCATGTGGGTCCAGCTTTCATTGTTTTCCCAGACCACTGTCTGTAGTGGTTCATCATACCTGGTCAAGCACACACCATCAATAAGTGTGCAATCTACATAGAGGGCTCACGATCCTCAGCCATATGTGACAGCTGGCACCTTACTCAGCTTGCATGCACTTAATATGAATAAATATATGTGGTGCTAGATGCTATTTTAGCCTTTTTCAAGTGATGCAAATATCAGTGGGAAGATGGTCACGTGGTTGGCAAAGTGATTGGTGAGAAAGTGGAAGGTGGGTGACACTTCATGTTTCATCACAGGGTCAGAACCAAATGAACTTTCAATTTTAACCAGGAATTCCTTTAAATAAATCCTTCTTCTTTCATGTTTTCTATGTCAAAGATAGGTCATTCATGGTCAGTGAGTTTATTTATTAGCTCACGAAAAGGAAAATGAGACACTAATAATATTCTTGGCCTACACAAGCTGATCATATAATGTTCCTCTTCACTGCACAATTATGATACTTGATTAAATACATTCATAAGATGATCAAAAAAACATATGCACTACAACCATGTGTTTATGGTGATAAACCTTCATTGTAATAGTATTGGGATGACTCAAAAAGCACCACAGGGACACATTTTAAATTACCAATAAGACGTGGAAGGGTCAGACATTTCTATATTGTAGTTATTGCCAAGTTTCCAGTCTGCGAGTAACATCAACATGGCTCAAACTCAGAGGAGATATACAGAAAATCTAGTGAAATATAGATGGCAGTTAGATATTGGACAACTGCAACAATTTACCTGTCTTAAGATCTTTCTTTCCCCGGTTTAAAGCCTGCGACTGGAATATTTATGAAAACTGTTGAGACACAGAGCACTGCTCATATTTCTAAGGTACAGCAGTCTGACAGCAGAAAGTTTCCAACCCAACCTGGCCCCTGGGTGTTATGCTTTAGATTTAAAACCCAGCTTTACTAAGAAGTATTTCACCCTTTCCCCAGATTAACTTTATATGTTGCAAGTGTAGCACTACCCACCGGAGGAGCTGCTGGTTAGATTTCGGGTTTGCACGTTACCTCTGTAGCTTCGTTGTCAGGATGGGAAAGTCCATAATAAATGCAATGTCCAGACAGATGTAAAACCTCCAACAGTTAGGTTTTATTTCTTTTACTGCAAGGTAACTTGAAATAGAGAAAGTAGGAGGGAGGAGAAGAGCAGGGGATGGTTCAGGCACACGGTACACAATCAATCAGTCTCCACTCTCAGCTATTGAGTGGGTATTGCTCACCCGGATAGTCCCCTCTTTCTTGGCCTAGCAGCCGGGATGATGCACAAACTAATGTCCAGACAGTCTCTGCCACAGACCTTTTGGAATGAACCTGGTCTCTGCCACAGACCTTTGAATGAGCTTGGTCTCTGCCACAGACCTTTGAATGAGCTTGGTCTCTGCCACAGACCTTTGAGTGAACTTGGATGCGTCCAGGAATCCTCTGCTACAGGATTTCAAAGTCCCGAACTTCCACCCGAGCAGCAAATGAGCCTTTAAGCCGGAACCGGCAGACTGCAGGGCTTTCAATGTAATGGATCCCTCCTTAATTAGGTCACCAGGCCTCACCCGAGACACTAGCACTTTGCCAGTCTCCTCCAGGGCAGGTCCTCCCCTGTTTTCCTTCATTAAGATAGCTTCCTCCCTTGTGGACAGACAGCTTGGGATCCCCTTTTAGGATTGCAGGCCCCAGCCAGCATAGCTGGGCCTACTCAACAGCAAAACCACTCAGGGCCAACGTGGCCCTGAAGTCGGGCTCACACACACGCACAGGAGGGCCACGAGGCGAAGGACGGGCCCCAATCAATGGCGTCTGCCCCTTAAGTACCCCTCCCCAGCATGCATAGCAGGGTCACCACTCCCACTGCACCGCTGCCGAGAAGGGACACCCAACACACCACCTGTGTTCCAACATAGGGCCAAGATGACAACACCACCTGCAGGCAACAAGGGGAACTACCAAGTAGTACCACAGCCAGAACAGAGGCAAATTTGTGTTAATGAAACAGGTCTGGGCCCAAGTATTGGCCCAGACTTCCCCTAAATTTGAAATAGTGCCCCCATAGATTTGGGGTGGGCGCTACACAAGGATATTAGTGTTTTTTTTTTCTAGATCAGTGGCCCTTAAACTGCATTTATCCAGTCCTTGAAACATTATTCCTCCCACTGAAATGAGGCACTATTCCTCCTACTGACACCAACAACGAAGCACTATTCCTTCCACTGACACCAATGATAGTTGAAACTATCCCTTCCCCTGACACCAACGATGGGGCTCCATTTCTTCCACTGACACCAGCAGTGGGGCACAATTCTTCCCACTGGGACCAATGATGGCGCACAATTCCTCCCACTGATGCCGATGATGGAGCACTATTCATCCCACTGACACCTAATGATGTGGCACAATTCTTTCCACTGATACCGATGATGGGGCAATATTCCTCCCAATGAAATGTGGTGGTATTCCTCCTTCTGACACCAACAATTAGGCACCATTCTCCCAATTGGGCATTTTTCTTCCCACAGATATCAGAAATGAGGCACTATTACTTCCACTGGCACCAACGATGGAACACTATTTCTTCCACTGCTACCAGCGATGAAGCTCCATTTCTTCCACTTAATCCAGCAGTGAGACATAACTCATCTCACTGACACCAACTGATGGGACACAATTCTTCCCTCTGAGACCAATGATGGGGCACTATTTTTGCCACTGACGCCAATGATGGGGCACTAATCCTACTTACTCTAACAGTGGGGCATAATTCCTTCGCTGACACCAAATGATGGGGCACAGTAAATAACTGTTTTATTCCCACTGACCTAACTCTGTTAAGGGTTTGTAAAGTTGCCTCTGATTGCAGGATGTATAGCAAAAGTATATTGTTACTATTTTGGAAACTGTCTTTAAATAAATATGTTTTAATTCTATGAATTTGATGTAGCTTTTACGTTGTTCAAAAAAGATTTTATTTATTTTGTATTTTTAATGGCAATTTTCTTTTTCATATACAGCCTGTTGGATTTGTAAGTTTTGATAGTCGATCAGAAGCAGAAGCTGCCAAGAATGCATTAAATGTAAGTAACACACTGCTATCTTTATGCCATATATGACAAATATATTTTGGGTGATTGGTGTAAGATCATATTTGTGATCACTTAGATTCAACTGCCAAGTTGTAGATATTACTTTTCTCAATACAAGATTACATAATTTAAAGAGACACTGCAATGTTATCTTTTATAAAAACAGAATAAAAGGAATTGCCTCAGTCAAATTAGTCTAGGGGTAGGGGTGGGTACCATCATCCTTTGTATTAGGATATTGGAAGAGAATGCCTAGGGCTGCTACAAACATGCCCCCCCCCCCCCCCCCCCGGCATAATGAGAAATTAGGATTATCTCGGTACCCAAGGATTACGCCAAAGTTATACAAATTTACAATTTATTAGAAAAAAAGCATAATTAAAAACACTTGGTACATGAGTTCATAAACGGTTGATTACAACTGTGTATAGTAGGTACAGATGGCTCCAAGCTAACAAATGAACCCCATAAGTGATATGGGGAGCTGAGATGTATATCTTGATGTGTCTTTGTCAAGATATACATCTCAGCTCCCTTTTTTTCCAATAAATTGTTAATTTTTATAACTTTGGCCTAATCCTTGAGTACCAAGATAGTCTTAATTTCGCACTATGCCAGGGGCAGCCCTAGGCATTCTCTTCCAATATCTTTTATAAAACAATATACCAAATACAAAGCTCCCAACTGCCCCTGATTTCGAGGGACTGTCCCTCATTCAGAACAAAGTCCCTCTGTCCCTCCTTCCTCTGTTTTTGCCCCTCATTTTGGTCTGAACTATATAGTTGTATATAAAATGCAACACATATTTATCAAAATGTGTTTTACAGTGCTAAACTTTTCATCCAATTTCTAAATTGCTGCATTTGTAAATTCCAAATTCCTACATAAAGGTATAATAGTGGTAAATAAGCACTTATGGGCTTAAAGCGGAGGTTCACCCTAAATCTCAATCGCTTATCCAGAACAGCTCATTAAGTACATCGACATTTCGCTACCCATAATTTTTTCTACCATATAAATACCTTGCATCTGTAGTTAATTGCAGACACTTCCGGGTATCCCTCCCGTGGGAGTGGGCGTGTCTCTTCCAATTCTCAGCGCCCCAGTGTTTGCTGAGACTAGTTCGCAATGTCTCCTGGGAGCACAGTGTCATGCTTCCCAGGAGACGAATTCCAGGAAGTATTTGCTTGTGGGCTTCAAGCTGCCCACAAAATGGAAAATGCCATCAGGAAGTTTTATAAATTATTCTTTGCTGCCGAATGAGACTGCGGAGGAGTAGGAAGCTTAAACATGTGAGTACAAGCTTGCCTACATTAAAAAACTTAAATTAGCATGAAAAAAAAAAAAAAAACGACGGACCGCGGAACCCCCGCTTTAACCATTTTTCAATTCTCCTTTTAAAGGGAGCGTGGGTGTGTCCTATGCCTACATCCTTTTACTAATAAGTGTCCCTCATTCCCATCTCAGAAAGTTGGGAGGTATGCAAAATCTTCTTTTGCAATTTATGCATAGAATAAGAAGTATTTTATTGAATTAAAAAATAATTGTGTAAGCATGTATTAATGCTTCTCTTTTTTATGAAGTCAGTAAGGTGCATGAGTTATGTTAATTGTACTGCATATTTTATCACACAGTAACTTTTAAAAACATTCAATTAAATTAATATAAAATGGCAAAGGTGTAAAGCTGCTAATTGTTGCATGAATAAGCTTTTTAACCACTTTTTTCTAAGTTCACACACACCTTTTTTTTCTCAGTTAACACACCAGGATAAGGATTTGTATTTTTCTAAAAAAAGTAACAGTTGTGATCAATTACTTAAATAAAGATCCTTATCATTGTGTTATAGCTTTGTAAATCAGGCCTTTTGTATTTTATTTCCGGGAGTAGCTTCTCACGGTTAACACTTTCAGTTTGCATTGAATTATTAGAAGTAGCCATTGCACAGTAATTTAAACACCACATGCATCCTGCATTATTGAAGTGGCCCAGTGTTGCCAACCATGCGTATTTTTACGGACAGTCCGTAAAAATGGGCACTTTTTCCCACCATTCGTAAATGTCTGTGTTTGCGGGAATGTGCCAGTAAAAATAGCCGAGATCGGTTCAGCTTGGTACTGCGCATGGAGATTGGAGGCAGGGGGTGATTGGAGGCAGGGGGTGATGGTGGCTGCGGTGGCACCGCAGAGGGGGGGTGGAGGCAGGGGGCAATGGAGGCAGGGGGAGATTGGAGGCAGGGGGTGTTAGTGGCATGGGGTGATTGGAGGCAGGGGGTGTTGGTGGCACAGCAGAGGGGGATGGTGGCACTGCAGAGGGTGGGGGATGGGGACAGGGGTTGTTGGTGGCACCGCAGAGGGGGATAAAGGCAGGGGACAATGGAGGCAGGGGGTGATTGGAGGCAGGGGGCCTGGGGGAGATTGGAGGCAGGGGGAGATTGGAGGCAGGGGGTGATTGGAGGCAGGGGGTGTAAGTGGCAGGGGGTGATTGGATGCAGGAGGTGTTAGTGGCAGGGGGTGATTGGAGGCAAGGGGTGTTGGTGGCCCCGCAGAGGGGGATGGTGGCATTGCAGAGGGCAGGGGATGGAGACAGGGGTTGTTGGTGGCACTGCAGAGGGGGATGGAGGCAGGGGACGATGGAGGCAGGGGGTGATCGGAGGCAGGGGGCCTGGGGGAGATTGGAGGCAGGGGGTGATTGGAGGCAGGGGGTGATTGGAGGCAGGGGGTGATTGGAGGCAAGGGGAGATTGGAGGCAGGGAGAGATTGGAGGCAGAGGAATATTGGAGGCAGAGGGAGATTATGGCACTGCAGAGGGGGGTAAAGGCAGGGGGTGTTGGTGGCAGAGGGGGATGGAGGCAGGGGGTGATGTGGCTAAATAATTTGTCCTTATTATATTGAAAATAACAAAAATATGTTTTGTTTACCTTAATATCTACCTTAAATCACATTGCTATTTGCCTAGCATACTTGTTTGTAGCCTAAATACTTAAATTGACACCTAAAAATAGAATTCAGTAACTTTTGTGAAATGCCAGCAAAAACGTGGCTGTGCCAGTAAATTTCGGGTGTCGTGCCAGTAAATTTCAATCTGGTAGGTTGGCAACACTGAATTGGCCTGCTTATATTTATAGAGTACAATACTAAAATAGAGCATAGTGCAGCATGTAACAAGCATTGTAAAAATGATGGCATATGGTCTACTTGTATTCTATTTGTCGTCATTGGGGAGAATATTGTGGGGAAATTCAGTTAAGGACTACAGATACTTTATTGGTGATGTGAACGACTTTAACATCTCGTGCCAGATTCAAAAATCCCTGCCAGCAGTTTTGGTAGCTTGATTGATACATGCAGCAGATTCAGATAGATCTTAATAGTGGCTCTTTTACAAAGTGGCACTATGGGTGTGTCGGCGGTGAATTACCGCCAGTTTGTAGATAATAAAACGGGAGGCGATTTATGTGTTGGCATACAGAAACAGGCAGGGTGCCCGTCTGTATGCTGTTTATCACTGCCACCCTCTTCCCATGCTGACAGTTAATGGTGTCTGATGTGGAAGCTGAGAAATCAATTGCCCATCAGGTCCACTATCTTCTTGTGATTGACAGCAGGCAGTGACCTAGCAGATTCTATAACCAATAGCAGGTTATTCATGGACTATGACCATTGTGTATGACCAGCTTTGATGTCTTGTCCTTAAATGTCCTTGTTACTAGCAGAGGTGCAAGTCTATAAACATTTATGTATTCCAGGGCTGCATTTTATTAACAGACCATTATTGGCCCTTTGCAAACAAAACAATTTCATCATACATGATGCTTAGGCACCTTCATGTATGTTATAACATCGTCATAAAATAAGGAGTTGCTGATTGTTTGCAGGGGTTATGTTGGGCTTAACAAAATGGAAGTGCTTAAAGTGGCCTATTCAACCTAGGGCCAGTTGTCTGTAAAAGAGCCTGTAAAAGATCGTCTTTACAGTGGCCCATGTTTTTAAACACTACCCCTTTGATGCTTCCTGGCTGGTGTGGGTATCTGGCACTTCTAGATATACCAATACTTCCCCCACGACATGCTGTGGTTTCCTTGTAGGGACAGATGACTCGAAGAGAGGAAATAACGCATGTGGCAAAGGGACAGCTAATCACCCACCCAGAAGTAGGGAATACCGGCAGCCACAGGGAAGTTTGAAAAAATGGGTTGTCGGAAAGGTAATCATAGAAGTTCTTCTTTTACACTTCAGTTTCCAATTGACCTTGTTCCCTGGCTTGCCGAACACCATTCAGATTGTGGTTGCGTCTTCTGACTCTGCTGTACACATGCCAGGGCATTGCAAACAATGAATAAAGGCTTCCCAAAACAAAAGAGTTCATAGAACTTTCCAGAAGTATCTTTAGAATATAAAATTGTGTTTACGATCTTATGCAATCCTATGTAGTTGCCACAAAAAAGAAATATATAATAGAAAAGAATGCAGTTAATGGAGTATAAAAGCTTACTTATATAGGCATAGTGCTTCTGTAAAATATTAACAAGAGACCCCTACACATGGGTTAACTATAAACTATTATTAGACCACTTATCCTAAGAAATAAGACTTCTGCTATTCAGCTGGAATAGTCTAATCATTTCTGTGAGTCAGTGGCTGAAACACAAAATTTAGTGTAGCCAAAACCAACACAGTCTTTACGTAAATCAATTTTTTCTGAAACTTGCCATTACAGCTACGATGTGCCTGAATAAAGTATAATATGTGCAATAAAGAAGGGTCTGCGTATGGATAATTGAAGGAATGGAATGCAGGAATGGGTAGCTGGACTATAGGGGTGGATTTACTAAAGGCAAATGGACTGTGCAGTTTGCAAAGTGCAGTTGCAATCTCCAAGTGTTATTACTCCAGAGCTTAGAAAATAAGGTTAAGCTTCACTTTGCAAAGGGTACTCAATCACATGGAAGGGAAATTAAAAAAACAAAAAAGCATTTTTGCTTGCACATGATTGGATGATGGAAGTCAGCAGAGATTCCCAGTGGCGGCCCGTCCATAGGGGGCGCATGGGCGCCGCCCCCCCCCCCCCCCCCCCCAAGCTGTAAAAAAAAATTGGAAAAAAAATGAAAAAAAAGTAAATGTTGAAGAAAAAAAGGTGCCCTTTAAGAGTGTGCGGGCGCCGGACATTCCTGTATTTTAATTGGCAGTGATCGAGTTCAGTGGGCTGGCTTTTTTCAGCACACCCGAGTCACTTCCGGGTTCCCGACTCACTGGAGTGTGAAGTGAAGTGGGCGCCAATGATGGACTGAGACTGAGTGTCAGTGCGGCTCCATAGGCAGAGGTAAGCCCCTATGCAGAGGCAGTAACTTTACTAGGCATGATGGAAGATAAGGGGAAGCAGCTTTGTATACCGTAGATGCAGGGACTGAGCACTGAGGGATGAACTTGGAGTCCTCCTCTCCCAGCGCGGCTCCATAGGCAGATGTAAGCCTCTATGCAGAGCAAAGGCAGTAACTAGGCATGATGGAAGATAAGGGGAAACAGCTCTGTAAACCGTAGATACAGGGACTGAGCACTGAGGGATGAACATGGAGTCGTCCTCTCAGTAACAAGCTAATGCAGGGAGGGAAGTAAATGTTTCACTGACTCGTGATAACAGCCAGGGGCGTTTGAAGGAATTTGGGGGCCCCATGTTCTTACTCCCCCCCCCTCCCTAGTCCCTTTTTTCGTACCTCCCCTTCTTCCCTGTAGGCTGCCGCTGTAGTGTGGCCGAGCTTCTCTTCCTCCTGTCAGTCCGGGGTTCTATCATTATGGGTCCCAAGTCTCCTATCAGATTGTGCCCTGGCCGGGCACTGCGCGGTACAGGGGATTCAGTTTCCTGTGTTCCCGGCCAGACTGAAAGGAAGTGAGCACTCAGTGTGCACTTCCTTTCAGTCCGGCCGGGAACAGGAAACTGAATCTCCTGTACTACGCGCGGTACTTGGCTGGACTGACAAGACTCCAGGAGGAAGGAAGAGGAGGAAGGTCATGCTACAGCCTGGGAAGGGGAAGTTGGGGGCCCCAGGCCAGCTCGGGGCCCCAAGCAATTGTTTGTTTTGCCTGTCCTGTAGCGAAGGACCTGATAACAGCTCACTGCACACTAGGCTCAGCCTTATATATTGCAGGAGATAACGATCTTCCCCTGTGACAGGTTGCCCTCAGACTGCTGCTATCTCACTGTTTATTGAACTTGTCTCCAGTTACAGAGTTATACTGTCCTAGCAGTAAATGAGGATGAGCCTGAGAGTGCAGTGAATGTTCTGTTATCACGTGAGGACAGAGATTAACCCTTTACTTCCCTGCATTTGTTTTGTTGGTTTCTCTGATTACCTACTGGAGGTAGGGTATGAGCCCAGGTTCAGACTACTGCGACTACTGCAATCTAAGACATGGCATGTGATTTGCACCCGCACTGCGGTGCGAATCGCATGCAATGTCAGTGAGATGTGAAGCATCCACTATTTAAGAATTCAACTGTTTGTTAAACCTGGGTGTATTACAAGGATGAGGATGATGTTGACAGGTGTATTATAGAATGATGAGGATCGGTGTATTATAGAATGATGAGGATAAAGATGACGGGTGTATTATACAATGATGAGGAGTATGATGATGATAATGATGGGTGTATAATATGGGGATGACGATGATGGGTGTATTATACAATGACTGGAGCATCAGGGTGTCAGACAGTGTTATTGAGTGTGCCACATCATGTCTCGCTGGCTGCTTTGCAATACATGATTTGGGGGATTTCTGCCATGCAATGTGCTGACTATGTTACACTACATAATAGTCACAAATTGGGAGTACATCTGTCCTGTAATGTATACAGCTATATATACCCACCTGTATATAGAGACCATCCTCCATCATCACTAACTGCAGATATACATCATTATTATTGTATTTATTTTATTTCAGGTACTTCTATAGCGTCGTCAACTTATGCAGCGCTTTACATATACATTGTACAGTCACATTAGTCCCTACCCTCAATGAGCTTACAACCTAAGGTCCCTAACACACATTCATACACATACTGGGGCCAATTTAGACAGGATCCAATTAACCCCCCCAGCATGTCCTGTTACTGTATACATAGCTGTATACAGGACAGATGATGTATATCTGCAGTCAGTGATGATGGAGGAAGGTCTCTATATACAGGAAGGAAGGTTGGTGTATATAGCTAGCTATATACAGGACAGATGATGTGTACCCTGATCTGTGTTATGCTGACCTATATAACCTGATCTGTGAGGCTGAGCTGTATACTGTGTCCTGTGATGCTTGGGCTGTATACTCTGTCCTGTGATGCTAGAGCTGTATACTCTGTCCTGTGATGCTAGGGCTATATACGCTGTCCTGTGATGCTAGGGCTGTATACTCCTGACACTATGGATGGAATACAGGGGATGGTGTGGGTGGAGTATGTAAGGGGTGGGGATTATGAGAAGTGGGAGGGGTCAACAATGAAGGGCGGAGTCTTGCACCCCCCCCCCATCCTAAAACTTCACTAGCCGCCACTGTTCCCCTCATTTGCTAAACTCTGGAGCAGCTGCTTTTGCAGAGTGCAACTTGATTTTAAAAAGTGCACAGCCTTTAGTAAATCAACCCCTATGTGTGGTGTTATGAAATTTCCCCAGCTTCACTGTAGCAATGATGCAGAAATATATATATATTTTTTTAAATATCCCCACTGCAAAGACTGATTTCCGACAATCAGATTGCCCAGTGTTCTAAGCTGTGGTACCTAAAAATGACCATTTGATTTTTTTTTTTGATGGGGATACTTTAAGAAATATTTTAGGCTGGGTTCACACCTATGCAAATTCGATGCGTGTTTCCCCGCATCCAATTCGCATGGTAGAAGATTGTGACCGGCTCTCTATGGAGCCAGTTCACATATCTCCACTGTGGCTCCGATACGAATTTGCACAGGAGCCCAGTGCGTTTTTTGGTCTGTTTCAGGTCTGAATTCAGCCCAAAATTGTGGAGTGAAATCGGACCTGAAACGGTGAATGGGGATGCATTGGACTCCAGCTGTGAGCTGCATGCTGCTTTTAGTAAATCAACCCCACAGACATCAAGAAAAACCTGACCAAGGGCCAGATCCACGTACCGCGGCACTCCTTTACGTCCGGCGTAGTGTATCTCAGATACAATACGCCGCCGTAACTTACAGCGTATTTCCCGTATCCACAAAGAATTTGCGCCGTAAGTTACGGCGGCGTAGTGTAACTGTGTCGGCGTAAGGGCGCGCAATTCAAATGGATGAGATGGGGGCGTGTTTTATGTCAATACGTCTTGACCCAACGTAAATTTAAGTTTTTTCTGAACGACGCATGCGCCGTCCGCGGGGGTATCCCAGTGCGCATACTCCAAATAACCCGCAACAAGCCAATTCTTTCGACGTGAGCGTCATTCTACGCATAGCCCTATTCGCGAACGGAAAATTCAACGCTGGCCCGACGTCCATACTTAACATTGGCTACGCCTCATATAGCAGGGGTAATGTTACGTCGAAAAAAGCCTTACGGAAACAACGGAAAAAAATGTGCCAGCCGGACGTATGTTTGTGGATTTGCGTATCTAGCTAATTTGCATACTCGACGCGGAAATCGACGGAAGAGCCACCTAGCGGCCAGCGTAAATATGCACCTTAGATTCGACGGCGTACTAAGATGTACGCCAGTCGGATCTAGCTCAGCTTCAGGCGTATCTTGTTTTGTGGATACAAAACAAAGATACGCCGGAGCAACCTAGCAGTTACGCACCGTATCAATAGATACGCCAGCGTAACTGCTTCGTGGATCTGGCCCCAAGTCTTTAACCCATTTATCACTTTATCCCAAATAAAAGGTTTTTGGTGGAGTTGGGCTACAAGTTATTGCTGCCACTGTTTAGTATCACTGACAATAAAACACATAATTACAGGGGAAAAAATGCAAATTAAATACATTATCATGTGCTGTAAATTTTATTCCTGCACTTTGATTAACTGTACTTTGACAACCATCGAATCACCAGTCTGGGGTTCAATTTGTTCCAGGATCTGGTGGTTCAGATATCCATTTAGTTTCATGAAGACAATAATTACGGTTTGGCCCACACATATTTTACCCACAATTACTTACAGGTGTTTTCCTTGTGCTCAGCACATTCTCAGCTGAAGTTTCACGATGACAGAAAAAAAAATTGTTTAGAACACATGGTGCTTTTTTTCCTTTACATGTCGATGAAATGTGTTAAATGGCCCTTTCAGCATTTGTGCTAAGTAAAACCAAGAAAAGGGGATTAGTGCACTGACATAAGAAAAGAAAATCCCTCTGATATGCAATCATACCTTTTCTTTTTCCTAAAGAGTCTCAGGCCTCGTACACACGACCGAGAAACTCGACGGGCGAAACCCATCGTTTTCCTCGTCGAGTTCCTTGTTAGGCTGTCGAGGAACTTGACAAGGCAAGTTTCTCCATTCCCGTCGAGGAAATAGAGAACTTGCTCTCTTTTTGGCTCGTCGAGTTTCTCAACAGTTTCCTCGACGAAAATGTACACACTACCGGCTTCCTTGGCAAAAAAATATCTCCCAGCAAGTTTCTTGCTGGTTTTTGCCGAGAAACTCGGTCGTGTGTACGAGGCCTCAGAGATAGAAAGGCAGATCAGTCTTGATAGATGTTTCCTTTTATACATAGCACATGCATCTAAATCTATTGTCATTTATTATTTTCTTTTTAAATCTGTATAATTCACATATCCTACTTTTCCTAGAAGCTGTTAGAATTGCATTTAGATTTGGGTTTCTTACCGTTGAAAGGAAGGTCATTAGGTTGGAAAGCAAAGGCCCAGAAAGTATAACACTAGTGCCTGTTTACACCACAAAAAAACGTCCTCCAGATCCATTCCAGATGAGTTCTACATTTGCGTTTTTGGTGGGTTTCGGTGTGTTTCTGAATGTATTTGTTTTTCTTCTTTTTTCCTGTTATGTTTTTCACTGTACTGGGGTCCGGTGCGTTTTTGATGCATTTTTTGTACTTTTTACTGATTTACTAAAACTAGAGCACTCAGAATCTGGTGCAGCTCTGCAAAGAAACCAGTTAGCTTCATTTCTATGCAGAGCTGCACCAGATTTTGCACGTTCTAGTTTTAGTAAATCTCCACCTAAAAATACACTTATGTTTTAAATATAAATAAATAATTCTATTTATTTTTAAATGCAACTAGAGTACTTGCCTAAAATTGATTTTAGCCTCTTATAATCAAATTTTCTGTATAGTCAAATGTCGCGTACACACGATCGGAATTTCCCACAAGAAAAGTTTGATGTGAGCTTTTGGTCGGAAATTCCGACCGTGTATCGGACATTTTCTGTCGGAATTTCTGACAGCAAAAATGTGAGAGCTGGTTCTCAAATTTTCAGACGGGAAAAGTTCTTCGTCTGTATACACAAAAAAAACACGCATGCTCGGAATCATTGAACTTCATTTTTCTCGGCTCGTTGTAGTGTTGTACGTCACTGCGTTTTTGACGGTCGGAATTTCAGACAACATTTGTGTAACCGTGTGTATGCAACAGAAGTTTGAGACAAGATTCCATCTGGAAAAAATCCAAGTTTTTCTTGTCGGAATTTCCGATCGTGTGTACGCGGTATTAGTGGTAATACATCCAAAAATATGATCTATAGCAGTTTACCAATCTGGTCGAATTCGTTTTTTTGATTATTATTAGCACCCCTGTCAGTGGTAAATGGTTTGTGTCATTCCTCTAACTGCCACTTTTGCTGGACAGCTTGGTCTGTTAAAGTAAGTTAGAAAAATAACAGTCTTGCTGGATCACCTGGTAAAAATAAAGAAAATAGTGTAAATGTAAATGTAAATGTTACTGGGCGCTTCCTGTATATGGATTCATCGGGTAGTGTGCGGGTATTCCGTCACTTCCTCAATGCCGCAATGTCTCCTGGGAGCTTTTGTTATTGTTCCCAGGAGACATTGCGGAGGTCTGCCACAAGTTATCGCAGGATTTAGAAAGAACTTGATTAAAGCGTATAATTTATTTTTTTGGTGGGGGAGTGGATCTTGGGTGGGAGTTCCCACACTTTTTTCCCCAGGACTTGACTCCTGAGGAGAACCTTACATTTTTCAACTGTGCAATGCGCTGCTTACCTGGAGTTCAGATTTACAGCCCAATTCCAGTCAAAATACATTTATTCTGTTTTGGATAGAATAAGGAAGGGTTGGAGCTTCTGTCAGGTCTTCTACCATCGGTTTTGCTGTGAAACAATAACTTATATAGTTGAATTTGCTTACTTTTGAGTTGTTGCATGTTAGATTTACATTCCCATCACCCTCCAGTCATGATAGAACATGTGCTAGAAACCTGCAGTTAGATTTAAAATGTTTACATCTGATTGGTGGCTATGAAGAAATAAGAGTAGTCATTAAAGTGGGTTCTATAAGTTTCTTATAATTATGTAAGAATAGCTAGGAAATAACTAGTTAGTTTAAATAATGCTGATGATGTAATTCTATTAAGTAATGCTTGTAATTTTGCTGTATTACATTGATGATGTTGAACAGCTTATACAGTACAACCTTATTTAAAGCATATGTTAAGGCATATGTTTCAAAAAATGCAGTACATTTTTTTAAATGTACAATACATGCACATTTCCCCATGTTTTATCCCTTTAATGACCCTGCAAGTACAGGAAAAAAACTGCCAGAAATGCACTTGGCTCCTAAGTCCCGTTGTGGCTGACAACACACACCCATTTTGTAGACTGAATGTTGTCAGCCCCGCCCAATTGTCTTTTGAAACTACTCAGCCCTTCCCATCCTCCAATCGCCACAACTTAAAGGCTAATTATTCTGTAGATAAGAACTATGACAGCTCTTTGAGACAACATAGGATATGTACAGAGGACACAGGAAAGCCCCGAAAGTCTGATGGGATCAACGGGTGTTTTTTTCTCTTACCAAATGGACAACAAGATGCTTCTGATGGTATATTAAACAGACCAAAATGGCAAAAATATAAGAAAATATAGGAAAATATAAGAAGCTCATTGTTAGAGTTTATATACTGTTTTATGGAGCTTCCTTAGGGTGTATGTAACCAAAAAACTAATTTTCAGTATGTTTGGCATCAAGTATACAAATGTAAGCCATTGCCTCACTGGCATGCTCTCCAGGTACGAAACTTTACAACAGTAATAAGGGAAATCTTCTGGCGCATGGAGAATGAGTGACTAGCTTTAGTACATAACGCACTGGTAGAGCGGGGGAGATGAAAAAAAAAACTGTCTAAAGTCCATAAAATTCAATAGTCCATAGCTATTAGAAAGCATTATATTGCCCACTGGCGGCTGCCATCCTCAGAGTATTGGCTACCTCTGTATCAATATATTATAAGAGAACATGGAAGTGCTACCTAAGTGTAGTATTAAAATGAATACTTAACTCTCAAGGATTAAGAATAGTGTTGCTCACGCATTGCGAATATTCGACTCGAATATAGCATATTCGAGAAATCGCGCTATATTTTGAATTTCGCGGTGAATATTCGCAATTCCGAATATTCGCATTTTTTCAATTTGATTTTTAAAACAGATCACATCCTATCGACGTCTAAAAGCATTGCTGGTATTATTAGAGACCCTGGGCCGAGTAGCTAAGCTGATGCGATCCTTTTATGTTGCCAAATTGAAAAAAAAAAAATTGCGATTTTTCGCTATTGCGAATGCGAAAATGATTGCGAATTTTCGATAACTGTGGTAGGAGAACTCTGATTGTCTCTGATGCAAAAGGGGGGGGGCTTTGTGTATGTGTATGTTATGAATATTTGTATGTTTGATATTATTATTTTTTGTAAGAAGGAAAAAATTGCACATACCTTAAAAAAGGGGAGAATACAGCAGCAACTCAAAAATGTTATACAACATAAATTAATACAAGACAGAAAATGGAGTCGCTCTACAAGAATAAAAAATATGTCTAGTGACAAGACATGTGGGCAAATTATAAAATAAGCAAGCGCAAATAACTTGTGAAATACACAGTGAAAAAAATATATAAAGAAATATAGTCCCAATAATAGAAAAATAATCTTTCATAAAAATGTCTTTGATATGTGAAGTGAAAAAAAGTCCAAAGCATGCAGCATGAACGTGTTCAATCTTCAAGGTGTTTGATTGACAAATGGCTGTGACAGATGGATAGAGTAAAGAATCACCACCAATGCAAAACACTTTTTATTTTGTATTGTAAAATATCACGAATATTCTGAGCCAATCAGAGTGCTCCTTCCGCATTTGCCGAATATTCGCAATTATTTTGTATTGTAAAATATCAAGAATATTCTGAGCCAATCAGAGTGCTCCTTCCGCATTTGCCGAATATTCACAATTATTTTGTATTGTAAAATATCACGAATATTCTGAGCCAATCAGAGTGCTCCTACAGCATTTGTCGAAATTGCGCAATATATATCGCATTCGCATGTTGCGATATTTCGATAAAATATCACGAATATTCTGAGCCAATCAGAGCGCTCCTCCAGCATTTCTCGAAATTGCGCAATAAATATCGCATTCGCAAGTTGCGATATTTCGATAAAATATCACGAATATTCTGAGCCAATCAGAGTGCTCCTACCGCAGTTATCAAAAAATCGCAATTATTTTCGCATTCGCAATAGCGAAAAATCGCAATCATTTAATTTCGATAAAATATCACGAATATTCGAATTTAGCGAATATATCTCGAATATTCGAATATATATTCGAGATATATCGCAAAATCGAATATGGCATATTCTGCTCAACACTAATTAAGAACACTCATATATGGAGCAAAAGATCGCTTATCATGTATATCAGAACTTGATATAAGATATATTGATATAGTATGTAAACCATCTTGTAATTTATTAGGAATCACCATTACATTTTAATTCTTCATGGAAAAGAAAACTGCGCTAGACAGATATGCAGAATAAAGGCAGCAGCCTAAAAGTGGGATACACACAAAATATAAGTAAACAAAAGATAAGCTGCGACAGATAGTTTTAAAAAGTCCACATCAGTCCTTAGGATGACATAAAAATTAGTGTATGAGCAGATGTATAGCGTCCCAAACATACACCACTGATTAGGCAGTTAATTGAATAACCAACTCAAGGGAGTCCAAGCTGTACAGTGGTCCGTAATTAAATTCTGTGTAGTGACACCACAGTGATAATCACAAATAAAGTGCCCACCACCGCAATCAAATGGCCGTTTACCAGAAGGCAAGCACAAAAGCGTATTCAGCCATAACTCAGCCGCGGCCTTTGGCTTGAATGCAGAGTAGTTTTAACCAGGAAGCACACTAATACTGAGATGTTCCTCACAATATCATAAGGTCCTTCAGCATATCATACGGTCCGTGATATCGTTTTAAGTATCATGTAAAGAAAGGAGAAGGACCATAGTGTAGTACTATCTTGATTGGTTTAATAATAAAGGTAATGTACTTACAAAAATTTAGAAATTAAAACGCATAAAAACTTGCCGGCCGGCAGAATGAGGAGCCCTTCCTCCACAAAATGATGTGGTGACGTCACTACGCGCCCCCAGACACGTTTCGTTACAAACTGACGTTCTCAATGGGGATAGGGCAACGCAATGACTCACCGCTATTTATAAAGCCAGACCTCGTTGTGATAAGCCAAAAATTGCAATTAATGCAACGGAGCAACCCACGACCAATTAAATTCATACTAACAATATTAAATAGATAGATGTCATTCGGTCATGACCCCTAGTGGATAAACTTTAGATTGCAATTCATTAGATTAATAAACATATTCAGATTGAAAATCATTAAATTAATAATAAATGTAAATAAATACATAGTGTAATTAATAGGTAAATTAATAATGTGTGTGTCATATCGTGCACAACCAAATTACATAAAGTGCATGATATGTGCAATAAATTAAATAGTAATCTATTCAATGAATGAATACCACATAATATAGTGACGAAACCCTAATAGAAACCAATCTAAACCAATTGCCAATAATGGAAAAATTTAAATTAAATTAAAAATTGATCATAAAGAATTAATAAATTTATAAATTAATTAATTAAACAATTAAATACATGTTTTTAATAAAAAATAATTTAATTAAAGATTCAAAAATTACATAAACCCATCCTTGCATCACACACCAAGTTTACACCGTGGCCACATCATGAGTTATTAATAAAAGCATTCACATCTGTATCTATATTTAACCCATGGGGGGCATAGGTTTTTAATCTATGGACCCAAGCCATCTTAAGTTTAGAAATCTCCCTTACCAGAAGACTTCCCCTCCAGTGTGGTTTAAACTTGTCAGTACCCAGAAAAGTTTTTTTTTGATGGATCTCTGTTGTGCTCCAAAAGATAATGCTTAGATACAGACCCCATTTTTATATTTGTGATGTGCTCGTTGAGGCGAACTTGTAAGGGGTGTTTGGTCTGCCCCACATATTGCAGGCCACACGGGCACTGCAACATGTAGATCACCCCAACAGTTGCACACCTGATACAAGGTTTGATGGTATATTGTTTCTGTGTAACAGTAGATGTAAAGGTGGTGGTCCGTCTTTCGGAGCAGGAATTCAAGAAACAGGGCAGTGTTTATTAATCAGTTGTTTAACCTTCTTATGCTGCAAAGAATAAGAGGTTATAAAGGGAACACCCAGAGGAAACTAATCCCCATCACAAGGTTCCCTCTCAACCTATAAATCCTCCATATTCGTAGCTTTGACTACATCCAAGGTATCCATAAGGTACTCTCTTTGGTAACCCTTTTCGAGAAACCTACTGGTAAGGACCTCAGCCTGTACCAAGAACTCATGTGGATCGGAACAGTTCCTTCGGAGCCTAAGATATTGGCTCTTAGGAACTGCCCAGTTCTTGGCGCAGCTTATCTTTTTGTTTACTTATTTTAATTCTTCAGTCAGCTATGATTTTCAGTTTCATTTCAAACATCCTTGAAACCAAGAAAACAGCATTCAGTTTGGTTGTTAGGTTTTCTCAGGATCTTCATCACCTCAGTCATGTGTTAAGATTGCAGCCTGAAGCCTTCAGGAAACTTGAGGTCAGCTTGAAACCAGCTTGCATGAAATACAGGAATGTCTCCAGATTAAGACCCCTTTCACACTGAGGCGCTTTGCAGATGCTATAATGCTAATACTAGTGCCTGCAAAGCACCCTGAAAGAGCCGCTGCTGTCTCTCCAATTTGAAAGCTCTGAGGGATTTCACACTGGAGCAGTGCGCTAGCAGGACGGTAAAAAATGTCCTGCTAGCAGCATCTTTGCAGTGCATTAGGAGCACTTTGAAATTGAAATTGAAATGGGCAGCACGGACGAACCGCCAGGAAAGCGCTGCTGCAGCGGCACTTTGCGGGTGGTTTTAACCCTCTCTCGGCTGCTAGCGGGGGTTAAGAGCACCACGCTAGCGGCCAAATAGCACCGCAAAATTGACGGTAAAGTGCCACTAAAAATAGGGGGCCTTACTGCACCAGGCTTTTTTTATCTTTAGGCCTGATTCACACTTTTAAACAGGACCATTAGTATTTACATGAGGGAGACCAAGTGGGGATTCAAGGAGATTAGCTGCAGGCAGAAGTCCAATTGAAAACAATGCAAGGCAAGGCTGACAACTCCCACAGCTAATCATGGCCATTCATATACAATCCTTCATAGAGCGATTACCTGTGAATAGCCAGCCATGGACACAGACAGGGCCCTGCTCAGTCTCCCGCATGTAACAGACCCATTCACAAGTGTAAATGAGTCCTTAGTGAGATAATTGCAAAAAATGCTGCACATGTATGGGAATGCTATGGAAGCAATTTTTTAAATTACCTCATTGATCATGTGATTATAGTAAAGGCAGTCCATCCTAAGCAGCACCATTTAAAAGCATCCAGCAAGTACAATCTCTTAAAAAAAAAGTAAGGATCTGGTATAAAATCTTCTGAAAACCCTGAAATGTATGTATGAGGGGGGTTATAAAAAAGCACTGCATGTTGAAATTTCGAATGTTTAATTATGCAGAGATGGAAACAATGAACATACATATAAAGTGTAAAGTTAGACTGTAAGGGCCAGATTCACGTAGCCCAGGCGCAACTTAAGTTTTCCGATTTAAGTTACACCGCCGCAAATTTTCTGCCTAAGTGCCCGATCCACAAAGCACTTACCTGGAAATTGGCAGCGGTGCAACTTAAATCCGTCCGGCGCAAGGCGGGCCCAAATCGAATGGGGCGAGTCCCATTTAAATTAGGCGCGCTCCCACGCCGGACGTACTGCGCATGCTCCGTCGGGTAAATTACCCGACGTGCATTGCGCTAACTGACGTCGCACCGACGTCATTTGCTTAGACGTTAACGTAAATGGCGTCCAGCGGCATTCACGGACGTCTTACGCAAACGACGTTGATGTTTAAATTTCGACGCGGGAACGACGGCCATACTTACCATGGCTTAAGACAACTAGGGCTCAGCCCTAGTTTTACGCAGCGTAACTCGACGGAAACTATGTAGATTTAGATTGACGGGCCGTTCGGGACGTTCGGGGATCGCCGTAAGTCTTCATTTGCATATTCTACACCGGCCGCAATGGCCTCACCACCTAGCGGCCGGCCTAGAATTGCATCCTTAAGATCCGACAGTGTAATTCAATTACACCTGTCGGATCTTAGGGCTAGCTATGCGTAACTGATTCTATGAATCAGTCGCATAGTTAGAAACAGAGATACGACGGCGTATCAGTAGATACGCCGTCGTATCTCGTTTGTGAATCTGGCCCTAAATTCCTCTACTTAGTTACCCTGCCACATATTCCCCCATCATGTTCGATGCATTTACACCATCATTTTACCCAGCCTTATATCTAGCTTAGAAAAAATCTACAGAGCACTCTTTGCTTCACTGCTTCAGAGATGTTGAAACTTTCTTCAGGTCCTCACATTTTGTGCCACTGGTGTAATCATTCATTGACCTAAACAGGTAGGACTCAGATGGTAACAAATCTGGGTTGTAAGGTGGATAAGGGGCAACTTAACAGACCATTTTCGCAATTACCTGACTGGTGGCATTAGAATTGCGTGAGTGTTCATTATCTTGATACAGCTGTATGGCATGGATGTCTTTCTGTGGTCTTTTTTCCTCATTCAGCTTTCACGCTGTACCAATGTAGGTTTCATTGTTCACTGTTGCGCCTTTGCCCAAAAAGTCCATGATAATGAGGCCTTGGTCATTCTAGATGTGTCTTTCCCTTCAAATTAGGTTGCTAGATGACCATTCCTTGGCTTGGCTACAAATTCTCTCTTCACCCAATGGCAAACATTTCTCACACTAATTACTGCATCACCATATACACATTTCCTCCGACATGTATGGATTTCAACAGCCGAACAACCACCTTTCATTAGAAACTCAATTACTGCTCTTTGTTTCAACTTCCCATGAATCATTCACTTGGCACAATCTGAAAAACAGGAGAACATAGTGATTGAGTTAAACAATATGTGTAACATATATCAGGAATTTTGTTCTAAGTTCTCATGAACAACAGGTATTATTTTTTTATGCCCCTTCAAAGTCGGCCTTTGTCGTTTTATGAACCAGTACTTTGCCCATTAAGGACAAAGCAATGAGTTCACTTAACCACCCTTCCCAATTGCACAAACCTAACTGGGAGCCCACTTTGCTCTGTTTTACTGCCAGGAGCAAGGAGATAAATATCTGTGTAATCCCCAAGTTGTGATAATGGAGGTTACACAGGGTTGAGGACTCTCTTCTGTGACATGGGAGGAAGGAGAGTGAGTCACTGGGAACTTCTGTTTGTACCCAGTACCAAACAGAGTAGCAGGAGAGTTAAAGGGGTTGTAAAGGTACAATTTTTTTTCCCCTAAATAGCTTCCTTTACCTTAGTGCAGTCCTCCCTTACTTACCTCATCCTTCCATTTTGCTTTTAAATGTCCTTATTTCTTCTGAGAAATCCTCACTTCTTGTTCTTCTGTCTGTAACTACACGCAGTAAGGCAAGGTTTTCTCCCTGGTGTGGAGTGTCGTGCTCGCCCCCTCCCTTGGACTACAGGAGTGTCAGGATGCCCACTAGCACACAGCTCCTTTCTCTATCTGCAACGTAGAGAGCGTCCTGACTCTCCTGTAGTCCAAGGGAGGGGGCAAGCACGACACTCCACACCAGGGAAAAAGCCTTGCATTACTGTGTGGAGTTACAGACAGAAGAACAGGAAGTGAGGATTTCTCAGAAGAAATAAGGACATTTAAAAGCAAAATGGAAGGATGAGGTAAGTGAAGGAGGACTGCACTAAGGTAAAGGAAGCTATTTATGGGGGGAAAAAATTGTGCCTTTACAACCCCTTTATGGGTGCTTACTGTGAGGCATAGCAATTAAAGGAACCTGTTGCTTTAGCATGTACATAATTTCAGCTTAAAGACGTATTCCACCTTATACAGTTGAGCCTGCAGAGCATTGCAACCACTATTAATGGATCATGGGTACTTTGAACAGGCTCCAGCAGACTATTCCTCCATCCCCAGGTCTGTACAGAGGTATGACCCTTGCCAATAGACTACAAGTGCAGTGGTTTCACCACACTTGTGGTGTATTGAGAACTGGAGTCCCTCTGCCACAGTGGCAGATGGGACTTGTTCACAGATCACTGTACAGCGCCAATCTAGATTTAAAAATAGGGGAAAGGGGAATAGCCGCTCCAGGTGGGAACCCAGACGAACATCCACCGTTGCAGACAACTCAGGTGCAGGCAATGCACTTAGCAAAGCAAAGTGAAATAAAATAAAACCCAACTGCTGATGCGTTTTTCACTAACACTAACTATGACTAAGCACTAGTGTTAGTGCGAAACGCGTCAGCATTTGGGTTTTATTTTATTTCACTTTGCTGTGACTTGTAGTGCTGTCCTTTTTTCAATAAAGGCTACAATTTGTTCAGTGTGCGGCTGTACATAGACAATCTTTGGTCCTAGATTTAAAAATAGACAGAAGCCCATAGGGAAAAAACATCCAGTGATTTAGATAAGTAGGGGCAGTTTGGAGGTGGGAGGCCGGGGAATGGTATAATTTTACTTTAAATATTGGTGTTATATGAAACATGTCGTGAAAGGTGGACTTAGCCTTTAAGCTCTCTAAAATATAGAAAAAAATGTGTTTTTGTATGAATCTGATGATGTGTTATAAATGTTCCGCAACTGTCAGATATAGGAATCATCAACACACTTAAATAGGATCCTCCGTAGTGTTTTTCATGCTTGATGTACATTTTTCTAATCTCATAAAATTCTTTCATCTGCTGTTACATTAACCTCACACACCTTCTTGTTTATCACGTCAATCTCCAGATATTTCTGAACTGAAAAGACTTGAAAATGGTCACGGAAAGCCAAGACAGATTGCTAAGGAACAAATTTGACAGATCCTTTAAATGAGAACATATTTTTTTCTCAAAATACTTTTTGTAGCTAGAAACACAGGCCAGGATTCACGTAGGAGATACGACGGCGTAGCTTCAGATACGCCGTCGTATCTCTGAGTCTGAGGCGTCGTATCTTGGCGCCTGATTCAAAGAATCAGATACGCCAGAATTTGTATAAGATACGACCAGCATAAGTCTCCTACGCCGTTGTATCTTAACTGCATATTTACGCTGGTCGCTAGGGGCGTGTACGCTGATTTACGCCTAGAAATATGTAAATCAGCTAGATACGCCTATTCACGAACGTACGCCCGGCCGTCGCAGTACAGATATGCCGTTTCCGTAAGGCGTGAAGTTACCCCTGCTCTATGAGGCGTAGATGAGGCGTACCAATGTTAGGTATGGATGTCGGAACAGCGTAACATTTTTCACGTCATTTACGTTCACGTCATTTACGTTCACGTCGAAAGCATTGGCTTTTTGCAGGTTAATTTGGAGCATGCACACTGGGATACTTTCACGGACGGCGCATGTGCCGTTCGTAAAAAGCGTCCATTTACGTGGGGTCACAATAAATTTACATAACACACGCCCACATCTTCCACATTTGAATTAGGCGGGCTTACGCCGGCCTATTTACGCTACGCCGCCGCAACTTTGCTTTGTGAATACTGCACTTGCCTGTCAAAGTTGCGGAGGCGTAACGTAAATAGGATACGTTACGCCCGCACAAAGTTGCGCTCTCCTACGTGAATCTGGTCCACAGTTTTTACAGGAAACACACCACCCCAAACTATCCATTGGTATTAGAAGGAAATCGCTCAATAATTATGATGGCAGTTGTATAAACCTGTACATTTACAGCTTCTGCTATTTTGCTGGATGTTAGTGTAAAACACCTAAGACAGGGGTGGGCAATTATTTTTTCGATGGGGCCACATGAGAAACTAAAAATATTTTGGAGGGCCGGGCCAAAAGGCTAAACTCAATACTGCATAAAATCAATTGTATTTCTTTATAAAAAGCAGTAAATATCATTGTTGGACAACTGGTACTAGTACTTGTTATAGTTAAACAATGAAAAAGTGAGGTTGCCTTACAAGAATTTTTTTTTAATTTATTAAACAAAATTTCCCAAAACAATGAACATTTTTCACTATTTGTGACTCATATTAGTGAAAATTTCCAGAGAGGATCAGAGACTGCGGACATGATACCAGAGAGGATCAGAGACTGTGGACATGATACCAGAGAGGATCAGAGACTGCGCACATGATACCAGAGAGGATCAGAGACTGCAGACATGATACTAGAGAGGATCAGAGACTGCAGACATTGTCCCCATAAAGTCCTGCCAAACGACAATGTATGCCGTGTCATAAATTATGGTTTATGTATGTCTTAGTGATTGATTCACATCACAACTTCATTGATAGCTTTTTTTTTGTATGATTTTTAGTTTTGCTCATTACTGCCACACACATGCAATGCATGGCTGCATGTGTGTGGCAGTGATGAGCAAAAGCAAAAATCATACAAAAAATAAGGGTATCAATTTCAAATCAATGAAGTTGTGATGTTAATCAATCACTAAGACATACATAAACCAGTGTGCCATCAATTGCTGCCAGTGTGCCATCAATTGCTGCCAGTGTGCCATCAATTGCTGTCAGTGTGCCACCAGTGTGCCATCAATTGCTGCCAGTGTGCCATCAATTGCTGCCAGTGTGCCATCAATTGCTGCCAGTGTGCCATCAATTGCTGCCATTCTTTGCTGCCAGTGTGCCATCAATTGCTGCCAGTGTGCCATCAATTGCTGCCAGTGTGCCATCAATTGCTGCCAGTGTGCCATCAATTGCTGCCAGTGTGCCACCAGTGTGCCATCAATTGCTGCCAGTGTGCCACCAGTGTGCCATCAATTGCTGCCAGTGTGCCATCAATTGCTGCCAGTGTGCCATCAATTGCTGCCAGTGTGTCACCAGTGTGCCATCAATTGCTGCCAGTGTGCCATCAATTGGTGCCAGTGTGCCATCAATTGCTGCCAGTGTGCCATCAATTGCTGTCAGTGTGCCACCAGTGTGCCATCAATTGCTGCCAGTGTGCCATCAATTGCTGCCAGCATCCCCACAAGCAAGTACCTGATGATGATGATGATGAAATCTCTGTCCTGTCAGTGTTTTGCTGCCTGCAGTCCTCGGCCGTCTCGGGTCTCCTACAGCAGCCTGTGCAGTGTGCACAGTGTGAGGTGAGGAGTCGGGACCGGGTCATTACTTGGCGGGAATTGGGGGACTTTTTTAAATTCGGGGACACTCACTCCACGTGGTGACGGGCGGCTGGGAATGCCGTCAGCGGGGGGCGGGAAAGGAAGCGTGGCCAGCTCCAATGGCTTCTTCGGCTGAATCAGCGGGGGGCGGGAAAGGAGGCGCGGCTAACACCCACGGGTTTCTTCGGCTGCACCAGCGGGGGGGCGGGAAAGAGGTGCGGCTAACACCCGCAATTCTTTCGGGTGCAAATTCAGACTTCAAATTCAGATTTCTAGCGATCCGCCCGGGGGCCGGATTAAAAGGTCCGCCGGGCCGTATACGGCCCGCGGGCCGTAGTTTGCCCACCTCTGACCTAAGAGCTGCAGCATATTTTTGCCAATAGACATGCAGTACAAAAAACGTATGAAAATCGTCCAGTTCAGTCAATGTGTACAGCACTCTTCCCAACAGGACATGCTGGAAAACCAGCATCCGATCAACACTTGCAGCCAATGGCTGTGGGTACTGATCAGTGTATTCTGGTGGAGGGGGAGTCCCCTATCAGAATACTCTAGCATAGCAAGGGAGATTGCCACACCAACATTGCTTGTGTTGGTATGGCAAACGTGGGTTAAAAAACTTGTAGTGTATACCCAGCTTTAGAGATGTGATGATTTTCCATGATTGACAAAAAATTGAGAAACACTCCTTTAAAATAATAAAGTAAAACTAAACCCTAACTGAATGATGTTTAGCTTTCTAAAGCACTGTGAATCAAAAACTTCCATGGTTTTTTCTTTTAGAAAATTTTCAGATTTCAGCATTTTTGTATTTCTTTTACGCATCTCAGTACTGCTGATCTCATCCAGTATCACTGCAGCTACCACCTGTCTCCATTGCTTATGGTGACAACAGCAAGGGATGCCTGCAAAGTGAGTGTTGGCTAATCTGCTTATCATCTCCATCAGCAGCACCTGTGACAGGGTGACAATGCAGTAGACCAATAGGGAAGCAGGGAAAGGGTGTTGTCAGCCTATATCAAGACGTAAAAAAAGGCAAGTGTAGAGCACAAAATTATGGATATTTTTTTAATGTTTACTTGCAGTGTTTTTTTTTTCCATTAAACAATTTTAATACAAGCAGGGCCCTCTGATCTCCCCTGTATTGGATTGTATTGTAACTGTACTGTCTACCCCCATGTTGTAAAGCGCTGTGCAAACTGTTGGCGCTATAGAAATCCTGTATAACAATAGCAAAGCGGACCTTCAGTAATTTTTTCAACTTTGGATAGTAAAACATTTTTTTCTGCGAGTAAATACCTTATACAGTCCACTTCCTGTTTCTTGTCAGGTAAAAAGCCTAGGCTTATGACAATGACATCATGCACAGCTCTCTCTCTCACTCTCATGAGAGTTTGCCAGGAAGGGAGAGGGGAGGAGTCATAAGAGGGCCAATGAAAGCTACAGAGCTGGAGGTGTGCCTCTGTGTAAATCCAGGAAGTGAACAGGCAGCAGCTTCAGCTGCCCACAGTTAAAATGGTTGCAGCCAGACTCAGTGGAGGGAGATGTTTTTATTACAAATTATGTGAGAAGACTGCAGTTCCTCTTTAATGACTTGCCATATACTCCCTGAACTTGCTATCAAATTACAGAAGAGTCAAATTCGTCCCCCCTCCCCCCTTTTTAGAATGCCATAGTCCTCTCCTGCTATGGAGTGTCTAATTACTGCTGTGCTAGACTAGCTATTTCTCCCTTCCCCTCACCACCCTACATACCGTATTTGCCGGCGTATAAGACGACTCTGCATATAAGACGACCCCCTAATATACTGCTGAAAACTGTGGTTTTGTGGTCTACTCACCGTATTAGACGACCCCCTTCTGCAGTAGTAATGCCTTTTAAAATGAAGAGGAGGAGGCCGCCGCCACCGGGTGCTTTGTAAGGCTGTATGTAATGCCTTTTAAAAATGAAAATAACGTTGCCGCCGGGTGCTTTGTAGGGCTGTATGTAGTCTGTATATGCGCTGCTCAGCCAATCCCGATGGACTGTGTTGCTGACAGAGCATGCTAAGCCTGCTCGGATTGGCAGAGATTATTACTCCAATCCGAGCAGGCTTAGCATGCTCTGTCATCAACAGAGTGCATCGGGATTGGCTGAGCGGCGCAGAATACAGATCACATACAGCGTTACAGAGCGCCCGGCGGGTTGATATCGAGCGAGCAGCTGCTTACCCCTGCATATAAGACGACCCCCGGTATTTTGGCTGTGTAATTCCGGTGTAAAAGGTCGTCTTATATGCCGGCAAATAGGTTAACCTTATTTGTAGCAGATGGGGAGGAGCAAATGGGACTACCATAGCATGTCACGCAAGTGATAGCTCCAAGTTTGCTGGGGTGGCTGACATTACATCTAAGATAGTTGCACCCATCAACAGTCTCAGGGCTTTTGGATATTTTACATTTAACATGGAAAAAAACACATAAGATTCACATATAATCTTGAAAAAAAATACTCAACACTTTCACCCACTTCCTGCCCAGACCAAATTTTAGCGCTGTTACACTTTGAATGGCAATGACTTAGTTATGCAACATTGTACCCAAATTAAATTATTTTGCATTTTTTTGAGACACATAGGGCCAGATCCACAAAGCAGATGCGCCGACTTAACTCGATATACGCAGCGTAATTGAAATTTGCGTTGCGCGTATCTTTGCGCCTGATACTCAAAACGAGATACGCCTGAAATTCCGGTATTTCCGTCCTACCTAAAAAAAATTACACCGGCGCTTCTTCGCGTGCAAATTACGCTAGACACGCCGCTGTTTTGATAGGCAAAGATGCAAATGAGGGAGATAGGGCGATCCACAAAATTAAGTGTGTGCGCCGTAGATTACGCCCTGTGCGCTTCTGTTAGTTTCCCAGCGGGTATAAAAGGTGCCCTAATTTTACACCTGCCGTTTAAAGGTTTGCTAAAGCAACACCATTAAGGAAGAGCTGAGCACACACACTTGCTGGACTACAATCTGTCTTCCAACATGCCAGGGCCATCCATGATCATAACTGCACTAGTGACTTTAGACGCGCTAAGAAGGAGGAGGGAACGGAGGAGGAGGAGGAGGGCACAGGAGAGGGTATACCGCAGACGCCTAGATGTGTTTGGCATGGGGGAAGCAGAGGTGTATCGCACCTTCAGATTCAGCCGTGAAGCCATCCTGGAAATAACAACAATCCTGCAGGATGATCTCACCAGCCCAACACAACGCTCACATGCAGTGCAGCCACTGATCAAGGTACTGGCAACACTCCATTTCCTGGCCACTGGCTCTTTTCAGTGCACAAGTGGACGTGTGGCTGGGATGGCACAATCCTCCATGAGCAGATGTGTGCACCAGGTTGTCCCTGCAATCCTGAGACGCATGGCCAATCAATTCATCAAACCCTCCCCGGAGGTCCAGCGAATGGACACAATGACCGATTTTTTCCAAATTGCTGGATTCCTACGCACCATCGGGGCCATTGATTGCACACATGTGGCACTACAGCCCCCCCATGAGACAGAGCACATGTACCACAATAGGAAGCATTGGCATTCAATCAATGTCCAGGTGATAGTGGATGCCAAATACCTCATATGGCACGTCTATCCTCATATGGATCCAGCCATGACAGCTACATATACCGTCACAGCAACATCTCCAGAGAATTGGAACAGAACGTGTATGGGGACAGCTGGCTGGTTGGTGAGTGACATGGGTGTCAGGTATGACTGTCCCCCCCCCCCCCCCATGATGCAGACATCACAAGGGGCACATGCATGACTAACATCCTTCTGGCTTTTCCCTTCCAGGTGACTCTGCATATGCACTGGGACCCCATCTTATGACTCCATACCGGAACCCCCAAACCCCAGGAGAGGAAAACTACAATGCTGCACAAATACGCACCCGTGCAGTGGTGGAATGCACATTTGGCCTCCTGAAGTCACGTTTCTGATGCCTGGATAAGTCTGGGGGTACCCTGTTGTATTCCCCAGACTGTGTGCCATATAATCGGTGCATGTTGTATTCTTCACAACTTCGCAGTGAGAAGGGGCCTGGAGATTGACATATGTGATGACCTGACCCCCGAACCTGACAATCCCCCCCCAACCAACTCTACCCGTTCTGCTGAGGGAACAGCAGCCAGGAGATGCCTCGCAGAAGGCATTTTTGCACAGTAAACGTACATTAAACATGTCACAATGAGAATGCATCTTTGCACAGTAAACACACACATTAATTATGTCACAATGAGAATGCATGAATGCACACCACTGTGGTCCCTAGCACAGACACATCACATGTACATCGAATTGGATTAGATCCAAGTACCCCCCCAATCGTACTTGGGAGCAGTAATGCCCCGCCACGGCTCCAATTATGTCACTGTGCATTTATACACCATTCAGGGACCTGGGATCACTTCTCCCTGGTCCTGGGGATCCCTACTCCACCAAAACTGAGGATGACACCCTTATTTAATCAGGAATGCCACCCCACATTCACACATCATTCACACACATGAAACAAATCATAAGTACAGTATACAAAACAAAATCATAAAAATAAAAAAACTAAAGTACCCCTGCAAAATTAATGGCGGTGGCGATTGCTACGCCTGGGCCGCCCACGGGCCTCCTGGGGGGGGTGTGAGCAGGGGAAGGAGGATCATCCTGGGGGGGGTGTGAGCAGGGGAAGGAGGACCATCCTGGGGGGGTGGGTGAGCACGGGAAGTAGGAGCCTCCCCTGGTGACTGTCCTCCTGCTGGCCTGCCCTCCAAGGCCATTGCTATCCTGGTCAGACAGTTTGTGAGGGCAGCTGCATTGGCCTGGCCAGCCCGGGTATTGTCCTGGACAGCCTGGGTCAGGGCACTCACCTCCTGGGCCACGCCTGTTGTGGCGGTCTGCAGGTCACACAAGCATGTGATGACCGCCAAGGAGTTTGTGGCCCCATCAGTGATTGCCTCCTTCATTGCACCCAGGCTTGTCTGCATCTGGCTCAGAGTATCTTTTATCTGAGCGAAATTGCGGGTCTGCCGGGCATTGTCCCTCTGCAGATTGGCCGGCAGACGCTCGGCCACCCCCCTGGTCTCCTGGGTCGCCATCATGCCTGCCCCTGAGGCTTGTGCCCTGAGAGGAGGGGAGAGAGTGACCCTTGTGGGTTGAGGCCTGTTGGGGGAGGAGTGGAAGGGGCTACCCCTGATGGTGGCCTGACTGCTCCCAGCCTCAGGGGTAGCCTCATGGGGAAACAAATCAGAGGCCAAAAGGACTTCCCTGCCAATCTGCATATCTTCTTCCTCAGCCTCCCCCCCCTCATCCTCCTCCCCCTCAACCTCCTCATAAGGGGAGGTGTGGCCAATCCCCTTCCCTGGGGACTCCTGCCCTTCTTGGGACGCCTCAGCAGCCTCTTGTCCTGGGGATGGTGCAGCAGCCTGGCCTGATGGGCCAGCAACCTCCTGGCCTGATGGGCCGGCAACCTCCTGGCCTGATGGGTCAGCAATCTCCTGGCCATCTGTGGAGGACACAAAACAATCACAGGTTTGAGGATCAACACACTTGGCACATATTCCCTTCCCCCACCCACACATGCTAATCACCAGATAGAAAAACCAAAAACGTACCTGTCCTCACAGCAACATCGGATTGATAGCCACGCAGGCCCACCACCTGCTGTGGGTGGAAACACCTGGACACTGCCCATTCCTCCTCAGTCAGCCTGACGGGGCAGGGTCCGCGTCCTCCAGTGCACGTGGCATGTGCATTTATTTTGGCCATCTTGTCACGGACCAGGCTCCTAAGATCGTTGATCTTCTTTTGTATGCCAGCGGGGGTCCTCGTCTCCCCCCCCCCGCCGCATTGATCTGATCCGTGATTTTTTTAATCATGTCCTTCCTCTGGGCCGGGGAGGTGTTCCGGCTCTCAGGGCCATGCATGTAAATATCGCCCATATTGGACGATGCCCCGAGCAAGTATTTGCTTCTCAACCACAGAAAAATTTTACTTTCTGCGCTTGGGTGCCATCACAGCCACCACTCAGCACCAACAAAAATACTCACAGAAGAAACAAACAAAAATACTCACAGAAGAAACAAACAAAAATACTCACAGAAGAAACAAACAAAAATACTCACAGAAGAAACAAACAAAAATATTCACAGAAGAAACAAACAAAAATACTCACAGAAGAAACACACACAAAAAGCAAAACACACAAGCAGACAGCTACTACAAATTCAAAAACAAACACGCAAAAAACAATCAGAAAAAACAAACAGAAAATATACTGAGGAAAAAAAAACACCAACTACACTCTACTACTCCTCCAAAACTTTTATCTCACACACAACTCACCAACACACACCAACAAACGACAGAGCAGAAGCAACTTGCTCTAGGAAGGGGAACACAGGGATATACTTTTGCAAGGGAAGTGTGTTTGTCTGGGGCTATTTATACACAGGGTGATCCTCAAACTAAGTACACTTGGCCTTTTACCTATCTCACTGATTGCGCCGAGCCAAGTTCTGCACATGCCCAGTGAGGAGCAGATTCGTGCGCGCATGCGCAGTACGGGCGGCCCTTCATTTGCATGGGGTCACTGCTCATTACAATGAAGCACGCCCACTTCCTTCCCACTTGCAATAACCCCGCCTTACGTCTCGGAATTTAAGTTACACTTGTGCAATTTTGAACGCAAATGCGCTGTGGATACGGCACTTACGACACAAAATTAGGGCGCCGTAACTTAAATGACATACGTTTTGACTAACTTAATTTGCGCCGCTGTTTGTGGATCTGGCCCATAGATCTTTCTTTTAGTGGTATTTAATCATTATTGGGTTTTTAAACTAATCTACATAAACTGAAACATTTTGGGCAAATAAAAAAAACAAAACAAGTTGTTTCTGTTCAAGAATTTTGAAAATAAATAATCTTAGGCCAAACTGTATTCTGCTACATTTCTTTGGTAAAAAATAACCCAGTCTGTGTAAAAGTTATACAATCCACAAACTATGGTATATACCTGAAAATGGATTAATCCTGATGTGCTGAATCTCATTTATGGAGGCCTTAAAATGCAAGTACAACCCCATCAGCCCCCCCCCCCCCCCCCCAATTACCCCTTTTTGGAAAGTCCAATGTATTTAGTAAAAGGCATGGTGAGTTTTTTTAAGTTGTATTTCTTTTTATTTTAAATTAGTTTTCTTAGATGCTGTCATCAGAGCAGTACAGTGTCATCATATGACATGGAAGTGATCAGGGACATTATGTAGAAACAAAATAATAATAATTGTTTTTCCTTTTTTATTTTTTTTTTACAATTTTCATTAGTATTGATTACATGAGATTTTATAACTTTTAACTTTTACTAGTAAAATTTTGAGTGTAATGTAGCTGTGGATGTTTCTGTGTAGTCTTTATGATATAATGGTCCCATATAAATACAGGAAATACTGTATTGGCATAAAAAAAAAAATCTCTGATACGAGATTCCTAGTATAAAATGGCTAGTGTTATGTGAACTAAGCTATTTGTTCAGTAAATGACAGATTTTCACATATTCAAAGTTGACCTGGTTGTAATGCCTAAAATTTAAACTTTTGAAGTTGGTGTGTGTTTCCAAAAGCAAAGAATCACTTATCACGATCATTCAATACAGTATATCCGCCTGTGTGACTATTTTCATATAAGCCTGACCAGCTATATCATATGACATTGTTTGGAATGCATATGCTCATGAGTGAATGGCAGAAGGCTATAGTATAATGTATACTCAAGCGTAAAATCAGCGTGATGCTGCAGGCCAGTGGATAGCTCCATGAGCACTTAGAAATCAGAGGCCACATGATCAGCAGAAAAGCTTTGTTATTGCCATTTCCTCTTACGATGATGTAAATTGAAATTTTATGCAGCTTTTCAAATCCATTTATTTATGAATATAGCCACATGTTACATATGTTTTGCATATCCTGGCTTATCTTTTTCTTATTATGCGAAATGTGAAGAGCAGTGGTGACATACAAAGTGCAAAGTTTAACTGTAGCAGCCAATCACATTTTACATTTTGATGGTTCAATGCAGTGAGCACCATGAAAGATGCTTTTTGATTGGCTGATATTGATCACTGAATGTTATGTATTGTTTGAATTCACTAAAAAAGCAAAAGTTGTGTTTGTAAGGGTGTGTGTTCTTCTTACTATTGACCTTCTGGGTAATGGCTTCACAGGGGTATGCAGGGCAGGCAATCATATACATATACAGTAAATAGATGCTGTAGGTATAACATATTTTTTTCTATATGCCGTGATTGTTATTAATCGTTATTTCATATTTATTTGTTTTTGCTCTTGGGGCATCTAGTAATGTTGATGTGCCACCCTTTCTTGCCCACAGTTCCCCCAAATGTTGCTAGGGGTTCCTGGAGCATTCAAGCCTAGTACACACGACCGGATGTCAGCTGGCATTGGCCAGTTCAGAAAAAAAACAGATGACATTCGGCCTATGTGTATGGGAGACAAACAGCCGTCATCTGTCGAAGGCTCATGACCAAAAAAGGTCTGCCAACCGGCTCCCAGTCAGCACCCCTTGGTAATGGCTCAGAGCACTGATTGGAGTGCTCTGGTGGGGGGGGGGGGCACTGCACTGCACCCCCCCCCCCCCCCGCCTGGAGAAGACAATGGCTCGGCAGGAGGGATTCCCGCATTTATCTGTGTTGATGGGGGGAATCAAGCTAATTTCTTTCCTGAAACCCGGCCGTAGAGGCACTGGGGGTTATTTACTAAAGGCAAATCCACTTTGCACTACAAGTGCACTTGAAAGTGCACTGAAAGTACACTTGGAAGTAAAGTCGCTGTAGACTTGAGGGGGACATGCAAGGAAAATAAATAACAGCATTTTAGCTTGCACATGATTGGATGATAAAATTAGCAGAGCTTCCCCTCATTTCAGATCTACCCCTAATGCCCTGTACACACGATCGGTCCTTCCGATGAAAACGGTCTGATGGATTTTTCCGATGAAGCTGACTGATGATCAGTCGTGCCTACACACCATCAGTTAAAAAAAAACGATCATGTCAGAACGCAGTGACGTAAAACACAACGACGTACTGAGAAAAATTAAGTTTAATGCTTCCAAGCATGCGTCGACTTGATTCTGAGAATGCTTGGATTTTTAACCGATGGACATGCCCACAGACGATCGTTTTCTTATATCGGTTAGTTAACCATCAGATAGTTTTAAAACAAGTTCCTATTTTTTTAATCGATGGATAAATAACCTATGGGGCCCACACACGATCGGTTTAGTCTGATGAAAATGGTCCATCAGACCGTTCTCATCAGACAAACCGATCGTGTGTACGCGGCATTAGATTTAGAGCGACTGCACTTCCAAGTGCACTTGCAGTGCAAAGTGGATTTGCCTTTCGTAAATAACCCCCATTGTGTTTTCCACTATAGGAAGTATGGAGTTCACTAGAATTCTGGCAGATCAACAAGCACATGTCTGCTTTTTTTGTATCTATATATATAAAACTCAACGTGTGTGTGTATGTATGTTCCAGCATCACGTCCAAACGGCTAAAGATATTAACATGAAACTTGGCACACATGTTACTTATATGTCAGCAACAAACATAGGATAGGTGGTTTAACCCTTACCCACCCCCATTTGCCATGGTCAGGGTTTTTCTTTAAAGTCCCATTCAACTCTATGGGAAATACATGTTACTTCATGTTCCAGCATCACGTCCAAACGGCTAAAGATATTAACATGAAACTTGGCACACATGTTACTTATATGTCAGCAACAAACATAGGATAGGTGGTTTAACCCTTACCCACCCCCATTTGCCATGGTTGGGGTTTTCCTTTAAAGTCCCATTCAACTCTATGGGAAATACATGTTACTTCATAACTTCCAAACGGCTGTAGATATTTCGATAACACTTGGTCACATGTTACTTATATGTCCACTTAAACTATAGGATAGTTAATTTATCCCTTAACTACCCCCATTTGTGAGGGTCGGGGTTTTTGTTTAAAGTCCCATGCAAATCAATGGGAAATGTATGTTCCCACATAACTTCTGCACGCCTGGAGATATTTCAATAATACCTGGTACACATATTACTTATATGCCAAATAAAAATATATGACAGTTAAATTAACCCTTACCTACACCCTTATATAAAAGATGGGTATATTTATATTACTATGATTTTCCTCCCCAAAAGGTTAAGATAGGAAGACCGGGCAACGCCGGGTATTCAGCTAGTTTTTACTAAAGATAGAACATGGGGAAATGGGCATGTATTACAAGGATGTATTGACTATAATTTTGATATATTTTTCCATTTTGCCCAGACATACATGTGGATGCTAACTGCTAATGGCTATACTATTACATCTACTAATGGAAACACAACTAATTCTGCAGCATCCAGTTACCACTTTAAAAAAATGTCTTGTTTTCCTTTCCTTTAAGCTAAGTTGCCTGAATGTCTGTCTTTTTTTTATAAATGGAGATTTACCGTCCTAAGCTGGAATTGAGGCTCGATTATACGAAAAGTCAACCTAACATTTTTAATCCACAAGTTATATCTCAGTGATGTGCATTTCAAGCCTTGCCAGGTCAGTGCTTTTAAGGGAGTTAGTAAGATATAAACTAGGGATAGACTGCCAGTTCACTCTAAATCTTATCATAGAAACATTTTGGATGGAGTCACAGTGCCCGAAAAGCAATCACATCAATTTTAACTCTGAACTGAAAGTTTTATATTCTTTTGGTCCACTTTAGAATACTGGTGAAGGAGAATGCCAAAGGATAAAAGCAGAGTTAGACAGGATATCGGCCTCCAAATATGGTGCTGCGTTGCTTAGAATGATAGAAGGAATGCTGTATTTGCCTTAGAGCCCGATAGCTATGGTAAACCCTGCCAAATGAATGAAGTCATTTCACTTGAGCTTTTAAAGATGTTAGTGTAATAATGCTTTAATTCCCCACAACAACGCTCTCCACGGTCTGCTCCAGAGGAAGCCATATGTGTATGTACTGTTGTGATATCTCCAGGTATTCAATGACTTTCTCCTTCTGCTTTTCATTATAGATGAGTACAAGCAGCGAGAAAAGTCGTTTAAGAGAGGTAGCCTTAATGCATCTGTAGTCACTGGAAGCATTCATTTATTAAACCTTCAGGAAAAAGTTGGACCATATTGTACAAAATGAATACAATATGTCCTTCCATTTCCTTATCTAGGAATATTTTCCATATAGAAGGTAAAAAAGTGCAGTAATAATGACAACATTTTTGTATCAACACTGCTAATACTAATACTACTATCCAAACACTATAGTCTGTTGAAAAATGCTTTACAAATACAATTTATATACAATGTAATTATTAGTCAAATAGTAAAAATGCAATCTTTTTCATATGAAAACAAAGAAAACAATCAGGAATTGGATTATTGTTTTAGCTACACACAGACTTCCAGTTTAGCTAGGGAGGAAGGTGGGATAGCTAAGGGATACAATGGGGAAGAGGAAAGGGTCACACTTTAAGATCAAAAAGGATCATCAAGGATCACTTGTGAATTTTCTAAAGGGCTATTCTACTAAATAGTGGTATTTAGTAATAATAGGAAAGAGGAATGACCCTAGCACAATTGCCTGTAAAAAGTTTTCTTTCTTTTCTCCTTGTTAATAAATGCATACAGATTTTGTAGTGTATGCAGAACATATGGAAAATCAAGCAAAGCCCAGTGACCGTTCTGATTGGGCAAATGGCTAACCTAGGTTTGCTATAGCCATTACAGGGTTAAGTGGGGCATTGTCCTGCTAGGTAAATGTTCTGGGTATGCTAGCTATTGGCAATAAGCAAAATATTTAAAGTGGTTCTAAAGGCAGAAGGGTTTTTACCTTAATGCATTCTACGCAGGTTAAGGTAAAAAACCTTCTGGGTGCCGCTCCCCAGCCCACCCATATACTTACCTGAGCCCCATCTTGATCCAGCGATGTGCATGAGAGCAGCAGTTCTCCTGAGTCTCTCTCTCTTCGGCTCACATAGCAGGGGGAGCCATTGGCAATCACTGCCAGCGAGCACATAAGGAGAGAATGGGGGCAGTGCTGAGTCAGGCTCTGTGTGCACATCTCAGAAGGGAGTCTGCTCCAGTGACCCCATAGCAAGAGGCTTGATATTGGGGGCACTCGGCAGGGGGAGGAGCAAGGGCCGTACAAAGCAAATAACTATGACATATTTTATTTAAGTACAACCTTTAGAATCACTTTAATATCCTAGTCCAGCCTTTCTCAACCCTTTTATCACAGAGGAACCCTTGAAAATAGTTTTCACATCTCAGGGAACCCTTGCGTCTTTGGATCTGGTCATATACCGTACATGTTTGTTCTAATAGTATTTTTATTAAATCAAAGGGAATATATAGCCTTTTCAATGTTTTTGAGACTTTTTCATGTTTAAAATGTAGAGTTTTAAAAATGACTTTAACCTCCCTGGCGGTTATCCCGAGTATGGCTCTGGGTTAAATTTCACTACCATGAGCGGTAACCCGAGCCAGACTCGGGATTGCATTGCAGGATACTTGTGCAGGTTACTTACCTTGTCCCCAGGATCCTGCGATGTTCCCCCCGCTGTGTCTGCGGGCTGTGTTCTCCACCCGGAGCCCCGGCGGCAAATTCAAAAATGACAAAATTCATAATCCATACAGGACACTGTAATCTTACAGATTACATTACTGTATGAAATCATTTCACCTCCCTTTTGTACCTAGTGTTTTTGTCCAGTGCCCTGCATGCAGTTTTATAGTATATATACTGTTCTTTCTGCCTGGAAACTTGAGATTGTCCATAGCATCCAAAAAGTGTCCCTTTATGTCAAAAGTGGTTTCAGACCAGCTAGACGCGTTTCACAGTCTCATGCATCATCTGGGGTGCATGAGACTGCAAAACGCGTTGGGTACCCCACTGCTGCCGCTTTTTATCTGATCAGATTTCATTTAATTATTTAATGTAAGTGTTTCAACCTACATTAAAATACAGTTCATATACAGGATTACGCTATGTGCCTTCTCTCTTTTTCCTCTTCTGGATATTCCTCTTTTGGCCTTGCCCTTTGACTACTATTGGATCACTTCAATATATTCATCAAACCATCCACCTTTGGCTACACCATTGGGAGATTTGGAGGTCATTTTATGAGCTGCAGCATTGATCGATCCATGCGCCTATGTCACGCTAGATTGACCCTCTCGAATGTATGTTCCTCAGGGTTCAATCTCTCCGGTAAGCCTCCTTTCAGCTGGTGACGGCTTCTTCTCACTTTGGTTCAATTTATGCATTGAATTTTTGGAGCACCATCACTTGATCATTTATTTTGGACTGTCACTTATTTTTTATATAGATTGTGTTTGCACGTTTAATCCACACATGTATCCACAGATTTACCACGTATAATATATTCTATTCATGTTGTATATTCAATTATTATTTAGCGCTACTATTTTGTTCGTATTGTCTTTTTATCCACTTGTCTTTGGTTTTGTAGCTGCTCATCTTTGATAGACAGCGCGGAATATTTTGCTTTTTGTTTCCATATTATAATTTATGATTTTGTGTTTCAAACTTTATCATATCCATGACTTGTTTGGACAGATTTAGGTGTGTTATTACTAAGAATTACAGGCCTAAAATTTAAAACGCCAAATTTCTATGCAAAACAATTGTACCGCTTTGAGACGCAAAAATCTGACATAATCATACCGCCAGGGTGGCTACGGAACACTGCAATAGTAACTGGTAGTTTGGAAAACTGTACAGTCCTCTTAAAGGAAACAGTAGGTCCTGATATGATGTACACTTTAAATAAGTGAAATAATAAGATACAGTAGTTTGAGCGTGGAGACTGGAATATCTTTGCTTTTACATTGGTGGTCAATGGAAGAAGAAACCCTTTACAGATCATAAAACATACTTTTCCTTAAAGGGGAGTTCCACCCACAATTTCACTTTTTAAATATAAATACCCCTGTAATACACAAGCTTAATGTATTCTAGTAAAGTTAGTCTGTAAACTAAGGTCCGTTTTGTTAGGTTGTTACAGCATTTAGACAGTTTATAATCTAGAAATAGTCAGTGGCCATCTTAAGTGTGGGCATCATGAAGCCAGACTGTATGACTTCCTGGATTTCATCTTTGCATATCTCGCAATGTAATAGGTTTCAGTCAGGTTTGCAAGGACTACTGGGAAACATGATGCCTATCCCAGAAACCCTTGCAAATAGCCATGTGACTTAATAGCCTAGGCTAATAAGGAGGAGGAAGTAATGAAGGACTACAAAATAAAGGTATTTACAAGCAACAAAATAAATAAAAATTGTCCATTCTGAACACTATGAGATAAGAGCATGCAGCACAGACAAACATAAAAAAAATGGGTGGAACTCCACTTTAAAAAATATCATTGCATCCTCAAAAAGTGTATCATCCTGTACAACAGACAGTGGTGTACATTTACTCCCTTCTCAGAACACTAGGACATTGCTGAAGTGAACTAGGCTTTCCCATCACCTCTACTAAACTGACACGTTTACATATAATCAACCCAACGAGCCTTAAAGGGGTTGTAAAGGTTCGTCTTTTATTTTCTAAATAGGTTCCTTTAACCTCCCTGGCGGTATGATTCTTTCAGAAAAAACATGCTGAAAGCGGTACCATTATTTGCAAGGAAATTTGGCGTTTTATATTGTAGGTCTGTCATTTTTAGAAATAACTCACTTAAATCTGACCAAACAAGCTTCTAATAGGCATCCTGGGTATGACATTTTTTTAAAAACAAAATTATAAATTATAATATAATAAATAATTATAAATAATTATAACAAATAATAATATAATTATAATAAAAATTATTCAATAATGTAATCAAATCAAAATCACTGAAATGTTCTCAGTTGCAGAATTGTTGCTGTCATTATTTTTTTTTTTTATGACGAATTTCCCCACAAATCGCTATCGCACAATTCTGCAAGTGATTATAATTTATTATCGCTGTTTTTTAGCTGATCTAAAACTATTTTTGACATAAAAAGACACTTTTGGTTGCTATGGACAATCTACAGTTTGCAGGGAGAAAGAAACGTTTTTATTATATAAAATGACATGTAGGACACTGGGCAGACCACTAGGGACAAGGGGGGTGTGTTTTTTTTACATACAGTACTGTAATCTATAAGATTACAGTATACTGTATGTATAGTGTTTGTTTACTTTTTTTAATTTGGCGCCGTTCTCCGTCCCCGTGCGTCGTAACGTCGCAGGGAACGGAGATCGGCGTCACACGGAGGCACTATGTGAATCGAGCGAGGTCCTGCTCGCTCACACAGCGCGGTGGCATCGCTGGATCCAGGGACAAGGTAAGTAAAACTCCCTGTACATCCAGCGAGGCGAGCCCGAGTCTGACTCGGGGTTACCGATCCTTGCCCAAAAATCTCACCCCGAGTCAGACTCGGGAACACAGCCCAGGAGGTTAAGCTAGTGCATTGTTGGTTCACTTACCTTTTCCTTCAATTTCCCTTCTAAATGTTTTTTTTCTTTGTTTGAATTTCTCACTTCCTGTTTCTCCTCAGTAAGCTTTCCACCATCATCTGAGCGGTGGAAAGTCATTTAGAACAGCTTACTGAACACCTTACTGAGGAGGAACAGGAAGTGAGAAATTCAGACAAAGAAAACAAAGAAAAAAACATTTAGAAGGGAAATGGAAGGAAAAGGTAAGTGAACCAACAATGCACTAGCTTAAAGTAACCTATTTAGAAAATAAAAAACGAACCTTTGCAACCCCTTTAAGCCTGTTTTGTTCTGGGACTCCAGTTCACTACACTAATCAGGGTAAAGACCCATGACATCCTCATTCTGTAGCTTCTAACCTCAATATTAATAAATCTTAGTGATTTGTATTAGTACTGGAGAGCTGGAGGTGCCCACAATCTAGTCTCCACACTAAATTTTCTCATAATCTTACTGATTTATAGTGTGCATTGTATCAGGACCTGCTGTTTCCTCCGGAGGACTGGACAGCTTGTCAAGCTACAATATATTTTAGTAGTGTGTGTGTATGTGTGTATTTATGTGTGTAAAAGATCAGGAATAATGATTTCAGTATTTTAAGACACTTGAACTAAGTAAGATTCCACAGGAGGTCAATGCACTGTGTGTTGAGACTCCATTCCAGTTAAAGGCCAGTTCTATCTAAAATAAATTATATATATTTTTTTCCCTTACACTGGGTCATAGTTTGAACCGTCCCCAGTCTGTCAAGATTAAAACAGCAGGCCTAGTTAGTTAGCAGATAGCAGTGCTTTCATTTTTATTTTTATTTTTTTGTGGTTCTATATGAAGTTATTCTGTATGAACTAATCGTCTTGCCTTGTGAAGTACTGTATTTATTAGCGTATAACACTCACTTTTTTACCCTGAAAATAGAGGGTAAACTGTGCCTGCGTGTTATACGCAGGGGGCTGTGGAAAGTTTTTTCCTGAAACTTCCCTCTCAGGCCTCGTACACACGACCGAGTTTCTCGGCAAAAACCAGCAAGAAACTTGCTGGGAGATATTTTTTTGCCGAGGAAACCGGTCGTGTGTACATTTTCATCAAGGAAACTGTCGAGAAACTCGACGAGCCAAAAAGAGAGCAAGTTCTCTATTTCCTCGACGGGAATGGAGAAACTTGCCTTGTCAAGTTCCTCGACAGCCTAACAAGGAACTCGACGAGGAAAACGATGTGTTTCACCCGTCGAGTTCCTTGGTCGTGTGTACGAGGCTTCAAAGTTAGGATGCGTGTTATACGCCTGTGCGTGTTATACGCCGGTAAATACGGTACTCTATATTTAGGTCCAGCCTGTCTACTGTGCCTAAAAAAAATGTTGTTTACCACAAACCTATATTCTAGGTTTAAGGGTCCATTCACACGTGCGGACCGTTTTTTAGATCAGTTTTTTATCATCAGTTGATCCGTTTTTTCATCCGTTTTTCATCCGTTTTACATCCGTTTTTCATCAGTTTTTTCATCCGTTTTTCATCCGTTTTTCATCCGTTTTTCATCCGTTTTTCATCCGTTTTACATCCGTTTTTCATCAGTTGTCATCCGTTTTCATCCGTTTTTCATCCGTTTTTCATCCGTTTTTCATCCGTTTTACATCCGTTTTTCATCAGTTGTCATCCGTTTTCATCCGTTTTTCATCCGTTTTACATCCGTTTTTCATCAGTTGTCATCCGTTTTCATCCGTTTTTCATCCGTTTTTTCATCCGTTTTTTCATCCGTTTTTTTTTATTGTTAGAACTTTATTTTTATTACATATTTTGATGAAAAACGGATGTTAGAGGATCGGATGTTAAACGGATCGTCCGCTAACATCCGTTTTTCGTCCGTTACGTTTTTTTGACGGAAGAAAAATAGGGTTTTCTTCCATTCAAAAAAAAAGAGCTTAACGGAGACGGATGTTAACGGACGTTAGCGGATGCTCATCCTCTAACGTACGCTATCCCATTGGAAAGCATTGCAGTCTGTAAACGGACATATGAAAAAACAGACAGACGGTCCGCACGTGTGAAAGGACCCTTACAGATGTGCTTTCTTGTTATATTCTATAGTTTAAGTAAAATGGAAAAAAAAATCAAAATCATATAAACGTGTCATTATATATTTATACTCTGTTTCACTTTATCATCATCACTTACTTCATTGCAGGTGATTGCAGTTGAGTAAATGTCTTGAAACTCTATTATAACAGAAACGTTTTGGCTTTACATTTACATGAGAAACATTGAAAAGCCATATATTTATTTTATATAGACAAAATCTAGACAAATCTTATAGCATAGATTTTGTTTAGATAAATCATTCATTAACATGTTATTATGCCAGTCTAGCATCTGAAAGATTGCAGCTGTTTTCTTATGAAATGGATAAATATCCTGGCAATGTCACTAATCATTTCACATTGGCAGCCTTCTCCTAGCTTGTTCTTGCGTCTTATTATTACCCATATAAGGGGTTTTACAGTAAGTATACCCCGAGGTCTGTTCTACCAAATTACAACACTATTGTTTTGTTTTTTTTGTTTTTTTTTATATATATAATAAATTTGTTCCCACACATCTTCTAGCAGCGCTCATTAAAATGTCAAATAATTTGCAAGCCATAAAAAGATTTCCAAGTAAAGTTAAATAAATCTCTGTGTTTATTCTTTGTTGATATGATGTTGCCAATGTACATAAGTCTATCTGTGATCAATTTGCAGTGAATCTTGACATGACTGGAGGTTTCATATCAAGTTCAGCAACTAGTTGTATCAGTTTTTTTATGAGTACTGTATCTGTCTCTTTATAGTAGTACATTTAAATGATAATACAGGCTTGGGTTTATAGGGGTTAGAACATTTTCTGCTTTATTACGTAGGGCACTTTGGAGAGCAGCGCTGAAATGCAAAGTTTAGTAATCCTTTTCAACCAGTCAGAAATAATTTCTTAATTGGGCTGATGATGGTAGACTGTGATAGATTTCATTTCTGTATGTTACAGCATTTTACACGGCATCGTCAATCTGGATACACAGTATAGCAGATGATAGGCTGCTATCATTTAGTATAAACAAAAAGAGAAAATGCGCCAACCTAAGTGCAGTAAGTGGGTATTTAATTCAAGTAATTTTTACACAATAAGAATGGCTACTCACAAAACCAGTGATAACACAGGCATGTAATGGAAGAAACGGCTGGTCCGGTGTCACAACGTGTCATCAACAGTTACAACAGGCTGGTCTCATATCCTGGTCCCCTGGGCGATGGAAATGAAGGTCCAAGGTGTTCAGGAGCCTTTGGGGGACCCCAGAGAGTACAGGAGCCGTGGATGCTGTATCAGAAGCGGCGTGCGTTCCAGCGTGGAACGCAACGTATCGCCGTACAACCGGAAGTGACGTAGGGACTTCGGACAGCCAATGGGATGACGCGTTTCTCAGCCTCCGCTGGTTCATCAGATCCATGGTGTCCAATAGGAGCGGACGTAATAAGTAAGCAGGAAAGTGCCGTGATTGGTCAGCGGCGCCAATGGGCAAATGCACACAATTGGCGCCGCTGACCAATCACGGCACTTTCCTGCTTACTTAGGTTGGCGCATTTTCTCTTTTTGTTTATACATATCTTTCAGAGTCTGCTTCTGCTTCAGGATTTTGCTGCCACTAAAGTGCTTATTGGACTTATATTGGACTATTGATTCATTCATTTTTAGTTATTGACATGGACCTTATGACATATGTACTTTTCAATTATTGACTGTGCTCTCCTGGTTATGCGCCATCTACCTATATGTATTATACTGCTATCATTTAGTACAGGGGTCTCCAAACGTTCTAAACAAAGGTCCAGTTCACTGTCCTTCACATAGTAAACTGTGCAGATTGTGACCAGCTCGAGTAGAAATTGTCCCAGAATCAGTGGAAGCAAACAATACTGGTGGTCATTGAGAGTAAAACAATTACATAGTTCCTGTGGTCAACATGAGGTGGAATAATGCCCCATCATTGGCATTAGTTGGGACAACAGTGCACCATCATTGATATTAGTGAGAGGAATCGTGCAACATCACAGGTATTAGTTTGAGGGATTGTGCCCCATCATTGATATTAGTGAGAGGAATCCTGCCCCATCATTGATATTAGTTGGAGCAATAGTGCCCCAAAATTAGTATCAGCTTGAAGAATGGTGGCAATCACTGGTATGAGTTGAAGGAATTGTGTCACATCACTGGTACTGGTTGAAAGAATGGTGCCCCATTCATTGTTATCAGTGGGATGGATAGTGTCCCTTTCTGTCAGTGGGAGGAATAGTGCCTCTTTGTGAAAGGTATTTAATTGCCTATAACCCGGTTTAGGTCATAAAAATAGCTATGCAATCAGGTAAACATTGTACTAAAAATTTCTGATGTCCGTGGCCCGGATTCAGATAGGAGATACGCCGTCGTATCTCTGAGTGCGGGCCGTCGTATCTATGCGCCTGATTCAGAGAATCAGTTACGCATAGATTTTCCTAAGATCCGACCGGCGTAAGTGTCTTACACCGTCGTATCTTAGGCTGCATATTTACGCTGGCCGCTAGGTGGCGCTTCCGTGTAGTTACGCAAGGAATATGCTAATTAGGTATTTACGCCGATTCAGAAACGTACGTCCCGCCGGCGCATTTTTTTTACGTCGTTTACGTTAGGCTTTTTTCGGCGTATAGTTACCCCTGCTATATGAGGCATAGCTAATGTTAAGTATGGACGTCGGTCCCGCGCCGAGTTTTGAAAATTTTAAGTCGTTCGCGAATAGGGCTGGACGTCATTTACGTTTGCGTCGAATCCAATACGTCCTTGGGGCGTACTTTGGAGCAATGCACACTGGGATATTTCACGGGCGGCGCATGCGCAGTTCAAATAAAACGTCAAAAACGCGGGGTCATCTCAAATTTGAATAAAACATGCCCACAACATCCCCATTTGAATTAGGCGGGCTTACGCCGCCACACATACGTTACGCCGTCGTAACTAAGGGCGCAAGTTCTTTCTGCATACGGAACTTGCGCCCAAAGTTACAGCGGCGTAACGTATCTGAGATACGTTATGCCGGCAGATAGATAGACGAATCTATCTGAATCCGGTCCTGTGTCTTTCCTTTTACATCAGTGTGGCCAATATATAGTATCTCACAAAAGTGAGTACACCTCATTCTTGTAAAAATGCTATTATAACTTTTCGTGTGACAACACTGAAGAACAAGAAATGACACATTGCTACAATGTAAAGTAGTGTGTATACAGCTTGTATAACAGTGTACATTTGCTATCCCCTCAAAATAACTGATGAACTGGCCAAGCATTTTTTTAGACCTAAACCCTATTGAGCATCTGTGGGGCAGCCTCAAAAGGGGGAGGTCTCCAACATCCACCAGCTCTGTGATGTCAACATGGAGGAGTGGAAGAGGACTCCAGTGGCAACCTATAAAGCTCTGGTGAACTCCATGCCTAAGAGGGTTAAGGCAGTGCTGGAAAATAATGGTGGCCACACAAAATATTGACACTTTGGGCCCAATTTGGACATTTTCACTTAGGGGTGTACTCACCTTTGTTGCCAGCTGTTTAGACATTAATGGCTGTGTGTTGAGTTATTTTGAGGGGACAGCAAATGTACACGGTTATACAAGCTGCACATTGTAGCAAAGTGTCATTTCTTTAGTGTTGTCACATTAAAGGATATAATAAAATATTTACAAAAATGTAAGGGGTGTACTCAATTTTGTGAGCTACTGTATGTGTGTATGTATATATATATATAGACCTGGGGATGGAAGAATAGTCTGCTGGAGCCTGTTCAAAGTACCCATTGATCCATTAATAGTGGTTGCAATGCAGGCTCAACTGTATAAGGTGGAATACGTCTTTAAAGCGGTTCTCCACCCTAAAGTGGAGTCCCGCTGATCGGAACCCTCCCCCCCTCCGGTGTCACATTTGACACCTTTCAGGGGGGAGGGGGGTGCAGATACCTGTCTAAAGACAGGTATTTGCACCCACTTCCGGCCACACGCTACGGGCGAAAGATGGGTTTTTCGGACTTCCCGTCTGTCGCCCGTTGTGTGCTGGGAACACTCGGCTCCCAGCACACAGCGTGTGAGCCAATCGGCGGGCGCAGCGCGACTCGCGCATGCGCCGTAGGGAACCGGGCAGTGAAGCCGCAGCGCTTCACTTCCTGGTTCCCTCAGCGTGGATGGCGGGGGGAGCAGCAGAGAGACGAGCGATCGCTCGTGCTCTGCTGCGATCAGCGCTGGACTCCAGGACAGGTAAGTGTCCTAATATTAAAAGTCAGCAGCTGCAGTATTTGTAGCTGCTGGCTTTTAATATTATTTTCCCGTGGCACATCCGCTTTAAGCTGAAATTATGTACATGCTAAAGCAACAGGTTCCTTTAATTGCTATGCCTCACAGTACGCACCCTTAAAGGGGTTTTAAAGGTACAATTTTTTTTTCCTAAATAGCTTCCTTTACCTTAGTGCAGTCCTCTTTCACTTACCTCATCCTTTCATTTTGCTTTTAAATGTCCTTATTTTTTCTGAGAAATTCTCACTTCCTGTTCTTCTGTCTGTAACTACATACAGTAATGCAAGGCTTTCTCCCTGGTGTGGAGTGTCGTGCTCGCCCCCTCCTTTGGACTACAGGAGAGTCAGGACGCTCTCTACCTTGCAGATAGAGAAAGGAGCTGTGTGTTAGTTAATTTTAAAAGATTGAATAAAAAAAAAAAAAAAAAAAACGTTTTATATTTTGTTATAAAATTTTGCAAATGGGTAATTTTTCTCCTTCATTGATGTACAATGATGAGGCTGTACTGATGGGCACCGATGGGCTGCACTGATGGGCACTGATGGGCTGCACTGATGGGCATTGATGGGCTGCACTGGTGGGCACTGATAGGCGGCACTGGTCGTCACTGATAGGCGGCACTGATAGGCAGCATTGGTGGGCACTGAGAGGTGACACTGAGAGCTGGCACTGATGGGTGGCTCTGGTGGGCACTGAGAATTGGCACTAATAGGTGGCACTGATAGGTGGCAGTGATGGGCACTGATGGGTGGCAATTATGGGCACTGATCAGCACTGGTAGGTGAGACTGATAGGCAGCACTGCTAGGTGGCACTGATGAGGCACTGACTGCCACCACTGGTGGGCATTGATAGGTGGCAATCGTAGGCATTGATAGGAGGCACTGTTTTGCACTGGTGGTCACTGTGGGCACTGGCAGGTGGCACTGGCAGACAGTACTTGTGGGCACTGATGAGGCTGATGTGCCTCTTCCACTGGGGACCGATGTCCCTTACACAAAAGCCAGTGATCTGATTTTTTTCAGCGTGAGGAGAGAAAAAAGGGATTACTGAGCTTTGTTTACATCACGTGATCAGCTGTCATTGGCTGACAGCTGATCATGTGGTAAGAGGCCTGGACTGGCCCCTTACTCGGATCTGTGATCCATCTCAGTGACTCAGTGTTTACAGCGTGTGCCCTGCAGGGGGGCACGCGGGGAGTGTGCAAAGGGGAGGATGTCTATTGATGGCCTCCCAGTAATTCAGGTCCGCGGACGCCTAGTGGCTAAAGAGTGCACCACAAACTGGTAAGAATATTTCTCAATGATAATTGTATTGTTTTGGATGATTGGCTTTTGGGCTACAGTACTTAATAACCAACACTCAAAAGCATAAATAAAAGTTGACACTGTGAGGGAGATTTACAAAAACGGGAGCACTCAGAATCTGGTGTAACTTCCTAAGCCAGGTAAGGACCCTTTGCAACCCGACTCTTACAGGCCTATATCGTTATTGAATTCAGATGTAAAAATTTTAGCACGGGCTCTGGCAACAAGGCTTTCCAGGGTGATAGCTAGGCTGGTCCATGTGGACCAGTCTGGCTTTATCCCTGCTCGCTCCACGGCACTGAACATCAGGAGACTCTTCCTGAATCTGCAGCTGCCGGGGGAGAATCCGGGACATAGGGCGATTCTTTCGCTCGACGCTGCCAAAGCTTTCGACAGCGTTGAGTGGAGATATCTTTGGTTGGTGTTGAATAGAATTGGCTTGGGGGAGAACTTTGTCAAATGGATACAACTTCTGTATGCAGCCCCGTCAGCGAGAATTAGGATAAACAACGAGATGTCGGAGGCCTTTCCTTTGTTTCGGGGCACTAGGCAGGGGTGTCCTTTGTCACCCCTGCTCTTTGCCCTAGCATTGGAACCTTTGGCTGCTAGAATACGCACTTCCCCCGATATTGTGGGGTTTCGATGCAGGCATGGAGAGACCAGACTGTCCTTGTATGCGGATGATGCACTGCTGTATTTGGGGGACACGGAGGGATCTCTGCTCGCCGCGATGCAACTCATTCAGAATTTTGGGGAACTATCTGGCTTTGCCATTAATTGGCATAAGTCGGTACTCCTCCCACTCGACGATCCACCGTCGGAAATGCCAGGGATAGCGTCCAGGATACAAATGGTAGAATCCTTTAAATACCTAGGAATCGTAGTGACCAAAGACCCAACAGATTATGTGTCCCTAAATCTTAAGCCTCTACTACATAAATTTAAAACTAAATGTTCTGCCTGGTGTAAGTTACCTCTGACAGTAACGGGACGAGTAAACCTGATTAAGATGGTCTGGGCCCCACAGCTGTTGTATATCTTGCATAACGCCCCGGTGTGGATCCCGAAATGTTGGTTTCAACGAATAGACTCCCAGTTCCGGTCCCTTGTCTGGAACAACAGGGTGGCCAGAATAAAACTCCTCACTTTACAATACCCTAAGGATCAGGGGGGACTGGCTGTCCCCCATGCTCAGACGTATTTCTATGCAGCCCAACTACAGCACTTTGTAGGGTGGAACCGGTCAACAGTGACGGATCCTTCTAGAGCCTTGCTCATTGACCCCACCACTTCGTACTCTGCAATGTCACACATGGAGATGGGCTTCCCTGGGGTCCCGGACGGAGGCCCTACGATTTGCCTCTTAAAAAAATTGTGGAATGCTGTTTGGAGAAGGATGGGGATCGTGGGTTTCCTGCCTAGTACGCCCATTTGGCGGAACAGGCTCTATACCGAATTAGTCAAAATTCAGGATTGCTCCAGATGGGAGGCAGCGGGCATTCAATACTTACGCCAGATCTTTGACAGAGCGGCCCTGAAATCTTTTGAAAGGCTGAAGGAGGAATTCCCCTTATTGGAAGGGTCACACTATCACTATATCAGGCTAGCTCATGCGATTCGATCCCAGGGTCATTGTTCCACGCTGCGATGGGAGAAATCTCGCTTCTTGGGCTCGGTCTTTGATGACACTGAGAAAAAGGGGTTTATCTCCAGGGCGTACCTGCAACTACTGGGACCCTTACAAGCACCCGATGTTCTTCCTTGTAGAGGGAAATAGGAGACCGATATAGGACCAATAGATGGGGAGCAATGGGAGCAGATATTGAGTACAGGGCCTTTGGTTTCGGTCTCAGAATCTGGTGTAGCTGCGCATGATAGCCAATCAACTTCTAACCTTAGCTTGTTCTATTAAGCTTTGGCAATATAAACTGGAAGCTGATTGGTTGTATGCAGATCTGCCTCAGATGTTGCACTCTCCAGCTTTAGTAAATAACCCCCTGTGCATTCTGTAAACTTTTTGAACAATTTATACAACCAAAAAAGAAAAAAGTGCTGTACAATTAATTATCTTTTATTTTTCTAGATTCTCTAAACAGATGAAGTGAAATTTCTGTTTGGTTGCTATGAACTATACACATAATTTCTGTTTGCACTGTTACAAAATAATCCAACAAATCTACCTTTTTTATGAATTTTTTTTTTCTTATTCTTATTTTTATTATCTGCTGAATAAATGTTTCTCATTTAATGGTTTCAGGGAATACGCTTTGATCCAGAAATTCCTCAGACGTTACGGCTCGAGTTTGCAAAAGCAAATACAAAGATGGCCAAGAGCAAACTTGTGGGAACCCCAAATCCCAGCACACCTCAGCTGAACAATGTACCTCAGTTTATCTCCAGGGATCAGTGTAAGTTTTATATTTCTTTTACATACATAAAATGTATGTGTTGGATGGACTGGATTTTAAAACACATTTTGGGTAGGATAATTTGTTTAGGGGGAAATGTTTTCAAAGTAAAAAGGCTTGTTGGTAGGCAGCCCTCTGTGTCTGCCATGTGCCCACAGTTGTGTCTGTAGCCCACTGTCCAAACCAGAATTAGGTTCATAGCGCCTTGTGCAACCTACCCTAATAAAAAACACAAATCTTCCACCTTTGTATTATTTCCAATATACACATCTGACAGGAATAAAATGTTTCTGCATTCCCCTACAACACCCAATCAGATGTATTCTTTAATTTCTATTATGGACATTATAATCATCACCAACCTGGTCTTGGCTCTTTGATATAGCTTTCTGTTTCAGTGACAGAATGGGGATGTTTATAATGATGAAATCTTTGTGCTGCTAGTCTTTCACACTGAGGAGTTTTTCAGGCAGTATAGCGCTAAAAATAGCGTCTAAATACCGCCTGAAAAACTCCTGCCCAGCATTCTCAATGTGAAACCCCGAGGGCTTTCACACTGAGGCGATGCGCTGGCAGGAGAGAAAAAAATCTCCTGCAAGCACCTTTTTTGGAGCGGTGAGAGGAGCGGTGTGTATACCGCTCCTTCATATTTAAAACAATGGAAAACCGTGGTAATACCCCCCGCAATGCGCCTCTGCGGTATTAACCCTTTTTCAGCCGCTAGCGGGGGTTAATACCGCGCGGCTAGCGACCGAATCCCGCGGCCATTCCGACGGTTTAGCGCCGCTATTTTTAGCGGTGCTATACCGCCACCGCACCTCCCGCTGCAGTGTGAAAGGGGCCTTAGTGATGTTTCTAGACCAGCGCCTGCAGTATCAGGGCTGTTCTCGCCACCATCCTAATCTCAGACCATGCTGGGATTTTTTTTTTATCCATCATTTTGATCTGTTTTTATTGAAGAGTGAAATGTAGCAGACTTCTATGCTTTCCTCCTCCTATCACTCCTCCTGCACAAACATTAGTACTTAGCTGTAAGCTACAAGTCCCATCATGCCTCTGGGATTCTTGCTTGAAACTAACAAGCCTTGCAATTCCCCATGAGATTTGTAGGTTGAGCACCCATGCTGTGAAGCCTCGTACACACGACCAAGGAACTCGACGGGCGAAACACATCGTTTTCCTCGTCGAGTTCCTTGTTAGGCTGTCGAGGAACTCAACAAGGCAAGTTTCTCCATTCCAGTCTGTCGATCGGCTCCTGATCAGCTCCCTCAGCCAATGGATGAGAGCGCTGACCGGAGTGTTCTGGTAGGGGGACCATCCCCCTGTCAAAACACACTAAAACAGTGGAGAACATCAGATAATTAATACAGCGGCTCTAATCGAAACTGTAAAAATAAAAAATGTGTTCAGCCCGCTTGGTTGAACAAAACAAAACAAATAGGGCTGGATTCTCGTAGAGCGGCGCATCTTTCTGCTGGCGTAGCGCATCTTATATGCGATACGCCGACGTAACATAGGGAGGCAAGAACAGTATTCACAAAGCACTCGTTGCCAACGTTGCGCTGGCGTAAGCCAGCCTAATTCAAAGTAGTTTGAAGTGGGCGTGATACATGTAAATGAACCGTGACCCCATGCAAATGAATGGCCAAACGAACAGCGCATGCGCCGTCCCGTGGACGCTTCCAAGTGCGCATGCTCAGAATCACGTCGGAACGAACGCCTAAGATACGTCGAATCACTGAATGTAACCTACGCCCAGCCCTATTCATGTAGTACTACGTAAACGACGTAAAATACGAAGGCTGTTCCGTCGTCCATACCTTTGCATGGGATGCGCCTCCTATAGGTGGAATAACTTTACGCCGGACGTACGCCTTACGTAAACGGCGTATATTACTGCGACAGGCGCAAGTACGTTCGTGAATCGGCGTATCTCGGTCATTTACATATTCAACGCGTAATTCAATGGAAGCGCCCCTTGCGGCCAGCGTAAATATGCGCCCAGGATACGACGGCGTAGGAAACTTACGCAAAATAACAAGTATGTGTAAAATCAATGTGGACTTAGCATCAGATATACTGTATAGATGTATATTTCATGCTAAGTAATGTATAAATGTTACAGGTTTACAAACTCACACACAAATATTGGATTGATAAGCCCCTGACAATAGAGAAGAGGTGCTGAACATTTTTTTCTGAGACCCCAAAAGATATGGCTTGCAAAAATACTGATTAACTTATAGGTCAAATCTTAAAGTCTCATTGAACCCAGACTATGAAAAACTTTCATTACATGCTATATAACAGAGTGTTCATACTCACAAAGCCACTAAAGCATTTGTTTTGTGTAGAATGAAATACACATGGTTGAGACTGCCTTCAGATGTCCCTCCCAGCTGGTGTCCTCTACGGAGCATGCTCAATTTCAGTTCCATTCTAAGTTTTTAATTTCCTCAGTTTTCTTATCTGTGCAGCTGCTGCCATAACCAAGGTATCCATCTTTTCAGCGGGTTGTCCGGTTTATGATAATGGTGGTCTCTGCGGTAAAGATCACCGTTATCAGCCGCTTACCGAAGGCGATAGGGTCCTGCCATGCCAGTGGTATGGATACGAGCGAGGGCAAGATGGCCCCATCTCCATACCATAGCAGGGCGGAAGTGACGTCAAAACGTCACTTCCGCCCATAGCTCTTAAAGGGACATTTTTTTGTCATTTTTGTAAATGACAATTTATTTTTTTATTGCATTTAAGTCCAAATCTTAGATCTGAGGTCTTTTTGACCCCAGATCTCATATTTAAGAGTACCTGTCATGCTTGTTTATATTACAAGGGATGTTTACATTCCTTGTGATAGGAATAAAAGTGACCCAATTTTTTATTTATTTTTTAAAATTGTTTTAAAATCAATAAAATAAAGTAAAATAAATTTAAAAAAAAACAATTTTTTAAAGCACCCCGTCCCAAACGGCATCGCGCGCAGAAGCGAAGGCATACGTGAGCAGCGCCCACATATGAAAAAGGTGTTTAAACCACACATGTGAGGTATCGATGCAATCATTAGATCGAGAGCAATAATTCTATCCCTAGACCTCCTCTGTAACTCAAAACCTGCAACCTGTAGAATTTTTTAAATGTCGCCTATGGAGATTTTTAAGGGTAAAAGTTTGACGCCATTCCACGAGCGGGCGCAATTTTGAAGAGTGACATGTTGGGTATCAATTTACTTGGCGTAACATTAGCTTTCACAATATAAAAAAAAAATTGGGCTAACTTTACTGTTGTCTTATTTTTTTTATTAAAAATAATGTTTTTTCCCCCAAAAAAGAGCACTTGTAAAACCGCTGCGCAAATGCATGTGACAAAAAGTATTGCAATGACCGCCATTTTATTCTCTAGGGTGTTCGGATTTTTTTTTTATAATGTTTGGGGGTTCTAAGTAATTTTCTACCAATAAAACTTGTTTTTAACTTGTAAACACCGAGTCTGAAAAACAGGCCCTTAAGTGGTTAAACAAAATGAAGGCTAGTGTCAATCATCTTTGACCCTGCCTATACCATGTTAATGTGAGTTAAAGTGATTGTAAAGGCATGTATATGTATATGCGTATGTGTGTATATATATATATATATATATATATATATATATATATATATATATATATCAATCACTTTATATATACATATACAGTGTATATATATATATATATATATATATATATTTTATGAGAAACATGTTATACTTACCTGCATTGTGCATTGTTTTTGCACGCAGCAGCCCCAATCCTGGCCCCTCCCATCTGCCATTGTCCACACAGCAAGCAGCTTGTTATGGGACACTCAAACAGACTTGCTCCCGAGCCCCTACCCTGTGTATCCACTCACACACAGCGGTGGCCTGGCCCACCTACATCTCCCTTCATTGGCTCACTGGCTCTGATTGACAGTAGCAGGAGCCAATGGAAAGAAGAAATCCAGGACAGCTGAGGCTCTTGTGCACATTGTTGGATTGAGAGGGGGCTCAGATTAGTATAAGGGGGTCTGCTGTACTAAGAAAGTTTTGAGCCTTTACCTTGAAACCTTGAGCCTTTACAACCACTTTAATGCACAGAAAATACACATTTGATGTTCAATAAACATTTATTAGGAGCTGAAAAACAATTATTTGATATTTAGAATCTAATTTGAATTGCTCTTCTGGAACAATTTTAACCACTTGCTTACTGGGCACATAAACCCCCTTCGTGCCCAGGCGAAATTTCAGCTTCCGACACTGCGTCGCTTTAACTGACATTTGCGCGGTCGTGCGACGTGGCTCCCAAACAAAATTGGCGTCCTTTTTTCCCCACAAATAGAGCTTTATTTTGGTGGTATTTGATCACCTCTGCGGTTTTTATTTTTTGCGCTATAAACAAAGAAAGAGCGACAATTTAAAAAAATATATATATATTTTTTTTACTTGTTGCTATAATAAATATCCCAATTTTTTTTAAAAAAAAAATATTTTTTTTCTCAGTTAAGGCCGATACGTATTTTTCGCCGTATTTTTGTAAAAAAATAAAAATAAATCGCAATAAGCGACTGGTTTGCTCAAAAGTTATAGCGCCTACAAAATGGGGAACAGAATTATGATTTTTTTTTTTTTTTTACTAGTAATGGCGGCGATCTGTGATTTTTATTGGGACTGCGATATTGCGGCGGACGTATCGGACACTTTTGACACAAATTTGTGACCATTCACATTTATACAGCGATCAGTGCTATAAAAATGCACTAATTACTGTATAAATGTGACTGGCAGTGAAGGGGTTAACACTAGGGGGTGAGGAAGGGGTTAAATGTGTATCCTGGGTGTGTTCTAACTGTGTGGGGGGAGGGGGGTGACTGGGGGAGGTGACCGATGCTGTGTCCCTATGTAAAGGGACACAGATCGGTCTCCTCTCCTCTGACAGCACGTGGAGCTCTGTGTTTACACACAGAGCTCCACGTCCCTGCTGTGTTACCGACAATCGCGTGTACCCGGCGGACATCGCGGCCGCCAGGTACACGCATCAGCTTCCCAGCGATGCGCCGGGACAGTGTTTACCCGCTGCGCGCCCCCCAGAGGCGCGCGCGGGTAATGCACTTTAAAAGACATCCAAAGATGTCCACTTGGCACCTGAGAGCCGCGCTGTTGACGTCTTTTGTCAATAGCGCGGGTCTCAAGTGGTTAATAGACGCCCCTCCCAAAGATCATTCTCTGCAGATACCAAAGAACAGAGAAGGGTCATGCGCTGCTGCATACACATGCATTTAACTTGTACTATTAATATTTTGCCTTTTTTTCACGGAAATATCGGTTTTACTAATACAGTGGCAAATAAAAATTAAGTGAAGATACATTTTAACAATTTATGAAGAGTTTTCGGTCCAATCCCTCCTTGAGCGCCTGACACTGAATGCTGATGTATAGGCAACATTTTTAGGCAATATAAGACAGTGTAGCAAAATGAAAAAGAAATAGGCCCCGTACACACGACCGAGTTTCTCGGCAGAATTCAGGCAGAAACTCGATCGGAGCCGTATTCTGCCGAGAAACCCGGTCGTGTGTACACTTTTGGCCGAGGAAACCGACGAGGAACTCGTCGAGCCAAATAGAGAACATGTTCTCTATTTCCTCGTTAGTCAATGGGGAAACTTGGCTCGCCGAGATCCTCGGCGGCTTCACAAGGAACTCGACGAGCAAAACGATGTGTTTTGCTCGTCGAGTTTCTCGGACGTGTGTACGGGGCCTTACTTTGTCAACCTACATATATAGGGCCCTACATCGACCATACTAATAAAACGTTGACTGTCCATAATACAGGAACAATAAACACATGTTTAGACCAGCGGTTTGTGTTTTTCACATATCCAGTCCTATATTTAGGCAGTGAAAGATATCTGACCCCCTCCCTACAGCATCTGCATTTGCCGTCCCTTGTAACAATGATGATGTGTTGAAGCATAGAAACAGGTGGTTTAAATTTCACACAATTTCGTTAAGGATACAAGACATTTGTTATCTTCTTTTTAGGAGGTTAAAAATGCTTTGTTTATTTTGCACGCGATGAGCGCGGAAATGATGATATATAAATATGAATCTTTTACATTTGGTTTGCTATGATTTCTGTTATTATGATAGATTTTGAAGCAGTAAAGTCATAACAGCTGGCAGCGACCCCAGTCCCATGCTACTTTGCAATAATTAGGAAATATGATCTTGCATTGTAATCTTGTGAACTCAGCAGGCATGTGCAAATGAGCCAGTTAGGAGCTACAAGATCAGAGTTGAAGGATTTCACGGGATGTTCTCGCAGCAAAGGGGATACTAAAAAATAAAAGACAGGAGAAATGTACTATATAACCCTTAGCAACCTATCATGTTCTCTGCGATGGCTTTCATGGTCTCATTGGCGTTTGCTATGCCAGAGAATAGTATTATCATAGGAAGATGAGAACAGGGGGCCAGATTCTCGTATAACTGCGGCGGCGTAACGTATCTCCTTTACGTTACACCGCCGCAAGTTTTACGGGCAAGTGCTTGATTCACAAAGCACTTGCCTGTAAACTTGCGGCGGCGTAGCGTAAAGTCCTCCGGCGCAAGCCCGCCTAATTCAAATGATCCATGTAGGGGGCGTGGATCATTTAAATTAGGCGTGTTCCCACGCCGATCGTACTGCGCATGCTCCGTCTCGAATTTTCCCGCAGTACATTGGTTTTGACGTTAACGTAAATGGCGTCCAGCGCCATTCACGGACGACTTACGCAAACAACGTAAACATTTTAAATTGCAACGCGGGAACGACGGCCATACTTAACATTGAGTACGCCACCTAGGGGGCATGTTTATCTTTACGCCGCGTAACTCTTACGGTAACTCTACGTAAAATCACTACGACGGGCAAGCGTACGTTCGTGAATCGGAGTAACTAGTCATTTGCATATTCTACGCTGACCGCAATGGAAGTGCCACCTAGCGGTCAGCGTAGATATTGCACCCTAAGATACAACGGCGCTGGCCGTCGTATCTTAGGCATGTTTAAGTGTATCTCAGTTTGAGAATACACTTAAACATACGACGGCCTTAGATTCGGACTTACGTCGGAGTACCTGCTGATACGCCGGCGTAATTCTATGTGAATCTGGCCCAATGAATTAAACTAGACTTTAACAAATCTGCAGCTATATAACCAGAACTGAGTTTCTAGATTTTTTTTTTTGTTATCGTTCACTGCATACCTTGAGGCCTGAATCACACTAGTGCGTTGCGTTTTGGAGCTCCGTTGTCTTTGCGAATTTCTCTATAAGGTGTTCTGCAGATCAACTGCGTTTTAGCTGCAGATCAGGTGCGAATTTGGAGACCTGGGAGAGGGGAGGGGGAGGGGGGAAGTGTATTGAACTGAATGAGACAAATACTGAAGAGAAATGAACACATCTGCGAATTCAGCTGCGTACCCATAGAAGATAATGGGACTGAATTTGTACCTGAGCCGCACCGCAAGACATAAAAACCGCACACGGTTTGGAGGCAATGCGCAGTGCGGATGCATCGCACATATGTGAACCAGCCTCATTGAAAACAATGTATTTTGAAATGTCCTGCGAATTAGATGCGGTTTAAGCCGCACTCAATTCGCATAGGTGTGAACCTGGCCTTAATAAAACTGTTTTGGATGCCAATTAAATGGACAGGTTTAGTTTTATTGTAACTTTGCTAATGCCGCGTACATACGATCGGTCAATCCGATGAGAACGGTCTGATGGACCGTTTTCATCAGACCAAACCGATCGTGTGTAGGCCCCATCGGTTATTGATCCATCGGTTAAAAAATGTGAAACTTGTTTTAAAATTAACCGATACCTAACGGATAAAAAAAAAAACAATCGTTTGTAGGCACGTCCATCGGTTAAAAATCGATGCATGCTTGGAAGCATTGAACTTCGTTTTTTTCAGCACATCGTTGTGTTTTACGTCACCGCGTTCTGACACGATCGTTTTTTTAACTGATGGTGTGTAGGCACGACTGACCATCAGTCAGCTTCATCGGTTAACTGATGGAAAAATCCATCAGACCGTTCTCATCGGATTGACCGATTGTGTGTACAGGGCATTAGGGTTGGTTCTTACTAGATGCAGTTTAGTGTGTTTTTATACTGCATACAAAAAATACATGGATATTAATTACAATGGATTCTAATGGCCCTATTTAATTCCAGTGCAGTCAACAAAAGTAGAACATGCTGCCTTTTTTCTGTCAGAACGCAGCAGAACACAACAGAAATCCACAGAGTAACTGAGGCACCTTTTTCCATCTGGGGAGAGGGGATGACGACTAACAAAATAAGCCAAACTCCAGCCACTGTAACTACTTTTAAGCAGCTACGCAGGGGTAGGCAACCTTGGCACTCCAGCTGTGGTGAAACTGCACATCCCATCATGCCTCTGCCTCTAGGAGTCATGCTTGTGATTGTCAGGGTCTTGCAATGTCTCATGGGACTTGTAGTTTCACCACAGCTGGAGGGCCAAGGTTGCCTACCCCTGAGTTACAGCAACAGTTATTTTTTTCTTTTTAAGATTAGAATTGGTAAGCTGCAATACATACCTTTTTTGTTTTGGGTATAATATCACCATACTCCCCAACTCAACTCAACCCAACCTAGACCCTAGATGCCTAGACTGAGCCTAAACACAAACCCTTACTGATTTATACTCACCTATTCCAGTGGTAAGAAAAAACATTCTGCTTTAGAAGAATTTGTACTGATTGTCTTATATACAAGCCAGATGTATTAATTGCACAACCAGTTAGTTCCTTCTCATACAGGTGACAGTTATCAGAGTGTGCAGTCATTTTACATTTTATTTAGTTGTTAACAGTATTGTCTGTTGTTTAGGGCAAAGTTGAATGATATACAATTAAGCCTCGTACACACGATCAGTCCATCCGATGAGAACGGTCTGATGGACCGTTGTCGTCGGTTAAAGGGGAGTTCCAGCCAATATTTATGTTTATTAAAAGTCAGCAGCTACAAAAAGTGTAGCTGCTGGCTTTTAATAAACAGACACTTACCTGCTCCAGCGTTCCAGCGACGCGCCGGCCGGGGCTCCGCTCCTCTCCCCCCCTCCCCGGCCGGCGTCTTCATTGTCACTGTGGGCACCCGGCCGTGACAGCATTCGGCTTCACGGCCGGGCACCCACTGCGCATGCGCGAGCGGCGTGGCCCGGCGCTGCGTTGTTTGATTGGACAGGCGATCGCCTAGGACCTGTCACATGTCCTAGGCGATCGCCTACAGGGAGGGGCTGCCAAAAGGCGATTAAGCTTAATCGCCTTTGCAGCCCCTCGGCGGAAGGAGGAAGTGGGACAGGAAGTCCCCTTCTCTTGAAGCCCCCACTCCCCCCCCCCAAAAAAATTACATGCCAAATGTGGCATGTAAGGGGGTGAGGAGTGGGATAAGCGGAAGTTCCATTTTTGGGTGGAACTCCGCTTTAACCGATGAAGCTGACTGAGGTCCGTTGCCCCTACACACCATTGGTTAAAAAAACGATCATGTCAGAACGCAGTGACGTTAAACACAACGACATGCTGAAAAAAAACAAAGTTTAATGCTTCTAAGCATGCGTCGACTTGATTCTGAGCATGCATGGATTTTTAACCGATGGTTGTGCCTACTAACAATCGTTTTTTTCCCATCGGTTAGGAATCCATCGGTTAAATTTAAAGCAAGTTGGCTTTTTTTTAACCAATGGTTAAATAACATATGGGGCCTACACACGATCGGTTTTGACCGATGAAAACGGTCCATCAGACCGTTGTCCTCTGGTTAACCTATCGTGTGTGTGCGAGGCCTAACAGTTCTGAAAATAAAAGATTTGACCATGGTCAGTGTTTCGAATGATTGAGCAGCAGTAGATGCAATTGTGGTTGTATAAATTGAACAATGTGATCATCAAATGGACATATGACTTAATTTTCCACTCTGGACATTTGAAAGATTGTTATTTGTTTTTAGCTCTGCATATAGCTTGATTATAATTTAATTAAATCGTAAAGTCTATGTGAACCCTAAGGACTCGAAAATATGTCACTCTTGGCTCCATAAACACATGCTGTATGGGCCTCTGCGTCCATGTGAATGAGCCCCAGCAATCAAATCATTAGATTTTTGATCTATTCTATATGTGCAGAAATACCTCCAGAAGTCATGTGAGATGGTAATTTCCTATGCTTTATCAGTGCTGTATTCTGGTCAGTTACATTATCCTTAAAGTGGATGTAAACCCAAATTTGCATTTTATTTTTTGATGTCACAATGTACAGTATAAAATTTCCTATCATCTGTGCCCAGTCTTGCCACACAGAGTTAATCCAGCTCTGAGCAATCCTCTTTTATTGTTCAGTGAAATAAAACCTTAGTCCGTTCCGCCCCCTTGCTGTGAGTGACAGGTTATTTAAATATCTCATGCACTAGCCTGGAGACAGGCATTATTTTTTAATTCCCACCCCCCACTCCTTTTCTGAAGTCATGTGGTTACTTTTCTTAATTTTGACTGAATGTTAGTGATCATAGCAGAATTTAGTGTAAGGAATACATAGGAAAAAATACATGTTGACAAGGGGAGTGTAGAGGAGGGCGGGGAGTCTACTGACATCACGACTCCACACACCGAGCTCCAGACAACAGATCCACCCACAGAATCTGCAGTTTTTCGGGTCTCATAACAGACAGAGGGGAGACAGTTGACAGGTAAGGATACATGCAGGAGGCATGTATATCCTTATAGATCACCACTATGGCAGTAGTTTAGAAAGGATGAGAGTGGGTTTACATCCACTTTAAGAACATTAGGAATTCACTTTCTAAATCAAATGACCCTAGACTTTATAATCTTTACAAATATATTTGCAATAGGCAGATAGTAGGATATTTGGGGGACATTAAGGCCTCAGCAGGCACAAATGAATCTCGACACGGGTCTGTTAAGTTGGGTAATTTCTTTCAATGTACCATTATATGAACTTCCTCTTTATACTCTCATAGTACGTCACTACCTTCATGTTTGTCAAATGACAATTTGCTGATAGTTAGTATGCTAGACAAAATCCTGCACACGCTTTTGACAGAAATCTGACGCTCGGTCATACAACAATCAAACCGGGTGTAAGAGGCCTAAGGCCCCGTACACACGACCGGATCTATCCGCTGGGATTGATCCGCTGATCAGTTCCAGCAGATAGATCCGGTCGTGTGTACGGCCTAGCGGACAAATCTCGGCGGATAAAAATCCAGCCGACGGATTATCCGCGGATAAGCATGCTACAAAATCTATCCGCTGGAATCCAGTCCAGCGGATTGATACGGTGGTCTGTACAGACTCACCGGATCAATCCGTCCGCTCCCCTCCCTCGCATGTGTCGTAATGATTCGACGCATGCGTGGAAGTACTTACCTTCCAGCGTCGCGCACGTTGCCGCGTCATCGTCGCGGCGACGGCGCGACACGTCATCGCGGATGAATTCCGCGCGGATTTTGATCCGATGGTGTGTACAAGCCATCGGATCCAAATCCAGAGGAGGAATCTCCGCTGGAAACGGTCCGGCGGACCGTTTCCAGCGGAGATCCCCTCATGTGTACGGGGCCTTAGTGTTTCTTTTAACACAAAAACATCTTAAACATATGCACAGCTGCAACCAAATGTGTAACATAGTTTTTTCAAACTCATCTCTAAGGAAACATTATAACATTCAGATACATTTAGTCATAGCCAAGGCTGGCAGCGCAAACTTGATTATCTCTTGAGCTTCTGCCAGCTTGTCTCAAAGCTGAGTAGAAAATTGAGTTCTAGAGATATCTACTGGATGTGGCTAGGCTACACCTATAGAAAGCATATGCTACGTTTTCCAAAAATACATTTTAGCCCTGGTTCACAGGGCTAATTTCTGCGGTATTAGCCGGCAATTGCCGGAAATTGCACCATCCTATTCAATGCAACGCGGCATCTGCCGCTCTGCACCGATTTAAAAAAGTAGTATCTGTACTACTTTTTTCGATTTCGGGCTGAGATTAACATTGACATCTGTGCAGAAACCTGCACAGATGTCTCTGAAATCACGGCCAAAATGGGGACTGACAAGTGGGAGTGAAATCGTACGAGTTCAGCTGAACTCGCACGGCTTTATTCCCGCAGCCTAGTGTGAATCTGGGCTAAAGAGAAATTTGATTTGTGGAATCTGCAGTATGAACAAATATATAGCTGTAAATGTAAGGGTATCTTTGTGCTACAATATATTCATATTCATAGGCATAATAGGATTGCATGACCTTTGTATATTGTGTACTGACAGCTATACAACTAGTTTATAGTAAATCTTGTATTTTCTAGATTATTACTTATAATTAGTGATAAATGGCCATTGATGTAATGGCCCAAAAAATGTACGGTATCTGTTTATGAAATGTGTATCAGTGCCATGTGAACCTATGTACACCAATTGGCTGTAGAAAAATAATTCAGAGGACATTAAAGATGACACTTGTGCAATCACATACAGACATCAAAAACAACCGTAACGCATTTGGCACGCTAGGTGCTTACTTATAAAAGTGAGCACCTAGAATGTGAAACATATTAAAATTTGATGTTGATAACTTTTGTATAAGTACCTCTTGCTTGTTTAAATAAACTTCACAATCATGCAGGCAAGCATCGTGGACCTATTTATGTGATGTAACTGTGTTGCAGCGGGACCAGGCAAGGAGCCAAAGTATTCTTCGCGGAGTGGAGGTTTTAGCCAGTCTCCCTTGTGGCAGCAGGAATTTGGTTATATAATATTAATAAACATTAAGGCCCGGATTCACAGACAGCAGCACACATTTATGCCGCCGACGCAGCGCAGAGAGGCAAGCATTGAATTCACAAGGCCAATGCTCCCAAATCTGCGCTGGGTTTCCAAGGCATAAGTCGGCGTAAGTGGAAGTGGGCGTGAGCCATGCAAATGAGGCGTGACCCCATGCAAATGATGGGCTGAGCGCCAGACAGATACGTATAACGAACGGCGCATGCGCCGTCCCGTGGACGCATCCCAGTGCGCATGCTCATGTTACCGGTCCCAAAATATAGATTAAGGGAACCGATGATTGTAGACGTACTGATGTGATGTGATCATCTCGGCGGGTACTACAAAAATACACGAACAAGAGAATATATGACCATGCCTCTTTATGACTAAAATGAGTTTCACTTTTACATAACAATACATACAGTTTTTTATATAGTTACATATTTATAATCGCTAACATAACAACAGTACAGATTGGACTGAAATACTTTTAAAACATAGCTGCAACAATGAATACCATTATATTTTAATAAACATACATTTCCCTTTTATTTCGTGTTATCGACACTTATATTTATCTCTATGGCACACTTTAGCTGTGTCATAATGAGAGTTACACTGCATTGCTCTATAAATATAAATCCTGAAGCAATTCTCTCTTTTGACCACTAGATGGCGCACCTTGCATAAATGAACAAGCAGTGTATAACCTGTCCATGTGGCTATTAATCCTATATCATTTTACCATGTGCTTCTAATATATATAATTTTGCATAAATCAGGTTGAAATATACCCATATATAACAGTCTAGTGCTTGCATTAAACAGTTGCTCCGACCAATACAATAGTCCTAGGGTTTTTCGCTATTTTCACTGCTCTCAACACATGCTGCTTTGAAAGTCTAATTACAGCCAAACTATTGCACAAAATATACTAAAACTTTCTCCTGCAACTGCTCTAGATGTTTAGGAATCTTTCTAGTACAGTTTAGTAAGAATGAGAATGGTTTAAAGTACATACCTACAAAAATACACGAACAGGAAGACATATGACCATGCTTCTTTATGACTAAAATGAGTTTCACTTAGTCACATGATGCATGTGGCCTTATATAGACTCTGTTCGGGTACCCTCTCTGCCATCTACTGGTTGTTTTATAGAATAGCAGGATATCAAAAAATAACAATAAAAATAAATGAATGTAGGCTATGGGGTGCCTGTTTTGTCTTTCATGTGATACCCCAGCCCGTCACACTCTCCCCTCCTTTAGTTAATGGCTCCTGACATTACACTGAATTGTACTCTGAACTCTATTGAGTGATTTAAGAAACCCAAACAGGTACTTGCTGCCACCACGGAGCTATGTTAACTACCTGGTATGTCATGGGAGTAGCTAGCATTGTAGGAGTTTGTACGGTGTGAATCTGACTTGGTCTGTAGGTTGGCTGACCTAGTGTATCATATGTAAAGATCTCTTTAGACTTAGTTTGCCTGGTAGATCTTCTTACAGGAGTTGAGTCTTCTCCATCAACATCATTCTCCATTAGCATATCTTGGCTCACAGGCAAGTCTTGACTTAATGGGGGTAATTCTGCAGTGTCTAGTTCCACCATGTCTGAAGCCCAAACTTGGTCACCAACTACTGTTCCATCATTTTGTTCTTGTTCAAGATTGGGTGTGGTAGTTGTAGGATAGAACTCTGGAGCAGAAATTCTTAATGGCGGTTTCTGTACGTTTTGAGAGTTTTGTTGAGGCACAACGTGATCATGACTTTCTGTAGTCTCCGGTACATAAGAATAATACCATCCTTCATCATCGGAACCTTCCTTCTCCTGGTTCAGATCCATGCTAGTCTCTTTCCTGTTACTTGATTGTCTTTTGTTCATCGGTACTCTTGGAATGTGTCTTTCAATGGGTAGGTCATTTACTGGTAGTAACAGATTTCTGTGCAGTACTCGAATAGTCTTTTTACCACTTTCAGGCTGAATTTTGTACACAGGCCCATCTTTGATTCTTTCTACTACTTTGTGTACTGATTCTTCCCAGTATGAACGAAGTTTACCAGGACCTCCTCTTTCAGAGAGATTTCGTACTAAGACCCGATCACCCGGTTGGAGAGGTGCTCCTTTTATCTTCTTGTCATAGTACTTCTTTCCTTTGGCAGATGATTTTTGGCTATTCTCGGATGCGATCTTGTAAGCTTCTTGCATTCTGGATGCCCATTTCTGAGTAAATGTTGGTTGACTTTCCATTTCCTTTTCCAAATTTAGATTGAACATTAGGTCAATCGGCAAACGAGGAGATCTCCCATACAATAGAAAGAATGGCGAGTATCCAGTGGCTTCATGCCTGGTGCAATTGTATGCATGAACCATGTGTGGAAGATGTTCTTTCCAATCTGACTTTTTCTCTTCCTCTAAGGTACGAAGCATCTGTAACAAAGTACGGTTCAGTCTCTCCACTGGGTTACCCTGTGGATGGTATGGGGTAGTTCTTGAATGAGAAATCCCTGCCAATCGTTGCAATGTCTGAAACAAGTTGTTTTCAAATTCTCTTCCTTGATCATGGTGGAGTTTCTCTGGATATCCAAAACGTGGTATGAAATCTTGAAAGATCTTTTCTGCTGCCGTTTTTCCAGATTTGTTCTTAGTTGGATACGCTTGTGCAAAGCTTGTGAAATGGTCTACCATTACGAGTATATACTCATATCCTCCTTTGCTTCTCTCCAAGTGGAGGTAATCAATGGATACTAGCTCCAAGGGTGAACTGGTAGTAATCCCACCCATAGGTGCTCTTTCTGGGATATTTGGACGCTTTTGTTTGATGCAGTTACACGTCTTCAGCACATATTCATCAATGTCTCTTTGCATAAATGGCCAGTAAAATCGTTCACGTGCTAGGTGGATTACCTTGTCAGGGCCAATGTGACCCATGTCATTGTGAAGACTTCTTAAGACCAATGGTTTTAGCTTTTCTGGTAGAACTAGCTGTTTTCGGGTTCCAGAGTGTCGATATAGGATTCCTTCCTCCACTATGAGTTTGTTCCATTCGTGTATCAAACGTCTTGTTTTACTGGTCATACTCTCCTTTTCTTTGTGGTTTGGAGTCCAATTGTTCTCCTTAAGCCAGACCACTTCTCTAATGTTGGTATCGTCTTCTTGTAATGCTCTGATATTCTCCTGAGTCATTGGGCAGATTGTCCGTCCTTTCAGCAATTCTTCTGCCACATCACTTTCTGAGTGAAGAGTCAATGAGGCCACCCATGGTGCCTCTTCTTCGTTGACAGCTTTGCTCCCTTGCCACATTGCTGACACAACCTCGAATGGTACAAGCTCTGTGTACTCACTCAGATTCTCAGTGAGTTCCACCGGAAATCGTGACAGTGTATCCGCGTCAGCATTCTGTTTACCTGGCCTGTACTTGATATCGAAGTGGAAATCGGCCAGCTCACCAACCCAGCGATGACCCACAGCATTCAGTTTGGCGGTACTCAAGACATATGTCAATGGGTTGTTGTCTGTATAGACTGTGAATGTTGGAGCGTAATACAGGTAATCTCTGAATTTGTCACAGATTGCCCACTTGAGAGCTAGAAACTCAAGTTTACCAGAGTGGAGATGGTAATTGCGTTCCGCTGGGGTCAATGTTCTGGAGCCAAATCCAATAACACGAAGGTGTTCTCCTTGTCGTTGGTACAGTACAGCACCCAGGCCTTCATTGGAAGCATCAGTGTGTAAGATGAAGGGTAAGTCAAAATCAGGGTATGCTAGTATCGGTGTATTGGTTAGCATGTCCACCAATCTGACTACCACAGCTTGATGTTTGGGTGTCCATTGGATTGGTGTTTTAGATGGCACTTGTGTTTTATTCCCGTCTCTCTTTGTCGGCTCCCCGCGCCGGTTTTTGGTGATGGATGTAGCAGATTCTTTCTCAGTGTTCTGCAAAAGTTCATACAGTGGTTTAGCAAGTCGAGAGAAATCTTGAATGAAGGACCTGTAGTAGCTCAGGAATCCTAACAAAGTTCTGACTCCTCCAACTGTTTTTGGTTCTTTCCTTTTCAACTGCAATACCGCTTCAAGATCATTTGGGTCAATTTTTATGCCTTCTTCTGACACCATTCGCCCAAGGTATCGAATCTGTCGTTTAAAGAGTTCACACTTCTTCGGTCTAAGTTTGATACCATGCTCGCGCATTCGACTAAGCACTTGCCTAAGATCATCAACATGCTCCTGAAAAGTTTTGGAGTAGCAAAGTACGTCATCCAGGTATGGAGAACAACATTTGTCTCTGATGCCCTCTAGTACATTCTCCATGCATCTCTGAAAAGCTGCTGGGGCATTAGTTAATCCGAACGGAATACGATTCCACTCCAGGAGTCCCCAGGGGGTGCTGAAAGCTGTCAGGTGTCTGGAGTCTTCATGCACAAAGCCTTGATGATATGCACTACCCTGGTCCAGGATTGAGAACCATGTAAATCCTCCTAAGCTATCCAGCAGATCTTGTATTCTAGGTAGTGGATGTCTATCTGGAATAGTCTTCCGGTTTAACTCCCTAAAGTCCACACATAGTCGTAGGCTCCTGTCCTTCTTCTGAACACAGACAACTGGTGATGAGTATGCGGAAGAAGATTTCGTTACCCAACCTTGGTCAAGAAGGTTTTGGACATATTCTTTCACTTCCTGATATAGGGGTTTCGGTATCGAATTGTAGCGTTTCTGGACAGGAGTTTCATCTTTCAGATTTATCTTCAGTTTCAGGTTTGGAATGCTTCCTATGTCTCCCTCATCTCGAGCAAAGACATCTGATTCGTCATATAACATTTGTCTCGCTATCTCCTGTTCTTCTTCTGAGAGATTATCCAAATTGACAGGTGGGTGCCACTTAACAAATTCGTTAGTGGGTAGCTGATTTTCAGTGTCCACTTGATTCAACTGGTTTACATGAAACATTCTTTTCTTCTGGTCAATTCCCTTTTCATCGTCTTTATTTGGAGAAAACGGTAGAATCTCAGCTGCTGGAGAAATGGTACCCAATACTGTTCTGGGTGGAAGGTAGATATCATGTTCAGCACGGTTCAGTATGGGTATCTTCACTAGTTTAGAGAAACCGCTTGGTACATCTACCACTGAAGGAAATAGTTCAAGTCCTTCTTCAACTGGATATTCTGGAAGTGGTTCAAATGGCATGATTCCTCCTTTCGGCCATGCTCTAATTCTGCATTTGACTTCACCAAGCTCGCCTCCTTTGATCTGGAGTCCTTTCTTCCCCACTTTGACCACACGACTATCGGATATTTCTCCTGGGTCAGTTGCTTGACTGACAGCATTGACAATGTTATTCGCTACACTCTGTCTTACTTTCATGGCTTCACTTAGCAAGATAGTCAGGTTTTGGGTGCTGTTTGATCGGTCACGGTTTTCTCTAATCAATTCTTCGATAACATTAAACCCGAGGAGTGGATTGTCGTTACAGCAGTCGCTCACCAGTATTGGCACATGGATGGCTGAGTTTCCATGTCCACTACTTTTGAATTCCAGGAGGACTTCAATCCATCCAATGAATGGAATGATAGAACCATTTGCAGCTGTAATGGATAAGTTGTCGTCACAAAGTAAATCTTGTATGTGTCTAATAGAGACACTGGGTAGGAACTTTTCTAACCATGCCTTCCCGACAATGCTGACTTGAGCTCCTGTGTCCATCAACATGTCAACCGGAACACCATTCATCCGACAAGACAATAGGCATTTTCCTCCAATTAATTGTGCTACGCGTTGTTTGGAGCATCCATTCTCTTTTAGGGGTGTTCTAGTTGACCGGTGGGTGAATACCCTATTTATCTTAGCATGGGACAGATTATTTGAGGTGGTCACTGGTTGTCCCTTTCCCAGTGACCGTCTGTCGTTTCCCGACTGCCTTCTTTTCTTCAAGCAATCAACTGCTCTGTGTCCTGCCCAACCACAGTAGAAACAATGGTAGCAGTTCTGACTCTCTCGGTTGATGCAATCATCACACCTGGGCTTGCAGTGAGCCGTATCTGGAACTTGAACATTGGTAAGTGGCTTAGTCATTCGGTTTTCAACAACAGGAGTTTGCTTCATCATCTTCTCCAGGTTCTTCGTGAGAGCCGAAACCTGTGTTGTTAGTTCCATTAGTGCAGTGTGATTTGCTCTAGCATCTCCCTCAACTCTCTTTTGCACTGTTTCTTTTTCACTATTCCCTGGTGTCTGTGACAAATGAACAGTAAGATGTTTATGTTTAGGTGCACTGTTTAAGCGTCTCTGCCTTTCTGTTTCTTCATCAACTGATCTGGTTACCTGCTCTATGACAAAGTCATCAGTTACTGTCAAATCAGACACGTAAGGCTTGATATCTCGTCTGACATTAGAATTGTTCTCGTTCAGTCCCTGATACAGTGTATGAAGGAATACGCCTTGTACTAGCTTTTTGTCATAGTTAAACTCTAGCCTATCATGTTGTGATGTAGACAGAATTTTTTGTTTTAACCCTGCTAGCCTGTAAACAAATTGTTGTGCTGTCTCTTTTTCTTGCTGTGTAGCATTGCTAAGTTCCTGAAATAACTCAGTACCACTTCGTTCTCTCATATGTGACTTCAAAAACTTTTTCAATTCAACAACAGTAAGATCCTCTTTGTCAGTCAACATATCTTTAAAATGACCAGGTTTGATTATTCTCAACACTGTGCGTATAATTTCAGATTCAGGGAATTTTTCACTTAGACCCTCGTCAATCTGACGGCACACGCTACTGTAACTCATGTCCGAACCATGATCTGAAATTACACCACCATGCATTTTGAATTCCCTACGTGGCAATAAAGCAACAACATCAGTTAATCTCACCACCTCCGATCCCTGTTCAGTCCTTGCAGTCCCACTACTCATTTCTTTAGCAGTGGTTGCAATGTTCACAGTTGGTGTACTTTCCTTATTGAGTTTTAGTTCATCGATCTTGTCTTGGATGATGAGCAGGTAAGACATGCCTTGATCTTCTAACTTCGCCAGCTGATCACTTCTCATGTAGTCTACAATAAATTCAACGAATTCCATTTCGCTTGCACCAGTCACTGATGGAATGTCCACGTCTCTTTCATCATCCAGCGTAATAGCGAGGCTATACAGCTGTTCTTTACTCAGCAGATGAATTTGTTTCCGGATATCCCACATCAGCGCACGACAAGGGGACGACATCTCTGTTGCACTCTGACAACTTGCACTCACACGGCAGACGACACTCGCGACTCTCCTTGTAGCTCTGCAGTCGACTCACACTCGTCTCGCGTTTCCCTCTCACTGGTACACAACGAATCCCGGACGAGCCCCCAAAATGTTACCGGTCCCAAAATATAGATTAAGGGAACCGATGATTGTAGACGTACTGATGTGATGTGATCATCTCGGCGGGTACTACAAAAATACACGAACAAGAGAATATATGACCATGCCTCTTTATGACTAAAATGAGTTTCACTTTTACATAACAATACATACAGTTTTTTATATAGTTACATATTTATAATCGCTAACATAACAACAGTACAGATTGGACTGAAATACTTTTAAAACATAGCTGCAACAATGAATACCATTATATTTTAATAAACATACATTTCCCTTTTATTTCGTGTTATCGACACTTATATTTATCTCTATGGCACACTTTAGCTGTGTCATAATGAGAGTTACACTGCATTGCTCTATAAATATAAATCCTGAAGCAATTCTCTCTTTTGACCACTAGATGGCGCACCTTGCATAAATGAACAAGCAGTGTATAACCTGTCCATGTGGCTATTAATCCTATATCATTTTACCATGTGCTTCTAATATATATAATTTTGCATAAATCAGGTTGAAATATACCCATATATAACAGTCTAGTGCTTGCATTAAACAGTTGCTCCGACCAATACAATAGTCCTAGGGTTTTTCGCTATTTTCACTGCTCTCAACACATGCTGCTTTGAAAGTCTAATTACAGCCAAACTATTGCACAAAATATACTAAAACTTTCTCCTGCAACTGCTCTAGATGTTTAGGAATCTTTCTAGTACAGTTTAGTAAGAATGAGAATGGTTTAAAGTACATACCTACAAAAATACACGAACAGGAAGACATATGACCATGCTTCTTTATGACTAAAATGAGTTTCACTTAGTCACATGATGCATGTGGCCTTATATAGACTCTGTTCGGGTACCCTCTCTGCCATCTACTGGTTGTTTTATAGAATAGCAGGATATCAAAAAATAACAATAAAAATAAATGAATGTAGGCTATGGGGTGCCTGTTTTGTCTTTCATGTGATACCCCAGCCCGTCACACTCACAATCACGTGGGAACAACTCCCTAAGATACGCCGGATCACTGCCTACGGCGTGAACGTAACCTACGCCTAGTCATATTCACGTCCAATGTAAACTACGTAAAATACGCCGGCTTGTGTTCCCTGGTGCATGTCTGCTGCTGAGTAACACCTCCTTTATGGGGCATAACGTACGTATGACTTTACGCGCACTGCGTCGGGCGCACGTATGTTCGTGAATCGTCGTATCTCCCTCATTTGCATATTTGAATAGGAAATCAATGGGAGCACCAAATGCATCCAGCGTAAATATGCGCCCACTCTGCTCGGTGGGATGAAGCCTGTTTTTAGGCGTATCTTGGTTTTGTGGGCACGGCGCACAGATACGACGGCGCATATTTGCACTTGCGTGGCATATATGGAGAAGAAATCCAGTCTATAGTTTCTAATTGCAAAGCTGTTCAGATGCCTACATAAAACCTAGTTTTGTGCTAGTTTCTGCAGCTACTTTAAAAAAAATTATGGTACGTATATTTAATCACTGGTTGCGCAAGAGCATTGTTATCGAAAGTGTATGTCAAGGCAAAACTTTATATTTAGTTTTAGATAGAGTGTGAAGGATTAAAACCCATTAGGTTTGTATTGTTATCCAGGGTTCCATCAGAGAAATTTTCACTGATTTGCTGCCCCAGGATAATGGTTCCAGCAGACAGAAATTTAAAGAAAATAATAGATACAAACAAAAATATATATTCAAAGGCTTCTACCCCAATCATTGCTGTCTGTGTCTTTGATACAGCTATTCTCATACTTCTCGTCTCGAGAAGCAGTTGTTACAGTGACATAAAGTGAGGAGGAATCTTTCCGGCCATGCCCTGAATAACAGTCAAAATCCAGCAAGGGTTCTGATCCTTCTCCATTCTGTTCAAAAGTAAAAAAATAAAAAATTTGGATGAACATACTGGGCCAGATTCACAAAGGTTAGTGGATCTTTAGATCTGTGTAACCTATGTGTTTTAAGATCCGCCCTCGCAAGTTTGTGAGGAAAGTGTCAAATTCACAAAACACTTACCTCCAAACTTGCGACGGCGGATCCTAACTCCCCCAGCGGAATTCAAATTCCGCGGCTAGGGGAGTGTCATATTTAAATCAGGCGCGCTCCCGCGCCGATTTAAATACGCATGCGTCGTCCGGGGAATTTCCCGGCGTGCATTGCTCCCACTGACGTCAATAGGACGTCAGTGGTTGCGACGTGAGCGGGACTTGCGACGCGCGTGTTCGTGAATCGGCGTACGCAAACGACGTAGGGAATTTCAAAATCGACGCGGGAACGACGGCCATACTTAACAATACTTACCCCTGCTTTTAGCATGGGTAAGTATACGACGGGTACCGCGCTACGGAAACGACGTAAGAACACCGCGTCGGGTCCGCGTACGGTCGTGAATTTCGCGTATCTCGCTGATTTACATATTATTCAGTGTAAATCGGCGGGAACGCCCCCGGCGCCATTTTTAAATCAAAAAAAAGATCCGACAGTGTAACACAGTGTGACACTGTCGGATCTCAGCCCTATCTATGCGTATCTGATTCTATGAATCAGGTGCATAGATAGGACTAGAAAAAATCCGAGATACGATGGTGTATCTGAGATACACCGTCGTATCTCTTTTGTGAATCTGGCCCACTGTATATTTTAAAGAGAAGGCGCATAAAAAAAAAATAGAAAACCCCTTTACAATTGGAGAAAAGGTTCTTCTTTTGAGCCCTGACTAACCCAATGAGCAAAACTCATGTTTGTGGCCCAGATTATTCAAGGTTAATGAGCATTCTTCATAAAAAAAGAGACATACTGGGTAACTTGGTTGTATAGTAGTTAGGGTTGCTGTGTTGCAGCACTGAAATCCTTGGATAAAATCCAGAAAAGTTGCTATTTTCAAGATTTTGAAGATGCTCCTCATATGTTTGCATGGCAGGCTAGTTTTGTGTAAGTCAGCATTACAGCATTAAATATCACGTAGAAAAAAACCTTGGGAAAAAAACCTTGTAACCTTTTTGAATTTTTGAATTCAGTGGGTTTTCAAGGCCAGAAGATAGTGCTTTGACATCTTGCTAATTACTTTTCCTGACAGACTCCATGGCAGCATACATATGGGTTAAATTCCGCCTTCACTACTGCCCTATAGGACCCCACTCTAAATCTTTGCTCTTAGACAGAGGCTGCGTTCCTTTTTTGTCCTCCCCCTAAGGACCAGAATGGTTGAAGTCTTACCTTGGATAAAGTGTTCACAATCGAGGCCTGGTTGTTCGGCAAGCTGCCCCAGAAGACGTGTGGAGTCTCCAGCAGTCCCCAGCTATTAGCGGCGTGGAGAAGGGCGATGAATGCAGTGCCGAGTGGAGTCTCCAGCAGTCCCAAGCTATTGGCAGGGTGGAAAAGGGTGATGAATGCAGTGCCATGAAGCACTTAAGCCTGGCTATTGGCAGGAAAAGTGTCAGTATGGCTTAAAAGCCTAGCTATTAGCAGGTGACTATAAACAACCTGGACCCGTGCAGCAGCGCCTTTTGGATCCAGGCATGGTCATGGGGGAGGCTGTGTGCGGTGATGTATACTTTTATATTACATATATCATGGCAGCAGTTTTTGTGTGTTTTTCTTCCTTGGCTCTAGTGTCCTTCCAGCCTATAGCAGCTGGAGCTCATTTGCATTCCAAGCCGCTGCTCTCTCTTCCAGCCTGGCGCCCCTGGGTTACTCCTGTCCAGGAACTCTGCGCATTCACGCTGTGGGCAGCAGTGGCATCATTACAGTGGAAACATTTCATCAGCGGTCAGTACTGTTGATATTGGGATGATAAAGACCTCATTAGGTCACATTTTCTTCCAGAAGTAATCATTATAGGTCACCATCAAGTTCTGAATCCCCATTTACGCACCGCATCCACCACTATGTCAGCCACTCCAAGGAGGGAGCCTGCTGGGGATGCGGGACTCAGGTCCCAGAGGGCAAGTCTCTATGTGAGCTATGCTAAGCTCGGCCTATGCTCTAGTGTCCATGTTTAAAACAATGATTGTGGATGGAGAATGTCGACGCAGTGTTCAAGAGAGTTTTTAGAAACTCTGTAGTTCAGGCGCCAGAGCTGGTGTCAGTTTCCATGGTGAGGCTCCCATTGACATCTTCCGAATAGTGGCACAGGTTATGCTCTAGTCAGTTACAGCAAAGGCCGGAAGTCGACACAGTCCAGGTCAGAATACTGTCCCAAGGCAGAAGGCAGCTGCTGGAGCCCAGAGCTCAGGTCTTTTCAATGCTTCTCAACTTAGGCTGGCGTCTAAATCTGGAAAAGAGACACTCAGTCTCATGTATCCCTCGGGCTTAGTTCAATATAATCAAGAGGACCATTGCTTTGACTCTGGATCCCGATATTCTGAAACAGAATACCCCCGGCCCCGTCTTTTACCACCTGCGCACATTTCAGTGTCTAAAATGATTGGCACTATGGTGTCTACAGATCAGATGGTCAAGTAGACGCTCTGGAGAAGGCGGCCCTTCCGGAAGGTGCATCTCCAGCAGTGGGAGCCATGAAACATAATTTACATAACCTCAGTCATGAGAGCGAGTTCCCTGGTGGCTGCAATAGAGAAACTAGCTCATTTGATTCCATTCCATTGTCTCATTTACTGGTTCACAATCACATCCGATGCCAGCAATACGGGATGGGGGGCTTGCTGTCTGTCGGGGATAGCTCAAGGCAGATGGGCTGTCAATTTCACAAGATTGATGGATGGATCATTGGAAATGCAGTGGGACCTGTGAGTTTCTTCCCATCCTGGTCATCCTCTGGTTTCTACGAAGACTCTGAACAGAGGTTGTGGAGGTAGTGGCAATGATGCCTTATTGGCCAATTAGGCCATGGTTCCCCTTGCTACCACAGTTCAGCAGCAACAGGAGCCCAGTGCCCCTTCTCCTCTGGTCAGACTTTCTGTCACTGGGTGCAATTTTACATCCATGTCTGATGGATTCTTGAGATTGGAGGTCCTCAGCTACTCCTTCACCATCATCTCAGCTCTTGAATTTTAGAAGAATGAACACAAACAACGTTTACAGAAGAATCTGGTCAGAGTTTATGCAACACATGTCTGCTGCTGACAGATCATGTAGTAATCTAGAAGTTCTAAATATTTTAGGCTTCCTCCAGTCGGATTTATATCTGGCTCTATCGGTCAGCTCCCTCAAAGTACAAGTTGATGAGTCAGTTTTATTGGCCTTCACAGGTGTATCCAGGTCTAGCCATCTTTTCCTGTCGGAACAATTTTTCAAGGGAGGAACTAGGCTCAGACTTCTGAGTAAGCAGAGATTTTCCAAATGGAGTCTCCCACTGTTGTTCTCAACTTGCTCTCGGGAATTAGAGCGGAGTGTTTTAGGGCTGTCTCATTAAAGTCCTCTCTGTCAAGTTCGCCTTTCTACTGGCTATCACCTGGGCATAAAAAGCCTCAGAGAATTATTCACTGGTCATGGGGAACTTTTCTTAAAGGAGAAGTCTAGCCTGAGCTCATTTGGCTGGGCTTCTCCTATGAGTCACAGGAGTGCAATTAGTTTTGCACTCCTGTATCCCATTTTTAGCAGAGAGCGGACTGAAGTCCGCTCCCTGCTGATGGGGGTGGGGCAGAGTGGAGAGCTGCTGATTGACAGTCAGCAGCTCTCTGCTCGGGGAGCTGTGAGAACTGAGCCATCAGTGGTGTTCGATCGTTCGGTTCTCAGTGCAGACGGGGACAGATGCAGCATCCATCTAGGTAAGTATGAAACTGAAAAAAAAAAGCATAGCTCTCTTTTAATGTTCTTTCCAGTTCGAGCAGCACTGCTACCTATGCTTGACTCAATTCCAAAGGGTGCATCAGTCTCTCGTGGGAACCAAGAAATTGTTCTGCCAACCTTTAGAGTACTAACTTGCGTCCTCTACATGCGGGAAGGGTCGCACTGTGGCTTAGTTGGTTAAAGTGCATGCCTAGTAAACAGGGAATCCTGAGTTTGACTCTCAGCAGCGCCTTCCTTCGGTTCTAGGAATCTCTCAGATATTGTGAAGTTATATCAACAAGCTACAGCTTCTTTCAGGCTTCAGAATGCCTGTTCATTCTTTTTGCCAGAAAGGGAAACATGCCTCATCTAGGACGATTGTGGCATGGATTGTCTAGGCCATTTGACAAGGGCTTGGCTCCTTTGGAGGTAGTGACCGCCCACTTGACCAGGAGTGGGTCTACATCTTGTGCAGCTTTACAGCATGTGGTTCCAATGTAATATGTAGGGCGGCCTTGTGGGCCTCAATCAGTACATTTATGGCTCATTATTGTGTAGAGCCTACTTCTTTATCTTCTGTTTATTTTGGCTTGCAGGTCTTATCTGTTGACGGAAAAATTTAAAGCCTTTGGTTCAGCATTGCCTGACCATAGGGTGTATGGCTAGTTAGTGCCCATACGTATGCTGCCATGGAGTCTGTCAGGAAAACTGTAAATTTCCTATCAAATACTTACCGTAATTTTCCTTTCCTGATGGACTCCATGGCAGCAGGAGTACACTCCCAGTGTCTTGAGTAGGCTGGATACAGAACATAGCCTCTGACTCAGAGCAAATATTTATGGAAGTGGGGTCCTAAGGAAATTTTCTGTTTTCCTCTCAAGAAAAAAATAAGCTATTTGCCCAAGGGTCTGGAGAAGATTCTATGCAGTTGATGTGAGGGTATATAGAGAAATCTTCAACAGCTGGGCATTCCTCCTCCATTGAAAGAGTTCTATTTTTTTTTAACTGAAACTGTAATAAACTTTAACACGTCTAATGTAATGGAACAATTATAATGTTTCCGCTTGTTTAAATCGCGCAATGGATTTTTTTCATTTTTGCTTACAGATAAATAAGAGTGAGATTGTCTTGCTTTTGCTGCCCTTACAAATGTAACTAATGACTCAGCTCAAAAGCATCTGTTTAAACTAAACTGCAAATGAACCTTAAATACAGTTTGCTATGTGTAATGCTTTTAAAAGCCATGAGAGTCATAAATTGTTAAGTTAAGGCAGAAGATGACGGTTGACTTTGATATCATTCATCCCGTCTTCCCGTACATAATTCGAACAAGACTCATGCAATACTGTCCCCAGTATGGGTTTCCATTTAGCTTATTTAATCGTATGGAACTTTTACAGGCATATTCTAACAGTAATATGTTCATCTCTAAAGAGATTGTAGAGATGTTTTAGGCAAAGTATATTCACTAGGGACAAGTTTCTTACAAATATGGAGAGCCTTGGCCCAAACTTACAGTCTATTTTTAGAGCCTACTTTATTTGGGAAAAAGTCTCTTGGAATTTTAAAAATTAGATTAAGTCTGGCATTCTTGGATGAGATTGTTGTTAATGTTTCCAAAAGTACATAATGTTTAACCTGCTTGTTCTGTTGACAAAAGCATGTTTTTTAATCTTGGAGGTTTACAGAGTTTTTGAACTAAGTGTCTCTATCTTTTTTTGTTTGTTGTTTATCGAAAAACAGAGACAAGAATTTTTCTAGTATTCCATTTAAAAAAAAATGGGTATATCCTCAGTCTACCCACCTATGCCTAAGAACAGAGACTAACCTGAATTATACACCTGTTTAGTCTCCCGAAACCAAAAATATTACCAAAAGAGGGCCTGAAATGTAGAAGCTGTGCCCAAAGTAGAGAACAGAGGACTAGTCACGTTATTTCCTTTAGGCTCCCTGCAGATCAACGTTTCGCCATTATTGACCTACTATTACATTTTTTTGCACTGTAGCTCTGTGTAGAGGTGGCCATCTTAGAAGAGGCACAGGGTTTTGCATCCCCGGGTCAGAGCTGCCCCCGATCTCTGGTGATCTGTTAAATTGCTGAGGAAATATTCATTAAGGAGGAGAAAAGGTTCAAAAAGCAAACACTAGGTGTAGTGGAAGCACAGAGATCATTACAGTACATCTACCCTCGAGCAAGGAGAATACCGCAGGAACAGTAATGACATTACCAAATTTAATTCCAAATCCTTTAAGACTAGAATATAGAGGAAGCAGTGGACCTCATATTTCCGATTTTTTTAGCTATGGAGCTGTATGCACAGTACTGCCTAGACACATTCCAAGGCCAAGAAGTACATGATACATTTTAGGAGGGATACGGGACCACATGTAGATGTTTCAGTTACTGCTTAGGCACAATTTACATTTTTAGATATTTAGACAGTAAGTAATTACTGGCCATTGGTGGGCATTCAACTTGTTGGCAGTTACCCAAAAAACGAAATGGCAATTTTCAAGACAAGGCCTAAAGCCTGGTAAACACTACAATTTTTTGGGGGTTGAATGAAAAAAAACGGACAGCTCCCGCTGCAAAGTTAATACAGCGTTCTCCCCCGCTAAGCTGTTGTGTTCTGACAGGGGAACAACCAATATCCCCCCCCCCCCCCCCCGTTACCACCAAAACACTCAAATCAAAGCACTTTCTGCCATTGGATAAAAGCGCCGATTGGGCGTTCGTTGGCTACTGGTTTTCTAACATGCTAGTCTGACAGACTGACGACATACACACGTGCCGAATGTTGGCCGGTTTTTTGAACATTCGGACTGAGTGTGCATGCTGGGGGCCCATATTAACCATGCAGCTTTTATTTGTTTTACTGTATATCATTTTACACTGAAGGAGGACTTTGCATCCATATGGTATTCCCTAGAATTTATAGATAATATGTAAAAGGGAGCAAATTAACCTAATATCTAAACATCTTACTGTGTACATATCTCCATGTAATTTGCTGAAATCATGCTGTATTTTGCCTAAAAATAACACTTTTGTGGAATCATTGCACAGAGATGTGAACATTTTGGCAGGAGCCTTTTGTTAGGCTTTCAGCTGTGGTTTTATTCTGAAGTCCAGCCAATGCTCTGACGTCAACATTTTACACCACGCACTCTGTAGCTTAAAACTTTTCAGGGTGGCCATCATGTGTACCAGCTTTTAAAGTGTAGTTGGATATGGGCTAATCCACTAATGTTCTTGGAGGGCTATACATAAAGCTTTCAGTAGCTGTGTATGCTACTTTTGTGGCTCTTCTATAGCCTATTCTGTGTTTGACCTTTTGTTGAATGATCAGTGGTTTTGTTCACCTGGAGAATCTGTCAGTTCACTCCTTCACTCCCTTTTCCAGTTCATCATTTGTTAACCATTTTCTGACTTTTTTAGCCATGTTGCTATTTTATAGAATTATGCTACATTTGTAAAAAAAAAAAAAAAAAAGAAGACTTAACAAGAAAAGGCTGGCAACAAAAGCATGGAACTATGGGCCAGTTTTACAAATGAGATACGACGGCGTTTCTCCTGATACGCCGTCGTATCTCTGTTTCTATCTATGCGACTGATTCATAGAATCAGTTACGCATAGATATCCCTAAGATCCGACAGGTGTAATAGTTTTACACTGTCGGATCTTAGGATGCAGTACCGCGGCCGCCGCTGGGGGGGAGTTTGCGTCGTAAACCAGCGGCGGGTATGCAAATTAGGAGTTACGGCGGATCCACAACGGTTTTTCGCGTTCGCTACGTCGCCGCTAGTCTAGTTTCCCGTTGCAAAGTTACACTTTTTTTTTTGTGCCTTAACTTTAGTCAGCAAGTGTATTGGGCGTCGTTCCCGCGTCAAAATTCAAAATTTAACGTTGTTTGTGTAAGCCGTCCGGGAATACGGAAGTACGCTACGCGCGTCGCCGTTCAAAAAAATGACGTCACGGCGCGCAAAGCACAGCGGGAGTTAGGAAACGGAGCATGGGCAGTAGGTCCGGCGCGGGAGCGCGCCTAATTTAAATGGCACACGCCCATTTGAATTGGCCCGCCTTGCGCCGGAGGCCGCGGGCGTAGTTTTCATCGCAAGTGCTTGGTGAATCAGGCACTTGCGATGAAAAATTGCGGCGGTGTAACTTATCTAGGATAAGTTACGCCGCCGCGATTCTACGTGAATCTGGCCCTATGTGACTAAAGTAGCTAGTTGTAATGCAACCTCTTCTTTACTCAGTCTTGGTTCACACTGATGCGGTGCAGGATATGCAGCGTTTCCTGTGCATTTCCCCCGCACCACATCACAATCGCACTCTGTTCATGCAAAACACAGCGGGTGTCAATGTTAAGTTAACGACACCCCAAAAACATTTTGAAAAATACGGTGCGATTGACTGAACTGGAAGCACAATCCAATCCCAATGCATGCATCTTTTTAATGTGGGTGTTGAGCAATTTGAGCTATACAAAATGAATGGGCTCAAATTACACTCCAAAGAATCACATATGCAATTCCTGTCCTAATCACATGTGATTCCCCGTACTGCATCAGTGTGAACCAGGGCATAAACTTTGGTAGGTTTGTTCTAATTCTGCACCAATTCATAATTGTTCTAATGTAGCACATTATAAAAGTTGGCTAAAAATGCTTGACAAATAGGCTCACAAAGGTTTTTGGTATGCTACCTCTTCTGTACATGTATTTTGTCTCCGTAAGCAAATATGTTGTTACTGTACACATTAATTGCCTTGATTGCTCAAAGGCAATAAAAAATGTACCTAAGTCACCAGTGGTGGCTGGTGCTCCAATTTTTTTTTGGGGGGGGGGGAGGGCGCAAACAAACTGAAAAAAAAAAACATCAGTTGCAGCCACTGTGCCCATCAAACGCAGCTACTGTGCCAAACGCAGCTACTGTGCCATAAAAACGCAGCCACTGTACCCATAAATTGCTGCCACTGTGCCATCAAACGGAGCCACTGTACCCATCAATTGCTGACACTGTGCCCATCAATTGCTGCCAGTGTGCCTCATCAAATGCTGCCAGTGTGCCTATCAATTGCCGCTACTGTGCACCATCAGATGCTGCCAGTGTGACCATTAATTTCCGCTGCTGTGCCCCATCAGATGCTGCCAGTGTGCCCATCAATTGCCGCTAATGTGCCCCATCAGATGCTGCCAGTGTGACCATTAATTTCCGCTACTGTGCCCCATCAGATGCTGCCAGTGTGCCCATCAATTGCCGCTACTGTGCCCAATCAGATGCCACCAGTGTGCCCATCAATTGTCGCTACTGGACCCATTAGATGCTGCACGGCACTTAACTTACACTGTCTCGCAGCGGGTCAGCGGCGGTCTCCTGCATGTCCTCCATGTCTTCTTCCATCCTCAGGCGTCCAATCACAGCGCCTGATGTTTCAGACAATCAGGTGCCAGGTAACAGACCCGCCATCCTATTTTATCTCTCCTGACTGAGCCAAATACTCTTCATTTGTGTCTCACATGGTCCCCTCCCAAACACTGCAGCTCTCAGTTGGAATCCAGAAAGTAGTGGGCAGGAGAGTGGCAATTCTGCTCTAAATTCAGAAGCAGTGTAGCATCATTGCAACTCCATCACGCAAATCTGAATTCAGTGGACTCCACTGTCAAGACCAACAGGTATTTGTGAGACTTTGCAGGGGGACAAAGAGAAAATTCTAAGTTTGTAATAAACAACCTGGAAGTCAAAAGCATAAGTAACTAGTATGCATTTCATACTAGCTTATTATGAATTATTTACCTTAGAACAGTGGTTTTCAACCTTTCTAGGGTCAGGACCACTTAATAAAATTTCCCAATGTGTGGGGACCCCTAACAGTAAAATTATTTTCGTAGCGTGGGTTGTCAGTACCCAAGGCAAGATGAGTAATTTGCGCCCCTAACCCACGGATATTTAGTCCTTTCCTCTTGTACAGTATTAAAAACCCTTATGGTACATTTTAGGATGTACCACTTTCTTTCTTCTGCTTTTTTTCTCTTTTATCCCTCTCTATCCTAATTTATTTATCTTTTTTCCCCATCCCTCTCTCTAGCTGTCTTTCTAGCTCTTTCTCTTATTCTTTCTCTCCCTTTTTCATCTCCCTTCTGTGTATTCTCTATTTTTATTCCTTTTCCTACTCCTTGGTTGGGGGGGAATGGGATGACTGGCAGTGCTGTTACTCACTGTGTCTCCAGCTCTGTGGTGTCTCGCAGCAATGACACCTATGCCGAAATCAGGATATGGGGTCTCCTCCAGCCCCTCCCACTTCACATTCCTCGCCAGTCAGCTGACATCTAGTCTGTGCGCCCCCCCATGCTGTGAAGTGGCTGAGTGGGTGGCTGCAGGCTCCAGGGACAGCCCTGATGGGCAGCCACGAAAAGGTTGGGAGAGCGGTGCAGGCTTCAGGAACAGCCCAGGATTTGGTGACCCCTGGCAAATCATCATTTGACCCCCATGGGGGTCCCGACCCCCAGGTTGAGAACCACTGCCTTAGAACAAAGCTCTCCACCGGTGCCTGCACACCGCTGAGACGGCTGACATCTTCCCCGGTCACGGCACAGGGCTCTGAAGAAATGGCACGGGCAGCCGTTCCATCAGCGGCGTAATACAGTAAATATCTCCTAAACTATGCAAGTTTAGTAGATACAGTTTTTACAGTATCTATAGGTAAGCCTTATTATAGGCTTACCTATAGGTAAAAACAAATAAGTGTTGCAGCACATTTTTTTAATGGGATGCTGTAGTTATACTTTAGTTTTCACTTTTTATATGTCAGTAAAAAAAAAAAACTACATGGACCACAAAATACTTTCCTTTTGCACCTTCTTTTCATGGTTGTGATAATGATGTCTCTTATACAGAACCAGTGGTGCAGCGACTGTTTATTCCCAGCAGTAAAAGTGCTGCTTGTTTTCTAAATTCTCACAGTACATCCCACAGGATGCAAGCTTACTTAGTTTTATTCTGCCTTCCTACTAAGATGTCTTGATCTTAATAGCTTTAATAATTACAATTTCTGTTAGTTCCAGGAAACCAAACTGCAGGAAGTTGCTTGTTTATTTTTCCTTCCCATCTAATACATGTATATTAACATGGGAATATGGCCCCCAGGGGATTCTGGGAAATGCTCAGCAGTAGCAGTTTTCCTTAAAACAAATGCCATGAGAATATTAGTAATGGCCTCTGGGTGTACACATTGTACACATGTGCTTGTTTTGTTTCCCAGATCTTGGAAGATATGTTGGAGCTCCATCCCCCACTTCTTTATTTTAGTCAATGAGAACATTCTGTGCACTATATTGAAAAAAATCTCAGTGGGTTTAACAATGATAGTTATCTGCTTCAGTATTAATGCTAATAATCACTGAAATCTTATTTCAGAAGCTTGACAGATCTACGTTGATAAAAGTGAAATGTGATTGGTTACTAGTAGCACTTTGTGCATCATCGATGCTATGTGCTCTTCCTTTGTACTTACGCTTGCCCCCTACTGCCCCACCATATAAGTATACCCCCTCACACACATGTTGTCCTTCATCAATATCTCTTCTAGCCTTTCCTGCTCATTCATGTAATTCTACTTTACTGTATATCTGGTTTTCCTTTGAAAAAAAAAAAAAACTCAATTGGAGAGACCACTACATATGCAGTATACGTGTTCGGATTATGTATAAGTGTGCGCCTTCCTCTTTGAAACTGATTTGAGGTACGAGAACGATCAAGTTTGGGTACGAAGAAAATGAAGCAAATTTTTTGGAACCTCGCTGGAGCATTTTTCATTTCTACTACATTACATTTCATACCATTACTATATTTTTTGCATAGGCAAGATTTACAAATATGATTTGGATTAATATTTTACTTAATTAGGCTTATTTTTATTCTCTGTAGAAATGTAAAGTATTACTGAAGCTTTTCGATAGAGTGGAGAGGGATTAGAACACCTGTCAAGTTTTTTTTGCTGTCTGTGTCCCTGTAAGGCCCCGTACACACGGTCGGACAAAACCGATAAGAATGGTCCGACGGACCGTTTTCATCGGTTCACCTCTGAAGTGGTCTGATGGTCTGATGTGTGTACACACCATCAGTTCAAAAACCGATCGGGTCAGAACGCGGCGACGTAAAACACACGACGTGCTGAAAAAAACAAAGTTCAATGCTTCCAAGCATGCGTCGACTTGATTCTGAGCATGCGCGGGTTTTGAACCGATGCTTTTCTGTACTAACCATCGGTTTGGACCGATCGGGCAGCGGTCCATCGGTTCGGTTTTGAAGCATGTTTTAAAATTTTGGACCGAAGGAAAACAGACCGATGGGCTATACACACCGTCGGTTTGGACCGATGAAACTAAACCTCGGTCCATTCTCATCGGTTTTGTCCGACCGTGTGTACAGGGGCCTTAGGGAGAGCCACCCTGTCTTTTTACCTGTTTAGCGTTAACATCAAAAGTAAAAGTGAAGGAAAATCTCAAATTTTGAATTGACACCACTCACTTCCTGTTTTGGCTATGAGACAGGAACTGAAGGGAAATCTTACCAATGGGACAAAGAGGGCAACCAAAAAAAAACGAACAGAGGTTATATCCGACCCTTACTCTATCCAAAATAAAAATAAAGTTTTGCCTTTAGTCCTACTTTAAAGGGGAAGTACAGCCAAAGCTCATTTGGTTGTGCTTCTCCTGTGCATCACAGGAGTACAGTTCATTCTGTGCTCCTGTGACCCATTTTCAGCTGAAGCCCGCTGTCGGCTGATGTCACAGTCCAGGCTCGGGAAAGATTGCGACCATATGGCCGGGATCCACCCAGATGCCTGGACCGACACCTGGCTCAGCATCTGAGAACCTGAGCCAGCCTCCCACACCCTCCAGAGCCTAGTGCTCCAGAGTGAATCCGGGGGGGGGGGGGGCAGAGAACTGGTGAGTCACAGCACCGAGAACTGAGAGATCAGCAGTGTTTGATTGCCCAGTTCTCAGTCTTATAGCCTGCAGGGAACAGATACAGCATTGGATTGATTTTGCATCTACCTAGGTAAGTATGATTTTTAAAAAAAACTTCTCTTTTAAAGCAAAATTGTTTTCCACATCCTTGTTGCTGATCTCATACCTACACCAACTGTGCCATGCATGTTCTTCTGAGCTCTGCACTTTCTCTGTAATAGGCTGCTGAACTTGCTGAAAAAACGTTATTGCCTGCTGACTTCCTGTTTTTAAGACCGCTGGCTTCTATCCCTCCTAAGCTCAGCCAGCGGTCTTACACTCCCTGTTGTAGTCCTCTGAAAACGAGCAGGGAGGAAGCAGATATGTTGTGGATGGAAGGGGTCTCAAAGCCCCTGGGCTGTGCTGCCCATGAAGGTGGTGTCCTCTGTTTCCTCCTCCTCTGCTCCTGCCAGTCACCGCCCATACCCTCTGTTCTCTCTGCACTGAACCCCCCCTGCCGCCCACCAGCTATCTCTGTGCAGAGCAGGGATTATCATCAGTAATTATTTGTATGACACAGAGGGGATCTCCCGCTGTGTCAGGTATTGTTATATGAAAACCCAGATCACTGATCTCCCACCCCCTGCCGTTATAGGAACAGTGCGCTGTCAATAATAACGACGGGGGTGGGGCATCGGCAATCAGTGTTCTCATATACAATACCTGACGCTGTTTCATGCAAGTGATTTCTGGTAATAATCCCAGCTTTACACTGGTGGTCCCTGACATGGTGGTCCTTTACATGTGGCACTGGTGGTCCCTGACATGGTGTCCCCTGACAAGCGGCACTGGTGGTCCCTGACTGGTGGTACTCTGAACAACATGGTCGATCTCTGGTCCTTTTTGCACTGCACAGTCATATTAAGACACTTTGCACGGTTACTATAACAGGAGAGTGACGGTAAGACTATTAAAATAGAGATTGTTAGTACAACGTCTGTCTGACTGAAATATCTATTTCTGTGACTTCAATTGGGCATCAAATGTAAACACTATAAGCACAAAGCATGCAATAGATCTTGCCACCAGTTCTCACTGTGGTTCTTCAACTTTGTTATTACTAACATGGTGTCCTTATTCTTTTCTTGCAGATGAACTCACAGTGCCTGCACTTTACCCGGGTAGCCCTGAAGTGTGGGCGCCGTACCCCCTCTACCCAGCGGAATTAGCACCTGCTCTACCTCCTGCTTTTACCTATCCCGCTTCACTGCATGCCCAGGTAATTGATACCAATCAGCCACGTCCTCACTCTATATCTCACTTGCCCTTTCCTGGTACCACAGTGCACTCCACACACTAACCCTTGTTCTACCAGCTAACTGGCTCACCACAAGGAGGCTCATGTTGCCTGCCTTGTCCTTACCATCTTCTCTTCATGTGGCGGGAACCCTACATCTCTGATTTTCAAATCTAGGTTTAATTTTCACTTGTGTACCTAAGGGGTTTATTTACTAAAAGCATCCGAGGGGGACATGCAAGGAAAATAAAAAACAGCATTTTCGCTTGCACATGATTGGATGATAGAAATTAGCAGAGCTTCCCCTCTATTCAGATCTTCCCCTCAGATCTACAACGACTGCACTTCCAAGTGCACAGTGGATTTGCCTTTAGTAAAGCTTTGATTATTGTAAATGGCTTAATGTTGATGCAAAGATTTTAAGTGTATATAAAGTTAAGTAGCCTTTATACAGATTTTTACATGTCATAGTTGCTCTACTGCTTTGATGTTTTTAGGGTCAGCGTTTACTGAATGACCCTGTTGAAGTGTGCAGTAATAACAGTAATGAAGTCACACTGTGAATGTTCTGCTAGGGTTCATATATGAACATTAGAACAAAGATACATTGTGAAGTTGTTATAACAACCAAGTTGTTGACAATGTCTAACTTGAACAGTTGGAATCTTAAAGCCCAACACTGGGAATCTTGAAAAATTCACCTTGCAAGGGGGGGGGGGGGGTGCCTGCACTACAAGGGTTAACTGCTATTTTAGGTTTGGGGGAAAGGAAAACATTTACTTAACCCATAATCCACTCATCCTTCCCCTCTGCTCCACCAGTCTAAAGTCATGATGTCATCAAGACTAAAGCATAGCCCTGCTCTGTACATGGTGACATGGAGGGACAGTCCACCACTGGGGCATATGGGACTGCTTCCTGCCAGGGGATCAGAGGATCGGGTAAGTAAAATACCGTTACTCTCCCCTAGACCTAAATGAACATTTATCTGTTGTAATGTGGGCACAGCACCCCTGCAAGTAGGAATTGTCTGATTTCCCTGAGTTGAGCTTAAATGGTTGCCATGTACAACGTCTGATACTCTATTTTTTCTAGTGTGCTTTTTTTCATAGTTATATGTGTTTCAGTGGGAGAGGAACTTAACGTGAAGTTCCACCCAAAAATGGAACTTCCACTTTAAAGATTTGGCATGTAATTTTTTTGGGGGGGGAGCGGAAACCCTCTTTTTAGAGGGTTCCAGCTCCCACTCCCTCCCTAGGTCGCCTCGGCGACCGGAAGTAAGTCACCCCTCCCTCTCTGCAATCATCTGGGACACGTCACAGGTCCCAGATGATTGCTCCGCCAATCACGGTGCACAGCGCGTCTCGCGCATGCACAGCACGTGCCCACAGTGACAATGTTGGCACCGCGGAAAGGAGGGGGAGACGAGCTGCGCTTTATTCCCCCGGTTTCACTGGACCCTGTGACAGGTAAGTGTCCGATTATTAAAAGTCAGCAGCTGCAGTATATACGGTATATATATATATATATACTGTATATGCATATACACAGTCATTATGGATAGTCGTAATGACAGTTTGTCGAAAAAGGGATCTTTATATTTTTGTTCTCTCATCCTTAATAAAAAAAAAAATGTGATAGTAACATGTCTCTTCAAGCCGGTTTAGCCTGGTACAATTAGATTGATACCTTCTACTTTCAGTTTTTATTGGACTATGCCCATGCCCTTGCCACTCTGTTGAGCCCATATGAAATTGCCACCAGCAAGTGAGTTTTAGGTAGAGGATGAGAAATATGGTATTGATTTGTATGGGCAAAAGGACATGCTTGTTCTTAGCAGAGTAAATTATGAAGCCTCGTACACACGACCGAGAAACTCGACGGGCGAAACACATCATTTTCCCCGTCGAGTTCCTTGTTAGGCTGTCGAGGAACTCGACAAGCCAATTTTCTCCATTACCGTCAAGGAAATAGAGAACATGCTCTCTTTTTGGCTCGTCGAGTTTCTCGACAGTTTCCTCAACGAAAATGTACACACGACCGGTTTTCTTTGGCAAAAAAATATCTCCCAGCAAGTTTCTTGCTGGTTTTTGCCGAGAAACTCGGTCGTGCATACGAGGCCTCAGCCTATTCCTTGTTGTCCTAAGCCAGAGCTAAATGGAGTACCTATTCACTGACACGTCTGTTAATGTACAGCTTTCGACAAACCGTGACAGCTTCAAGCTCAATCACGTAATTGATAAAAATGAAATCAAGATCAGTCCAACAACATTTTCTCCTAACTATCCATGAAAATAGCATATATGATTTCAGAAATATGCATCAGTGATGCAAGGCTGGGCCAGAATCCAAAAAATGCAAAGAGTTTGGTAAGCTCTACTTAACTGAAATGAAAGAGTACATAATGTTAACCTATACAATGTGTCATGCTGTCAAAGCTTCATTATGGTGATGATGAGATACTGTATAAATGTACATATGGGGGTGATTTATAAATGTCTTCTCTGGGGTGTATCATCTTGTTTAAATGCTGTTTGTAACAGAATATTGCAGAATGGAAAAAAAGATGATTGCAGATCCCTTGTGGCTTAGCGCATGACAGGGAAAATGATTTCATATTTTCAGCACAGCCAATAATGTAACCTTAACTGCCATACATGTAATATAATGTTAAGAGGAGAGATATAGAAACTCTGTATAGGTCTCAGCTGCAGAAATTTAATAATAAGCTAAAAAATATTTTTTACATTTTGAAGACAACTTTTGATCCCATAAACCGATTAGGTAAACTACAGTGCATGTCAAAATGGAGGCTGAAGCATTGAAAGGCAGTTGTGATTATTTCATCTGGAATGTACTACATTGGTTGAAATGAGTATTGCTAACATTTTGAGTTTTTGGAGTCAAAAACATTGTGCCATTTGTAGGGCTTTTCAATGATTTCCTGCGTAGCTATCTACAGTGAGGGAAAAAAGTATTTGATCCCCTGCTGATTTTGTACGTTTACACACTGACAAATAAATGATCAGTCTATCATTTAATGGTAGGTTTATTTTAACAATGAGAGACAGAAAAACAACAAAAATATCCAAAAAAAGTTATAAATTGATTTGCATTTTAATGAGTGAAATAAGCATTTGACCCCTTTGCACAACATGACTTGGTACTTGGTGGCAAAACCCTTGTTGGCAATCACAGAGGTCAGGTGTTTCTTGTAGTTGGCCACCAGGTTTGCACACATCTCGGGAGGGATTTTGTCCCACATCTCTTTGCAGATCCTCTCCAATAGCTGTATTCAGGTAGGGTTACGCCGGCGTATCAGTAGATACGCCGTCGTAACTCTGAATCTACGCCGGCGTAAATTTAGGCGTATTCTGGAAACCAGATACGCTTAAATTAGGCTAAGATACGAGCGGCGCTAGGTGGCGCTTCCGTTGAGTTCAAGGTAGAATATGTAAATGGCTAGATACGCCGATTCACGAACGTACGTGCACCCGTCGCAGTAAAGATACGCTGTTTCCGTAAGAGGTGTAAAGATAAAGCTGCCCTCTAGGTGGCCTAGTCAATGTTAAGTATGGCCGTCGTTCCCGCGTCGAAATTTGAAAATTTTACGTCGTTTGCGGAAGTCGTCCGTGAATGGGGCTGGACGTAATTTACATTAACGTCGAAACCAATACGTCCTTGCGGCGTACTTTGGAGCAATGCACACTGGGATATGTATACGGACGGCGCATGCGCTGTTCTTAAAAACGTCAATGACGCCGGGTCACCACCCATTTACATAAAATACGCCCCCTCATCCTCATTTGAATTAGGCGCGCTTACGCCGGCCCCATTTACGCTACGCCGCCGTAACTTAGGAGGCAAATGCTTTGTGAATACAGCACTTGCCTCACTTACTTACGGCGGCGTAGCGTAAATACGATACGCTACGTCGCCGGAAAGATGCGCTGCCGTACCTGAATCTAGCTACAAGTCTTTAAGGTTTTGAGGCTGACATTTGGTAACTCGAACCTTCAGCTCCCTCCACATATATTCTATGGAATTAAGGTCTGGAGACAATCTAGGCCACGCCAGGACCCTAATATGCTTTTTCTTGAGCCACTCCTTTGTTGCCCTGGCCATGTGTTTTGAGTCATTGTCATGCAGGAATACCCATCCATGAACTATTTTCAATACCCTGGCTGAGTTGTCCTGCCCCCTAAGCAGGAAAAACACCCCCAAAGCATAATGTTTCCACCTAAATGTTTGATGGCGGGGATGGTGTTCTTGGGGTCATAGGCAGCATTCCTCCTCCTCCAAACACGGCGAGTTGAGTTGATGCCAAAGAGCTCGATTTTGGTCTCAATACTTTTACCCAGTTCTCCTCTGAACCATTCAGATGTTCATTAGCAAACTTCATGTGCTTTCTTGAGCAGGGGGACCTTGAGGGTGCTGCAGTATTTCAGTCTTTTCTGGCGTAGTGTGTTATCAGTTGCTTTCTTGGGGGCTTTGGTTCCAGCTGCCTTGAGATCATTGACAGGATTCTCCCATGTAGTTCTTGGCTGATTCCTCACCGTATTCGTGATCATTGAAACTCCACAAGGTGAGATCTTGCATGGAGCCCCAGAATGCGGGAGATTGACAGCTGTTTTAATTCTTCCATTTGCAAATAATCGCACCAACTGTTGTCACCCTCTCACCAAACTGCTAGGCGATGGTCTTATAGCCCATTCCAGCCTTGTGTAGGTCTACAATCTTGTCCCTGACATCCTTGGACAGCTCTTTGGTATTGGCCATGGTGGAGAGATTGTAATCTGATTGATTGCTTCTGTGGAGAGGTGTCTTTTATACAGGTAACAAGCTGAGATTAGGAGCACTCCCTTTGAGAGAGTGCTCCTAATCTTCAGCTTGTTACCTGTATAAAAGACACATGGGAGCCAGAAATCTTGCTGATTAAGCCTGAGTTCACACTGTAACGATGCAGGAACCAGTGCGATTAAAGCATTAGGGTTCTGCATCGTATCTCTCCCGCAAGCAGTTCACACTGCCCTCTGCGAACCGCTGCGGGTGCCAATACTATATTAATGGCACACCCAGATTGGTTCACAGATTGCAGTGTGAACCGTAAACTCGCACAGGAATCGGATCACATGGGCGAGAACACCCATGTGATCTGATTCCAGTGCAGGGAACAGAACGTCCCTACACTATTTTCCTGTGAATTCAATGCGAGTTCAGCCATACAAACTGTATGGCTGAACTGGCATTGCACAAACATTGCACATGATTGGCCCCGCAGTGCGTGTGCAAAATACATGCAATGTCTGTGTGTGAACCCCGGGCTGACAGGGGATCAAATACTTATTTCACTCATTAAATGAAAATCAATTTATAACTTTTTTGAAATGCATTTTTCTGGATATTGTTGTTGTTATTCTGTCTCTCACCGTTAAAAAAAAAACTACCATTAAAATTATAATTGATAATTTCTATGTCAGTGGGCAAACGTACAAAATCAGCAAGGGATCAAATACTTTTTTTCCTCTCACTGTATGCTAGTTTTGACTTCTAACATTTTCTAACAGTCAGAAAAAGCATCACACAAATCAGTATTCACTATTAGGTGAATGTCTTGGTGTTGGAGTACTGGGAACCGGTTTTAACCACTTGCCGCCCGCCAATGGCAGATTGATGTCGGCAAAGTGGTTTCAATATCCTGAGTGGACGTCATATGATGTCCTCAGGATATTGAGCCGCTGCGCGCCCCCGGGGGCGCGCATCGCGGTGATCTTTGTTGCAGGGTGTCAGTCTGACACCCCGCAACACCGATCTAGGTAAAGAGTCTCTCACGGAGACTCTTTACCACGTGATCAGCCGTGTCCAATAACAGCTGATCACGATGTAAACAGGAAAAGCCGGTAATCGGCTTTTCCTCATTTGCGTCTGTCAGACGCGAGTAGAGGAGAGCCGATCGGCTGCTCCTCTGACAGGGGGGTTTGTGCTGATCGAATTATCAGCACAGCCCCCCCGAGGATGCCCACTGGACCACCAGGGATGCCCACTGGACCAACAGGGATGCCACTAGACCACCAGGGATGCAAAACCAAAACACAGGTATGCAACCCTAGACCACCAGGGATGACAATGACACAAATAATGGATGCCAATCAGTGCCCGCAATGGATGTCAATCAGTGCCCACAATGGGCATCACTGTTTGGCAGGCATTGTTTGGCACTGATTGGCATCCATTAGTACAACACATACGATAGTGACACCTATCAGTGCCCATCTATGCCCATCCGTGCCACCTATCAGTGCCCATCCATGCCGCCTATCCGTGCTGCCTATCAGTGCCCATCCGTGCCGCCTATCCGTGCACATCCGTGCTGTCTATCCATGCCCATCTGTGCCGCCTATCCGTGCCCATCCGTGCCGCCTATCCATGCCCATCAATGCCGCCTATCCGTGCCGCCTATCAGTGCCCATCAATGCCACCACATCAGTGCCACCTCATCGGTGCCCATCAGTGCCCGTCAGTGAAGGAGAAAACGTACTTATTTACAATGTTTTATAACAGAAACAAAAAAATACATTTTTTCTCCAAATTTTCGGTAATTTTTTAATTTCTTTTTGCAGAAAATAAAAATCCCAGAGGTGATAAAATACCACCAAAAGAAAGCTCTATTTGTGGGTACATTATAAAAATTTAGTTTGGGTACAGTGTAGCATGACCGCGCAATTGTCATTCAAAGTGCAACAGCGCTGAAAGCTAAAAATTGGTCTGGGCGGGAAGGTGTATAAGTGCCCTGTATGGAAGTGGTTAAATTGGTCTGTAAACAAAGAATTGCTATAAATTGGGGAGATATGCAAGACAACATTTTTTTATTGTTATGTAGCTTACGTGACACATACAGTACAAATTATTTCTTTGGTATTGTGAAAGCTAATAACAGAAGGTTTCTATGGTTATGTCAGCTCCTCTGTGCCCTGAAGAAGTCCAGACGCATCACATAGAATAGGTGATGTCATTAGGCAAATGGCAAAGTGAGTATATAGAGTGTAAATTAGCACCTTTATAATAGAAAATATTATAGATTTTAATATGTATTTTTAAATACAAATACAGTGGAACCTTGGTTTTACGAGTAACGCGATTAACGAGCGTTTTGAAAGACAAGCAACTTTAAAAAAAATCCTGACTCGGTTTGCGAGTGTTGTCTCGCAAAACGGGCAGGATTCAAGCCTCGGCGGTGTGCATTACCGCATTTGGCCAGGGGTGCAGGGACGCCGTTGACACTCCGAACGGTTCGGAGCCGTTCGGAAATACTCACAATCATTCGAAGACACTCGGAAATCGACCGTGAGTAGGCCCCATCGGTCCGTTATTCTTTGGTCGCAAAATTGAGAACTTGCTTTAAAATTGATCCGATGGACGCCTAACCGATCGGTCAAAACCGACGGTTAATACGTAAAAGCATCGGTTCCAAACCCGCGCATGCTCAGAGTCGACGCATGCTTGGAAGCATTGAACTTAATTTTTCTCTGCATGTCGTTGTGTTTTACGTCACCGCGTTGGACTCGATCGGTTTTTGAACTGATGGTGTGTAGGCACATCAGACCATCAGTCTGCTTCAGCGGTGAACCGATGAAAACGGTTTCCATTGACCTCTATGGGGAAACTCGTTTTGATATGTGAGTGCTTTGAATTACAAGCATTCTCCACGAAGGGATTTTTCTCGTAATCCAAGATTCCACTGTACTACACTTTTTGGGTGCTTATGCTGCCTTACTGGAATAATGAGCAATAACTGTTGGCAGCCCTAATTCGCTGGCAGCTCTCGCCAAGGTGGCCAGGGCTTCTCTATGCTCAGATGATAGGGTTCGCACACACCAGAATAGGGAGAAACTCTGCCTTTTTGGTTACTCACACTCTCCTGGCCCAAGGTCCACCTACAAGAATAGTGGAATGACCACAAGTATAGCCTTTTAAGAAATTTTTTACTGTAACAGCAACAAGTCAATGGATCTGTACATCATATTCTTCACCTCCGTAGCTCTATATCCAGAAGTACAGTTTACCACAGTGAAGAAACACATGAACACTGAATATTTGGGCAGCTCTCCAACACTCTTCAATGCTGCTCCCCCATAAGTTGTTCTCCCCCAGACTCTCTACAGCCTACCCCGAAGGGTACTCTCCTTCACAGACTACAGACTTATATAGTGTATATTGGGGTAGTCTGTTCCCATTACTCCTTAGACCAAGACTCCTCCCACACCAGCTTATATAAAGATACAGTACTCCTCCCCCCCAACTCCACCCAGGGGAGGGACCTTACCAGAAGGGGTACTAACACCTGCTTACATATCTAAGATGAGTGTCTAAACCCTTACTGATGTTGGATTGTTTGGTGTACAATAGGAATTCTGTGACCTGTGCCCTTTTATCATAAAAGATCTGGGCATTTGGTGAGTTTATTTTTCAGAAAAAATAAAAGAGGCATTTACAAAAACATGCTGTCTAAAAAACATGCCATTTCTGCATGTATGTTGTTTTTTACCATTTTTTGGATGTATTTTTTACTAGCATATGTACAATGTTGTATGTTTAAAGTGGAGGTTCACCCGGAAATACCATGTTTTACCCTTAGATTCCTGCTCAATTTGTCTAGGGGAATCGGCTAATTGTTTTAAAATCGAAGCTGTACTTACCGTTGTAGAGAGCGATCTTCTCCGCCGCTTCCGGGTATGGGCTGCGGCACTGGGCGTTCCTATTTTGATTGACAGTCTTCCGACAGGCTTCCGACGCTCGCATCCATCTCGTCACGATTTTCCGAAAGTAGCCGAACGTCGGTGCGCAGGCGCAGTATAGAGCCGCACCGACGTTCGGCTTCTTTCGGCTACTCGTGACGCGATGGATGCGACCGTCGGAAGCCTGTCAATCAAGAAGGAACGCCCGCTCCTGAAGACCCATACCGGAAGCGGCGGAGAAGATCGCTCTCTACAACGGTAAGTACTGCTCGGATTTTAAAACAACTAGCCGATTCCCCTAGACAAAATGAGCATCCATCTACGGGTAAAAAAAAAATTATGGGTGAACTCCCGCTTTAACTATTTAGCAAATTTTCGTTTTTTGTTTTTTTTTAAAGTGTATTTTGTGCGTGTACTCGAGAGAGGAGCCGTACTGCAGGAGTTGGGAGTAGGCAGGCCTCCCCCAGAGGCAATTTGCCACCTTTCTCCATGCCCCGGGTGGCAATGGTGGGTGTGTGAGGGGGTCCTACCACACAGCCCGCCCTACCTGCTCCGCTTTGAAGCCCAACGGGGCAGAGGGACTCCCTATAAGGGAGTGAGAGGATCTAGCCCGCTCAACCAGCCTCGTTAGCCCTTCGCCTCTCTTTTTAGAGACCGCGTGGTCAAAGTGCGTGCATGTTAACCCAATTTCGAGTGCGTGTAAGTGTGGTGGTTTTTGCGGGAGGGGGGGTGGGCGTACTAAGCGCAGGCTTACCTCGCATAGCACACCCACCGGGAGCCGGGCTGAGACCACAAACTCAATTCACATGTAGATGAGACCGGGATCCGAACCTGTAGCTGCAGAGGTGAATGGCTTGTCAGCGCAGTGCCAAATTTTCGGTTTTAAAAATAGCTCCTCATTAAATAATAATATTTTAAAAACATTTTAAAGGTATGTACAATGGACACATGGACTTGTGTTCTGTTTTTCATGTCTGGCTTAGAAAGGTTTGTGGATTACAAATCCAGGACAGATGGTATGGTATTGCCTCTACAGTATACATCCCACATACTTGTCAAAACAGGCCAAGTTAATTCTCTCAGAGAGCATGTTCCCAGCTCCAGTACTGATCACTTATGCTTTTCATCAGATGCCTAGGTAAATTCCATGATTAGAGGGAGATAGTTACTAATTGATCACACAGGCCTCCTATCATAAAGGCTCATTCATGCACCTGACAGCACGTGAAAGATGAAGATGTCCTTCATTTGCCTGAGAACATTGTGTCAGCACTCCTGCTAAGTATGCTGCGGTTCAGTGAGCAGGATGAAAGGCCTTTACATACCATCCTGTTTCACATTGATAACTTAGAAGATGTTTGGGTATACCTGCAGTAACATATAACACTGGCTATATAAGCCTCAATCACATGATTTTTGTGATGACCAGAGTTATACGTTTTTTTCAAAGTTCACAGAGTTCATGTCTGTCATAGGCAGAGCTCATGATTAAAATGTTTAACATTGCATAGGCTGTGTGATCATGCGCTGATCTGTGCCCATAAAACTCCCTTCTGCTTTTTCTTTGTTGTGGTAAAAAAAAAAAAAATTGATATTTTTTTTATATATATGCATATATATATATATATATATATATACAGTACAGACCAAAAGTTTGGACACACCTTCTCATTCAAAGAGTTTTCTTTATTTTCATGACTATGAAAATTGTAGATTCACACTGAAGGCATCAAAACTATGAATTACACATGTGGAATTATACATAACAAAAAATTGTGAAACAACTGAAAATATATTTCATATTCTAGGTTCTTCAAAGTAGCCACCTTTTGCTTTGATTACTGCTTGGCACACTTGATGAGCTTCAAGAGGTAGTCACCTGGCACAGCACCCCATCAGTCAAATAGCCCTTACACAGCCTGGAGGTGTGTTTGGGGTCATTGTCCTGTTGAAAAATAAATGATGGTCCAACTAAACGCAAACCGGATGGAATAGCATGCCGCTGCAAGATGCTGTGGTAGCCATGCTGGTTCAATTTTGATTAAATCCCCAACAGTTTCACCAGCAAAGCACCCCCACACCATCACACCTCCTCCTCCATGCTTCACGGTGGGAACCAGGCATGTAGAGTCCATCCATTCACCTTTTCTGCATCGCACAAACACACAGGGTTGGAACCAAAGATCTCAAGTTTGGACTCATCAGACCAAAGCACAGCTTTCCACTGGTCTAATGTCCATTCCTTGTGTTCTTTAGCCCAAACAAGTCACTTCTGCTTGTTGCCTTTCTTTAGCAATGGTTTCCTAGCAGATATTCTACCATGAAGGCCTGATTCACACATTCTCCTCTTAACAGTTCTAGAGATGTGTCTGCTGCAAAAGGTGGCTACTTTGAAGAACCTACAATATGAAATATATTTTCAGTTGTTTCACAATTTTTTGTTATGTATAATTCCACATGTGTTAATTCATAGTTTTGATGCCTTCAGTGTGAATCTACAATTTTCATAGTCATGAAAATAAAGAAAACTCTTTGAATGAGAAGGTGTGTCCAAACTTTTGGTCTGTACTGTATATACATACACACAGTGTATATAAAAAGTCTACACAACCCTATTAAAATGTCAGGTTTCTGTGATGTAAATAAATGAGACAACGATAAATGATTTCAGAACTTTTTCCACCTTTAGCCCAGGTTCACACTGGGTGCGATTTCATTCGATTTGAGATGCGATTTCACATGTGAAATCGCATCTCAAATGCCGCCAATTGTCGGCAATGGCGCCGTCCTAATCGGTGCGACGCCGCATCTGCGGCGCTGCACCGATTTCAAAAAGTAGTTCTTGTACTACTTTTTGCGATTTCGGGCCGCGATTTACATAGACATCTGTGCAGAAACCTGCACAGATGTCTCTTAAATCGCGGCCGAAATCGGGACTGCCGGCGGGAGTGAAATCGTGCGAGTTCAGCTGAACTCGCACGGCTTCACTCCCGCAGCCCAGTGTGAACCAGGGCGAAATGTGAGCTATAAACTGTACAACTCAATTGAAATTCTTTTTTTGGGGGGGTTAAAAATAAAAATAAACAAATAATGTGGTTGCATAAGTGTGCACACCCTCTTATGACTGGTGATGTAGCTGTGTTCATAATTAAGCAATCACATTCACACTGATGTTAAATAGGAGTAAGTACACACCTGCCATCATTTAAAGTGCCTCTGATTAACCCCAAATAAAGTTCAGCTGTTCTAGTAGGTCTTTCTTGATATATTCTTAGCCGCATCCTACAGGAAAAGCTATGGTCCGCAGAGAGCTTCCAAAGCATCAGAGGGATCTCATTGTTAAAAGGCATCAGTCAGGAGAAGGGTACAAAAGAATTTCCAAGGCATTAGATATACCATGGAACACAGTAAAGACAGTCATCATTAAGTGGAGAAAATATGGCACAACAGGGACATTACTAAGAAATGGACATCCCTCGAAAATTGATGAAAAGACAAGACGAAAACTAGGCTGCCAAGAGAAAAAAAAAAAAACAGTCACTGCCCCTACCTATAGCTATAACTATAACCTATATATACCTAACACCGCAAGGAGAACTGTAAGGGGCGAACGCATGTCAAAAAACATACAGATCTTCCAAGCTCAACTTACCAACCAATCAGCAACCAACCGAATTCACCTGTCTAGCAGTGCGTTAAAAACAGGGGTTTAGTTGCACGCATTTGCAAATACATGCGTAAGTTGCAGGCCCCGTCAAGGCTCCCTGTGTACTGCAGACCCCAACTCTAAAATGTAAAGAGTCTCCTCAGTGGAAGCACATGTATGCTGATGGGTAGATGAAGGGCAGATGACTGGAGGGAGCCCAACCCTCCTTAAAGGAGCAGATGCACACTAAACACCCAGCACATTGCACAATGGCAGCAAAGGTGCTAGTGCGTTGCCTGACCACAATGACAACAATACAAAAAACAACAGTCACTGCCCCTACCTATAACTGGTCTTCAAAGCAAGGAGCAGGGGCGAACACATATCAAAAAACACAGAGAATTTCTAAGCTCAACTTACCAACCAATCAGCAACCAAGCGAATTCACCTGTCTAACAGTGCTGTAAAAACAGGGGTTTAGTTGCACACATTCGCAAATATTTAGTTAAAAAAGTAAAAAAAAGTACAATTTAAAAATGATAGAATGTATTTTTTTATAGCCTTTGTCCCATTTAAAACAACACAAAAATTATGATTCTGGTACAAAGCATTGCAAATTGTGACGGTAAAAAAATTCACAAACAAAATTAATATAAACAAAAAAGTGTAAATATATGGTTAGAAAAATAGAAAAAAAAAATCAGCAGGAAAAAGGGGAGAAGGGGAAAAAGGAGATATTTATGGCTGATTAGTGAAAACAAAGTGTTAGGCCGCGTACACACGATCATCCCATCCGATGAGAACGGTCCGAAGGACCGTTCTCATCGGTTAACCGATGAAGCTGACTGATGGTCTGATGTGCCTACACACCATGGGTTAAATAACCGATCGTGTCAGAACGCGGTGATGTAAAACACAACAACGTGCTGAAAAAAACAAAGTTCAATGCTTCCAAGCATGCGTCGACTTGATTCTGAGCATGCGCGGGTTTTTAACCGATGCTTTTGCATACTAACGATCGGTTTTTACCTATCGGTTAGGCGTCCATCGGTTAAATTTTAAAGCAAGTTCTCATTTTTTTCAAATGAAGGTTAACTGACCAATGGGGCCCACACACGATCGGTTCGAACCAATGAAAACGGTCCTTCAGTCCGTTTTCATCGGTTTTGACCGATCGTGTGTACGCGGCCTTAATAACAGGTTATTAGTAACAACCTCCGAATGGTGTTTTTTTTTTTTTTACAGCAGCCGCAGCATCTACAGTTTCTGTATTTACACTGTTATTTCTGTCTGTCATTTTGACAGTTATTAATTGCCAGCAATTGCAAAGAATGAGCAGCAATAAAACAAAAGAACAGGCCATACAACACATGCCTTGTGTACTTCCATTATGTTTTTACAGGTGTGTAATGCACCTGGTGGCCACAACTGGTTAAATAAATAGGGTTCAAAGGCAGTGATGATTTGATAAGTCTATCTATGATAAACCAATTAAAATCCCTACTCCTTCCCTTGTTTTCTAGCAAATCCCCAAATTGTCTACTCATCTGTCTTCTTTTCAAACAGCCACCATTGCAGAGTCACTTGACTGGGTTCATCTTTTTCTGTGTATGGGTGGTATGTGGTGGATGGTCTTTACATAAGAAATAAGTGTCAAGCAGTATTAAGGAAATTCTGCAATGATGGTTGTGTGGCTCCCAAATTTTAGAGGGTCCCCAGGGAGTGTAGGTGAGTTTTGAGTAATATGGTATTGAGTACCGTATTTATCGGCGTATACCGCGCACTTTTTTGCCCTGAAAACTCGGGTATAGTCGGGCAGTCTCGGCTCCTTCCGCGCTCACGTCCTGGACGTACAGGACGTCAGCGCGAGAGTTGCCGAGCATTGACGACAATACACGAGTGTACTGCGCTCTGTATATGTCAGCGCAGTATTCAAAACTCGGCGCGGGAAACGAGCAGGGAGGACGCAAGAACGCCGCAGAAGGACGCCGGACCCGATGAAGAGGACACCCGAAGCCGCAGAAGGACGCCGGACCCGACGAAGAGGACACCCGAAGCCGCAGAAGGACGCCGGACCCGACGAAGAGGATACCCGAAGCCGCAGACGAACGCGGGACCCGACGAGGCCGCCGATGGACGTCGCGCAAGACACCAAAACTGTAAGTACAAAAAAAAAATTTTCCACAGGATTCGGGGCAACTTTAGGGGTGCGCGGTATACGCGGGAGCGCGTTATACCGTGATAAATATGGTATATATGTTTTTTTCTCAGAAAATAGGTGCAGGAACTCAACCACGACCCCATTCAGATTTCACAAACAGTAGAAAGGTCTTAAAGGGGCATTAAATACCAGGATTGCATTACATACAGAGTGTAGAGTTCAGGGGGTTATACACAGAGTGCAGAGCTGTCACTTGTAAACACAGAAACCAGACTTCTGTGTTTACAAGTGATTGTGGTGAGCAGGCACCAAAGGGTCAGAGCCAGAGGTGATGGAACTGAGTTCCCCCAAGTTCCCCCTGAAAAAAAGCCCTGGACTAATACGTACTGACAAGCAACATCCTGACAGGAAAAGAGAGCAGAGACATGGTCTCATAGGTCTGTTGCTGTTGCTTCACTGTCAAGCTATGCTACTTAACTACAGTAAAGAAAAGTCTGGGCTATATAAATCTTAGGACAGAAATACAAAACCTTTGGTACGTAAAACAGCTCCCATGAACAGTATGGGAGCTGTTTTTTAATTGTGTGTTTAGCTGTTAGGCTGGAGCTCAGCTTTAAAGAGTTAATTTATTACAATTCTGATTGGCTCCCATGTGCTACAACACTTTGCCCTAATAAATAACCTATTTATGTTATTCCATAGGATATCTTTGTTGATTCAAGTATTTTAAAGCTTCTAGCATTTTATAATGGGCATATGATCACGATGGGCATAAGTCACTCTAATAGCATCTTCAAGCTAAACATCATTAACCCTCTCTTAACACACTAGTCTTCCCACATACAGCTTTATTAATCCAGTCTCCCACACTTCCACTACATAGCATAAATCATTTGACACTGGTATGTTTTCACAGCATTTGTCCTGCACTTCTGTTATTTCTAGAGAACACAGCCTCTCATCTCATTTCATTACTCCATTCTAAGCAATGCTGCCCCTTCTGTTCTGTCTACTACAAATGCTCATGAACGCAGAGACCTGGGTAGGCAATGCTTTTCCACGATGTGCGGAATAAATAAAATGGTAGGTAATACTGTTTCTGTATATTTCACTATTTTATGTAGTCTTTTTGAATAAACAGTGAAGTACAGTATGTCAATTGTGTAATATATTGTAACAAGGCCCTAGAAAGTACAGTATGTAGATTGTATAATGATCTTTCCAAATTCTTACTCGGAAATACTTCTGTAAAGGAGCTATGATAAAAGCTGAATAAACACATTTTTCCCAATTCTTGGTCTGGTTTATCACTTTTCGCAAGTATATTTATCCCATCAGTCGTCCTCCTATCTTAGTATTTATTTTACTAAAAATCACTGACCACCTGTAATCTCTAGGGATAAGTTTCCCTAGAAAATCATGTGGGATGGAGACAGAGCAGAGATTCTACCCACATCGTTCACAAGCCTATTATATCCTCCTCACTTTCATAAGCCAACTCTACCCTACTTAATGGAGGAAGAAGTTATGTCACCTTCTCCTCAGGATAAATATTGAATACTCAACTGTAAGTAATTGTTCTTTCCATGTGTATCTTTTGGAAGCATAAAGTTTGTCGGGTGTTGGTCCTAGAGACACAACACTTAGACAAGCATGCCTTCTGGGTTTCTTGTGTGACGAAAACAGTCTTGGCCTTGGTAGTCCATTTTAAGTAGACTGGACTGACTAAGTGATGCCCAGTGATGCGATCGACGGACATCTGTTCGTATGAGGATATCGCCGCACTGAGCGGCATTAGAGGCTGCAGTTAGAAGCTATTTTTGATCAGGGGATCCGTGAGTGTAATTGCATCACCGCATCTATGTTTTCCCTTTGACCTACTATATTGCACCATATCCCTTTTTTTTTGTTTTTCCATGAGCTGTGTCACCTTGAAGTATCAAAGCGTCAGCCTGAGCTAAACAAGCACTGTGGAAACTCCCAGCACACTATAGGATTGTTCCTTCTCATTCCAAGCCACAATTGCAACTGGTCTGTGTGTGTGTGTGTGTGTGTATAGGGGGGATGTTTTGTGTTTGTTCTTGTTTGTTTTTTTCACATAATGGTTTGATGTCATTATATTTGCTTCACATTGCACTTTTTATCGATACCTCTTATTTTGGGTGTATATTTGGTATCATTGGTACACATTGTACACTGTATACTAACAGCAGCAAAAGTTGGTATTAGCACATTACTAACGTTTTTTTATCAGGGTATAAATATAGTTGACTAAGCCATTTGTAGCTAGGCTCTAAAGAAGAAGGTATTTCGAAACGCGTCAGCCTGTAGGGTTTCGCCTAGGAACCCTCCCCTAGGTCTGGCAGTCCAAGCAATTTGTGGGAGATTAGCCATGTATGTGGCCCGATGAGCAAGTTTTTATGCTTATGTTTGTGAGTAGACATCTTTATGGTTTTTCTATTATCTTTTAATACATTTGTTGGATAATGCACTAGGCCAGTGTGCCCTATTTTCATTCTCACAATATTTCAGAACCAACTGCTTTCTATTTTTTACAGACCTAAAGAGTTTTAGGTGTGGAATGTTTGTATAGACATCCCACAGTGCAATACTAGCATACTGTATATTTTACTCTCTTTCTATCTATTTATCTCAATTTATATCTCTGTATTCCTCTAAGTGGTAAATTAATAGAGGGCACTGTCATGTACAACCAAGTGCTTGTCTGAGCTAGCTCATTTTTCTGGGCTGGGGACAATATTTATAAAAAAGGTGAAGTAACTCAGGTAATCTATATGAACATAAGATTCATATAGGGCTATTCCCCTTGGAAATGTTATTTGTACAACAATATTAAGCATTGAGCAGTGATAGTTTTTAGTATTCTTGCCTGCTATAACTATATTAGTTTTGGGTAAATTTTATTACATTTTTTAAGGTTTAAGGTAGGTTCACACAATGAATTGTGCTTGAACGCACTTTGCATTCCTATGCCATTCACATGAGATCCGGGTGCAGTGCGATTTCAGCCCATGCATTTGAATTGGATGAGATTGCGCCGGCCACAGCAAAAGTAGTGCATGCACTTCTTTCCAAACAATGTGATCCAGTGCAGGCAAACACACTGTGTTTGCGAACTGCTATAGGGGGTGTCATTAGCATTGTACTGACACCCACTGCAGATCGCAAGTGCAGTGAATTTTGAACGTGGTACGGGAAGCTTGCATGAAACGTGGGTTTCCTGCACCGCATTCTGGTGTGTACTGGCCCTTATACTTTTTAAATTGAGGTTTAATATCTTACTAATTATGTCACAAATAAACATTTAAAGCGGGGTGTGCCCATAATATAGGATTCAAAGAGCATGATGGGTCTTACCAACAGAGCAAAAGAGAGAGCAAAGCAGGCGCTGCTTACTCTGTTCCTCTGAAAAAGACTTTAGAAGTAACCATCTAAAATAATTATTTGTGAGAAAAGTATGGGCTGCCATTACTGGTCCTCCTAGTTATCTGGCTTTAATACCTTTAAAGCACAGAGACAAGCATACTACAAATGAGTGTCAGAAACATGTCAGAATTCAAAATCTCTATATTTGTTCCAGTTCAAATTCAGAATGTATTGAAGCCAAAGATTCATTTAGGGACCTAGTATTCTCAAAGGAGATGTCTGCCAGGGAAAGAAGGGAGGAAAAATTAGTCCCTCCTGTGACTCATTCACTTGTGCGCTCTAGCTTGATTATGAGCTATTAAGCTCTTTTTTTCAGCAATGTAGATAAGAACAGCCTGGAAAACAAATAAAAAGGAGTATAAGGTGCCATCTGCTGGTTAAAACTAAAAATACAAAAATGTGTATGTAGCACTACCCCCGAAGGAGCTGCTGGATATTTTCGGGCAGCATGTTACCTCTATTTCCTCACCGTCCAGGGTAATGGATGAGAGTTGAAAAAGTTCAATGTCCACACTTTACACTTCCTTTTCTAAGGTTTATTTGCTGAACTTGGTAAAGAAATAAAAGAAGTGATTGAAGAGGTGGATAGGGTTACAGGTAAATAGGTTCAGGTGCAATATTCTAACCGGGAAACACTCCTGCTTCCAGTAACACAGCTTTCGTCGCCACTCTAGCCAGTGTGGGTATTGCACACCCGAATAGGTTTCTCTCACTAGCCTAGCACCCGGAATGGCGCACGGAATATGGTACAGTCTCTGCCACAGACCTTCCCACAGATGGAGACATTTTCAGTCCAAAATCCTCGTAGCACATGATTCAGCACCCGGATCTCTACAGATTAACTTCTTGAAGAACTTAGAACTGACAGGCAAACACCATCAAGCCTTTCAGTAAATGGTGTATCCTTTGATGAAGTTCAAGGCCTCTCCTGAGATACCAGCTTCGTGCTTGGTCCTCTCCAAGATAGGTCCTTCATCAAGCGGCCTCCTCCCTCCAGGATGGACAGCACAGGATCACCCTTAAAAGCGTAGACCCAATCTGCTTACTGGGCCTACTCAACAGATCATAACCCCGGACCAACGTAATCCGGAGCCAGGATTACAGGAACATGCACCCCCGGCCAGGAGGGCCACACACAGGGTATTGGGACGATAGACCAGGATCGACAACCCCTGTCCAATGACGTCTGTCCCTTAAGTACCCCTCCCCAGCATGCACAGCGGGACGACCAACCACCACTGATTGGCTACCGAGGGGGAACACCCAAATCACCCTAACCTAGCTGCTGCCACCCTTGGCCTGGAGTGGAAACGACACCCCAGGCGAACAATAGTAGTCACTCACAGCACAGCCATGGCTGGAACAGAGGCCAAATTTGCTCAAAATCATGCATGTCTGAGTCAACTAACTCTCAGACTTCCCCCTAAATTTAAAGCAGCGCCAGCCTAACAGGAGCAGGCCGCTACATGTATGTGCAGTATGCCATATTTATTTGACTAAATACATTTATAAAACATATTGTTTTGGCCATGACAAAGAAAGAAAATATATACAGAACCACTATATAAAGCATGGTGTTTATGGGAGTAATGGGCAATTTACTATTTGCTATGCAGATGTACTGTATTTCTACTATATGAATCAATGATTACTGCTAGAAATTGTCTCTCAAAAGCTAAGTGTTATGCATTGGTTGAAGATGTTCCCTAGCTGTTATTTGCACTATTTACATTGTAGCTGGGACTTTTACTGCTGTATACATGGCTGCAGCATTTTGTGCCTCATAATCAACTTACACTGCATATTTCTGAAAGACATTTATATATTCTTAACAGGTTTAATTTTTAGTGATCATAAAGTTATTAGGGTTTTAGATGAATTGATATTATGGTACGATTGTATTCTTTATTGCAAACCATGGTTGTTAAATATTGGTATTCTTTTATCAAGCACCTGAATGCAAAAGGATGCAGTCTCTTTCAGGCCTCGTACACACGATCGAGTTTTTCGGCAAAAACCAGCAAGAAACTTGCTGGGAGATATTTTTTTGCCGGTTGTGTGTACATTTTCGTCGAGGAAACTGTGGAGAAACTCGACGAGCCAAAAAGAAAGCATGTTCTCTATTTCCTTGACGGGAATGGAGAAAATTGGCTTGTCAAGTTTCTCGACGGGTTCACAAGGAACTCAACGAGCAAAACGATGTGTTTCGCCCGTCAAGTTTCTCGGTTGTGTGTACGAGGCCTCAGTTTTTTTTCCTGGATGGACTCATAGTTAGGCGTGTGTATACGGGTACAAGACCCCTTCCACCTGCTTGTCCATAGGGGCTCCTTGGACCTTCCAATCAGGTCTGCCTGAAAAACTGACAGGTGGACCTGATCAGAATGCCTATGTAAAAGGGCCCAAAGGCTGCAGAATAAGATACATTTTACCTTCCTACAAGGTGCTTTTTTAGTGTAGCCCATGATAATGTTAAAGTATTTGGAGGTGTGGTTATAAGGCAGTGAATGTGACATTTAACAACGTTCACTGCATTTAAATCTTCCTTCTGCATGTGCTTTAAATGATAGTGATTGATTCACCTGCAGTGTTTTCTAAATGTCACGCCACTTTAGAAATAAGCTTCTTCATTTTAAAGAAGAACACCAGGAATTACAGCACTTTTAAAATGTGCTGGCTTATTGTCCAACAAGGTATAGCTATAGCTATGACTAAGCATCTATCCATGATGTGAAACATGTTAGCTTTTTTGTCCCCTATGTCCACTTTCTACTATTGATTGCAGTGTTGCATGAATTTTTGGATGTTATACAGCTTTAGATTTTATCCTTTGTTCATTTTGTTTCAATAAATTGCCTATCAGAGTGTGGCAGTCCAGGAACATTTCTTTTTTCCACGGATCAGCGCCGAGTCTGCACCTGTCAGTACTACAGGGCAGGAGCACAGCATAGGTCGCAGGGCTTGGAGCAGTACTCTTTTCCAAAGTATATGCTACCTCGTGGACTTAGCTATTTTATTTACTGGTTATATTTTTACTGGGTGCCAGGAGTACAGCCATTGCTATACTTCTGGTGCTCCGCCACTGGACTTTCAGGTCTCCAAGAATCCTGCCTCTTCTCCTTTTGCCCAATCACTGAATGCTTTGTATTATGTGAACTCATTTACAAAATAAATAATATTCTGTGACGTGAATTGGCATTGGAGGGAAGGAGAACATCACTCCTGTCAGAGCACTGGCAGTCTAGTGATAGCTATACTTCTGGCACTTAGTAAAAATTATAATTTTAAATTAAAGATATAAGTCCACAAGGTGATATCCTACTTATTAGACTTAACCCCCAAGAAGTCAGCACAAAGAGATGTAATTCCTGGAGATTCACTTTAATATTACTTTAACACCAATGTATGACTTACTTTGCATAGAGGTTAAAGTGGAATTCCACTTGGTTAGACAGGGGAAGAGTTAATCCCCATCATATTTTTGTTGCTGTTTGTTTCTTTAAGGGGGAGAGTCGATCTCTTCTCTTGGTGATTGTTCAAACTAGAACACAAAATTAGGGGAAATCTAAATGTTTCCGTTGTCTTTGGAATAAAGCTTTCCCAATGAGGACACCTGTTTCAGTGACAACTCGCTAAGCTCTGATTATCCATTACTCTGGGGAAATCTCTCAAATGGGTACAAATGTAATTATAATTTTTATATATTTTTTTTTGTAACTTGCTAAAGTATAAAACAAGTTTATAAGACACACAGTATGACTATTGTCTATTATTCAGCTATAGTTTTTTTAGGTGATTTAAAATATCTTTGTCCCTTTCTCAGGTGCGTTGGCTGCCTCCCTCAGATGTTACTTCTCAGGGCTGGAAGTCCCGCCAATTCTGCTGAGTAATGTGTAAGTACATTATTTATTCCCATGATCTCTCTCTCATGTTTTGTAACACTTACTCATACTGTATTTTGAAACAGATCAAATAGGAACTCAAAAAATGGCTGACCATTTATCTGTACTGGTTCATAGAGACCCTTTAGTATGCTGTATAATACATGGAACCTGAAGCGACAATTTACATCTAAGAAAATCTCCAGACTGGGGGTAGACACATTGAATAACAAAAGGTTGACAGAGATTGTCACCCTTTACTGTCTAAAACTCTATCCAATAAAAGGTTTTTACTGTAGATGGTCTCAACCCCTTCTCTCTATACTTTAGCAGCCGGTGTACAAAGCTACACTGCACTAATACACGATATGTTGGAAATTGAGGAAACTGACATTTCTTAGCTAGGTGCTGGAAATGACAGTTCATATATCTGCTACCAAGTGACCAGATTATTATGGTCACATGCAGGGGAGGGCTGGCAGCCTTAGGCCTGGGGGGCAAGTCCAGTCAAGTGGCCCATAGAGCATGGGAAAGTGATGGATCGAGGAAAACAGTCTAATATTTTTCATGATCAAAAGAGTCCGCACAGAGGCCCCCTTACATCAGAGTCCGCACAGAGGCCCCCCTTACATCAGAGTCTGCACAGAGGCCCCCCTTACATCAGAGTCCACACAGAGGCCCCCCTTACATCAGAGTCCGCACAAAGGCCCCCTTTACATCAGAGTCCGTACAGAGGCCCCTCTTATATCAGAGTCCGCACAGAGCCTCCCCTTACATAAGAGTCCGCACAGAGCCTCCCCTTACATCAGAGTGCTCGTGTCTGTGCAGAGAGAGAAGGGGATGTCATCGCTGGTATGCGCTGAGGCTGAGCTATGTGTGAGATGAGACATAGCTCAGCTTTACAGCCATCTACCTCGGAGCTGACACAGGCACGGCTGCACAGTGGGAGGTGAGCAGCGGCCATGACCTGTGTTAACAGAGCTCCAGCAGGCATATTCCTGCTCTGCAAAAACAGCATTTGGTAGTGGCGGCCGGTGGCTGTGCATAGTGTCACCAGCCCGGGGGGAGATTTCCACCCTGCCCCCCCCTGCCAGCCCTCACCTGGTCACATGGTTTTTTGCTACACTCACATAGGCAAACTTACTTAGAGGTCTTATTTTCTTCTTTATTATTCATCTATGATATATACCAAATGTACATGTTTAATTAAAATGGTAGATCACATAAGTAGCTCAGCACATAAATTGTGTAAGTAATGCGCTGTTGTTATCTGCTTTTTAAAGACAGATATAAACAATAAGCAAACAGCCTCCATTGCCACCCATAAATGTTATGTTTTATGTCTGTTGTTGCAAGAGTGACATCATTAGTCTACAAAGAGACTTCTCACAGATGACCTCATCTACTTGCATCTTATCACTGTTTAAACAAGGAGTCATATATTTTCTCTCATAATAAGTTGTAAGAAGAAATGGCAGAGTGAGAATGAGTTGTGATCTTCATTTTTTGGTGCCCTGCCATCAATAAGGCTGTAAATGTATCTTTTCTATGTCTTGATCTTATCCAGATATCTGGATCTAAGATTTATGAGCCTTTATAGCAAGCATTATGCAAAAAGGCTGTCCTTGGCATTCCATGGGGTGAGTGTAAAGAAGGTAATTAATATGGTACCTAGATTTAATGGATGTTCGAGCTTCATATTTGACATGTGTCAAATATGAAACTTTAACATCCATTGGATTTAGGTACTCTAGACATGTTTTGAAATATGTGTCAAATTTTGACCATCGGGATAGAAGAGCTTTATTCTTTCCTCTAGGCTCATAATTTGGTGAGTGTAGTCTTTAATTCTACTTGTTTCAGCTTAGGGCAGATGGATTCCAGGAAGTAAATGGTACATAAATCGTCTCCCCCTAATCAAGATGGCTGTGGCTAGAAATGCTAGGGGGTTGTTTTCAAAATGAAGCATGGAGACAAGGATGGATGGGTTGCTTTGAATAGTAAAAATTATTGATATAGCATTTTCAGTTTGTGGTGCTCTCAAATATACTGAAAAAGAAAACAAAAGCAGACGCACAGGCCTAGTGGATTATCCAACAGATTTGAATAAATAAGAGATAAAATGAAATAAGCTATTCACAAACATATAAGTAAAAGTGCTTGGTTAGTCACACATCCGTGGCTTGATTTTTCAGACCGGATGGGGAACAGGTCTGCTGAGGGAATATGCAGGCTGCCATTGCTAATCTCTTTTCTGAAAATACCATCTCTCTGGCTGTTATGGTGATCCAATGGATTCAGTACTTCCTAAGGCCCTTTACACACAGGACGAACTCCGTTCAGCGGGTCCTCCTGCTCAGCGGGGGATCTCTCCGATGATCCCCACTGAGCAGGCATATGACAGGTCCGTGTCCACTCCTCTATCCAGTGGATTGGATCGGATGACAGTCAGATGGAAATGGATGGGCCATCCGTTTCCATCTGACTGTCATCTGATCCGGTCCACCAGAGAGATGGGGAATGGATTCCCATGCATCTTTTTTTGGCAGCCCGGATTGGATCAGATCTCCCATAGGGAGGCCTAACCAGGGACCTTGTTCTTTAACCTACAAGGACCCCAGTGGGAACCCCTCTATACTTGGGATACCGTTCGTTCTGCAAAATCAAGTCACAGAAGTGTGGCTAACCAAGCACTTTTACTTATATGTTTGTGAGTAGCTTATTTTATTTTATCTCTTATTTATTAAAATCTGTTCCATAATGCGCTAGGCCTGTGCGCTTGCTTTTTTTTTGCTTTTTCAGTGGTCTTAGGACATCCCCAGACCTAGAGGACAGCAACTATCCATACTGTAGGTGCATCACACACATGCGCAGGAGATGCATGTTGCTGTTATTTGCTCAGCTACTGCTAAGTTCCTCCTTAACCGCTTAAGCCCCTGACCATTTGGTAAAGACCAGGCCACTTTTTGCGATTCGGCACTGCACCGCTTTAACTGACAATTGAGCGGTCGTGCGACGTGGCTCCCCAACAAAATGTATGTCCTTTTTTTCCCACACAAATACAGCTTTCTTTTGGTGGTATTTGATCACCTCTGCTGTTTTTATTTTTTGCACTATAAACAAAAATTGTGACAATTTTGAAAAAAAAGCAATATTTTGTACTTGCTATAATAAATATCCCCAATTTTTTTTTAAAAAAAAGCAATTTTTTTCTCAGTTAAGGCCGATATGTATTTTTCTACATATTTTTGGTCAAAAAATCGTAATAAGCGTATATTGATTGGTTTGCGCAAAAGTTATAGCATCTACAAAAGGGGTCAGTTTTATGGCATTTTTATTATTATTTTTTTTACTAGTAATGGCGGCGATTTGCAATTTTTATCGTGACTGCGACTTTATGGCGGACACATCGGACACTTTTAATCAAGTGACAAGTGCTTTTGCGCTAAAATAGACCCTAAATGAATCAATCCACCAAAAAATATAAATATAGTGCAGCAAAACCTAGTTATGTTTACATGACATAAAGCAGGAATATAAATAAAATGTGATTCTGCGCAACATATCACGCTGGTAAATAGGTGGTATCACATAAAATGATAAATGTAGGAGCTGACAATTTCAGCATGAAATATCAAAATAAGTGGAGAAAAAATATAAATATAATTAAAATAGTGAGTCCAAAAATAGTGGTGAGTCCAAAAATATATATATATATATATGCTCAAAGAGTAAATGTGCAAAAATATGTAAAAATAGACTGTTGTGTGAAAAGAATGGAATAGAAGAGTTCAATCCCAAAGTATAAACACGGATCAGCTGTCAGGACAGAAGTACTAAATGCACTGGATGTAGGTGAACACCAGCTCTATAATGTGAATGCACAGCCGTGCAGTAGAAGATGAGCCAGATCCCTGGCTGAGCTCCCAGGACTCTTACCTCTGAGCCCTCCTTAATGGGCAGTGATATACAGGTCACTCGCAGCCTTCTATGGGTGGTCACTGATTCTTCCTCTCTCGATATAATGTATCCTCCCTCTAGTGGGATAAATGCTCCTCAGTGCCGGATGGGTAATGTGAGTAAAAAAAGAGAGAGAGGACTCCCATAGTGAGGAACCGTTTGGTGCAGGTGAAAATAATTTATTAGGAATAACCTGCGCTTACATTAAAATAAAAGCAATGTGCAACGAGGAAACAAAACAAGCGGCGTTTGAATCGCCTGCTTACGTCACTCCGGGTGTACGTCCTCCAATCCCGGATTGGGATTGGAGGACGTACACCCGGAGTGACGTAAGCAGGCGATTCAAACGCCGCTTGTTTTGTTTCCTCGTTGCACATTGCTTTTATTTTAATGTAAGCGCAGGTTATTCCTAATAAATAATTTTCACCTGCACCAAACGGTACCTCACTATGGGAGTCCTCTCTCTCTTTTTTTACTCACATTACCCATCCGGCACTGAGGAGCATTTATCCCACTAGAGGGAGGATACATTATATCGAGAGAGGAAGCATCAGTGACCACCCATAGAAGGCTGCGAGTGACCTGTATATCACTGCCCATTAAGGAGGGCTCAGAGGTAAGAGTCCTGGGAGCTCAGCCAGGGATCTGGCTCATCTTCTACTGCACGGCTGTGCATTCACATTATAGAGCTGGTGTTCACCTACATCCAGTGCATTTAGTACTTCTGTCCTGACAGCTGATCCGTGTTTATACTTTGGGATTGAACTCTTCTATTCCATTCTTTTTACATATTTTTGCACATTTACTCTTTGAGCATATATATATATATATATTTTTGGACTCACCACTATTTTTGGACTCACTATTTTAATTATATTTATATTTTTTCTCCACTTATTTTGATATTTCATGCTGAAATTGTCAGCTCCTACATTTATCATTTTATGTGATACCACCTATTTACCAGCGTGATATGTTGCGCAGAATCACATTTTATTTATACATCGGACACTTTTGACAAATTTTTGGGACCATATAAAATGCACTGATTACTGTAAAAAAGCACGTAACACTGGAAATTGATAATACTGTGAATACAATGCAAAATCACCAGCGCTAAATGAAAAAAAAATCATTAAATAAATGATGAATAATGTCCCAAAAACCATAAACAAATAGAGTCCATTCAAGGTAGAATATCCGTGACTTCAAGACAAATTAACACCCAGAAAGAAGTGCCAAGAGATTTAGATATAGTTCCTCCACCTCTTATTACAAATCTTCTTACCAACTCGAGTGGATCTCTTATTACGGAGATCGCATTCGCCTATGGCTGTTAACCCTGCCCAAGGTCTCTCAATGGTTAGTATTGCCGATGTCCTATTTCTTCCTCTTTGACGAAACGGCGTAGGAAGGAGCGGCATGCTGACGTCACCAACGAGATTACGCTACTACCCGGAAGGACGGGCGTAAGGTGGAGGAACTATATCTAAATCTCTTGGCACTTCTTTCTGGGTGTTAGTTCGTCTTGAAGTCACGGATATTCTACCTTAAATGGACTCTATTTGTTTATGTTTTTTGGAACATTATTCATCATTTATTTAATGATTTTGCATTGTATTCACAGTATTATCAATTTGTCACATATCAGAGTATTTTTTACTTTAGGTATTGATCAGCTCACAGCTGACTTTTTTTCACTAATTCTTTTTTTCACTCAGATCTGGTCACCAATATGAGGTATCACTAGTGCATACGCAGCGCAGCTTTAATTTTTGTTATCTGTTTCAGTGTGTGCATCTTGCATATATAGTTGCGGCAGCCGTTGCACATCACTTTTTCTTATCAATATTTTCAGGGACCCGCGAGCACACTCACGAGGCACGCGGCAGGGGCGGCAAATTTAAAGGAACGTACAGGTACACCCATTTGCCTGCCCGTGCCATTGTGTCGACTTATATGTGTGTGCAGCGGTCGGCAAGTGGTTCATTTGTTTTTTATAAAATAATAAAAATTGTGTACTTACCCAGTCTAAGGCATGGAATTGCAGAGAGCGGCCTCAAACCTCCTCCTCTGGGGTACCTAGCCAGCACTTTTGGATCCTTCTCCTTTGTGCCTGCCACCATAGAAATCTGTTTGCTATGGGGGCAGACGTGCAGGCTCCCCCCCCGAACTGGGCTGTGTGCAGGGCAGGACTTAGGGTAGTGGGGGCCTCTGGGCTTGAGTGTTGAAGGGGCCCCCTGGAGCCGAGAATTGGGGGGGGATCGAATATGTTGAGCGAGGGGGGGGATCATAGTTGTTGAGCGGGGGGTGCGCATTAAAGTTGTTGAGCGGGGGGAGCGAATTGAAGTTGTTGAGCGGGGGGCACATTAAAGTTGTTTAGTGGGGGGGGTGCCTCTCACCTGTGCACGGAATGTGTCGGCTCTCTTCCCTTCAGCAGACATCCACACACCACTCCTGGGGGGGGGGTTGCAGTTGTTGGGCGGGGGGAGTGCCTCTCACCTGTGCCGACAGCCGGGGCCACAGACTGTCATTAGCCCGGCTGTCGGCTTTCTTCCCTTCAGCAGCCACAGTCCTCCACACACCGCTCCGGTTCCTCCTGCTTCCGTGCTGCCTCCTCTTGCAGTGCGGGAAAATAACCCTTTCCCGGGACTGCGGGAAGAAGCCCTGGGGACCTATGGGCCCTTTAATAAAAAGAAACCTCTGGACCCTTTAAAAAAAATATATATATAAACATTTATAAAAAATACATCAAAAAAGGGAGGTTGCCATCCGGGGCCCTGGGAACCTCTGGGCCTTTTAATAAAAAATAAAAAAATATAAACAAAAATAAAAAAATAAACATTTATAAAAAAAAGGGGGGGGGTTGCCACATGGGACCCTGGGGACATCTGAGCCCTTTAATAACAAAAATATATATATATAAAAAAAATGTAAATTTTTTTAATAAAAAAAAGGGGGGGGTTGCCATCCGGGGGCCCTGGAGACCTCTGGGCCCTTTAATAATAATAATAATAATATATATATATATTTTATATATATATATATATATATATATATATATATATATATATATATATATATATATATATATATATATATAAACATATTTTTTTATAAAAAAAAAAGAGAGAAATTCAGTGAACACTGCATGTCCTTCTGTACCCTATTTCCACACATTCCATGTTGGCTTTGAGCACACATGGTGCAAGTTTACGCCTGTTAGTCTACATCGTGTTCTTAGCAGGAGGTGACATCAAAAAAAATTGTGCAATAGCGCCTAGCAGAAACAAAAAAGGCTACAATATAACATTAGCAGCGTGTTTGTGCTATTTCTTCGGCAGTAAATTAATAATTAGGCAAACATTTTGCAGACTTGGCGGTATGTCACCAATTACCACCAAAATATAGACAGAGGAATCCGAGACCCTTGTGTAACCCAAAACATATTTGACAGGTGGTTGACTACAAAGATAAAACACCCCTCTTCCTGTGATCGACTGATAAATATTTACTTTAATTTCTATTGGTTATTATCCGCAAGGCATGTTCTCCCTGCATTCCTCATTCCCTCCCCATTCACCCATGACATTTTAAGTGTCTCTGGAAAAGAAACATGCCTTTGTAGCTCGTACCTTATTATGTGTATGTGTGTGTTCTCTTGAATCACCTATTATTCCTTCTAATCTGAATTCTAAACCTCAGGAATAAATACAACACAAATGAATCATGCAGTTGTCACCTTTACTCTATGCTGTTATTGGTGTGACCTTGAAAGATGTGTAACGTTTAATAAAAGTGCACTAGAAAAATAAGTCAAAGCATCTGCAAGATGTTCAAAATTAAAGATGATGGAAGAATAATATACAGAGTAGTAGCATTATCTGCCTGCAGCATGACTGAACGGGTAATTTTCTTTGGCATCAAGAGGAAACAATTAGACACAGTGGTTACGTAGAGCTGAACACCAGGGGAACACAAGAAAACACCATTTAATGCACTTATGTCATCGTTAAAAATCATTAAAGCCCAGCTCTGGGAAGTCTGAAAATTCTCCCTTGCAGTGGGGCTGCGCCTGCATTGCAAACAGGGCCGTTGCGACAGGACAGGCAAACCAAGCAATTGCTTGGTGCCCCCCCTCGCAACTCTCTCGCTGCACGGGAGGAGGAAGGAGGATGAGGGAGGAGGAAAAACTAAGATGTCATTTTCGACAGCAGCACCAGCCCCCCAGCTTCTCAACTTGAAAAAACTCAGCAACACCCCGCTTCTCAACTTGAAAACAAATGTCATTGTCCATTTTGCTTGGGGCCCCCAAATTTCTTCAAATGGCCCTGATTGCAAAGGTTGACTGCTTGCTTAGTTTAGGGGACAGAAAAAGCACTTTTAGTTACCCTATCTTCCATTCTCCCAGAGGATGGCACTCCCCCATGTTCCAATGGTGTACTGTCCCTCAACGTCCCCACATCCAATACAGGCCTGCATGGGTCTTGATGATGCCAGGACCTTGATTGATTGATTGATTTTTGAGCTTAATTAGGTGCCAAATGCCCACTGTGAAGTGAGCGTCTAAGCGCCGCTGGTGAGATGTAACTTTGAATCTTAGACTGATGGAGCATGGGGTAGAACAGGCAAAAAGGACTGGTCTCAGTGCATGGAGGAGCAGAGAATAGTTTAAAGTTTTAAATCCCAATTTCAGACAATTTGTTCGGATAGAATGCAAAAGGGTTGGACTCTGTCTTGGATTTTCTGCCACTTCCTGTTCTGTCTAACAACTGCCACCTACAGAAAAAATGGCGGGAAACTTCCCAGTGGAGACACAGGGGTTGATTTGCATTTGAATTTGCATTTTCCCTTTCCCTTCCCAGTGAATGTGGTGAAAATTCACTTTGTAAAGAAAACCCAAGCATGTGCATGGCAAATTAAGAAAACATTATTTTTGTTGGCACATGATTAGATGATGAAAGTCAGCAAAGTTTCACCTCATTCACTAAACTAAGTAAAAATTCACTTGCAAAGTGAACAGCCGGTTTGCCTTTAGTAAATCAAACCCATAGATAGTAATGCAAAGCTTCTAGTCCTTCTTGCACAAATGTACCGTATTTATTGGCATATAACACGCACAGGCGTATAACACGCACCCTAACTTTAAGAGGGAAGTTTCAGGAAAGAAACTTTCCACCGCCCCCTGCGTATAACACGCAGGCACAGTTTACCCTCTATTTTCAGGGTAAAAAAGTGAGTGTTATACGCCAATAAATACAGTACTTTAAATACTGTTTGCATCACTGTTGGGGAGGTTTCCTCTTAATTTTTTGTGTTTTCTGACACAAGTTAGGAAGTAGTGGGGGGATTTCAGGAGGGAGGGGTAAGGAGCGCCAGCGAAGGGCCGAGAAGAGGAGGATCTGGTTCTGCTCTGTGCAAAACCATTACACAGAGCAGGTAAGTATAACATGTTTGTTATTTTTAAACACAAAAAAACGAGACGTTAGTATCACTTTAAAAAATGAAAACATAAACGGAAAAGCTAGCAAAATAATTGCCAGCTAAAAGATATACCGAGTTAAAGTTTTCAATGTAAATAAAGAAAAAATATTGCGCAGGTAGGAAAACAAAACAAAAAAAAAACGTGAAAGCTATTGGCAACACCACAACAGAACAATTTGTGTTAAACCATATATACAACATAAGTTGCCTGCTTTAGCGCAGCAACTTATTTTGTATATACAGTTAAAGGTCCGGATTCTCAGAGGACTTACTACGGCGCAGCGCCATGTACGCCGTCGTAAGTCCTAATCCGAGCCTTCGTATCTATGCGACTGATTCTTAGAATCAGTTACACATAGATAACCATTAGATCCGACAGGCGTAAGGCTCTTCTGCTGTCGGATCTAAATTGCATTTTTTTTTTGTCCGCTTGGTGTCTCCGCTGTCGTTTTCCCCGTCGAGTATGCAAATTAGCTAGATACGCGAATTCCCGAACGTACGCGCGGCCGACACAGTGAAATTACGACGTTTACGTTAGGCTTGTCCCGGCGTAAAATTGCCCCTGTTATATGAGGCGCAATCAATGTTAAGTATGGCCGTCGTTCCCGCGTCGAAATTTAAAAATTTACGCCGTTTGCGTAAGTCGTCCGTAAATGGGGCTGGACGCCATTTACGTTCACGTCGAAACCAATGACGTCCTTGCGACGTCATTTAGCGCAATGCACGTCGGGAAATTTTAGGGACGGCGCATGCGCATTACGTTCGGCGCGGGAACGCGCTTAATTTAAATGCTATACGCCCCCTACCCGACTAATTTGAATTAGGCAGGCTTGCGCCGGGTGATTTACGCTACACTGCCGCAACTTTACAGGCAAGTGATCTACCAGAATCTGGCCCAAAGTTTTCACATGGTGATCTGTTCATTAACACACCTCCTGTATTGGAGTGCCCACAGTGTGAATGAAGGATCTCTGGGAGCTATTAGGACAGCAGCATTGTCAGTCTGTGGGGAGGGGAGTGTTGGGTTTACTAGCGGATTTAAATACACTAACAAATTGAAGCCAAACCCCAGTTCACACTTTATAATCAGTTACAGCAACAACAAAAAAACATTTTTGGGATAAAGATTTGACATGATTAAATGAAAGCTGACCAGTGTAAGTACCCCTGTCAGTGCTAAGTGGTTTGTCTGTAAACTAATACATCTGGAGGAGAGCTTGTTCTTTAGAAAAAAAAACAGACATGCTGGCTGGATCGCCAGGTGAAAATAGGATAAATAAATATAAAAAAGTAAACTAATGCAGCCATCACATCTAAGGCCCCGTACACACGACCAGTTTCCTCGGCAGAATTCAGCTTCCGACCGAGTTTCTGGCTGAATTCTGCCGAGAAACCCGGCCGTGTGTACACTTTCGGCCGAGGAAGCCGACGAGGACCTCGGCGAGGAAATAGAGAACATGTTCTCTATTTCCTCGTTGTTCTATGGGAGAACTCGGCGGCTTCAGGGCTGAACTGGCCGAGGAACTCGATGTGTTTGGCACGTCGAGTTCCTCGGCCGTGTGTACGGGGCCTAAGAATTGGTAAGCTGCTATATAATAAACGTTTGTTTTTGGGTTTAATACTGCTTTAAATGCATAACGCAACTAAAATGGATGTAATTGTATACCATGCTTGCTGATAATCTGCATTGCAGTTAAAAATCAATTTAATCATTCAAATAGTAAATCCCATTAATGTTTCATTTTTCAAAATGTGAAATTTGGGAATTATTTATCCTATTATTACTGGTCCTCAGCAAACATGTGGAGAAGATTAAGCAGTCCTCAACTAATTTACAGCAGAGAATGAGTTAAACCCTTGTTTATCTGCTTTTCGTAATCCTTTAATACATTCCAGAAGAGAGTAAGCAGCAAAGGAGGGGTACATACATGTGATGTCACTGCTCTGCAATGAGTGGGGTCGCATACCTTCCACTATGAGGTCATTCACATTAGTTTTAATATCTCTCTTGCAGCAATGCATAGTTTATACCTTCCCCGAGAACATCTTGTTTGAAGAATCTTGTAAAATAAAAGCACCTACAATTTGATTTGTGTAGTGTTATTTTGTCTGGTAATTTTATGTAGCTTAGTATGCAAAGGTACACATTTTTAACAGATCCCAGCTACAGCCAAAAATGTTTACATCTTTTTTTTTTTTTTTTTTTTTATTATGATAGAATGGAAAAAGGTTACATATCGGGTTATATGCTGTGTATAATTTCCCCTAGGTTTTTTATTACTTTCTACCATTTCACCTTACTTCCTGTCCCAATAAATAGGGTCAGCAGGCCCTATAAAGTTCTGCATTGTGGAAAGAGACACCAAAAAATGCATTTTTTTTTTTTTTTGCATTATGATGAAGGGTTAGAATCCCTGGCATTGGTATTACTATCTGTGTCTTAGGCCTCGTACACACGACCGAGAAACTCGACGGGCGAAACACATCGTTTTGCTCGTCGAGTTCCTTGTGAAGCCGTCGAGAAACTCGACAAGCCAGTTTTCTCCATTCCCGTCAAGGAAATAGAGAACATGCTCTCTTTTTGGCTCGTGGAGTTTCTCGACAGTTTCCTCGACGAAAATGTACACACAACCGGTTTCCTCGTGTGTACGAGGCCTTACTGTCCCAATGGCCACCCCGTTTTGGAGTCTGCTTTCTCAGGGAGAGATGATGGGGTTGCAAGTGGAGTTATCTAGGTCGTTATGAACTTGCTACACCAATATTCACCCATCTTCTAGTTTATGATGCCACATAGGAAAATACAGAGAGATGAATGGTTAGAACCACTTTTTTTAATGCTGTCTGTGTACCCATTAAAAAGATTAATTTTCTCTTATTGTCCTGATCACCAGTCTCCCTGAGAATAAAAGTGAGGGTAAATCCAAAACTCTAAGATGCCACCAGAACATGAATAGAGGGGAAATCTTTCAATGGGGGCACTTGTTCCTGTGACAACTGTCTAAGAGGGCATATCCCTTACTTTGCACAAATATTCTTTCACTTCCTGTTAAGACTGCAGGACAAAACGTGAAGACAAATCTCTCTAATGAGAGACGGATGGTAGTGGTTTCAATCCTTCTGTCTTCTATCCATAATGATAAACTATAGAGTTTCACGTGTGCGCTAACTTAAGACCCCCCCCCTTCATGTACCGTATTTTCCGTCGTATAAGACGACTTTTTGCATCTAAAATTATGCCCCAAAAGTCGGGGGTCGTCTTATATATGCCGGGTACCTGTCTGTCAGACGGCGGCCATCCATTATTCAAAAGCCGCGCCTCCTCCTCAGACTGTTCCGTGATAGGCGGAACACTAATTTTCCCAGCAGAGCCTCTGTTCAGTGTTCCGCCTATCACGGATGCCTTCTCATCCTCGGCCTCGGGCGAGAGGACATCCGTGATAGGCGGAACACTGAACAGAGGCTCTGCTTGGAAAATTAGTGTTCCGCCTATCACGGAAGAGCCTGAGGAGGAGGCGCGGCTTTTGAATAATGGACGCCGCAAACCTGAGAAACTCTGCAAACAGGAGAAGGTAGGAAGATTGTCGAGGTAGGCATACTGGCACAGTGAGGCAGGCATACTGGCACAGTGAGGCAGGCATAATGGCACAGTGAGGCAGGCATAATGGCACAGTGAGGCAGGCATAATGGCACAGTGAGGCAGGCATACTGGCACAATGAGGCAGGTATAATGGCACAGTGAGGCATGTTTAATGGCACAGTGAGGGGTCGTCTTATACAGTGAGTATATCCCAAAACCAGCATTTTAGCTGGAAAATTAGGGGGTCGTCTTATACGGCGGCAAATACGGTATGTCTTGGGCACCCAGATAGGACAGGGGAGCCCAGAGCATTCATGGAGGGTATCAGCTGGAAAAGCGGAGGGAGCCCAGCAAACATCAGTTCGCTGATTTCCCCTCTATGGCCAGGGAAGAAGCTAACTGAGCATGATCTGTGCTCATTTGGCTTCAAAGGAGTGCAGAGGTGACATTAGAGGTCCAATATCACCCGTCGCTTGCACTATGCTATTACATGGTAATATGTCATATGTACATGAATACATGTTGATTGCGGAACACACATTAGATATTGCCGTGCACGCAAGAGAGCAATATTTTTAGGGCCATCATTCATGGTTAACACTAAACTGATGTGCTTTAAAGGCTTTTAAGGTGTCCCATATGGACAATTTTTGGTATCAGTTTTTTTTTTCTGTTTCTCATGCTCACAAAATTTTGACTCTTTACACGTTTGGTACCTAGTTACTCGACCTCATCTTTTATATGTATATATATATATATATATATATATATATATATATATATATATATATATATATATATATATATATATATATATATATATATAGGGGTATTATATTGTGTTTGTGTGCACTAATAGGAATTTGAATGTATTGTTTGCTGAAAGTATAGGTTTGGTAAAGTTGCGATAACACTATATGACTTAAAAATATTGCAACTGCAACCTTTTAATTTTACAGGGTCTCTGCATTCACAAAATAATTCATATTTTAGGAATTCTTAAAGGCTTAAAATATAAATTTTTAACATGTGTGCAAAAATGAAAACACAGATCTGGCAGCGATAGGGTTAAATCGACTAGGATTAATCAAGCATGTTATGAAAGCCGCAGTAACAGCATCCCAACAGTAGCTCTCTCCCAACACCTCATTCGCTATACCCTAACACTGCACAGCTCTTTGCTACCCAGCTGTTGCATGCACATATGGTTTTAATATGGTGCAAATTGTATTGTCGTAAATTCCACTCTGTCATTTATTACAGTATAGAATAATGCTACTTTTTTAGACCCAAATGTAAAAAAAGCAGGAACCACATTCAGGCTTCATGTACTCTACAGCTCTTAAACCTGAGTTTAGGAGCTTTTGGCTTTTTTTTGCCAAAGCTTTCTAAATTCAACTCCATAAAAGCCTATGGGGTTGATTTACTAAAGGCAAATATACTGTGAAAATTGAGGGGGAAAAGGCCAAAAATGTAAAAAAATGCAGCCACCACATTCAGGCTGCATTCACATCTAAACGCGGCGTATTGTACCGCGATTTGCCGCGACAAATTGCGGCGTTTTGTCCCGCGATTTGCCGCGACAAAACACGTCGTTTTTAGCCTACAATACGCCGGAGGGGTGATTGAAACATTGTCAGCTATGCCGAACGCCGAAAGCCGCCTGAAAAAAAGGATCCGGGACTTGTTTTGAGCTTCAGGCGTACGGCGTTTCGGGGTTCGGCGTGGAGATGTGAACCATCTCCATAGCCGACAATGTTAAATCACCCCTCCAGCTTATTGCAGGCTGCAATAGCGTCGGGCTTCAGGCGTTAAAACGCCTAGGTATGAATGGAGCCTTAAACTTGAGTTTAGAATCTTTTGGCTTTTTTTTGCCAAAGCTTTCTAAATTCAACTCCATAAAAGCCTATGGGGTTGATTTACTAAAGGCAAATATACCCACTTCCCGACTGCCTCATGTAGATATACGTCGGCAGAATGGCACGGACAGGCACATCAACGTACCTGTACGTGCCTGCCTAGACGTGGGTCGGGGGTCCAATCGGGACCCCCCCTGCTACATGCGGCGGTCGGATCCCCTCGGGGAGCGAACCGGGACGAGGGCACGGCTATTCGTTTATCCCAAAAATGTGTCAAAATTGTCCGTAGTGTCTGCCATAATGTCGCAGTCACGAAAAAAATCGCTGATCGCCGCCATTAGTAGTAAAAAAAAAAAAAAATAATAAAACTATCCCCTATTTTGTAAACGCTATAAATTTTGCGCAAACCAATCGATAAACGCTTATTGCGATTTTTTTTACCAAAAATAGGTAAACGAATACGTATCGGCCTAAACTGAGGAAAAAAAAAATTTAGATATGTTTTTGGGGGATATTTATTATAGCAAAAAGTAAAAAATATTGCATTTTTTTCTAAATTGTCGCTCTATTTTTGTTTATAGCGCAAAAAATAAAAACCGCAGAGGTGATCAAATACCACCAAAAGAAAGCTCTATTTGTGGGGAAAAAAGGACGCCAATTTTGTTTGTGAGCCACGTCGCACGACCGCGCAATTGCCTGTTAAAGCGACGCAGTGCCGAATTGTAAAAACCCCTTGGGTCATTTAGCTGCATATTGGTCCGGTCCTTAAGTGGATACTATGCACGTTTGAAAGTGCAGTTGCATTCTGCAAGTGAAGTTGCTCCAGAGCTTAGTAAATGATGGAGAGCTCTGCTGACTTCCATCATCCAATCATGTGCAAGGAAAATTACAAAAACAGCATTTTTGCTTACACGTGATTGAATGATGGAAGTCAGCAGAGCTCTCCATTATTTTCAAAGCTCTGGAGCAACTTCACTTGCAGAATGCAACTGCACTTTCAAAAGTGCACAGGCTATTTGCCTTTGGTAAATCAACCACTCTGTGTCAATATACACACTGGGGGTTATTTACTAAAGGCAAATGCACTGCAAGTGCACCTGGAAGTAGATCTAAGGGGAAGATCTGAAATGAGGGGAATCTGATTTTGCTGTTTTTTTATTTTCCTTACATGTCCCCTCAGATCTACTTGGAAGTGCACAATGGATTTGCCTTTAGTATGTAGCACTACCCTCGGAGGAGCTGCTGGTTGTTTTGGGTCTACGCTCTGTGATTAACCCCTTAAAGTGTCTCAAAACCCTCCCTTGACACGCCTGGTAATATGGGAGTTGTGGACCATAGTAACTTGCGGGGAAACACAATATCCCATTACACTACAACAGATTATGAAAATAAAAGGGATTACCTTAAATTGAAGGGATCTTGCAGTATGAAAGATAGACTGCACACAGACTTCAAGATAACCAGAGTAAGGCTTTTACTTAAAGAAGGAACAATGGAACATGAATAAAACAACGTTACTCCATTTGCAGGTCCCTAGAATATCAATAACAACATTAAGGCTTAAAGCGGGGGTTCACCCTATAAAAAAAAAAAAAAAATTCTTCTAGCAATTCGGCATAGTAGCGCGAGCTACAGTATGCCTGTCTTAATTTTTTTATCCCCGTACTCACTGTTATATCGTACATAGAAGATTCCGACTGCCCACGGGGAATGGGCGTTCCAATCCAGACGGAAGGTGATTGACGGCCGGCTCTGGCGTGTCACGCTTCTCCGGAAATAGCCGAAATAGGCTTGGCTCTTCACGGCGCCTGCGCAGAGCCGAGACCTACTCCGGCTGTCTTCGGGGAGCGTGACGTGCCAGAGCCGGCCGTCAATGACCCTCCCTCTTGAAAGGAACGCCCATTCCCCGCGGGCAGTCAGAATCTTCTATGTACGATATAACAGTGAGTACGGGGATAAAAAAATTAAGACAGGCATACTGTAGCTCGCGCTACTATGCCAAATTTTATTCTAAAAAGTTGTTCTGCAGGGTGAAACACCGCTTTAAGTGTGAGCTAAGCTTCAATATCAGATAGACCTGTGTGAGCGCACAGCAAGAGGGAACCCTTCAACAAAACACATACATTGAAACGCCCTCTTGCCAAACCTCACCCAGCTCTCTGCCTCTCTACAATACCATATAAAGTAATGGAACTGATTACTCGGTCAACAAGTAATGCAACGAATATACAACTCTAAATAGATAACCCTTGAGTACTATAGCTATAGCTAATCAGGATGGCCTGGCGTCCCAGGCCAAACTTCAATACAGTCTCCTGCTAACAGTTCGGGCACTTATTCTTTGGCATGCCTCGGCGCACAAAGAAACAATTTATAATCTAAAAGGGTAATAGTAAACTGTTAAAAGCTTCCTGATTAGTCAAACCGCAAGATGGATATTAACGATCCGCCCTTCTGCAAGTCAATCAGTACTTTCAGGCAAGTGCCCGTCTCACCCAACCGGTTCAGGCCTTGTCCTTCTACGGCACACCGTCCGGTCGGTCAGCAGTCTCCGGTCCTCAGACAGGTCGCAGGGTTACTGGGACCTCGTCCGATGACTCCGGCAGAAACTCCGTCCTTCCTTCTCAAAGTCGCTCCGCCCGGGTGTATGTAGGCCTCAACTGCGGCATACTCCCAGTTGAGGCACTCCTAACAGCGTCCTCCTGGGTTGAAGAGGCGGTCCCGAGAGAGCGCGCCAAACATGTCCTCTCCCTTAAATTACCTCCCTTAGCAGGCGGTGTGGAAGGCAAAGCATCTTGGGGTTGCCCAGCTTCTCTCTGAGTAATGTAGTTCATTACAGACCAGGGCAAATAGAGTCTCTTCTCCTTCTGAACTCAATCCCCCAACATTCACTGCAGTACCAGAATGAAATGTAAACAACAGGTGGCTCTAACCCAACTCGGCCACCGGAGGGAGCTGAGATCCTTCACGATCAGCAATTGTAGTCTTTTGTTTAACATTAGAAAGGGCGATACCCCGCTACAAGTAAATAACCCCCACAGGCTTTTAGCACGGTTTAGGAGCTGCTGCAGTTAGGGGAGCTTCAACCTCCCTGTCCTGAACATGGAACAATCACGTTCAGGATAGTAGGGTTTTGACCGCTGGCCGCAAAACACGGCAAAATCACTGTAGAATGAAGCACCATTTTGCGCCATTTTGTGTTTTCATGCAGCCAGTGGTCAAAGTACATGAAGCCTTAAAAACTGGCAAGCTACAACATATTACTTTTTAGTTTCTGGATATTTTTGCCACTTTAATATCCTTCACAGGTGATATTTTTAGATTAAAGTAATCCTGTACAACAGCCGACAGCCGGTGGACTCCTCTTTAGATACCAGACTTGTGTTTTATAAAGAAAACAGACTAGATTGTAGGTATCACACTATCATGACCTGATATTCAGGTCTTTCAAAGCACATGTTGGAACATGATAAATAAAATAAAAGCAAAAAGTAAAAAAGGAGCAAACGAAAACAGTGCATGAAATAAGTAAATATAACATTCTATTCACACTGAGCATTTACATTACCTGATGACAAGCCAAGGCTCACTATTGTTTTCTCATCTGTCTCTGTAAGGGATGTTTGTGACATGATGTCAGCCACACTAAGCTTGGCGTTGTCACAAGGTGTGAAGACCTGTGAGAGGTGGATGATGTGTTTGTATTTATATATATAAGTGTAAAGGTCAGAGAAGTACTGTCATAGCTCCTAAATGTCCCTTATTAGGTGGGATTGTCCCTCCTTCAGAACCAAATCTGTCGGCACTTGACCTGATTTTTGGTTTGTGGAGCCAATGTATACATCTCTATGAAAAATAAACTACTTAACTTCAAGAACTGAATTATTGCACTTAGTCTTTCCTCGAACCTCCAAATTATTACATTTGTTATACTACAAACCAGTATAAGGGAACAGTAGTGATAAAAAAGATTTAGCTATTATTTTTGTACAATTCTTCATATGTGTAGCGCCCTGCTCCCAAAGATGGTGGCGCTATTTCAAATTTAGGGGATGTCTGGGCCAATAGTTGGGCCCAGACCTATTGAATTATATACTAATTTGCCTCTGTTCTGGCTGTGGTACTGCCTGGTAGTATTTTCCCTTGTTGCCTGTGGGTGGCGTTACCACTTCAGGCCCTTGTTGGAACGCAGGTGTACCATGGTGTATTGGGTGACCCTCCTCGGCAGCGGTGCAATGGGAGTGGTGACCCCGCTGTGCATGCTGGGAGGGGATACTTAAGGGGCAGACACCGTTTTCCGGGATCCTTCGCCTCGTGGCCCTTCTGGCATGAGGTGGGTGTGTGCGATCTCGGGACCACGTTGGTCTGAGGTTGTGTTCCTGTCGAGTAGGCCCAGCTATCCTGGCTGGGGCCTATGCTTTGAAGGTGATCCTGTGCTGTCTGTCCTGCGGGAAGAAGCCACTCAATGAAGGAAACCAGGGGAGGACCCTGTCCTGGAAATGACCGAGCGGAGGGCTGGTACTTTGGGAGAGGCCTGGTAACTTATTGAAGGGTGCACCGTAGCCTACAATACCTTACAGTCCGCCGGATTGGCTTAAAGGTTCTTTGGCTGTAAGGCAGGAAGTTTGGGACTTTAAATCCTGTGGCAGAGGATTCCTGACTATCCATTCTGTGTTCTCAGACGGTCTGTGGCAGAGACTGTTTCTATACTGTCCGTGCATCATTCCGGCTGCTAGCCCATGTGAGAGGGGTCTATCCGGGTGAGCAATACCCACTCAGGATTGAGTGGCGAATATTGGAACTTTGAATACTGTTGTGCATTCTGTACCGCGTGCCTGAACCTTCCCCTTCTCTATACTCTCTTCTTCCTTCGCAAGTTTTATGCAGTGAAAATAAAGCCTACAGTTGAAGGTTTTACATCTTGTGTGGACATTCCAATTTCTACAGACTTTCTTCCCTGGACAACGAACTTAGAGGTAATGTGCATTTCCCAAAATCTAAACCAGCAGCTCCTTCGGGGGTAGTGCTACAGGTGTAACTATGGATGTCGCAAGGGTATATCCTTTGCCTACATACTCTTTAAATTCTATCTCTTGCTAATATTAATATTAATATTATTCTGCTTGAGTAAAAATAATGTGTATGTAGCGCCTGGTTACTTCAAAGTACCGGTACTATTTAAACTTAGAAAGAGATCAGAGTGTAGTTAAACTCTGATCTGGTTAAAATGTTTAAATTGGGTCTCTGTCTCAACTTGCCTGTACTGTGGGCTCATTCTGTTGTGCTGGGGTGTTCTTCTCACCCCAGGGCAGTAGGTGGCAGCAGTGAAGTCAAGGTTTGGGTGCTCTTCCCCAGCAGCCAATCAGGAGGGTTGAGCCTCGCTGTGCATGCTGGGGAGGGTGTTTATGGGGCAGACGCCATTGGTTCTGGGTCCTCTTTTTCAAGTGCGGCATCCACCTTTAGGGTGTCTGCATCACAGCGCCCAGGCGCGTTATGGCCTACCTGGCCGGGGCTTGCGTGCCACATGGAGTTCCTGGTTCCGGGACCATATGGGTCCGGAACATTTGAGTCGTGGCAGGGAGCCCAGTGGTCGACTGGGTTCCCAATCCTGAAGATCCCAAGCGGTATAGCTGTTTGGTGGGGAGTCCATCTGAGGAGAGCAAATGAGAGGCTGGCGATCCAATAGGGTCTCGAGAATCCACCGGGGATCGAGGTATGCGGACACTGGGAGGCTGGTCATCTGTCAGTCAGTACCTGAAAGGAATTAGAAGGAGATCCACGTGTAATTCTACTAAGGAGGTTCATCTCCGTAACTACATTTAGGATGGCCTGTGGCAGAGGTTTCTTACTGAATCCATTCCAGGAGAGTCTGTGGCAGAGACTTTTCCTCAAAGGTTCAAGCGATACTCTGGCTGCCAGGTCAGTGAGAGAGGCCTGTCCAGGTACGCTATACCCACTTGGGCAGGAGTGGCGCAAGGAAGTGTTACACGTGGGAGCAGGACGGTTTCCCTATTACTACGCCTGAATTTGCTATTCTCCTTCTTCCTTCAAATCTACCTTCTTCACCACAAGTTTATTGTTTTTACCCGGCTGGGTAATAAAGAGCACAGCAAAATGCACCATACACCCCTAGAAATTCGGAGAGCCATGAGGTAAATGTGCCACCCAAAACAAACCAGCAGCTCCTCCGGGGGTAGTGCTACATGTAGGATGTACAGTGCATAATATGAATTTACTATCTTGGGACTCTTGTGGACTTTTTTTATTTTTTTTAAGATGACTGTACTATAGTTCTTGGGCATGCACACCTACTGTGATCATTTTATGGCCTGAATCCATGAATTATACAGTATATACCGTATTATGAAGAGTTCAGCTGGAGGTGCTTGAATACCCAAATATAGACAGGACCACACAAAACTACCAGGTGAAAAGGAATGAGTTGGAAGTATTGGCTTGAAGTTGGAGTATTTTAATGCCTTTGTTTACCTTTAGAGGTAAAACAAATCTTAATGCCTAAGCCCAATTTTGCAACTTTGACATGTGTTAATAAATTCGTACATATCATCACAACTACTTTGTGCATCCAGGTAGATTATACCTTGTTTTTTTCAGGACAAATTGGGATTTCATTTGGTGGTAAATGGTAATGGATATCTGCAGATTTTTTCTTTATTATTCATGCAAAACTGTCCTAAAATAGTAAAAAAAAATGTAGTTGTATATTTCTTGCTACTACCAAAACCTACCTTTAAAAAAACAACCCAAAATCAATTCTCCTGCTCTTGACGATTGCAGCGATACCACATATGTGTATGTTAGTTGTCGTTCGTACCCGTAATACAGCCCAGAAACAATAGTGCACATTTTGCTTCTTTTTTTTTTTTTATCCTACTTAAAACACACTGATACTAATTAAAAAAAAAATAAAAACATGTCCAAAAAATACCGACCCTGACCTTTGACCCCAACCTTGACCCAAACACTAACCTAGATATAACCTTGATCTAGGTATTAAAAAAAACCTTGATCTAGGTCTAAAATATATATATATATATATATATATATATATATATATATATATATATATATATATATATATATACTGTATATATATATATATATATATATATATATATATATATATATATATATATATATATATATTTTAATAGCTAGATCAAGGTTTTTTTTAATACCTAGATCAAGGTTATATCTAGGTTAGTGTTTGGGTCAAGGTCGGGGTCAAAGGTCAGGCCCCTGTTGTTGTTTTTTTTTTTTTTACTGTCAGTGTGATTGGGGAGATTCACCTCTCTATTTGTCATGTTTACTGTTATCATCAAAAGTGAAAGTAAAAGAAAATCACAAATTATGGGTTAACACCAGAACAGTAATTAAAGGGGAATCTTTTAAATGGGACAATAGTTTTGGTAACCCTGGTGATAACTAGGGATTTGCTCACTTTGAAGATACTTTGAAAGTAATGCTCCCAATAGGACCTAGAAGGCAAAAAAAAAAGTTATAACCCTCCCTTGCTCTATCCATAATGGAAAAAAATGTTTTTTGGCTTTAGTTCTACTTTAACTACTTCAGACACGGGCCATAGTAAAAAGACGGCCTCCAGGTGGCTCTATAAATCCGGGAGGCCATCTTTTTATGGCCTCGGGTCCTCCGGCCACTGGGGGGCGCGGGCGATGTCCGCCAAGTACCCGCGATCGGCAGTGACAGAGCAGGGACGTGGAGCTCTGTGTGTGTAAACACAGAGCTCCACGTCCTGTCAGGGAGAGTAGACTGATGCTGTTTGCCTTGTACATAGGGACACAGCATCGGTCACCTCCCCCAGTCAGTCCCCTCCCCCCACAGTAAGAATCACTCCCAGGATCCACATTTAACCCCCTTCTCGCCCCCTAGTGTTAACCCCTTCCCTGCCAGTCACATTTATACAGTAAACAGTGCGTTTTTATAGCGCTGTTCGCTGTATTAATGTCAATGGTCCCAAAAATGTGTCAAAAGTGTCCGATGTGTCCGCCATAATATCGCAGTCCTGACAAAATTCGCAGATCGCCGTATTACTAGTAAAAATAATAATAATAAAAAAAAAATCAGAATTCTATCCCCTATTTTGTAGCCACTATAACTTTTGCGCAAACCAATCGCTATACGCTTATTGCGATTTTTTTATTATTTGTTTTTTACCAAAAATATGTAGAATACATATCGGCCTAAACTTAAAAATATTGTGTTTTTTTTTAAAAATGTTTACTCTTTTTTTGTTTATAGCGCAAAAAATAAAAACAGCAGAGGTGATCAAATACCACCAAAAGAAAGCTCTATTTGTGGGGAAAAAAGGACGTCAATTTTGTTTGGGAGGCACGTTGCTCGACCACAAAATTTTAATTTAAATCGACGCAGTGCTGAAAGCTGACATTTCGCCTGGGCAGGAAGGGGGTATATGTGCCCAGTAAGCAAGTGGTTAAAATATTGCTTTCTGGTGACCTAACCATTTAAAGGGAAATTATCATGTATTGTAGCATATCTTGAGGGCCTGCTATAAAAAGCACAAGTAATCTTTGATGTCATTTAAATTATTTACAGATTTGTAGATTCAATTTTTTCTTTTATACAACTCATTAACACATATTTATTAATTTGTTTGTTAAGATCATGTTCACATTTAAATCTATAAAACTTTCAAAGATGACAGATTATCATACATAGATGCTTTGAATGTTGTGTAAGTGCAGGAAAATTGATGGGACATCTTGATTTTACAGGTACCAGGTGTGTGATGGTGGCTACAGTCTGTCTTGTGGATACTGATGTGTTCTTCCTTGTTGGCCACTGGAGTCTCAGGATGTTCATGAAAACAACAGTGTGCTGGTGAGTTACAGAGCCCCGGAGACCGCACTGTCAAATCTTCACAGTGTACTGGGCATGAGTCATTATTTCCATACATTCCCTCATACATGCTGCGTGTGCTCCGACTGACCTCAGGATTCTGACTAGAACAATGTGATGACTAAGGCAGGGCGTGCTTGTGATCTGACCTTGTGGGGCTGAGCTCAGTGTAAAAAGACAATGCCTAAAGCCAATTTCAAGATGGACTCCAACTATTTCTTACTATAAAGTCTTCCTCCTCTATTAAAATAAATAAAATAATAATAATTCATAATTTCTCGATGCTTCATGTTGGAGGTGAAGGTGTGGAGGTTAAATACTGCAGTTGCACTTTAATTATACATCTGTTATCATTTTTTCCCCCCGGAAATATTTGAATAATCTTTTTCAAAAGCCAACTAAGGATCATTTCAAAATATATAGAGTTGATACTGGATGCTTTTTTTTGTGTACCTTAATGTGTTAATCACTTCAGGTCTGGAAGGTTTACCCCCCTTCATGACCAGGCCATTTTTTTACGATACTTTAACTAATTGTGCGGCCGTGTGACGTTGTACCCAGGGGTCTAGTCCTGGGGAAAAAAGTGTGGGAACTCCCACCCAAGATCCACTCCCCCACCAAAAAAAAAAAAATGATACGCTCATATGCATAATTACTAAACCGCAAGAACTTTAAGCAAGTTCTTCCTAAATCCCGCAATAACTCGTGGCAGACCTCCGCAATGTCTCCTGGGAACAATGACAAAAACTCCCAGGAGACATTGGGGCTTTGAGGAAGTGACGGAATACCCGCACACTACCTGATAAATCCATATACAGGAAGTGGCCAGTAACATAAAGGATTAATAAGGTTCGCCTGCCCCTGATAGTGACTCGAGCTGGGCATCGCCGCTTAGTGAAGGATTGGCTCGGACGGCTCGGCTGCTCTAGTCCTGCAAAGGGACCTGCGTTCCTGCTGTGAAAAAAGTGCAGGAACTCCGTTTCCACGTGTTCCCGCAGGACTTGAGCCCTGGTTGTACCCAAATAACATTTATGTCCTTTTTTCCCCACAAATAGAGCTTTCTTTTAATGGTATTTTATCGACTCTTTAGATAACTTTTTTTACTTTTTACTTTCTGCTATAAAACATTACCAATAAAAAAGTAAAAAAAATCTTCATCAATTTAGGCCAATATGTACTCTGCTAAATATATTTGGTAAAAAAAAAATCTCAATACATGTATATTGATTGGTTTGAGCAAAAATTTAAGCAGCTACAAACTATGGTATATTTTTATTTCTTTTTTTTTACTAGTAATGGCGGTGATTATTGACTTATAGTGGGACCGCGATATTGTGGTGCACAAATCGGATGTCTAACTGATACCTTTGGCACTTTTTGGGGACCAGTGACACTAATACTGTACTAATGACACTGGAAGGGAAGGGGTTAACCTGAGGTCCGATCAAAGAGTTAAATGTGTTCCCTGAGTGTGCTTACTAACTGTGGGGGAGGTGCTTTGACTGGGGAAATGCATAGATCCGTGTCCCTGCTCAGCAGTAACACAGGATCAGTACATTCCCCTCTCACAGAACGACGGTCTGTCTTGTTTACATAGGCCTTTCTCCTAGAACCACTTTAATGCAGTTTAATAGATGGTACTTTATAAATGAGGGCCGATCAAAGGGTTGAATGTGTTCCCTGGGTGTGCTTACTAACTGTGGGGAGGGGGGGTGTAAAGATCTGTGTCCCTGCTCAGCAGTAACACAGGATCAGTACATTCCCCTCTCACAGAACAACGGTCTGTCTTGTTTACATAAGCAGACTGCCGTTCTCCTAGAACCACTTTAATGCGGTTTAATAGATGGTACTTTATAAATGAAAGTGTATTTAAGCATAAAAGTAAAAATTGAATCCATTGCAGCTTACCAGTTCATAGATGCTGTGGCTGCATTTGTTTTCTTATTTTAATGCTTTCTTTTTCCTTTGTCTTCATTTGGGGATATTTCCACTAGAACATGTTTGATCTTAGGGACAGTGTGCAGCATTTTTACCCTTGAACATGAAATGTGTTAGAGGTAGGACTACAGAACACCTCCCTTCTCCTCATCTGTAGCACTTAGAAAGGGGGTTCTGTAGTCCAAAAAGGAGAACTGGGCAGGTCTTAAAGGGGTTGTAAAGGTAATTTTTTTCCTAAATAGCTTCCTTTGCCTTAATGCAGTCCTCCTTCACTTACCTCATCCTTTGATTTTGCTTTTAAATGTCCTTATTTCTTCTGAGAAACCCTCACTTCCTGTTCTTCTGTCTGTAACTACACACAGTAATGTGCTATTAAAAATAAGTGTACTTGCACGTTGCTATGTTGTGCTATTGAGTGCTATAAGACTACAAACCTTACTAAGCAGATTGCTCACACTATACACACTCTCTAATGTGCAAAATGATATTCAAAAGTGGTTCCACACTCCCAAATGCTAATGTGCTAGTATCCCTTTAAATTTGTTTGCATAGCAATTTTCAGAATCAGCATATCATATGAAACCATATATAACATTAACAAAACTAAACAAACAATGCATCAGTCCATAAAGTGTCCTTGGTAGGCATTTGCTTGCATATGCTCAATCTTTCATAAAAAAACAGGCTTGTGTTCACATATCCAAACGACTGCTTCCTTAATTAGTGTTCACCACTATGTGCTCCAATCATCCACAAGCATTAGTGATAATCCCCTCATCTGGGGAATAAGACCAACCAATGGTCGATAAGCGCTTTTGTCCCTCTCTGGGGATCTGTAATATGCTGTTTCACTCATTTGCTGGTAATTTTGAGATTAGAATCCTCCTTCTCTGAAGCCTCGTACACACGACCGAGTTTCTTGACAAAAACCAGCAAGGAACTTGCTGGGAGATATTTTTTTGCCGAGGAAACCGGTCGTGTGTACATTTTCGTCGAAGAAACTCAACGAGCCAAAAAGAGAGCATGTTCTCTATTTCCTCGACGGGAATGGAAAAACTTGCCTTGTCGAGTTCCTCGACAGTCTAACAAGGAACTCGACGAGGAAAACGATGTGTTTCGCCCGTCGAGTTCCTCGGTCGTGTGTACAAGGTCTTACACTTATATCCAAGTTGGTTGGTTGGTCTTATCCCCCAGGCGAGGGCACATCGGATTAGGGTATAATCATTAATGTATGTGGGTGATTGGAGCACATAGTGGGGAACACTAATTAAGGAAGCAGTCGTTTGGATATGTGAACACAAGCTTATTTTTTTTATGAAAGATTGAGCATATGAAAGCAAATTCATACCTAAGGACACTTTATGGACTGATGCATTTTTTGTTTTGTTAATGTTATATATGGTTTGATATGATATGCTCAGGGCTTTTTTCAGGGGGAACTTGGGGGAACTCAGTTCCACCACCTCTGGCTCAGACCCTTTGGTGCTTGCTCACCACAATCACTTGTAAACACAGAAGTCTGGTTTTTGTGTTTACAAGTGACAGCTCTGCACTCTGTGTGTAACCCCCTGGACTCTGCACCCTTTAAGACCCTCCTACTGTTTGTGAAATCTGAATGGGGTCGTGGTTGGGTTCCTGCAGCTATCTTCTGAGAAAAAAAGCTCTGGATATGCTGATTCTGAAAATTACTATGCAAACAGATTTAAAGGGATGTTTGAATAGGTCTATCACACCCAACTTTCCGTTGTACACATTCAGTTCTCTAGTCTTTATTGTCCATTCAGCAACCACCATTCACTAATACTCTCCATCCATGCATGCCCCTGCTTTCCTAGACAGAATATATGAAGTCCTTTCCAATTCTAAGGTATGCCATAATTGTATGAACCGGGCTGGATAGTTGGCCTGGTAAACAGTGTGACAATCTGTAGTAAGGTTAATTCCCCTGTAGGGTAGATGGGATGAGACCCAGGAGAATTTACATATTTCTTATAGCTGGTTTTGGATTTCAGTGGGGAGAACTATGTTTAGCACTTTCAATAAAGACTCATTAACCCAAAGATGGGATGCTACCAAATTTTTGTAATGTGGAACTTGAAGTGGTTTGGGAAAAGAGTGGTAAGGTTTGTTAGTAATATATAGGACATCATCTGCTAATGGGGTTAACTTATGAGAGTGTCCCGCAATCTCAACTCTTGTAATATTCCCATTTTCTTTAATTAGCATTAATAAGGACTCTATAACAAGCACACAAAAAAAAATCATGAAAATGGGACATCTTTGGTGTGCTCCCAAGAGATAGGACATTTGGTGAATGGGAAATTGCCATATTTAATGTAGACTTAAGAGTGAGAGCATTGTGTTCTAATTTATTTTAAAACATTTTGCCTGAAACCCCAGTGTTCAAAATTATAGAACAAATTGTTCCGGGAAAGGGAATTCAATGTTTTCAATTTATCAAGGGAATGTAGTATCACTGGGATCTTCCATTGCTGGCCAAATGAATCAGGCGAAGAATTCCCCTGATGTCATTGCTTTTAAAGCCCCCCTTACATAGGTGTGCGCAGCCTATTGCATTAGGGTGTGCACCCCAAAGCTCTAACACATATGCATTTGACATATTTACCGGCCTCTTCCCGCTCTCCAACCTGAAACAACGGGAGGAAGGGGGAGCAAGGGAGCACATGGGGGACCCGGGCAACAGAAGGAAGAGGAGGGGTGGAATATATTAGTATTGATCCCCTATATTTTCCTCCTGTGGCAGCTGAATGTTGACAATAGGAAGAGGAGGAGAAGCCTAATTTCAGCTGCTGCAGGAGTAAAAGACAGATCGATATCACTATATTCCACCCACACAACCTCTCCTGTCCAGGTTCTGAGGGTCGGCAAGTTAGGATTGCGGTTTACCTGTCACCTGCCCACCATTGACAGGTTGCCAACCCCAGGATAAGAGTGTGCCCAGGCACACCTGGCACACCCCTTGCGCACGCCTATGCCCCCTTACATCAGGTTTCCCATTAGAAGCAGGAACCAACTAATCCAAAACCTTAGTCTATGCGCTGAGTCTTAAAATACACCACTGACCCTTGCTGCGTGCTGGATAAAATCTAGTAGCAAGCCAGTTGTGGCCCACAGGCTGTCGTTTTGAGTGTTATTTCAGTAAAAAAGTTATACCATATGGGGGTAACTTGATTATCTTCTGTAATTACCTGTATGTCAGTGATACATGTTTAAGTACTTTGTGTCTATACAGCACAGACATTTACAGCAGAGAGACGTGCATTAAGTTACAGTAGGCATGGCTTTTTGTTATGTTATGCTATGCATAGTAATGTTGCTCATGTATTGATCCCTTATAAAAGATGCATATGTGGCAAGCCAAGAACCATCTTTTACGACGATTATAAGAATGTCAGAATAAATGTGTGCCTTGTTTTTGGAATCTGTTCAGTTCAATTCATTATAACTGCTTCAGTCTGACACATTTGAGTGAAAAAAGTTCTGTGTATATGAAAAAATTACCATACAAAAAATGTTTAAAATTAGAAAACAAAAAATTGGTCGCACTACTACTTGGAAACATTGTGACCTTAAAGCAGTATTAAACCAAAAATCAAAAATGTATTATATTACAGCTTACCAATTATTATTTGTGATGGCTGTATTATTTTTCTTTTTTTAGGCTTTCTTTCTTCTATTTTCACCTTGTGGTCCAGGCAGTAAATCTGTTATTTTTCAAAAGAACAAACTATCAGTTCACAGGGATGTGATAAACTATTTAATACTGGCAGGGGTGCTTAAAGAAATCAGCATTTATTCATTTATGTAAAACCTTTATCCCAAAAGGAAAAAAAAAAACTGATTTTAAAGTGTGAGCTGGAGTTTGGCTTGTTAGTGTATCTGCTATCTAAGTCTCCCCTCCCCCAAGACTGACCATGCAGCTGTCCAAAGCTGCCCCCTGTGCTCCTTCATCCAGAGTAGGGACACTAGTCCACAAAGTGTGTTACTGGCCAGATAACCCAGTGAAAACAGAGGGGAAAAAAGTCTTAGGCCGCGCATACACGGTCAGTCCATCCGATGAGAACGGTCCGAAGTGCCTAAACACCATCAGTTAAAAAAATGAGTCCAACGCGGTGACGTAAAACACAACGACGTGCAGAGAAAAATGAACTTCAATGCTTCCAAGCATGTGTCGACTTGATTCTGAGCATGCGCGGGTTTTTAACCGATGCTTTTGCATACTAACCATCGGTTTTGACCTATCGGCTAGGCGTCCATCGGTTCAATTTTAAAGCAAGTTCTAAAATTTTTGACCGAAGGATAACTGACCGATGGGGCCCACACACGATCGGTTTGGACCAATGAAAAGGTCCTTCAGTCCGTTTTCATCGGTTTGGATAGACCGTGTGTAGGCGGCCTAAGAAAACGAATCTAACCAACACATGCAATTATTAAGAGGTTGCATATATTACATTTTTGGATTTGGGTTTAATACCACTTTCAGCTTATTCTCTTTCTTTACATGAGATTAGTACACCAGCCTATTTTACCAAAAGTTTATATAAAGGTACGGCTTTTTGACAATGGTATAAGCAGCATGACTGGTACACTTTTTAATACTGACATGCATGCACGCAGAGATCAGTGATATGTTGATGTTATTCTGGGCAATTTTGCATATGACATCTCTTAGTAAATGACTCAATTCATAAGACTTCGCCAGTAAAGTCACCTCTCTAATGAAACAAGGAAGTTTTTAGTGTTTGCATAATTCGAATATGAATGGTTGATTTGTTAAGTTTACATTTTGCAAAGTCACACACATATGGGCCAATATATGCCCTAGGCTTTTTAAAATCACCAAGGTTTTTGTTAAGCGTATTGCTTAACTTCGTAAGATATGTTTGTGTGCTTGTTAATGAAAGAAAAACTCCATCCAAAATGTATTTGGATCATGTAAGGGAAGAGTTAGAAGTAGACGTGAGTGGTAATCTTCCCAGCAGAGACTCATGCACCAACAAATACCGGGCAAAGCTTGTAATTGTCTCTTCCTCTGCTATTGCTGTCTTTGTTTCCAATTTTACTAGCTGTATTTAAAAGTGCATTTAGTGGATGAAATCTGTGTTTTTATAGCTTCCAGATCAAGTTTCCTTTACTGTAAGGCTGCATTTGCTTAGGTGTTTAGCCACGGTGCGAATCCCAACTGATTCTACTAATTCCTGCTGCCGGGATTGACAGCTGCGTATGGATAGCAGTGGCCGCCGAGCCTGTTCATTGCAACAACAGGCTGTCAACCGCTGCGTGCCTGTGGGATTCACACTCTGCCTAAACGCCCATGCCAAAGCAAATGGACAGTGAGAGAATATTTCTCCAAAAGGACACTGAGGCCTCGTACACACGACCGAGGAACTCGTCGTAAATGAAACATAATTTTCCTCGACGAGTTCCTTGTCAGGCTTGTCGAGAATCTTGACAAGCTTTTTTTGCGTACACACTGTCAAGACAAAATCTCGTCTTTCTCAAACGCGGTGACGTACAACACGTACGATGGCACTATAAAGGGGAAGTTTGATTCTATTGGCGCCACCCTTGGGGCTGCTTTTGCTAATCTCATGTTACTGCGTGTTACGTAAAAGTTTGGTAAGAGACGATTCGCGCTTTTCAGTCTGTAACAGCGTGACGAATGTGCTATTTCCATTACAAATCCTACTTTTACCGAAGGCACGCTCCCATCTCATACTTTATTCTGAGCATGCGCGGGTTTCTAAGCATACACACGAACGTGTTTCTCGTCGTAAACCAGCCCGACGAGAAACACGACGAGGAAATTGAGACTCCCAACAAGGAAAAAGAGAACTTGTTCTCTTTTTTTCTCGTCAAGTTCCACGACAGTTTTCTCTACGAAAAACATACACACAACCGTTTTCCTCGGCAAAAAAGCTCTGCCACCAAGTTTCTTGATGGATTCTGTCGAGGAAAACAGTCGTGTGTATGAGGCTTGATAGGAACTTTGTGGAACTTGACTGTACAGTTAGATGGGATAGCCTGGGCTGGAGCCCTCTAATTTATGAGCTTGTAGGTTAACCTAAAAAAATATATAGTTGTTTACAGGTACATTTATGTTTGATATTTCTCTACCTTGTTTAGAACCCAACTCTGCAAGAGCTAAATTCTTATTAAGTCAAGAGGGAGCTGAAGTGGCGCTTTACTTACCCTATTTCCTGCTTCGGGACTCTCCTTTTCTCCTTCTGGCACCCAGGCTGTGGACAGTCCCTTTTGGGTTTGATTTACTAAAACTGGTGTGTTCAGAATCTGGTGCATCTGTGCATGGTAGCCAATCAGCTTCTAACCTCAGCTTGTTCAATTTAGCTTTGGCCATAACATCTGAAAGCTGATTGGTTTCTATGTAGAAGTGAGCCTGGTTTTGCACTCTCCAGCTTTTGTCATAACATACAATGCAGGGCTATGTACCTGACATTGTACATGGAGGTGGTAGGTGTGTAGCCATGGCTTAGAGTGTCTTGGAGAGGAGACGTTGAAGGAGTGGACACACTGATAGACTGAACATACAGGAACGAGGAGTAAGGTATTACTTCTTATTCCTGTACCCCTAGACTTAGCCCCCTAGCAGTTAACCCTTGTGGTGTGGGGGAACAGTGTCGGGGATAGGCTCAAGGGTAGCTTTTGCCTAATACCTGGAGTTTGACTTTATAGTGATATTAAAACACAATTTTTTAAGCAATTTAACATGCTGGTATAAACATTCACCATGCATTCCACTTGTTTCTGCTTTTTTTCCTCCCAATTCAGCTGGCTCCTTTCCCTCGCAAGGTACTATGGAGTCCTGTCATAGTCACCCCATTTGTGCATACACCCCAAAGGACAACAAGGTGACATGTTGACATTGCCTTTGCCTGTTGTCCTGATGGACTGTCTGTGCGTGCAGCCAAATTTTCTCAAAGACGGACTTCGTACGCACAGTAGTGCTATGCATGCTGGTACATTATGAATGAAATCGTTTGACTGGTAGTGAGGTTATCAGTGCGCTCCCCCAGGCAGGAAGTTCGGAAGACATAAGGTGTGGGTGGATAATGATAAAAATGTAAGAGTTTATGGACTGTGCTAGAAAGAACTGAATATTGCACTGCCTTAAATGTAGAAATACCAGGGTCACTTAACCTCCCTGGCGGTATGATTCTTTCAGAAAAAAGGTGCTGAAAGCAGTACCATTATTTGCAAGGAAATTTGGCGTTTTATATTGTAGGCCTGTAATTCTTAGGAATAACATTTTTTTTAAAACAAAATTATAAATTATATTATAATAAATAGTTATAAATAATTATAACAAATAATAATATAATTATAATAAAAATTATTCAATAATGTAATCAACTCAAAATCACAGAAATGTGCTCAGTTGCAGAATTGTCGCTGTCATTACTTTTATTTTTTTATGACGAATTTCCCCACAAATCGATATCGCACAATTCTGCAAGTGATTATAATTTATTATCGCTGTTTTCTAGCTGCTCTAAAACCATTTTTGACATAAAGGGACACTTTTGGTTGCTATGGACAATCTACAGTTTTCAGGCAGAAAGAACAGTTTTTATTATATAAAAGAACATGTAGGGCACTGGGCAGACCACTAGGGACAAGGGTTGTGTGTATTTTTTACATACAGTATTGTAATCTATAAGATTACAGTATACTGTGTGTAATGTGTTTGTTTACTTTTTTTAATTTGGCGCCGTTCTCCGCCCCCGTGCGTCGTAACGTCACAGGGAACGGAGATCGGCGGCACACAGAGGCACTGTGTGAATCGAGCGAGGTCCCGCTCGCTCACACAGCGCGGTGGCATCGCTGGATCCAGGGACAAGATAAGTAAACAATGCCTGTGGATCCAGCGAGGCGAGCCCGAGTCTGACTTGGGGTTACCGATCCTAGCACAAAAATCTAACCCCGAGTCAGACTCGGGAATACCGCCAGGGGGGTTAAAAAAAGTCAACGTTTGGTGCTACTTTAATTGCAATATTTTCTCATTTCTCACCTGCAGGCTTACAGACATCCCATCGTCAATACATCAAGATTCCTTCAAGACTATGACCCAGCCCCTATCACACATCTGCCTTACCCAACAGACAATAAATGCATGAATGAATATACCTTATCCCTTGTACACTGTAATGAACTACAAGTGCCTTATGTGAAAGCTTGGCTTGCCATGCATTGCTGTCTAGTGATTTTGTCCAGTCCAAAGAAAACCAGAGCAGCCATGGCATCAAGCGGTCTCCGTCCCAAGCAAAAGTACACTGTGTTTAAAGATACTAGTTTTATCCACAACTTTTTCAGTGTGTCTAACTAAAAGAAAAGAATATTTTTGGAAACATTAAGCTGCATGCGTAATACACTTGTGGAGATCTTTTTCCAAAGAGAAAAAAAAATGTAAGAACTGTATTTTAAGATAGAGGGATTTTGTTCATACTATTTTTGTTAAAGTTAGCTGTATATATTTACTACACTAGATCTGCTTTTCCAGTATTATCTAGTCTTATGTCATTTCAGAGCTAGCGGGATTTGGATTAATCAGTTTAGAAGAACGATTTCTATTTTAATATGCTAAACTATAAAAAAAAAAGGTTTTATTTAATGTAGAGAAGATTCTCTGTAAAGTAAATCTATTGTATGTGAATTTATATTGTATTATAGTATGTTGGTGCCCTGTGCAGTTAACTAATTTTCTTGCCTTCTATATGGCCATGTGTAGCAGGTGTTTCTGTGTGTAGCCTTATACATGTATCCTAAAACACTCCAGACAAAACATCAGTTTTAGTAGTATATGCTTTATGACTGGTCATTTACTTGTCCATCTTTGTTTCTGAATGTACTGTTTTTAAGAAGACATTGCCCTTTTAAGACCTGTAGCAGCAACAAAAGTCTGTGACACCATTTTGCTTGTGGTACTGTATTTGTGACTACAGTTTAGTGTAATGCTCAAGTGGTCTTTCACATCCACGCCTACTGTAAATGTGCAAATACCACCAAAACAGTATTTTTTTAAATTGACTATGTAAGGGTTAGAACCAAGTCTAGATGAACAATTAGGCAAAATAAGCATGTGTTTAAGGCACAAAGGGAAGGAGGCACCATAGAGCTTTTCCTCTAGATATCATGCCCTTAAAGTGGTTGTAAACCACTGAAATAAAAACAAAAACAAAGCATAGCTTTCTATAGTGTGTACTTGCCTCAATCATGGCACCAAGTGTGATTTCTGTTTGCTGTTTCCTACCTTTGTTATCAGCCTGAGTAACTTGACAGCCTCAGCTGTGCATGTTTCCTTTTGTGAATGTGCAAAGGGGCGAGTGTCCATTCCCTCCACTCAGGTCTCAAATTATACTCAGCTCCCTGCTCTATGCAGTGCACTGCGTGACATCAGATCCCTACACTTATCCTTTGAACCCCTTTGCTCTGAACCAACCAATCTCATCCTCCTCCTCCACATATGTATATTTACTGAGATCCAGGTGAAAACAAGTATACATTTTTTTTTATCATTTACCAAAGAAGGGATTTCCCTCATAATTTCTAAATAAAAGGCTTCAGTTTGTTGCTTGATTTTGATCTATGCCCAAACTCCTAGGCCTTTTACACGGGGGAGATTCGTTTGACGGACTCTGCTTGCTCAGTGGGGGATCGCTCCGTTGATCCCCACTGAGCAGGCGGATGACAGGTCCATCTCCGCTCACTGTGCAGAGACGGACTTGTCTCTTCTCTATGGGGAGATTGTATCAAAATGGACTGCCCCTCTGGTGGATATCTGATCCACCAGACAGATGGTAAATAGGACCACCATCCGCCTGGATTTGGTGGACAGGATCAGATCGGATATCACGTCCCACGTCTCACGTCCCACCTGAAAAACAAACAGGCAAACCCAATCGAACAGCCTGTGTGAAAGGGCCCTTAAACAAATAAAATGAAAACATTTTTACAACAACAATGTAGTTTGGGTTTTGCTCTGGGGGTTTATAATTTTTCACACTTTTATATCACTTTTAGGACTTGAGCCCTAATATCTGTCAGTTAAAGGAGAAGTACAACCAAAGCTTGTTTGGCTGTTCTTCTCCTGTAGATCACAGGAATGTAGTTTATTCTGCACCCCTGTGACATGTTTTCAGCAGACAGTGGGCTGAAACCTGCTGTCGGCTGATGTCACAGAGCAGGTCCAGGCTGTGAAACGATTGCCACAATATGGTCGAAATCCACCCACAACCCTGAACCGCCACCTGGCTCAGTGAGCTGCTGGGAGCCTGACCCAGCCGCCACCTCCACAGCCCAGCGCACGTGTGTTCTAACCCTTCTGTAAAATTTTAATTACTATTTACAATTTAATTACTAAATGCTAGCCATACGCTAACTGCCATCAACTTAAATTCAGCCTCAAGATGACATAGTTCTCTTGTATATCTGTTTGTATGCTTGTTATGTATTATTAGTATACTGACTTGATACTCAGAATCTTGATTCCTTGCCCACTGGAATCATAGTCCGTTAAAATAAATTCTGAAACATCAGAATACTCAAAAAATGTATGATGGGAACATATTATTTTTTTTTATTAAAATATGATTTCTAATTACAAATCCTAATTTTGATCAGAATTGGTCAGGGCTTGTTTTGACAAGCCTAAAAATAACCATTTTGTTTGCCTGGATGATTTCATAGCAGGTTCTTTTTTCACTTCCACTATATTTAATTTATCTACATTTCACTGCTAATAGAGGCAATTTAACAAATTGTGTAATTTTCAGTTCAGCTATTCAGATATTGTGTATGCTTACAGTGGTCGCAAGAATCAAACTCACTTTTTGTCCAACTGAAACCTAAATGCTTTATTTAGTTTCATTGATTTTTTTTTACCTAGTTACTAATAAGTGTCAAAAAGGGGGTTGTGGTGAAAGGAAATATAGAAGGGGATAATTGGCATGCATTTAACCTATTGCACTTATAGCATGGGTCCTTTAAGACCTTCACACACAAGACCAACAGAGTAGCTATGGGTTCCTTACTATGGGTATAGGAGATGGTGCATCCCAGGTGCCATCTGGCATCCTGAATCTGTAAATGTATGTAATTTCCACACGCGGTAGTTGTGCCAGTAAGGCCTTGTACACACGATAGGTTAACCAGAGGACAACGGTCTGAAGGACCGTTGTCTTAAGTTAACCTATGAAGCTGATTGATGGTACGTCGTGCCTACACACCATCAGTTAAAAAACTGATCGTGTCAGAACGCGGTGACGTAAAACACAACGACGTGCTGGAAAAAACAAAGTTCAATGCTTCCAAGCATGCGTCGACTTGATTCTGAGCATGCGCGGGTTTTCAATCGATGGTTTTACATACTAACAATCGGTTTTGACCTATCGGTTACCAATCCATAGGTTAAATTTTAAAGCAAGTTCTCATTTTTTTTAACCTAAGGTTAAATAACCTATGGGGCCTACACACAATCGGTTTGGACTGATAATAACGGTCCTTCAGACCGTTGTCCTCTGGTTAACCTATCGTGTGTACGAGACCTAACATAACCTGATAAGATGAAGGAACCAGACATGGCACCTATATCAGCATCTTGGTGAAATTAGGGAGATATAAACCTAGGGAGTTCAAGAAAATAAAATGCTTTACCAGCTACTGCCTTTGATGGAAAAAATGATCCAAAAATAATATGTTCCACACACATGATTCATTACAGAGCTAAAGTACTTTTACTGTTATAAGTACTGTATATGACGCCTCTGGTGCCTTTACTATACAAACTATTGATCTGTGTCTGGTACATTGGAAACTCTATCTTTTTTTTAACTTCTGGGGGATAGTTTTTTTTTATATCAGCCAATCAGCCAAGTAGCATTTAGGATAACAACAACCTAAACACAAGAAATAAAAATATAAAATTTGAGTTCTTTTTGCGATTTAAGAGTTTTCTATGTGATCTAAAATTGTTATATCTAATTGGAAATGTTATAGTAGATTTAAATTTCAGTTTGTATTTTAATATTGTATATCTTTTTTTTTTTTTATTGCAGTTAAGATGTTGATTTGATAGAGAGTGTAAGTTCATCAGCAAATCAGAAAAGCCACATTTGTTTTACAGAATTAGTTACATTAAGTAAAACAAAGAAGTCTACCCACACCTGGTAGACAGAGTTTTGTTGATGTTTTCCATTGTGGGTAGAGTGGAGCATGGTTTGATGGTTTGATTTTTGGACAGACCTTTATTGCACTCTTGGTTCCGCTCTAGTATCTTAAATTGTCGTAAAGGGTTAAGCCTGGCTTTTGTTTTAGGTAAGCAACTGTTGTCACCATTACAGTAACTAAAAACAAACCTATGATATTTCCTTACCTCTAATGCCTTGTACACACGATCGGAATTTCCATCGGGATAAACTCCAATGGATTTTTTCAACGGAATTCCGTTCAAGCTGTCTTGCACTGTCACACCAAATTCCGACCGTCAAGAACACGGTGATGTACAACACTACGACAAACCGAGAAAAAGGAAGTTCGATGCTTCCGAACGTGCGTCGACTTGATTCTGAGCATGCGTGTTTTTTTTCTCCGTCGGAGTTCCATACAGACGAACGGAATTTCTGATAGAAATGTTTTCCATCGGAAAAAAAAAGAGAACATGTTCTCTTTCTAAGTCCATCGGAATTTCCAAAGGAAAAACTAAGATGGGGCACATACAGGGTCGGAATATCAGATGAAAAAATTCTGTCTGACTTTTTTGATTGGAAATTCTGATCGTGTGTACGCCGCATTACTCTTCCTAATAAAGTCTGTGCATCAACTTACATTTTAATAAATTAGGTTTGGTCTTCCTTTGCCCCAAAGTATCTGAACATTGGAAAGGAGAACTGCATGTTCAGAGGCCATGCTATATTTAATCATAAAGGAAATTGCATTGAGTTTGTGAATTCAGATCTGTTTTTATAATAATAGTTGTCATTGCAATAAAATATTCTGTAACATTCTTTACATGTTCCATTAGAAAACTCATTGTAGGGTGCAGGCAATTCCAAGGGAGGATCTTGTTGAGGTCCTAAAGTAGGGGGCAACTATAGCCCCATTCAAATACATATAATTATTTATTAAAATGTGTGATTTTAAGAGCAAACACCAGTAATTAATTCCTAGGGGGTTTGAAACGCATGTTTTCACTTGAAAGTGAATACAGGTTCACTCAATAACACCCAATAAGGTGCATAGAAATGCAAAAAAAAGGGCATTTCCTTTGCACGTGATTGGCTGATTTAAAGTATGCTTTTTTTTAATTAAATCAGCTGCTACATATTTGATGGCATATAATGTCGATATTGGTTTTATAGTACTACTTTTAAGTTAGTTTAGAACAAGCCTTGTTGATTTCTTTTTTTTTAATCAGTAAAACATACAAAGAATTAACAATTTCTCAGGTTTTGTGGCTTATTTAGACAGCTCACAGGGCAGTCACCTTGTCACGGCAGACTCTTCTGCAAATAAGCACTATTATCTCTGGGGATACTGTTGTGCTGCAATCCTTCATGCAGATTGAACAGAACATTTATCAAAAGCAGGTTTAGAAAAACACTGGGGTAAATTCATGTAGGAGATACAACGGCGTATCTCCAGATACGCCGTCGTATCTCTGAGTGTGCGGCGTCGTATCTATGCGCCTGATTCATAGAATCAGTTACGCATAGATTTGACTAAAATCCGACCGGCGTAAGTCTCTTACGCCGTCGTATCTTAGTTGCAATTTTAGGCTGGCCGCTAGGTGGCGCTTCCGTATATTTACACGTCAAATATGCAAATTAGGTAGATACGCCGATTCAGAAACGTACGTTTGCCCGGCGCATTTTTTTACGTCGTTTACGTTAGGCTTTTTCCGGTGTATAGTTACCCCTGCTATATGAGGCATATCCTATGTTAAGTATGGACGTTGTTCCCGCGTCGAGTTTTGAAAATTTTACGTCATTTGCGTAAGTCGTTCGCGAATAGGGCTGGACATCATTTACGTTCACGTCGAAAGCACTGGCGATTTGCGTCGGAATTTCGAGCATGTGCACTGGGATTTTTTCACGAACGCCGCATGCGCCGTTCGTAAAATACGTCAAATACGTGGGGTCACAGTAAATTTAGATAAAACACGCCCACACCATCCACATTTGAATTACGCGGGCTTACGCCGGATCACATACATTACGCCTCCGTAACATAGGGCGCAAGTTTTTTCTGAATACGGAACTTGCCCCCTAAATTACGGCGGCGTAACGTATCTGAGATACGTTATGCCGCACGGATAGATACTCCATTGTATCTGAATCCGGCCCACTGTGTTCTGGATTTGGGACCACCTGACCATGTACACATTATGGATGGAATAATTAGGGTGAATTTGTAGTTGCACACAGTCTTTAAATGGTCCTTTTGACAAAAACACATACTTTGGGCTAGATTCAGATAGCCCGCCGTAACTTTGTGCGGGTGTAGCGTATCTCAGATACGCTACGCCGCCGTAACTTAGTGAGGCAGGTTCTGTATTCACAAAGAACCTGTGCCCTAAGTTAAGGCAGCGTAGCGTATGTGGTCCGGCGTAAGCCCGCGGAATTCAAATTATCCATGTAGTGGGCATGTTGTATGGTAATGAAGGCTGACCCCACTTACGCAAATGACGTAATCGACGGAAAATTAGACGCTGGCCCGACGTCCATACTTAACATAGGATACGCCTCATATAGCAGGGGTAACTTTACGCTGGAAAAAGCTGAACGTAAACGACGTAAAAAAATGCGCCGGGCGGACGTACGTTTCTGAATCGGCGTATCTACCTAATTTGCATATTCCTAGCGTAAATCGACGGAAGCGCCACCTAGCGGCCAGCGTAAATATGCAACTAAGATACGACGGCATAAGAGACTTACGCCAGTCGGATCTTAGCCAAATTCCGGCGTATCTTGTTTTCTGAATACAGAAAAAAGATACGCCGGAGCATCCTAAAAGTTACGCGGCGTATCAATAGATACGCCAGCATAACTTCTTTCTGAATCTACCCCTTTGTATCTATCTGTATTTTAAAGCTTATCTGTACTTCATGTTTTACAGCACCCACAATGCTAGGCCCTTAAAAAATATGGAACAAAAACCTACATAGACTGCTAATCATGGATAAGTGATATCTGTACACCTGCAATTGGAATACTCCAGACAACGCCCAGCATTTTATTTGAAGAAAAAAAAGGGCTATTCATCTGTGCTGGCTTTCTGCTTTTGAGTGACCATTTGTAAAAAAAAAAAAAATCTGTTACATACACTATATTATCAAAAGCATTGGGACACTATCTTTACACTCACATGTCAGGACGCTGTGCAGGCCAGTCAAATTCCTCCAACCCAAGCTCGATCATCCATTTCTTTAGGGATCTTGCTTTGTGCACTGGTCCAAATCATTTGGCGGAGAGGGGATGTTTTTCAGGGGTTGGGCTTGGCCCCTTAGTTCCAGTGAGGGGAATTCTTAAGGCACCAGCATACCAAGAAATTTTGGACAATTTCCTGCTCCCAACTTTGTGGGAAGACATGGATGAGTGAGTTTGGGGTGGGGGAACTTGAATGGCCTGCACAAAGTCCTAACCTTAACACGATGGAACACCATTGGGATGTATTAGAGTGGAGACTGCGATACAGCCCTTCTCGTCCACATCAGTGCCTGACCTCACAAATGTGCAAGCTGTTATAGATGCAAGGGTGGGCCAACTCAATATTGAACTCTACGGACTAAGACTGGGATGACATTAAAGTTCATGTTCGTGTAAAGTCAGGCGTTACAATACTTTTGGTAATATAGTGTATCATCAATTATAATACAAATAATATAATGCTCATGATATTTTTCAGCTTTTTGCAATCAACTGGAAATATCAAGAATATGATGTATCAGTTATAAATATCTCTTGCAGCATCCTGCGGAGTCACCCTTGCATGCAGGGACTAGAGTTGTGTTTCCCTACACCATGTGCACCAATAGAAACACTCATCTCCATAGCCTAGGATGGCAAGGCACTCCCCTGCTCATCCCTTCCCTCCGCCCACTTTTCTCCAAGCTAACAGACTGACTGGAGACTGCACTGTCCACTATTAACTCTTTGCTGTACATTGTGGGGTGGTAGTGGGAAATTAAGTCTGTCTCACAAAGCTTCATAATTTGGAATTCCAGGATGTAGCCATTACATAAAAGGTAAAGGGCCGTTACAATCCATGGTAATACAGAGGAATAGCAGCAGTCGGTAATGAAAGAACAAGACCTAAGACAAAATTCAGTTGCTTAGGCTTATCTTTCTGATACCAAGACCAGTCTATATAAATAATCCCCATGGTGCTTTTATATCACATTATTTATTTGTTCCCTTCAAGCTACATATATTGCTATCATAAATAAATATACATGTCCCATGCTTTTAGAATAAAATGCAATAAAAAAGCATCTGTATAAATAACTAAAAAAAGACAGAACCTTCAGATAACCATAAATACAGTGCTAAAAAAAATAAAATTGTATAATTATAAATGAAAGGTATATTATCTTCAGGCAACCATAAATACAGTGTTAAAAATAAAAATATAATAAATATAAATTCAAAAATTGAAAATGTGCTAAATATCTCATCAAAAAATACTAATAAATCTGCGTTCTTCAAATATTTCGTAAACCACTGTGCAAACAGTTTTTTGCACGGTTGTTTAAGATATTTTAGGCAGATGTTTATAAATTATATGAAGAATGCAGTTTCATCATTTTTTTAAAAGATATTTTTGAAGCACATTTTCACTTTTCATATATATTTATTGCTGTCATACATTCAGCAAACGACATCAGTGGGCGATCCATGTCACTTAATATGTACATCTTTGCATACTACACTATGTTAAAAGTTAACTAATGTTTTTAGATAGCTATGGAGATCAACACATTTAAAAGATGGATACTGGTTACAATTTAAAAAAAATATATCATACCAGGAGTATGGAATTCATATCAAGTATATAAAGGCCATTTCATTTTTTAGTCATTAAATTATATTTGTTATTCTTCTACAACGTTTGGAGTGCTGTTCTGATGTTTAACATTATTTATATATATATATATATATATATATATATATATATATAACATTTAGTAACTTTAGTTGCTTACAATTGCGCTATGTATCCTTTAGGTGATTGTTACTAATATTGCTTTGTGTTTTAAGCTTGTTTTATGCAGTTTGTGGTGCTACTATTATTTGTATGTGTGGGCCATTATTATATGTAATGCAGCTGGTAACAAAGACTTGGTGTATGCAGTAGGCATAGAATAATGAATGTGCCGTGACAAAAATTCCAAAAAGAAGGAAAACAAAGGATCAAATACACGATGAGGGGAAATTACTAAAGGAGTTGAGCATATTCAATAAATTGTGTGAATACTTACTTTTGGCCAATTATGTAAAAAGCAGATTCATTATTTCATCTGCACATGATTGGATAACTGAAGTGAATATTTGCACAATTTGTTAAACGAAGATTCTCAACTCCTTTAGTAATTCAGCCTCATTATATATTACCGTCCTGATCACCGATATCTTCAAAAGATGGCCATGGTGAAACTTTAGGGATGTACCACTCTAATCTTTATAGCATTTTTCTTGTTTTATACTCTAATGTTGTTTAAAGTGCTTTCCTGGAGTTAGAGTGATAGGTCAATATCACTGAGAGCTTTAAAAGAAACAAGGAACGCTGTTTTAATTCACAGTCAAAATTGTTTTCTTGTTTTGTGTTAAGTATGTATGCCAACATAGAAAATATATATTAAGACTTGGAGTTGTTTAAAAGGTACTTTTCTATTGTTATTTTTTATTAAAAAAAATATTGCTGTAAATTAAAATCTTGTGTATTCATTGCCTACAGCTGAAAAAGGTGATTTAAAAGAGAAGTAAATGTTTTTTTTGTCCATCATGCTTACCTTAGTGGATGCAGCATTGGACTGATGCTGCATCACTCCCCTGCCGCCTCTGCACTGAGAACCGAGCCATCGAACACCGCCGATGGCTCGGTTCTCTCACATCCCTGAGCAAAGAGCTCTCTGCTCTGCCCCCCCGCGTTCACTGGAGCGCTGGGGCGGGGAGGGGCTGTCTCAGCTTCTCAGCAGCTAGCTGAAATGGGCAGATCCAGACCTGGTGGCTCAAGTCAAATAAATGTATGGACCATTCACTATCTACATGCTTTAACACTCGTGTGCAGAAGGCGTTATTGGAACCGTTTCATCCTTTTACATAATACATAAAAGCACATCTTCTCAAAGCTCTACTTGTAAACACACAATGGGGTGAATTCATAAAGTGTCTGCAACAAGCTTTAGAATTCCATCTTGCCTCTGCAGGAAAACATCAGTGTGGGTGAAAGATTCTTGAAACAGGTACATGAATTTTGAAAAGCACCACGCACGGAGGTCAGGGTGTCCATACAGACACTCCATCCTCAGTGCAGTCGACCTCCTCCGCTGCTGTCACACAGCACAATCAATGATTTTTATAGCTGAGTGGGCAGAGCATAATTGGGATTCACAAGCAGATCCTTAGCCAATAGACAGCCTGCTATTGGCTATATAATATGCTCATTGCCTGCTGTCAATGAAAAAGAGAGAGCAGTCCTGATGAAGGAACTAGTTCACTGTAGTGCCACTGGGTACTAGGAGCCTGTCAATTGAGAAGTCAACAGCGTCCTCGACAACCAGTGACAGGTGGGGGGAGTAGGACGTAGCAGCTGCAAATATGCTGCCTGCTACACAGCAGTCAAGTCTGTGTTATTTTTCCATTGTTTTTTAGGCACATATGATGTGAACGTGGCCTCAGCCTCTGTCTGATCTGAACAGAAAGAAGGCACCTCTAAGTGCAGAATGAAAAACGTTTAATATCCCAAAAGAGTAAAAAACACGTAAAAAAGAGATGATGAAAGGGGCGCATCATGTGTAAAGTAAGGAAGGTGATCCAGCACGGTCAGGATCAGCGTGGAACATGAATCCCAGACATAATGTGAGTGGCAGGGGACCAACCACAAGTGTGGACCGCAAACCGGAAGTGAGGTCATCAGAATGGGATGCATTTCAGAACTACTGATTGTTCCTTCTTCAAGCCAATGACTGGAGGTTAGTAGAAGCATACAGTAGCTTCTTATGGTCTGTGGGCGTGAATAGAAGGGAAAAAAGGAAGGAACCTTACCCTGGGATTGCAATATGCTTATACAAGTATAGAAAGTGACAGATTAATATACAAAAAATGCACTAATTGCATACTAAGCACAAAAAGAGGAAAAAGGAATAATAAAACAAGACAAACCGTTACAAAACAGAACAACAGGAAGGATGCAAAACACGAATTGGCAATGGCACTGCATGCAGATTTCACTTCCTATATACATAAACAATACACATAATTGGATCTGTGGTATACTATATTAAAATTAATGAGGGATTTGAGAGACAATTCAAAAGATATATTTAGAAATAGATAAAAAAATAAATGATATATAAAAAAAAAGGTTATGTATAAAAACAGAGTGTGTAATGCATCTGTACATATACACACATACATATGCCCATGGGCAAAATCATGTACATATACATGTGTACATATCTCAAGTATGTAAGGTGTTATTGTCCACTGGGGGACATGCATATTGGTGTAATGATGAGCACAATTGTAGTGATGATAGTGGTACAAAATAGAGCTGATTATGTTGCAGAGGCTACTAGACTCCTGTCCAATACTAACACCTATATCAAATTAAAGACTGATCCCTTACCTCGATGTACTCTAGAGGCCATCTTTTTTGTCAGGGATGCCCTTAGTGATAATATCATTACCCAGCAGGAAGCGTCTTTTTTGGTCAAGGCTATTCATTACACCCCCTATATCTACCATCTGCCCAAGGTGCACAAAAACCTAGTCAATCCTCCTGGATGACTGATTGTGGCAGCCATGGGAAGCATTACTAGTGGCTTCTCACAATATGTCAATCAGTTTCTCTAGCCACTTTCTCAATCACTCCAGTCATATATTAGAGATGGCACACATCTGCCGGAACTCCTTTCCCCCTGTTCTTGGGAGCCCTTATACCTTTGGATTTCCCTTGGCGTCCAATCTCTATATACCTCCATACCTCACAATGTAGGACTTTGTGCTATAAAATCCTTCCTCTGTGAAGACCCCATGTTGAACCTTCATCATAGAGGAAACTTCTTTTTGCCTCACTCATAATTATTTCAAATTTGATGATGAGTTTTTTCTACAGGTAAAATGAGAAAGCTATGGGAGCAAAATTTGCACCATCATATGCTAACCTTACCATGGGGCAGTGGGAATCCTCTCACATCTGGCACAACAATCCTTTTTTGTCCAATATCGCGTTTTATGGAAGGTACATCGATAATGTGATTATCATCTGGGATGGCAAAGCATCCAAAGTTTCAGATTTTGTTGCACATTGCAACAAGAATAACATGGGTCTGACCTTCACTTCCATTAGGGATAAAGAGAAATTTGCCTTCCTTGATTTGGAACTGTATTTTGTTTGTAAGGATATTCATGCTAGAAATGATACCAAGCCAGCGGCAGTTAATTCTTTTCTCCATTATAAGAGCTGTCACCATCCCCAATGGCTGAACAATATACCCAAAAGCCAGTTTTGTACACTCAAAAAGAATTGTAACAGAAGTAGTGACTATGACACCCAGAGTAAGTTGTTAATAGATACATTTCTTGATAAAGAAACAAAGTCGCCAAAAGTAGTGCAGAAACTACTTTTGGGAATTGGTGCGGAGCCGCAAAGTCAATAGGCTCCGATTTGGCATGCAATTTTACATGTCAGATCAGCCCAATCTGAACTTGGGCTAAAGGGGAACTAAACTCAATATTACTCACCTCTACTCCAGCAGTCTGACACCTGTGAGGTCCCTTGCATGTGCAACTTATACATACATTCTGCAAAGGATTGTGAACAGGCATATCAGACATAGCAGACATTGCATATCTCTCATCTGCAGTTAAGAGATTTCCTGTTCGTTATTTTTTTTTTCTGGCTTTAGTAACCCTTTTTTTTACATATATAGAAACCTAATCATTTAAAGTTCAAATAATCCTTAACCACTTGAAGCAGAATATAGCTGTAATGTAACAAAAATATAAGATGAGGACTTTAAAATCTGTGCGTTCTGGGAGGATTGTAGCATAATTGTGGGGTGCCAACACAGAAGTAACATATAAACTCCGTACTACATGCCCCAAAGACAATCTGTTATTTATCCCAATGTAAGTGAAGTCGGCATGGGATTGGAAAGAAATCCTGGACTGCCGCACTCCGTTAAATGACGTCTTGGATAAAATCAAAACATGATCCAAAAACAGTGCAGTCAAAAATAGAAAGTGAACACTAGGACAAAAGCATGGCTAACATGTTTCACATCGTGAGATGCTTACTCATAGCTGCTAGTCCATAGCGGCAGTCCAGGATTTCTTTCCAATCCCGTAACATTTGTGCAGAGCCAGCACCTGTCGCCTCTACTCACACATATATACACATACATACGCCCATGGGTAAAATCATATACATACAGTGGGGATCGAAAGTTTGGGCACCCCAGGTAAAAATTTGTATTAATGTGCATAACGAAGCCAAGGAAAGATGAAAAAAATCTCCAAAAGGCATCAAATTACAGATTAGACATTCTTATAATATGTCAAAAAAAGTTAAATTTTATTTCCATCATTTACACTTTCAAAATGATAGAAAACAAAAAAATGGCGTCTGCAAAAGTTTGGGCACCCTGCAGAGTTAATATCTTGTACTGCCCCCTTTGGCAAGTATCACAGCTCAGCTTGTAAACGCTTTGTGTAGCCAGCCAAAAGTCTTTCAATTCTTGTTTGAGGTATCTTTGCCCATTCTTCCTTACAAAAGTCTTCCAGTTCTTTGAGATTTCTGGGCTGTCTGTCACGTACAGCTCTTTTAAGGCCTATCCATAGATTTTCAATTATGTTGAGGTCAGGAGATTGTGAAGGCCATGGCAAAACCTTCAGTTTACGCCTCTTGAGGTAATCCCCCGTGGATTTTGAGGTGTGTTTAGGATCATTATCCATTTGTAGAAGCCATCCTCTCTTTAACGTCAGCTTTTTCACAGATGGCATCAAGTTACCATCCAAAATTTGCTGAAATTTTATTGAATCCATTTTTCCTTCTACTCGTGAAATGTTCCCTGTGCCACTGGCTGCAATACAAACCCAAAGCATGATTGATCCACCCCCATGCTTAACAGTTGAACAGAGGTTCTTTTCATTAAATTCTGTGCCCTTTCTTCTCCAAACGTACCTTTGCTCATTCCAGCCAAAAAGTTATATTTTAACCTCATCAGTCCACAGAACTGATTTTTGTGGTGAGGACGTAGAAGAGGTTTTCTTCTGATGACTCCTCCATGAAGACCATATTTGTACAAGTATCTCTTTATAGTGGAATAGTGTACCACAACTCCAGTGTCTGCCAGATCTTTCTGAAGGGATCGTGCAGTCAAACGTGGGTTTTGAATTGCTTTTCTCACAATCCTGCGAGCTGTTCTGTCTGATATTTTCTTGGTTTTCCAGATCTTGCTTTAACTTCCACTGTTCCTGATGACTTCCATTTCTTAATTACATTCCGAACAGAGGATATTAGCGGGAATGTTTACATCATAGGAGCCCAACGTGCTTTGATTGTGTTCTTTGATGTCCTATGTTGACAACTAACCGCCATTTACACTTTTAGTAGTTTGCTCATAGCACATTGTATGTAGTTTTATAACATCCATTTATTTATTTAATATATTTTTTGGTGTAGCGTGATATACTGTATGGATAAACATTCGTGAGTCTATCAACTATGTCATTGTACTTGATATAGCACTTTATTTACGGTTGTTTGTGCACTAATTCAGTTCACAGTCTAATAGCACTTTATGATATTGCACTTTCTGGATAATTAGATCAGCGCAGTTAAATTTGTTCTCATATGCACCTTTAACCCTCTACTGAGGGTTCACACAGTATTGCAGCAGATCACATATATATTTAAATTAAAAAAAAATTGCGCCGGTGACACCTATAAAACTTGAAGCGGTGGTTCCTGACATTAACACAATTGGTGGAGTTACACTTGACCTAGACCGGTTGGTTCTCCTTTTAGGAATCACTGACAACTTATCTACTAATAAGCATACTAAATTATTTATATTCTATGCAGCATACTATGCTAGGAAAGTTATCCTGTCTAAATGGAAGTTGCCTGACCCTCCTCTACTTTCAGTGTGGAAGTCCATGGTAAATGCGTAATTGCCCTATACAGGCTGACCTACATGGGGCGAAACTGCCCAAAGAAGTTTGAAAAGATATGCTCATCATGGGTTCAGGCTAGACATCTTACAGTGTGAGATAATTGGTTGGAATGTTGTGTGGGTTTACCTAGGTTGTAGCCTTCTTTATGACAACCCTGGTTCTCCCCCCTCTTTGCCCTGGGTTCTCCCTCCAGGGCTATGGCCCTGGGGGGAAACTAGGGGGCTCTCACTTTTCCCCCTATTATCTCTTCCCCCACTTATCTCTATGTAGGTGGAGGAGTTGGGGGGTTTCTTTTATAATGATATAGTTAAACCTGTTATGTCTAGTGTTGTTCCTTTTCATTTGTATACATCTGTACAAGAGTGATTATTATTGTATCTTTTTTTTTTCTATTTTTTGGGTATTGTACCCCTGTTCATATTTGCAAGTTTACTATGCTATTCCTTTTGTTAAAAAAAACAAACAAAAAAAACATATAAACTCTATTTATTTTATACCTACACAAGGCAGCAATGCTATCCACTGAGCCATCCTTTATAATTTAATGGTCTGTTGTTTATATTTTAAATTGAACTATTAGCAGAAAGGCAGACAATAGGAAACATTCTAATGAAAGAAACCGGGACAACCATTCTGTAACATTTCTCTCATGCCCACGACACTGCCCTATGACATAAACATAAATATACGAATTTCCAGATTAGTTTATACAGCACTACAAAGTGAGCACAGCGCGTCAGATCATGTTTCAGCAACCACACATTCTGAAGAGCGTCTCACACTGGGACTTCACATTTTCCCATGCAATGTCATGGCTTTTTCTTACAGTGTTATTATTTTATGCATGATGTGTGAGTTATTTATCTCCAGCTGCTGCAGAAAACATCCAAAAAGACATTTGGAGGATGGGCAGAGGCACAGAACACAAGAAGTGAGACACATCACATGTTCCATATGAAAATGCACAACTGTTTGCTGGGTAAAATATTCAAAATGTTAATAGCGACATTAAAGTATTATAAAATATTTTGGAAGTCTTTAAAGTATTTTTGCACACACTACTAACGTAGGCACATTTTATACATTATAAAATATTTTCTAACCTAAACTGCATTTATTAAAAAAAATGCTGAATACCTCTAAAGCAGTGGTTCTCAACCTGGGGGTCAAATGATGATTTGCCAGGGGTCACCAAATCCTGGGCTGTTCCTGAAGCCCGCACCGCTTCCAGCTTTAATGCGGCTGCCCAGTAGGACTGTCCCTGGAGCCTGTGGCCGCCCAGCTGGGCTGTTCCTGGAGCCCACGGTCACCCACTCGCTTTGCAGTGGCCCATTCAGTTCACGGCATGGCTGGGGGGGCAGAGACTAGAGGTCCGCTGATTGGTGAGGATTGTGAGGTGGGAGGGGCTGGAGGAGACCCTATCTCCTGATTTCAGCATTGGTTTCACTGCTATGAGACACCACAAAGTCGGAGACACAGTGAATAACACTACCTGTGATTATAGTTACCATTAAAAGTCCCCACTACAGTTCTCAGATCAGCAGATGACCTTGATCAAGAGCACCTAAGTTGGCTGTTCAGAATTCCCCCCATCATCCCATTCCCCACCACTAAGGAGTAAGAGGAGGAATAAAAATAGAGAATACATGGAAGGGAGAGGAAAAGAGGGGCAGGAAGAAAGAAAAATGGAGAGAAAGAATAGGAGAAAAAAAACAGGAAAGATGGCCAGAGAGAGGGATGGGGAAAAAAAATTAGGATAGCCAGAGATAAAGGGGAAAGAACGGAGAACAAAGAGAAAGGGTAGTGGTAAAAATGCACCATATGAGGTTTTAATACTGTACGAGTGGAAGCCACTACATTTCTGTGGGTTAGGGTCACAATTTACTTGTCTTGGGTGCTGACAACCCATGCTACAAAAATAATTTTTACTGTTGGGGGTCCCCCCAACTTGGGAAATTTTATCAAGGGGTCACGGCTCTAAAAGGTTGAGAACCACTGCTCTAAAGCCATGACTTAAATAGCAGTCACATGACTGCACAGCCTTCGTTCTTCATCATTATTGTCTATGGCTGGGGGCTCCTCTGTGTGTGTCGAGTGAACGACATACACAGCGGCCCCACCTTCCTGGTTAAAATTACAGGTGGTTAGGTCTATGCACATTGTACCTGTACTCCCAGAAGTCTGTTTGGTTGTCAACTGGCTGCTGTAGTCAATGTATATTATTGCACTGTTTTGTGATTGGCTGCTGTAGTCATGTATATTATTGCTCTGTTTAGCGATTGGCTGCTGTAGTCAATGTATATTGAACAAAAGTAAAGAAAATGGAAATATGGACTTTACAGGTAACCAAACATGTCAAACAAGCATGCACAATACACAAAATGTAGATATAATCCCTGTCATTAGTGACCAGATACATGTATAAATACAAGAAGACCTATTAGAATGGCCCACTCACACTGTCATGTGGTGTGAATAACAAGTAGGTAACAAAATCCACCATATGCAGGGCCAGACATAGGAGTCTAGAGAGAAGATAATCACCGCTCCAATTTGGTATGTGGATAAATCCGTATCCTCTCAGAGAAACCCAGGTGTCGGCAATGCACAAAGCAATTGTAGAAAGACATTTTTGGACAGCCGCACTCTGGAAAAACCTTCTCGGTTGCCTTTTATTGACAAAAGTTATCAAACACCATACATCACAGCAAAGACAGGGGCATACAGCTGACGTTTCGCACTACAATCAGTGCTTACTCATAGCTGTATGCCCCTGTCTTTGCTGTGATGTATGGTGTTTGATAACTTTTGATAACCAGAGTGCGGCTGTCCAAACATTTCTTTCTACAATAGGAGTCAGTCTATCGTTTCCAATAGAGATTGCTATGTTTTTATGCGATTTTAACATGACGTTTCAATAAACATTATCTTTTATACATACAAGTAATCTCCTTTTCATCCTTGGGATTAGGTGTTTACCATCAAAGTCCATATTTCCATGTTCTGTACTTTTTTTCACTTTACATGGATGTGGTACCACGAACTACAGATAATATTGCTTAACTTTATCAGTCAACGTGCATTATTGCTATGTTTTGCAATTAGCTGTTGTAGTGACGGTATATTATTTCTCTGGCTTGAGACTGGCTGCTGTAATTACCATATATTATTGCCATGTTTTGCAATTGGCTGCTGTACTGACTGTATATCATTGCATTTTCTCTGTTATTAAAAGCAGTCCAGTGTAGCTCTAGAAAATAAAAATCATGAACATTCTGACTTTGTTGGCAGTGCTCAGCTAGTCATGCATCATACTACATCTGCACATGCCTCTTCGTCCGTGTCATCACTGGTTACTGAGCAACAGCACACAATGGAGATCAAGAGCATTGCAGCAGAGCTGGAATTACTCTGATGTTGCTTGAATTTATCCGTATGAACCTACTGTATCTTTGGAACCACCTAAATAATTAATAAAATCATTTTCTTTTTTTTTGTTTCGTTTTCAATATTTTTATTCAAATTTTCACAAAAGAGTATTCAAAAGGTGTTTACATTAAACCTGTACAGTATAATATATATATATATATATATATATATATATATATATATATATATATATATATATATATATATATATATATATATATATATATATATATATATAATAGATAAATATCCAAATATTTTCAAGGCATAATGAGATCATTTTAATCAAACCTCCCCCTGTTCCTTACAGTTCATAATCTCCTAGTGATCAATGCTTAAAACTTTAACACCACATTTTCTTAAAAATAGTTATTAAATTATCAAATTGTTGTCCATGTTTCTCTTTTAGATTAGTGATTCTACAAAGTTTACAAATGATATATCAGATAGGATACATGTTACAAAACGTCCAGGGTACCCTGAACCAGCTACAAAGTAAAACAAAATCACAGTTGCTGTTAAAAAAAAAAAAAAATCACTATTGCTATTGTGCAACTATAAATGTCCTCTTTATCAATTGCCGTCATCCTCTAGGTCCTGTGTGTACTTTCCAAAAAGTACACATGAAGCCCAATTAAAAAGAACAGCCACTGATAACAGGCTGATGAAGAAGTGTACAGTTTCTGCTGCCCCCTTTTTTTTATTTATTTTTAAATACACATTAATACGCCACATAATAATACAGTCCAATTACAAAAATAAATTACAATTACTCAGCAGTGTGATGGCTAACATGTGGCACAAAGCAAAATGTGGCCTGTACCATCACGTCATGAATGATGCCCCTTTACCCTGTAAGCAAAATGTGGTCACCATCAAAATATCCAGTGGCACAATGTGCAGCAGCTGAGATGGATCACTTCCTTGCACATTCTACATAGCACTGCTACAAAGCAAACTGTTCACAACACTTCAATAAACAGGTGAGATGGGAGTTGTGAGAAGCGATATGGGCTCTTTCATACCTGTTGCAGAGTGTGGTGTCCTCTGAAGCGGGATCCATGTTCAGAACATTTTTCAGAGGACATTTGACAGTGTTCTATCGCCTGCTTGAACCCTTAAATGTAATGTCACACCCCTACTGCAATTTATTGCATCGTACGCAGTTGTGATGTGGCCCCATTAAATTCAAAAGGAGAGTTTGACAAGCGGTGCTGCTTGTCAAACTCTAAACCCAGAGTTAAACATGCCATGGCCTTTTAATGTTTAAAAAAAAAAAAGGAAAGAATGCCATGGCATGTGAACAGCCCTGTCCAGCTGTTACTTTACGGTTTGGATGGGCAGTCAAGGGCCTGCCGGTCTAAAAGAGACCTAAGGGAGGGGAAAAGCGTTCATAGGCTGAAGCTTTATTGAAGGACAAAGACACATAAAAGGAGAATGGGGGAAGAGGAAAAGCATCTCAGATATCCTCTTCCTCCTCTATAAGGTTAGTCTCTGGGTCAACTATGCACCAGTCTGCAACAGTCCTTAATGGACATCCTCTACCATCAGGTGGATGAGGTGCTTTCTGCCACACAAGTGTCCTTAAAGCAGTGTTTCTCAATTCCAGTCCTCAGGCCCCCCCAACAGGTCAGGTTTTCAGGATTTCCATTATTTTGCACAGGTGATTTGATCAGTTTCACTGCCTTAGTAATCACCACAGCCTTTTCATCTGAGGGAAATCCTGAAAACCTGACCTGTTGGGGGGGCCTGAGGACTGGAATTGAGAAACACTGCCTTAAAGCAACACATCATCACCTGCCAGGCACCATCAATATTCTATTGTGCAAATGCACCACAAAATAGTCCATTTGATATTGAAAATGGGTGAGTTTTACTAGGGGGAGTTCAATTGAGGTAATCCATAGTGAAGAAGGATCTGGAGGTTTTGGTAGACCATAAACTTGATAATAGCATGCAATACCAAGCTGAAGTTTCCAAAGCGAGAGAAATTCTTTCTAGTATTAAGAGAGGTATGGACTCCAGAGAGAGAGAGAGAGAGCGAGAGATACAATTTTGCCCCTATACAAATCATTAGTAAGTTCAGTTTTGGGCACCTGTTCTCAAAAAGGATATCGGGGAACTAGAGAAAGTGCAGAGACAGGCAACCAAACTGATAAGAGTAATAGAGGAGCTCAGCTATGAGGAAAGATTAGAAGAACTGAATTTATTCTCTCTTGAGAAGATTAGATTAAGGGGGGATATGATCAATATGTACAAATACATAAGGGGTCCATATAGTGAACTTGGTGAACTTGGTCTTGAGTTATTCACTAAGGTCATTACAGAGGACGAGGGGGCACTCTTTAAGTCTGGAGGAAAAGAGATTTCATCTCCAAATACGGAAAGGTTTCTTCACAGTAAGAGCTGTGAAAATGTGGAATAGACTCAATACAGAGGTGGTTCTGGCCAGCTCAATAGATTGCTTTACCAACTTCAGCCCCGGAGGATTTGGCTGTCCAATGACAGGACCATTTTTTGCAATTCGGCACTGCGTCGCTTTAACTGACAATTGCACGGTTGCTCGACGTTGCACCCAAACTAAATTTAAGTTTTCCCCACAAATAGAGCTTTCTTTTGGTGGTATTTGATCACCTCTGCGTTTTTTTTTTGCTTAATAAACAAAAAAAGAGCGACAATTTTGAAAATAAATATCCCCAAAAATATATAAAAAAGCCCAAATTTCTTTGTCAGTTTAGGACGATATGTATTCTATTACATATTTTTGGTAAAAAAAAAAAAAAAATCGCAATAAACGTATATTGATTGTTGGTGCAAAAGTTATACGTCTCAAAATAGGGGATAGTTTTATGGGATTTTTATTAATAATTTATTTTTACTAGTAATGGCTGCGATCTGCAATTTTTATCGTGACTACGACATTATGGCGGACACATTTGACTCTATTTTGGGACTATTGTCCCAAAATACATATACACTATACTTACATTATCTACAACTAGAATAATTAGGATTATCACAGTTGGCAACTCCACCCCCCTCTTTTCTTTTACTTCTTTGCCGACATAGGTAATGGACACCCTCTTGCTTTTTAATACACAGACTGACTTAGAAGTGCCATCAGAGCCACTATTACAATTGTTTTTAAATGCATCACATCACTACGAGCGCCGGAATCCCCCCCCCCCTTTCTATGAACTAAATGATATATTGCTCAAACATGCCATGGGCATATGTGGAATTACACATCAAAATACATTCTGCTGCTTCTTCTGAGTACAGGGATACCACATGTGTAGGACTTTTTGGGAGCCTTGTAGGGGGCCCGAAAACAAAGCACCGCCTTCAGCAATTCTAAGGGCGCAAATTTTTGATTTCACTCACTACCCATCACAGTTTTGAAGGCCATAAAAAGCCAAGATCGCACAACCCCCCCCAATGACCCAATTTTGGAAAGTAGACACCCCAAGCTATTTGCTGAGAGGAATGTTGAGGCCATGGAATATTTTATATTTTTCCACAAGTTGCGGGAAATTACAAAATTTGTTTTGCACAAAGTTGTCACTAAATTATATATTGCTCACACATGCCATGGGCATATGTGGAATTACACCCCAAAATACATTCTGCTGCTTCTCTTGAGTACGGAGGGATACCACATGTGTGGGACTTTTTGAAAGCCTAGCACTGCCTTCAGGGTTTCTAAGGGCACAAATGTTTGATTTCACTCCTCACTGCCTATCACAGTTTTGAAGGCCATAAAATACCAAGATGACACAACCCCCCCCCAAATGACCCCATTTTGGAAAGTAGACACCCCAAGCTATTTGCTGAGAGGCATGGTGAGTATTTTACAGCTCTCATTTGTTTTTGAAAATGAAGAAAGAAAAAACTTTTTTTTTTCTTTTTTCAAACTTTGTGACAAAAAGCGAGATCTGCAAAGTACTCACCATACCTCTCAGCAAATAGCTTGACAGCTTGACTTTTTTTTGTAACTAACTGTTCGGTTCCAGGTTTGGGTCTCTCAAAATGCGATGGTAAGTGTGTCCTAGTCTGTGAAATGCTGTACCCTACGCTAAAACTGCACTAGTGTGTGGTAGCGTTCAAAACATTCACCAATGCAAAGACCAGGATTGTCGGGACAGCGTGGACAATAATAACGGATGTCATGCCTAAATGTGCGCTTTTTACAGACACAACATTTTGTTTGGGGGGCTTGTTGGGTAGGGGTACTAGGGAGGTGCAGCACCGCCTGGATACAGGAGGGCTCAGACAATATCTCCCTGGAATTTACAGAAAGATCCAATCCGTCCTGAAGCTTTGTATAGCACAAAAGCTTTCAGCAAAGCCAATTGAAATCAATATACGGACACTTCAGATGGTGTGTCCATGGTGTAACTCTGCTATCCCACATATTTGCAAATGGTAGGCTGCTAGCCTTCCCTGAATTGCAAGCCACTACTATTACCTTTAGCTCCAACATGCAGTTGGTGCACAGGGAGACGTGTGGAATGGGTTCAGTCACCCGCCCCCGTGTTTCATGTGTTGCACACCAGCACTGAAACTAAAGGGTTCATCTCCCAATGATATCAAATGCTGCTGGCGAAACACCTGCAAGCATTTCCCTGTAAGGCGGAGTCCTTGTGGGAGAGGGATCTTGGTCAACTGATGGGTAATCAGTGGGAGGAAGCCATGCAATCTTTGAATGTAGCGCAGAAGGTGTCCCAACTATACATTTTGTTGAGAGTCCATTACATCCTGACAAAAGTCATAAGATGGGTAGGTTGCTGGACCCTTTAGGTTACCGATGTCGACGACACAATGGAGACCTCATTCATCTCCTGTTGAGGTGCCCGAAGCTTCACAGGTATTGGAGCGAGGTGGACGGTACACTTAACAGAGTGTTTCAAACGACAATCCCCATAGACCCTCTGTGTTGCTTGCTGGGGGTCCTGGAGGATGCGATTCCTGAGGAATTAACCAGGATCGCAGTCTCTAGAGCCTTATTTCAGGCCGAAAGCTTATATTGATGGGATGGAAATCAACCTTACCACCTACCACCGCCTCATGGATAGCACACATGGGAAATACTCCCATTATGTAAAAGTATATATATACACCAACACAGGGGAAGCCTGGACAGGTTTGAACGAATTTGGTCCCAATGGCTGGATACTCCCGGTTTGAGCCCCAGGGGGTGTTGTCAGAATTCTGCGATGTCCATAACGCTAATCTATACATGTATGCTGAACTTAGAATTGCAATAATGTGGCGCTACACCTAGGTATTCATCTGGTGTTTGTCAGCGGAGTGAAACCTCTGCAAGTTTTGGTACAATGGAAACTGTTGTGATTTGCCTTATGTTCAATAAAAACCTTTTTGATGCCAAAAAAAATATACAGACACTTTTTTGTACCATCATCTGGCCTTACAGGCAACTAGATACGGCGCCAACAACTGGTCGTTGAGGTCCACCCCTCCCATATTTTGGTTATATTCGGGGTTTCTCCACAACACCAGTCGCCGTACGAATTTGGACTGTCATGTCTGCGTGAAGGGAGGAAAGAACGAAAACATTAATATCCCTCCACTTCACAGCAAGAAAATTATTACACCTTGAGCAGGCCCTCTCCCCCAGCCTAAGACAGGAATCTACAAGGGCACTGGGGTAAGCCCCGGCAATTAGATCGCACGTTGTCACATGCGCCAATCTGATGATCAAACAAGTGACTATAAAGTGCTACGCTTGTGTAATAATTGTCCACATACAAATGGTACCCCTTTCCAAATGAGGGTAACACCAAGTTCCACACTATCTTGCCAGGGCTCCCTATGTAATCTGAGCAGTTCTCCGGCTCTACGTGAGCATCTTTTCCCTCAAACCATAAAATTACATGTATAGCCTGTGGCCCTGTCACAGAGCTTATACATCTTGACCCCATATCTGGCACGCTTACTGGGAAGGTACTGTTTGAAAGACAAGAGGCCAGAAAATTTAATCAGGGACTCAAAGCAGACAACTTGATGGGGAGTAAACAAGGCTGCAAAACATTAGTTGAAGTGGTTTATGAGGGGCCGAATTTTGTAGAGCTGATCGAATTCAGGGTCTACACGAGGATGACAAAAGTTCATTGTTGTTGAAATGCATGAACTGCAAGATCTGCGCTTATCCTTCCCTGGCCATGGAGACAGAGAACACAGGCACATGGTAAACTGGGTCAATGGACTAATAGAACCGCAGCTCACTCAATTTAACTATGGCCATTGTGAGGGAAAGGCCCAGAAAGGTGTTAAATTCGGAAAACGTAATTGGTTTCCATTCTTTGGCAAGGGAGGACTGGGGATTAGCGGCAATGAATTGAACAGCATACAAATTAGGTTGGTCCACAATAGATCTATAGAGATCTTCTGTGAAAAACAGTGAATAAAAACCAAGTGTCGTAAAATCAACGGGTTCCACCTGAATTCTGGGTTGGCCAGTGAATGGGGGAAGTATGGGTGCTGCAGAAGTGGTTGGGCACCCAATCAGGATTGGCGAATTCTGCAGGAAGGACACTATGGGCACGACGGGCCAGTCTTTGTCTTCTTCTTGGTGGCAGCGAGACACTACTTGTGCTTGCCACCTCGCCAGCTTGAACTGCACTTATGGGACTCGCCACATCACCAAGTGTTACTGCAGTACTGGATGTACCGCTGGTGCTTGCCAGTTCACCAGAAGGATGAGCGGCACTAGTACTTCTCTGCTCCATACGAGAGCTCTGCGGTTCTTGCACCTCAACAACAGCAGAATAATGGGGTCGGGTACGCCTGACCTTGGCAGGGACCTCAACTTCGTAGTCAGAGCCATCTGTCATGGAGCCGCTGTCATTTACAGGATCGTATTCAGAGCCTGAATCTGACAGATGAGTGACCTTCTCTTCACCATCTGTCATGCTCAGAAACATGTAGGCCTTTTAACTAGTGTACCTTCGATTTGCCATTTTGGGCTCTAAATTTACTGGTACAACTAGTGAGAGTCACAGGAAAAAAGCACCTAGGCTGTCAGCAAATGTATAAAACGCTACCAAATAAAACTGTTAGCGATCGCAGGGATCAGGCCTGACTCTGCGAACACTGCAGTTATTATATGTTTAGTGTTTTAAAAGTGACAGTGATCGATCGATACTGCACTTGGGTGGGCTGGGGAGCAAAACGCAGGTGCTAACAGGTATCTGGGCTGATCCCGCCAACACTGCATTTTTGGGAACCCTAAACTGCTGGGGGACACTAGTATAGATCTGATCAGATCAGATATTGATCTGTTCAGATACTATACCACCAAGGGAAATGTATGTTGCGTGTTTGGGTGTATATGGGGGTACCTGACGCTATAAAAACCTGACGGTAAACCCAAATAACGAACTGGCTACCTAGCGTCACCCGCGACACTATTATGGCGATCAGAAAAACGATTGCTTAGTGACACTGGCGACAGGGGGTGAAAGGGTTACCTGGGGGGCGATCAAGGGATTAAACCTTTATAAGGGGGGTACCCTGGACCTAAAGGGGCCCAACACCAACTGCCCTGACACTTTTACTGTCACAAATGACACTGCATGCAGTGATTGTTAAAAAAAAATGACCACTGCAATCAGTGACACTGTGACTAGGGGTGCAGGGGTTGATCAGGGGTGATTTATGTGCCTATGTGTACTGGTGCCAGTGGTCTGTTGGTGAAACTTACTGTGTGATGTCTTTGAAAAGACCTGCACGAGGAGAGTTTACAATTCACAGACAGAGGAAGCATCCGATTCGCCAGGAGCGATCGCGAGGGGGTGGCCATGAATCGATGGCTGCCCCCTCATCACGGATCGCTCCTGGAGGGATACCGACTGCTGCGGGCACCGGGGGGGCGGGGGCGCAAGCCTCAAACCCGCTGGGTGGCAGGGACATATATATATATATATATATATATACATACACGTCCTTTTGCCTGCCCGTGCCATTCTGCCGATGTATGTAGTCGTGGGGCGGTCGGCACGTGGCTAATATATGAACATATAAAGTGGCATTTATAAAAAATAAAATAAAAAAATCATAGTTATCTTGAGCAAACTAGCATCCTGCCGTCAACAAATGCATACATTTTCAAGTATTTATTTAAAAACATTTTAACTTAAAACATATTAATTCGCTTATATATTAAAATCAATCAGCACAACTAAATACATGCAACTACAGCTGCTGAACATGGAGGGTATATTAGAGATAGATATATATATATATCTATCAAATCCCACAATGACAAAATAATAATAAAAAAAAAAATGCTGACGAACACACCGGGCGATGCTGACAAAGGATAGATCACAGTACTCTATTTGGATTCCAATCAGGAGGCACAAGATTCTGATACCACACATTTAGCATGTAAAAGAAATATACATAGTGCTCTCTGGAGAATAACTTGTATATGATATGATAAGTAACTTGGAGTTGAGAGTTCTTTGAGCACAGTGATACAAGTGGTGGAGGTCTCTCACGGATTCACCTGCATGGATGCTATGTGCACGATTATGGACACTTTATTTTGGTGATTATACTTCTGTATATGAACTTTTATTTAAGCTAGCTCTGCACTTATTTTTTTATTATATTAATTAGCTTGGTTTAGTAAAAAAACATTGCTCTGCTTTTGTCAACTTTCTTAGAGCCCTGACTTTATACCAGTGCAGCTTAGAAATAGCATTAGTTTAGCACTATTTCAAAGCTGAACATCAGTGCGGTTTGCACTGTCGATTTTATTGTGGCTTGCGACTTCATTTTACACAAGTCCTAGTGAAAAAAAAATTGTAAAGAATAGTGCAGGAACTTTTCATAATCGATGCGACATTAGTCGTGGCGATATGAACGGTTCCATTGCTGACAATGGGGTGTGACTTGTCATGCGCAGCCCACCCAAGTGCAGTATCGATCACTGTCACTTTTAAAACACTAAAGCCCCCGTTCACACTGGTGCAACTTGTCATGTCATTTTGACAGTTCCAAATCGCATGACATCTAGTCGTTTACAAGGTACTGCAGGGGACAGTGTCAGAGAAGAGGTCAGTAATGCAGATGGTCTTTTTATCGTCCTTGGGGCATTAAAAAAAAAATGCCCAGAGTTGGGCTGAAGTTCAGCATTTTTTCCAACACATCTGGAATAGTTAATGTTACCTGTAATTGTTTGCATTCCATGTCCTGCATGCTCCATGTAAAAAAAGTCCTTCCTTTAAGCTGCCAGACACCTCCCAGAGTAGTGTGAAGAACTTGTGCCAACCGCCCACCCCTTTCTGCCCCTCTCCCATTGACAGAACATGTACTATTATTGTCCACTGCAAATTCGCAGGGGAGATCCTGTCATTAATTTGTTTTTCCTCTATTTACAGAACACGTATGGCTGCATACATTTTCAATATGAAATTACCATGATTCTCTAGAACTGAAATTACCTTTATTTTAATAAACAAGAGGCAAACAGACATTGCAAAATCGCATATAAAATATAGGTTGTAACAGCACACTGAGCAAAAAAAAAAAAAGAAAAAAAAAATCTCAAACTACTGCTATATACAATAAAGACATAACTCAGCTGCTAAACTTTGACACTGTTGGGATCTGTGTGCAAGTATAAAAACCTGCGCTATAAGCCATACTGTGGCGGTGTCAGCCCTAAGATGAATTTGAGAAAATATTTTAATCATATGATTTTAATTCAAGGTTTAATAACTTGGCCACATCCTAAAAGACAGAAATCCGTCTGCCTTTGACCCCTGGGAAAGGTAACATTTGAATGTATAAATTAACTGATCAGGAGAATCTTCCAGGCTCAAAGGCAATAAGCACTAAGTAGTCTGTGGTGAGGTTCCTCTGTAAACATCCTCATGTCTGATGACGGCACCATTACGGTTTGCCAGGAGTAACATCTGTGTAATCTTTCAGTACTCCTGCCAAATGGTCATTGTGAGTCTTAAACCTGCGTTTCTTCTGTGAGTTTGACTTCTTCCTCTTTTGTACTGGGATCTGAAAGATTTATTTAAAGAGATTAATAATGGGGTACACAAGCTTTCATTTATATCAAACCTACTTATAGCATACATACTTCTAGGGAACCGTTTACACGCCAACAGCTTTAACAAAATAGACGACTAATTAAATCTCACTGTGCTGGATAATCACCACACTTTCCATGAAACAATGTGCCCATTAACCACCAATATTCCCCGCACTTTTACACAGAACCATGCCCCATTAATCAAAACTCTAGCCACAGATCCATGACCCCCCCCCCCCCCAATAAATCCCCACGGTTTCCAAAGAACCATGCCCCCATTAATCAATACTCTTTCCACAGATCCAGGCCCCCATTAAATCATCACACAATGGATGGATTGAGCCGGCAACACTGTAGTGCGTATAACAATTTATTGGTGACTGGTTTCAAAGGAGTGACAATAAAACAAAAAAGCCAACTGGTTTTGGTGCAAGCCTAATGCCGCGATAGGTTAAACCGATGAGAATGTTCTGATGGACCGTTTTCATCGGTCAAAACCGATCGTGTGTGGGCGCCATCGGTTATTTAACCATTGGTTAAAAAAAAGCAAACTTGCTTTAAATTTAACCGATGGATTCCAAACCAATAGGTCAAAACCGATCGTTAGTAGGCACAACCATCGGTTAAAAATCCACGCATGCTCAGAATCAAGTCGACGCATGCTTGGAAGTATTAAACTTGTTTTTTTTTTCAGCACGTCATTGTGTTTTACGTCACAGCGTTCTGACACGATCGGATTTTTAACCGATGGTGTGTAGGCGCGACGGACCATCAGTCAGCTTCATCGGTTAACCGATGAAAACGGTCCATCGGTCCGTTCTCATCGGATGGACTGATCGTGTGTACGTGGCATTAGATGTAGCCTACCAGTCACCAATAAATTGTTATACGGACTACATCGTTACCGGCTCAATCCATCCATTTGTCTTGTTCTGGTGTGTACGAACACACCGAGTCGAAACACCTGTGTGTGGATCTTTCAATCAGATTGGGTGTTCCTCATTGTGTGCGCTGCTCCTCTCAAACGTTCCATAAACTGTAATGCCGCAAACACACGATTGGAAATTCCGACAAGAAAACAGTGTTTTTTTACCGACGGAGCATTGGCTCAAACTTGTGTGGCATACACACAGTCACACAAATCTTGACGGTCGAAAATTCCGAAAGTCAAGAACGCGGTGACGTACGACGAGCCGTGATCAATGAAGTTTAATAGACAGTTCGGCTCTTCTGCTTGATTCTGAGCATGCGTTTTTTTAAAGCGTCGGAATAGCATACAGAAAAAAAAAAAAAAGGAAGAGAACCTGCTCTCAATCTTTTGTTGGCGGAAATTCTGACAGATGGAGCATACACGCGGTTGGAATTTCCGACCAAAAGCTCACATCGGACTTTTCTGGTGTACGCGGCATTACTCTTCACAAAGCCATGCCTCTTGTAATTGCCACCCTTTCCAGAGGACCATGCTACCATTAATCACCACTCTTTTGCCAGAATAATGAGCCAATTATCAGAAAGCTCCTTGCCTTCTGTCATACTCTGCACCACTTCCTGGTGGCTACATTTAATAGTTAGGGTCCACAGCCTTGTATGCCCCTCAACTCTAGTTCCACACCAGTGACTAAATCCACTAAATCAAAGCTGTATATTGGTCAGCACCATACTATCCCTATGTTCAATGAAGATTGTGAAGGTGGAAGATAAAGGGCATTGTGATCGAATAGCACATCTTGAAAACTACAGCCGCTTGAAGAGGCCAGAAGTACTCCACAGCATATGCACAATTTTTAATACATTTTGTAGCTCAAATTTAATTTAACTTTTGGGAGAAAGTATAGAACTCTGCTGAAATACATACAACTTTCTTTGGTCCAGATTCCTGCATAGAGGTAATTCCCTGTCTCTTCAGATAGTCCTCAATCTTTTCATCATCCATGGAGTCAACTGGTACACTCCTCCATAGCTTCTGAAATTCTGAAACATAAAACATCATATCACGCCTGGTGCATAAGCCAATGCATTCCATTACAAAGGATATACGAGTACAATATTTATGACTAATGTAACGATAAGGTAAACCATGCAAACCACATCCATAACATAGTCAAGTTAGTTAAGCTGCTATCATTGGATTATAGTTGTACATTATGTGGTGTGCTTCATGAGCATGATTACCCAGACAGCATCTTTTAGGGCTCATTTACACTTGTTTCAACTTTATACACATCATTACTCTAGCAATAAACATTCTCTGTGTAGACTTAATTTCTGGTTGCGGTATACAGAAGGCAAAATAATAGAGAGAGAAAAAAAAACTCAGTCTTGCAACAAACTGTTACCTGTACTAATAAATTCAGGTCTATAAATGAAACAAAGATCATTTAAGTTGTTGAATAAGTGAATGGTTTCAGACAGTATTACTTGAAGACATGTGGCCACAGATAATAAAATTGTAATGTCCCCCCCCCCCTTCTTAAATACAATTCCCAAGACAAATACAATTCCTTTTAGCCCCATGACCTTTCACTATAGTGACACTTTCTAAAAATCACTTGCCAACATTGGCAGGATCCTCTGTGGCATCACGGTACCGGATGTCCCTAAAAGACAAAGCAGAAGATGGCTACAGAGCCTGACTACATTGCATTCAAACTATGTGACAGGGGATCCCTCTAATATATGAAGAGATCAGAAAAGAACATGGTTTTTCTGTGCTCCTTAACCACTTCCGGATCACCCCATAGCAGATTCACTGCTACAGGACGACCCCCCTGTGCAGAATCACGTTTATATACCTATATGGGCTGCTGCACTTCCGCCTTTTGTTGTGATGATTAATAAGTCTTTAATTAATAATTTCATTAAAGTTTATTAATAAGGCTTTTATTGACAATTGCATTACGTTTATGCAGCGTCAATATTTGCATTGTTGGCCCTTCTTTTTCATGGCAGCCCATCCTTGCATAATCAATGCTTGGAGTTTGTCCAAATTTGTGGGGTTTTTTTTGTGTTCACCCGCCTCTTGAGGATTGACCACAAGTTCTTAATGGGATTAAAGGTCTGGGAAGGTTCTTGGCCATGGAATCAAAAGTTTGGTGTTTTGTTCCCTAAGCCACGTCGTTATCACTTTGGCCTTATGGCAAGGTGCTCCATTATGCTTTAAAAGGCATTGTTCATCAAACTGTTCTTGGATGGTTGGGAGACAGGGGCCTGTATGCACGGTAGCTCCCATGGACTACTTGTATATGCACTGTGTACCAGTGTGTCCCCTATAGTTGGAGCCCTCCAGGCTATCATCCAGGGTTTTGTACCCAAGATACTGGACAGTAGATTAAAAAGTATCAAAATATGCCAACGACTATGCCACTGGTACCAGTGTAGGCCATATGTGGCCACAATCCCAATCCTCTGGGATTCGCTCTGAGCTTTGTGTGTCTTCTCCCTCTCTCTCTGGCTTTCCCACCCATCTTGTTGTAGGGCTTAAATCCGACTTTTTTCCCCAGGACCGATTTTGGGTACTTCGGCTCTGAATCTTTTCTTCAATTCTCTACTTTTTACATAGCACTCTTCTATATTTGAGCAGTTTCTCATATTCCATAGGAATGGCCTGTAGCAATATTAGTACAGACAGTATGTGTGAGTAATAAAAGCCATTGAGTCCATGTAGTGACCTTGGTTAGATTTGATGACAGCCTGATATTGGACACAATGCACACTATAGTGAGTCAAGCAGGTGCTATTGTGTACTTGTGTATTTATGAATGGTGTGCAGTCTTTGTTGACAATGCTAAGGTTATCTATAGCCCAAGAATTATGGGAAAGTGAATGGTTCCTGCCACAGCTTTCATTTGGTATTCCTACTATTCTGGGCCTTGGCTGAGAGATTAGAGGAACAGCTGGAAATTGAATGCTTCTGTAACCACAATAGTGGCAAATCTTACCAAAGGAGCCAAATATAGTACAGACACAGCAGAGGATTAAAAAAAAATCCATCAAGTTCCTAGAACACGTGCACGGTAGGGATACACAGTAAGAAAGCTATATGAAAAAAGGTGAACACAACAGGACAACTGCTTTACAAGTTGAATAAAAATTACAGCTTTAATTCAGATACATTTAAAACATTCCTTTTACTTTAGATACTGTATTTAAACAATGTGCCTAAGGACCAAGTATCTGAAGCAAAGAATGATCCAAAAACTGTCAGTAATCAGGTTCACCAAAACTGAAATGAAGAATCTGATTTAGGTCTGTAGTAAGTGTGAACCATGTGAGATATTTATTCTTGAAGCTTGTAGCGCAAGCAAGTACCTTTCATCATAGGCCTTGTTGACTCCTCTCCCATTAAAGCGTTTATGGTTGTGGCCAAAAACCTAAATTTTGATCTCATCACTCCAAATTACTTTGCGCAAGAAGGTTTAAGGCTGATCTATCTCTGTGCTGGTGTATTGTGAGAGGGATACTTTGTGGCATTTGCGTAGCAACGGCTTTCCTCTGGCGACTCGTCCATGCAGCCCATCTTTCTTCAAGTGCTTCCTTATTGTGCATCTTGAAACAGCCACACCACATGTTTCAGAGAGTCCTGTATTTCCCCTGAAGTTATTTGTGGGTTTTTCTTTGCATCCAGAACAATTTTACTGGCAGTTGTGACTGAAATTTTAGTTGGTCTACATGACCGTGGTTTTGTTTCAACAGAACCTCTCATTTTCCACTTTTCGATTAGAGTTTGAACACTGCTGATTGGCATTCTCAGTCCCTTGGATATCTTTTTATATCCCTTTCCTGTTTTATATAGTTCAACTACCCCTTTCCCGCAGATCCTTTGACAATTCTTTTGCTTTCCCTATGACTCAGAATCCAGAAACATCAGTGCAGCACTGGATGGGAGATGCAAGGGTTTGTCAGGAGTCCAGAAACTTATTTACCTTTTATACACACACACATTGCAAGCAAACAGATAACAGGTGAGGATGGTTACATTTAATAGCCATATAAACCCCTTTGTGTCAACTTGTGCGTTATCAGGCCAAAATCACCAGGGTATGTAAAGTTTTGTTCAGAGTCATTTGGGTAGTTTTTGTTGTGATTACGATAAAAAAAAAAAAAAAAAGGAGTAAACACAGTTGATGGATAATAAATGGCTTCAGCCAAACACTAACCATGAGTGAAAGAAAAAAGTTTTTGTATTATCATATTCTCTTAAAAATGTAAACTTATGAGCACAACTGTATGTGTTAAGATCAGTATAAAAAAATGTGTTAAGATCAGTATTGAAAAAATTAAGGGAACAAGGAGTTTGGTAGCCAGATCATGTAGATACAACCAGACTGATCTCAAAGTATCTATTGTCAGATTTATAGTCAAACCTGTTATATAATATAACAGGATGGATGGAGACATGTCATATTCTTATACAGCTCTTCAGAACTGATGAAAATAATTATAGCATTATATCCATGTTATCAAGAGATCACCGCCGTTTACAGCAGACTGAAAATCCTGCTTCAGTGGTGAGAAGATGAAGGAAAATGCAAAATGTATCTGCTGCCACCCAGTGGAAATAAGAATTAATACAGCATACTACATACTAGATAATTGGACCCTAAATTACATTCACATAATCTAGGTCATTTGAATCATTATTATGGACATGTACAGTATATTGTGCCAACAATTTATAAAGCTCTTTAATTACTGTACAGTCACATCTGTCCCTGCCCTCAAGGTGTCTATTTCACATACACACACATAACGGGGCCAACCTAGAGAGAAGCCATTTATCCTACCAGCATGTCATTAAAGTAGAGGAAAACCGGGGACCCAGAGGAAACCCATGCAAGTGCAGGAAAAACATGCAAACTCCATGCAGTCAGCATCCCAGTAAGAAATCGGACCAAGGATGCCAGCCCAGCAAGGCACAAGTGCAAACATTTAAAAATTCAATAAAAATGACAGTATAACAATTTTCACATATGTTAAGCCATCCACACATGCGTTTTTAACCGCATCCAATTTGCATAACATGTAAATGTGACTGGCTTTCAATGGACCCGCTTCACACATGTGTGGAGCAGTCATGGTGCGGTTTTGAAAAGGGTCCTGTGCATTTTTGGGTCTGGTTCAGGTGCAAATGCAGGTAAAAATGTGCACCTGAATCAAACAAACGCACCAGACTGCAAACCGCAGGACGCATAGGTGTGAACCCAGCCTAATACTACAAGCATGCATTAGTTCTGTAGCAAAGCAGCAATAAGGGTATGATCTTAGGGGTGGAACCTGCGTCTCTCAATAGACACTGATGCAACTACAGTACAAAAATCCTATTTTCTCTCTCATCCATTAAGGAACATAGGAAGTCTTAAACCTTCTGGACTTCCAAAAGTAGCCCAAGTGAGACGTGAGAAAAAGCAAATAGTTAAAATGCCTAATATAACAAGAACTAGGGACTTCTTGCAGCCTAACCACCTCGACATGGCGCATATACAGGGGCCTCATGGCAGGTGGGTTTTAAAGCTGAGAGGCCTTATATATGCAGCCTTATGTAAACAGTTTTCTGTGCTGAGAGCAGGCACCCTGCACGCTCCCAGTACAATCACCGGTGGAGACTGCAAAGCTACCAATGCATACTTGACAGCCAATCAAAGCAGTCAAATGAAACGAAAGCCCACCTCCCAGCTTTTAGAAGCTCTTAAAGGCTGGGAGGCAGCATTGGGAAGGGGTTAAAGAACTGTCCGAATGACCTTACGCCTGAAGCTGGCAAGGGGGGGGGGGGGGGTAGAACTTGGAGAACAAGTGAACAGAAGACTTGATGGCAGCCTTACAACATTGGGAAAACAGGGGCCTGATGCTGGAAAGTCTAAGAGGCGCTCACAGCTCTAGAAGAGTGAGCTTCAACAGGAAAGGGAGGTATCCATTATTTCCAATTTTGCATTTAAATTTGGAAAAACCCCACTATGTTTCTAATGTTTTAGATGTTTCTCAGGAGAAGGTGTTATTGTTCAAAATACCTTGCCATCAGCCATGTCAGCAAGTGCTTGATCCACAAAGCACTTGCCTGTAAAACTTGCGGCGGCGTAGCGTAAAGCCATCCGGCGCAAGCCCGCCTAATTCAAATGGGGCATGTATCATTTAAATTAGGCGCGTTCCCGCACCGAACGTACTGCGCATGCTCCGTTTTGAAATTTCCCGCCGTGCTTTGCGCGAAATTACGCCGCACCAAAGTAATTTTTTTGAACGGCGACGTGCGTTACGTCCTTTCCTATTCCCGGACGTCTTACGCCAAAAAAATAAAATTGTTTAAATTCGACGCGGGAACGACGGCCATACTTTAACATGGCCTGTCTATTTTTACACCACCTAAATAGCAGTCGCAACTTTACGACGGGAAAAGCCGACTAGCGACGGCGTAAGAGAATGCGTCGACCTTGCGTACCTTCGTGGATCGCCGTAAACAGCTAATTAGCATACCAGACGCGGAAAACGACGCAAACTCCACCCAGCGGGCGCCAAAGTATTGCATCCCAAGATCCGAAGGCGTACGAAGCCATACGCCTGTCGGATCTTAGCCAAATGCTGTCGTATCTTGAAAGTACGCCGGAGTATCAGCAGATACTCCGGCGTACTTTTTCTGTGAATCTGGCAATAAAGGTTTAAGATTTCCTATGTCCCTCAATGAAAGAAAGAAATCCACATTTTCAGTAATCTTCAATTAGCATTTCTAGTTATTGTTGACCAAAGCACTTCAATGCTTTATTGATCCCAAACAAGTATATGCAGTCAAGAACACACCTTTAACTATTTGCTCTAAGTAACATTTTGCCATTTGGAATTAAATGCTGAAACTTGTGTTACTACCTTCATCTACAGTAAATTGGCAGCTTTTGTCGTTGTAAAAAAGGATTTTCTTCTTATCCGGTCTCGTAACAAATGTGATCTGGTCTCCCAGTGCCTTATGTGAAATAAAGTACATATGAATCATAAATTAAATGTATAATGAGCAATGTCAGCATTCTTGCAGTTACCCCTAGCAATCAAATTACACCTTTCATCACTTCAGAAGTTGTTAAGCTTTACCCAATACTCCCTAGCAGCAAGCATCCATTTTTTGGTAAGCTACTGTATACCAAAAATACTAACAACAAACAGCTCAACAGAAAAATACAAATGTGAGAGTATTGAACACAAAATGATTATTTAGGACACTAAAGGAAAACCGAATCAATGGATATTTGGGGTGGAACATCTAACATGTTCCCACTCTTGCACCTTCTTGCTCTTCTCCCCGCACCCGCTGTCACAATTAAAGACTGCGGCCATGTCATCCCTTCACAGAGATCTGTGAATGAATGAACTACAAGTACCGACAGCCTTTGCAGCTGGCAGCTTGTAGTTCTCAAACTACCAGGGCACTAGATAGCACTCTAGGCAGTTTATTGAGTCTTCCTGCCATTGTGCAACTGCCTTCCTGTACGAGGCATGAGCAGACAAACCGACAGTCTGCAGGAGCATGAGATTGCACCTGTTATCTGCTAATCATGAATGCAATGCTTTACAGGTTCCTAAAAAAATGAAAAATTATAAATTAACTTTTTTACCCACAAAAAAATGTGCATTAATTTTTTTTCTTTTTAGAAAAGGAAACTTATCCTTTAAAGCTGAATTCCAGACAAACAGCTGGAAGTTGAAAATCCTATTTGGAAGGTGTTCTACCTGCAAATGATTTTATTTTACTACCCATCCAGTCCCAACAGTTTTACAGCCCTGTCAGGCAGCACAGTTAGATTAGCGTACTACAGTTCATCAACAGAGTTGGGTCAACTCCCTGCTCCCATGTGACAGGTCGGTGAAAGAGCAGCAGCAAAATTATTAGCACTTCCCCCTGACGATTCTGCTTTCTCCCTATCAGCATCTTCACTATTGCTATATGTGCATTCAAGGACACCTGTACCTATTCAGCATGTTCACTATTGCATTCAAGGACACACAATGCTGCCCCCCTCCTTGCACCCATGGAGTTACATATAATAGATGTTCTAGAAAAATAGAATTTTTTAATACATCTTACCTGTAAAATCCCTTTCTTGGGAGTACATCACGGGACACAGAGCCTTAATTACTTAATGGGTTATGTAGTCACCACAGGTTATTGGACACTGGCAAACCCAATCAAAATTGAGTTACTCCCCTATATAACCCCTCCCAAATGGAGAGTACCTCAGTTGTGTAGCAAGGCAATAAGTGTTCCGCGTTAACTCCGAAGAGGGGTGGGAGCTCTGTGTCCCGTGATGTATTCCCAAGAAAAGGATTTTACAGGTAAGCTGTATCAAAAAATCCTATTTTCTTGATCATACATCACAGGACATAGAGCCTTAATTACTTAATGGAATGTTCCATAGCAATGCTAAAATTTGAGGGGAGGGAGACACAGATCAGAATAAGACCGTCATTGAGCCAGAGGATCTATACTGCTGCCTGCAGCACACTACGCCCGAAGGCGGCATCCTCGTAACCTCTCACATCTACCTGGTATAATTCAGTAAATGTATGGACCGAAGACCAAGTAGCAGCCTTACAGATCCGAGCCATGGAGGCCTGGTGATGCACTGTCCATGAAGCACCCACTGCTCTAGTCGAGTCCGCTTTCACCTGAAAAGGAAGGATCTTCTTTTCTAAACCATAGGCCTGAATAATGGACTTGTCAAATCCACTTTGCAATAGTGGATTTTTACGCTACCTGGCCCTTCTTTGGGCCTTGTGGCAGAATGAATAGACAATCAGTCGAAGTCTTCCTTATCTGAGCCATAGCTTGCAGATAAACCTTTACCACTCTTACAACATCTAGAGAGTGTATACTCTCTTCCTCCGCAGACTGTGGATCTGGAAAAAAGACGGTAGGACTATATCTTGGTTCAGATGAAAACCTGAAACCACCTTAGGCAAGAAATTCGGGTGAGGCCGCAGCACCATCCAGTCTTCATGAATAATCATACAGTTCTTCACACAAAAGAGCCGCCAATTCCGATGCCCTCCTAGCCAATGATATGGCTACAAGAAAAAACAGGTTTCTGTGTCAGACTTGGAGAAACCTGGTGTAAAGGTTCAAAAGTTAGCTTCTGTAAAACAGACAACACCAAATTCAAATCCCATGGGCACACGGGAGACTTAAATAGTCGGATTCAACCACAGTGCACCTTGAACAAAGGCCCTGACTAGTGAATGAGAGGCAAGCGGTTTTTGAAAAAAATACTGACAAAGCTGAGATTTGGCCCTTGATAGTGCTCAAGGCCAACTTCATATTTAAGCCCAACTGAAGAAAGGCAAGAATTCCTATTAATGACAAACTTCCGAGGCTGCCACTTTCTGGGTTCACACCAGGAAAACATATACCTTCCAGATTCTGTAGTAGATGAGCCTGGAGGCCGGCTTCCTAGCATTAACCAGGATGGATAGGACTGGCCCTGAGAGCCCACATTTTCTCAGAATGTGGGTCTCAACAGCCAAACCGTCAAATTTAGACTTTGTAAGGCAGGATGGAATATTGGACCCTGCGATAGTAGGTCTGGGCGTAATGGAAGAAACCAAGGTCTTCCTAAAGCCATCCTTACGACTTCTGTGTACCAGGGTCTCCTGGGCCAAGCCAGGGCGACCAAGATCACCGACCTTCCTCGACTCTCTGAAGGAATCGTGGGAGGAGCGGTACTGGAGGGAATGCATAAATTAGGGAATACTGATCCCATGAGATTGTCAGGGCATCTGAGCTTTGGAGCATAGGGATCTTTTGTGCTCGACACAAAAGCTGTCCAGTTTTGCGTTGAACCTGGAAGCCAATAGGTCCACATCTGGGGTTCCCCATTTCTGACATATGATTTGAAACATGCCGGGGTGTAGAGACCATTCTCCTGGACTCAGTTGCTGGCAGCTTAAAAAATCGGCCTGCCAATTTTCTACCCCTGGGATGAAGACCGCAACTAGGCGAGGAATATGCTCCTTGGTGATTGATATAGGCTACTGCCGTAGCATTGTCGGACTGAACCCGAACAGGCCAGGCTTGCAGTCTGAAAGACCAAACTTTGAGGGCCAAATTAATAGCCCGAAACTCCAGAATGTTGATGGGTAGGAGCTTTTTTCGGCCCCGGACCACTTCCCCTGGGCAGATGCTTCTTCCAGCACTGCCCCCAGCCCAGAAGGCTGGAGTCTGTGGTCACCACTTTCCAGGTAACTGGAGTGAAGGATTTTCCTTTTGACAGTTTTTGGGGGAGAAACCACCAATTGAGGCTCTGGCGAATCCCCGGAGATAAGATCATAGGAAGATCCAGGGCCTGAACATCTTTGTTCCAAGCCGACATAATTCTCTCCTGTAACGGTCTTGAGTGAAACTGTGCATAAGGGACAATCTCATGCATAGACAGATGTAAGGCCTTCTTTTCGCCTTTACCACTCGAACCAAGTCTCTTATGGCTTTTGCCTTCGACTTGGGAAGGAATACCTTGCTTAGGGACGCGTCTATAATCATGCCCAAGTACTCTAGCCTTTTTTGAGGCTGCAAGGAAGATTTCTTCAGATTGAGGACCCAGCCTAGGTACTCTAAATATTCCACTGTGCTGTGCACATTGTGGCCCAAGCGTGCGGCGGACTGATCTATGACCAACAGATCGTCTAGGTAGGCCGTTATCGCTATGCCTCGTGCCCTTAGCCTTGCCAGGGCCGGAGCCAGTATTTTTGTGAGCACTCGAGGTGCCGTAAGGAAGGGCCACAAACCAAAAGTGGCGCTGATCCACTGCAAACCTTAAAAACCTTTGATGAGCGGGAAATATTGGCACATGTAGATACACATCTCTGATGTCTATTGATGCCAGGAATTCTATTCCCTGAAGGGTGGAAACAACTGAACGGACAGACTCCATGCGGAAGGACCGAATGTTCAGAAACAAATTCAGACTTTTTAGATCTAGGATAGGTCTGACATCCCCGTTTGGTTTTGGAACCGTAAACAGGTTTGAAAAAAATCCTGACCCCTGATCCTCTGGGGCTAATTCCAAGATTACCCCTTGGGACAACAGGTGTTTCAAGGCCAATAGTAAAGGCCTTATTTTTTCTGGATCTGTGGCAATTCTTGATCTCAGAAAACGGGGTGGTGGAAGTTCTCTGCACTCTAGCTTGTAGCCTGAGTACACTGTAGCGATGACCCACTTGTCCTGAACTTCGTTCCACCAGGCGTTTTCAAAATGCAGCAGCCCCCCTCCCCCCCCCCACTACTTGGCCGAGCAGGGGCATCCCTTTATAGGAACGTTTTTAGACCTTGAACCCCAAGGGTTTTTCTGCCCTTGGGCTTGGCTCTGGGCTTTTCCCCTAGTGTTAGACCGGGGCAGCCACTGCCTGGAGACTGAGTTTCCAGGGGCTGGAGAAAGAGTATGTTTTAATGAGGGACGCTTACTCTTTCTTAACCGGCAATAGAATAGACTTGCCTCCGGTAATCCGTTTGATGTACTTATCCAGGTCATCTTCAAACAAGCGTTCTCCACCAAAGGGGAACGCTGCCAAGTATTTCTTGCAGGAAGTCTCTGCCTCCCAATGTTTTAAGCAAAGGTACCTGCGCATGTGTACCTGCAGGAGATTCAAGCGAGATGCTTGTTGAACAGAGACTATAATCGCATCAATCGCAAAGCACAAGGCCTTAGGAAGGTCCTCAAACCTCAATCTCTTCTGTAGGGAGGAGGTTAATCATCTGTCATTTCAAGGAGGTTGCAACAATATTAGCAATCCTTCCTTCCAGGCCATACAAGGCAACTTTTAAAGCGTCCTCAGTGACGTATACAGGAGCTGCCATAGGAGAAGCTGCAAAACCAGACAGGGGCTCACCCTGTGAGGCTGCTATGAGGCTGACAGAGGGGGATGGTAAACTGCAGGCAAGCTCAGAATCCTTAGCCGTACACAGGGATTTTCTGGTGCCTCTTATTTGCCCTAGACCCTCTTCTCTGGGACATAGTCCTTACTACAAAGCAAAGGTACTATCCACAAATATAATCACTGTTGTGCTATAGTCTTACAATACACAAAAATATCAGCTCACTGCACAACTTAGGAGGCACAAAGTAGGAGTCTTAGGTTTGCCTGTTTCAATCCACAGGGATGCTTACAGCCCACAGCGCTGTGTCCATGGCACTTACAGAAGGCTCTGGCATGCTGGGCTTTTGAACCGGCCTCTTGGCACCTGCACACAGGTGTTCTGCACTGCACACGGGCACTAGCAACCACTTTTGGCCCTCCCCCCATCCATGCCTCTTTTCTGACAGAAAAACACGCTCCCAGCGCGCATACGCCGCTGTCATGGCGGCGCCCAGGAGACGAGGAATAGGGGGGAGAGATTACTGCGGGGCATCTTGTGGATCGTGTATCGTGGCAGAGCCTGCAGCCAAAGGAGGTGAGTGGTGTTATATTTGACCGACTTCACCAAGCATGTTATCCTGGAAGGCTATGCAAGAAAAAACACCAGGTTGCACTTACTCCCTCCAGTGGTGAGAACCAGGAAAGACATCCTACTCCAAAGAAGATAATACATACAAAAAATGTATCTTCTTCTTACCCGATTCACGCTGCAGGAAAGCAACTAAAAGTAGTTAGCTTTCACCCATCACGGCGGACAGGTTTACCAAGGGTTTTATTAACCACTTCCATACCAGGCACTTACGCAGCTTCCCGCCCAAGCCAATTTTCAGCTTTCAGCACTGTCGCTCTTTGAATGGCAATTGCGCGGTCATGCTTCACTGTACCCAAACAAAATTGGCGTCCTTTTTTCCCCACAAATAGAGCTTTCTTTTGGTGGTATTTGATCACCTCTGCAATTTTTTTTTTTTGCGCAACAACTAAAAAAAGGCTGAAAATTTGGAAAAAAAATTACGTTTTTATTTTTTTCTGTTAATTTTTTTGTAAATAAGTTTTCTCTTTCAATTACTACGGCACTAATGGGCACCGATGAGATGGCACCGATGGACATCGATGAGGTAGTACTGATGGGCACAGATGAGGTGGCACTGATTGGCGGCGCTGGTATGCGACACTGATGGGCACGCATAGGCGGCACTGATGGGCACACATAGGCGGCACTGATGGGCACACATAGGCGGCACTGATGGGCACACATAGGCGGCACTGATGGGCACACATAGGCGGCACTGATGGGCACACATAGGCGGCACTGATGGGCACACATAGGCGGCACAGATGGGCACACATAGGCGGCACAGATGGGCACTCATGGGCGGCACAGATGGGCACTCATGGGCGGCACAGATGGGCACTCATGGGCGGCACAGATGGGCACTCATGGGCGGCACTTATGGGTGGCACTGATGGATACTTATGGGTGGCACAGATGGGCACCGATAGGTGGGCACTGGGCATGGATGGGCACTGTGGGGTGGCACTGATGGACACTGTGGGGTGGCACTGATGGACACTGGGGTGGCACTGATGGACACTGGGGTGGCACTGATGGACACTGTGGGGCGGCACTGATTTTGCCAGGTTGCCAGTCAGTGCCCATTTGTGGGCACTGATTGGCATCTTTTTTCTTTTTTTGAATGCTTTTTTTTTTTTAAACGTCTTTTTTTTTTGCAGGCTTTTTTTTTTTTTGCCCACCCTGGTGGTCCAGGGTGGCGATCCGAGGGGGGGCTGCGCTGATAAACAATCAGCGCGAACCCCCCCCTGTCAGGAGAGCCGCAGATCGGCTCTCCTCTACTCGCGTCTGTCAGACGCGAGTGAGGAAGAGCCATCAACGGCTCTTCCTGTTTACATCGTGATCAGCCGTCATTGAACACGGCTGATCACGTGGTAAAGAGTCTCCGCCGGAGGCTCTTTACCGAGATCGGAGATGCAGGGTGTCAGACTGACACCCCGCATCGCCGCGATGCGCGCCCGCGCGGCATGAAATCCTGCAGGACGTTGTGGAACGTCCTGTCAGGATTTCATAACCACTTCCCGGACGTAAATCGGCTATAGGCCGGGCGGGAAGTGGTTAAAGAAAACTTCATACCTGGACCTGTAGAAAACTCTGCCAGAAACTTTTCGTGCCACAGATGTATTAGTACACCAAAGTCTGGACCCCAGAGCCCAGACCTCCGCAGAGTGACATTACAGGCAAACCTTGTTTGTTCTTACACGAGGCCCGGGTACCAACCATCTTAGGCCTTTGATATCAGCCCGAGGAACGGATACGGTTATAGCTCCTAGGTCTCTGCAGCCAGACCATCAAAAGAGCATTTTTCTTCTTAGCACATGTTGAACGTGACCAACCACCTTAACACTGGCGAAAAAAAACTGAGGTACTCTCCACTTGGGAGGGGTTATATAGGGGAGGAACTCAATTTTAAATTGGGTTTGCCAGTGTCCAATCACCTGTGGTGACTACATAACCCATTAAGTAATTAAGGCTCAGTGTCCCGTGATGTATGATCAAGAAACAATGTCTTTCACAGTTTATACATTTGATAGCCGATAGTATTGTCCTCAGGCACAGCATGTTTTTTGGACTATGGCAAACAAAAAGTAAACAATCAAAAAAATAATAAAGTACATATTCCGTTAATTTTGGAACTCCAGAATTGTGTTTAGTGGGATGTTGCACTATTTTTTCAACATCAAAATCCTCAAATGCGTTCAGAGAAGGAGGTGAAAATCTACTTTCCCCCCAAAAAAATTAAAGATCTGGTAACTTGAGGACATGAAAGCGTTTGGCTTTTTGTGTTCATGAAACAATTCTTCAATATGTTTAGCAGTGTAAACTGGTATGATCATCCTGCAGTATAGCAGTATAATATTTGAGGAAGTGCCTGCACTCCAGGGTGCACCTAGTGCTTTTAAAAAGCCTAATTTCTTGACTAACAATCATGCAGGACAGACATCACTAAATGGCAGACTGCCGTCCAGATCAAGTCCACTGTCCCATTCGGACCCGCGGCCATGCCATTTAGGAGCCGTTTCAGTCATGATCACAACAGAGCAGAGAGCAGGAGATGGGACAGATCAAGAGCGAGAGGCACAGTAGCACTGCATGGAGGGCGGGAGTGGGCAACTTTGCATATCAACTAGCAGATGAATAGTTGCTAGGACACATAGCGATCCTAGCAACCAATCACCAGCTCCTTAATATGCAAAAGTAACTTTGGCAGCTCCCGTCTGATGTGAGCATACAGAGAGGTCTACTTTGGTAAGTGAGGGGGGGTGTAAAGGGGCAGGGCATGCGAGAGTATGTGTGTATGTGTAATATATATATATATATATATATATATATATATATATATATATATATATATATATATATATATATATATATATATATATATATATATATATATATAATAAATAAATTAAAGGGGGTGTTGTGAAGGAGGGGGCTGAAAGGACCACTGGTGGGTTATGTTAAACGGGCAGAGATCTCTAGTGTGTGTGATGTAAAGAGGCAGTGAGCACTACTGTGCCCCCCACCACAGTGCCCTACTGTGGGGGAAGGTCATGTAAAGAGAGAAAGAGCACTGATGTGGGGGGTAGGAGGGCAGTGCTGGTGAGGGGGTGATGTGAAGGGGTCAATGTAGGATGATGTAAGAGGGGCAGAGGACATTGCTGTGGGGGAGGAGGTGATGGAAGGGGGCAAAGAAGGTGACTTCGGGGACAGTACTGTGTTGGGGGGTGTTGTGAAGGGGATACAAAACACTACTGTAAAGAGGCAGAGGACACGGATGTAAGAAATGTATTGTGGTATAGGAGGAGAGGGAGGCTGTGATGCGTGGACAAACATGCGATTCAGACCTCTGCTGGAAGTACGGACCTTAGTGAATTTTAATTCAATACCCCTTGTGTAGAATATCCAAAAGACCAGGACTTATACATGATTGCTGCCCATATAATTATGAATATCCCAACACTGGCAACAGATAGAAAGTTGAATGTATCCTTTGCATTTTCTGAATATAAACCTATTTGGATTTAGGAATAATTACAAGATTCAGGCCAGTATTTGTTTTTCATTGCTCAGTTGTCCAGATGATTCTGAGACTTTAGAACAGGTTTTGCACCTTGCTGTGCTGACTCTGGATACAAGCCCTATTGCAGCAACAGGTTACCAAGGTGCTAAATCAATTTTCTGTGGAAGTGCCATTTAGCAACTCTTCAATAAAGTGCATGTCTATCCCAGTAATTTAGCTTCAATTTGCAAGCACTATCCTTCCTTGCAGTTTGTCCATGCTTTCCATGTGCTAGAATTTTTGACAAGGTTACCTACCATTAAAACCTCAGATGTTGCAGCTTCTTTGGCAATACACCTGCAGTTCAAGTACTGACTAGTTGAATGCCTTTTATCAGTTTAATATGGCTATATAACCTCACATATAAGTGACAATTGCTTAAAATCTTGACACAATAGTAACTGGCAATGAACCTAAATATTCACCTCTCTACTGTTAATGTTTTTCCTTTCCATAATTTATTTTTATTTTTATGGACTTGCAATGAACTTGCTAGCAAATTTGACTACTACAGACAAAGTCAAATCGCTAGCACAGTCCCACCCCTCCTGGCATGTCATAGTCCTTTCCTCTTCTGGGAGCATCCTTTCCTCTTCTGGGAGCATCCAACTGTCTGTGATGGCCAAGCAACGTCACCCCTCCCCACACCTCCCTTTATAACCTTTTATTTAACAGCCAGGGAAACAGTGAAGGGGAATACTATAAAGCAAGGGTGTCAAACTCAATTTAATTGTGGGCCGCATCAGCATTATGATTGCCCTCAAAAGGGCCGGTTGCATCTGCAAGATTAGATGTCCAGTGCATCCCCTCCCCTTACATCAGATGTTAAAAGCCAACCCACCATCAGAAGTTGAGCCCCCCCCCCACTCTCCCTTACATCACAGTGCACTCCCCTTTCCTTATGCTGGGAATTAGCTGGATGCATTGCTTAAAAGCAGAAATTAAGGGTCTGCAGGAGGACCAGAGGAGGGCTGGAGCTCTCCTGCAGCTGCAGGAGAGGTGCGAGGGCCAAATGAAATGGCCTGGAGGGCCAGATTCGGCCCGTGGGCCTTGTGTTTGACACCTGTGCTATAGAGTGTCACTTGAGCGAGCTTGGAGTCTGCCGATATCACATTTAAGATGACGGCACCCAGCAGCAACTTCAGGGCTTTTGAGTGTCTACAAAAGAGAGGCTTACAAGTAAATAACGTGCATAAAACACACCAGCTACAAATCTTATAGGAAAATGGTTGGTAAAATCAATGGTCTAACCGGGTCGCATGTTGCGTTGTTTGTACTTGTCCATTTCCTGTATATCTTGCAGATGTCAACTGCTGGCCTATTTTTTTAAGCATACAAAAGATGCAGAAGGTGGATCTGTGGGAGTAAGGCCAAGTTTGTTCAATGAGCCCTCAATTCAAATCTTTGAGAACTTAATAGATTTACTCCCATCCCTCTCTTCTTTTCAAGACACTCTCAGGACAGACTTCCTTCACTATTAGCAACTCTTGTAATGATATTAAGAAGCAGATGAAAAGGAGTCCAACTTCTTATCTATATGTAAGGCATGATGTTGGCACATGTCACCCAGAGTTCTTCAAAATGCGCAGTTGATAAACAAATTGTTAAATTTGTGTTTGACATGTAACTTTCAAGTAAAGGACAAAATATAAAAAAAAGCAACTACCTTAATTGCCTTTTGTGAGTTAGGAAGTCCTTCTTCTATGTCTTCTAGTAAGATTCCCCCCAGTCCCCTCTGATCATGCTTGTCCAAAAGTCTCAGAAGAGCCCTCTTGTCTTTTAAATTATACTTGGGCTTGAAACCATATTTTCCATCAATGACGTCAATCTTAGGGTTGTTCGCAAGAGCCTGAAATGAGTAAAACATGATCTTAAATAAAAGAATACTTTAAGAATAACATGATTCACAAAATGCACTAAATTTGCTACGGGTATTTGCCATATAAAGGTAAATTGATTGTTATTAAATGTGGGTACACATTTATATGTGAAGTGAATTAGGGCTGAAACAACTAATCGACATAACGGCTTATGAAAATAGTTGTCAGAGGTCCAATACGCTTTAGTGATAAAAAGAGAGATGTTAAAAGAGCTAATGGAACAAGAGACTAGACATAAGTATCAAACAGGAAAAATCACCAAACTGTTGACGAGGCTGTCAGTTCCTAGTAAATATGGGGCATATATGGTGGGACTGTCTAAAAGTAAAAAAATATTGGAAAGAAGTCTTCTCATTGATTAAGGAGATCACAAATATAGAAGTTCCTGATGACCCATGGTATTGTCTATTCCATAGTATAGAGATTTCACGACACTGGCAGGAACAAGAATGTCCCTCAATTAATGAATGGATAAGGAAAAATGAATTCAGATATAAAAAATAGAGTATTTGAGAAGTAGGTATTGTGAGGAGGGTGTAAAAGTGGGGGAGATTTGAAAAAGCTGGATTAAATTTAAAAGAACAAAGAAATATGCGGGAAAAATGCGAAATGATAATATGAGGGAGACCGTGGCAATAAGAGAAGAAAAAAAAAAAAAAAGATGAGAGGGTGGGATTGATACAATAAAAAACAGTATTTCAGCAAAATTAATTAATCTAGTCCTGGGCAGGAGGAGGAAGTGAGTGATTCTAAAGACGGAATATTTTTACCTTGCTAGAAGGGCACGCTATACTATACTATACGGCTTGCTATAGGGAAACTCTAAAGGCAGGAGGAGCCAGAAGTGTAGTTGGGGGGGGGGCCCAGAAGAGGAGAATCAGGGCTTCTCTGTGAAAAACAATTACACAGAGCAGGTATGACAAGTTTGTTTAAAAAAAAAAATCCAATGTTTAAGGGCTCTGTGCGAGAAAAATCAGCATCTAAACCCAAACCCAGAGAAGCTGGAGGCTGATAAGACTGGATATAATACAAGGCATTACACCTACATTTAAAGTAAAAGTTCACCTATCCAGTATTGTGCATTATATTTAAAGTGGAGTTCCACTTTAAAAATAAACTTTCTATTAACAAATGTAAAAAAAAAAAAAAAAACATTTTTACTCACTTCTATCTGGCTGTTACTAGGCAAATTTCGTAATCTGCCTAGTTCCTGGTCCTAGGTGGTTCAACTTCCTGTCCTAAGACCCCATTGCCTCCTGGGAAATGGATGACACTAATTTCCCAGGAGTCTCTGGGCATTACTGTGCCTAAAAATCGCCCAGCATGCACCTCTCCCTGAAAACCAGGAAGAAAAGGGAACTGGGCTTCACATGCCCACACATATGATGGACACAGCCACAATATGAGCTGGAGGATATAAGGCAAGTGTTTGCAATGATTTCTGGAACGATCGGGGAGCTATTAATATGTTTTAGGGACTATCTAATGTGATTTATTTTTGCTTGCAAAAAATAAATAAAAAATTATGCCCGGAACCCCACTTTAACATGATTATACTCATGAAAGTCTCAGTCTTTAGTACTACTTTAAATATTTATATCCCCCCTCTGCTCTTCATATAGTTTCCTGTCTGACTCCCAGGTAAAATACCCTGTTATTCTACTTCTGGGTAATATTATATATTACTTTCACAGTATTAACCCCTAATAGTAGTTATCTGCTGTTTTTGTACGAACTGTCCACATTTTTTTTTTAACTCCATCATGACACGTTGTCTCAAAAAAGCATGCTTGCTGCTACTAAAATGTCTTATGTTGGACGACATTCAAGTATCGACTTTTTGACAAGAAAATCCATACTAAAACTCTTTGTACATTCGATAAATGTTGTTCAAAAACGCAACTTGCTTTTAACATTTAATTTTAAAATGAATGTAATTTCTGAACAAAAAACACATACACTGTCCGCAAATATTGGAAGGAAGTTTTCCCATTTTGCCTCTTTTGAATTTTCCTGTCACTCTGGCTGAAAATGAATGTCGGTTTGACTCTACTAATCATTAGAAGATCAAATGAATGTTCCCAAAAGTAAAATTTTCGAAAGTAAAAATGTGTTTGTGTATAGCCAGCATAAGTGACAGCAGGCGCAGGTAGCGTGCATCAAGCTACCTGCCTATGACAAGGGAGTCTGTCATGAATTAGATCCAGTCCTGTCTGAAAATCTTTACAGATTAACTTATACACCACACTTTTTTGTGCTTTTTTTCCCCGATTATTCGAAATAACAAATCAGCCAACTAATCGATTAGGAAAATAAACATTAGCAGCAACCCTAAATGCTTCACATATAAAATGTAAACGTTCAGTCAGCCCTTTACACAGTAGACAATCAGAAAGTTCACCAAACATATTTCAGTTGATGTTAGCAGAGTTAAAGCGGAGGTTCACCCTAAAAACATGTATTTAACATTCCATTCAGCATAATTCCAACATTTACACTATGCCTTTTTTTTTTTTGCTGTACATACCGTCTTATTGTTATTTTCCACCCGGCTTCCGGGTTCTCACTCCCGTGGGAGTAGGCGTTCCTATGCAGAGGCTAGATGATTGATGCCTTGTGAAAAACTTCCCCCCGGCACATAAGGCGCGTCACCAGTTTTCCGCGAAAAAGTCAGAATCGGCTGTTGAAAATTGTGTACGAAAGTTCCTTGGACTAAAATGTTCATACGATTTTCTTATACAGTGGGGATCGAAAGTTTGGGCACCCCAGGTAAAAATGTATATTAATGTGCATAACGAAGCCAAGGAAAGATGAAAAAATCTCCAAAAGGCATCAGAATAACAGATTAGACATTCTTATAATATGTCAAAAAAAGTTAGATTTTATTTCCATCATTTACACTTTCAAAATTACAGAAAACAAAAAAATGGCGTGTGTGTGTGTGTATATATATATATATACATATATATACACACACACACACACACACATATACATACATACACATTATATAAATATATATATAATTATTTATTTATATACAGTCATGGCCGAAATTGTTGGCACCCCAGAAATTTTTACAGAAAATCAAGTATTTTTCACAGAAAAGTATTGCAGTAACACATGTTTTGCTATGCACATGTTTATTCCCTTTGTGTGTATTGGAACAAAACAAAAAAAGGGAGGAAAAAAAGCAAATTGAACATAATGTCACACAAAACTCCAAAAATGGGCTGGTCAAAATTCTTGGCACCCTTTCAAAATTGTGGATAAATAAGATTGTTTCAAGCATGTGATGCTCCTTTAAACTCACTTGGGGCAAGTAACAGGTGTGGGCAATATAAAAATCACACCTGAAAGTAGATAAAAAGGAGAGAAGTTCACTTAGTCTTTGCATTGTGTGTCTGCCACACTAAGCATGGACAACAGAAATAGAAGAGAACTGTCTGTCTAAGGACTTGAGAACCAAAATTGTGGAAAAATATCAACAATCTCAAGGTTACACGTCCATCTCCAGAGATCTAGATTTGCCTTTGTCCACGGTGCGCAACATCAAGAAGTTTACAACCCATGGCACTGTAGCTAATCTCTCTGGGCGTGGATGGAAGAGAAAAATGGATAAAAGGTTGCAACGTAGCATAGTCCGGATGGTGGATAAACAGCCCCAAATAAGTTTCAAAGAAATTCAAGCTGTCCTGCAGGCTCAGTGAGCATCAGTGTCAGCGCCAACTGTCCGTCAACATTTAAATGAAATGAAACGCTATGGCAGGAGACCCAGGTGGACCCCACTGCTGACACAGAGACATAAAAAAGCAAGACTACAGTTTGCCAAAATGTACTTGAGAAAGCCAAAATCCTTCTGGGAAAACGTCTTGTGGACAGATGAGACCAGGATAGAGCTTTTTGATAAAGCACATCATTCTACTGTTTACTGAAAACAGAATGAGGCCTACAAAAAAAAAGGACACAGTACCTACATTGAAATATGGTGGAGGTTCAATGATGTTTTGGGGTTGTTTTGCGGACTCTGGATTTTGGATCGCACTGTAGAACCCAGTGTCCCAGTGATCTTCGGTCTTTCAGCAGGACAATGACCCCAAACATATGTCAAAAAGCACCCAGAAATGGATGGCAACAAAGCGCTAGAGCGTTCTAAAGTGGCCAGCAATGAGTCCAGATCTAAATCCCATTGAACACCTATGGAGAGATCTTAAAATTGCGGTTGGGAAAAGGTGCCCTTCCAATAAGAGACCTGGAGCAGTTTGCAAAGGTCAAAAATTCCGGGTGAGAGGTGTAAGAAGCTTATTGATGGTTATAGGAAGCGACTGATTTCAGTTATTTTTTCCAAAGGGTGTGCAAACCAAATATAAAGTTAAGGGTGCCGTGAATTTATGTCCAATTTTTGTTTTTTCTCCCTTTTTTTGCTTTGTTCCAATACACACAAAGGAAATAAACATGTGTATAGCATGTTACTGCAATACTTTTCAGTGAGAAATTTTCTGGGATGCCGACAATTTCGGCCATGACTATATATATATATATATATATATATATATATATATATATATATATATATATATATATATATATATACATACACACACACACACACACACACACACATATATATATACACATATATATACACACACACACACACACACAAATACACATATACACACACACACACCTTGCGAAAGACTTTTTGCCCCCTTGAACTTTGCGACCTTTTGCCACATTTCAGGCTTCAAACAAAGATATACAACTGTAATTTTTTTTGAAGAATCAAAAACAAGTGGGACACTGAAAAATTGGGCGTGCAAATTATTCAGCCCCCCAAGTTAATACTTTGTAGCGCCACCTTTTGCTGCGATTACAGCTGTAAGTCGCTTGGGGTATGTCTCTATCAGTTTTGCACATCGAGAGACTGAAATGTTTGCCCATTCCTCCTTGCAAAACTGCTCGAGCTCAGTGAGGTTGGATAGAGAGCGTTTGTAAATAGCAGTTTTCAGTTCTTTCCACAGATTCTCGATTGGATTCAGGTCTGGACTTTGACTTGGCCATTCTAACACCTGGATATGTTTATTTGTGAACCATTCCATTGTAGATTTTGCTTTATGTTTTGGATCATTGTCTTGTTGGAAGACAAATCTCCGTCCCAGTCTCAGGTCTTTTGCAGACTCCATCAGGTTTTCTTCCAGAATGGTCCTGTATTTGGCTCCATCCATCTTCCCATCAATTTTAACCATCTTCCCCGTCCCTGCTGAAGAAAAGCAGGCCCAAACCATGATGCTGCCACCACCATGTTTGACAGTGGGGATGGTGTGTTCAGGATGATGAGCTGTGTTGCTTTTACGCCAAAGTTTTGCATTGTTGCCAAAAAGTTCGATTTTGGTTTCATCTGACCAGAGCACCTTCTTCCACATGTTTGGTGTGTCTCCCAGGTGGCTTGTGGTAAACTTTAAACACTTTTTATGGATATCTTTAAGAAATGGCTTTCTTCTTGCCACTCTTCCATAAAGGCCAGATTTGTGCAGTATACGACTGATTGTTGTCCTATGGACAGAGTCTCCCACCTCAGCTGTAGATCTCTGCAGTTCATCCAGAGTGATCATGGGCCTCTTGGTTGCATCTCTGATCAGTCTTCTCCTTGTATGAGCTGAAAGTTTAGAGGGACGGCCAGGTCTTCGTAGATTTGCAGTGGTCTGATACTCCTTCCATTTCAATATTATCGCTTGCACAGTGCTCCTTGGGATGTTTGAAGCTTGGGAAATCTTTTTGTATCCAAATCCGGCTTTTTAACTTGTCCACAACAGTATCTCGGACCTGCCTGGTGTGTTCCTTGTTCTTCATGATGCTCTCTGCGCTTTAAACGGAACTCTGAGACTATCACAGTGCAGGTGCATTTATACGGAGACTTGATTACACAGGTGGATTCTATTTATCATCATTAGTCATTTAGGTCAACATTGGATCATTCAGAGATCCTCACTGAACTTCTGGAGAGTTTGCTGCACTGTAAGTAAAGGGGCTGAATAATTTTGCACGCCCAATTTTTCAGTTTTTTATTTGTTAAAGTTTGAAATATCCAATACATTTCGTTCCACTTCATGATTGTGTCCCACTTGTGAAATGTGGCAAAAGGTCGCAAAGTTCAAGGGGGCCGAATACTTTCGCAAGGATATATATATATATATATATATATATATATATATATATATACATATACATATACACACACACTATATATATATATATATATATATATATATATATATATATATATATATATATATATATATATATATATATATATATATATATATATATATATATATATATATATATATATATACCCTGTTTCACCAAAAATAAGACCTACCCTGAAAATAAGACCTAGCATTATTTTCCAGGAGGGCTGCAATATAAGACCTACCCCGAAAATAAGCCCTAGTTAAAAATGCTTGTAAAATCCACTCTATTACAGTATTATATAATGTACAATGTGTGTGTTTCTGTAATATAAATGCAGGGAGGAGAGCTCTGGCGGATCACAGAAGCGCAGAGCGGCACTATAACAAAGGTATTTGGCACAATTATATTACAGGAACACGCACATTGTACATTATATAATACTGTAATAGAGTGGATTGTAGGATTTTACAAGCATTTTAACTCCCTTCACACTGGAGATTCCTGACAGGCAGGGAGGGAGAGAAGACAGCACATTACATGGTAAGACCTACCCCGAAAATAAGCCCTACTGTGTCTTTTGTTGGCATAATTAATATAAGACCCAGGCTTATTTTCGGGGAAACACGGTATATACACATATACACACACACACAGTGATGAAAATAAGTATTTGAACACCCTGCTATTTTGCAAGTTCTCCCACTTGGAAATCATGGAGGGGTCTGAAATTGTTACCGTAGGTGCATGTCCACTGTGAGAGACATGATCAAAAAAAAAAAAAAAATCCAGAAATCACAATGTATGATTTTTTTTAACTATTTATTTGTATGATACAGCTGCAAATAAGTATTTGAACACCTGAGAAAATCAATGTTAATATTTGGTACAGTAGCCTTTGTTTGCAATTACAGAGGTCAAACGTTTTTTGTAGTTTTTCACCAGGTTTGCACACACTGGAGGAGGGATTTTGGCCCACTCCTCCACACAGATCTTCTCTAGATCAGTCAGGTTTCTGGGCTGTCGCTGAGAAACACGGAGTTTGAGCTCCCTCCAAAGATTCTCTATTGGGTTTAGGTCTGGAGACTGGCTAGGCCACGCCAGAACCTTGATATGCTTCTTACAGAGCCACTCCTTGGTTATCTTGGCTGTGTGCTTCGGGTCATTGTCATGTTGGAAGACCCAGCCTCGACCCATCTTCAAAGCTCTAACTGAGGGAAGGAGGTTGTTGCCCAAAATCTCACAATACATGACCCCGGTCATCCTCTCCTTAATCCAGTGCAGTCGCCCTGTCCCATGTGCAGAAAAGCACCCCCAAAGCATGATGCTACCACCCCCATGCTTCACAGTAGGGATGGTGTTCTTGGGATGGTACTCATCATTCTTCTTCCTCCAAACACGGTTAGTGGAATTATGACCAAAAAGTTCTATTTTGGTCTCATCTGACCACATGACTTTCTCCCATGACTCCTCTGGATCATCCAAATGGTCATTGGCAAACTTAAAAGACGGGCCTTGACATGTGCTGGTTTAAGCAGGGGAACCTTCCGTGCCATGCATGATTTCAAACCATGACGTCTTAGTGTATTACCAACAGTAACCTTGGAAACGGTGGTCCCAGCTCTTTTCAGGTCATTGACCAGCTCCTCCCGTGTAGTCCTGGGCTGATTTCTCACCTTTCTAAGGATCATTGAGACCCCACGAGGTGAGATTTTGCATGGAGCCCCAGTCCGAGGGAGATTGACAGTCATGTTTAGCTTCTTCCATTTTCTAATGATTGCTCCAACAGTGGACCTTTTTTCACCAAGCTGCTTGGCAATTTCCCCGTAGCCCTTTCCAGCCTTGTGGAGGTGTACAACTTTGTCTCTAGTGTCTTTGGACAGCTCTTTGGTCTTGGCCATGTTAGTAGTTGGATTCTTATTGATTGTATGGGGTGGACAGGTGTCTTTATGCAGCTAATGACCTCAAACAGGTGCATCTAATTTAGGATAATAAATGGAGTGGAGGTGGACATTTTAAAGGCAGACTAACAGGTCTTTGAGGGTCAGAATTCTAGCTGATAGACAGGTGTTCAAATACTTATTTGCAGCTGTATCATACAAATAAATAGTTAAAAAATCATAAATTGTGATTTCTGGAATTTTTTTTTTGATTATGTCTCTCACAGTGGACATGCACCTACGATGACAATTTCAGACCCCTCCATGATTTCCAAGTGGGAGAACTTGCAAAATAGCAGGGTGTTCAAATACTTATTTTCCTCACTGTATATATATATATATACATACATACACACACACACACACACACAATATATATTATACACACACACACAATATATATTATACACACACACACACACACACACAATATATATTATACACACACACACACACACACACGTATATATATATTATACACACACACACATAATATATATATATATATATATATATATATATATATATATATATATACATATACACACACACACATACATACATACATACATATATATATACATACATACATACATACATACATACACACACAAAAAAAAAATCGCAATAAGCGTTTATTAATTGGTTTGCGCAAAAGTTATAGCGCTTACAAAATAGGGGGTCGTTTTATGGCATTTTTATTAATATATTTTTTTTAATAGTAATGGCGGCGATCAGCGATTTTATTATTTTTTTAGGTACTGCGACATTATGGCGGACACTTCGGACACTTTTGACACATTTTTGGGACTATTGGCATTTTTATAGCGATCAGTGCTATAAAAATGCATTGATTACTATAAAAATGACACTGGCAGGGAAGGGATTAACACTAGGGGGCGGGGAAGGGGTTAAGTATGTTCCCTGGGTGTGTTCTAAATGTAGGGGGGGGTGGACTCACTAGGGGAAATGACTGATCGCTGTTCATACATTGTATGAACAGACGGTCAGGCATTTCTCCCCTGACAGGTCCTCGCTCTGTAACGAGCGATCATGGGTGCCCGGCGGTGATTGCGACTGCCGGGCGCGGGAGTCAGGAGTGAGCGACGGGCGCACGCCCCTAGTGGCCGCTTCGTCTGCCGACGTAGAGCTACGGGCTCTCGTGCAGGAGAGCCGACCTGCCGCCGTAGAACTGCGGCGGCTGGTTGGCAACCACTTAATATACAGTGCAGGGGAAGCTTTTCCAATGGGTCACAGGAGTGCAATTTGTTTTGCACTCCTGTGACCCTGTTTCCGAAAGCGGACTGAAGTCTGCCGATGTCACAGATCATCCTGACAATGGGAGTCTGGATATGCCAGGTGCCTGGACTGATATCCGTCTCAGGCTCTCAGCGAGCCCCGCTGAGAGCCTGAGATGGCTTCTCCCCACCCCTCCACAGCTCAGTGCTCTAGTGAGCGTGGAGGAGCAGAGCAGTGATTGACAGTCAGCAGCTCTCCGCTCGGGGAGTTGTGAGAACCGGAGACATCTGCGATGTTCGAACGCCCGGTTCTCAGTACAGGGGTGTCGGAGCACAGATGCAGCATCGGACCGATGCTGCATTCACCTTGGTATAATGGAGGAAAAAAATAAGCTTATTTCTCATTTAACCACTTCCAGACCTGCGCACGACGATGTACGTCCTGTTTTTAAAGATTGATATCTCGGTAACGGCAGCAGCTGCTGCCACAACCGAGGTATCGATCTTTAGGGTGCGCGGTCTGGAATCCGATAATGGCGGTCTCCGCGGTGGATTCGCATATGAAAACGGTGTTCAAATCACACAAGTGAGGTATCGCCGCGATCGTTAGAGCGAGAGCAATAATTATAGCCATAGAGCTACTCTGTAGCTCAAAAAATGCAATCTCTAGAATTTTTTAAACATCGCCTATCGAGATTTTTAAGGGTAAAAGTTTGACGCCATGCCACGAGCGGGCGCAATTTTTAAGCGTGACATGTTGGGCATCATTTTACTCGGCGTAACATTATCTTTCACAATATATACAAAAAATGGGCCAAATTTATTGTTGTCTTATTTTTTAATTCAAAAAAGTGAATTTTTTCCAAAAAAAGTGCGCTTGTAAGACCGCTGCGCAAATACGGAATGACAAAAAGTATTGGAATGACCGTCATTTTATTTTCTAGGGTGTTAGAAAAAAATATATATATAATGTTTGGGGGTTTTAAGTAATTTTCTAGCAGAAAAAAATGTTTTAGTCTTGCAAACACCAAATCTGAAAAACACCTAAGGTCTGGAAGTGGTTAAGAGAAGAAAAAAACATGCCTCCTGTATCGCATGTCCATGTATATGACAAAGTCCTGTTTATCTTCCATTTGGTCACAAACAAAAATTTGTCCCCGAAAATTAAATCACTCCAATTTAGATCTTACTGTGGGTATCACTATTGACTTACAGAGCAGGGGTGATCTGCTCAATCACATCGATCCCACTGATTACCTAAAATTTAACTTTTATAATATTAACTTAAAATAAAAAAAAACTGAAGCAGGAAGTAGTCCGTGTACTAAAAAAAACATTTACCTACAAAGTAGTGCAAATGGACCAATAGGTCTGTAAAGATTCTTGCTCTTTCATGATACTACATTTTCTCAAAGTCAAATTTCCTTGCACTCGACGATAAATAAAGCAAATATAAAAATAAAAACCCACTGCCAAAATAAAAAAAACAAAACCCTACATGTTTTACTTGAAAAGACTTTGTCAGGGATGTAAAAGAGTGACATGGTGTAAAAATGGCTTGTGTCGCAATTGTATACGATATATACTTTTTTTTTTTGCAAATTTTTTCCCCATGAAAGTGGACTTGACCTTTAAACATGGGGGAGCAACAGCCAATCTTGACTTTTAAGGGGAGACTGGGGTTTTTGCTGTTCAAGCTTTTTTGAAAAAGCACAAAGTAACGGGCAACATTGGGTATCGTAGCGACAGTAGTCAGCCAAGAAAACTTAATGAACCAGATGAACACATTATGCCCACTTCCCTTTGACATCGGAAGATGTCCATCAGTGCCATCAGCACAGAACTGGCGGAAACCAGGTACACCCACCTACTGTCCAGAGAAGTCTAGCCAGGAGTAGTCTTCGTGGAAGAATTGTGGCCAAAAAGCCATACCTCAAAACGTGAAACCAAGGCTAAGCAACTTAACTATGCACAAAAATATAGGAACTGAGTGCAGAAAAATGTCAGCAGGTGCTCTGGACTGATGAGTCAAAATGTGAAATATTTGGCTGTAGCAGGAGGCAGTGTGGTCGCCGAAGGGCTGGGGAGCGGTACACTAATGTCTGTAGAGCAACAGAGAAGCATAGTGGAGGTTCCTTGGTGCTGCATTTCTGCAAATTGAGTTGAAGATTTGGTCAGGATCAATGGTGTCCCCAATGCGGAGAAATACAGGCAGATACTTATCCATCATGCTATACCACCATAAGGGATGCGTGACTGGCTCCAAATTGAATTTGCAGCAGAACAGCGACCCCAAACATACAAGCAATGTCATTAAGAACTATCTTCAGCATAAAGAAGAACAAGGAGTCAACATCATAGAATCTTCCTGGAATTACATGACAGAAACATTTTAGGCAGCCTTACATCCACAGAAAAATCTGTAGTTGGCTCTCCAAGATCTTCAGAACAACCTACCTGACAAGTGCCTTCCATTCAATTTGGATTTCTCTTCTGTTCATTTACTTACCATTTTGTTAATTGATGAAAATAAAACATTAACATTTCTATTTCTGAAAGCATTCTTAATTTATAGCATTTTTTCACAGTAAAGCATATCTATAGCAAACAGGCTTTTAATCCAAGAACTGCCATTAGTCTAAATCCTCACCTCAGACATTAGCCATTGCCTTTGTTTCATTCCAATGTCAAGGTGCTGTGTTTCATCAAGGATTTCTTCCAATGAAAGTGGGTACGTGTCACCTCTCTGGTGTCGGGTCTGCAAAGGTAAACTGACAGGTTAATTTGCACATACTGACTTCCACATCCTTACACCTTTTTACATGAACAAATAGTAAGGTATGGGTAATCGAAAGCAATTAAGAACAAATCATGTGGAAGCCATCAAACTGTATTCTATTTCTTTGTCAGATGGCATTTATTAAAGTCCAGACACACACGCACACATTCTAAAGCCTATACTAACTTACCTATTCTGAGTGCGCTCCGGTCCAGTCACATGATTGGCTATAAGCGCCAATCATGTGATTGGCTCTATGGGTGATGTCACCACATAGGCATTGCAGTTGTTGCTGATCTCTGTCCTTCACTGAAGCTGGCCACTGGGAAGATGATGATACCAGATCAGAGCGCCTCCAGAATAGGCAAGTATAGACATTTTTCCAGTACAGGGTATTTATTATAGGGCTTAGAAAGGGGTGGGAGCAGGTTTAAGCTTAGATAGTATTTGACTTGGCTTCCATTTTAAAGGGCCCCATTGTTATATCAGAAGAATCAACTTTAAGTTACAATATTAGGAGACTCGCAGTGAATTTCTAATAGTGTACAGGACTAAAATTAGACTGACATTGACGTTTCACACGATTTAATTTGGGTGGATAATTGGAAAAAAAAAAAAAAAGTAGAACAGCAGAACACTGTGCGTCTTCCATTCTGTGTGTATCCACCATTAAATACTGAAATGGGAACAGGAGTCACTAATAATCAGTAAATGTGCATTATATGGTTATACTATTGTTTTACATACAGTATACAGCACATAAGCACCAGATGTCAATCTACAGTAGATAAGCAGTCACGTTCTTGCAGTACAGTTACAATCAATATATTGCACATCTGTTAAAAACAGCTTCAATGGTGTGCTATAAAATCTGGGATTAATGGGTTTTGGAATTGCTGCATTATAGTCTCTGCCAAACTAGGAATTTCAAGAACTATAAAGTCTGTGAAAAAAATGTTATGTCCCATGCACACTCCTGCCCCTAAACGTAATTTTTTATTTTTTTTGGCAATTTTTGCCTAAGCCCCTGAACACACCTCTATACAAGCCTTGATGTCCATGAACACAGAGGCTTTTAGAGGAGTTAGGAGCAGCAGTGTTTATAGGCAGTCAAAGCTCCTTCTCTGGAACGCAGAAGAATCGTGGAGAGCAACTTTTGGACATAAAAAACATCAAACGTGGCTAAAAGCACATAAGCGCTAGGTGCATTTAGCACAGCAGACTTGATTAATTTCAATGGTCAATTTAATAAACACCAGTTGCTGCTGAACTCTCCTAAATCGGAGATCAAACACGGCTTCGGTGAGTTTTTAACGCTGATTTTTTTTCCTGTTAGGAGAAGTCATCCACAATGTCATGAATCTGTCACAAAAAACTTTGACCGATAATGACGTTTCCCTTTTTTCAAAAGGGTTTTCTGTCCTAACAGACATTTCAGTTGATTCAATACTATTCTTGATGTGATTAAATTTGTTTGGTCTTTAACCAGCTTGTTGGTAAGCGCTTAGACGCGAGTTTCACAACTCGCATTCGGCGCTCTATAAGTATTTATTCCAATCCAATCCAATCCAACCCTTAGGAAGCATTATTTTGGTGAATCTAATGAGACTGTTGGTAATGAAATCATTGAAGGAAATGTCATACATGAGAAAAAGTAAGCTCTGTGAAATGTGACCTTGATGAGTTACACTCGGAATCTGGCCCTGATTCGGATAATTATTACAGTCATCAAACAGCTATTCCTTTTAAAATTAATTGAGAAAGATCTCACACGATTGGCCACAAAGGTTTTGAATACCAGCTTTACGTTTGGTGACAATTTAACAGAGCCCGAGTAGAAATCCCTTCAGGATCTGGGCTCTGACTCTAGTATTGTCATTTGAAATGCAGATAAGGGTGGATTGGTGGTGGTGCTCGACTCCGATACATACAAAGATGAGGCTTTACACTAATACCCGTTAAACTCAGTGGAGAACCCACCAATTCCTTCACTAAAATGTTTAAATCCCCAATGTGTAGAGCAGTTAGAGTTAGAGCAGGTATTTTATCTCAAGAGGAAAGGGATAGGTTTATCCCACTAGCTCCTATTATGCCAGTTTTTCATCCCATGCCCAAAGTACATAAAGGGCTAAATCCACTGGTCGGCAGAACAATTTTAGCAGGCATAGACTCTTTGAATGAACAACTAAGTCAATGGGTTGATCACCAACTCCAGCCAATGGTGATTGAATTACCTGGCTCAGAAATACCAAACAATTGTTGGCCGACCTGCAGGATTATATACGGATCACATGTGATGTGACCAGTTTATATTCCTCGATTCCACATGCTTTAGGTCTTCAGGTTGACACTTTTTTCTGCAGCGTTTCAGCAACTATTTATTGGTTCATCAAGAATTTATCCTTCAAAGTCTGGATTATTTAACGCACAACATCTTTATGTTCGATAAGGATTGCTACCTCCAGAGGTGTAGAGCCTCTGTGGGCTCTCCCACCAACCCGCTACATGGGTTGGTGGGAGAAGTCCCGCACCTTTGGCGTTGGCAATCCCTATTGATAGTTTGTGATGGCATACATTCGCTACATAGATGATCTCCTGTTTAGTTCAACAGAGATTGAAAGTCTGGATGATTGGCTTTAATATCTGAGCGATAACGATTTAAATCTAAAATTTAAAACGATACTAAGATTTTAGCTAAAAAAAAAAAAATCCTGTATGTGAATTTATCCAGTGAGGGGAATTGTATCTGAACTTCACAGAAAGCCAACAGTTGGCAATGCAGTGCTCAGAGCAGATTCGGGACATCCTCTGCACACTATAAAAAGCATCCCCAATGATTACAAATTTTGATAAGGAAGCCAAATGGATGTGGGATCACTTTGTGTGTAGAGGCTGACACGCAGAGAGGGGAGAAGGGGGGGGGAGGAGGACAGAGGAGACACAGCCGAGCAGGGCTGCGGAAGATGGAGGCACACAAACAGACCACGATGTCAGGGGCTCAGCAGGCACGATTATCGTGGTCTGTTTGCAGAGGGAAGGGTTTAGCTAGGCAGGATCAGCCAGGTATTACAGGGTGCCAAATTACACAGCACAAGCACTGTGCTGTGTAACATGCTTTAAAGGAACAGAATCTGTGTTTGTTTTTTGGGTTAACAAACGCTTTAAGGTAGACCCCCCACAGTGCACCGACATTAGGAAGATATCGGTCTATAAGTTTATTTCCCAGCAGGAAGGAAAATCCTTCACACTGGCTTCAGTTCAAAGGCACTTTTGCATGTGGTATTAGTGGTTGCCCCTGTTCACACATTAAGAGGGGAGAGACTTGTGCATTCTACCAGTAAGGACAGAAATTAGGACATTGCTCCCTTCATTAATTGTAACACTAATTGTAACACACATTTATATATGCAATTATGTGCAACCTTTGCAAAATTCAGTATGTTAGCCGTACCACCCACAGGTTGAGGGATCGCCTACAGGACTAGCTTTAGGACATTACCAAAAAACAAACAAACATTCAACCAATGTAGCTAATCACTTCAATGATTGTCATGTAGGTGACCCCTCAGCTGCATCTATACAAGGTGTATAAATGATCAAAATCCCCAGATAAGTTCAGACTTCTGTGTAAAAAAAGTTTTCTGGATCTTCCGTCTGGGTACACGTAAACCTGTAGGGCTTAACCATGAACGAGATGCGTCACATTCTTATGAATGAATAAAGTGCATCTTAGGTCTTTGCTACTGGTGACCCCGACAGACACTTTTTCAAACTTTTGTTATTGGTGAGCCTGATAGACATTTTTTAAAAAAATGTTGCTACTCATGATCCCCATAAACATTTTTTCACATTCTTGATGATTTTCGGTGCTCCTGACAGACCCTTGCATCTTTCATCCAGTGCTGCACTGACGTTTCTCGATTCTGAGTCATGGGGAAAGCAAAAGAATTGTCAAAATGATCTGCAGGAAAAGGTAGTTGAACTGGATAAAACAGGAAAGGGATTTAAAAGATATCCAAGGAATTGAGAATGGCAGTCAGCAGTGTTCAAACTCTAATCAAGAAGTGGAAAATAAGGGGTTCTGTTGAAACCAAACCACGGTCAGGTAGACCAACTAAAATTTCAGCCACAACTGCCAGGAAAATTGTTCAGGATGCAAAGAAAAACCCACAAATAACTTCAGGTGAAATACAGAACTCTTCGAAAACATGTGGTGTGGCTGTTTCAAGATGCACAATAAGGAGGCACTGGAAGAAAGATGAGCTGCATGGTCGAGTCGCCAGAAGAAAGCCATTACTACGCAAATGCCACAAAAGTATCCCGCTTACAATACGCCAAACCGCACAGAGACAAGCCTCAAACCTTCTGGCAAAGTTACTTGGAGTGATATGACCAAAATGTAGCTTTTTGGCCGCAACCATAAACACTACATCAACAAGGCCTATGATGAAAGGTCCTATAGTGAAACACAGGTGGATCGCTGAGGTTTTGGGGAATGAGTGAGCTATAAAGGCAGTTAAAAAAAACTGGAGGAACATGTGTGAAAAGTTTGTGTTATCATTCATATCCTCTGAAAAATTGCCAAGAAACTCTGCCAGGGTATGTAAACTTATGTGTGTGTGTAAAATTATATATATATATATATATATATATATATATATATATATATATATATATATATATATATATATATATATATATATATATATATATATATATATATATATATATATATATATATATATATATATATTATAGATTTAGGTCTGGACTTTGACTGGGCCATTCTCAACACATCAGTAAGCTTTGATCAAAACAATTCCATTGTAGCTCTGGCTGTACGTTTACGGTCGTTGTCCTGCCGGAAAGGTGAACCTCCACCCCAGTCTCAAGTCTGTTTGCAGACTCTAACAGGTTTTCTTCTAAGATTGCACTGACCAGCTTCCCTGTCCCTGCTAAAGAAAAGAATCCCCACAACATGATGCTGCCACCATGTTTCATTGTCGAAATAAGTTTTTATTTTTTAAATAGAAAAGAAAAGAGTCAGAGTACAGAATACAACCAGGGTACATGAGTACTGCACACGGACACAGTCAAAACCGGACAATACATACTCTAAAAATAAGCAACTTTTTATCTTATAACAAAAGATAGCACAGGGCACATCACACCTAGGATATTGCCCGCTACTAATACTAAGAAGAAAAAAAAAAAAGGCAAAGAAAAAAGGGAGAAAAAAGGAGAAAAGAGAAAAAGGAGAAAAAAAAAAGGGGGGGGGATAGGGGGGAAAGCTGACACTGTGCAAAACGGCCCATCTTAAATTACCAGGGAGAGTGGAAAAGAAAGGACCAGAGTCACAACGGCAATCTCATCTCATTTCTAATTGCAGGTATTGATCCGAATGCCTAAACGCCACCCAAGGTGACCACATCGGGTTACATTTTTTAGTCGATTCACTGGCGATAGCTACGGTTTCCTCCATTTGGTAGATATTTTCTATGGCGCTGAGCCATTCGGGGATAGAAGGAGTATCCCTCGATTTCCAGTGTCTGGGGATCAAAACTTTCGCTGCATTCAGCAGATGTCTAGTGAGTGATTTTTTATAATGCTGCCATGAGCAGTCTGCAATACGTAGTAGGCAACATGCAGAAGTGAGAGAGATTGTGGTATCCGCAATGACCCTGAACAACTCGACCACCTTATCCCAAAAGGGTCTTAGACGAGGGCACTCCCACCAAATATGGATAGTAGTGCCCTGGTCTTGCTCACATCTCCAGCAAAGATCTGATGTCAACGGGTACCATTTTTTAATCTTATCCGGCGTAGCATACCATTGTGTTAAAAGCTTATAAGATGTTTCCTGTATTTTCGTGCCCATGGAACACTTATGGGCGAAAACACAGGCACGTTTCCATTGCTTCTCAGTAATCCTTATTTTTAGCGCCTTCTCCCATTGTACTCGTATTCCAGATGCTATACACCCCTCCCTGTCTAGTTGAAGCCATGAGTATGCCAGTGAGGTGGCTCTAGGTACTGGAGCTCCAGGCAGGCAGGTTTGTTCAAAAGGAGTTCTAGATCTGAAGAACTGTTTTTTTGTCTGGGAGACCTGTATGTAATTATGCAGCTGGCGGTAGGTCCAAAATGAAAGGGGATTCTGAGAGACCAGTTCTCGTTTTAAGGACTCAAAATGTTTTAGTGTGTTATCTTCTACACAATGCATCATTAAAAGGGGTGTTAAATGGTCAGTGGGTGCAGAAAAATGCAGATCCATCCCGGGCAAAAGTCTGGGTTTCGGATAATGGGGGTAAGCGGGCCGGAGATGAGGACAATTTATGATACTTCATGATCATATGAAAAACTCTAAGCGTAGTCCCCACCAAAGGATGCTGCCGCAGGCTCTGCGGCAACTTCGCCCATGGGATCCAGGGTAGGAATCTAAGATGAAATGTGGAGGACACTTCCTCCAGTGTGACCCAATCTTTCTGTCTCCTGTGACAATTCCAGTCCAAAATTCTAGCTATATGTATCCCGGAATGATAAAGTTTAAAATCAGGTAGGCCTATACCCCCTTCTTCCTTATGTTCTGTAAGCATATCCAGCTTTATCCTAGGTTTTTGTCCCTTCCAAATAAACGTGTGTATAATAGACTGAAGTCTTTTAAAGAAAAAACCTGGGAGTGGAATGGGTAGGATATGGAAGTGATATAAAATTCTAGGTAAAATTACCATCTTCAGGATGGCAGCTCTGCCAAACCAGGAGAAGGGTCTAGAGATCTGTAACGGATTATGGACTATTCTGCCTGGACATTGATAATAACTGCAGGATCTTGAGAGACTACAAGATGTTGGTTAATTGTAACCCCAACCAGTCAATATTCTATGACTCATTTCTATGATTAGTCTAGTGACATGCTAATTGCATCAGGGCTTGGAGGACATTCCATTGTCCTTGTGTAAAGGTGTTGTAACGGACAGGTGTTAATCCCAGGTCTGCTCCCAGAACCCTAATTATGCATACTAAAGACTGCTTACGTGTGATAACCCTGTCTACAATCTATTGATGCTCAGAGGTGTCAAGCGGTATGCGGAGACGGAGTGAAGGCTTTTGTTGTTAGTAATTGAGGAATGTTTAGTAATTAGCCTTAGTGTGTGATTAGGGGGGGGGGGGGAGGAGTGTCATTTGTTTCTGTACAGTTTGTAACCAGATATAAGGAAGAAAAATGTGGCATTAAAAGTCAGTCCTGCTTGACTCTGCAAACGTAGCCCGTCTCGTTTCTTGGAAGGGCGTTCGATGGGATATACCGGCGGTACCTGCATATCGCAGCTTGCCAGGGAAAAGGACGTCTCCAACGGCTGAGACCCTCTCACCAGTGGGTAGCCGTTACAAGATCCAACCTTTAAGATCTACTTGAATTTTGTTTAACAAAGGGGGAAAATTAATGTTATAAATATCCGCAAATCTGGCCACAAGTTTTATTCCTAGATAGGTGATAGATGAGGTTACCCACTTAAACAAACTGGAGCCACGTACGCTTTTTAAGACGTCAGTGGGCAATGTGAGATTAAGAGCTTCTGATTTGGAATAATTAATTTTCATACTGGAAATATAGCTAAACATTTTAAAGGCTTTGGAGAGGTTCGGGATTGAGACCAGGGGCTGTGTTAGAAAAAATAAAAGATCATTGCCCTGACCAGCTTCCCTGTCCCTGCTAAAGAAAAGCATCCCCACAACATGATGCTGCCACCATGTTTCATGGTGGGGATGGTGCGTTGAGGGTGATGTGCAGTGTTTGTTTTCCACCACATAGAGCGTTTTGCTTATAGGCCAAAAAAAATTACATTTTGGTCTCATCTGACCACAGCACCTTCTTCCACATGTTTGTGGAGTCCCCCACATGGCTTTGCACAAACTGCAAACAGGACTTCTTATGGCTTTGTTTCAACAATGGCTTTCTTCTGGCCACTCTTCCATGAAGGCCAGATTTGTGGAGTGCACGACTAACAGTTGTCCTGTGGAAAGATTCTCCCACCCGAGATGTGGACCTCTGCAGCTTGTCCAGAGTTACCATGGGCCTCTTGGCTACTTCTCCGATTAATGCTCTCCTTGCCCGGCCTGTCAGTTTAGGTGGACGGCCATGTGCTGGTAGGTTTGCAGTTGTGCCACTCTTTCCATTTTTGGATGATGGATTGAACAGTGCTCCGTGAGATGTTCAAAGCTTGGGATATTTTTTGTTTATAACCTAACCCTGCTTTAAACTTCTCTACAACTTTATCCCTGACCTATCTGGTGTGTTCCTTGGCCTTCATGATGCGGTTTGTTCACTAGTGTTCTCTAACAAACCTCTGGGGGCTTTGCAGAACAGCTGGATTTATACTAAGACTAAATACACACAGGTGGACTCTTTACCAATTAGGTAACTTCTGAAGGCAATTGGTTCTACTAGATTTTAGTTAGGGGTATCAGAGTAAAAGGGGGCTAAATACAAAACGCATGCCACACTTTTCAGACTTTGGAAAAAAATAAAAAAATAAAAAATGAAAACCATTTATCATTTTCCTTCCACTTCACAATTATGTGCCACTTTGTGTTGGTCTATCATAGGGGTCCTCAAACTACGGCCCACGGGCCGGAGGACTTGTAACTGGCCCACCCGACCCTGACAGGCAACGCCGTTACACTGCAGGTTGTAACACAGCGATCCCGCTGTGTCACGGAGATGACAGTGTTAACAGTTCGGGCGCACTGATAAATGTCCCGCCCTCCTCCTCCTAGACTAGCTTGTGTGATAGAGCCAGTGTTTTGTCTATCACACAAGCTGGTCTAGGAGGAGGGCGGGACATTTATCACAGCAAGCCAGAACTGTACCAACACTGTGAGCACAGCGGGACTGTCACAGCAGTTGAGTGAGCAGTGGCACAGTAAGGAGAAAGTGCTGTGAGGGGCTTACGATGGTGAGGGGGGCTGATATTGATGTAATGATGATGGTGGGGGGGCTAATGATGATGCAATGATGATGATGGTGGGGGGGAGGCTGATGATGATAAAATGATGATGATGATGATGGTGGGGGGGGCGGATGATGATGGTGGGGGGGCTTGCAATGAGGGGCTGATGATGTAATGATGAAGGTGGGGGGGGTTGCAATGGTGAGGGGGGGTTGCAATGAGGGGCTGATGATGGTGAGGGGGGCTTGCAAAGGTGAGGGGGGGGGTTGCAATGAGGGGCTGATGATGATGATGATGTAATGATGATTGGGGGGGCTTGCAATGATCTTGATCGGCTTGCAATTAATGATTGTGAGGGGGCTTGTAATGAGGGGCTTACAATGATGGCGAGGGGGGCTTGCAATGAGGGGATGATAATGTAATGATGATGGTGAGGTGGGGGGCTTGCAATGATCATGATCGGTTTGCAATTAACGATTGTGAGGGAGGGCTTGAAATGATGAAGGGGGAGGGTTGCAATGATCGTGAGGGGCTTGCAATGGTGAGGGGGGGGGCTTGAAATGATGGCTTGAATTTGAAATGGTGGCGAGTGGGGGGGGGGGTGCTTGCAATGATGGCTTGAAATGACGGTGAGGGTGGGCTTGCAATGATGGCTTGAAATGACGGTGAGGGTGGGCTTGCAATGATGGCTTGAAATGACGGTGAGGGTGGGCTTGCAATGATGGTGAGGGGGGGGGGGGGGCTTTCAATGATGGTGAGGGGGGCTTTCAATGATGGTGAGGGGGGCTTTCAATGATGGTGAGGGGGGCTTTCAATGATGGTGAGGGGGGCTTTCAATGATGGTGAGGCGGGCATTGATTGGGCTGCACTGGCGAGCATTGATGGTCAAAGAAAGTTATTGCTGGTATATTTGTTTTGTAGCGCTGTGTGTGTGCGCATAGGAAATAATATATGTGCAGTGTGCATAGGAAATTGTTCATAGTTTTTTTTATAGTCCGGCCCTCTAACGGTCTGAGGGACAGTGAACCGGCCCCCTGTTTAAAAAGTTTGAGGACCCCTGGTCTATCACATAAAAATAGGATTTGTGTACTCACCGTAAAATCCTTTTCTCCGAGTCCATGGACGGACACAGCTTCTTAAATCTTGACAAGTGGGTTATGTTCCCCGTTTACAGGAGAGGACTAGGCAGAAACCTGTTACATAATTAAATACATGTTACATTAACAGTGTTGAACAGTCCCGCCCAGGGGGCGGTCCCTCTAGCCATAACCCTCCTCACTGCAGCATGCAGCCTCAGTTCGTAACAAGCAGTACAAACCTAAAAAAGGAGGGGTGGGTGCCGTGTCTGTCCATGGAAATCCTAATTTTCTCTTATCGTCCATGGACAGACACAGCTCCTTAAATCTTGACAAGTGGGACGTCCCCAAGCAGCGTCAAAAACGAGGGGTGGGAAATATATCAGTAAAACTAATTTTAACTTCACCACAAAAAAGCAGAGCTCCTCAACGGAGGGGGTGCAACTTTAAACAGCCGCCGGCAAAAACTAGCGGCCGAAAAAAAGCATCAGAAGATGCACTCACAGCAACCATGTAAATTCTGGAAAAAGCATGAGCGAACGGCAAGTCGCCACCTCGCACACCTGTGAGACCGACGCATGATGTCGGGAAAAAAAACAGGAAGCACTAATTGTCCTGGTCGAAAGTGCCGTGACCGGAAAGGGGGGCCCGCCCCTTAAGAGCATAGGCCTGTATGACAGCCTGCCTGATCCGCCGAGAAATGGTGGTCGACGAGACCGCCAGGCCCTTTTGTGGACCAGACACCGACACAAAAGGCAGTCAGAACTCCGAAACGGAGCCGTAGCAGGCAGGTACACCCGCAAAGCGCATACCAAGTATGAAAGGCAACCTCCGTAGGATTCGCCGGCCGAGGACAGAAGGATGGAAGAACAATGTCCTTATTCCAGCGAAAGGCCGGAACCACCTTCGGAAGAAGGGTAGGTCGCGGGCGAACCACCACCTAATCCTTATGGAGGGTCAAGCATGGCGGCTTGCAAGACAAGACCGCCAACTCAGAAACCCCTCTAACAGAGGTAAAGGCCACTAAAGGGGCCACCTTCTCAGATAGTGTCAAGAGAAAATCTCTCTGATGTTTCCAAAAGGAAGGTTCCTGAAGAACCGAGAGCACCAGTCGAAACTCATGGGGGAAGAGATGGGCCAAGAGGGGAAAGTATATGACAAAACCCCTGCACACAAAAAGGGACCCACCAGGGAACGGGCCGCAAAAAGGCCACTGAAAGAACACAGCCAAGGCTGAAATCTGCCCCCAAACGGTGCTTTAAGCAATTTTTAGATCCACTCCAAGTTGTAAAAACAGCAGGACCCTGGACACCGAGTACGTCCGTGGACGTCACTCCATCCCTTCGCACCAAGAGATGTAGGCCTGCCAGCTGTGACGGTAGATCCTCCGGAAGAACACTACCGTGCCCTCAGCATTGTTGAGATGACCGAGTCGGACAGACCCCGTTCTGGCTTCCAATAGCCATGTTGAGCAAGTCAGTGACTGAACAACAGGAGGAAGTATGGAACCTCGAGACAGAGGGACCTTTCTCCCTGGCAACCGCCAGTGTACCTCCGCTACCAGGCGCCCGATATCGGCATACCAAGGACGCCGAGGTCAATCTGGAGCGATTAGAATCATTGGGATCTCCTCAGCCTCTGGAGCACCTGAGGAAGCAACTACAATGGAGGAACGGCAAAAAGTCACCTATACAGACCCCACAGGGCCACCAGAGCGACTTGCGCGTCTGTACCAGATCACTAGACCTGGCCACCAACTTCGACACCCTTGCGGTGGAGACGAGCGGCCAGGAGATCCATGCCCTGTTAGGCTCACCTCCTGCAAGGGAGCCGAAAACACCCCAAGCACAAAGACCAGTCGTCCTGGTCCAGCATCTGGCGACTCCAGTAGTCCGCCTGCCGGTATACCTGATGGTAGACCGAAGCCACAGCCATGGCGTTGTCCGGCTGAAACCAGATCGGACGACCTTGCAACCTCCTCGACCACGAGGAGAAGCATAGCCTGATCGCCTAAAATAGTAGGACAATAAACGGTGGACAGCACCTGGTATTCCCAGGCGGTCTCCCACCCAGGCACTAGCTAAGCCCGACCCTGGGTAGCTACCGAGACAAGAGGAGAGCGGGCACATTCAGGGAGGTGTGGCCGTAGGTCCACGCAAGTCCAGCGACTCAGGGCCGACTGGACCACCTAGGTTCACAACCCGTGAGGCTGGCATCCGTCGTAAACACTGACCACTGGAAGGAAGAAACAACTTCCCGGACCGAAGAGTCTGGGATCTCCGTCACCAACTCTGAGAGACTGACTAGATGGCGCACCGGAATCTGATGATTTCAGAGACAAGAGATTTTTACCACCTGGACAGTATTTCCCCTGGAAAACCCGAGTGTGGAACTGGGCATACAGTACCGCCTCGAAGGAGGCTACCCACAGGCCCCGGACCAGCAGGCGCCCGGAGAGAAGACCGATTGCGTGATGCCAATACCTTCACCCCAGACTGAAGAGTCTGCAATTTCTCCAGGGGAAGAAGGACCTTCGCCACGAGGAGTCCGGATCAACCCTAGATACTCCAACACTGAGTCGGAACCTAGCATGCCCAGATAACACATCCACTAGGTCTGAGACAGAAGCTGCTCTCAGAAGAAAGTAGTCCAAGTAGCCAATAAGGCAAAGCCTCGCTGTCCCAACAAAGTTAGGATAAGTGCAAGCTCCCAGCTGAAAACCCATGGTGCCGACGCCAGATCAAAAGGGAGGGCCACAGGCTGACAGAGACCCTCTCTCATCACGAAGCACAGAAAAAAAATCCATGGATTCCATGCGAAACTACCCGACGTTCACAAAAGGTATTTAGGGCCTGAGGCCCATAGAAAACCCCAAACCTCTCGTCCTGCAGGAAAGGTAAAATTACCCCGCAGCTTAGCAAGTCCCACACTGCCCAAGGCTCCTTACAAATAAACAAAAGCTCCTAGAGCCCTATTCAGGCCTCTCACCCACTTGCTGTGCTGATCAGGGGTACCCATGGGAATCACCTCAGGAGGAGACTGCCCAGCGCTGCCGTCCACTCTCAGCACACCCAGCGTGTGAGAGGAAAAGAACCGTGAGGTAACTGTGCGGCATCTGCAGGGGCCTGTGTGCCAAATGGCGGCAAAATGCAGGGTTTAAACAGGAAAAGCCTCCTAGGGTTTTTTAACAGTGAAAAACACCTCACAGGAAAGCCCCATACAAAAAAGAAAAAACACAGGCCAGATAACATAGTCCCCTCAGGAAGGCCCCCTTCCCCCTGACAGCAGCAATGTTAGCAATGCAGCAAGGGAAAAGGAGCAGGCAAGGGAATAGAAGAGGACCCCCGAACCCCAGGAATGCCCAGCCGTACCAACCCACCGAAGCGGGAGGGACTGTACTTACCCGTCCGACGCATTCCTGACAGAACTACAACCGCAATGGAGGTAGCTGTCGGACTAGTCCACTGTGAGTGAGACAACACCACAGCCCAGTCATATGTGGACCTAGGAGCAAAGCTCACCGACCACCCCCGGAGTCATGGGGTATGGCGTGGCAGACCCAGCCTCTTTGCAAAGGTGTGCCCACACTTGCTGGTCAGACTGAGTAGACTACAAGGATCTATATCATCCAGCCTGTCTCTCAGCCGACAGTTGAAAGAAGATTCTTCAAGAAAAAGTCAAATAAAATAAAATAAAATAACATTTCTCCTCAGGGCGCTGGGCCCAAAGGGAGCCATACATCCTTCTCCTTGCTAGGCAGAACGAAACTAAGGCTGCATGCTGCAGTGAGGAGGGTTATGTCTGGAGGGACCGCCCCCTGGGCGGGGCTGTTCAACACTGTTAATGTAACATGTATTTAATTATGTAACATGTTTCTGCCTAGTCCTCTCCTGTAAACAGGGAACATAACCCACTTGTCAAGATTTAAGGAGCTGTGTCTGTCCATGGACGATAAGAGAAATCCCGATTAAATACATTTACGTTTTTGGTTGTAACATGACAACATTTCAAGGTGACCAAATGGTGCTCTGGTTCTCCAGTTATAGCCATTGAATTAGGAGACCCAATATAAAAACCGCAAGACTGTCACTGACTGGTCTACTCCAATGTGACGATTTAGTCTAAGAATATAAATTAAGCAGGAATCTCTACTGGGTTCTCTCCTTTAACAGAATGGGTGAAATAAATTTGTAATATAATAAGTGATACAAGGTAACATGGTGTCAGCATTTGGCAGGCTTTCAGGGATTACTTCCACATGTTCAGATTACTTGGTTCATCGAGTAACTAAAATGAGGTAATCACATTATTCGGCAATGCATAAATGGCCCTTGAGACTTTAGAAACAGTGCTCATAATATCTGCATAAAGAACTGTATATTTCACTCCCCATGACTGTTCAACTGCTTTGCAACAGGAGATCAAGCAAGCATGTCTTGACAGCAAGTGACCAGGCGCTGAATAAAAGGCTTATTGCACTTAACATACAGAGACGCATATTTTTGCATAGACTTTAAGGGGCAAGATACATCTACAAAGTTCAGGTAGAACTCTGGCCAAGCCACTGAACTATTATGTAGGCTGATATCATCATTAAAATTGCACAACTGTTCTCTCCAGCTTGAGACCATTCAAAGTTCATTTACAGGTGTAGTTGACCTGCAGTTGACTCCCTAAACTGTGTTAACCTGCTTCAAGCTTCCTATTGACATTTATAGGGACAGAAGCAGTTCAAAACAAAACCCCCCTTGACACAGGCCCTTAAAACAGGAAATGTCAGACATACAACATGTTCAGTTGCCTGGACTGTGAATTGGGAGCATACTGTCTGTTACTACCAACATCAAAACCTGGTTTGCTGATCTGCATCATGCAGATGTCCCATCACCGAGGTCACACAGTATATTTCACATCAGGGGCCAATTGGCATTATCTTCAAATATTTAGCTGTGGGCAGGCACGGTTATCATCCCAGTTACTTTTAATATGCTGTTATAATAGTGAAATACTTCTGCTACTTGCTTTGCCATCCAATTGTGACTGGGGCAAATTTACACTCACTGGCCAATGTATTGTTAGGTACACCTTGCGAGGACTGGGTTGGACCCACTTTTCCCTTCAAAACTGCATTTATTTTTCGTAGCATAGATTTAACTAGTTGTTGGAAACATTCCTCAGAGATTTTGGTCAATATTGACAGGATAGCATCACCCAGTTGCTGCAGATTTGTCGGCTGTACATTCACCTGTTCCACCACATCTCAAAGGGGCTCCATTGGATTGAGATCTGGTAACTGTGGAGGCCATTGGATTAGAGTGAACTCATTGTCATGTTCAATAAACCAGTGGTGAGATGATTTGAGCTTTGAGACATAGCTACTTCCATTAGGCTAATCAGAAGATGGGTACACTGTAGTCATAAAGGGATGGACATGGTCAGCAACAATACTCAGGTAGGCCATGGCATTTACACAATGCTCAAATTGGTACTAAGGGGCCCAAAGTGTGCAGAGAAAATATCCCCCAAACCACACCACCACCACCCTGAACCGTTGATACAAGGCTGGATGTATCCTTGTTTTCATGTTTACGCCAAATTCTGACCCTACCATCTGAATGTTGCAGCTGAAACCGAGACTCATTAGACCAGGCAAAATTTTTTCCAATCTTCTATTTTCTAAATCTGGTGAGCCTGTGTAAATTGTAATCTCGGTTTCCTGTTCTGACAGGAGTGACACCTGGTGTGGTCTTCTGCTGCTGTAGACCATCTGCTTCAAGGTTCGGCGTATTGTGCATTCAGAGATGGAATTCTGCATACCTTGGTTGTCACGAGTGTTTAATTGCATTACTGTTGCCTTTCTATCATCTTAAACCAGTCTGCCCATTCTCCTCTGACCTCAACAAGACATTTTCATTTATTTGGACAATGTTACTCATTGTAGTGTTTGTAGGGGTTGGTTTTGTGTACGGTGTGTCATGGTGCTTCCTATTATATAGTATCTCACAAAAGTGAGTACACCCCTCACATTTTTGTAAATATTTTATTCTATCTTTACATGTGACAACACTGAATAAATTACACTTTGCTACAATGTAAAGTCGTGAGTGTACAGCTTGTAGAAGGCTCCATGCACACTGAAGCTGATTAAAGCTATAAAAAAACGCCAGTAGCTTTGCAGGGAGCCTTTCAACGTTTTTTAGCATTTTTGCAATAGCTTTAACCAGCGTTTTTCAGTGTAGCCTTTTTTTTTACTTTTTTTTCAATGGATTAAAAATGCTAAAAACGCTGGAACCAGCGTTTGAGCGTTTTTCAGCGTTTTGCGTTTTTGGGCGTTTTTTCCCCGCCAAAAAACGGCACTTTGAACACAAATTTTGGGCGTTCAGAAAAAAGCCAATAAACTCCAAAGCTCATTAACACTAAAAAACTCCCAGGTGTGCATGGGCACATAGGCTAACATAGAGTTCAGTTTATGGGCTTTAAGAAAAAAAAGCCAAAACGCCAATAAACTGCAGTTTATCAGCTTCAGTGTGCATGGAGCCTAACAGTGTAAATTTGCTGTCCCCTAAAAATAACTCAACACACAGCCATTAATGTCTAAACACCTGGCAACAAAAGCGAGTACACCCCAAGTGAAAATGTCCAAATTGGGACCAATTAGCAATTTTCCCTCCCCGGGGTAATGTGACGTTAGTGTTACAAGGTCTCAGGTGTGAATGGGAGCAGGGGTGTTAAATTTGGTGTTATCACTCTCACTCTGTCATACTGGTCACTGGAAGTTCAACATGGCACCTCATGGCAAAGAACTCTGAGGATCTGAAAAAAAGAATTGTTGCTCTACAAAAAAATGGCCTAGGCTATAAGAAGATTGCCAAGACCCTGAAACTGAGCTGCAGCGCGGTGGCCAAGACCATACAGCGGTTTAACAGGACATGTTCCTCTCAGAACAGGCCTCACCATGGTCGACCCAGGAAGTTGAGTGCACATGTTCGGCGTCATATTCAGAGGATGTCCTTGGGAAATAGACATACGAGTACTGCCAGCATTGGTGCAGAGGTTGATGGGGGGGCAGCCTGTCAGTGCTCAGACCATATGTCGCACACTGCATCAAATTGGTCTGTATGGCTGTCATCCCATAAGGAAGCCTCTTCTAAAGATGATGCACAAGAAAGCCCGCAAACAGTTTGCTGAAGACAAGCAGACTAAGGACATGGATTACTGGAACCATGTCCTGTTGGCTGATGAGACCAATATAAACTTTTTTTGGTTCAGATGGTGTCAAGCGTGTGTGGCGGCAACCAGGTGAGGAATACAAAGACAAGTGTGTCATGCCTACAGTCATGCATGGTGGTGGAAGTCTCATGGTCTGGGACTGCAAGAGTGCTGCCGACACTGGGGAGCTACAGTTGATTGAACTATGAATGCCAACAGGTACTGTGACATACTGAAGCAAAGCATGAGCCCCTCCATTCGGAGACAGGGCCACAGGGCAGTATTCCAACATAACGCCTCCAAACACACCTCCAAGACGACCACTGCCTTGCTAAAGAAGCTGAGGGTAAAGGTGATGGACTGGCCAAGCATGTCTCCAGACCTAAACCCTATTGAGCATCTGTGGTGCATCCTCAAATGGAAGGCGGAGGAGCGCAAGGTCTCTAAAATCCACCAGCTCTGAGATCTCGTCATGGAGGAAGGGAAGAGGACTCCAGTGGCAACCTGTGAAGCTCTGGTGAACTCCATGCCCAAGAGGGTTAAGGCAGTGCTGAAAAATGATGGTGGCCACACAAAAAATGTACACTTTTGGACCAATTTGGAAATTTTCACTTAGGGGGTGTACTGACTTTTGTTGCCAGGGGTTTAGACATTATACAATTTACACTGTTATACAAGCTGTACACTCACTACTTTACATTGTAGTAAAGTGCAATTTCTTCAATGTTGTCACAGGAAAAGATATAATAAAACATTTACAAAAATTTGAGGGGTGTACTATAGGTTAAACACCAGTGTGTAACCCAGTACGAATTCCATGGCCATTTTTTTTTTTTTAATATATCTTTAAAGCGGAACTTCAGTCGTTTTTTCAACTTTCCATCTATTAAATCTTCTGTCCTTGTTTTAACTTTGGATAGCAAAAACAAAATGTTTTCTGCCAGTAAATACCTTATACAGCCCACTTCCTGTTTGTCTGGTAAAAAGCCTAGGCTTATGACATCATGCACAGCTCTCTCTCTCGTGAGAGTTTTCCAGGAAGGGAGGGGGGAGGAGTCATAAGAGGGCCAATGAGAGCTGCAGAGCTGGAGGTTTTCCTCTGTGTAAATCCAGGAAGTCAACAGGCAACAGCTTCAGCTGCCCACCGTTAAAATGGCTGCAGCCAGACTCAGTGGATGGAGATTTCGGCAGCATATTTGGCAAGTACAGAATCACAGTATATATAAAATAATATGCAAAGTGGTTGGAGGGAAGCTTCAGAATTGCAAAGATATTTTTATTACAAATTATGTGAGCAGACTGCAGTTCCTCTTTAAAAACAGACATCCTGCCGTGTCTCTGGAAGGGTCAACTTTTAATATCTAAATACTTCTCTTACCTGCACACCTTGCAGGTTCCTGCTGTTTTGTAGCCAACACCGGAGATCACATGCTCCTACATACCTTGAAGTGTCTGGGGTGCTACAAAAGAGGCAAGGAGCTGGAAGGGAGCACAGGTAATGCAAGTATAACTCTCCATTCACACTTGTACAACACCAAAGTTGTGCGGCTTTGGAGTGCAACTTTAACGCAACTTTAGATGGGTGGGACTTGGATGTGACTTGTCGTCTGTTGCACCACTCTTGCATGTAAAACATTTCAAATAAAGATTTTTTTTTTTTTATTGAAAAATCAGTCGAAGCGTTCTAGTTAACTGAAGTATACCAAGGCAACTAGATTGGGATTGGGCTTCTAGACATTGGATACTCCGGGTCACAAAAGTATTCGCTAAGAGAGTTTACCATTAGACCACTGAAGTCGCATGTGAATAATAGATTATTTGTCAGTCACAGCCACTTACATAGTTACATAGGTAAAGTTGAAAAAAGACATAAGTCCAATCTATGTGTGTGATCATATGTCTATTTTATCACCTTTATTTTTTGTGCTCTGAAACAACAACAACAACAAAAAGGGTACATTTTACCTTTTGCTATAATAAATATCCCCAAAAATGTTGTCTTTTTTTTTAAAAACTAAATTTTGTCGGTTTAGGCCAAAATGTATTCTACATATTTTTGGTAAAAAAAAAAAATTGAAAAAAATGCAAATTGATTGGTTTGCGTAAAAGTTATAGCGTTTACAAAAAATGGGAAAGATTTATGGCATTTTTTATGCCGTTTTTATTATTATTATTTACTTTACTAGTAATGGCGGTGATCTGTGATTTTAAGTGGTATTGTGACGGACAGATCAGAGACTTTTGGGACCATTAGCATTTATGGAGCGATCAGTGCTATAAATATGCACTGATTACTGTGTAAATGCCACTGGCAAGGAAGGGGTTAACACTAGGGGGGGCGATCAAGAAGTTAAATGTGTGTTCCCTCACTGTGTGGGGAGGGGAGTGACTAAGAGTTGACAGATCACCTTTTCTACTTTGTAGACACACAATCTTTTTTCTCTCCTCTGACAACACAGGGATTTGTGTTTTCACACACACCACACACAATATAGAGCAATATAATATGGCTCTCCTGGGCAAAGCCATATATGTACAGGATTTCGCACAGGAGAGCCATTCTGCCGCAGTCTGTGTGAGCCGGTGGGGTACCGGTTAAAAATAGAAAGAAAACTCCTAGGAATTCCAAACAGATAATTTATCAATATGCGCTGTATTATTCGTTTGATTTAACCTTTTCCCATCTCTCCCCTCCCAAAAAACACACACACACACACACACACACACACACACACACACACACACACACACACACACGTGAATACTGTGGGGGGGGGGGGAAACGGCTAGTCGTAAAGAAGTGTAGAATTTTCCCGCGGATGAGGTGCAGGAAGCACATGTCCCTGTTCCAATTTATCCTGTGGCTGCAGCCCCACCAGATCCATCAGTATTGTGAGTGCTTACACTTTGATACCAGCTGAGCCCTCCCCCTGCTTTTGTGAATGATGGCGTGTGTCTCAATTCCAGCATGCTCCTGCTGCCAGAGTCCAGTGCCTAAATAAGAAATAAAGTATTCATCTTGTGGTCGGACAGCTCAAAATCCCTCCTTCTCCCCCAACACTGCAGCCTGACCACACTACTCACACAGAAATTATTATTATTATTATTTCAGGTACTTATATAGCACCATCAAATTTACACAGTGCTTTACATATACATTGTACATTTACACCAGTCCCTACCCTCAAGGAGCTTACAATCTAAAGGTCCCTAACACACATTCATACATATACTAGGGCCAATTTAGTAAGGATCCGAATAACCTACCAGCATGTCTTTAGATGTAAATTTAATTAGGTGCAATTGTGCTAGTTATTGGCAGCAGGAACATGCTAGAGACCAGCGCAGTCATTCACAAATACAGTGAGAAGAGTCAACCAGTACCACAATGGAATGATCTATCAGTCAGCTATGTGATCCATCAGATCGATCACAGCTTGAAAATTGTGACCGTTCCACCTCCACCAACATGCCACAAGGTACTATGGATGAAGACTCTCTGTGATCCAACTGGATGCTAGCAGTAAACATTAAAAGGGTTGTAAAGGTACAAATTGTTTTCCTAAATAGCTTCCTTTACCTTATTGCAGTCCTCCTTCACTTACCTCATCCTTCAATTTTGCTTTTAAATGTCCTTATTTCTTCTGAGAAATCCTCACTTCCTGTTCTTGTGTCTAACTCCACACAGTAATGCAAGGATTTCTCCCTGGTGTGGAGTGTTGTGCTCGCCCCCTCCCTTGGACTACAGGAGGGTCAGGATGCCCACTAACACACAGCTCCTTTATCTGCAACATAGAGAGCGTCCTGACTCTCCTGTACTCCAAGGGAGGGGGCGAGCACGACACTCCACACCAGGGAGAAAGCCTTGCATTACCGTGTGGAGTAACACGGATGCCGCTGACCCTGGACTTTGACCCTCTTGAACAATTATTGGCTTCACGAGTGATAGGGAAGCCACTGCCTTCTATCTACCTTCAGCTTTCTAATGCATATTCCACCAAACATGGGTAGCAGATTTGTCCGCTTTTACTGGCGTTGACTTGGATAACTGTGTGAATACTTCTCTCACCCAAATGTATTTCCACCAAAGATCGTTTTATCCAACTTAAATTCCTCCACAGAGTCCAATACACCCCACAACAATTAGCAAATATATATCCAACTTCTAAACCTCTTTGTCAGAGATGTCAAATATTGATTGGTACATTCCTTCATATTGTTTGGACCTATCTATATTGGGAAGCTGTGGTTAAGACTTATCAATAATGTGTGTAACATTCACCTGGGGGTAGATTCTAAAATATTTTTATTAGAAAACAGCGACACCCTAGGAGGTGGCTAGATACATAAAAAAAAAAAATTCACACATCCTTATATGCAACAAGGGAAATACACCTCACATGGAAACCATCCTCCCCACCAACTGTATCGGTCTGATGTTCCTCCATTACCAACATACTGTCCCTATCAGTGTTAATTTTGTCGACTAAAACAACTAAAACATTTTAGTCGACTAAATGAATACCATTTTAGTTGATTAAAATACAACTAAAACAATTGAGATTACTAAAATACGTCAAAAGACAAAAATGGTACTAAACCTAAAATGCTATTTTAGTCAAAAGACTAAAACCAACTTGAAATTTGACACTAGTCTGAAGAGCATAGCTTAATACCATAAATAATAACATATATTAGATTTTTTTACTCCAGCAGTATATAATGAGTTTGAAAATTGTAGAGAAATGTTAACCAATGCATTACAATTTAATTACACCCATTTTGTTTTAGTTGACTAAAATTTACTGGAGTTTTAGTCAACTAAATACGATTAAAAATAAAATAACTGCAGAAGACTAAAATTGGACTAAAACAATGCGATTTTCGTCCTAAGACTAAAACCAAATCGAAATTTGCTGCCAAAATTAACACTGGTCCCTATATAAAATTAGCGTATGAGAATTTTATAGAACTGAGGTTTTGGCAACATATGTGGTTTTGTCTCAGAATATGTACATAGTATGTTGCATTAACGTTGGTGGCTGATGGCATATATTACATGAAGTTTGTGAACCTTGCGCCACTGGGGTTTTGGTCACATATATCCATTACTTTTTTGGTTTGTTATTTTGATATTTCTGGCAGTGCTACACTATTGATTGTACAATGAACAAAAATGTTAATAAATTACTGTATTTAGCTAAAACTGTAAATAAAAAACACAGACAATATATGGTTGCCTTGTCTATCAGAAAGCTATGTGTCCTAGTGAACCTCTTGCCGACCTGCTCACAGTAGATATACTGTGAGCGGGTGGCACAGCCAGGCACTGTGACGTATTCGTACGTCGTATGCATGCGCACCCCCTGCTGTGATTGGACACAGCACAAGTTTTTTTTAAGCAGAGTACAGCCAGTGATCATGGCTGTACACCTACTGATCGGCTGTGGCCAATCACAGCACAAAGTTGTGCTGACAAACAAGGAACTTTGTGCACGGACAGTGTTCCGTTTCTTCTCCTCCAAAATCAACTTTGAGATGAGGGAGAAAAAGCAGATGGGTTAGTAAATGCAGCACACATTACACTTGTTAGGCACACAGTCAACCCCTTGATGTTACCCCCTTACCAGCCAGTGCCATTAGTACAGTGTACAGTATTATCACCAGAGCTTGTTTTCTCAGAAAATAGGTGCAGGAACTCAACCACAACCCTGTTCAGATTTCAAAAACAGTAGAAGGGTCTTAAAGGGGCATTAAATACCAGGATTGCATTACATACAGAGTGCAGAGTTCAGGGGGGTTACACACAGAGTGCAGAGCTGTCACTTGTAAACACAGAAACCAGACTTCTGTGTTTACAAGTGATTGTAGTGAGCTCTCACCAAAGGGTCTGAGCCAGAGGTGGTGGAACTGAGTTCCCCCAAGTTCCCCCAGAAAAAAAGCCCTGATTATCACTGTATTAATGTCACTAACAGCGTCAGTTACCATCCCTCTCAGCCAATGTCAGTTAATGCAAGAATATGATAGTGTGGCAGCCAGTCACACTTAGTCGCTGATAACCGCCATTACCAGTATAGTGCCTGTACAGATCAACATCTTTGATCACAATCAGAACTATACTAGTATCCCCAATAACGCAGTTTGGTTTTTACCAAAGACATGTAGCAGAATACATTTTGGCCTAAATGTATGAAGAAATAAGATTTTCTTGGAGGTTTTATAATAGAAAGTAGATTTTCAACAGTGGTGATAAAATACTACCAAATATATGTGAAAATAATTATATAAAATTTAATTTGTGCACAGTGTTGAATGCCAAGTAAAAATAGCACAGTGCTGAATAGCAATAGTCTTGAAGGGAGTAACCTTATTGGAGGTCAAAAAAAATATATATATATATTTTTTTAAATATAAAAATTATCTTCCACATAAATACAAAGTGCATTCTAAAAAACAAAATATTACCTTCATATAGTTGACGATCTTTGCAAGGACCCCAAACTTGAAGTTAGATGTCCCAGACAGGGGTTTGCCGCCAAATGCCCCATTGCTGCCATCTGACAAAAGAAACATTTGGGTTAGTCACTATATATATTTCTATAAATTGCGGTCTTAAATTTTCCTAATTTTAGACCATTTTCTATACACAAGTATACTGTGGTATTTGCAGAGTAAGTACAAGCATTTGTAACAGTCAATATTTGTATATGGTGAGAAGAAAATAGGAAAAGAGGGGAAAAAAAAAAAAAAAAGTAAGTGAGAGCATTACAAAATTTCACATCAAAAAGAAATTCCCCTTGTCAGCCAATTCTTTACGACTTAGGTTGCATCATATGGTGCACTATTGTGAACCGGGATTATTTTTTTACTTGCAAAGACCAGAATCTGGGTGATGAAAAGCAAATGCCGCTTTCCAATCTGAGAATTTCTCACAATAAGTTTAGCCGTTTCTGATCAGCTAAGAGGGAATAATGACCGCCTCAGGCAAAGAACGTTTATTACACAGGGAGATCTCTCTACTCTTTTCCTTTTTGTAATTGCCTCGTTCCCTTCTTTTGCTATAGAGAATAACTGTGCAAAAAAATACCTAATTGTTCACAAGAGTTGCAATGGGCCTCAACACAAGGACAACTAGTTTATGAATATCCCATCCCCCATCATCTATGATCCGTCTTGGCCTCAGAATCAAATACTGAGCTGTCCACAACAGTTACCAGTCAGTGAGCAGAATGAGGGTCTGCCTTTTTGGGTAAAATTTGAATGAATTGCTTAGGAAAATCTTCACACTACAGTAGCCGTTTGTCAGTAGTTCATTTTGCACAGAGTGGCCTCGAACATCCTCTTCTGGGGTCCCTCGGTGGCTCTCGCGGCTTCTCTCGGCATTAGATTACCCCCTCTGGGAAGCTCTCCCGAGGGGGTTACCTTGCAGGCGAGCTCCTGTGTCATACACTCGGCCCACCCTCCTGGCACCTGCGTCGGTGGATTTGATTGACAGCAGGGGGAGCCAATGGCTGTGCTGCTATCAACCTATCCAATCAACGCCAGGACTCCGTGGAGAAGAGAACGCTGGGGACGCGCCGGGCAGGTGAACTGGTTCAGGCAAGTAAAACAGGGGGGGCTGAGGGGCCGGTGATTGGCAGGTGTTTTTTCACCTTGATGCATTAAGGTGAAAAGACACAAACCTTTAAAACCCCTTTAACGCTTATACACACACGTAAATATCCCAGTAGGCTCCTCTCTGAACATAGTTTTTTTTTTTTATGTCCCTGATGGCTGCTCTAAAATATGACCCTGAATGCCACAATGGGCACATTGGCTGAAATAAAGCTGAATTCGGGAGGCATAAAAAAAAAAAATAAAAAAAAAATATTACACAAAAATTTTATATATATATATATATATATATATATATATATATATATATATATATATATATATATATATATATATATATATATATATATATATATATATGTGTGTGTGTGTGTGTCATATATATATATATATATATATATATATATATATATATATATATATATATATATATATATATATATATATTTATATATATATATATATATATATATATATACACATATACATATACATATACATACATATATATATATATATATATATATATATACACACATACATACACATACATATACACACACACACACACAATAAGTATATATATATATATATATATATATATATATATATATATATATATATATATATATATATATATATATATATATATATATATATATATATATATATATATATATATATATATATATATATATATATATATATATATATATATATATATATACACATACATACACATATACATATACATATACACACACACACACACACACACACACACACACACACACATATATACATACATACATACATAATATATATTTTTATATTACACACACACACTATATTTTTTTATTATTATCGTTATTATTATATACAGGATTTAAATAGTGCCACCAGCTTGCGCAGCACTTTAAATATGAAGGCAGACACATTTACAAACACAATACAGGAAGAAGCAGAGTGCCATGCTTGTTAGAGTATACAATTTAAGAGTATGAGGCCTTACACCGTTTTAGACGAAACCGTAATAAAAAAGGAAAGACAATCGAGAACTAGAGTACATCTTTATGTTGTCCACAACAGTTGGCCAAGGTTAATAAACAAAAAAACAATAATGAAAAAATTAATTGTAATAATGTTTGAAATAAGGTCTACATATCGCAGCTGTAATGTAAAATCACATAGTGACATGCAAATCTAATTTAGAATTTAATTTAAAATTATTCAGTTTATTTTTTGACAGTAAACAAATCTATTACACAGTATACGTATATTAACACAAATTAGGGATGAAAAGAAGATTTCCTTAGGAGGACAGCATCGGAAAAAAAAAAAATACTTAATAAAAAAAATCCTGCATAGAAAAAGCAGCAGACTCATAGCATGCTTCTCCTGTAGTTGCTCAGTCCTTTGGGTGGAGGGATGGGATGCTAATGAACCAGTGTAACAGTCTGCTGGCTGCATTCAGCACTGTCCAATGGCAGCCAAGCTCTGTCTCATCCACACATTGCTGAGCAATCGACACGGAGCTGCACAACAGACTCCGGCAGCTTCTCATACAAGAAGGTAGGTTCATGGAAACCCATATCTTGCCTGTGTATTTTATCAGAATACGTTGGCATCTGCAAAAATCTTCAACATTTTAACCTGTGTGTAATGTGTACATGCTATAGAGACCGTGGCGTGTAATATTTAGTCTGCAGGCAGGACATGGACCCCATCTTCCTTAGCATGGCTCACGCCCCATTCTGTCAGGCATGCATTAAACACATCCAGGCTCTTTGAGTTCAACATAAATGCATACGGAGCAGCAGAAAATTGATGGCTGAAGGAATCCCTTTTCGGCTCACAGCAGTCTGCCAGCATTGCTGAGCCTTTACATTTGCACATCATTTGACAGCCTCCTCTAATTACGTGTATTTTGTCTATTTAAGCTATAACTGCTTGTTGATTTTTCTGTTACATTTCACTATCTACAATTACAGACACTTGAAAATGTTTTGCAGCAAGAGTCAGAAAAATGTAACAGAAAAAAAAAAAATCAATAGCAGATATTGATTTAATACAATACCTCATCTGCTTGGTAGGAAGACCCAGAATTCTATTTACCCTTTGACCTTTCTTTGTACTCACAGGTCATATTTAGTTTGCATTGATGCTTTACAATTGCAAAGTCATCCCCTGGTGAATATCATGACGATTTCTCATGTTGGGGAGTAGCATTTTACCGATTCCTCCTCCTATGTTGTCCCAGCGAGTTGGGGGGACATTAGACTCACAGGGGGAAGAGAGGGATAGGAGGGGCGGAAAAGGTTCCAGGTTCTGAAGCTCCTGGTGTGCTTAAGACTTGTGAAGCCAAAACCATATGTGTCAGTAGCTAATGCTTAAGATAATGATAGTAAAAAATGTCAGGGGACTTAAGGCTGTATTAAGGCTCTGACAGAAGCAGATGTTCCCAAATTCATAAATTAAACTAAAAATGATCACTAAATTACTTTCATGGAACCCAAGTCAAGAAAAATTGATGCTTTCATGAGCCTTACCATACAAGTGTCTTGTTTTGCGAGTTACTTTTAGTTTTCTATAATAGGGCTATGTTTGTTGGAGAAATGTTCATCCAGTATCAACATATTTGTGAGTTTGTGCATTGGTATGTAAACCTGGTTATTGCTGCACTCCTAACATTGTGGAAATATTTGACTGGAAGGTCTAGAACCTACCGTATATACTCAAGTATAAGCCGAGGCACCTAATTTTACCACAAAAAACTGGGAAAACGTATTGACTCGAGTATAAGCCTAGGGTGGGAAATGCAGCAGCTACTGGTACGGTAAATTGATGGGACACTCTGATAAAAGACTGATGGGGACACTCTGATAAGAGTGTCCCCATCAGTCATTTATTAGTGTGTCCCCATCAGTGTCCAATCACAGTGTCCCATCAATGACCAATCAGAGTGTCCCCATTATTCTTCCTGTACTGTATACCGTTTATTCCTTGCCTCACTTCCGCTTTATCTCACGACTCCAGCCAATCCTAGTGCACAGCGTCACTGGCCGCTGGGACATGGCAGTCCCAGCAGCCAATCCTAGTGCACGGCATGGGCGGGAGTTACGTCGGCGGCTTTGTCAGCGCAGCGGAGAAAGACACTGCAAGCGGGGAGAGAGGAGAAAGGAGAAATTCACAGCGGGACAGATACTAGCTGCGCGCCGCGATACGGAGACCCCTGAGTGACTTCCGGAACACACTAAAACAAGTAGGTTGAAACATGACTCGAGTATAAGCCGAGGGGGTAATTTTCACCCTTAAAAAAAAAGAGGGCTAAAAAAACTTGGCTTATACTCGAGTATATACAGTAAATCGTATGCCGAATATGATGCTAGAAACCTTAAAAGGACACTAAAGGCAGAATTAAAATAAATAAATATCAAAAACATGTTCTACTTACCTCCACTGTGCAGCTCGTTTTGCAGTGTCCCGGAATTCGGTCTTCTGGGTCCCTCGGCGGCTGTCTCGGCTCCTCCTCGCAAAAGCTTTCCACCTTCATGCATGGTGGAAAGCTTTTGCGGGCGCGCTCCCGTGATACAGCGGCGGGCATAGCTGCCAACTGCATCACTTGGCCCCTGCCCCCGGCGCGCCGCGTCATCGCATGTGATTGACAGCAGCGCCAGCCAATGGCTGCGCTGCTATCAATCTGTCCAGCCTAGCCAATCAACGGCCAGGCTGGGAACCGAAGAAGATCACAAGGACGCGCGCAGGACTTTCGAGGGGTGAGGTAAGTAAAACTTGGGTTCGGGGGGACGGTACAGTCGGATGTTTTTTCACCTTAATGCATAGGATGCATTAGGGTGAAAAACCATTTACCTTTACAACCCCTTTAAGAAGGTGGCTTTGCAATGCTGACTAGAGAGTGCAGCTCCGATATACCAAGAAAGAAAGTTAGCACAACTTTTCATTTACACATCCAAATGCCAATAATACTGTAGGTCCAATGTTGTAAAGCCATTGCTCTAACCTGTGTAAGCCCCGCCTTCTCAAAGCTGCACTCCCTCATTTTGAAAGTGTAGCTGGAAGCAGATAGCCATCATAGCATACATGTGTACCCATTGTGGGATACAGTTTTTTCTTGTAGCAAATTTAAAAAGAGAGTTCACGTGTGCCATCTTGCTTTTTTTAATTACTGATATGAACATTTTATTCAACCTACAAAATTATGTTCCCAAAAAAGAACAGACCGCAAATTTGACGCCCAAGAGCCACCGATACTATATATACACACACACTATATATACACACACACACACACACACACACTATACACAATGAGATATCAGGATGCAAACCATAAAACACATATTACACAGGCAGACCATACTATGCCTATTCAAAAGGAGTACTGGTTGCATCTCACCTGGCTTTAATGGCATCTACTGTGTATATCAAGCATTTGTGGCACATTAATGCAAAAGGAAAAAGAAAGAGGAATAGAGAAATGCCGCTATTAATGTTCATAGAAGAGAGACTGGGATAAATTCCTGTCCAAACAATTGCCCTCGCCTAGAACAATCTTCTGGCAGCCATCTGTGACTGATATCATCACCTGATCCTGCCAAGTGACTCATCTCATATCTACAGCCAACTTAATTTCTTATACAGAGAGATCAAGATAAGGTTCCTATAGATAAGGCATGATTGCTGCATATTCAGGACAATTACTGGCCAGGTAACAGTGTGGTTTAAGAATCATTTGCCAGGGTCAGTCCTGATTGCTTTTGTTTGTCAAAAATAAGGATAGCATAAAAGTTCAAAATAAACACTTGGTCAATAAGAGTACTTTTTGCCAATGTAAAGAACATTTATACCCATCAAAAGGATCAAAATATTTTATGTGACTTGAATGAAACAAGATATTTGATATTGTATGGAGAGAAAAAAGAAAGATATTGAGCTTAACAAACAGAAAATGTATATTTGAGTTTTTATATAGGGTATTGATTGCTCAGATAGCGTAAGATAGTTTGGGTTTGCATATCCTGGATTGCTTGAGCACATTCAGGGTCTGAAGAATCTTAGATGGTGTTCCAACAAGGGAGTCCAGATATGTTTAAAATGGTCACTTGTATGCAAATTGTAAGTTTTTAAGAAAAAAAAAACTATTCTCAGAGACTCTATGCTTGAATTTTGGGAAGGGTAAAATCAAGAACTTCAAGGCTTTAGCATCCAGTCCCATTGCCCAATAAAGCCAAGTTTTTTTGTGAGGTTTCATCCCAATACCATGAAAATTGTCCAATAAACTCGTACCCACATTATTTTGACCTTGTGGCAGTCCCAACAGATATGACCAAATGTATCAGAGGATAAACAGCCCCTGGAAGCAATTTGGGGGATAGGCCGAGAGTCTGAGATACTGGCTGGGACCAAGTACTACCAAAGTAATAAGTTGCAGTTGGCATCCACAGCAGTGACATTTGCAGAACTCTTCTGTTTCCCATTGTGTAGGTTGGGGGTTGCAAATGTAATTAAAGAGCTCAGAATAATTAGTATGAAAAATGTGTGATTATGTTTGGGGCACGATAGTCTGATTTGCATTTTCGCTCAAACATGCTAAGGTCGAGGGAGGGGTGGTTAGAGATCTATAAAAAATTTCATGAAACGTTTTAATTTGTAAATACCAAAATATTGGTTGAATAATTACCTTTTTTCACTAAACAGAATTATGGTCAAGGTTATGTTTGTACCACCAGCAGATGAATTTATAAAAGCAGGAGAGAATAAACAGGTTACCTATAAAAGCCAATCGTGGGGTGGAATCAATTTGCCTACATGTTTAGTTTGGTCCTACATTCTATGTGTATGGAAGGTGATAAGCCTGGCTATATGGCCTCTAGTGTTTTTTAGGTAGCCATAATATGTTGTTGATCACTGTTTGGGAGAAAATATAGGCCAAAGAGGGTTTTTAGAAGTTGCATATAATAACATCAAATTGGGCCACCTGTGCTGCTTAATAATAATTATTTGTTATATTTGGTAAAACGTAGGCCCCCATAAATTTTGGAATAACAGTGTATTTTTTCATGACTCTGGATCTAGTGGGCTCTAACTGAGCACTTGTATGGTTGTTTCACACTGCTGTGCTGCGGATTAGCTACAGTGCAGGTATACCGATGGTTTTCCTTCAGATTTCCCCACAGACTATTATGTCCCACACTATTGGCACATTTTCTGAAAGCGTATCAAAAGATACAGCATGCAAGACTTTCAGAAAATGCACCAAAAACATGGGGCATAGTAAAAAATCTATGGTAAACTGTGGGCCACTCGAAAACCTTGGGTACACCGGCTGCAACAGTGTGAAAAGACACTGAAGTTAAAAAGAGACAGCATGATTAACAACCCAATGTGCACACCAATATAAACAACATATAAAAGTAAAAAACAGAAGGCCCCGGGTATAAGCAAATTAATAAAAACTAAAAATCGCGCTAGTCAATGTATATCCATTCAGAAGATACAGTGGCTCCAAAGAGCAAAACAGACCAGCCAGGATGACTCGTGTGACAGACGTCACTCCCACCTCTGCCGTTCTGCCATTGTGAATGTGGATTTTCTGTTGGAGGCGCCCAGTTGATGGATTTTCATGGCAGCTGTATGGGACCCCATGATTTCCAACAGCAGCCCCACAAGTGCCGTGCATGGATTACCCAGTACCTACATGAAAGAAGCTGGTCATCCCAGAATACGTGCAGCAGGGGACCTCCTGTTTGGTGTTTTATTCAAGTATACCAGAGGATTTTCTAAAATGTATTGCAAGCAGAGGAAGGATTTTGAAGCAAACTTAAATCCAGCCACTGTGTTTGATTTGTTGTTTTAAAAGGAGCCTTTTGTCCTCAAAAGTAGCGCATGCGGACAATAGCTTTTTAAGGGTCATCAAGTCTTCATGCTCGCTCCCAATGAATCCTGTCAAACTCTATTCACTCTATTGGCAGCTCAGGCAAGTTCATGAAACAGTGCAGGACATGCTCTGGCAGTTGTAAATTTGGCCTCTGGTTTAAATTTTCTGAATCTTCAAGTTTCGCTAATGAAGCTGCCTTTGTGGTTTTAAGGAGTTTGATTTCTTCTTTGTGGCCTTTGAGCACTGTAGATGTCGCTGCATCTAGATTCCAGGAGTGTGGCTCTTCTGTCAAGCTACTGAAACTCTCTGGTAAGTTGATTAGTAGGTTCTTAAACAAGATGTTAAGAGCTCTCTGTAGCAGGTCTTCAAACCTCTGCAGAAGATTGCAGTTATAGTTGCTACCAAGAGAACTGGTAGCCATGTCTTCACTAAAAGTTTCCAATGAGCTATCCAAGTCTGGGATCTGTCTTTATTTGGCTACGAGTGGACGCAACTGCCACCATTTTGCTTGCGTCATGGGCAAAGACCTCCTGAATAGATTTGGAGCTGGGTTTTCCTTTGTTGTGGGTGCTCCGACAGACCATCACATGGCTTGCGAGATTGACATTTTGACCAAAAACGAGCTCCCCCCGTCGCGGTTGGCGAAAGGAGCCGAACGGCGAGTCGGCGCTATACTGCGCATGCGACGCTTACGCGACGGGGGGGAGCTCGTTTTTGGTCAAAACGTCAATCACAGACATGTTAGGAACGCCCACTCCCGCGGGACTCGCAAGCCGGATGCCACGGGTGAATATGCTGTACAAAGGTATGTACAGCATCAAAAAAAAAAAAAATAATAGCCTTAATCGAATTGTAATGTGGGGGGCCAGTGTAATAAAAAAAAAAAAAGTAGTTTTTAGGGTGAACCACCCCTTTAAACAGCAATTCTAATGTAATTTGTCACTATTTTCACTGCCATCTTCTTCCCTCTAATTAGAGCCCCCAAACATTATATATATTTTTTATCCTAACACCCTAGAGAATAAAATGGCCGTATTTGCGCAGCGGTCTTACAAGCACACTTTTTTGGGAAAAAATTACACTTTTTTTAAATTAAAAAATAAAAAAAACAGTAAAGTTATCCCCATTTTTTTTTTAATATTATGAAAGATATTGTTACGCCGAGTAAATTCATACCCAACATGTCACGCTTCAAAATTGCGTCCGCTCGTGGAATGCCGACAAACTTTTACCCTTTAAAATCTTCATAGGCGACGTTTTAAAAAATCTACAGGTTGCATGGTTTTGAGTTACAGAGGAGGTCTAGGGCTAGAATTATTGCTCTCGCTCTACCAATCGCGGCGATACCTCACATGTGTGTGTGGTTTGAACACTGTTTACATATGCGGGCGCTGCGCACGTATGTGTTCGCTTCTGCGTGCAAGCTCGTCGGGACGGGGTGTGTGGCTCCTAACTTTTTCAGCTGGCTCCTAGATTGCAGGCAAATTTGTCAAACCCTGTTCCATACTATTGTTACCTCTATAGTTCTATTGTTTTATATGAATTACTTCTTTTTATATTTGTTTATACCATCAATCTGAGAACCGGTACATTTGTGTTTAACAACAAAAAAAAAAGCTTCAGCAGTAGAGGGGTTTAGAAGATAGCAAATAGCAAAAACCTTAAAAGCATAGATTTGACAAGAAACCACTATAATAGCTTTATCCTCTGGAGGAAAAAAACACACACTATTGCTGTCTGATTGAGAAGCAGAAAACAACTTGATAAAATAATGTGTACTTTTGGCGAGATCCAAAACACAATTCTACATAACAAGATTGACAGAATTGCTGGAAACTTTGACAATTACTTACTGGTACTCACACTAGTCTGGACAGATATGGTGAGATCAGAGAGAATGCTGTGAAAAAGAATGCCAAAAAGGCTGCCACCTTCACTATTCTCTGACATTATATAAAGAAAAATCAGTGCTGGTTCACCTTTTTAGTTTAGGAGCATTGCATTTTACTTTTTTGATGCGTTTTACCATTAAAGATGCTGCAAGCAGGATTTTTTGTTACCGCAACGCACCAAAAAGGCACTGGTGTGGTTTGACCCTTAGTTAGTGTTGCAATGGGATGGTTGAAAAACAAAACCCAGTTACTGAGTACCAAAGTTCTTTTAGGCACATATAGCCTTGTATCTGCAACTCATCCACAGTGGACTGAATAAAAATAACCCGCCCCCCCAACAACAAACACAGACACCTCTTTCAAAGCTGAACTACAGGGGAAATTTAACAGTACAAACAAATGGCAACTTCCCCACCCCACAGCTGGCCTTAACCACTTCAGCACCGGACTATTTGGCTGCCCAAAGACCAGAGCACTTTTTGCAGTTCGGCACTGCGTCGCTTTAACTGACAATTGCGCGGTTGTGCGATGTGGCTCCCAAACAAAATTAACGTCCCTTTTTCCACACAAATAGAGCTTTCTTTTGATGCCATTTGCTCACCTCTGGGTTTTTTTTTTTTGCACTATAAAACAAAAAAAGCAATATTTTTTAATTTTTGCTATGATAAATATCCCCAAAAATATATAAAAACATTTTTTCCCCCAAGTTTAGGCAAATACTTATTCTGGTATATTTTTCATAAAAAAAAAAAAACAACATTAGCATTTCTCCGTTCTTCCTCTCCGTGATACAATCACGGGTATCCCTGCGGACAGAGTCCGCAGGACTCACAAAGCTTGTGCCGGCATGCGCGCCCACAATGCTGCGTCTTAAAGGCGACGTACAGGTACATTAATCTGCCTGTATGTGCCATTCTGCCGACATATTGGCGTGAGACGGTCGGCAAGCGGTTAACAGCAAGGAGCACATAGATGGGCGACGCATGTCAAAGACCAAGACATTTCCAGCTCAACCAACCAGACTGCAACAAACCGAATTGTCCCAACAATTCACGTTAAAAACAAAGGGTTTAGTTTGCACACATTTGCAAGTACATGCGTAAGCTGCAGCTTACACATGCATTTGCAAATGTGTGAAAACTAAACCCGTTTTTAATGTGTACTGTTCGACGGGACAATTTGGTTTGTTGCAGGCTGGTTGACAAGTTGAGCTGGGAATTTCGCTTTATATAAAAAAAAAAAAAAAATTACACACTGCAAAGTTCAACTATTAATTTATTGCCCAGGGAACAATTAAAAAGCACAGTTAATTTATCGCTGACCCCCGTCCCCTCCCCACTTTTCCCCTGAAAGCCAGCACTTTCTTCCCACCTCTGATGCTCGGTGTTGTAAATGAGCCCTCTGCACCCTCAAAAAATGTTCATCTCCCAACAGTTCTCAACTTAAAACATGTAGTGCTTCTTGTACCGTCCTTAGTATAGACTTTTGGGGAAATTGGCGAGTCAGTTAATCACACAAGCAGGAAATTGGGTTTCTGGGGGGCATTCTGTACACAGAACACCTCCAGGTAGCCATATTGCATTTTTCACAGTGGCTGCAAATTACAATATGACTTGTGTCACACTTGTATATGCAATATTTTTTGTTTGTCATTTCTTTCCCCCACAAAACTGGAGTTACCCTTTAAAAGAGGAACTGCAGTCTGCTCACATAATTTATTAATTAAAACATCTTTGCCATTCTAAAGCTTCCCTCCAACCACTTTGCATATTTTATATATACACAGATTCTGTATGTGGGCTGTATAAAGGTATTTACTTGCAGAAAAAAAGATCTTTTACTATCCAAAATGTAAAACAAGGGCAGAAGATTTAATAAATAGAAAGTTGAAAAAAGACTGAAGGTCCGCTTTAAGTTGAAATCCTGATTTTTTGTTTTGTTTTTTTATTAAAAATAATTTGGTTATCAGCATCTTGTGATTTGTGAGGAATGGAGTACACCAAGTAAAGAAAGCATTATTATAGTTTTCTAGTATAATTCTCATTTTTTATGTCAAAGCCATTTAAAAATTGATCATCCTTGTCTTGTGTTCATCCTTATGTGAAATGATTATGAAACCATCAATAAATGTGCTTCCAGTAAATTCAGTGATGGGTTTCTGAATTAAGATAACAGCCCTATTAATGCTGCCCTACATAAGATGTAAAAAGCAGTATGAAAAACAGCAGCATGTTTTCAGAGAACCTGCACTTGAAAAAACAAAGCTACTAACGCAGGTGCTGTCAAATACACTGCAATGCAAGAACACATGCTAATTAATTATTAAGGCTTTGCAATCCATCTCAGAGGAGAATGCAAAGTTCAAATACATATTGTTCAGCAAGAAGTTGCTGCCAGGCACAAATTCTTAGCAGAAACATAAATGACATGGTACAGTAATCTTTAAAAATGTCATACAATCCGACTCAGTGCATGCATACATTAATGAAAGTGAGCTTGATTTCTAAGAATGTACTGATTAGATCATGATTATGATAGATGATTATCTATACTTAATTGGATACATCAATAGTCATATACTGAATTCAAATAAAAGGAAACTTAAAGGGGTTGTAAAGATTTGTTTTTTATTTTCTAAATTGGTTCCTTTAAGCTAGTGCATGGTTGGTTCACTTTCCCTTGTAAATGTTTTTTTTTCTTGTTCTTTTTGGCTGAATTTCTCACTTCCTGTTCCCTCCTCAGCAAGCTGTTCAGTAAGCTCGGATGATGGTGGAAAGCTTACCGAGGAGGAACAGGAAGTGAGAAATTCAGACAAAGAAATAAAACATTTAGAAGGGAAATCGAAGGAAAAAGGTAAGAGAACCAACAATGCACTAGCTTAAAAGGAACCAATTTAGAAAATAAAAGACAAACCTTTACAACCCCTTTAAGACAATCTATAGATATTTTTGAATTATGTAGAAGGTGGTCCCCAAACAATATCGTTTTAAATTGAAAAACTGAATCATGTGTGGCTTAAAAAAAAAAAAAAAATAAAAAAAAACTTCTTGTGAACTGGATGTTTACTAGAAATATTAGGTTTTCAATTGCCTTGTCTCGTTTTACATTTGTGTAATATGAACATACAGTCCGGTTAGTGTCACTGTAAACTCCGACCAAGCTTTGGATAGTTTTCTTCCTGCCTTGATCTAGTGCGTTTTCTTAGGAAAACACAGAAATCTTAAGCTCGATCCAATCAAGTCAGAAGCCAAAACAACCATATCCGTACGTTTTTAATTAGGGCCCCTTTTACACGACTGTTCCGAGCAGGTCCACCTGTCAGTTTTTCAGAAGGTCCATGCATTCCTAAACAGGTGGGACTTGTGTCCGCTTACGCCTGCCTACCTCTGGGTCCGATCAGGTCTGCTAAAAAAAAAACTGAGGGGGCCTCCATCCTCTTCTGTTTAGATGAACCAGATCAGGTGTAAATGGACAGCGCAGGGCATTTACTCACAGCTGCCCATAGATCAGTGCAGGATCCATCGGTGTTCGCTCTGCAGAAACTGAGTGGACGGGGATGTGTCATCAGCTCGCTCTGCTATGATCTATAGGGGATCAGCTCACAGATCCTCTGCCAATCCGTTCCTTTTTTTTTAATTGCTTGCAGGTAGACTTCTTGAAGAAGTGATTCTGAAGGTCTCTTCTACCAAAGCTTCGGTCTTGCTTGCTAGCAATTTGCTTCCGATTGCACACTAGGCCATGCTCAGTGCATTATCTCAGCATGCCTTGGGTGCCAGAAAAAATGACCCATCTTGTACAAGAACTGCATCATCCTGGGCTGGCAATTAAGGTGGCCGAAGATGATGTACGCAGAAAGGGACTGGGAGAAGAGGGCAGTAGCAGCAACGAAAGTCTGCAAACATCACATTGCTGGAGGGAGACACTCTCTCAGGCAAGGGTGCCATATTTTTCCGGTATGTTAAGTATACTTGATAACTATGGCAAAAGCACACCATGATGGAAAAAAAAATGTGCACAGTACCAATTAGGATTTTGCTGTCATTTCCAAATTAAAAGATTTGCCTTTCATTATTACAGACCATTCTAAATAATCTAGACCTCTCTACAAATTCCTTTTACAGGGAACTGGGCACATATTCAAGTGCAGGAATAGCTTGTTAATTGGCTGCTGCAATCAACACAATACAGCTTTATTTATCCAGATCTGGTGGCTGTTCATTCTGTTCAATGGGAATGCTTGCCAAGATTGCTATAGTTTCCATTCATACTTCACTACCATATAGAGTTGAATTTTCTAATTTTACTACCTCAAATGAGCTCAAAACCAGCAGCAATTTAGTGAACCTGCGTTTCATCCATATATTAGGTAAAAGAACAGATGCACTTTACAGAAAAGGCCAAACCCAGTTGTTACATTTACTGTTCTAATCTGTTGCCCTAATATGCTTAAAGACTACGTAAAGTCCATGTGTAAGTTTAGAACCAGTGACAAAGAAACTTACAAATCAAGGTGCATACTCCAACCTGTTACAGCACTTAGAAACAAAGTAATTAATTGTGAGGTGGAAAGGGCAGTGTCAAGTACTTCATCTTACCATGAAGTTCCAGGTCTAATACCTGAGTGGGGCACAAGGGGAGCATAGTGAAGCTAAGGATAGATGGCTCATTGTCTCTCCTGTCCAGCAAATGGGTCTTTGCTGGAATTGTGACGCAATGGCTGCATAACATTTTCTATCATACCTAAACGTTCCAGGTAATTCTCAGGTTGGTAGGTGTTTGGGGGCAGGAGAGGAGCAAGGGCATGGTAAGCACAGGTGGCTTACAGTCCCTACTGTACAAACATGTTTCTTTTTCTGGTATAAGAAAATACAGATTCACTTTAATTTCCAATACACACAAGATGGCTCTTCAATATATGTGGCTTCTGGCAATTCAGACTGTATATGTTGCATAAATAAATGACTTCATGGAACCTTTGTTCCTCTCAGTAGAGCATCAGGCGTAGTTTACAGTGGTTTCAATAAATAAGCACACCTAAACAGGAGGTTATGTTAACTGCCAATTTATAAGAAATTACAATTTTTTACCCATAATGCCACATACACACGACTGGAATTTCCGAGGAAAAAAGCCAGACGGAATTTTTTTCCTCGGATATTCCGACCGTGTGTATGCCCCATTGGACTTTTCCTGATCGGAAATTCCGTTAGTAAGTATGGTGCATGCTCGGAAAAAATTTGACACATGCTCGGAAGCATAGAACTTCATTTTTCTAGGCTTATCGAACTGGTGTACGTCACCGCATTTTGACAGGCGGATCTTGGTTTGTCCGTGTGTATGCAAGACCACTTGAGCGGAACTCTGTCGGAAAAACCCAGAGTTTATTCCGGCGGAAAAAAAGATTGTGTGTACGAGGCATAACTGATCACACAGATGTGCATGAGACTTGGCATTTTTGCATATATGTTCGTTTCTGCCAGAGCCGAGTCTATCTGCATCTACTAATATACCACTTTAAGAACGGCATTGAAGGTGTTAAAAATGAAATTAACTTTATTTTTAAAAGGTTACTTTAGGAGAGAGAGGGGCGGGGGGCAGTCTTCCATCTTCAATACCACAGAGTGTAGTTTCCTGAATACTCGATGGGGAGCTATCTAGGGCCAAAACAACTAATCGATTAATCGACAACTAATCGATTATGAAATTAATCGATTACAATTTTCATAATCGATTAATCGGCCAGTAACATAATGGAGTTAAAAAAAACTAAAATTGGCCCTTTATAGTACAAAAAAGCAAATCGCTACTGTAAATATTACTTGCACTGTCAAACAGTAAAAAAATTAACCCATTACAGTAGCGATTATTTGCTCTTTTTGTACTTATTTTAGGTTTTTTTAACCCCATTATGTTACTAAACATCTCAGGCCGGGGTCACACCTCTGTTTTTTGGTGCTTTTTGCAGAAACACACTACAGTTCATTTACATGTTTTCCTATGGGACACATATACATCCATGATTTTTTTTCAGCTGCTGCGCATTTGGAAAGGGCAAGGACTTTAACGCAAAACAGGGCTATTTTTTTTTTTTTTGGTTCAATATAGTTTAATGGAGAAGCTGCAGAAAAGCATGTAATGTGTTTTTGCGGCAATTTGTGTTTTGTAATCTGCCCAACAACAACTTGGCCTCAAAAAATGTAAAAATGCTAATTTTCTTTTTTTTTAATGCTATTATCCGATTAATCGAAACAATAATCGGCCAACTAATCGATTATGAAAATAATCGTTAGTTGCAGCCCTAGAGCTATCCACTCCATTTAGCAAAAAAACTCTTCTGATCTATTACTATTGGTGTACACCCATTTCTCATCCATAGTTACATTAACCTGTTTCACCCAATAAGCTATAATAGGCACTTGTGGCTTTATTACAAAAGACCAAGATTAAACCTTTAGCTGCATCCAGCAGATGTGGCACTATAAGCTTTATATATGCCCTAATAGAACTGAATACCATGAAGGAGGCATTGCACAGGGTCATCCCGAATAGTTCCTGAGCTCAGCTCAAAATGGCCTAGAATTGGGATATTCCCACCAAATGTGGATATGCAATCCTTGTTGCCCGCATCCCCGCCAGCATCTGTCCGAGACGGAGGGGTATGCAATTGCCAGCATCTGCATGACCCTGTACCACCTAGATAAGAATTTATAGTTTGTCTCCTGTATTTTAGTACTTGTTGATGATGTGTGTGCCAATATTAACACGTTCCGTTTCTGTAAATCTATAAAATGCAACCTAACTCAGTTTTCCCACTCCCCAAAAAATCTAAAGGCCTGTGGCAATGTTACATTTGTTCAACAACTTATGAGATATAGAGAGCATACCTCTATCCGTATGCGGTTTAAGCTACAAAGATTCAAAATCTGTAATGCCCTGTACACACGATCAGAATTTCCTTCGAGATAAACTCGACAGATTTTTCTGACGGAATTCCGTTCAAGCTGTCTTGCATAAACACGCTCACACCAAATTCCGACCCTACAAAACGCAACAACACTACGGCGAGCCGAGAAAAATGAAGTTCAATGCTTCCGAGCACGTGTCGACTTGATTCTGAGCATGCATGTTTTTTTTCTCCGTTTGAGTTGTACACCGACGATCGGAATTTCCTATAGGATTTCCCCCCCCCCCCCCCCATCTGAAAAAAAAAAAAAAAAAGAAAGAAGAACATGTTCTCTTTCTAAACTCTGGCGGAAAAAAGTCCGATGGGGCACACACACGGTCGGAATATCCGATGAAAAAACTGTCCGATTTTTTTCATCTGAAATTCTGATCGTGTGTACGAGGCATTAGAGATTCCACCACTCTAATTACAGAAGTGCTGTAATTGCTGATACCTCCAGATATTCACTGGAAACTCGCCATATTCCTCTCCAAGATCATTCAATCGGCGCAATCTCCCATTCTGCATAAACTTCAAGAAAACTAGTGTCTCCGTCAGTCGCCCAGAGTTAAAAAGAAAAAAAAAAAAAGGGAAGAACAATGACTCACCCCGGGGAAAACCAGTGGAAACCACCCAATGGTGATAATAGAGAGAGCTTCTTGTTTATTGACCAAATCCCAGACCTTTTAAATATGCATAGTAAGAAAATAATCAGTTTTAGACAGCCCTCTAGGTAGGTACGGGACCCAAGGGGCTTGAGCCAAAGCATGGCCCTCCAGTGTCTTTTGGGTGGTATGGTGTTTGTAGCTGAGGATTCCAGTTAGGGCAATTGCCTCATAAAACCTCATATTGGGTAGGCCTAGTCTCCCATCCAGTTTAGACCTTGTAAGGATATGGTATGCAAGTCTTGATTCAGCCTTTTGCCATACAAATTCTGTAAACATACGCCAAAAATTAACAAAAAATGATTTATTTTTTATGAGGTTGTTTTTTTTATATGTGTGTAACCGATTAAATAAATGTCCAAAATAAAGAGATATATATATATATATATATACACACATATATATATATATATATATATATACATATATATACATATATATATACACATATACATATATATATACACATATACATATATATATAACACACACACATTTCTGTTTAATTGTGCAGTATTTGTAACAAAGCAAAAAAAAAAAAAAAAAGAAAACAGTACAGAAAGAGACCCAATGTCATGTATTAAACCTGTATTCAATGGAAATGTTTTCTTTTTTTCTTTCAGTTGTTCTTTGGAGCACCTGCACCAAGATGTCATCTCTTGGTTCCTGGAAGAATGAGACAACCTTGATCCTGCAGCAGGTTGGATTCCAGGTTCAGAAAATCTACCCATTCCATGATGGCTGGAACACTGCCTGTTTTGTAATCCTGGTCTTGTTTATCCTGACTGTGCTATCTCTGGTTCTACTGGCGTTCCTCTATGAAATGCTGGACTGCTGTTGCTGTGCCAAACACAAAACAGTAAAAGACCTCGAGAATGAGCCAAACCCAGTCAGAGCTCTAATGAGCAGCATGAAAAAGCGGAAAACTGAAGTGGTGTAGTATCACAAATGGCAACGACTATGCCTGTCACCCCTTTTACAGGACAATCCGCAAGCAGATGTTGCCCTGCTAGCGCAAGCACATTCTTCTTCATGAGTCATGTATACTTTTTTCCCCCTCTTTAAAATGTAAATTATTTGAACCTCTGTTTTACCATTGACTTTTCCTAAAATTGTGACAAGCAAATTATCACACTGGACCAGAATACATCCTATTGTCATGATTAAAACATGTTTGGGCAGATAACAGTGTACATAATCTTGTTTTCTTAAAACAAAAAAACAACATTTATTAGCTAATGGGTGTCTAAAAAGTGAATATTCCTGCTGTTGAGGTCAGCATTCTTTTTGTCCATGCTGTGCCCTTTCTGCCTTGAAACACAAGTAAAAAGTTTGTTCAAAAAGACCAGGAATCCACAACAAATTTTTCAATCATCTTCACTTACCAGAAATCTTGTTAAAATAATTATTCTACCTGGGATAGGCAGACACCAGCCATTTTCCTGCATTTAGATGGGTCAGGCAGTTTTGATGCGAAGAAGCTCCTCTGCTGAACACGACTTTGGCGGGGGAGTTTTTCTGCCTTTAAACTCCCGTGTGTGCATGGATGCATAGGCCAACATGCAGAGGCATTTAGTGGCAGATTAAAAAAAAAGCCTAAATACCTGTAAAAACGGTGTATGCATGGAGGTCTTAATCACCGGAACCAAATCGTGGAACTGGAAATCAAACAACAACTTTCATTCCTTTTTCTGCTAAAAGTAAATATAACACTGGCTTTAAATTAGAGCTGCACGATTAGTTGTTAAGAATCGAGATCGCGATCTTAACAAAGCATTTTCCTAATTTTATGCAAAGTTCTCTGCTCAAGCCGACAGCTGTCAAAAAAATAAATAAAAAAATAGGATTTTTGTACTGACCGTAAAATCCATTTCTCTGAGTTCATGGACGGACACAGCAGCAATTGACCTTAGGGTATTATCCTCCCTTTTAGGAGATTGACTAGGCAGAAAAACAGCATGTTAAGTGTTAAACACTCCACACAGCACAGTACCTCCCAGGGGGCGGTTCCCCCGGGGAAAAATCCCATTCTCTGTTCTGCAGCCTCAGTTCGTAAACAAGCCAAACAAACAAAGGAGGGGTGGGTGCTGTGTCCGTCCATGAACTCAGAGAAATGGATTTTATGGTGAGTTCAAAAATCCTATTTTCTCTTCCGTTCATGGACGGACATAGCAGCAATTGACCTTCGGGACGTCCCCAAGCAGTGTCAAAAATCGAGGGGTGGGAAAACACAACAAACCAACTTCACCCCAAACAAACCAGAGGTCCTCAACGGAGGAACTTCAACCTTAAACAGCCGCTTGCAAAACCTTGTGGCCAAAGGAGGCATCTGAAGATGCACTCACATCTACTTTGTAAAACTTTGAGAAGGTGTGGACTGACGACCAGGTCGCTGACTTACACACCTGTAAAACAGACACTTGATGGCGGAAAGCCCAAGAGGCACCAATCGCCCTGGTCAAATGTGCCGTAACCGGGAAGGGGGGCGCCCGCCCCTTTAGGGCATAGGCCTGAAGCACGACCTGCCTGATCCACCTAGAAATGGTGGCCGACGAGACCGCCAGATCCTTCTTAGGACCAGTCACCGACACGAACAGTGAATCCGACCTCCGAAACGGAGCCGTAGCAGACAGGTACACCAGTAGGGCTCGAACCACGTCCAAGCAATACAATGCGGCCTCTTTTGGATTTGCCGGCCGAGGACACAAGGATGGAAGAACAATGTCCTCGTTGTACAATGTACCCAGAGCTTTAGTAAAAGTAAATGGGGTATACTCTGAGCCCCTGGCAATTACAAATGGTACCAGGCAAGGCTGCCCCTTGTCGCCCTTACTATTTGCATTGACATTAGAACCACTATTAAATAAGATTCGACAGAATAAAGATATAGTGGGTATTCAACTAGGGGGAATGGAATGTAAAGTATCAGCCTACGCAGATGATATGCTTTTTTCATTAGTAAAACCACAGATATCCCTACCAAATTTAATGAAAGAAGTAGAACTTTACGGGAAGATGTCAAATTTTTAAATAAATTACAGTAAATCTGAGGCGATGGGGGTTGCTCTCCCGGAGTTGATCAAAAATGGTTTAGAACATAGCTTCAAGTTCAAATGGACGACTAGGGCACTGAACTATTTGGAAACACAAATGCCACCAGATTTAAAGGATATTTTTGAGTTAAATTCTAAACCATTACTGGGTACAGTCAGAACAATGTTGGCTGGATGGAGTAGAGGGATGCACTCATGGTTCGGGAGATCTAATATTCTAAAAATGAATGTAGTGCCAAAATGTCTCTACCTTTTCCAAGCTCTACCAATTCAGATCCCCAGGTCATACTTCAATCAAGTTCGGGCTTTATTTACGAAATTTATATGGGGAAGTAAAAGGCCCAGGATTGGTAGGAAACTATTGATCCTACCCAAGAAGGCTGGAGGAATATCAGCACCGGATATGTTAAAATATTATCAGGCAGCCCAGCTGGGAAGGATAGCTGATTGGAGCAGACATGGGGATTATAAACTGGCGGAAAGGAATAGAAAAGGAAAGAGAAGGGAAACAAGGAGGGATGATATTGTGCACCGGGGGGGGGGGGGGGGGGGGGGGGATGTGTGGTGTGTTTTTTTTTTTTACTTCTTCCTTTCTTCTTCGGAGATGGGGGTCTTGAAGAGGGGATTAAACGGGGAAGGAAATGTGATGGAGATAGAGGGAATTAGTCTAATATATAGAGAATATATGGATAATCAGGGTGGAGATGAAATACTTGGTGAAGTTTGAAATTTAGTTAAAAGTAGTAATAGTATTTTTGTTACCACATCTCTCCTTGGGGGAATGGATTGAAAATTGTTTGTGATATAGAATATTATAATTTCCCTCGGTGGTAAACTATGGATAGCGAATAGAGTTGAAGAGAGAGATGTAATGTAATAGCCATATATATGCTGTCTGATTGGATTTTGCTTATTCCTTTTCTTATGTTTCCTGTATTGCTTTCAAAAAAATATAAAATAAAAAAAAAGAAAGGGAAAGGATTAGATATTAGGTCCCAAAGGGAGAACTCAATACAGCCCCCAGCATCTGTTTGAGGTCTCCGGGGGGTCTTCGCATTCGTCTCTTTCCTACACCAAAAACACGTAAACAAACTCTACATTCAAACCAACAGTTTGACACATGGCACCTCATGCACCTCCAGAAAGATTACACTTTCTTCTCCACAACTCTTCATACTTAGAATTGACTATTTTATTCATTTAATCACAGGAATCTAGCCATGGTCCAAAAAAGCATTGGCGATTTTCCCCACTCCACACTTTTATACATATGATTATATGATCATAATTCAATTTGGGGATTCAACCAACTGGAGACTCAAACCAGATTCTGTGTGCACCAGTTTTAGTAAATCTCCCTCAAAGAGTTTCTACTGCACAACCTGATAATTACTACCGATCTATGGAAGGAGATTAATGCTTTCTTTTCACTAAATGCAACCCCATGTCAGATCTTATTCCTAGTATGGGAATAAGACAAATGCATTATAAGAGAACGCATAGCGTGTAAGCTAAAAGTAAAGAGCGTTCCAGAAAACATCACCCCTGTCACAAATAGACATAGGCTGGAATTTCTTACATAAAAAAAAAAAAAGAAAGAAAAAATCTCTAGCCATCTCAGTCTTCCAAGACCTACAAGCCACCTGCAAGAAGCAGTGTGATAATTGATGCTGTAAATACCACTCTTGTGATCACCTCATTCCTGCCATACTATATGTGCCTTTGAGATTAAAAAGAGTGGAATGACTGAAGCTATAGAACAGGGATCTCCAAACTTTTCAAACAAAGGGCCAGTTTATTGTCCTTTAGACTTTAGGAGGTCCGGATTGTGGCCAGCAGGGGGCAGAAAAAGTCCCAGGCTCGACATCAGTGAGAATAAATATGGCCTCAGGATTGGTGGTTAATAGGAGGAGGAGTAGTGCCTCTATTAGTAGGAGAAATAGTATCCCATCATTGGTATTGGTGGAAGCAATAGTGCCCCATGGTTGGTGTCAGTGGGAGGAATAGTGCCCCAAGGGCTGGATAAAGGCTGGCAAAGGGCCACATCTGGCCCTTGGGCTGCAGTTTGGAGACCCCTGCTATAGAACAATGCCTGGACATAAAAACTAAAGTACAGAACGGACAGGCTGTGCTCCCTATATGAATCAAGGTTTCATTTCAAATTCTGAGAAAAATTTAACTTTTAATAATTGTAGTATCAATTTAGATACATAGACCAAACTTAAAGTTGAGAAATGATTTGTTCAACTTTTATCCATGTCATACTATAAATTTCATGTTTAATATTTATCAAATATAGGCCACCCAAATGATGAAGAAAAATGTACTATTAAAAATAATATATAGGAAATGTGGTGGCAGCCCGTTACATAACAATTTCTGACAGACATCAGCAGATCCGCTACATCAGAGGTTCTCAACCCTCTAGTGCCATGACCCCTTGATAAATTTTCTAAAGTTGTGGGGACCCCCAACAGTAAAATTATTTTTGTATCGTGGGTTGTGTGCACCCAAGGCAAAACAAGTAATTTTCGCCCCTAACCCACTGACATTTAGCGCTCGAGTCCCTTCCACTCGTATAGTATTAAAACCCCTTATGGTACATTTTAGTATGTACCACTATTTCTCTGTGTTCTCCTTTCTTTCCCTTTTATCTCTCTCTATCCCAATTTCTTGTCCCCCCCCCCCTCATCCTTCTCTCTAGCCTTCTTTTTTGTTCTCTTATTTTTTTCTCTCCCTTTTTTCTTTGTTCCTCTCCCTCTTTTTCTCTCCTTTCCATGCATTCTCTAGGTGTATCCCTTCTCTTACTCCTTGGTCGAGGGAATGGGATGAGTGGCAGTCCTGGTGGGATGAGTGGCAGTGCTGGTGGGGGGTGGGATGAGTGGCAGTGCTGGTGGGGGGTGAAATGAGTGGCAGTGCTGGTGGGGGGTGAAATGAGTGGCAGTGCTGGTGGGGGGTACTGATCAGCCAACTTAGGTGCTCTTGATCAAGGTCATCTGCTGATCTGAGACCTGTAGTGGGGACTTTTAATGGCAACTATAATCACAGGTAGTGTTACTCATTGTGTCTACGGTTTCACTGTGTCTCTTATTTTGTGGTGTCTCGCAGCAGTGACACCTACGCTGAAATCAGGAGATAGGGTCTCCTCCAGCCCCTCCCACTTTACATTCCTCTCCAGTCAGCTGACCTCTAGTCTGAACTGAATGGGCGGCTGCGAAGAGGCCGAGTGGACGGCCGCAGGCTCCAGGGACAGCCCTGCTGGTCAGCCACGAAAAGGCTGGGAGAGGGGTGCGGACTTCAGGAACAGGATGATTGAATATTACAGCGCTGGCGGAATAAGTACTAGAAGTGCAAAACAAATATTAATATAATAAACTATTGACAGTGACAGTGCTTACAACAACAAGTGCAAAAAAGTTAATGTGCTACCACATAATGTGCAAAAATGAATACTGTTCATAAAGTGCTGAATCCTTCCAATATTGATGAATGCAGGTGTCCAAATCGATGGTCTCGCCTCTTATGGCCCCACTCACCAGAAATTAATTTTTCAGTCTCAGTAGAAGGAGCGTTATGATCAAGGGTATTCAGATTGCAGAGGAAATCCCTAAGGGTTTTCACAAATCTGAACCAAATATAGGGCAATTCAGAACAGACCAGGATTCAGTGACCCCTGGCAAATCCTCATTTGGCCACCAGGTTGAGAACCACTGCGCTACAAGTTTCTACACAGAATCTACCCTACATTAGCTAAATTTGCCAAGATGTATCCAACAGAATCTGCAAAAATGTTGGCACTGTCCCCATGACCATACACATTTCCTACGCGCCTTTTTTTTTTGAGCTGTCCAGCCATTCGGCCCCTTTGGCTAGGTGTGGTTGACCTTGCTTCCAGTCAGATCACTATCCCACTTGACCAAAACTGTGTCCGATAGAGCCCTTGTGAAAGAGGCCTAAAGAATATGTTAACCCAAAACTTTCACATTCCTATTTTGTGCCTGATGTAAGAAAAAGTATCCTGTTCTCTTTGTATTGCTTCATTTAAGTGGAATTCCTGGTGTTCCTACCAGTCCTTTTGCCTTCCTATTAAAAAAACTGACCACTCTAGGCATGAGAGCTCCTAGCTGTGCTGGAAACTCAGCCTGCTTTCCTCCAATTATCAGACTTGTGCTGACATGCACCCCTGGACAGCCATTCACTGGGAAGCTCAGTGTGCTGCTGTTTTTCCTCCCCCAGCTCTGAGCCCCTTATGCGGCTGAGAACAGAGGGAATGTGATCCCTTCTTAAAGCGGGGGTTCACCCTTAGAGGGCACTTTTTCCCCTTAGCTTCCTGCTCGTTTTCTCTAGGGGAATCGGCTATTTGTATTAAAATATGTGCAGTACTTACCCGTTTTCGAGCTGCATCTTCTTCCGTCGCTTCCGGGTATGGGCTTCGGGAATGGGCGTTCCTTCTTGATTGACAGTCTTCCGAGAGGCTTCCGACGGTCGCATCCATCGCGTCACGATTTTCCGAAAGAAGCCGAACGTCGGTGCGCAGGCGCAGTATAGAGCCGCACCGACGTTCGGCTTCTTTCGGCTACGAGTGACGCGATGGATGCGACCGTCGGAAGCCTCTCGGAAGAATGTCAATCAAGAAGGAACGCCCGCTCCCGAAGACCCATACCCGGAAGCGACGGAAGAAGATGCAGCTCGAAAACGGGTAAGTACGGCTCATATTTTAATACAAATAGCCGATTCCCCTAGACCGAACGAGCAGGAATCTAGGGGAAGAAAAAAATTTTTTTTAGAAATGGGTGAACTCCCGCTTTAAAAAAAAAAAGTTTTTGCCTTTTATTTTAACCACTTCCCTACCGAGTCATAGTAAAATGACATCGGCGGGAACCTTTTGTCCTTCAGACTGGACGTCCTTGCATTCCTGGCAGCGCCGCATTGCTCGGGACCCGGTGAGCGTGCCCAGCAGCTACGATGTCCGCCGGGCACCCGCGACTGCCCGCAATCACAGCAGGACCATGGATCTGTGTGTGTAAGGCCCCATGCACACGAGAAGCAAATGCAAACTCATCTAAACACAAGTTTTCAAATGCAAAAACCGGCGTTTAAAACGCCCGTTTTTGCCGCGAATTTCGCTGCGTTTTACCACGATTTACCGCGTTTGCGTTTATAAGCATTTGGTTAAGAAACATCATAAGACCCTCCCTAAGCTCAAAAAACAATATTATTTAACCATTTCAGCTATTTTGTGAGACCAGAGCAGCTGAGAGAGCAGCAGTGTACGTGTATTTAGCGTGTCACTTGCCACGTCACCTGGCCACGTCACCTGGCCACGTCACCTGGCCACGTCACCTGGCCACGTCACCTGGCCACGTCACCTGGCACAAGTTGTGGATTGTCCACTGGCCACGTCACCTGCCACATCAACTGGCCACGTCACCTGCCAAGTTGTGAATTGTCCACTTGCCACGTCACCTGGCCACGCCACCTGCCACAAGCTGTGGATTGTCCACTGGCCATGTCACCTGGCTATGTCACCTGGCCACGTCACCTGGCCACGTCACCTGGCCACACGTCACCTGGCCACACGTCACCTGGCCACACGTCACCTGGCCACACGTCACCTGGCCACACGTCACCTGGCCACACGTCACCTGGCCACACGTCACCTGGCCACACGTCACCTGGCCACACGTCACCTGGCCACACGTCACCTGGCCACACGTCACCTGCCACAAGTTGTGGATTGTCCACTGGCCACGTCACCTGCCACATCACCTGGCCACGTCACCTGCCTCAAGTTGTGTATTGTCCACTTGCCACGTCATCTGCCATGTCACCTGGCCACCCCACCTGCCGCAAGTTGTGGATTGTCCACTTGCCATGTCACCTGGCCACGTCACCTGCCACATCACCTGCCACAAGTTGTGGATTGTCCACTGGCCACGTCACCTGCCACGTCAACTGGCCATGTCACCTGCCACAAGTTGTGGATTGTCCACTGGCCACGTCACCTGGCCACGTCACCTGCCACAAGTTGTGGATTGTCCACTGGCCACGTCACCTGGCCACGTCACCTGCCACAAGTTGTGGATTGTCCACTGGCCACGTCACCTGGCCACGTCACCTGCCACATCACCTGGCCACGTCACCTGCCTCAAGTTGTGTATTGTCCACTTGCCACGTCATCTGCCATGTCACCTGGCCACCCCATCTGCCGCAAGTTGTGGATTGTCCACTTGCCATGTCACCTGGCCACGTCACCTGCCACATCACCTGGCCACGTCACCTGCCACAAGTTGTGGATTGTCCACTGGCCACGTCACCTGCCACGTCAACTGGCCACGTCACCTGCCACAAGTTGTGGATTGTCCACTGGCCACGTCACCTGGCCACGTCACCTGCCATGTCACCTGGCCACGTCACCTGCCACAAGTTGTGGATTGTCCACGTCACTTGGCCACGTCACCTGCCATGTCACCTGGCCACAAGTTGTGGATTGTCCACTGGCCACGTCACCTGCCATGTCACCTGGCCACGTCACCTGCCACAAGTTGTGGATTGTCCACTGGCCACGTCACCTGCCACATCAACTGGCCATGTCACCTGCCAAGTTGTGAATTGTCCACTTGCCACGTCACCTGGCCACGCCACCTGCCACAAGTTGTGGATTGTCCACTGGCCACGGCACCTGGCCACGTCACCTGCCACATCACCTGGCCACGTCACCTACAACAAGTTGTGGATTGTCCACTTGCCACGTCACCTGCCTCAAGTTGTGTATTGTCCACTTGCCACGTCATCTGCCATGTCACCTGGCCACCCCACCTGCCACAAGTTGTGGATTGTCCACTGGCCACGTCACCTGGCCACGTCACCTGCCGCAAGTTGTGGATTGTCCACTTGCCATGTCACCTGGCCACGTCACCTGCCACATCACCTGGCCACGTCACCTGCCACAAGTTGTGGATTGTCCACTGGCCACGTCACCTGCCACATCAACTAGCCACGTCACCTGCCACAAGTTGTGGATTGTCCACTGGCCACGTCACCTACCATGTCACCTGGCCACGTTACCTGCCACAAGTTGTGGATTGTCCACTTGCCATGTCACCTGGCTACGTCACCTGCCACGTCACCTGGCCACATCACCTGGCCACATCACCTGCCACGTCACATACCACAAGTTGTGGGTTGTCCACTTGCCACGTCACCTGGCCATGTCACCTGCCACAAGTTGTGGATTGTCCACTGGCCACGTCACCTGCCACAAGTTGTGGATTGTCCACAATGCAATGCAAGCAATTACATTTTTTATGTTTTTTTTATGGTTTTTCATCATTTGCCATCATTTTTGAGATTTCTAATGTAAAAAAATAGGTCACCTTTAAAAACGCCTATAAACGAAATCGCGGCAAAACGCCGGTACCGCGATTTGCCGCGATTTGCGTCTAAAACGCAAAAGCTGAAAGCTTCTGAACCCAAAATTTTGGGTTTGGAAAAACGGCCCTAAACCCAACTGCTTTGAAACGCCAAAAAACGTGATTGTGTGCATGGACACATAGGATAACATTAAATGTGTTCAGGGGCAGTTGAAAAAAATGCCCAAATGCCTCTGAACTCGAGTTTAGCAGCGTCTCGTGTGCAATGGGGCCTTAAAACACAGATCCATGTCCTGTCAGCGGTGAGGAGATCAATGTGTGTTCCCAGTACAGAGGAACACACATCGATCTCCTCCCCTTGTGAGTCCCCCTACAGTTAGAACACACTTTGGGTAACATATTTAACACCTTCAGCGCCCCCTATTGTTAACCCCTTCCCTGCCAGTCACATTTACACAGTAATCAGTGCAGTTTTATATCACTAATCGCTGTGTAAATGTGAATGGTCCCAAAAATGCGTCAAAAGTGTCCGATATGTCCGCCGCAATGTCACAGTCACAATTAAAAAAAAAAAAAAAAACGCAGTTCGCCGCCATTACTAGTAAAAAAAAAAAAAATTGTAGACGCTAGAACTTTTGCGCAAACCAATCAAATACGCTTATTGCGATTTTTTTTTACCAAAAATATGTAGAAGAAGAATACGTATCGGTCTAAACTGAGGAAAATTAACAAAAATTTTATTTATTAAATCAAAAAGTAAAACATAGTGTTTTTTTAAAAAATTTACGCTCTTCTTTTTGTTTATAGCGCAAAAAAAAAAAAACGCATAAGTGATCAAATACCACCAAAAGAAAGCTCTATTTGTGGGGGAAAAAGTGCGTCAATTTGTTTGGGAGCCACGTCGCACGACCGGGCAATTGTCATTCAAAATGCGAAAGCGCTGAAAACTAAAAATTGGTCTGGGCAGCAAGGGGGTGAAAATGCCCTGTATGGAAGTGGTTAAGCTAAAATCGGTTGTTTTTGAAGGTGAGGGTTCACATATACTTTAACCACTTAAGCCCCGGACCAATATGCAGCTAAAGGACCAGGCTGCTTTAACTGACAATTGTGCGGTCATGTGACGTGGCACCCAAACAAAATTCACGTATTTTTTTCCCACAAATAGAGCTTTCTTTTGTTGGTTGATGCACTTATTACTGTGAAAATGACACTGGCAGTGAAGGGGTTAACCTGTAGGGGGCGCTGAAGGTGTTGTTTCATAGGGAGTGATTACTACTGTGTGGGGGCGTGGCTTTGCATGTAACATCACCGATAGTCGTTCCCTATGACAGGGAACAGACGATCAGTGACAGTCACACTAGGAAGAACGGGGAAAGGTTTGTTTACACTTATCTCTCCCCGTTCTTCAGCTCTGTGACCTGATAGCGGGACACAAGCGGCGATCGGGTCCGCTTGGTCCCGCGGGCGAGGTCACGGAGCACAGGACCAGGTCGCGAGCGTTCCAGGGGCGCTCGCGACCCACGGCTGGGCTCTTAAAGGCGACATACAGGTACGTGCTTGTGCCCAGCGGTGCCCTTGTGCCGAACTATACTGGCGTGAAGGGGTCCTTAAGCAGTTAAGGATGAGTTTTAAATGCTTTATGAATAGTTGCATTGTTATTGTAATTACAAATTTGCATAGGGGTGGGGGCCAGGAGCCAAATAAATGCCGTTTCCCTAAAGTGGAACTCCCGCTGATCAGAACCCTCCCCTCCTCCGGTGTCGCATTTGACACCTTTCAGGGGGAGGGGGGTGCAGATACCTGTCTAAAGACAGGTATTTGCACCCACTTCCGGCCACACAGTCTCGGGCAGACTGCGGGCATGACATCACCTCCTGTTCCCCCCCCCCCCGTTGTGTTCTGGGAACACTCGGCTCCCAGTACACAGCGGGAGCCAATCGGCAAGCGTAGCGCGACTCGCGCATGCGCCGTAGGGAACCGGGCAGTGAAGCCAGATCGCTTCACTTCCTGGTTCCCTCACCGAGGATGGCGGGGGGCAGCAGAGTGACGAGGGATCACTCTTCCTCTGCTGCGGACGGCGCTGGACTCCAGGACAGGTAAGTGTCCTAATATTAAAAGTCAGCAGCTGCAGTATTTGTAGCTGCTGGCTTTTAATTTATTTTTTTCAGCGCACATCCGCTTTAAGAGCTCATTTTTTATTAAAGGCAAAAAAAGAATAAGTGGTTTTATAAAAAAGTTCATTTTGATAGTAACTATTTTAGACTTGCTAACCTGAGCTCTGCTTAGAACCAGATTCCCACCAACATCGAGTTTAGGTTTTCTCTTCTTTGAAGACTATTGAAGCAGAAGAATGCTCTCTGAAAGGATACTACAACAAGTTAATAGATCCTATCATTAACCACTTAAGAACCAGCCGCAGTTATACGGTTATAAAAAAATGACATAAATAGATCCCCTATTTTGTAGACGCGATAACTTTTGCACAAACCAATCAATATACACTTATTGAGATTTCTTTTACCCAAAATATGTAGAATACATATTGGCCTAAACTGATGAAAATATTTGTTTAAAAAAAAATCTTGGGATATTGTTGTCTTTTTTTGTTTATAGCGCAAACAAAAACCGCAGAGGTGATCAAATACCACCAAAAGAAAGCTCTAATTTTTTGGTTACAGCAGCACACGACCCCGCAATTGTTAGTTAAAGCGACGCAGTGCCCTATCGCAAAAATAAGTGGTTAAGGATGTAGCCCCCTATATATTACACCTATACTAACCTGTGACGGCACTCTCCATTCCACACTCTCAGACACTCACAAACATGAATGTACCATTTGCAAAGCCATATTTGGGTCATGGTTGCTTAATCTCTCAGTAAATCCTAAAGCATTTATAATTTCACATTTTCTTTACCAATATCTCATTACAAAAAAACTTCTAGTTCAGCTCCCAATCCTAGGGGAATCTTTTGTAATAGGTGGATTCAGAAAGACTTAGGCTAGCGTATCGGTAGATACGCCAGCCTAAGTCTGAATGTGCGCCGGCACTAATTTAAGCGTATTCTGGAAACCAGATACGCTTAAATTAGGCTCAGATACGAGCGGCGTAAGTGTCTTACACCGTTGTATCCTAAAGTGTAATTTTTAGGCTGACCGCTAGGTGGCGCTTCCATTGCGGTCGGCGTAGAATATGTAAATCACGCCTATTCACGAACGTAAGCCCGGCCGGCGCTGTACATATACGCCGTTTACGTAACACATTATCAGGCCTAAAGTTATTCCATCAAATAGCTGGAACACTAATGTTAAGTATGGCCGTCGTTCCCGCGTCGAAATTCGAAAATTTTACGTTGTTTGTGCAAGTCGTCCGTGAATAGGGATTTACGTCATTTACGTCCAAGTCGAAACCAATAGGACCGTGTGGCGTACTTTGCCGCAATGCACACTGGGATATGTACACGGACGGCGCATGCGCCGTTCGTAAAACACGTCAATCACGTAAGGTCACCTCCCATTACCATAAAACATGCCCCCTCAGCTAAATTTGAATTAGGCGCGCTTACGCCCGCCCGATTTAGGCTACGCCGCCGTAACTTAGCAGGCAAGTACTTTGTGAATCATGTCCTTGCCTCGCTAACTTACGACGGCGTAGTGTAAACACGATACACTACGCCGCCGCAACCGCACGCCTGCCCACCTGAATCTACCTATAAATGTATAAGGATATTAGGCTCAATATCCAACCTTTTACAATTATTCATTTTTATTTTTGCTTAGCAACATCTACTCTTAGGGTAGGAGTAGAGACAATACATTTCATAAGATAAACACTTACTGGTATACATTTTATATCACACCAAGAATGCAGTGTTATTAGTTACCCAACAACAATAATTAAAATGTTAAATCTTGTGCACCCATTAAACATAACCCAAATTTATCCCAACACTGAAAGGAAACTACAAAACTAATGTAGCACATAAGGAGATATTTGATACTATGGCTTAATTTAATTTCCATTTAACTTCAACTCTTAGGCTGCATTCACACCTTCGCGTATGCGTTTTGCGGCGACAAAAAATAGGCGTTTTGTCCCGCGATTTGCGACGACAAAACGTGTCGTTTTAAACCGCATTTTTTTTACATTGTATTGTGGGCTATGCGGAACGCCTAAGCCGCCCGATATGCGCGTCAAAAAAGGGTCCGGGACTTTTTTTGAAGTTCAGCGTTCCATCGACGTACAGCGTTCTGCGTTAGGAGATGTGAACAGTCTCCATAGAGAACAATGCAATTTCGACCCTCCGGCGTATTGTAGCGTCGGGCTACAGGCGACAAAACGCCTAGGTGTGAATGGAGCCTTAGGCTTCATTTCCATGGACGTTTTTACAGCCACTTTTTTTAGCCTTTTTTACAGCTTAAAAATGCCTGTCCATGTTTATTTATTTATTTATTTTTTAGCTGGAGTTCAAAAACGCTGCGGTAGCGTTTTTTTAACATCTGGCGTTTTTACAGCTCTAACGCTGGAGCTTCAGAACGCACTTGTCCTGGGTTTTTTTTGCAGCTTAAAAACGGCTCAGCCATCTACAGCTCAAAAACGTCATGGCGGGCATGAGGCCATAGACTAACATGGAGAGACGTTTTTAAGCTGCAAAAAACGCTCAGAAAAGTGGCTGTAAAAACGTCCAAAAACGTCCATGGAAATGAAGCCTTAGATGAAGATTACAAGCATAACACTGCATGTACAGGAAATAAAGAATGTTTGTGTGAAATATGTAGAATTTATTGCTTAAAACCCAGTTACACGCCACCTCAGGTTCTTTTGAAATAAAAGTACCACAATACCATTTAGTGTATCCACAGTGCAGCCAGACCAGGGCAATATAGTAATCTGATGCACCAGCATAAAAATGCCCTTAAGACTCGCAACAATGCGAGTACTGGCAAAACATAATGTGTGGTTTCATAAAACAGTACATTTTGATAGTAACTATTATCAGACTTGCTAACCTGAGCTCTGCTTAGAACCTGATGTCCCACCATCGAGTTTAGCTTTCTTCTTCTTTGAAGACTCTGATGAAGCAGAACGTTTCTCAACTACAGGAGTGCTCAAAGCTCTCTTTTTGAAAAGCTCTCTGTCTCTCAAAAGACTTGGATCCATGGTGCTGCAAACATACAGAAGAAAGAAAATTGTGAGTCTCATTGTATTTGCTATATATATATCTCACAGGTAACCTGTTGTGAGAGAAATATGTGGGCTGCCATAGATGACCTCAAGTTCTGAGAATGTTACTTCCCTGGCTATCATGTTGGCACAGAGCTACATACAATTTCTGCACATTCATCCAGGATTTGTTGGAAGTACTGAAACCAGACAACCAAGCATCTAGTGTTTTCAAGAGAAGGCCAGCAAAGACAACCCTATTATTTATCTCAAGATAGGCATTAACAAGTTTGCCACCCACACTACTTTGTCTATAACCATAGCATTATTTACACCTTTCAAGCCACTTGCTGTGGGGGCACTCAACAGGAGGGGCCAGGAGAGTCAAAAGGGGGCCCGAGAAGAGGAAAATCTTTTTTTTCCTTTAAAAATAACAAACACAAGAATTTACAATCACCAATTTATTTCAGTAATTCAATTCAAAATGTGAAACTCATATTTTATATAGATGTTACAGACAGTGATGTAGTTCAACAATGTATTTTTAATTTGGACGATTATGGCTTGCAGCTAGTGAAAATCCAAAATTCAGGATCTTGAAATCAGGAATTTCAATATATAAGACCAAAAAAAAGATTTTAAAATACAGAAATGTTGGCTCTCAGGACCCATGAATCAGACTGAGAAAATGCAGAAAAAAAATAAAATAATAAAAAAAATATAATATATCACACCTTTTAATGCAATGGTAAAAATGGTACCGATCAGTAAATGTAGTCAAAACATAAGCCAAGGATCAAAAGCCAAAGCGTGTAGTCAGACAAGCCAGTAATGAGGAAACCAGAGATCAGTGTAGTTGGAGGCAGAACAGGATCAAGAACCAGAAGGGACATCAGTCGGGCAAAGTCTTTAACAGGAACACAACTGAGAAACTCAGAAAGATATGTTGACCAGGCGAAGGCAGGAAAGGAATGAACAAGGCAGTTTAAATAGCCAAGGGGCAGGATGTAGGTGGGACCGACGAGCAGATAATGATAACCAGGTTGTGACTAGAGCTGGGCGATAGTCTCCCCCCCAATAAATCTGCGATTGAAAAAAAAAAAAAAACACTTGATTCACGATTCGAATCAAGTTTTTTTTTTTTATGGACACCGCGCCGGTCCTGAGGAGCAGCGGGCAGGAGTTTTTAGGCGAGGCCGCGGCTTTGGCCTAGTCCGCTGCGTCCGGCCTCGTGGAATAGGCCGAAGCCACGGCCTCACCGAAACTCCTGCCCGCAGCTCCTCAGGTCCGGCGCAGTGTCAGCGCTGGTCCTGGCGAAAAAAAATTTTTTTGCTGAAAATCTGAATCGATTTAAACTCTCTACTCGATTCTAGATTCAAATCGATTTTTTCCCCAGCTCTAGTTGCGACATGGTATGGAGGCGATCAGCTTGTGGCACTGATGAGGTGTTATGGAAGACCAGGTTGCTTTGATAGCGGCCTTCAGCATTGTTGGGTCTGGGGTTTCATCTTCCTCTTGACAATACCCCACATATCTCTATGGGGTTTAGGTCAAGCAAGTTTGCTGGCCAATCAAGCACCATGATCATTAAACCAGGTATTGGTACTTTTGGCAGTGTGAAAAGGTGTCAAAATTCTGCTGGAAGAGGAAATCAGCATTTCCATAAAGCTGGTCAGCAAAGGGAAGCATGAAGTGCTCTAGAATTCCCTGGTAGAGGGCTGCGCCAACATTGGACTTGCTAAAACAGTGCAATTATAATTTTCTGAGATACTGATATTTGGCTTTTCACTAGCCGTAAGCCATAATCATCAAAATTTATAGAAAATAAATGCTTGAAATATATCACTCACTGTGTGTAACACATCTATATAAAATACATGGAGTTTTACTTTTTGAATTTAATTACGGAAATAAATTTACTTTTTGATGATATTCTAATTTTATGAGATGCACCTGTATGCAGATTTAATATGGCCATACTTTGCCCGTCACAGTGGGCATACCCCCAAAGGAAACTTCAAGGACTGGGTTCCATAGCAATGGACCATAGCCCAGGACCTGCATAGCACCCTGCAGCTGACTCAATGCATTGCACCAAGGTGAGCACCCATGCAGGATCCAGTGGTCTTAGCAACATTACAAGCCATCCACACAGCGTGGGGTCCAGGTACAGCTCCCAAAGTTTTACTGAGGTTTCACCTATCTGGATACACAGCTTCTGTGCAGGTATAAGACGACAGTGAGGTGTTTATTAAATAAAGAAAAGTAAAACTGATTTATGCACAAAGGAGAAGTCCATCATCTTCAAAAAACTGAGGACGCACGGAGTGGGGTAGGAATATAAGGGAGATGTGCCAGGGTGGCATGTCCTTTAAAGATTTCAGGTATCCAATACCCTGAAGGTACACCCTTGGTGTGCGAATATGTCGTCTGTGTCATGTACTGTACAATTACAAGTAGAACTCTGGGATTTACCCAACTATACTTCAAAATCTTTTCTTCTAACACTTATTCTGACCCGTTTAAAGCGGAGTTCCAGGCTTTTTATGTTTAATAAAAGTCAGCAGCTACAAAAAAAAGTGTAGCTGCTGACTTTTAATAAACAGACACTTACCTGTTCCACAATCCAGCGATGCGGCTGTCCGGAGCGACGCTGCTCTTCCCCTCCACCGGCGCCTCCATTGCCACTCTGGGCACACGGCCGTGACAGCTTTCAGCTTCACAGCCGGGCACGCAATGCACGAGTCGACAGGCGATCTTCTGAGACCTGTCACATGTCCCAGGAGATCGCTCGTAGGCCGAAGGAGGAAGTGGGACAGGAAGTCCCACTTCTAACAAAGCCCCCCCCCCCAAAAAAAAATTACATGCCAAAAGTGGCATGTAAGGGGGCAAGGAATGCTTAAAGCATTTTTTAAGACTTGTTAGATACAGCCCGGAATTCTACTTTAAGATATTTTGGTTTCTTGAATCATTGGACTGGAGCTCTTGGTCGTTTTAACAGTGAAAACCAAGTTGTAGCAAGTCAATAATGGGGAGACGAAGGTGCTTCAGGGAGACCACAGACAATACTGGTGACTAGTTCTTTGCACCCCGCCTACATTATTTTTAGCACAGCTTCTAAAAATTAGACCCTTTAAAAATCAAATAATGAGTACAGCAGCCTATTCCGGAGGTCAAAAATGGCAACTAGCTTATTTATTTTCATGGAATGCTTCCTTTAGAGAACCCTGGTCTAAGAAGAAACCTATACAGCAGTGATGGCGAACCTTGGCACCCCAGATGTTTTTGAACTACATTTCCCATGATGCTCAACTACTCTGCAGAGTGCATGACCATCATGGGAAAAGTAGTTGCAAAACATCTGGGGTGCCAAGGTTCACCATAACTGCTATACAGTATATAGGCCACAACCAAGATTTTCTGTGGCGCCTTTAAAGTCTGCACTCAGTCAACCTTAAGGCTGGCAGCAGGCATTTGTGGTTTGCTTTTGATATAAGAAAATGTATTAATTTTGTAATGACAAAATAAGGCATTTAATAAGGTTATACTGGAAGGCAGTGCTACCTAAACTATGCTGTCCTGTCTATATCAGAGACCTGAACACATACTTTTTTATATACTATTGTTATATATCTTATTTGGTTTGGAGCTTATACCAAGAATAATATGATTATGGAGAGACGGCGGTGGATTGGGATTCCCAATTCTCAAATATATTTCTATTGTGAAAAGATGACTAAACCCTGGGGAGCTCACACCTGCCTATACACATGGGAGGCCAAGACTGATATAATGGGCTTGTTTACATCAAAATATTTTGCCTTACATCTAAACCCAAAACTAAAATGTAATTTATTGGAGCTTACCAGTCTTATTATGCTGAACTACGTAAGCCAAACCTTATAAAAGACACAAATTAATGCATTTGTTAAACCGTAAGGCCCCTTTCACATGTGCGGACCGTATGTCCGCTTTTTCATCCATTCGTTTGCGGATGAAAAAGGGACATACATTGGTCCCTATGCAATTGCGGGTGTCAGCGGATAAACATCCACTGACACCCGTAATCACCCACCTCCGCAAAGATCCGATTTTGCGGACGGAAGAAAACCCTATTTTTTCTTCTGTCTGCGGATCGGATGAACACGGACACATGGTCCATGTTCATCCGATCCCCCATTGGGGAGAGCGGAGAAAAGACAGGGTGGTCCCTGCACAGTGTGCGGGGACCGCCCTGTCAGCCGACAGCTCAGCGGGGACAGACGGAGCGATCCCCGCTGAGCTAACGGACACACGGAGGTGAATCATTACTGATCCGCCCCGTGTGAAAGGGCCCTTAAGCAGAACCAAGATTGGGGGCAGGAGAAGAAGAAAAAAAAAAAAAAAGAAAAAAAAAAAAAAACAGAGGACGACTTACTAAAACATGAGGGTGCAAAATCTGGTTCAGCGCTGCATAGAAACCAATCAACTTCCAGATTTTATAGTCAAAGCTTAATTGAACAAGCTGAGGTTGGAAGCGGATAGCTGCACCAGATTTTTCACCCTACAGTTTTAATAAATCAACCAGAGAGAGACAAAGCTCATCAGTCTTTTGCTTCTCCATAGTTAGTATTACTTAGGGCCAGTTCACACTGCAGCTCTGTCGGGCATTACATGCGATTTGCAGCCGCACTGCTGTGCAGATCTCATGCGATGTCGGTGCGATGCAAATTCAGCCATACATATCGTATGGCTGAATTGGCATCTCATTCGGACCAAACTCATGCAGGACCCTTTTTTTGTCCACACCTGAATCGGATCGCATGGGTGTGAACTGTCCAAATTTACAGTTCACACTGCAATATGCGAACTGATGTGGGGGTGTCATTAACTATGTATTGACACTCCCAGCGGTTCGTATAGGGTAGTGTGAATATTGCACCAGTGTGAACCTATCCTAAAAGGATGAGTTCACCTTTGGGACTATTGTACATGTTTCACCCGTTTCTATGTCTTTTATGTCTCCAATGCTGCAGCTTCTGCCCGATTCTTTCCCCCCCCCCCTTTCCAGTGACAGCAGTATAGGGAGAAGTTTCCCATACTAGATTTCTCTTTTTGAAATCAGTGCAGCTGATCACTGGTGCAATGGCTGCAAAAAAAAAAAAAAAATAGGTTTGATACAATCTGTGAGGAGATCTTGAATGCGCAGAAACCTCCCCCACTCAACACCCCAATGTCCACAGGTACAATCATTACTTCCCTCATTCAACCCTGCTAGTATTAAAGGAGAAGTCCAGCCTGAGCTTATTTGGCTGAGCTTCTCCTATGGGTTACAGGAGTGTAATTCATTTTGCACTCCTGTGATTGGAATCAGTCCAGGCACCGCGTCATCACAACAATAAAGTCTGGATCCGCCAGGTGCTTGGACTGATGCCGGTCTCAGGCTCTCAGCGAGCCGCTGAGAGCCTGAGACGGCCGTTCCCCGCCCCACCTAGCTCAGCGCTCCAGTAAGCGTGAAGGAGCAGTGAGGAGAGCTGCTGATTGACAGGCAGCAGCTCTTCACTCTGGGATCTGTTAGAAGAGTGCAGAGGCACCGATGCTGCATCCACCTAGGGATGTATAATTAGGCATATATATATATATATATACACACACACACACACACACGGTTCAACGAAATCTGGGCACCTGGTCGCAATTGCGGCTGAAATTAGCGACCTGGCAACAGGGGAAGCTTAGGCCTGCAGAAGGCCCTGGCCTGCGTGGCCCGATGCGATCGCGTGGCGGGGGAGGTGCACGGAGACACAGAATACCCCATCATGTGCCTCCGTGCGCCCCCCGCTGTGCGATCGCGTCGGCTGGTAATTGAGGCCGCGGCTTTGCGGCCTTCTGCAGGCCTAAGCTTCCTTCTGTGATCTGGCGCCATCTTGTGGCATGACAGACAAGTAAACCAGCAATTCTAATGGAGCTTCCCTAGTGTTTTCACTGATATCTCCTTCCCTCTAATTAGAGCTCCCAAACATTATATATATTTTTTATACTAACACCCTAGAGAATAAAATGGCGATCATTGCAATACTTTCTGTCACACCGCATTTGCGCAGTGGTCTTACAAGCGCACTTTTTTGGGGAAAAATACACTTTTTTAAAATTAAAAAAATAAGACAACAGTAAAGTTAGCCCAATTTTTGTTTTAATATTGGGCAAGATAATGTTACGCCGAGTAAATTGATACCCAACATGTCACGCTTCAAAATTCATGGAATGGCGACAAACTTTTACCCTTTAAAATCTCCATAGGCGACGTTTAAAAAAAAAATTCTACAGATTGCATGTTTTGAGTTACAGAGGAGGTCTGGGGCTAGAATTATTGCTCTCGCTCTACCAATCGCAGCGATACCTCACATGTGTGGTTTGAACACCGTTTACATATGCGGGCGCTACTCACGTATGCGTTCGCTTCTGCGCGCGAGCTAGGGCGCGTTTTCTGGCTCCTAACTTTTTTAGCTGGCTCCTAGATTCCAAGCAAATTTGTCAAACCCTGTGTGTGTGAGATTGTGTGATAGATATATATATATATATATACACACACATACATACACACACACATACATACATACATACACACATAAACACACACTTCTCTTTTAACGAGGTTGCTAATCTTTTTTTCTAACACCCATCTAACCACCTGCCCCCTTTTTCCTCGCAAATGCTACGCTCACCCTCTGACTCTATTCTACACTGTCAAACTCATCATTTTTCACCGCCACCTCTTCTGGCATCTTCCTCAACTCTCGAAAACATGCGCTAGTCACCCCTAATCCATAAAAAACCCACACTGGACCCCACCAATCTTAACAACCTACTCCTCATCTCCTTACTCCCCTTCCGACCACCTGACTAGGAACAAACTTCTTGATCCCCCCTCAGTCCAGATTTTGCCCTCAACATTCCACGGAAAGGGTTCTCCTTAAACTCAAACAACCTACTAACAGCTATAACCAGTGGACACTATTCTGTACTACTTTTCCTGGACCTCTCTGCCGCCTTTGATGCAGTGGATTACCCCCTCCTCCTCAAAAAAACACTACTGTGATTGGCTGTCACAGGGTCCAAAAGCTCCCGATCACAAGCATTCATCGGGAGCTTTCCAATACCCACCAGCTCCCATGCATTAAGCACGCTCTCAGCGCAGTAAGTGGCTGCATATATGTGTGCGGCTGGCATCAAAAGACACAAAACGCTCAATTTGCACGTTTTCAGACATTCTAATTCAAGTCAATGGGGCCAAAAACACCCAGGTCTGCCTCAAACGTCGTTCACGTCAAGATACAAAGGTCTGAATGCTCATACGTGAAGAGCCACCATTGATTTACATGGGATTTCAGATGTTTCATTTTAGAACTTTGAGCAACTAGGTTTGAATGGGGCCCCAAAGGTGTCTTAAAATGTTACAAAATGCATCAGTACACAAGAAAAAAAATAAAAAAAAACTTTACTAGACTGAAATAAAACCATAAACTGACAAACCTATTTAATACAAAACAACCTCACTGTCTCTGGGGCTTACAGTTGGGCAACCTGTAGCCTCCAGTGAGGAACCATAAGCCCCAGCTTCCAGTCATGCTGTGCTATATGAGCTAACTTTCTACCACCCAGGCAGCAGCACAAAGTACAACATGGAATTTTCTCTCACCGGAACTCAGCCACGACCTGCTGCTGCTGGTGGTACACTCCAAACACCCACCGTCTGAACCATACACACACTGCACTCGACGTAACCAATCAGCGATTAGCCTTCTTTCCGCTTCAGTTACGTCAGTTCCCACAGAACACCGGGGCAACCTCGATCTACTTTGTGTCTGCTATTGTTGTTCAATAAAGCTGGATGTGGAAAGCTGCTTAGCAACCGGCGCAGCGTTACTGCGTAGCAGAAGGCTGGCGTGGCCGTGACGAGTGGTGTAGTGTCGTAAATCATGTGGAACGCATCGCATTTGCCGTTGGAACGCATTGCGCATGCGCAGTTGCCCGCCACGTGACTTCCGCAGCATTCACACAAGCGGAAGTGATGTAGAAAGGTTGAAGTATGGTTTTAACTTCCTGCGGACGGTCTTTTGTTGTTTGTTGACAATCACAAGATTGGTGTTTGAGGTTCTTTTCACCCCCCGGAAATGTTTTTTTTTCTGGCTTTCTGTTGTCACTAAATCAATCCACAAACCATGTTTGGTTATATATTATTTTCGATTATTTATGCTTATACGTTCCAGGTATGTATAGTACCAAAATTGTACTAGTTCATACAAAATACTGATTGAGTCCAAAGGCAGAATAAGGCTACGCTCACAGTTGGGCGAGTGATGAACGTGCGCAAATTCAAATGCCCCTTAGCTAACCCGTGGCATTTGTTAACGGACCCCCACGGGTCTGCTAATGTACACTAGGGATGAGCTCTGGCGTGTTCGCACACTCTACGTGCAGAGCCCTTCCGGGAAGTCTGCACGGTGCTGCGCTAATCACAGGCAGGGAAGGAGACATTGTCCCGATTCGCGGCTGCAGAGATCGGGAAATGTCTCCCTGCCTGTGGTTAGCGCAGCACCCTGCCGACTTCCTGGCGGGCTCTGCATGTGGACTGTGAGAACATGCCGGAGCTCATCCCTAATGTATGGGGGTTATTTACGAAAAGCAAATCCACTTTGCGCTACAAGTGCAAAGTGCACTTGGAAGTGCAGTCGCTGTAAATCTGAGGGGTAGATCTAAATTGAGGGGAAGCTCTGCTGATTTTATCATCCAATCATATGCAAGCTAAAATAATGTTTTTTATTTTTCTTGCATGTCCCCCTCAGATCTACAGTGACTGCACATTCAAGTGCATTTTTGATCTTGTAGTGCAAAGTGGATTCGCCTTTAGTAAATAACCCCCCATAGTGTCAGTAGCATGCTTTTCGGTGCTGCATAATTTCGCATGAGTGTCAGGGACTTCTTTTGTATGTTTTCCGTATGTAGGGCAGCTTATTGGAATGAATGGACTGCTTTCCCTGCAGCACACAGGACCATACAGAAAATGCACAGAAACGCATGTGTGCTCCTTCGCACCTGCATGGTGTGAACGGACCCTAAGAGATTAGAAAACAATTTACCTGCACTAGTCTATTTTGAACTTTTCTCCTCCTAGGTTTTTTTCTTTTTAGTACCCTAATATACCTGGAAATGGCTGTGTGCCACTTTGTGACTCACAATTCAGTAAAGCAGTACGTGTTTTTGGCAACATGCCCCCTTTGAAAAAGAGAAAACTCTTGCGCTACTGTGAGTAAACAGTGTTAGAGTGATATAAGTGTATATAGCAACGTTCAGAGCAGCTATATCTAAAAGTGTTCACAATACACAAATAATGAATGAAATAAAAAATGTGATCAGCGCTCCAAACAGTAGTGAAAACTACTACAATACGTGTCCACAACAAACGCTCATAGCATGTCTATCAGTAAGCCTGATGTGGATAAAACTATAAGGTGATAAAACACTATAGGAAACAAAAAAAACTGTAAGGTGATAAAACACAATCAACCTAAAATACTCAGTGACAGTGGGCCAGATTCACAAAGCAAATACGACGGCTTATCTCCTGATACGCCGTCGTATCTGTTGTTCTATCTATGCGACTGATTCATAGAATCAGTTACGCATAGATAGCCATAAGATCCGACAGCTGTAATAGTTTTACACTGTCGGATCTTAGGATGCAGTACCGCGGCCGCCGCTGGGGGGAGTTCGCGTCGTAAACCAGCGTCGGGTATGCAAATTAGGAGTTACGGCGATCCACTAAGCTTTGTCCCGTCGTTACATCGCCGCGAGTGTTAGTTTTCCGTCGCAAAGATAGGGCACCTTTAACAAAGTGGAAAATTACTCCACCATGTTAAGTCTGCCCGTCTTTGCCGCGTCGCTTTTGAATTATTTTGAAATTTTTTCATTTTCCCGGCGTAACTCTTTTTTGACGTCGCGATTCACAAAACGTTGCGCGTCATAATTTCGCGCAAAGCACGTCGGGAAATTTGCGACGGGAGCATGCACAGTACGTCCGGCGCGGGAGCGCGCCTAATTTAAATGGTACCGCCCCATTTGAATTGGCCCGCCTTGCGCCGGACGGATTTACGATACACCGCCGCAAATTTCCAGGTGAGTGCTTTGTGGATCGGGCACTTAGAAAATTTGCGGCGGTGTAACGTAAATCGGTTACGTTACGCTGCGCCCGCTGTACGTGAATCTGGCCCAGTGAGTCCAACAATGGATAAATAAAGTGGTGTCTAAAAAGGATACATAAATAAATGAGAATGTCCTTGAGCTAAGGTCTCATGGTCTCAATAGACTAGTATGGTGGTCTTCTCAAAAATGGCTGGCGGTTAAACAGTGTGTAGAAATAAAGAAGCATCCATAGTAAGTCTCCCAGAACTCTCACCTTGCTGCTACTATATAATGGCATGTAACGTGGGTGTATGCGTATCCGGTACTCCTTCCCGATAGTGTCCTCTATATCCGCCTCTTAACCTGTTGTTGGTACCAATTTCAAATAGATAATGGACATGTAAGGGTGCTCAATGCTGTCCAGTAGTCCATCTTAGAGACCAGAAAGAAGGAGCTAGCTATCAGAGCACATGTTGGACTAGAACTTGTATTTCTTTGCATACCCTAAAGGCAGCATTGCTGGGACTGCTACTCTCTTGCATTTCCTTCTTGGACAACGCAACCTGATGCTTGAAAGCAAAGAACATTCAGTTGTGAAGCCGCAAGGAATCACAGCCAGCTGTCTAAAGAAGACATTGTCAGTGCTGGGGACCCAAAGACTGGCGAGGAAACAGTTCAGTTCAGGTGGGCACGGTGCTGGACTACTGGACAGCATTGAGCACCCTTTCAGGTCCATTATCTATTTGAAATTGGTACCAACAACAGGTTAAGAGGCGGATATAGAGGACACTATCGGGAAGGAGTGAGACATATACCCCAGATACGCATACACCCACGCTACATGCCATTATATAGTAGCAGCAAGGTGAGAGTTCTGGGAGACTTATTATGGATGCTTCTTTATTTCTACACACTGTTTAACCACCAGCCATTTTTGAGAAGACCACCATACTAGTCTATTGAGACCATCATACCCCTTAGCTCAAGGACATTCTCATTTATTCATTTATTTATGTATCCTTTTTAGACACCATCTATTTACTTATCCATTTATTTATCCATTGTTGGACTCACTGTCACTGAGTATTTTAGGTTGATTGTGTTTTATCACTGTAGTGCTACCCCCGCAGGAGCCACTGGTTGTTGTTGGGATCGGCGTATTAAGTTACCTCAGTGTTGTCTAGGGTTGTAGTTGATAAGTAGAGTAGCTTAGAGTAGTGAGCGAATATCCAGGGTTGATGAAGCAAGAGAGAACTTTGCAGTATCAGGCCTGGATATGAACCGAGCAATCCTGCTCTCAGTAACACAGTAGTAATAAACACAATTCGTCGCCACTCTAGCCAGAGTGGGTGAAGTGCCCCCGGACAGACTTCTGCCACAAGCCTGGCAGCCGAAGTGTCACTTTAGATTTCTGGGAGGAACAGGCCTCTGCCACAGACCTGGCTCTAGGGCCTCTGCCACAGGCCAATTACTTGAATGAGCTAAATGGACGGATTGAGATTGAGCGAATCCTCCCAGTAGATTAAGCATAGGTCACCGAATGACAGCAATAGTGTACCTGTCAACATTCCGGTCACCAGATCCCCGATGGTTTGTTCAAGCCCTGTTGGACAACCTGCCTCCGGGTTCTCCTCAAGCCGCCCCCCCCCATCGAACGGCACACAGCCTGGGATCTCCTCAGTCAAAGTGGGGACCCAGCAAGTCACTGGGGCCCCTTTCAGCAAAGTGGCGCTCCACGTAGAATGCGACCCCGGCCTGGTAGGCCATCACCGGGGTCCGTTGGATGCGCACACCCTGAAGGTGGGTGCTGCACCTGGAACCCGCAAAGAACCAAAGAAAATGGCGTCTGCCACAGATATACTCTCCCCCAGCATGCCCCGCGAGGGAAAAACTCCTCTAATTGGCTGCTGGAAAAAAAAAGCGCTCTGCCAGAACCCCTCTAGCGCCAACTGCCGCCCAGGGATGGAAACTACATCTCTGGAGCGCAGACTGACCTACAGGACAGTTCAGGAATGACAGCAGCCCAAATTTAGCAAATTGTGAATGGGAGCAAAATAACTCTCCTATTCCCCACTAACTTTAGCGTAGTGCCCATACTGAAAGTAAGGGGGCGCTACATCACCTTATAGTTTTATTCCACATCAGGCTTACTGTTGGACATGCTATTGATGGATATGCTATAAGCGTTTGTTGTGGACACTTCTTGTAACATGCCCCCTTTAAAAGCTCCAGCGTCTAACGAGAGAAAAGTCACTGTCTGGATGAGAATTTTCCACCCAACTCTTTCAACACAATTTGATAAAAAAAAATCAAGTTTTGTTGAGCCAGGTGGTACTGACAGGGCCACACATAGAGCTAATTTCAGCTGCTCCCTGTCCAGGGGCATTTTGTGAAAGAAATGTGCCTGTGTGCAAGATAATAAATCGGGCCCCTGATCACTGCCCCAGTGTAGTCATAATAAACAATGCAGCTATCACTTGTCCTGATCACCATCATACTAGCATCCTGATCACCGCCATACCCCATACCAGCACTATGATCACTGCCATATGTCATACCAGCACCTTGATCACCGCTGTATGCCATACCAGCACTCTGATCACTGCCATACCCCATACCAGTGCCCTGATCACTGCCATACCCCATACCAGCATCCTGATCAGTGGCGGCCCGTCCATAGGGGGCGCCCGGGTGCCGCCCCCCCTCCCCAGTCAGAAGAAGAAAAAAAAAAATTTTTATTTAAACTTGTGCCTTTAAAAAAAAAAAAATCCTAAAAAGGTCCTTATGTGCACTGTGTCCGCGCGCCGGGCGCCGGGCACAGTGCGGTAGGAGTAGCGCCACGTCTGTGCAATCACGGGATTGCAGACGTGGCGCTACATTGGCAGCCAAAATATGCCATTGTGGCGCTTCCCAGCGCGCCACATGCTTCCGGCGCGATGGACAGTAGTATTGTCATTGGCGGGCGGGTGCATACATTTCTATGTGCACCCGCCCGTCTCTGTGGTAGTTCTGACGTCACTGGACAAACAGGAAGTGACGTCAGCACTATCCAGCTCAGTGCGCCCGTTCGTGGAACAGGTAAGCTGCATTCCATGCCTTCCCCTCACCCCAGTTTGTACTGTTCTGTGCTTCGGCGGCAGCAGCAACAGCATCGGCGGCCGGCACACCTCCCCACCCGCTTATTGAGACTTCAACATGCCGTCAGGAAGCACCACCCCCCCCCCCCTCCCGCTGGTTGAAAACTTTTTTTAAATGTCTGCCGTCAGGAAGCACCCCCTATTATTGTTTTTTTAAAATGCACATTCACTGCCTGATCCCCACCCATCCACCTCAGAGCCTTTTATTGTAGTTAGACTGCTGGGACTTTTAGTTCTCCATCTTCTCCTGGGGCTAATGGAGAAGATGGAGATTGGAGAACTACAAGTCCCAGCAGGTTATACATACAATAAGGCTCTGAGGTGGATGGCATGCACCTGAGCCCAGGAGAAGATGGGGAACTACAAGTCCCAGCAGGTTATAATATAAGGCTCCTAGGTGGATGTCTTATATTATAACCTGCTGGGACTTGTAGTTCCCCATCTTCTCCTGGGCTCAGGTGCATGCCATCCACACCCATCCACCTCAGAGCCTTATTGTATGTATAACCTGCTGGGACTTGTAGTTCATCTTCTCCTGGGGCTCAGGTGCATGCAATCCACCATCTATGGGACTACAAGTCCCAGCAGTGAGAAAAACTGGACAAAGATGGTGGATTGCATGCACCTGAGCCCCAGGAGACGATGGAGAACTACAAGTCCCAGCAGGTTATAATATAAAGCTCCGAGGTGGATGGATGACTGGACAGTGACACAGTGGGGACAATTGGCACAGCGGCATGAATGGGCACAGTGGTGACAATTGGCACAGTGGCTGCGTTTGGCATGGCACAGTGGTGACAATTGATGGCACAGTGACCACAATTGATGGCATGGAACAGTGGCTGCATTTGATGGCATGGCACAGTGGCTGCATTTCATGGCATGGCACAGTGGTGACAATTGATGGCACAGTGACCACAATTGATGGCATGGCACAGTGGTGACAATTGATGGCACAGTGGTGACAATTGATGGCACAGTGACCACAATTGATGGCATGGCACAGTGGCTGCATTTGATGGCATGGCACAGTGGCTGCGTTTGATGGCATGGTACAGTGGTGACAATTGATGGCACAGTGGCTGCGTTTGATGGCATGGCACAGTGGTGACAATTGATGGCACAGTGGCTGCGTTTGATGACATGGCACAGTGGCTGCGTTTGATGGCATGGCACAGTGGTGCGAATTGATGGCACAATGGGCCAGATTCACAAAAGAGATACGATGGAGTATCTCAGATACACCATCGTATCTCGGATTTTTACTGGTCCTATCTATGCGCCTGATTCATAGAATCAGATACGCATAGATAGGGCTGAGATCCGACAGTGTCACACTGTGTTACACTGTCGGATCTTTTTTTTGATATAAAAATGGCGCCGGGGGCGTTCCCGCTGATTTACACTGAATAATATGTAAATCAGCGAGATACGCGAGATTCACGACCGTACGCGGACCCGACGCGGTGTTCTTACGTCGTTTCCGTAGCGCGGTACCCGTCGTATACTTACCCATGCTAAAAGCAGGGGTAAGTATTGTTAAGTATGGCCGTCGTTCCCGCGTCGATTTTGAAATTCCCTACGTCGTTTGCGTACGCCGATTCACGAACACGCGCGTCGCAAGTCCCGCTCACGTCGCAACCACTGACGTCCTATTGACGTCAGTGGGAGCAATGCACGCCGGGAAATTTCCCCCGGACGACGCATGCGTATTTAAATCGGCGCGGGAGCGCGCCTGATTTAAATATGACACTCCCCTAGCCGCGGAATTTGAATTCCGCTGGGGGAGTTAGGATCCGCCGTCGCAAGTTTGGAGGTAAGTGTTTTGTGAATTTGACACTTTCCTCACAAACTTGCGAGGGCGGATCTTAAAACACATAGGTTATACGGATCTAAAGATCCGCTAACCTTTGTGAATCTGGCCCAATGACTGCGTTTGATGGCATGGCACAGTGGTGCGAATTTTTTTTTTCTTCGTTTGCGCCCCCCCCCCAAAAATTTTGAGCACCAGCCGCCACTGATCCTGATCACAGCCATATCCCATAACAGCATTCTGATCACTCCAAATGCTGTACCAGAATCCTGATCACCACCATACCCTATACCAGTGTTCTGATCACCCCATATGCAATACCAGCATCTTGATCACCGCCATACCCCATACCAGCGTCCTGATCACCTCATATGCCATACCAGCGTCCTGACCACATCATATGCCATACCAGCGTCCTGATCACCCCATATGCCATACCAGCGTCCTGATCACTGCCATACCTCATACCAACGTCCTGATCATTGCCATACTCCATACCGGCATCCTGATCACTGACATGCATCATACCAGTCTGGCATTTTAGGGTCGCAACTGATCACTTTTCACATATGTATCATAGTTTGTAGACTCTGTAACTTTCATACAGTCTAAAATAATATACACAAATTTGGGTTATTTTCACCCAAAAATGTAGCAGAATACATTTTGGCCTAAATTTACGAAGAAAGATTATTTATTTGCAGAATTTTATAACAAAAATAAAGCAAAAAACATATTTTTCAATACTTTTTTTAATTTATATATCAAAAAATAAAAAACCCAGTGGTGATTAAATACCACCAAATTAAAGCTCTGTAAGGGAAGGTCCCTCACTCCGCTTGAGTGCTTCCGTCAGCACACTGTTTTCTCCAATCTGGACCTTCAGATATCATATTTTACAAGTGGATATTGTAAGAACCAGACGAGACTAGCTCATTTACAAAGCTGGACATGAACTGTTTATTGAAACACATACACACAGTCACACATCCAACAAACTTTCCCTTGGATTTTTGTCTTAATTGATTTGTCCGGTCACACCCATAGCATACACACGGTCAGACTTTTCTGCAAACTTTTCTAAAAATTACCCAACATCACGTGGTTTTTCTGCTCTTTACCGCCACCCTTTGGTTAACTTCTGCTATTGTTGGTTGATTTTAACATTGGTTCTGAGCATGCGTATTTGCACGTTGTCCAAAAGTTGGTTGGCTTGCTGTACACACAGTCAGACAAGGCACCATCGGACTTTTGTTGCCGAAAAGTTGGTCCGTTTGCAGACCCAACTTTTTGTCGGATGAAACCCGAAAAAGTTAGTCCGATGGAGCGTACACACGGTCACACAAATTAGAAAAGTTGACGATTTTGAAGTTGGTTGGCAAAAAGTGTGACCGTGTGTATGGGGCTTTACAACAGATATCCACTCAGGGGAAAATGCCCCCTACCTTAGATTCAGGCCAGGGTAAACTGTCCAATCGGCAATAAGGAATACAAATATCCATCACATAATACATTTCTCACAAGGCAGACACAAATAATAGAACAATGGAATACAGCCACACTCTAAACAACCCCAGCAAAGAGTCCAACAGCATGAGACAACACACAATAATATACGTATACAGTTGTGCTCATAAGTTTACATACCCTGGCAGAATTTTTTTTTTTTTTTTTGCCATTTTTCAGAGAATAATGGCAACAGCACCTTCCCAAATGACCCTGATCAAAAGTCATACCCTGATGATTTTGGCCTGATAACATGCACACAAGTTGACTCAAAGAGGTTTGAATGGCTATTAAATTGCGATGGGTTACACAATCAATCATAAATGGGATATATACAGTTTAAAAGAAAGTAAAACTAAAACCACAACAAGTACGTATGGTCAAAATAGTCCATAGAATAGTTAGTCCAATGAATTCTAGTCCATACAAGGTACTATAGGGTTAATATGAGTGTCTGTTCAAGGCCAGTGAGGATGGCTGACAGGTGCTCAGGGCAGCTCTTCAGAAGCGAAGCCAGCTCAGAATATGCAAGAAATGAAAACAAAAAGAAAAGCGCCTCTGAGTGTTCTGTTTTAATAATTTAACACTTAATATATCCAGCACTTACATCAAAGTAAACATGGTGAAGCTGGTGTAACCCTGGCTGATAGTTGATCCAGAGTCGAGGGATGCATTCAAAGCAGAACCATCTAGTCCAGGCTTCTATAGCCGCTCGGAGCCGGGGACGGGACCTGCAGCTTACACAGAAAAGAGAACGCATGTCTGATCCCCGACTCGCGCATGCTCTGAAACGGGTCGAGGTCTCCCTCTGTCTCCGTCCAGCTGACGTTACATGCCAGTACACGAGACTCCTGTCTAGCGGCCACCCTCCATCACTGACACAGACGGCTCTCCCCGGCTCCGAGTGGCTATAGAAGCCTGGACTAGATGGTTCTGCTTTGAATGCATCCCTTGACTCTGGATCAACTATCAGCCAGGATTACACCAGCTTCCCAAGCTTCACCATGTTTACTCTGATGTAAATGCTGGATATATTAAGTGTTAAATTATTAAAACAGAATACTCAGAGGCACTTATCTTTTTGTTTTTTTTTCTTGAATGGCTATTAAAGGTGACTATCCTCACCTGTAATCTGTTTGTTTGTAATTAGTGTGTGTATAAAAGGCCAATGAGTTTTTGGACTCTTGACAGACCCTTGTATCTTTCATCCAGTGCTGCAGTGACGTTTCTAGATTCAGAGTCATGGGGAAAGCAAAAGAGTTGTCAAAGGATCTGCAGGAAAAGGTAGTTGAACTGTGTAAAACAGGAAGAGGATATAAAAAGATATCCAAGGAATTGAGAATGCCAATCGGCAGTGTTCAAACTCTAATCAAGAAGTGAAAAATTAGGGGTTCTGTTGAAACCAAACCACGGTCAGGTAGACAAACTAAAATTTCAGCCACAACTGCCAGGAAAATTGTTCTGGATGAAAAGAAAAACCCTCAAATAACTTCAGGGGAAATACAGGACTCTCTGAAAACATGTGGTGTGGCTGTTTCATTATGCACACTAAGGAGGCACTTGAAGAAAGATGGGCTGCATGGTCGAGTCGCCAGAAGAAAGCCATTACTACGCAAATGGCACAAAGTATCCCGCTTACAATACACCAAAACGCACAGAGACAAGCCTCAAACCTTCTGGCACAAAGTCATTTGGAGTGATGAGACCAAAATTGAGCTTTTTGGCCACAACCATAAACACTACATTTGCAGAGGAGTCAACAAGGCCTATGATGAAAGGTACACCATTCCTACTGTGAAACACGGAGGTGGATCGCTGATGTTTTGGGGATTTGTGAGCTACAAATGCACAGGAAATTTGGTCAAAAATGTTGGCAAGATGAATACAGTATGTTATCAAAACTTACAGGAGGAACATGTGCATTCATCAGCCAGGAATCTGCAAATGGGACGTACTTGTACATTCCAACATGACAATGATCTAAAACAGAAGACCAAGTCGACCTGTCATTGGCTACAGCAGAATAAAGTGAAGGTTCTGGAGTGGTCCTCTTAGTCTCCTGACCTCAATATCATTGAGCCACTCAGGGGAGAGGAGATCTCAAACGTGCAGTTCATGCAAGACAGCCCAAGAATTTACAGGAACTGGAGGCTTTTTGCCAAGAAGAATGGGCAGCTTTACCATCTGAGAAGATAAAGAGCCTCATCCACAAATACCACAAAAGTCTTCGAGCTGTCATTGATGTTAAAGGGGGCAATACACAGTATTAAGAACTGGGGTATTTTGATCAGGGTCATTTGGGTAGTTTGTTGCCATTATGATTTAAAAAGAGTAAACACAGTTGATTGATAATACATTTCTTCAGCCAAACACTAACCATGAGTAAAAAGGAAAGTTTTTGTGTAATCATTAATATCCTCTGAAAAATGGCCAAGAAACCATAAATTCTGCCAGGATAAACTTATGAACACAACTGTATACAACATTCCCGTGTGGCTGTACAGCCAGTCCGAATAGCACAGATCAGACTGGACTTCTCAGTCACCTTGTGTCTCTAATGGACACAGGGTGGTTTATACAAAGGGACACAGAGTGCAGAGGTTCAGTCGTAAGTGACGCAAAGGTTCAGTTGTAAGGGATACAGAGTTCAGGGGTCAGTAGAAAGTGACGCTGAGTTCAGAAGTCAGGATTAAGTGACAGAGTTCAGGGGTCAGTTGTGACACAGCGTTCAGGGGTCAGGAGTAAGTAGGGTTGCCACCTGTACGGGATTGACCCGGACAGTCTGGGTTTTGACACTTTATACCCTGGTTTGACTCCACCTCAAACCCGGACACACAGCATACCTCCAGTCCCTAACGTCACTTAAAACTTTTCTGGGGATGGAGCCAGTGCCGATCCAAGGAGGGCTTCTGTCAGCTGCGCAGCGCCCGTCTGTGCTGTCTGCCCTCTCCCCTGCCTGGCTCCTCTCCCCGTTGTACATAGAACACCCCTCAAAACTGCACTCTGTTTCGCAGCGCACTGCTCAAACTCTGCACTCTGTGTGTAACACACTCCTCAACTCTGTACTCTGTACATAGCACACCCCTGAATTCTGCAGTTTGTGTGTCTTTCAGAGCAGGGCTAGGATTAGGGTCAAATGGGCCTCGTTAGTTAGGCTGTATGGGCCCCATGATTTCTAACAGTGGCCCTGATGAGGGGGATCTCTCATTTAATGGAGGTCTCTAAGGAAGGAGAGGGCACTGATAGAAGAGAACTATGAGCTAATGGGGGGTTTATAATGCACTGGGAAAAAGATTAGAGTTTTTTTGGATACATTCTGGTTTCACTTTCGCCTTCCCACCGTAACCATATAGAGGTACTCTTGATGTAAGCAAGAATTTGCCTTAGTGTAAAAAAATTGCAATGATATGCACCTGTCAAAAAGGTGCTGAAAAATTGGTCTTTGGGTGTTAATTGTGCCCATGAAACCTACACCAATACATTCTTTCAAATGAAATGATTAAACACCCTCAAAGCTAGGCAGCCTCGAAGTCCTGCAGAGATTCCACATCCCAAAAAGAGTTAATCAGTGACATCAGCATCAGTTGCTTCATAGCTGGTAATCCAGGACTGATTCATTTTTATAAAACGGTCCATGGAGTCTGTGGACAGACGCGTTCTATGATCAGTAACAAAACCTCCTGTAGCACTGAATGCCTGTTCTGAAAGCACGCTGGATGCAGGGCAGCCCAACAACTCAATAGCATACTGGGCAAGTTTTGGCCAGTAAGGCAGTGGATCGTCAGCTGGAAAGCTCTCATCTCTGTTTTGGCCCAGAGGTAATCGTCCACCATGTAATGCAGATGCTGCCGATGAGATGTTGAAGCTGACAACCCTGGGCGGCGAGGACTAAAAAAAATCCGAAATGCCTCACTTAGGCAGACGCCTTTTCCAACGCTCCTTGACCAACGGAAGACTCAAAACAATGTTTTCCACCACACTGTAACCCATTAGAGTAAAGAAAAACGTTCAATAAAATCCTCTTTAGGCCCCATGCACACGGGACGCCAGTGCAAACTCTGCTAAACACACGTTTTTAGAGGCTAAAACCGGCGTTTAAAAAACGCCCGTTTTGCCACAAATTTCGCAGCGTTTTACTGTGTTTGCGTTTATAAGCGTGTAGTTTAGAAACATCATAAGACCCTCCCTAAGCTCAAAAAACAGTATTATTTAACCATTTCAGACATTTTGTGAGACCAGAGTGAGTAGCAGCTGAGAGAGCAGCAGTGTACTTGTATTTAGCATGTCACTTGCCACATTACCTGCCAAAAGCTGCGGATTGTCCACTTGCCACGTCACCTGCCCCAAGTTGTGAATTGTCCACTTGCCACATCACCTGGCCACGTCACCTGCCACAAGTTGTGGATTGTCCACTGGCCACGTCACCTGCCAGGTCAACTGGCCACGTCACCTGCCACAAGTTGTGGATTGTCCACTTGCCACGTCACCTGACCACGTCACCTGCCACAAGTTGTGGATTATACACTTGCCAAATCACCTGGCCACGTCACCTGCCACAAGTTGTGGATTGTCCACTGGCCATGTCACCTGCCACAAGTTGTGGATTATTCACTTGCCAAATCACCTGGCCACGTCACCTGCAACAAGTTGTGGATTGTCCACTGGCCACATCACCTGGCCACGTCACCTGCCACAAGTTGTGGATTGTCCACTGGCCACATCACCTGGCCACGTCACCTGCCACAAGTTGTGGATTGTCTACTGGCCACGTCACATGCCACAAGTTGTGAATTGTCCACTTGCCACGTCACCTGCCATGTCATCTGGCCACGCCACCTGCCACGTCACCTGCCACAAGTTGTGGGTTGTCTGCAATGCAAGCAATTACAGTTTTTTTTATGGTTTTTCATCATTTGCCATCATTTTTGAGATTTCTAATGTAAAAAAAATAGGTCACCTTTAAAAACGCCTATAAACGAAATTGCGGCAAAACGCCGGTACCGCGTTTCGCTGCGTTTAGCGGCTTTTGCCGCGTTTTGCGTCTGAAACGTGGAAACTTTTGCGTCTGAACCCATTTTTTTGCTTCTGAAAAAACGAGGATAAACGCAACTGCCGAAAAACGCTGAAAAACGTGACTGTGTGCATGGACACATAGGATAACATTGAATGTGTTCAGGGGCAGTTGGAAAAGCTGTCCAACTGCCTCTGAACACGCGTTTACCAGCATTTACCAGCGTCTCGTGTGTATGGGGCCTTATTGTTTAGATGCACTTATTTTGATCTAGCACTGTATCTGAGATTTACATAATTCCCTATTTCTACAGCGCAGCACTATCTATTTTATTAATGCCATTAATAGCATTCTTGCCTTTCTTCAGTTGGGCTTAATATGAAGTTGGCCTTGAGCACTATCAAGGGCCAAATCTCGGCCTTGTCGGTATTCTTTCAAAAACCGCTTGCCTCTTATTCCCTAGTCCGGGCCTTTGTTCAGGGAGCACTACGCTTGAATCCGCCAGTTAAGTCCCCTGTGTGCCCATGGGATTTGAATTTGGTATTGTCTGTTTTACAGAAATTACCCTTTTGAACCATTTCATCATGCTTTTTTAACTCTTTTAACAAAGAAACTGTTTTTTCTCGTAGCCATATCCTCAGCAAGGAGGGTATCGGAGTTGGCTGCTCATGTAAAGAACCATATATGATTATTCATGATGACAGGGTGGTGCTGCGTCCTCACCCGACTTTCTTACCTAAGGTGGTTTCAGGATTTCATCTGAATCAAGATATAGTCCTACCGTCTCTCTTTCCAGATCCGCAGTCTGCGGAGGAAGAGAGTCTACACTCTCTAGATGTTGTAAGAGTGGTAAAAGTTTATCTGCAAGCTACGGCTCAGATACGAAAGACTGATTGTCTGTTTATTCTGCCACAGGACCCAAAGAAGGGCCAGGCAGCGTCAAAATCTACTATTGCGAGTTGGATTCGACAAGTCATTATTCAGCCCTATGGTTTAGAAAAGAAGATTCCTCCTTTTCAGGTGAAAGAGCAGTTGGTACTTCATGGGCAGTGAATGACTAGGCCTCCATGGCTCAGATCTGTAAGGCTGCTACTTGGTCTTCGGTCCATACATTTACTAAAACAGGCACACGGACAATTTTTTAATGTTGCAAAGAGGATGGCATCATTTAATAAAAGTGGGTTAACAACCACTTTAAAGTGACACAGTGCTGTATTGTTGGCCTGCCCATTAAGGGGGTAAATAGTTCTGGTCCTTAAGTGGTTAATGTAGCTGTAAAAATAATCAAAATAAATGCAGCGCTAATAAAGAATAATTTGACAAAGTATCATGTAAAATTCCAGTCCATAGATTGGCAAGGAATTAACATCTATCAGTGTAGATGCAGAGAGGAAACTGCAGAAGAAATGTTGACATGCAATTCCACACCCAAGGTGAATAAAGATGGCCTGCTTACCAGATGGAGATGACTACTAAACCAGTAGTCTCGCCCAGCTTAGGAAAATCTGTCTCACATTTCAGTTTTTTAAGTGCAGCTTCAGATTTGTTTTTTAATGTAGCTGTAAGCCCCTTGGCAGCCTCCCTGACCAGTTTTCTTCTCGTCTTTATATCAATTTTGGAGGGACGTCCAGATCTTATCTAATGCCTTTGAAATTTTTTTGTACCCTTCTCCTGAATGATACCTTTTAACAATGAGATCCCTCTGATGCTTTGGAAGCTTTCTGTGGACCATGGCTTTTCCTGTAGGATGCAACTAAGAAAATGTCAGGAAAGACCTACTAGAACAGCTGAACTTTATTTGGGGTTAATCAGAGGCACTTTAAATTATGGCAGGTGTGTACTTACTCTTATTTAACATCAGTGTGAATGTGATTGCTTAATCCCAAACACAGCTACATCCCCAGTTATAACAGAGTGTGCACACCTATGCAACCACATTATTTTATTTTTACCCCCCCCCTAAAAGATTTCAGTTGTACAGTTTATAGGTCACATTAACAGGTAGAAAAAGTTCTGAAATTATTTATCTTTCTATCATTTTTTTTTATCACAGAAACCCGACATTTTACCAGGGGTGTGTGACTTTTTATATCCACTGTATTTATTTACTCAGTGCAACTAGTAAAAGATATAACGCCAACAGTCTAACACAAACAACGTCTGAAAATAAAAAACAGAATTTCTAAGGCTACTTTCACACTGCGGTGCTGGCAGCTTTGGTGGTAAAGCGCTTCTAGTTTTACCGCTGTTATAGCGGTGCTTTTTCGCCGCTTTTAACTTCCGCTAGCGGCCAAAGAAAGGGGTTAAAAGCGCCCACGTTGCAGCACTGCCGGAAGGCTTTGCAGGTGCTTCGGCAGCGCTGCCCATTCATTTAATTGGGCAGGGCATTTGGAAGCGCTGTATACACCACACCCACACTGCCCCAAAGATGCTGCTTGCAGGACTTTTTTTCCCGTCCTGCAAGCGCACCCCCCCCCCCCCCAGTGTCCAAGCATTTGGGCTTTCACACTGGGGAGGCATGAGAGGCAGTTATCAGGGACTATTTTTAGCGCTAAAATGCCTGAAAAGCACCCCGTGTGAAAGGGGTCTAAGATTGAAAAAGGATCACCCAACCTCCTAAAAATGACTTACCGTATTTATCGGCGTATATCGCTCACTTTTTTTCCCTTAAAATCAGGGGAAAATCATGGGTGAGCGATATACGCCGATACCCGCTTCCCGCGCTGTGTTTGAACGCCGCCGCCGACATATACTGAGCGCAGTGCACTCGGGTACACTCGGCCAGGCTCGGCTCTGCTCGCGGTCACGCCCTGTGCCGCCTCCTAGCCTTTATGCGAGAGGAGCCAAGCGTGGCCGAGCGTGCCCGAGTGTACTGCGCTCGGTATATGTCAGCGGCGGCGTTCAAACACAGCGCGGGGATCGGCTCAAAAACAGCGCGGGAGAAGCGGGGAGGACACCAAGGCTGCAGACGGACGCCGGACCAGACAAGGCCGCCGATGGACGCCGGGCAAGACACCGACGAGGGGCATTCAAACTGTAAGTATATTCTTTTTTTTTTCCTGAAATTTCCCTTCTAGGTTGGGGGTGCGCGCTATACGCCGGTGCACGCTTTACCCCGATAAATACGATAATTTGAAAAATGCAATTAATTTGTAAACTCAATAAGGTGTAGCTAATCACCTTCTCAATGTCACACAGAGCCATTTGACTTTCAACTGTGATCAGCAGCTGTGTCTGTGATCATTTGGGGGGGACTCTTCTATCCCCCCTCCACACTTTAATTTAATATTAAAGCTGTATGAATATCTCTTATTGAGTTTAGGAGTTTCACGTGTGAAACCATTTATGTTTTTAAAATAAACAAAACATTTTGTTTTTAATTTTTTTGTTCTGGAAGGTGGAGAGACTAATTTCAGTGCAATGCAAAGGGATACCAGCAAAATGTCCGCAGTCTGGAAGTTTTTTAAAATCAATTAAAGCAACCCAGGCATGGCAGACTGCAAACATTGTTCTGCAAAAATATCAAAAGGCAGTTCAAAAGTTCATTATTATAATGCTAGTAATCTCATAAAACAGCTCAAAATGAAACAGAAGAGTGAGCATGGAGAATTTACAGCTGTTGCTGGCACTTGCACTCAGCAGCTGACACTGCAGCAAACCCTTTAAAGATGTGAACAATTATAATTTTTTTACCCAAGGGCTATAAAAATATCTGAGGCAGTTACCCAATTCATTATTCTTGATGATCAGCCACTATCAATAGGTGACAATGTGGGTTTTCGTCAACTTCTTAATGTTTTGGAGCCTAAGTATGAAATTCCCACTCGCCGTTATGTCACAGATGTCGCCTTACCACAATTACATAACACATTACCAACATGCTGCAGGAAGCCATAAAGGCTATCAGTTTCACCTCAGACATTTCGAGCAATAGTGTGAGTCCAGGTCTGTAATTTGCATAAATGCACAATAGATTGATGGCAATTTCACTCTGCAACAAGTCACGCTCCACGCAAGGAAATTTCAAGGCTCTCACACCGGCCAAGTTATAATGAACTTACTTGAACATATGCTCGACACTTGGCCGATTCCCAAAAGTTCAGTCCATGTGATAGTCTGTGATAATGCCAGAAATATGATAAAAGCCATCGAAGATGCTGGACTTCAGAGTCTGCACATACACTACAGCTGGCTGTCTCAGGGGGTCTTTTATCACAGCACAGCTTTGCCGATGCTGTTGGATTCAGGCGCAAAATAGTTGGCCACTTTAAACATTCAAACCTGGCATATTCTCGGCTGCAGGATATTCAGATCCAGCTTGGTCAACCCGTTAAAAGACTTCATCAAGATTTTCAGACTCGCTGGAACAGCACTTTTTACATGCCGCAGTCTCTGAGCAAAAGTGGGCCATTGGAGTATATGTGTCAGAACATGAGCTGCCTGCAACTATCGCTGCAAATCAGTGGAATCTAATGGAGAAGATGATCAACATTTTGGCTCCCTTTGAAGAATTGACTCGCCATTTGAATTGTTCAGATTCTTTTGTCTCAGATGTTATTCCTGCAGTCACTGTGCTACAGAGATTGTTATCGAAAGAGGTGGATGAGGGCCATGGTGTTAAAACTACAGAGTGGGCCATTTATATGGATACACCTTAATAAAATGGGAATGGTTGGTGATATTAACTTCCTGTTTGTGGCACATTAGTATATGTGAGGGGGGAAACTTTTCAAGATGGGCGGTGACCATGGCGGCCATTTTGAAGTCGGTCATTTTGAATCTAACTTTTGTTTTTTCAATATGAAGAGGGTCATGTGACACATCAAACTTATTGGGAATTTCACAAGAAAAACAATGCTTGGTTTTAACGTAACTTTATTCGTTCATGAGTTATTTACAAGTTTCTCTTTGTTTACAGCCATTGACATGTCGCCGAGGTTAACACGTGCAGAGCGGATAGAAATTGTGTTGATGTCTGGTGAACGCAGTAACCGGATCATTGCAGCAGATTTCAATGCAAGACAGCCTACGAGACCACCCATCTCCCATGCTACAGTTAGCAAACTGCTTGCCTAGTTTCGTGAAACTGGTTCAGTGTTGGATTTGCCAAAATGTGGACGCATGAAATCTGTCACTAAGAGCCCTTTCACACTGGTGCGTTTTTCGGGTTTTTTGCGGTAAAAATAGCGCTATTAAAACGCTCCAAAAACGCCCCTCTCCATTGAAATGAATTGAAAACGCTGTAAAAACGCGGGAAAATAGCGGTGTTTTACTGCTATTTTAACGATAAATGAAGAAACATCAGTGGCTGTCCTAGCTTCATTCAGCAAGAGCCCACTGCGTAGCACTCGCCGCATGTCACTGTAGAGCACATTGAACACATTTTATAAGTGGTCAGAAATTTGTAAATAACTCATGAAAGAATAAAGTTACATTAAAACTAAGCACACTATTGTTTTTCTTGTGAAATTTGATGTGTCACGTGACCCTCTTCCTATTGAAAAAACAAAAGTTGGATTCAAAATGGCGGCCATGGTCACCACCCATCTTGAAAAGTTTCCCCCCTCACATATACTAATGTGCCACAAACAGGAAGTTAATATCACCAACCATTCCCATTTTATTAAGGTGTATCTTACCGCCCCATTTCTCTCCTGAACGTAGATGTCAAATTATATGCGAAAATCCTGGCCAATAGGTTACTCCCTTACTTGCCTGACCTCATTTCGACGGATCAGGTGGGCTTTGTTCCTGGCAGAGAGGCCAGGGACAACACCACTAAGGCCATCAATATTCATCACTGGCTGTCCACGACAAACACTAAAGGTTTCCTATTGTCCCTTGACGCGGAGAAGGCGTTTGATAGGGTGGCCTAGGACTTTATGTCCGCAGCACTGCTCAAGTCGGGATTGCCTCCCCGTTTTCTCCAAATGGTTATGGCTTTGTACTCTACCCCTACTGCTAGGATCAGGGTTAACGGCCAACTGTCAAACGCCTTCTCCGTCGCCAACGGTACCAGACAGGGCTTCCCCCTCTCCCCCATCCTATTCGTTTTGACCCTGGAACCGTTCCTCCGCAGGTTGAGAGATAACCAGGACATCAGGGGTGTCATGATCAACCACAGGCAACACAAAATTGCTGCCTACGCAGACGACGTTCTGTTGTTTCTAACGAACCCATTGGTCACCCTGCCCAACCTCCTCAAAGACTTTAAGTTTTTTCACCCGCTCTCCAACCTGCAGATTAATTTCAGCAAGTCCACAGCGCTTAATATTTCCCTACCCCAGACCATGGTTGACCAATGTAAGCTGAATTTCCCTTTTAAGTGGGAACCCCATGAGATCACCTATCTGGGCGTTAAGATTCCCAAGCGCTTATCGGATCTCTACGCTAAAAATTTTCTCCCGGCACTACAGGCGATCAGAGGGGACCTGCTTAATTGGACCAAGGGTACGTTTTCCTGGTTTGGCCGGGCAGCAATTTTAAAAATGAATGTGCTCCCTAGGATGTTGTATTTGCTGCAGGCCCGATTAGGCTCCCTCGGGCATTCTTCACTTCATTCAAGACGATTTGTAGATCCTTCTTGTGGGCTGGTCACACGGCAAGATTGGGTTGGAATAGACTCTCCCTCCCTAAATTGAGGGGCGGCATAGGCTTACCTGATCTGTTTCAATATTACAAAGCTGGACGCACATCCATAAAGGCTCGATCAATGTATTTGCCCAAGAGAACAGATTTAAGATTTATTCTCGCTGGTACAGAACCCCTGATAAGTTTCATAAAATTTTTCCCAACGTTCCACCCACATGATGGAGATGCCATGCAGACAGGGGCTCTCTCCTTCATGTGTGGTGGGACTGCCCTCTCATTCAACCGTTTTGGACAGCGGTGCATGATCTCATCTCCCGCATCACTACATTTACACCCGCCCAATATCTCCTACACCATTCCTCTCGGGCTACTTCAAAGTACCGTAAATCCCTAACGCTTCATCTCATAAATGCCGCCACCCAATGTATACCTCTTTGTTGGAAAACGGTTTCCCCCCCCCCCCCACTGTGGCCGACTGGGAGTCTAGAGTTGACAAAATAGAAAAAAAAGGAAAGAATTATACACCAGGCTAGGGATATGCACGACAAATTCAGGCTTACTTGGGCATGTTGGTCTCACTACAGGGAAACCTCACGCCAGTCATCTCCCCTCACTGCCACAATTCCCCAGGCACTGTCAGACGCGCCTGGATGCTCTGGACTTTTGAGTGCTGAATCGTCATGCCCCCTCCCTCCAGTTTAATCCCCCCACCTGCAATCCAGGTATTCTTCTTCCCTTCCCCCTCTCCGCTTGGATATGAATAATACGGGTGCTGGATCACCACGCGCTCAAACCATCCTTTAGTCTTCCTGGAAGACCTGCTGACTGCTAGACTGCCTTCCGAGCCCACCTCCCTTTCAACACACCCGCATGGCAGCGAGTGGCGCGTGCTATTGTGGTTCGTTACATGGTTCCTATTGCACCACACAACCTATTCTTCTATGTTATTCTTAATGGGTCCCCTCCCGCCCACAGCGTGTTCCCTTTAAGGGGTGGGCGGTCGATGGGTCGACCCTCCAAAGGTCATAGGCTCTATCACACCAGACGTAGAGTTTGTTACCCCCCTTCCCCTATATACCTTATGTTCACTGACCAGCTTGGACCGTGATCTCGGCCCATCTTCTTCCCTTTAGTGTCATGATGTACTGTCATTTCATATTCTTTACTACTGTTTGTCGTTTACATGACATGTTACGTAACCTTGGATGTGTTGTTACTGATGACATTCTGTAGATGGTGTTGAAGTTCTATGTATGCTTCCTGAAATTCAATAAAATACTTTGGAAAAAAATTAAGGTGTATCCATAAAAATGGCCCACCCTGTATAACGTTGAAAATTAAGAAATGATTGGTGCTTTGCAGAAACGCTTCTCTGACATTGAGCAAAACCAACTTTACTGCATTGCTTCCTTACTCGATTCAAGTTAATTATTGCTGCTATAAAATAACAAAAAAAAATGCTTTGTTATTGTATTATTTTAAATTATTAAATGGTGTTAACTAGGTTGTTTTTTTTTTGTTTGTTTTTTGGTTTATATTACAAATAACAAACACATGTATACTTACCTGCTTTGCCCCTGTGTAATGGTTTTGCACAGAGCAGCCCCCATCCAACTCTGTCAGCGTGTCCCCCGCCGAAACTCCTGGCTCCTCTCCTTCGAGCAGTGCCCCCACAGCAAGCTTGCACAGTTGTTGCCTGCATGACATTGTTGTAGGGTTGCCGCCTTATCCCTTTTTAAACCCAAACACAAACGAATTACACATATTTTGAGACTAATTTAGTGCAGATAAGGCACCAAGTGAGTTTAATTACCACTGTAATCAGCCTCAGACCCTGTTTAATTAATATGTGTTTGGTTTTAAAGGGATGAGGCGGCAACCCTACGTTGTTGTCTTGTTTTTTATTCTTCTCTGTATAAAGATCGGTTCTTCTCAAATGCAGATGCTGGCAGGCAGGCCAAAGAAATGTTCCTGCTGCATATGCAAAAAATAACTGAACAGGCACCTACACCTGAGGTGCTTGAGAAACCAGCTGCCAAAAGGCCTCACACGTGCCATCTGCCAGGTACCAGTGTGGACAGTGTTTTTCAAGAAATTGCTTATTCATCTACATTTGAGAGCAGTTCTCCCACAGCTGCTCTCCTACAACTAAAAGCATATATTGGAGAGGCCACTGTGCCTCGTTCAGACAAACCTCTTTAGTATTGGGCAGTTAATAAACTGCGATTTCCCACCATGGCCCAAATGGCAAAACGAAATATATCTTTCAGCTCCTTGCAGTATTGTGGAAAGGGAGAGCTTGTTTAGTGCAACATCACACATTTTGACTAACACCAGAAAATGACTTCTAACTGAACATGCAGTGATTCTTCTGTTTCCTAAAAACATAACTTGCTATTTGCATTTGGACTGGAAAATGAATCATATACCGCATGTTACTGTGCAACTGTCTGTAAGGCATCATGCACAGTTGCACACTGAAGCTCAAAGCAGCTGCTCCTACAGGCGTTTCAGCTGTTTCGAGCTTTTTCTCTGCCTGTTAACTCCCCTCCACGTTAGCCTATTGTAACGTCACACCAATAACTTTCCACTAAGTACAACTATAGTTGCTTCTTTCCCAGTCAACTCTCTTCCTTCTTTCTGAATGTCCTCTCACTTCCTGCAGCCTTGCTCTCCACGGTGGTTACGCTCACTGCTATAGATACCAATTACCTGCATTGCTTTACATGCCTGACGTTTGCTTCCATGCCTGTGTGCACTGTTAATACTTTTGAGTACTATAGAGCACCCCTAGAGTCTCAACTACAGCATTCAAGTTCATCTTCACTGCTACAGATATCCTCACCATTGTGCTCTGCCTATGATGTCCGTGACTATTAGTACTTACCATTGAACTATGATATGTAGACTATTTTGTCCATAAGGAACCCAGTCCTGTCTGTATAATACCAGTATCACTGAGTTCACTCTCTCTAATTAGTCTGACCCCTAGTGTGCAGTTCCAGTACTGCGGCTACACTTATCCCTATACCTGTTCTATACCAGTAATACCAAGATTTACTTTTATGTTGCTTATGCTGGAATAAGCACTATTTACTTTACTGAGGCTGTGATGATAGAACCAAAACTCTTAACTGAGTTAAGAGTGAAACCTGGGTTCGAACCTGAGAAGTCTCTGCAGTTAAACCATGCACACTATAGGCGTTTCAGGAGGTTAGTGGCAGGGGATTTTACAGACAGCAGGCAGGGGATTTTACAGACAGCAGGCAAAAAAAAAATCCAAAGTAAACCTTTTGGATTTTTCTTCTGCCTGTGAACTGCCCTGCCACTAAAGTCCTGAAATCACCTATAGAGTAATAGGTCTGGAACTGAATGCACAGCATAGGTGGAGGGCCTGCATGACTGGGTTGCAGGGCAGGCTACAGTCGGGCAGTTAGGAGGTTGGGTTTGGAAAGTGTGGGTAGGTTTACCTTATTGGATGACCAAGGGGGTAGGGTGGGGCACCAGTGGTATAGCAGAAGAAGGGGGTTTCTAGTGGGTCAGTGGGAGCCAGATCATCAACAAAGAAACTTGCCCACCCTTCAATATTTTCTGAAGTGTTACAGTGGCCATCTTTTCTGTGGTTGTTGTTTTTTTTATAAAGGGGCAATAGATGCTGTACAGTGGCTGTTTTTTAGGATGTGTGTTGTTCAAAGACTTGGGTTTGTTTTTGTCATAGCAGTAGGCAGGGGTCTTAGGTTTTGAAGTTGGAAAGGGTCAAAAACAGTAGGTGGGGTGTAATGGGTTGGGACCATCTCTGTTTTGATGTACCTTCCATATTCGGGCTGCATCAGGTAGAAAACTGGTATTAAATTGGGATAGGATATTGGTGGATGATATAGCCAATCTGTGAAATTTGAGCTTTCCAGGCATCAAGCACTGTTGCACAATCTGCTCCTACAGACATTTGAGCTTTTCCCCTGACTGCTAACTCCTCACAATGTTAGCCTATGTGTCCATGCACACTATAGAAATTTTTAGGAGTTTACAGGCAGAAAAAAAACAATGGTTTGACTTGGATTTTTGCTCTGCCTGTACACTTCCCTGCCATTAAATTCCTGAAAACGCCTATAGTGTGCATGGCCATGGACACATAGGCTAACATGGAGGGAGTCAACAGGCAGAGAAAAAGCTTAAATGCCTGGAGGAACAGCTAGCTGCTTTGAGCTGCATTATGCATGAGGCTCTACTGTAGTGCTAACACATCCTTGCCATCCTGGAATACCCATAATTTGTTCTGTGAAATGTTTTTATTTCATAATGTTTTTTTTTTTTGTTTTTTTTTTTTTATAATGTCTTTTGACAGGTACTGTTTTTGCTCCTCCCTATGCCTAAACATTATTTAACTAACTGTATTGCGCTTGGTTGGTTGTAAACCTGTAATGTTTACATGTCATTGACATTTATATAACAATTTAAACATTTTCTGTAAAATTTGTGACAAGCAAAAAAAAATGTTTTATTTGTTTCATAATGTCTTTTGTGTTACAGTTCTTCATGATTATAAAGAAACTGCAATAATTTCATTCGTTTAACCACTTCTGGACCGCCGAGCGCTGATATACATCGGCTGTTTGAAGAGGCATATCTTTGTTATGGCAGCAGCTGGCTGCCATAACTTGGGTATCTTCAGCAGGCGGTCTGGTTTCCGATAATAGGGGTCTCTGCAGTGGATTCATTGCGAGATCACTTTTATCGGTGGCCGCCCCTCTGCGGTGCCCTCCGCCGCTTACCGGAGGCGATCGGGTCCTTATGCTAGCTAGGTATGGAGACGAGTGTGGGGAAGATGGCACCCACCCATCTCTATACCATAGCAGGGCGGAAGTGGCATCAAGAGGTCTTTTTGACCCCAGATCTCATATTTAAGAGGTCCCGCCATGCTTTTTTTTTCTATTACAGGCGATGTGTACATAATAAAAGTGACAGCATTTTTTTTTTTTAACCACTTTAATACCAGCCACCGTCATATGACGTCCACAAAGTGGCTCTACCATCCACAGTGGACGTCATATGACGTCCTGGAATTTGAAGGGGGATATCTGAATGATGCCTGCAGCTAGAGGCATCATCCAGATATCTAGCTCTTGTGCCGGCGATTCTGCACAACATAAGAATGATCATAGTGGCGGTTCCGCCGCTAGATTGTTCTTACAGGCGGCGGGAGGGGACATCCCCCCCTCCCGCCGCCATCCGGTGCTTCTCCGGGCTCTCCCGTGCCATCGGGGGCCCGGAGAAAGAATCATCCGGCGCTGGCAGGAAGTATAAAGATGACTGGTGACCAGATGGTCACCAGTCATCTCTATCACCGTCGGAGGACCCGGGCGCGATGTGATGACGTCACTCCCGGGTCCCGTAAGTAAACAAAGCCGCGATTGCGGCTGTAAGCCACATTATTCATGAGATCAGTGAATTTTTTTCACCGATCTCATGGTTTCCAGCCTGGAGGAGAGATGTGGGGTCTTATTGACCCTGCATCTCTCCATAAAGAGGACCTGTCACACACATTCCTATTACAAGGGATGTTTACATTCCTTGTAATAGGAATAAAAGTAATACAAAAATAAAAAATAAATAAAAAAAGTGTAAAAAAATAAATAAATATGTAAAATAAATAAATAATAATAATAAAAAAAATTAAAACGCCCCTGTCCCCGGTAGCTCGCGCGCAGAAGCGAACGCACACGCAAGTCCCGCCGACATATGTAAAAGCCGTTTAAACCACATATGTGAGGTATCGCCGCGTGCGTTAGAGTGGCAGCAACAATTCTAGCACTATATCTCCTCTGTAAATCTAAACTGGTAACCAGTAAAAAATTTCAAAGCGTTGCCTATGGAGATTTTTAAGTACCGAAGTTTGGCGCCATTCCATGAGTGTGCGCAATTTTAAAGCGTGACATGTTAGGTATCTATTTACTCGGTGTAAGCTAATCTTTCATATTTTACAAAAAAATTGGACTACCTTTACTGTTTTGTTATTTTTTTAATTCATGAAACAATTTTTTTCCCCAAAAAAGGTGTTTGAAAAATAATTGCACAAATACCGTACAAGATAAAACGTTGAAATGACCGTCGTTTTATTCCCTAGGGTGTCTGCTAAAAAAACATATATAATGTTTGGGGGTACTGCGTAAATTTCTAGCAAAAAAATTATGATTTGTACATGTAGGAGAGAAGTGCCAGAATAGGCCTGGTATGGAGGTGTGTATAACAGCCCTGTATGGAAGTGGTTAAAGAACAGTGTAAAAAATAAAAGGTAAAATAAAAAATGTAAACGCGCCCGGCCCGCCGAGCTCGCGTGCAGAAGCGAACGCATACGTGAGCAGCACTCACATATGAAAACGGTGTTCAAACCACACGTGAGGTATCGCCACGATCGGTAGAGCGAGAGCAATAATTCTAGATCTAGACCTCTGTAACCCAAAACATGCAACCTGTAGAATTTTTAAACGTCGCCTATGGAGATTTTTAAGGGTAAAAGTTAGTCGCTATTCTACGAGCGGGTGCAATTTTGAAGCTTGACATGTTGGGTATCAATTTACTCGGCGTCACATTATCTTTCACAATCTAAAAAAAATTGAGCTAACTTTACTTTTGTTTTATTTTTATTTTTTAAAGTGCGCTTGTAAGACGGCTGCGCAAATACGGTGTGACAAAAAGTATTGCAAGGACTGCTATTTTATTCTCTATGGTTTTAGAAAAATGTAATGTAATGCTTGGGGTTAAAAGGAATTTTCTAGCAAATCTAAGAAAGTGTCACGTACCTGGTGGTAGAGCCCGATATGCAGGGAGCGGCTTCTCTGACTCTGGAACCCCTGATAGTGCAGACAGGGAGCTTGCGAGTGCAGAGTCGCACAAGTGCCTGGCAGGAACGCTGGTGTAGTGACTGAGCTGAACTTCAGGAGACTCTGTAGGGATGCCGGAGATGACTGGAACAGCAGACAAGCTGGAGGCAGAGATGCAGGAAGCTGCAGTCAGTGGGGAAGGTGTTCTGTAGTAATTAGATTGTAAGCTCTTCTGAGCAGGGCCCTCTTGATCCTCCTTGTATTTTATTGTATTGTAACTGTGATGTCTCCCTTTTATATTGTAAAGCGCCGCGTAAACTGTTGGCGCTATATAAATCCTGTATAATAATAATATAGTACAGGACACAAGCAAGTCCAGGCAGGCCGGGTCAAACACAGGCAGACAGATCAGGTACAGATTCGCAAGCAGAGGCAGAATCAGTAACGGTCGGGCAGGAGGTATTCCAGAGGGAGTAGCAGAAGCGTGATCAAACAAGCCGGGGTATAGGCAGGCAGCAGGCAGGAGCAATCAGGAACAAGCCGGGTCTCAGGAACGGGTAAGCAGATAGATTAAACAGGTAGCAGGTGGGATTCAGGAACGCTGTAGACCGAACAGCAAGGAGCCCAGGCGTCAGTCCCTTTAAATAGCCCTGTTTGGCGCCAAGAGCCGTCAGTGCGCACGCTGCACTATCCCTCTTTGAACGGAACCTCTCCTTAGCGCTAAATTAACTGTCCCAAGCCAACAGGGATCCTGTCCCTACATATAAAAAGTGGGTAACAGATTACCCAGGATGAGGTGTATATAGCTCGCTGACGCACTTGTAAGGCGTGGTCTATGCCTAATTGGGAAGCTGAAAGAAAGAAAAAACACAGTTGTAACACAAACTGCAAAAATGAACACAAGCAGGCTATTCATTCTGCAGCACCAACTTTTACTTCAGGACACCAGGCAGGACTCTCTCAGGTACTTACATCTGCTCCAACCTCCTCTGAGCCATTCGCTGGACACTTAGGGCCAGATTCACAAAGAGTTACGCCGGCGTATCAGTAGATACGTCAACGTAACTCTGAATCTAAGCCCGTCGTATGTTTAAATGTATTCTCAAACTGAGATACACTTAAACATGCCTAAGATACGACGGCCTGCGCCGTCGTATCTTGGGGTGCAATATTTACGCTGGCCGCTAGGTGGCGCTTCCATTGAGGTCGGCGTAGAATATGCAAATGAGTCGTTACGCCGATTCACGAACGTACGCTTGCCCGTCCAGTAAATTTACGCCATTTCCATAAGAGATACGCGGCGTAAAGTTAAACATGCCCCCTAGGTGGCGTATCCAATGTTAAGTATGGCCATCGTTCCCGCGTCGCAATTTGAAAATTTTACGTTGTTTGCGTAACTCGTCCGTGAATGGGGCTGGACGCCATTTACGTTCACGTCGAAACCAATGACGTCCTTGCGACGTCATTTAGCGCAATGCACGTCGGGAAATGTTAGGAACGGCGCATGCGCAGTACGTTTGGCGCGAGAACGCGCCTAAATTAAATGTTCTACGCCCCCCTACCCGGCTCATTTGAATTACGCAGGCTTGCGGCGGGGGATTTACGCTACGCCGCCGCAACTTTACAGTCAAGTTCGTTGAGAATAAAGCACTTGCCTGTAAAACTTGCGGCGGCGTAATGTAAATGTTATAGGTTACGCCGCCGCAGTTTTGCACTATTCTATGTGAATCTGGCCCTTAATGTCTGACTATGCCCTTTCCGCCTCAGGACACAATTCTGCAGTCCAAACTGTTTGTTACCTCAAAACCCCTTCCCAGCAAAAGAAATGGTGGATTTATTTTTAAACGTTTTCTGACCTTTTAGATAAAGGACTGGCACAAACAGCAGCCATAATCACTGGAGACCTGAAGGCTGACTTTCAGAATTTGGGATCAAGAATTGATTCAATTGAACACAAACTGGAAGAAACGGTGGCCTCATCAAATCAAGCTATGGAACAATTGGATTTTGCCATCTCTAGAATTTGATGAACTCAAGAAGAGATCTCGCAGATACAATATCCGAATCAGGGGGCTGCCTGAAACAGTTCTAGATGTATCATCAGCAGTCCAGGAATTATTTAGAAACTTGCTACCTACTGTACCACATCACTGCATGGAACTCGATAGAGCCCATAGGGCTCTGGGACCCCCAAGGAAAGATGGTAAACCCAGAGACATCATTGTCAAGCCCCACTATTATTTCATAAAGGAAGAGGTAATGAAACAGGCCAGATCCTCCCCCCAAGTGTTATATCAAGGCCACTTAATACAACTATTTGCAGATCTCTCCCCTTCTACTATCCAGCACAGGAGGGCTCAGAAAAAATTATTATTGGTCTTAACATAAAAAGAAATTAAATACAGATGGGCCTTTCCTTTTGCGGTAAAATTTTCTGATAAAGGAAGAACCTACTCCTTCTCCAGCCTTTCAGAAGGGGAACACCTACTGCTTCAACTAAAACTCATCTCCCATGAAGCGGACATGGACACCACCCCAGCCAATACCGGTTCGACTAAAAGACCCACTCCGACAAGCCCACAATCCCCAATGTGGTAAAAAGGAAAGGCAAAGACAATCAAGGACAATGGTCCCAACTGAATAAGGACTAACATTTTTTTTTTTGTCACGTTCCTATTTCGGATCTAGAATCTGAACACAAACCCATCTGTAACCATTAATTGATTCCTCTCCCCCCTTTATTTATGTATATATATATATATATATATATATATATATATATATATATATACAATTTATTTTTATTTTTGAATAATTTGTTCCTAGTTCCTTCTCCCCTCTCCCCTATTTTTAATTGTTTTGTGAGGGGATTGGCAAAGTATACTTTTCTAGATTTTTTTGGAGAACTAGGCATCAAATATATTGCTGTGCTGTTCATAAAAGTTCATATTTGTTAAGGGCGCCCTGTACAGGGGTGGACCACATGTGCCTCCACCTATCCCTGGAAAACCAGTAGGTCTCTGAAGGCTAGGTTGTCTAAACCCTAGGGTTGGACATTTATTCTATTTATTGTAGGGTGTCGGGGGGTGTCTCCACTTCCGAACCCCCGGTAATACATGTTAGGAGACTTTCTAATAATTCTTCTTTTCTTTCCTTCTTCATTTCTTTTTTATGTTCTTTCCCTTTCAACTATGTGCCTAACATCCCCATCTATTGTAGAACTTCAAATTTCCAGATTTCATTTTGGACACCTGATGCCGCGTACACACGATCATTTTTCAGCATGAAAAAAACGTAGTTTTTCAAAAACGTCATTTAAAATGATCGTGTGTGGGCTTCACATCATTTTTCAGGTTCTGAAAAATGACAAAAAAAAATTCGAACATGCTGCATTTTTTAACGTCGTTTTTCGGATTGTAAAAAATTATCGTGTGTGGGCAAAAACGACAAAAATAACCCGCGCATGCTCAGAAGCAAGTCATGAGACGGGAGCGCTCGTTCTGGTAAAACTACCGTTCATAATGGATTAAGCACATTCATCACGCTGTAACAGAAAAAAAAGCGCAAATCGTCTTTTACTAACACGGAATCAGTTAAAGCAGCCCAAAGGCAAATGGAACTTCCCCTTTAATGTGCCGTCGTACGTGTTGTACGTCACGTCGTTTTTTAGACATGCTGAAAAACAATGTTTTTTTTTCATGCTGAAAAATTATCGTGTGTACCTTTTTTCCCAGCTGAAGAAAGGCCCTGATATGACTTAAGACAGAGGACTACATAGTGTGAGTGAGGATATTATCGGTGAGTAAGTCTCTTTAGATCTCCATGGCTGATTCCACACAAACTTACCTTAAAATAGCCTTCCACAATGTTCAGGGTTTAAACTCTCCAATTAAAAGGAGGAAAATCTTGGATTATTACAAATCTCTCAAAATGGATATAATTTTAGTCAAAGAAACACACTTTCCTATGCGGTATAGTCCCAAATATATTCACCCCCCATTTCCCCCAAGTTCACCTGGCCTGTGCAGAAAACAAAACCAAAGGGGTAGCCATAATCTTTTCAAAAAATTGTAAATTCGAAAAAAAACTTTTAATACATCGACCCGGAGAGAAGAATCCTTCTGATTTAAAAGGCACATCTATAGAGGGACATCTATTTTTACTGGTGTCCTACTATACACCCAATGGATGAAACACACTTAACGATCATTTTTGGGGGAGACTCAAATGCAGCATTTGACCAATCTTTAGACAAATTCAAACCTTCCAAGTCCCAATTGACTCGCCCAACCAATGAAAGCATTAAAATTGCCAAATTACTAGCGGCCCATAGTTTTGCCGACAACTGGAGGGAGGAACTGAATCCCTCTAAACGGGATTTTACCCACTTTTCACACCCACATAATACATATGCCAGAATAGATCACATTCTAACCCCTATACCCCTGCTCCCATTCATATCTAATGCTCAAATCAAAGACACGACCCTGTCAGATCATTCAGTGGTATCCATATCTATTTGCATTAATGCTCTGAGCTAAAAAAGAGGTCATTGGATACTTAATGAATCCATCTTATTTAATCCGACTAGGTTGGAAGCAATCAATAAAACACTCCAGGATTTATTTTCCCTAAATAACAATGGAGAAACCTCCGCTGAAACATTATGGGCCGCTCACAAAGCCTACATTCGAGGTGAAAGAATCCAGATCTCCTCACAAATCAAACGGGAATGTAGAGACAACATGGAGCGTTAAGAAAAGGAATATATTTTTTTGTTACTCTACAATTTGCTTTTACAAGGTTTATTTGGGGTTCCAAGAGACCTAGACTGCAAAGGAGAATTCTATCCCTCCCAAAAGCAAAAGGGGGTATAGGGGCACCGGATTTATATTACTAACATGTTGCAGCGATGTTAACTAGACTAATAAATTGGTTCCATCATTCCAACCTTAAACAATGGGTACATATAGAACAGTCAATCACTTCTTTTGATCTTCAGGCTCTTCCCTGGTTAGATATTTCTGTCCGAGGTCCAGTTTCTTCATTGTCTTTCCTTACAGCACATCTATTGCGTCTTTGGGATAAAATACAAACTCAACTAGGACTTTCCCCTAATCTGGTTAATGACGTCCCTGTTTGGTAATCCAGGGTTTCCACCGCCAGTGGCACGGAGACATTTTTTGGTATGGAGTAAGGAGTCTAATCGCCGAATATCTCAAACTATTTGTCAGGGAGATTTTCCATTGTTATCAAATTTGATTCCTATACAGCAGCAATTAATCAAACACTGGCTGGAATACCAGCAACTTTCATCTTTTCTTGCTTCGTTCCCTGACAGGGATGTATTCAATAGAGAGCCAGATACCTTTGAGTCCCTTCTATTACAAGAAAATGTACCAGAACACATTTTGTCTACAGTGTATAGGGTTCTTATTCATAGACTCCCGGAGTTTACAAATAAGTGGAATGGGGACCTGAAGATCCAAATTAAATCAGAGGAATGGGAAAAAGTGTTTATCCTTACACATAATATGTCAGCAACTAAGGCACATGAGATACATTTCAAACTCCTCTCGCGGTGGTATAGATGCCCGTTGTTGCTTCACCGGATATATTCAAATGTCTCAGATCTATGTTGGCGTTGTCATTCTGCTAAAGGGTCGCTATTGCATATTTGGTGGGAGTGTCCTATGCATATGCATAATTTTTGGGATATGATACTTCAGCTTCATACTCGAGGAACTATTTCCAACACACCACAAACTACTTTGCTATCCATTCTACCCGACTCGCACAAAAGCATTAAAAAATGCCTTTTGAGACATTGGTTGACAGCTGCAAGGGCGGCTATACCGCGCCATTGGCTGTCAGTATATGCTCCATCGCTGATTGAGTAGGTGTCAGAGATGGACAATATTGAGTGGATGGAGATTCTTTTGTCGCAGGAGTTGGACACATATGAACAATGCTGCCAAATCTGGTGACTTTGGAAGGTACTAAGGGAATCCCTTGAATTACAGAATCTATATATGGGTTAGAGGGAGGACGTAAAAAAGGTTCAGAGTTGGGATGAGCAAGGAGATCTCGGTTTGAGTAACTATTTCTGGTGTTTTATTTATTTAAAAAAAAAATTGTTGTTGTCTTTTCTGTGTGTTGTATGTGATATATCTAACATCACTGTGGGAGTTGAAGAAAGGGAATAGGAGATTATATACTTCATCTACTTGGACAAAGGAAGATAAGGCAGGGATATTCTGATTAGGGTGGGGGAGAAGGGAGAGAGGAGGGAAAGGAAAAGAAGAGGGAAAAAATCTAAATGGTCTAGAGCAGAGGTCTCCAAACTGCGGCCCGAGGGCCAGATGTGGCCCTTTGCTAGCCTTTATCCCGCCCTTGGGGCACTATTCCTCCCACTGACACCAGCAATATGGCACTATGTTTTCCACTGATACCAATGATGAGATACTTTTCCTCCTACTAATATCAATAATGGAGCACTACTCCTCCTACTGACCACCAACCCTGAGGCCATATTTTTTTCTCACTGCTGCTGGGCTCGGGTGGTGTTTGTACTGTACCAAACTACCAACGGAGGGCAAGGGGAGGGGGGGGGGTCTGTACTTCTGGAGGGGATCAGATAGCTGTCCATCTGCCAACATATTATCTGCTACTCATATGTCTGAACTGTGTATGAAGTAACGAAGGGTGAGGGGTCTGTACTTCTCAGGTCGGCTCGTTCCCGCAAATCGCCGTAGGTGTACATCAGCTCCTTTTAAGAGCCATAGCAGGCGTGATGTTCGCCAGCCACCCACGATTGCGGGAAAGAGAGCCAGAACGGGGATCTATCAATGTAAACAGACAGATCCCTGTTCTGACAGGGGAGGAGAGAGAGAGAGAGAGAGATCTGCTGTTCCTGGTGATTGTTTTTTTTTTACCACAAATATGTAAAAGAATACATAAACTGAAGATATTTTTATATATATATATATATATATATATATATATACAGGTGGTTCTCAAAAAATTAGCATATTGTGATAAAGTTCATTATTTTCTGTAATGTACTGATAAACATTAGACTTTCATATATTTTAGATTCATTACACACAACTGAAGTAGTTCAAGCCGTTTTATTGTTTTAATATTGATGATTTTGGCATACAGCTCATGAAAACCCAAAATTCCTATCTCAAAAAATTTGCATATTTCATCCGACTAATAAAAGAAAAGTGTTTTTAATAAAAAAAAAGTCAACCTTCAAATAATTATGTTCAGTTATGCACTCAATACTTGGTTGGGAATCCTTTTGCAGAAATGACTGCTTTAATGCGGCGTGGCATGGAGGCAATCAGCCTGTGGCACTGCTGAGGTGTTATGGAGGCCCAGGATGCTTCGGTAGCAGCCTTAAGCTCATCCAGAGTGTTGGGTCTTGCGTCTCTCAACTTTCTCTTCCCAATATCCCACAGATTCTCTATGGGGTTCAGGTCAGGAGAGTTGGCAGGCCAATTGAGCACAGTAATACCATGGTCAGTAAACCATTTACCAGTGGTTTTGTCACTGTGAGCAGGTGCCAGGTCGTGCTGAAAAATGAAATCTTCATCTCCATAAAGCTTTTCAGCAGATGGAAGCATGAAGTGCTCCAAAATCTCCTGATAGCTAGCTGCATTCACCCTGCCCTTGATAAAACACAGTGGACCAACACCAGCAGCTGACATGGCACCCCAGACCATCACTGACTGTGGGTACTTGACACTGGACTTCAGGCATTTTGGCATTTCCCTCTCCCCAGTCTTCCTCCAGACTCTGGCACCTTGATTACCGAATGACATGCAAAATTTGCTTTCATCCAAAAGAAGTACTTTGGACCACTGAGCAACAGTCCAGTGTTGCTTCTCTGTAGCCCAGGTCAGGCGTTTCTGCCGCTGTTTCTGGTTCAAAAGTGGCTTGACCTGGGGAATGCGGCACCTGTAGCCCATTTCCTGCACACGCATGTACACGGTGGCTCTGGATGTTTCTACTCCAGACTCAGTCCACTGCTTCCGCAGGTCCCCCAAGGTCTGGAATCGGTCCTTCTCCACAATCTTCCTCAGGGTCCGGTTACCTCTTTTCGTTGTGCAGCGTTTTCTGCCACACTTTTTCCTTCCCACAGACTTCCCACTGAGGTGCCTTGATACAGCACTCTGGGAACAGCCTATTCGTTCAGAAATTTCTTTCTGTGTCTTACCCTCTTGCTTGAGGGTGTCAATGATGGCCTTCTGGACAGCAGTCAGGTCGGCAGTCTTACCCATGATTGCGGTTTGGAGTAATGAACCAGGCTGGGAGTTTTTAAAAGCCTCAGGAATCTTTTGCAGGTGTTTAGAGTTAATTAGTTGATTCAGATGATTAGGTTAAGAGCTCGTTTAGAGAACCTTTTCATGATATGCTAATTTTTTGAAATAGGAATTTTGGGTTTTCATGAGCTTTATGCCAAAATCATCAATATTAAAACAATAAAAAGGCTTGAACTACTTCAGTTGTGTGTAATGAATCTAAAATATATGAAAGTCTAATGTTTATCAGTACATTACAGAAAATAATGAACTTTATCACAATATGCTAATTTTTTGAGAACCACCTGTATATATATATATATATATATATATATATATATATATATATATATATATATATATATATACATTTTTTATTATAGCAAAAAGTAAAAAATATTGGTTTTATTTTTAGAATTGTTGGTAATTTTTTGTTTATAGAGCAAAAAATTAAAACCGTAGCGGTGGTCAAATTCCACCAAAAGAAACCTCTATTTGTGCAATTTTGTTTGGGTACAGTGCTGCACGACCGCGCAATTGTCAGTTAAAGCAACATGGTGCCTTATCACAAAAAATGGCCTGGTCATTAAGGGGGAAAATCTTCCAGTCTGTAAGTGGTAAACATGTGAAAAACATGCAAAAAAAAAAAACCGCTCAGGTGAAACTGGAGCCTAAAGCCCTCTACACACGATCGGTTTGTCCGATGAAAACAGACAGATGGACTGTTTTCATCGGACAAACCGATCGTGTGTGGGCCCCATCGGTTTGTTTTCCATCGGTGAAAAAAAAATAGAACATGTTTTACATTTTTCCTATAGATAAAAAAACGATCGTCTGTGTGGAAGTCCATCAGTCAAAAATCCACGCATGCTCAGAATCAAGTCTACGCATGCTCAGAAGCATTGAACTTAATTTTTTTCAGCACGTCGTTGTGTTTTACATCACCGCGTTCTGGCACGGTCGGATTTTTGACTGATGGTGTGTAGGCAAGATTGATGAAAGTCGACTTCATCGGATATCCGACAAAAAAATCCATCGGACTAGATTCCATCAGATATCCGATCGTGTTTACGAGGCTTGAAGCGGGAGTTCACCCGAATTTTTTTTTTTTAACCTTAGATTGATGCTCATTTTGTCAAGGGGAATCCGGTAGTTTTTTTTAAATCGAAGCCGTACTTACCGTTTTAGAGAGCGATCTTCTCCGCCGCTTCCGGGTACGGTTTTGGGGACTGGGCGTTCCTATTTGATTGACAGGCTTCCGACGGTCGCATACATCGCGTCACGAGTAGCCGAAAGAAGCCGAACGTCGGTGCGGCTCTATACGGCGCCTGTGCACCGACGTTCAGCTACTTTCGGAAAATCGTGACGCGATAGATGCGACTGACGGAAGCCTGTCAGTCAAATAGGAACGCCCAGTCCCGCAGCCCATACCCGGAAGCGGTGGAGAAGATCGCTCTCTAAAACGGTAAGTACGGCTTCGATTTAAAAAAAACTACCCGATTCCCCTTGACAAAATGAGCATCAATCTAAGGTTAAAAATTGACTTTTCGGGTGAACCTCCACTTTAAGAATAAATAAGCTGCAATAAAATATTTTTTTGTGTTTAATGGTGCTTTAAAGAAATGCAGTCAGCTCTCTCGCATGTTTATGCCACAGCTTTTCTTTTTTTATTGTGCCATTTTTGTATAAGCTTACACCAGCAAGATGTTTTTCATTCCTTGCTTTCGAGGTTACGCGTGTCATTTGTCCGTTTCATTGAATGCAGCTATTTTCATTTACTGGGAGTGAAAAGAATTTGTGAATGAAAATATTATGTCTTCGGACAAAAGAAAGCATTTGCCTTGAAGGCTACATGAGAGAGAGAGAGATGAAAGGTGGTGGGCAGCAGAAAAGCCAGGGTTAAACGCAGAGAAAGCTGCGAGAATGGGTGGGACTTAATGAAGGGAAATGAGATGAGAGGAAGTGAAAGATTTCAATGTTCCTGGAGCAGAGCAGGTGGTAACATAACACTCCGCAGCACACATTTATGTTTATTGATGCAATGACCGTGATCTTGCTAATAGCTAGGGAAGGCGGAGCAGCTTGCAGGCATTACTGTCTGATGAATCTTTTGTCCTCGCAGCGTTACGTGCAAGGCCAGGGTGAAATAACTTCATGCAGGCTTTGTTACAGCTTTGCTAAGTGCTAGAAAGATGTAGAGCTGAGCTTAGAGGAGCAGTTTCTTTGTGTGTGTTGCACTACAATGTGGACAGCATGATGAAGTCATGACATGCCGCAGACATGCAAAGACTGCACGTAAAGGAGGGAGGTGAGAGTATCAAAAATGGCCCAGTAGGTATCTTTATTTTCAGAAGTGCTAATCGTTACCTAACGCTAGCTGCACGTTATGCGACCCATTTGCAGGATCTGAATGATTTGAATTCAATTGTATTATATCTTTTTTATTATTATTATTATTATTATTATTATTATTTTCCTTTTAAAAAGAATAACTGATTATTGCAACGGTGTCGATTTAATTAGGGGGTGATGACGTGAGCTGTGCCTCGATTAAACGATTCAGGTTTATGAACATCAAATGATGTCATTTTTGAATAGGCAAGCTAGAGAAAATTGTAAGTGATTTACTTTTCAATATCAGCTGAATGGGCAGTTTTTGATTGACAGTGTGTGTACCACACTAAAGGACTGTTGCTTGGCATGCATTATCCATTTTCATATGAACATGATTCCCGCTAGCATGCGTAAAAACTCTTTTATATGGTTTGATGATCATCCTTCTCCAAACATCATGCAAAATATTTGTTTACTGTAACTATGAATTGACAGATTAGGGCATACGAGGACAGGTCGGGTGGTCACATTTGCTGCCTTGCACCTAATTATCTTTTAATAAATATACTGCTGAAAATGTGAATAAAATGGATGCATGTCTGATTTTTTAATTTTCAAATACTGTATATTAATTGTGAAACTACTTTTTAAACAGGATTTTTTTTTAGCTAGACTCATGTAAGTTGTTTTTATTTAATTTTAATTTTTTTTGTTTGTTTGTTGTTGTGTTTTTCTTCTCTTTTTTTATTTTTTTTATTTGACAACCCTTTTGCACCAATCTGAAGTATTGCACAACATTGCATTGTTATACACTGCTGGCAGTGGTTTGAGTTTACGCACATTAAACTAGTATTAAACCCAAAAGCAAACATTTTATTATATTTATGGGCAGCACAGTGGTGTAGCGGTTGCACTTTCACCTAGCAGTAAAAAGGGTTGCTGGTTCGAATCCCAACCACGACACCTGCCTGGAGTTTGCATGTTCTTCCTGTGCCTGCGTGGGTTTCCTCCGGATACTCCGGTTTCCTCCTACATTCTAAAGACAATCAGATCCTGTCTAAATTGGCCCTAGTATATGTATGAATGTGAGTTAGAGACCGTTGTGTAAGCTCCTTGAGTGCAGGGACTGATGTACAATGTATATGCAAAGCGCTGCGTAAATTTGATGGCGCTATATAAGTACTTGAAATAAATATTGTAGCTTGCCATTTCTTATATGTGATGGCTGCCCAGTGTTTTAATTTTTAGTTTTTTTTAGGCTTGCTTTCTTCTATTTTCAGCTTGTGATCCAGCCAGTAAAGCTGGCCATAGATACTATAAATCAAGGTTCAGCAGACAAATTTCGATCCATCTATAAATAGGCAGGCTGGTTGTACTGAAGTCAATCCATTGATCAACTTCAATACAACCAGCTTGCCGGGTTTATCGCCCGATCACTGCTGGCAGATATAACACCGAAAGTGATCATAGTATTCTTCCAAAGGGAAATGCTCCCCACTGGCAGAACATTATAGTGCTGCAGGAGGGATTCCCCCATGGAGGAATTGAGCAATATACTTTCCTTCAACCCATTGTTTAAGGAAAGGAAAGGAAATTTTATAAGTATGGTTTGCCTAGGTCTGTTGTTTTTCAAATGAACAAGCTCTCCAGCAGAACGTATCAGTTACAGGGATAATACAGGAGGTGTGTTACTGGCCAGATCACCAGGTAAAGATTAAGGGGGGGGTAGCCTAAGAAAAGAAAACTAATGCAGCCAACACATCAAATGATTAATAAGCTACATTTTTGTTTTTGGGTTTAATACCGCTTTAAGCAGGTACATATAAATAGATATTAGGGTATCTGTATTTTGGGAAAATCTATATTTTAGGAAAAAAACTTTTCACAGCCCCCTGCGTATAACACGCAGGCCCAGTTTACTCTCTATTTTCAGGGTAAAAAAGTGAGGGTTATACGCCAATAAATACAATATATTGTGTTAATGAAGAAGATGTTTTGTCAATGTGAATATACTTGATATCAACTTTATGTTAGATTTACTTTCTCTTATTGATCTTACAGCACAGTTATGGAGTTGCATACCATGTTTCGCATACACGAGAAAGGTGCCCAGCAAGAAATATTGCGGCAAGATTCTAATCCAAACCACAAACATAGAGAACGCGTCTTTAGACCAAGGATATCCCTTTTTGGATTAAATGAGGAAGAAGTTAGATCAAGGTATCGCTTTAGCACTGAAGTTATACTGGAGCTATATGAACAGATCCAGCAAGATATAGAGCCAAACTGTGAACGGAACCATGCTGTTCCAGGCATGGTAAAATTGCTGAGCGCTCTTCATTATTTTTCCTCTGCATCGTTTCAGGGTACGGTATCTGCTCTCTCTGGTATATCCCAACCAAGTTTCAGCAGGCATCTGACTCAAGTCCTAAAGGCCATCAATAAGTTAACTCCACAGTATATTGTTTTCCCATCAGATAAAGCTGCAATACAAACAATAAAAGATGGCTTTTTTAAAATGTCCTCTTTTCCTAATGTCATGGGGGTAATTGACTGTACTCATGTCGCTCTGTCACCCCCAACAGAAGATATTTACAGAAACAGCAAGAATTTTCACTCTTTAAATGTTCAGATGGTATGTGCATCTGATATGAGGATTCTTAACTTGGTAGCCGGGTATCCTGGATCTACACATGATTCCTACATATTAAAACATTCAAGCTTGCATACAATCTTGACTTCTGGCAATCTTCCAGAAGGCTGGATATTGGGTAAGTAGAGAGTAGAAATTTTTATTATGAAAATCTTTTACTAATTAGGCTGCTTAAACAAAAGAATGTCTTTCTTACTTTATTGGTTGTACAATACAGCTATACATCACAAACTATATTTACAGGATCTCTCCATTCATTGATACAAGTGACTTTAACCATATGTATGTGTGTGTGTATGTGTGTGTGTATATATATATATATATATATATATATATATATATATATATATATATATATATATATATGTGTGTATGTGTATATATATATATGTGTGTGTGTGTATGTATGTATATATATATATATATATATATATATATATATATATATATATATATATATATATATATACGTTTTTAAGTATTTTTTTTTTATGACTTGTACTTTACAAACCTGCTTTTTATTATTTTTGTTTTTGTAGCCACTTGAGGAGTGCCTTGTTTTCAATGAGTTGGCTGCCTCAGCCTTGCATTGTGAGAAGAATATGTAAAACACAAACTTTTATGTAGCACCATAAAGCAGGCAGCAGAGTCTGTCTGTATGTAATGTGCCAGATTGGTTGTCTCCATGTGCATATGATTACACATTTTCCATAGAAATAACACTGTAGCTGCTGACTTTTAATAATGACACTTACCTTTGCTAGGCGCCCGCAATGTCGCCCCCCCTTCCCCCCCGAGGCCGATCGCTCGATTCTGGCAGCTCTCTGCGCCTCCATCCTTACTGAGGGAAACACAGTGGAGCCTTTTCGGCTTCACTGCCTGTTTCCTACTGCGCATGCGCGAGTCGCTTTTGTGAATGGGTGGCTGCTTTCTGGGATACACACAAATTCCAGAAGGCAGCGTGCCCCTTTCCCCCAGAAGACAACGCGGGATCGGACGAGGAAGAAGATCTGCTGCGGGTTCGGAAGAGGCAGATTAAGAACTTTCGCATAGCAACCGCCCTTTCTGGTAAGTAAAATAATTTTTTTTTTCATATTTTTTTGCAGGATTTTGGTGTTTTTTTTTTTTGTTTTTTTAGAGTGGAACTCCACTTTAAATTACATGTGAACTCCAAGTCTGCTTTTCTGCATATTTGGCATTATGTATACAGTTTTCCTAAGTAAATCGTTTTTTTTGTTAATCTCCAACAGATTGCCAATGCTAACCCACCATCTTATAATTGACAGCAGTATTGTAAGCCTGCAATGTGCACTTTTTCAGCTAGCTGTCAGGCTGCCCAGCTTTGGGCTGACTATCGGGCCTATCATTCGGCCCAGCGTTGGGCTGACTATCGGGCCTATCATTCGGCCAAAAACAAATTTACATTTGAAGAAAACTGTATTATGCCAAACACACTGAAAGTATATATAAATGTAAATTTAAAACAAAAATGAAAACGTCGGGCACCATCTGTAAGCATTTTGCTCCATCTTTAAATGCTAAGAAGGCTATGTAAATATTGTGAAAATTTCTGCTTGCCAAGACAACATTACAGCAAGTGTGCAGCAGGTTTCTGTAAGGGTACTGCTGCTAATCAATGGGAAAAGGGGGCAAGACTATAGACATTTTTAGTCTGTCAATTCAGGCTGTCTGGAATTGCAGGTCCACAACGCTTTTGCGCAGGATCTTGTTGTCCCATTTGCTGGCTGAGCTGCACATTAGAGATGGGCCAAACAACCCTCTGTTTGGTTTGCACCAGAACTTTCGAATATCGGGAAAATTTGGAGGCAAATTACAAACCCTATTGAAGTCTGTAGGAAAGTGCCCATTTTGAGGGCTTAGATGCAAGTTATTGGGCATTCAAAGGGTATTGCCCTGGGGCACATGTATCAATGAAACAAAAGTTTGTAAAAAAACATAATTTTTAAATGGGCAGTGATTTACTGATGCTTAAAGTGAATTAATAATAAAAATAAATAAATAATCCTTTTATATATAACAAAATGTCTGCCTGTAAAGTGGCACATCTGTACCATGTATAGAACCTGCATCAGAATCAAGTAATGCCTGTGCATCATCAAGGAGCAAGTGGCTGACACTGTGTTCCAATAACCCAGCTGATTGCTCCATGCATGATGCTAAAGCCGCGTACACACGGTCGTTTTTCGGCATGAAAAAAAAAAGACATTTTCAGCATGTCCAAAAAACGAAGTTTTTCCAACTTCATCATTAAAAACGATGTTGCCCACACACCATCGTTTTTGAAAAATGATGAACAAAGCGCGGTGACGTACAACACGTATGACGGCACTCTGAAGGGGAAGTTCTATTCGCCTTTGGGCTGCTTTTAGCTGATTCTGTGTTAGTAAAAGACTATTCGCGCTTTTTTGTCTGTTACAGCGTGATAAATGTGCTTACTCCATTATGAATGGTAGTTTTACCAGAACGAGCACTCCCGTCTCATAACTCGCTTCTGGGCATGCGCGGGTTTAAAACGTTGTTTTAGCCCACACACGATAATTTTTTACAACCCGAAAAACGACATTTTAAAAAACGACATTATAAAAATGCAGCATGTTCGCATTTTTTTTTTTTGTTGTTTTTCAGAAGCCGAAAAACGATGTGAAGCCCACACACGATGATTTTAAATGACGTTTTTAAAAACGTCATTTTTTTCATGCCGAAAAAATGACCGTGTGTACAAGGGCAGGAGTAGCTGTGGACAAGGAAACAGAATAATCCGCTCTGGCAGCTGCAGTGGACTGCCCACTAGTCTCTGCTTGGGTGACATAGGCAGATGAAGATGGTTTAGTAAGCCAATCCACCACCTCCTCTGCATGCTGTGGCTGGATAGCACGGGCAACATCACTAAACAGAGGAAATGGTGCCCTGCCTGAGGACTGATCACGTCCACCATTGCCTGTGGACAAAGATGCTGCTGGCCCCCTGGGAACATCTGCCTTTCCTTGTTGGCCTCTCAGACAGGATGGGGGTGGGCTTATTACAGAAATGTAATAGAGAAGGGGAAATGTGTACTTGGATGCACCCTAATCAACGAAAAGTGGTGTTTGGTGCTCTTTTGTTTGGTATGCACTACAATATACTTCAATAAAACTGCACTGACACACTTCAATATACTGCAGTAAAACTGCACTGATATACTTCAGTAAATGTGTACTAACGCACCCCAATATACTGCAGTAAACGTGCACTAACGCACCCCAATATACTGCAGTAAAGGCGCAATAAAGTACGTCAATATACTGCAGTAAACCTTCCCTGAAACACTAAACTGACACTAAAGTAAAAATGTATGGTTGCACTACACTCACACTGCACTATCAATAAATTCACACTAAACTGACACTAAAATAACAATTTATGGTGGCACTACACTCACGCTGCGCTATCACTCTATCACACTGCACTTGCACTCTACACTCTCACAATAGAATCAGAATAACACATTAACTTGAACAGAGCCCTGTTCTATCTATCTCCAGTCCAATGTCACTCTGCAAATGGCTTCTCTGGGAAGGATCCTTTTTATAGAGGGAGGTGGGTCTATGAGAAATGAGCCATGATTGGGCACAGTCATTATTACTTTCTCCATTCATGGCTCTGACAGTTCGGTGCATTGATTGGACAAATCCTCCATTGACTAATCAGGGCATCCAATGCACTGTGTGGCGGTCAGAGGGCCGAACAAACAGTCGAACACCCCAACAATTCGGATGTTCGTTAAATGCCAATGTTCAGCCCGAATTCATGCCCAGGCCTAGCCGTTGGCACAACCCTACTGCACGTCTGTCCACATTACAAGGAGTCTGATCCTGTTGATGGCATTGACAGCGTGCAGAAGGAAGCAGCTGGAGAAGAGGGCATACTGGCAGAATCTCAGGGTATTTTCTGATATTTTAAAGGCAAATTAAAGTTGGCATTCACCCAAAAAGCAGATGGGGATCTCTGGAATATTTATGGGACTATGTATTCTGTACACAGAATTTTAAAGTGGTGTTCCATCCTAGGGGAAAAAAGAAATTAAAATTCAGCAGCTACAAAAACTGTAGCTGCTGACTTTTAATATAAGGACACTTACCTTTCCAAGGAGCCCACAATGTTGGCACCCCAGCTGATATTTGGATCGGCTCTTGGGTGATGCCGCCGCCATTCATGGAAACCAACAGTGAAGTTCCCTACTGTGCTTGCATGAAGCACACTGCGCTTTCTAACTGGCCCGGTGGCGGAGAAAGGAGGAGGGGGGGCCGAACTTTTGAGGGATGGCGCAGTCTCCCAGAAGTGGGAACGGGTACCTGTCAACTTCCAATGCTAAAGCAACAAGCGTCTAAGCAACATTCCTTCATATTTTGTGTGTGTCAGATTATTAACTATGCAAATAAAAATGGAAAGTTTTTAATTCAGATGCTCCCCAGGCTGTGCATGTCCAAGCTTATGCAACTCACATTTATGTTTTTTGGCTACCCTTTTGCAGTTATACTTCTCTGGGAGTACCCAAGTGCATGGGGTCTGTGAGTACCTGTGTATTGTATTGGTGTCAAGAAGCTAGTTGTTAATTGGACAGAGCATAATTCCCATTAAATTCATGGGTACGATGCCCGGGGGTGTAGAGAAGTGATTCTGTGTACATCTTGCGGCATGTATGCATTCCTTGATCATCTGATCGAGGGCGAATTCTGCTGTGCAAAATGTAAGCAAATTGATTCCCTGGAAACCCAGGTTCTGAACTCAGGGAAGCAACTGTCAACACTGAAAAGAATCTCCATCTGAAAGGAGAGCTGGCAACATACTCAGCAGGGGCCAGCACAGAGGTGGGTGGAGACAAAGTTGTGCAGGCACCAGAGAAGAGTAGATGGGTGACAGTCAGGAAGGGTAGAGGGGAAAGCATCAGGGAGGTCGATCCTGAGCCCCGTTGCGTGACATTGGTGAAACCAGTCAGTGACCAGCATTGCTGGAGCAGAGTGACACCCCCTAGCTGCCAGGGGAAGAACTCTTCCAATGAGAGTGGGGGGGTGAGCCAAAGGAAAGGAAGATTTTGGTGATAGGGGACTCAATTCTCAGAAGGACAGAGAGGGAAATCGGTCACAAGGACCTAAAGCACGGAGCTGTATGTTGTCTACTGGGCGCTCAGGTTTGGCACATCACGGATCTGGCGTACAGAATACTGGGGGGCTGGGACACACTGGCACCAATGACAAAGTCAGAGGAAGATGGAGTGTCCTTAAAAAACGATTTTAGGAAGTTAGAAGCTAAATTGAGGAATAGGACCTCCAAGGTAGTATTTTCAGAAATACTACTGGTCAGGGTTCAAGTCCTGCGGGAACGCGTGGAAACGGAGTTCCTGCACTTTTTTCACAGCAGGAACTCCGTTCCCTTTGCAGGACTAGAGCAGCCGAGCTGCCCGAGCCAATCCTTCACTAAGCGGCGATGCCCAGCTCGAGTCACTATCAGGGGCAGGCGAACGTTAGTAATCCTTTATGTTACTGGCCGCTTCCTGTATATGGATTCATCGGGTAGTGTGTGGGTATTCCGTCACTTCCTCGATGCCGCAATGTCTCCTGGGAGCTTTTGTCATTGTTCCCAGGAGACATTGCGGAGGTCTGCCGCGATTTATCGCGGGATTTAGAAAGAAGCACGTTTGTAACACCCAGAAAACCCAATAAGTAGGTATGCGTCCGAACAAAACTACGCGGCATGTTCAATAATGCCAGGAGTCTGGCGGACGAGATGGGGGAACTAGAGCTGCTACTGTATGAGGAGGAATTAGATTTAGTGGAAATTTCAAAGACCTGGTTCAATAGCTCTCATGATTGCCTGGCAACCATTCAAGGGTAGTCCCTATATTACAGGGACAGGAAGGGTAAAGGGGGAGGGGTATTCCTGTATATCAAAAATGTAGAAAAATTCTAAATTATGCATTTAGGTGGTAAAACATAAATGCAATCTACTCGCTAGGGGGAGAACCTACGGGGGAATCTAGGATGGAAAAGGACCTGGGGGTCCTAGTAGATGACAGGCTCAGCAACCAAGCTGCTGCAAGCAAATTTCCTTAGTATGCTTAGTATGCTAGATGTAATGTTAAAAAAAAAAATTTGGGGTGAACAATAAAAAAATATCCCATACCTGTATTTTCGTTTTGGATGGACTCTTGAGTATGGTACAAACAAATACAATGTTATCTCCAGCTAACATTTATTTAACAAGTTTAAAGGGGTTGTAAAGGAATTTTTTTTTTTTTTCATAATAAGCATCCTTTACCTGCAGACATTCCTCTTTTCACTTCCTCATTGTTCGTTTTTGCTCAGAAGTTGCTCTATTTCTTCTCTGTTCTGTTCACTTCCTGCTTGTCTGATTTTACTGACCACCGTGACGGGAGGGTTTACTGCGGTGGTCAGTGACGTGCTCACCCCCTCCTGGGAACTACATCTGTGCGGCAGGACGCTCTCTACGTGTTAGACTTCAAGGAGGTGTGAATTACTGGGCGTGCCGCAATTCATACTGGGAAATGTAGTTCTTACATGAACGAACAATGCAAACCAGGAAGTGAATGAGAGAACAGAAACTAGAATGCCGGAGGTGATATAGATGAATGAATTTAATAGGTATTTACTCGTTTTTGAACAGAATCATTACACTACTCTGTCTGTCTACCTTGCAGACATTGGCCTGGATTCAGAAAGGACTGTAAGTCAAAATGTGTGCCGTCGTATCTATATGCTTATTCAGGAAACAGATACGCCTGAATTTTGGCAAGATACGACCGACGTAAGTCTCCTACGCCGTCGTATCTTGGGTGCATATTTACACTGGCCGCTAGGGGCGCTTCCGTTGATTTACCCGTCGAATATGTAAATTAGCTAGATACGCCAAACGGCGCATGCGTGCGCATGCTCAGACTCACGTCGAATTTACTCCCTAAGATACGCCGGGTTCATTCATGCGACGTGAACGTAACCTACGCCCAGCCCCATTCACGTACGACTTACGTAAACAATGCTGTTCCCGCGCCCATACCTTAACATGACTTACCCCTGCTTTATGAGGGGTAAACTTACGCCGGACGTACGCCTTATGTAAATGGCGTAGCTTACTGCGACGGGCGCAAGTACGTTCGTGAATCGGCGTATCTAGCTCATTTACATATTCAACTCGTAAATCAACAGGAGCACCCCTAGCGGCCAGCGTAAATATGCACCCAAGATACGACGGCGTAGGAGACTTGCGTCGGTCGTATCTTGCCAAAATGCAGGTGTATCTGCTTTCCTGAATAAGCGTATAGATACGACGGCGCACATTTTGACTTACGACAGCGTATCTGGAGATAAGTTGTCGTAAGTCCTTTCTGAATCCGGGCCTATATATTTCTCTATACTGGTCCTTTGTGTGTATTTATGCAGAACCACTTCTTATATTTTGATTATAGCTTCTACCAAGACTGCTGGATCATATTGGTGTTATAATTTTAGTGGTGCCTTCGGTTTTATTCACTGCTTTTTTGAGATTCCTATTATCATGTCGGCATTCGCTGCTTTGAAACTGTGCTCGTCATATTGCCGTTAACCCAAAGGAGGGGGATGAAGGTGCCACTATTGGGTCCATCATCTTCCAAACTAGGAGGAAGGCAGAGGACCAATTCAAATCTGTACTGTAACCTGAGGCAGTATCCAGGCGATTTTTGTCTACTATACATGGATGCCATAAAAAGGTAAGGAAATATGTATGAATTGTTTTGTACATGGGATGGGTTATTTAATTTACTATTTAAATACTGTATATCTATTTATTTGATAACTAGAAGCTGTGAAGCTAAAATTTAGAATATCCTGATAAAAGAAAATATTTAGGGTGGATTCAAACTTTTTGCCCACAAAGTATAAATGAGCCACTAAGATATGTTAGAAACTGTAGTTCACCAGCACCTGCAAATTTAATGGTTAACTATCACTAGTTTTAGGTGATTCCAGGACAATGATTGCCCCAATTTTGATAGCAGAAGACTCTTATTGGATAGTTAAATATTATTTTCTTTTTGTTAAGACCTATGACCAACTGCTAAAGCTAAATACACTTTCCAAAAGCCAGGTATCTTAATTTCTGTATTGAAAATCCATCTCTGAAGGATAACTATAGAGACTGTGAGATGTATAGCATTTATTCTACATAAACAGTATGTCACTGCAATGCAATCAGTACATGTTTATCTTCATGGTATGACCTACCTCTCTTCCCTTTTTTTTTTTATTCACAGAAAGTGCTAAGTGTTCCTCTCTTCAACTAACCTGCCTAACGAAGAATCTATATGCACCCTCTTGTCAATCTATAAATGGTATAATGTTCAGTTGATAGTTGATGTAACTCATATGCACAAGGATATCCATCTTTTCTGTTCTCCAAGTTACATCAGAGGACTGTTTCTAAGCATCAATGTCAAACAGGGATTTCTTTTAGCTTGCCATTGAAATCTTCCTTGTATTGTAAAAGGAATGGAAAAGATGCTACCCAACACAACCCTTGCCTTGTGATGTATACCCAAAGCAATTTCAATCAATCTTTGACATGTATTTGAAGTTTCTCATCCTGATTGGTATGGACTCTTGCCACTCTTTGAGCCTACTTAGAATCTGGAAGTAGTTATGCTGTAATTAACATCTTGCTCCCACAATTTCATTGTGATGGAGCAGTGTATGTGGGAGTGCCTACAAATAGATGTTTCAGGAAATTAGACAGCACAGAGTGTGAGAGTAAGGACACTGACATTCTGTGCTTGGGCATTTTTTTTTGTATTCTAGGTGTCTTGGGCTAGTTAACATTTGTTGGAGAGCAATCTAATTTTAACTGCCTTTGGCCACCGACTAATTTTGTTGTCTTTTGTTGGGTAATTATACATGTAAATCCTACACAACCTAAATTTACCTGTGCATGATGGTATTGCCAGATCCTAGATTGTCAAGATGGGAAGAGATTTCAAACGATTAAAGATACTGTGGAAGCCTAGCATTTTTCCTAGTCAAAGCAGCAAAATGCATGAAAAAGTTGCCAACACAAAGAGAATCCCTCGTAGAATGTAATCCTTACAGAAGATGGGAAACCTTTGTAATTTTGAATGTGTGGCCCTAAAAATCATAGTAAAAGAGATCATTTGCAATCATCTGGTGGACTGTTTTTTTTTTTGGGGGGGGGGGGCACAAACACCTACTACAGCCCTAAAAGCAACCTTTTAAAAGAATTAGATTCAAACATTTTCTTATTTTCTAGAAGTTCTAGTTAAAATTGAAATGCACTCTGTTGGTTGTGCTTTGATACTTTTCTGTATTTAACTGGGGGAAAAAAGATCTTGATATAACCCTTCTCTACCTGCAGGTCTCTGGGATTGATTTTTATGTAACCATGCATTTTGAATGCTAAATGATATACTGCAACATCTACATCTAAACACAACGCAAATGAAACAAACCTGTTTAAGATGGTAATGCCAAGTCCCAGATGGGAGGAGATAAGCTATTCTGGATACTGTGAAGTGCTCCCAGCTACCTGTCAACCAATTACGTATTTACTAGGATAAAAAATGTACATGGCAGATATTTATTTTACGAGATGTATTTCTCTCCTTTGTGAGAAAATGTAAAAATCTGACTATTGCTATACCTCCTATAAATTAGTCCTATCACAGTAGCTGTAATAGGGCTCCCAGTGACTTCAACATCTGTAACCACAGTGTATTACCTAGCTTGACCTGCCAGAGGATATGATATGACCTGACATGACATGAGAGACCATTATTTATTTTATAAATTCATCTCCGATGTAACATTCAGAAGAGGAAAACACTTCAAGCAGCTCAACTTGACCAAGAGGACCAAGAGGATTTTTAATAGATGTATCCAGTATGTAATGTTCTGTTTATAGTTATTTTGTTGTTATTTAATTTTATTATATTTGTTAAAAGAATTGACATTTCTGTCTATTGAATATTAAACACATACATGTATAAGAAGCTTTTAATTACTTTGAAGCATAACATGGGCCGTGATAAGTTATGCTTGTGTATTGTGCAAAAATCTTATTTTTGTAGGGTCAGGTAAGATGAGTAAACATCCTTTGGTCTGTTTCTGTCTAAGGCCCCGTACACACCATAGAATCTATCCGCAGATAAATCCCATCGAATGGGTTTCAGCGGATAGATTCTATGGTGTGTACACTCCGGCGGATATTTATCCGCGGATATTTCCGAATTCCAGCAGATAAATATTTGTCGACATGCACAGAATATCTATCCGCTGGAATCGGATCCCACGGATGGATCCGCTCGTCTGTACAGACTCACCGGATCCATCCGTCCAAAGGGATTCCCCGCATGTGTCGCAATGATTTGACGCATGCGTGGAATTCCTTATATGACAGCGTCGCGCCCGTCGCCGCGTCATAATCGCGGCGACGGCGCGACACGTCATCGCCAGAGGATTTCGGCGCGGATTTCAATGCGATGGTGTGTACACGCCATCGCATAGAAATCTGCTGAAATCCTCGAGAGGATTTATCCGCGGATACGGTGCGCTGGACCGTATCCGCGGATAAATCCTCTCGTGTGTATGGGGCCTTATTCTATCAAAAATGAATTCAAACTGATTTTTGTAAATCCAAGGTCGTGATGTGGATTGGACAGGAGTCCTTGACCCACAGCTTTCCCACCAATAAAGACTGTCAGGAAAAGGAATGATTCCATGGCGAAGGGAATAAATATTTATGTATATATACTGTATATTTAACTTTTCCAGATCAATTTCATAACTCGTCATTTTTTTCAATCCTTATTTTTTTATTAGCCCCAATTTTAGTTTACAAAACTTAGAACAAAAACAACTAAATACATATTAAAAAAACTAAAATAAATAAAATAAAACAAACAAAAAAACAGTATACAAACCAAGAAGCCAACACACATACATCACCTATCTTTCTCTTAATTACATCACTATTATTCATGTAACTAACTAGTCCCTTTCCCCCCTTCTTCTCTCCCCCCTTTTTATCTACCTTATCCTATATCCACCTACGGGGGGGGGGGGACCTGCAATAAGACCAACGGTCATATATATATCTATAGCTACGCCTATCTATACAATCCATTTATATCCTAAAATTATCCCTCTACTCTTTCTTTTCTCTTTTTTTCCCCTTTCTTCTCCCTCTCCCTTTCTTTTTCCCACCTCTCTCTTCCCTCTCCCTTTATCTCTTGCCCTACCTTTTATTTATTTTCCCTTATTCCACCCTCCTTCACTTATCCTTCCCCACATTTTCTATAATTTGAAAAAGAACCATCCACCCCTGGAGTTCCATCTGTTGCTATTATGAAAGGAGTCATATCGGGGATGCCCAGCCACAAATCTCATATTTTTGAAACTTTTTTATTGACACCCTATTTTGACAAACCTGCCATTCTTCTAATGCAGTGTCATTAACCTGTAAGCGTCATTCCTTGTATGTTGGCACATTCGAGGTAATCCATTTTTGTGCGATTGCCTTACGTGTAATAAACAACATGTTGTTAATTGCTATCCTAATTGTTGGTATGTATGGTTTTTTTTCTAGGCACCCCAGCAAACTTATTTTAGGATCCCTTTGTACCTGTATTTGGTTATTACTGGTTAATAGTAGCAATTATTTTTTGCCAGTACTTAAATAATTTGGGACATTTCCATAACATATGTATTAGGTCAGCTGAGGTTCTCCTACATCGGGGACAGTCAGATGTATCTCATCTACCCCAGTAATACAATTTAACTGGGGTCCTATACACCCTATGAATTATGTATACTTGTGTTAAAGTTTGCTGGGGTGAATCTGATACTGATTGTACTTGTTCCAAAATATTTTGCCATTGTTCATCTGTTAGATCTCCTAGGTCCTTTTCCCATCCATGTCTAGCTTGATAGGTAGCCTTTCCCTGGAATTAGCCAATTAAATAGCCATATATTTTAGAGATGATGCCCTTTTTCAATTGTATCTTTGCGATTGAGTCTATTAATAACATATTTTGAACTTTTAAATTCTTTCCTTTAAATTGGATCTGTAAAGCATGTCCTAATTGTAAATATTGAAAAAAGGTGTTGGGAGGAAGGAAATATTATTTTTGTAATTCTTGATATGTTTTTGGAACCCCATCAGAGTATAATTGGTCAATATATTGAATCCCTGATCCTTTCCATACCTTCTAGTTTATTTATCTCCTTACACTTTACATTCTGCCATAGAGGGGTATAAACTGAAATGTCTATATATGGCATTTTTTATTTAATTTCCTGCCATACTCTGTTCATCAACACTAAGGTGGGTCTTTGTATAGCGTTTCCAATGGAAATGGATTACAACTAAGCTTACAGACCACTTTTACCTACAGGTAAGCCTAGATTAAGGCCCCATACACACGAGAGAATTTATCCGCGAATACGGTCCAGCGGACCGTTTCCGCGGATAAATCCTCTCGAGGATTTCGGCGGATTTTCATGCGATGGAGTGTACACACCATCGCATTGAAATCCGCGCTGAAATCCTCTGGCGATGACGTGTCGCGCCGTCGCCGCGATTATGACGCGGCGACGGGCGCGACGCTGTCATATAAGGAATTCCACGCATGCGTCAAATCATTACGACGCGTGCGGGGAATCCCTTTGGACGGATGGATCCGGTGAGTCTGTACAGACGAGCGGATCCATCCGTGGGATCCGATTCCAGCGGATAGATATTCTGTGCATGTCGACAAATATTTATCTGCTGGAATTCGGAAATATCCGCGGATAAATATCCGCCGGAGTGTACACACCATAGAATCTATCCGCTGAAACCCATTCGATGGGATTTATCTGCGGATAGATTCTATGGTGTGTACGGGGCCTAAGGCTTACCTGTAGTTACAAATAATATCTCCAAAACGAACAGGTAATCTATTTTTTTAAACCATTTAAGAGTAAGAATTATGTAGAATATTATGTATATGTGTATATATTCATGCATTTATTTTTAGCGTGGCTCCTTTTTATTTTTAATTATTTTAGAACAGAACATTTTAATCAATTTTGTACGTCCCACCAGTGATAAAGGTAATTTAGTCCATATTCTGCTCTTTGCCTTAAACGTATCTAAACGTGGCATCAAATTTTGATTCAAATATCCCTCAATTTTAACCACTTCAGCCCCGGAAGAATTTACCCCCTTCCTGACCAGAGCACTTTTTGCGATTCGTCTCTTTAACTGACAATTATGTGGTTGTGCAACGTTGCACCCAAACAAAATTGATGTCCTTTTTTCCCACAAATAGAGCTTTCTTTTGGTGGTATTTGATCACCTTTGCGATTTTCTTTTTTTGCGCTATAAACAAAATAGCGACAATTTTGATAAAAAAAACAATATTATTTGCTTTAATAAATATCCCCAAAAAATACATATAACATTTTTTTTCCTCCGTTTAGGCCGATATGTATTCTACATATGAATTCCACTTTTGATATGGTTGTTTCAGATAGATAATCTAAGATCCTTAGTTGTCTGCAGTTACGCTGTATGTTAAGATTTACGTTATACTTTAATTCAAAAGTTTATTAGCAAACTATTTTCTATTTGTAATTGGATGTCCCATTCATCATTACTTTAATTACGAGTTTAACATCTGGTGTCTGTAACCAAAGTAATGGTTTTTCACACTTTTGCATTTGCCAAAGTAGATTACGGCTCAAAAATTAACATTTAAGCTCTGCTGCATGTTAGTAAATGGTGATGTTTAAACTTCAGAATTGGTGTTGTGGAATATATTGGCCAAAAGCTCCTAAACCTCCTGCATTAAGCGGTTTGGGCATGCTATACCTTTAATGCCATGATAGAGATATTTTGTGGACATCAAGTCAATGAACTGAGCTTTACTTTGAAATCTTATTTAGGCAAAAGTGTGATCAAGTCTGAAAGTTGTTGGTAATTAAAGCAAACATCCTGACTAATTAAATTCAAAATGAATACAGTTCAAAGTATTCAAGGCCCCCCCCCCCCAAAAAAAACAGCCACTTTTGGCGCCATCATCCCCATGCACTGCTGTTTCTTATTGCTTCTCCATAAATGCCAACCTTGAATTTGCCAGCTTTTTTTTCCCCTCCGGGAATACAGCCCAAAGATGATGCTACCAATAGATGAAGTTAAATAATCCCACACATGTTGTGCATAGGAGCCTATAGCAAGTGTTGCTCTAGAAGCAGAATTCTGACATGAATATGTGAGTATGCCAGGAAAGTGATTTGGTACATCACTCTGGGATTTAATAATCTTTTATGTGGCATCTAATAGATGCCCTTTACAAGAATACCACCCGCATGCAACTTCTAACAAAAAAAATCATATACTGTATGCTACTCTGATAGCAGTGATCCTTCTCTGAAGTCTCCTGGCTGTAGGAAAGTTGTGTGAACTGGTGTTGTGGCCCTGCAATGAAAAAGGTAACCAATATTTAAAGTAGAACTAAAGGCAAAATGTTTGTTTTTATTTTGGAAAAAGTTAGGGAGGCTTATTATCCCTGTCAGGTTTTTTTTTTCTGTGTCCCATTGGAGTGAGTGAGTGAATAACTTGTATAGCGCTACAAATGCGAACTAAATCGACCCATCCTTATCCTTCAGAAAAGGTGGGTCTTAAGTTTTTTTTCTGAAGGCCCGATGATTTTCTTCCGATCGGATGTTAGTTGGTAGCGTGTTCCACAGTCGGGGGGCTTGGACTGCGAATCTTTGTTCTCCTTTGGACTTATAGCGGGACTTGGGGATTTGAAGTAGATTTTGGTTGGTTGATCGAAGAACGCGATTGGGGTTGTGGTATTTTATTTTCTAGCATAAATATTGGGGGGGGCGATTCCTTGTGTACATTTGTGAGTGAGGCAGAGGGCCTTTATTGTGACCCGATCCTTTACGGCTAACCAATGAAGGGTCCTCAGTGATGGGGTGATTGATTTCCAGGGTTTTTTCCCCATTATCAGTCTGGCTGCCGTGTTCTGAAACGACTTGTAGCCGAGAAATCTGGTATTTGGGAGTCCGAGGTAGAGGGAGTTTGCATAGTCGAGCCTGGAGTTGATAATTGTTCCAACTACTACTGCTGTATCCTTTTGCGGGATGAAGGGGATGAGTCTTCGTAGCAGGCAGAGAAGATGGTGAGATCCGCTGACTACTGATCCTATTTGTGCGTCCATAGTCATGTCCGAGTCAAAGGTGACTCCTAAACTTTTGACTTTGGTGCTTGGTGCTTGGGATGATGGTTTGTCCCAGAATGGGGGGTGGCGTCCACGTCGTCCTAGAGTTTGTCTTTCGGTTTGCGTGAAGCAGAAGCAGTTCTGTTTTGGATCCCGTTAAGTTTAAGGTGGCTCTCTGTCATCCAATTGTCAATGTGAGGCATTGTTCCTGTCCGTGATATTGGTCTTTTTTGTTGCTGATGCGAAAGTAAAGTTGAGTGTGGTCAGCGTAGGAATGGTAGGACCTGTTTACTGATGATTTTGAGGAGAGGGCGGAGGTATATGTTGAAGAGTACGAGCGACAGGGGTGAACCTTGAGGGACTCCGCATGAAGTGGTACGTGCTTCAGAGGTGAAGGCTCCAAATTTCACTGTCTGGAATCAAATTCTCCAGGAACGATGCGAACCAGGGTAGATCCGAGTCTGCGAATCCGGCTACTTCCGTGAGGCGAGTTAGCAACATTTTGTGGTCTACTGTGTCAAAAGCAGAACTAAGGTCCAGCAGCACCAGTAGACATGATTCTCCGTCGTCTGATGCTTCGAGGGTGTCATCCCATATTCCCATATGGATATATCTCTCTTTACTTCTTGTCCCTTCGCCAAACAGAAAGTGAGAGGAAATCCCTCCAAAGTGAGGGAAACCCTGGTTGTCACAAGGGTCACCAGAACTAGTGTCCCTATTGGAACATTTCCCCTCTATTCCTGTTGTGGGGACAGCCCAAATTTTGGGATTTACTTTTACTTTCACTTTTGATGATAATGGTAAACCTGGCAAATTGTGAAGTTCCCTAATGGGTGTACAGACAGCAATAAAACCTGACAGGTGTTCTAATCCTTCTACACACTATCCAAAACTACAAAAGATATTTTGCCTTTTGTTATACTTTGAAAATCATAGCTTTTGTGCAGCCTCAGTTGAAATAGATATGTTAGGCGGAAGGTTAGATTGGGCTGTAAGCCAGAACAGTCAGGGGCATTTGTACTTAAAGCAGATTTCCACCTAAAAGTGGAACTTCCGCTGATCTGCATCCTCCCCCCCTCCGATGCCACATTTGGCACCTTTCAGGGGGGAAGGGGTACCTGTTTTTGACAGGTACCCTTTCCCAATTTCAGAGACAGCGCTGCTGCACTGTCCCCCTCATCCTTCCCCAACTGCCGGGCCAATTAGAAAGCGCAGCACACTCCGCACATGAGCAGTAGGAAACCGGCTGTGAAGGCAAAAGGCTTCACTGCCAGTTTTCCTTGGGACAAATGGCGGTGGCAGCACCTGACAGCCGATCCAAAAATTGGCTGGGGTGCCGACATCACAGGCTCCCTGGAAAGGTTAGTGTCCATATATTAAAGAGGAAGTAAACTCCCCTATTTTGTTTTTACCAATAGGTAAGCCTATAATAAGGCTTACCTATAGGTAATGTAAAAATCTTCTAAACTTGCGCCGTTTAGGATATATTTACTGTATACGCCAGCTATTACGTCATTGGCACATGTGCTCTGAAGAAACGGCCGCCCGTGACACTTCTTCAGGGCCCATACTGTGACCAGCGGCTCCCATGCGCGGGAGTGACATCATCGCAGCTCTGGCCAATCATAGCGCTGGAGCCCACAAACCTGGAAGAAACACCAGGAAAGATGTCAGCTCCATCAGCGTTGTGCGGGCACCACTGCAAGGCTTTGTTCTAAGGTAAGTATTTCATAATGAGCTAGTATGCAATGCATTCTAGCCCCATATGCCTTTGTCTTACAGGTTTTTTTGTTCTACTTTGGGTTTACACCCTCTTTAAAAGTCAGCAGCTACAGTATTTGATTTTTCCCAGGTGGAACACTGCTTTAAAAGAAAAAGTATTAGTTTAATTACAAAAGATGTCTACCCTGTTTTTTTGTGTTTTTTTTAGGAAAAATAAAACAGAGCTAAAGAATTCAGAGAAAGCATGTGCTAATCTTTTTCTCTTTCTGGCCAATATCCCATTCAAATATTAAAGACATTGGGCCAAATCCTCAGCCAGGCGGCGTAACTTAACTTTCAGCAGTTAAGTTACACTGACTTAAAGTTTTTACCTAAGTGCCTGATCCACAAAGCACTTACGTAAAAATTTCAAGCCGTGTAAGTTAAGTGCCGCCGTCGTAAGGCGTTCCTCCTCTCCGGGGGGCGTTTACAATTTAAATGAGGCGCGCTCCCGCGCCGGCCGTACTGCGCATGCGTGTGACGTCATTTTCCCGACGTGCATCGCGCGAACGTAATTGACGCCGGGCGGCTTTGTGGATTGCGACGGGACACTAAAGTTGCGACGGGTGAAAAAAAGACGCGCCGGGAAAACAAATAATTTAAAAAAAAAATGACAGCGTCGCTCAGCATGCATTCCTGAGAGGGAGAACTCCATGCCAATTTTCAACGAAAAAACCGGCATGGGTTCCCCCCCCCAGGAGCATACCAGGCCCTTAGGTCTGTTATGGGTTGTAAGGAGACCCCCCTCCGCCGAAATATCGACGTAGGGGGTCCCCCTACAATCCATACCAGACCCGTATCCAAAGCACGCTACCCGGCCGGTCAGGAATGGGAGTGGGGACGAGCGAGCGTCCCCCCCCCTCCTGAGCCGTGCCAGGCCGCATGCCCTCAACATGGGGGGGTTGGGTGCTCTGGGGCAGGGGGGCGCACTGCGGGCCCCCCCACCCCAGAGCACCCTGTCCCCATGTTGATGAGGACAGGACCTCTTCCCGACAACCCTTGCCGTTGGTTGTCGGGGTATGCGGGCGGGGGCTTATCGGAATCTGGGAGTCCCCTTTAATAAGGGGGCCCCCAGATACCGGCCCCCCACCCTAAGTGAATGGATATGGGGTACATCGTACCCCTATCCATTCACCTGTAGGCAAAAAGTTAAAGTTAATAAACACACAACACAAGGGTTTTTAAAATAATTTATTATTCTGCTCCGGATGCCCCCCCTGTCTTCGTTATTAGCTCAATTACCAGGGGGGGCTTCTTCTTCCACTCTCCGGGGGTCTTCTCCGCTCTCCGGGGGGGGATTCTTCTTCCGCTCTCCGGGGGGGGCTTCTCCGGACTCCGGGGGGCTTCTTCCATCTTCTCCCCTCTTCCGCTGTTGACTCGGCGAACCCCGGTTCTTCTGCAGCTCTCCGGTGCCTTCTTCTTCAGCGCTGGCTGCCTGCTATGTTTGTGTGTTAGCTCGATTTCCCATCATGCTCCGGTAGGTACCCACGTGGTGGGTGCACGTGGGTAGGCACCCACCACGTGGGTACCTGCCGGAGCATGATGGGACGGTGATGCCTATATAAATGTGATGCAAGGCGCGCTTCCATCATTACAGCGACAACAGGCGACGAGTCAACATCGGAAGAGGGGAGAAGAACAGAAGAGAAGATGACGTCACAGAAGACCGCGCCGGCTGCCTGTTTGAAATCGAGCTAACACACAAACATAGCAGGCAGCCAGCGCTGAAGAAGAAGGCACCGGAGAGCTGCAGAAGAACCGGGGTTCGCCGAATCAACAGCGGAAGAGGGGAGAAGATGGAAGAAGCCCCCCGGAGTCCGGAGAAGCCCCCCCCCGGAGAGCGGAAGAAGAATCCCCCCCCGGAGAGCGGAGAAGACCCCCGGAGAGTGGAAGAAGAAGCCCCCCCTGGTAATTGAGCTAATAACGAAGACAGGGGGGGCATCCGGAGCAGAATAATAAATTATTTTAAAAACCCTTGTGTTGTGTGTTTATTAACTTTTACTTTTTGCCTACAGGTGAATGGATAGGGGTACGATGTACCCCATATCCATTCACTTAGGGTGGGGGGCCGGTATCTGGGGGCCCCCTTATTAAAGGGGACTCCCAGATTCCGATAAGCCCCCGCCCGCATACCCCGACAACCAACGGCAAGGGTTGTCGGGAAGAGGTCCTGTCCTCATCAACATGGGGACAGGGTGCTCTGGGGTGGGGGGGCCCGCAGTGCGCCCCCCTGCCCCAGAGCACCCAACCCCCCCATGTTGAGGGCATGCGGCCTGGCACGGCTCAGGAGGGGGGGGGACGCTCGCTCGTCCCCACTCCCATTCCTGACCGGCCGGGTAGCGTGCTTTGGATACGGGTCTGGTATGGATTGTAGGGGGACCCCCTACGTCGATTTTTCGGCGGAGGGGGGGTCTCCTTACAACCCATAACAGACCTAAGGGCCTGGTATGCTCCTGGGGGGGAACCCATGCCGGTTTGGAATTTACAAATTGCCGTGGAGTTCTCCCTCGGGAATGCATACCAAATGCCGTCGCTTGAATGGGCCTTTACAAGGTGTGACTAACTTTACACTTTGTAAAAGCAGCCCTAGTTTTACACCAGGCAAACTAACACTTACGGCGAAAAAAACTAGGCACAAAAGCTTTGAGGATCGCCCTAAGTGCTAATTTGCATACTAGAAGAGGCATTTCGACTCGAAATGCCCCCAGTGGCGGATGCGGTACTGCATCCTAAGATCCGGCAGTGTAAGTCCCTTACAGATGTCGGATCTTCTGCCTAACTTAGGAAAACTGCTTCTGAGGATCAGTTCCAAAGTTAGAACCAGAGATACGACGGCTTACGCCGGAGTATCTCTTTTGTGGATATGGCCCATTATTTATGCATTTATTAGTTGATTAAATATAATCTGAACACATGCTGCATAGCCATCTCTGATGTGTTTCTCCCTCACAAGCCTAGTGGTGGAGTAATTGTAAAGCTTTGTTTATTTTGTTTTTTAAATAACAAACATGTCATACTTAACCCCACCGTGCAGCTTGTTTTGCACAGTGTGGCCCAGATCTGCGACTTCTGGGGTCCCTCCCCAAATGGACATGAATATATGATATGAGTGTGTAGTCTTATCATTATAATAATAGTCATAGCTGCCGAATGTATGACTCGGCCCCTCCCCCCGACACCCTTGTCATTGGATTTGATTGACAGCAGTGGGAGCCAATGGCTGCGCTGCTATCAATCTATCCAATCAAGAGCCAGGACCCCATGAAGAGAGGGACAGCACGTCACCGCCGAGTGAATTCCATGGCTCAGGTAAGTAAAACGGGGGGCTGGGGGGCAACTGACTGCCAGAAGAGCATTAAGGTGAAAAAACACATGGGTTTACAACCCCTTTAAGTCTGTAAGGGTGAAATGCATCAACAAGGACTGATTTGTGAAAAGAAAATAACATCACTAGTGTGCTGTCTGTTGCTTCATGAACAGATTATGCAATGGAACAGGGATGGGCTCCCACGGTCTGCACATAATGTACCCAGGGAGAAGAGTAGGAATGGTGTTTTTGGATGTTGAGGTTTTCATGGGACATCATTAAATGTAGTTTTAATTTCCACTTATGTAGGTTCCTGAATCCATCTTGTTACCAGCCTTTTAGAATACTGTACAGCAGCAGTAGGGCATAGAAGAGGGAGGGTCAGTTCTCGGGGTCATTCAGACTGTTCCATTCAGATGTGTTCTCAAGAAATAGTAGGAAAGAATAAAAGGATGACCTCCTCTGTTTGTTGCATTTCCTTTGATGTCCAAACGCTAGCTGGGAGGTTACCTGGATGTATTGCTTAACTCAGTGTTTCTCAATTCCAGTCCTCAGGCCCCCCCAACAGGTCAGGTTTTCAGGATTTCCCTCAGATGAAAAGGCTGTGGTGATTACTAAGGCAGTGAAACTGATCAAATCACCTGTGCAAAATAATGGAAATCCTGAAAACCTGACCTGTTGGGGGGGCCTGAGGACTGGAATTGAGAAACACTGGCTTAACTGCAGAGAAGAAAAGTGGCCACAATGGCTGTGCTAACCTCAAGACCGGTTAAACAAAATGACTCATTTTTTGGAAGGTATAATAACTTTCACATAAGTATTTTACCTGTATATTTAGATACTTGCACGATGTTCAGCTTTACGCACAAGTTGGCTATACAGATGTACACTAGTTAATAACTGCTTAGTAATGTCTTCGGCTCAGTATGATTACAAATGCTTTGTGAATCATTGGTTTTTGGCAGTTCTAACCATATTTCTATATTGTATTGAATCTATCATGGAAGACTGGGTATACATGCAATTATTTATATACATTTTTTCAAGCAAGTAAAAACAAAATGTTGTTTTTCTTTGCAGGTGATGATGCATATCCCGTGACAGAGTGGCTTCTCACACCTATAAAATATCCCAAAACTAAAGCAGAAAAGAGTTATAATGCAGCACAGAAGACTGCCCATTTAGTTATTGAGCGCACCTTTGGTTCTCTAAAAAGTCGATTCCGGTGTCTTGATCGGTCAGGGGGTGTACTACAGTATTCTCCAGAAAAGGGAGCACAGATTATACTGGCATGCTGCATTTTACACAATTTAGCTGTCAGTCGAAATCAGCATGTTGACATCCTTGATGATCTAGAAGCACCACCACCAGTGCCACCTGTTTCACGAGAGGAGAACACTGAAGCAGGAAAACAGGCCAGGATCAAAGTGATTAACCAGTATTTCACATGTAAGAAACGTTTTAATTGCCTATTTTTCTTTAAAGCTCAGTCCATTTGATTTTGCAATTTTGGGTGGGCCTTATAGACTGATTCAGCCACTGACTGATTATACTATCCCAAACCTGAAGGATCCATTAAACATATGTATAGCCAGAACTTTTTTTGTTGTTTTAGTTAGGAAGGGTTAAAGCCCTGTCAGGGCTCCATTGATGAGATTTTCCTTCACTTCCTGCTCCTATAGAAACAGTAGGACGTTATATTGCATCTTTACAAACTGTGGGTTATTCCCCCACTATTTTTTAACAAAACTGGTTTTCCCATTTAAAAATTTCCTTTCACCTCCTCATCTGGTTACAACTGTTTGGTTTCCTATGACTTCCTATCCTGTTGATTATGGCCACCAGGACAAATAGAGAGGGTGAATCTACCCAGTAGGAACACTGACAGAAATAAATATTGGCCATACATACACTTTAGGGACGGTCAACCTCATACTAAAAGCTTTCTTCTTTAAATTTGTGAACTTTCATTAATTTCACAAATTTTCTAATTCATAAGAAAATACGTTTATTTCAGTAATTAAATTATAAAAATTAAACTCATATTTTCACAGTCCGTGATGATTTGGGGAGCTATGTCACCTGCTGGTGTCCACTGTGTTTTATCAAGTCCAAAGTCAGTGCAGCCCTCTACCAGGAAATTCTAGAGCACTTTGTGCTTCCATGTGCTTACCAGCCTTATGGAGATACTGATTTCCTTTTCCAGAACTTGGCACCTGCCCACACTGCCAAAATTACCAATACCTGGTTTAATGATCATGATATCACTGTGCTTGATTGGCCAGCAAACTCACCTGACCTAAACCCCATAGAGAATCTGTGGAGTTTTGTCGAGAGGAAGATGAGCTGAAATGGGCTTCCATAACACCTCAGCAGTGCCACAGGCTGATTGCCTCTATGCCATGCCACATTGATGCTGTAATTCATGCAAACGGAGCCCAAAAGTATTGAGTGCATACTATACTGTACATGGAAATACTTTTCATAAGCCAACATTACTTTTTTTATTGGTCTTATTAATATTCAAATTTTCTGAGATACTGAATTTTGGGTTGTCGCTAGCTGTTAATCATAATCATATAAATTAAAAGAAAGAAATGCTTTAAATATACCACTCTGTGTTTAACACATCTATATAAAATATGAGTTTCACTTTTTGAATTGAATTATTGAAATAAATTAACTTTTTGATGATATTCTAATTTTATGAGATGCACCTGTACATACCAACCAGTTTTAACCACTTGTCATGAAGCTCTGAATCTTTGATAGTTCTGACCAGCAAGCTTCAACACTTCACTACCTCTTTCTCCCTGTAATGGTCAGTAATGACTTGTACACATGGTTGGACTTTTGACCATTCAAAAGTCTGCCGTTAGTCAGTTCGAAGTCCGACGGAAAGAAAGAGAACAGGTTCTCTATCTAAGGTCCGTCGGACTTCTGAAAAAAATCAGTCAGATGGAGGCTACACACAAAAAGCCCGTCTGACTTTTTTTCTCGAAAAATCCGGCCGTGTGTACGGGGCATTAAGCTACCCATCAAAGTGATAAGTAATTAAGAACATGTATGAGATGGGGTTTGCGGACAATATTAAACACTACCATGATGTGGTCAAACTTTCCTGTAAAAAAAAAGGTTGGGATTCAAGGCTTTACAGCTGCAGTAGAATGTATCCAAAGGTTTATGCTTGTGTATCATTTCTAGGCATACCTATCAGAGTACTGATTACATAAACACAGAAGTCTATAGCGATTGGGTGCTTGCTTGTATACACCTGTTAAACCAGGCAAAAAAAAATATTACATATTCATGAGGCCTTATAACATAAAAATTGGGTAATGCTTTTTCTTGTTTCCCATGTCATCTTTCTAATCTCTTTGCTCTTTCACCTTGCCTTCTTTACTCCCTTAGCACTTGGTCATTAACATACTGGTCCTTTTCTGCCAGTGGTCAAAAGTGGAAAGCAAGTTCCAATAGTGTATTAGGAACAGAAAACTTCTCATTGTTCATCAATGGGTATTCATCTAATATATCTAAAAAACAAAGATAAGCAAAGATTTTAATTATGTTTGTCATATTTGGAATCATGGAAGTAAGTACTGCAAAATTAGGCAGTGGCATGTGGACTGAGTGTCAGAGAGCAGCAATGCTCTTGACCTAGGAAGAAAAAAGTAATGAGCGCAATCTCCTACACACTAAACGTGAAGGATTATATATGTATATAAAAATATGAACATATAAACTGCTATAAAAAGCAGTAAGTGTACCAATAAAGTGCAGTAAAATATGTGAAAAACAGTAAAGGTTAATAGCCAGTGAATGATGATGGTAATACAACTACCAAATGGTGATATAGAGTGACGATGTATCAAAAGAAACAAAACAAAACAAAATCCGAACAGTGAATAAAGTCCAATAATAATAGCTGCCAAATGAGTTCTTCAGATAGATTCAAAACATAAACTGCTTAAAATGCAGATCTTCTTGGTCACTGAGCTCACAGAGTGCTTACCTCCAACCTGAGGGTCTTGAGCATAAAGTAGCTGCAGACAAGCTTACTGGACAGATGGTATCTTTGGAACTGTATCTTCTCAATATTCTTGGTGGCAGTGCTGGTCTCCAACAAAATGGAGGCTCGTAGTAAAGTGTAGTAATTAACCAGAGGAAAAAAGCAAAAAAATATTCTCCCATCGTGAAGTAAATAAGAACAGGCGAATTTATTAATAAAAACAAATGCTTACAAGCATTAGACAACCAAACGCGGATAAAATGAAACTCCGGACAGACGTGTTGAGTCACGTCACATGACTTCATCAGAGGACGTGACGCAACGCGTAAGGAGCATCGTACGTGACCGGAAGTGACATGGAGCCCGCCTATCCGTCTGGAGTTTCATTTTATATGCGTTTAGTTGTCTTATGCTTGTAAGCATTTATTTTTATTAATAAATTCGCCTGTTCTTATTTACTTCACGATGGGAGCATATTGTTTGCTTTTTTCCTCTGGTTAATCACTACACTCTACTACGAGCCTCCATTTCGCTGGAGACCAGCACTACCACCAGGAATATTGAGAAGATACAGTTCCAAAGATACCATCTGTCCAGTAAGCTTGTCTCAGCTACTTTATGCTCAAGACCCTCAGGTTGGAGGTAAGCGCTATGTGAGCCCAGTGACCAAGAAGATCTGCATTTGAAGCAGTTTATGTTTTGGATCTATCTGAAGCACTCATTTGGCAGCTATTATTATTGGACTTTATTCACTGTTTGGATTTTGTTTTTTTTTGTTTCTTTTGATACATCGTCACTCTATATCACCATTTGGTAGTTGTATTACCATCATCATTCACTGGCTATTAGCCTTTGCTGTTAGTCACATATTTTACTGCACTTTATTGGTACACTTACTGCTTTTTATAACTGTTTATATGTTTATATTTTTATACACATATATAATCCTTCATGTTTAGTGTGTAGGAGATTGCGCTCATCACTTTTTTCTTCTTACTCCACTTACTTCTTACTTACTCTTACACTTTCAAGTGTTTTGTACACTTTTAGATTTGAGCAGCATTCTCATTTGATTACACATTTTCCTTGGTTTAGATTCTCTATTATTCATTTTGGCTAGCGCAGAAGATTTCCTTTTATTTATTTATTTAATGCTCTTGACCTAACCCTTTGGGCTTGGATTCTGTGGGTTCTTTCAGATGGTCAAAGATGCTCCATCTTGTATTTTTTGTGGTACTTTTATCATTTGGCCTTTGTGAAGGGGGCATTATATCAAACCTGTTGCCTTCAACTGAATAGGCAAAGTGCAGTTTGGTTTAAGTGCATGACTATCGAAGTCCCATAGAGAAATGGGGAACAGTTCATTCAACTTCAGTTTCTACCAAAAGTGGAAATTTCAGAAGCTGGCTGATGTAAGTCTTTAAAAATAAATGCTACAGAATTTATTCTACTAGACTACAATAGCTGTAACTACAGGTTTAATTAAAAAAATATGTTTAAACCATTTTAACCGGTTAATGACCGACTCCTGCACATATACGTCGGCAGAATGGCCCAGCTGGGCAGAGTAACGTATATCTACTTCACTTTAAAATTCCCGCCGTGTGGGCGAGCGAGCGCCGCTTCCCCTGCCACGAGCACTGTGACCGTACCCACGGGACCCGCGGACTCGATGTCCGCCGGTATCCCGCGATCAGGTCACAGAGCTGCAGATTGGGGAGAGGCAAGTGTAAACAAGCATCTCCCCGTTCTGCCTAGTGACACTGTCACTGATTGTCTGTTCCCTCTCATTGCGAGCAGCGATCAGTGATGTGTCACTCGTAGCCACTCCCCTAACAGTTAGAATCACTCCCTAGGACACACTTAACCCCTTCCTAGCCCCCTAGTGGTTAACCCCTTCACTGTCAGTCACATTTATACAGTAATCAGTGCATATTTATAACACTAACCGCTGTATATATGTGAATGGTCCCAAAATAGCACCAAAAGTGGCCTATGTGTCCGCCATAATGTCGCAGTCACGATAAAAATTGCAGATTACCTCCATAACAAGTAGAAAAAAAATTATAATAAAAATGCCATAAAACTACCCCTATTTTGTAGACGCTATAACTTTTGCGTAAAACCAATCAATATATGCTTGTTGCGATTTTTTATTAAAAATATGTAGAAGAATATGTATCGGCCTAGACTGTGGAAAAAAAAAATGTATAGATTTTTTGGGGATATTTATTATAGCAAAAAGTATTTTAGCACAAAAAATAAAAAAAACGCAGAGATGATCAAATACCACCAAAAGAAAGCTCTATTTGTGGGAAAAAAAGGACGTACATTTTGTTTGGGAGCCACGTCGCGCGACCGCGCAATTGTCAGTTAATATGACGCAGTGCAGAATCGCAAAAAGTGCTCTGGTCTTTGGCCAGCCAAATGGTCCGGGGCTTAAGTGGTTAACATAACATAAAATTTACAATCATTTTGTTTTTATGCTATGCTTAAATAATGTATGTATTATCTATACCAAACTAATTAAACAGTTATATAAACTATGTTGGGGAGGGTGGTATGCATATAACACTGAAAATGTCCACAATTTTAGTTGTGTGCACCCTAGCGATCATGCTGTAATGTAATAAAACCATAGCATAGTTCTCGGTCATGCATTCACAAAAATAGTATAAAATAGTATTTTGTATATAGCCGTTGTTATATATATATATATATATGTGGCAAATGACAGATTTTTTTTTTCTTTTTTCTCTTTCAGGAACTTTGGCTACTTAATTTCCATTGCGGTTTCCATATAACATGGATTGTGTATACTCTTCTACATGGACTTATAATGACATGTGTATTGACCTTAATTCCTAAATAGGAGTTGGGTATCTAATCATGTATACGTTTTTAGATTTATAGCGTCATACTCTTCCCCTATTTTTCATGTATCAAAATACAACACTATTTTGTAGTGTGCATCTTATACTTTATTTAATTTTTTTTATGCTAGATAGAGAATTTAAATCTTTCAACAAATTCTTTTAGCAAGTCAAGTATACGTTTTTGTAATGTTGACTCTATACCTATACAAAACCTAGCTAGTTCACCTGTCTTCCTGAAGCTTAACTAAGCTAATTGCTTGCTATTCATGCATTACATTTATGTTTTCCACATTTATACTCCATTAAGTAAGAACCTTACTTTTAAGGCTCAAAGTAAAATTGTTATGGATTAGTAAGACAAAAGATAAGCAGTTGGCTTTGTCTGTGTTTTAAACCTTTGCTACTTGTTCCACAAAGTATAATGTAAATTGTGCAGCTAAATATATGTTCAGATTCTTACATATGTAAGTATTTCCATTGTCACTGGCACTTTGAATTAAACTTCTGTATGCAGATCTCTCACAAGATTTTATCTCTCTAGACTTTAAATTGTATAATTGGTTTTATTGCAGTAGTCTAGTGATGTCATATACTATAACTGTAAGTTTTTTTATTTTGAAGGAACCCAAACCCTGGAATTGACAAAAAATGTATTCACCATTGTTTATCTTAGATACTGATGAAATAAGTTTATCTTGCGCTATTTTGTAGATCACATTTTCACCTTTGCAGCTTAATTTCTTTTGGGTCCTCTACAAGCATTTATGCACCAAATAACATTTCTGACTTAATTTTACCAAGACAATGTGTGGTATTATTTACTGCATGTATGTGTATTGGAGGCCCATTAACCACTTGTCCACTGGGCCTATTTTGGCACTTCTCTCCTTCATGTAAAAATCAAAATTTGTTTGCTAGAAAATTAATCATAACCCCAAACATTATATATTTTTTTTAGCAGACACCCTAGGAAATAAAATGGCGGTCATTGCAACTTTTTTTCTCGCACAGTATTTGCGAAAAAAAATTCAAACGCCTTTTTTTGGGGAAAAAAACGGTTTCATGAATTAAAAAATAACAAAACAATAAAGTTAGCCCAATTTTTTCGTATAATGTGAAAGATGATGTTACGCTGAGTAAATAGATACCTAACATGTCACGCTTTAAAATTGCGCACACTTCAGTACTTAAAAATCTCCATAGGCAACGCTTTAATTTTTTTTACAGGTTACTATTTTCGAGTTACAGAGGAGATCTAGTGCTAGAATTGTTGCACATGCTCTAACGCATGCGACGATACCTCACATGTGGGGTTTGAACGGCGTTTACATATGTGGGCGGGAATTACATGCTTGTTCGCTTCTGAGCGCGAGCTACCAGGGACAGGGGCGTTTAAAAAAATATATATATATTTTACTTTTATTTTACTTCATTTTTTAATTTTTACACTTTTTTTTTACATTTTCTTTTTTTGATCACTTTTATTCCTATTACAAGGAATGTAAACATCCCTTGTAATAGGAATCACTGTGACAGGTCCTTTTTATAGAGAGATGTGGGGTCAATAAGACCCCACATCTCTCCTCCAGGCTTACAAGCATGAGATTGTGAAAAAAAATTCACTGATCTCATGCCAACAGCCGCGATTGCGGCTTTGCTTACTTCTGGGTACTCCGACGGTCATAGAGATGACTGGTGACCATCCGGCCGATTCGTTCTCCGGCCCCCGATGGCACGGGAGAGCCCGGAGAAGCACCGGATGGCGGCAGGAGGGGGGACGTCCCCTCTCGCTGCCTATAAGAATGATCATTCGGCGGAACTGCCGCTTTGATCGTTCTTATCGTGCAGAGAATCGCCAGCTGAAGACGGTGATATCTGAATGATGCCTGTAGCTGCAGGCATCATTCAGATATCACCGCACAAAGTCGAGGACGTCATATGACGTCCTCGGTTGTCAAGTGGTTAATCATGAATGGGAAGACACCCAAAACATATGAACACCACATGTCCAGCATGGGTCAACAGACATGGTACACTACCAGTCAAAAGTTTTAGAACACCCCAATTTTTCCAGTTTTTATTGAGATTTAAACAAAAAAAATACACTTAGCGGTAACAGTGTTTCTAGGAAATCTTCCAGGACAGCACACCTGAGAGATTAATGGTCCCACCTGACAGGAAACACAATCAACAACAGAGGTTAAAAGGTTAAAAAAAACACCCTTCTTCCTGCTTCTCAGTTGTGAAAAATGATTAACCTACACCAGTGCACAAGGGGAAATTCTTCAAGAATTAACCAACACTAAACGGGTGGGAAGTAAGCCTGCCGTTCTGGAAGATTTCCTAGAAACACCATTAAAGGTAAGTGTAACTGGTATTTTTCTCCAGTCATCTTCCAGGATGGCACACCTGTGACAAAGAGCAAAAAACTCAGGCCTACCTTAAAGCGGGACTACTGCCTGTAAAACTTTTCTGCCAAATGCCACGTCCTGAGGTGACAACAGCTCTACTCTGTACTGTCTCAGGAAGATATTCTAGCTTGCCCACGTGACTGCTCGCCAGATTTGATCTATTGACGCTCCGGCCTTCTCCGCCCAAGAGGCTATCAGCGATCTCGTAGAGTGAGCTTTTAGATGAGCAGGGCCGGGGTACCTGACTGCTCATATGCTAAAGAGATGGCCTGCCTGATCCATCTAGCCATGTGGCTTTGAAGTTGCCATCCTTTCCTCGGACCACTGAATAGGATTGGAGAGGGAAGCATGTTAGTCTTGGGCCCTTTGCTGGATCAGACATCAGACATGGACTACTATAAAAGTGCACCTTGCACTGAGTGAGGCATGAGGCACTAACCATAAAGTAGCACCTTGCACTAACAGAAGCCTGAAGCACTTACCATAAAAAGTTCCACCTAGCACTGAATGAGGCATAAGGCACAGACCATAAAATCACACTGACAGAGGCACTGGGGATAAAATTCCAATGAGTAAGGTGTGAGGCACTGACCTGGAGCAGTATATAACGTTATGCATGACACAAAAAAGAGGTATGAGGCACTGATCTGCAGTATATAAAGTTATGCATTGCACTGATATAGGCAGCACTGACAGAGGTATGAAGCACTGTTGCTAACATGATGCTGGTGATATAGGTAGGTATTTAGGGTGACTTACCTGGCGTTAGTACAGTCGTTGTAGAGGGTCTTGAAGTCCCGTCGGGTGATGAGCTTACATCGGTTGATTTGTCTCCGGTTGGATGGCGCCCAGCCCCCAATGGATGGAAAGACAGAAGCGGTGCCGGTGAGCTCTGTGGGGACAGCCGATGGTTGCACCTGCCAGTGACGTCAGACCAGCTGCAATGCTGGCAGGGGAAACAGGAAGTGAGGGGCCGTACCACTACCCAGTGACACCGGAACAGTGGAACAGTAAACCTTCCGTCCAGGGCGCTTCTCAACTGATGTGGCAGTTTAAAATAAGTGGAAAAGATGATGCGTTCTGGGAAAATCATAGATAACAGTTCCCTTCAGTAAAACATAAATGGGCGGGGCGCCCTATTGGGCAGGGCCCATGGGCTTGAGCCCAGTCAAGCCCAATGGTAAGTCCGGCCCTGCCCTCTAGAATATGCCTAGTTGGTCAGGGGTTCATCCTACAGCAAGATAATGTCCCAAAACATACCTCCAAGCTACAGCATCTGGCAAAAGTGAGTACACCCCTTAAATTTTTGTAAATATTTAATATTTCCAACATAACGACCCCAAACACACCTCCAAGATGACCACTGCCTTGCTAAAAAAGCTGAGGGTAAAGGTGATGGACTGGCCGAGTATGTCTCCAGGCCTAAACCCTATTGAGCATCTGTGGGGCATCCTCAAAAAGAAGGTGGAGGAGCACAAGGTCTCTAACATCCACCAGCTCTGTGATGTCGTTGTGGAAGAGTGGAAGAGGACTCCTGTGGCAACCTGTGAAGCTCTGGTAAACTCCATGCCCAAGAGGGTTAAGGCAGTGCTGGAAAATAATGGTGGCCACACAAAATATTGACACTTTGGGTCCAATTTGGACATTTTCACTTAGGGGTGTACTCACTTTTGTTGCCAGTGGTTTAGACATTTATGTTTTTTTTTGAGGGGACAGCAAATTTACACTGTTATACAAGCTGTACACTCACTACTATACATTGTAGCAAAGTGTCATTTCTTCAGTGTTGTTCAAATCATGGAATGGCCAGCATGGACTTTAGGCTTAAAGAATATGTAAACCCAGCATTTCATATTCCTGATATGTGCCTGCTGTACAATTTACTTGTATGTATCCTGTTCTTTTTGTAATGTCTCTTTTGTGTGAAATCCCTGGTGTTCCTTCCAGTCCCTAGGCTCTCCTATTAAAAACTGGCCACACTTTGCATGGAAGCACAACATGGTCAGTTCTCTAGCTGTGCTTGTAACTAAGCCTGCTCTCTACCAACGATCAGGCTTGTGCTTACATGCCCTCCCTGCATAGCCATTCACTGGGAAGGTCAGTGTGCTTCTGTTGTATTCCTCCATCACCTCTCTATGCAGCAGGGAATAGAGGGAATGTGATCACTTAAAAAAGGGGGAACAAAATGGAATGTCACAGGGGAAAAAGTATTGAACACGTTAACTAAATTGTATTTAATACTTTGTACAAAATCCTTTGTTGGTAATGACAGCTTTAAGATGCCTCTTGTATTGAGAAACTAGTTGCATGCATTGCTCAGGTGTGATGTTGGCCCATTCTTCCACACAGTCTTCAAATCTTGAAGGTTTGGTGGGCCTCTTCTATGAACTCTGACCTTTAGTTCTTTCCATAGATTTTCTATTGGATTCAAGTCAGGTGATTGGCAGGGCCATTCTAGCAGCTTTATTTTCTTTCTTTAAAACCAATTGAGAGTTTCCTTGACTTTGTTTTTGGGATCATGGTCTTGCTGAAATGTCCACCCCCATTTCCTCTTCATCGTCCTGAAATATGGCAGCAAATCTTTATCATGAATGTCTTGGTACATTTTTCCATTGATCCCTCCTTAAAACATATAAATTGGCCAGTACCGTATTCTGAAAAACAGCCCCACACCATGATCTTCCCACCTCCAAACCTTGGTTTGGTGTTTTTGGAGTGATGTGCAGGGCCATTTGAAATCCAAACATGGTGTGTATTATGGCATTCAAAGAGTTCAATTTTGGTCTCATCTGACAAGACTATATTCTTCCAGTATTTTACAGGCTTGTCTAAATGTTGTGCCGCAAACTTTAAATGAGTTTCAATATGCTTTTTCTTCAGCAATGGAGTCTTGTGTGGTGAGCGTGCATACAGGCCATGGGAGTTGAAGGCATTACTTATTGTTTTCTTTGAAACAATTCTACCTGCTAATTCCAGGTCTTTCTAAAGATTTCCACATGTGGTACTTGGCTCTTGGACAACTCTTCTGATAATTCTTTTTACTCCTGTGTCAGAAATCTTGTAAGAAGCACCTGTTCTTGGCTGGTTTATGGTGAAATTATGTTCTTTCCACTTCTGGATTACGGCCCTCAACAGTGCTTACAGGAACATTTAGAAAACCTTCTGTAACCAAAGCCATCAGTATGTTTTGAAACAATAAGGTTGCAAAGGTCTTGAGAGAGCTGTTTGCTTTTACCCATCATGAGTTGTTTCTTGTGTGACACCTTGGTAATGAGACACCTTTTTATAGGCCATCAGTTGAGACTGAACCAGCTGATATTCATTTGCACTGATGAAGTGCAGGATTGCTTTCTAAACCCTGATAGATTTTAGCTCGATCTTGGCTTTCCATAGCTTTTTGCACCGCTCTTTCTTCATGTATTCAATACTTTTCCCCTGTGTCATTCCATTTTATTACACATAACTTAATTTCTGAACGTATTTGTTTTGGTTTCTATGTATGTATGGATTGTTACCGACATGTGGTGAAAATTCCATGTCAATAGCACCTTTGGAAATATATTTACCTAGAAAAATGGTAAAGTGTTCAATACTTATTTTGCCGGCTGTATACAGTATCTCACAAACGTGAGTACATCCCTCACATCTTTGACAACACTGAAGTAATTACACTTTGCTACAATGTAAAGTAGTGAGTGTACAGCTTGTATAACAGTGTAACATTTTCTGTCCTCTCAACAAAACTCAACACACAGCCATTAATGTCTAAACCGCTGGCAACAAAAGTGAGTACACCCCTAAGTGAAAATGTCCAAATTGGGCCCAAATTGACAATATTTTGTGAGGCCACCATTATTTTCCAGCACTGCCTTAACCCTCTTGGGCATGGAGTTCACCAGAGCTTCACAGGTTGCCACTGGAGTCCTCATCCACTCCTCCATGACGACATCACAGAGCTGGTGCATGGACCGTGCACTCCTCCACCTTACCTTTGAGGATGCCCCACAGATGATCAATAGGATTTAGATCTGGAGACATGCTTGGCCAGTCCATCACCTTTACCCTCAGCTTCTTAAGCAAGGCAGTGGTCATCTTGAAGGTGTGTTTGGGGTCGTTATGTTGGAATACTGCCCTGCGGCCCAGTCTCCAAAGGGAGGGGATCATGCTCTGCTTCAGTATGTCACAGTTCATGTTGGCATTCATGGTTCCCTCACTGAAATGTAGCTCCCCAGGGCCAGCAGCACTCATGCAGCCCCAGACCATGACATTCCTACCAACATGCTTGACTGTAGGCAAGACGCACTTGTCTTTGCACGCCTCACCTGGTTGCCGCCACACACACTTGACACCATCTGAACCAAATAAGTTCATCTTGGTCTCATCAGACCACAGGACATGGTTCCAGTAATCCATGTCCTTAGTCTGCTTGTCTTCAGCAAACTGTTTGCAGGCTTTTTTGTGCATCATCTTTTAAAGAGGCCTGCTTCTGGGATGACAGCCATGCAGACCAATTTGATGCTGTGTGAGGCATGATGTCTGAGCACTGAAAGGCTGACCCCCCACCCCTTCAACCTCTGCAGCAATGCTGGCAGCACTCATACATCTATTTCCCAAAGACAACCTCTGGATATAACGCTAAGCGTGTGCAGTCAACTTCTTTGGTCGACCAGGGCGAGGCCTGTTCTGAGTGGAACCTGTTAAACCGCTGTATTGTCTTGGCCACTGTGCTGCAGCTCAGTTTCAGGGTCTTGGCAATCTTCTTATAGTCTAGGAAGTCATCATTATGTAGAGCAAAAATAATTTTTTTCAGGTCCTCAGAGAGTTCTTTTTTCATGAGGACAGGGTTGCCAACTTTCAGTAAACTTACGAACGGTTTGTAAAATCCATAATTTTTTCATCTGTCCGTGAATGTCACTTATGTCAGTAAGGGACATTCATGGACAGAAGTAAAATTACAGATTTTACAAACTGTTCGTAAATTTACTGCAAGTTGGCAACCCTGCATGAGGAGCCATGTTGAACTTCCAGTAACCAGTATGAGAGAGTGAGAGCGATAACACCAATTTTAACACCCCTGCTCCCCATTCACACCTGAGACCTTGTAACACTAAAAAGTCACATGACAACGGGGAGGGAAAATGTCTGATTGGGCCCAATTTGGACATTTTTACTGAGCGTGTACTCACTTTTGTTGCCAGCAGTTTAGACATTAGTGTTACTAAACTCCAAACAAATTCTATTAAAATTAAACATGTTATACTTAAGGGGACTTAGGCTCCTGCTTCTACTCAATTGCTGTGTAAAGAGGAAGTAAGGGGACAAAAGATGCAGCCATACACAGCACTGCTCTCTTCTCCCCTCTTCTACTCTTCACACAGGGGACAGCAAATTTACACTGTTATGCAAGCTGTACACTTACTACTTTACATTGTAGCAATGTAAGGGGTGTACTCACTTGAAGAAGGTGCTCTGGTCAGATGAGACCAAAATTTTACTTTTTGGCCTTAAAGCAAAACGCTATGTGTGGTGGAAAACTAACACTGCACATCACCCTGAACACAGCATCCCCACTGTGAAAGATGATGGCAGCATCATGCTGTGGGGATGCTTTTCTTCAGAAGGGACAGGGAACTGGTCAGAGTTGATGGGAAGATGGATGGAGCCAAATACAGTGCAATCTTAGAAGAAAACCTGTAATGCCACGTACACACGATCGGTTCATCCGATGAAAACAGTCTGATGGATTTTTTTATCAGATATCCGATGAAGCTGAGTTTCATCAGTCTTGCCTACGCACCATCAGTTAAAAATCCATTCGTGTCAGAACGCGGTGATGTAAAACACCACGACGTGCTGAAAAATGAAGTTCAATTCTTCTGAGCATGCATGGATTTTTGACCGATGGATTTCCCCACAGACGATCATTTTTTTTTCTATCGGTTTTTTAACCATCAAAAAATTTTAAAACAAGGTTCTATTTTTTTTCTCCGATGGGAAAAAAAACGATGGGGCCCACAGGGCATAAGAGGCTCCTCTCTTCTTTTTTATACTCAGTTGTGACATGACGCTACTCTTATATCAAGACATCGCTTGTATATCAAGGTAAAATGTATTAAAACATTTTGCTTGTCTTGCAAAACGCTCTCAGACCAAGGTTTTACTGTATTTATATAAATAGAATATAATGTATAACCAAAAGTTTGTAGGCACCTGACCATCATTCCTATGAGCTTGGGTATTAATATGGAGTTGCCCCCCTCCTCGCTTTGCGGCTGTAACAACCTCCACTCTTATGGAAAGGCTTTTCACAACATTTGGGAGTATGTGGAAATTTGTGCCGATTCAGCCAAAAGAGCATTTATGAGGTCAGGTACTGATGTTGAACAAGAACACTGCTTTGCAATTGCAATCCAATTTATTCCAAAAGTGTTCAGTATGGTTGAGGTCAGAGCTCTGTGCAAGCCACATCTATGGTAACATTTAAAATCATATATTCATTTTCACATTGATTTTTACTCATATTACTCTAAACTATCTTTCAGTTTGGAAAATGTACTTTAAGAATTCCACACATTTACTTATTTTAATCCTATGAATATGAACTGCTTGTGTCACACATTTCACAGAGTCAGCGGTCTTAACCACAGAGGTGCTGGGAGGAAGAGCTTAATCACTTAAGCCCTGGACCATTTGGCTGCCAAATGCCCGGGCCACTTTTTGCAATTCGGCACTGCGTCGCTTTAACTGACAATTGCGCGGTCGTGCAACGTGGCTCCCAAACAAATTGTATGTCCTTTTTTTTCCCACAAATGGAGCTTTCTTGGTGGCATTTTATCACCTCTGCGATTTTTATTTTTTGCGCTATAAACAAAAAAAAACGTAAATTTTTGAAAAATTTCTATATTTTTTACTTTTTGCTATAATAAATATACCCCAAAAATATATAAAATTGTTTTTGTTCCACAGTTTAGGCCGATACGTATTCTTCTACATATTTTTGGTAAAAAGTTGTGCAAAAGTTATAGCGTCTACAAAATAGGGGACGTTTTTTATGGCATTTTTATTAATATATTTTTACTAGTTATGGCGGCGATCAGCAATTTTTTTATTGGGACTGCGACATTATGGTGGACCCATCGGACACTTTTGACACCATTGTAATTTTTACAGCGATCGGTGCTATAAAAATGCACTGATTACTGTAAGAATGACACTGGCAGTGAAGGGGGTTAACCACTAGGTGGCGCTGCAGAGGTTAAGTGTTCCCTAGGAAGTGGTTCTTACTGTTAGGGGGCGTGGCTACACGTGACATGTCACTGATGACTGTTCCTGAGCACGGGGAACAGTCATCAATGACAGTGTCACTAGGCAAAGGCATTACAAAGGCATTCCCCTGTTCTGCCCTTGCCGCCCGCAATCACAGGACTCCTGGGAAAATCGAGTTCCCAGGACCCGCGGGAGGTGCACGTGCCCACGCTGAGCGGCAGATTTAAAGGGACGTACCTGTACGCCAATCTGCCTGGCCGTGCCATTCTGTCAACGTAAATAGTCGTGCGGTGGCCGGCAAGAGGTTAAGGGGCACAGAATCCCATTTTCAGAGAGCAGGGTACCGTGGAAGATGTAGTTATTAGAAATCAAAAACATATATCAAAGGAATAAGCAGAGAAGCCACAAAGCTTGCAAGAAATCCAGGAAGTTATTAAAATAGATGGTCCATCCCCATTAAGTTCCTTTTCACCAAACTGGTACAACCATGTCTTTACGGATATATTGTAGCTTTGTGCAAAGGGCCCTGGTCATGCTAGAACAGAAAACAACAATTTCCCCCACACACGGTCATTTTAAATGACGCTTTTAAAAATGACGTTTTTTTTCATCACAAAAAACGACCGTGTGTACGCCGCATTAATGCAGTCCTCCTTCACTTACCTCATCCTTCGATTTTACTTTTAAATGTCCTTCGTTCTTCTGAGAAATCCTCACTTCCTGTTCTTCTGTCTGTAACTACACACAGTAATGCAAGGCTTTCTCCCTGGTGTGGAGAAAGCCTCGAGGAGGAGGGGGCAAGCAGGAGTGTCAGGACGTCCACTAACACACAGCTCCTTTCTCTTTCTGCAAAGTAGATAGGGTCCTGACACTCCTGCTCGCCCCCTCCCCCCTCAAGAGGCTTTCTCCACACAAGGGAGAAAGCCTCCCATTACGGTGTGTAGTTACAGACAGAAGAACAGGAAGTGAGGATTTTTCAGAAGAAATAAGGACATTTAAAAGCAAAATGGAAGGATGAGGTAAGTGAAGGAGGACTGTACTAAGGTAAAGGAAGCTATTTAGGGAAAACATTTTTTACCTTTACAACCCCTTTAAGCTGAAACTTGAAATTGCAGCTCTTTCCATCAAAAACAGGCCGTAAAAGATAAGCTCAGTCAGGCTTGATTATTCCTTACCACGCATCTTCAAACACTTGCTTTACCTTTTTTAATTCTTTCATTCATTTACTCTTGTTCTAGGTGAGTTGGTTAACTATTAACTTGCCCTCAGTTAACCACATGTTTCTTGACCCTACACAAGACTCAACTATATAGTTTACTGAAAAAAGAAAAAAAAAAAAAAAAAACTTTTAACTGGCATATCGAGCAGTAGTAAAACAAAAGTAAGAATTGGTTTTGTTTTATCCTTTGCCCAAGGAACAAGAGAACCCTCCAGAGATACAGGACTATTGTCATCAATACGGACAACGGACCAAAAACAGACACAATTTTAAAAAAATTCAAGTTTATTGAAAACATGATAAAATCTTTGCAAGACCTGAAGCTTGGAGAATGTAAACTAGACACAATAAATGATCCAGAGGGACCTGAATATAATACATAAGCGTAAGGCAGCCAACACGTTTTGAGAATTTCTGAATTTTTCACTCTCCGGGGGATGCTCACATATTTAAAACAGATATTCTACAATACAATAAATACAAATAAGTACATGATGAACTAATTTGTATTTTTGTATTGTAGAATATCCATGTTTAAAATATCTGAGCATCCCCGAAGAGTGAAAAATTCTCCAAACGTGTTGGCTGCCTCACTCTTATGTAGTATATTCAGGTCCCTCTGGATCATTTATCGTGTCTAATTAACATTCTCCAAGCTTCATGTCTCCTTTTGCAAAGATTTTATCATGTTTTCAATAAAATTTATTATTTTTTAAAATTGTGGCTGTTTTTGGTCCTTTTGTCCGTATTGCCCACAATAGTCCAGTATCTCTGGAGGGTTCTCTTCTATGTTTTTGGGATGATGGCATTCTCACGGCTCCCTACAATACACTTTTCCATCTTTCACCCAATGGGCTTCTGTTTAGTTTGAGGTTTTCCTTGCTATTTATACAATTTTGGGCAGTCCAGTCACCTTAATCTATTTACCAATATATAATTTACGTATGATAGGTGTGAAGGATATGTCAGTGTAATTCTCCCTGCTTGGTTAAATTGTGGGTTAGAGGTAAAAATGGATTCATGTGTTACAAGCTATTGACATGTTAATGACCCGTCTGCAGCTAGCTCCTTATTTCAAAGGGATGTTAATCCTGTTTACTGTGATTAGAGGTGACTCATGTTATGTATTCTGATTGCTTCATTATGCGGTGCCAGGCTGCCCAGCTAATGTGTTCTGTACACCTTGTAATTAACTTCCCTGATGTCATTATTTAAAGAAAATGTGTCTCAGGTCGGCTCCGAATTGTCTGGCTATATTCTGTATGAGAAACTCCAGAGTGTGTGAAAAGGGGGTGGAGCTCCCATTGTTCCTTGATTAAGGATTTAGCTTGTAAAACTGTATTTATAACCAGCAGCAAGCTGCCAATAAATCAGTCTTGGTTCCAGCATTCAGTCTTGACTCATGTGTGGATGATCCTGTGATGTTCTTGTATGGAGAGGAGGGAATGCTTGACGGGGATATCATACCGATACCGTCACAATAGGTGTTACGGCACCTACAGACATTAGAGAATGTTCTCCCGATAGGTCCATTTATGGTTGCACATACTGTATGTTTATAGGCATGTCCATGACTGAGTGATGCTTCCTACCAGAGCCTGCTTGGTCAAAGTTTACCATCCAGGTGGATTTCATCAGCTGACCATTATTGTTTCCTCTGAGACAGGTAAGTACCTAAGCACTGGATGAAAAGAGGTCCTGGACTGCCACACTCCTTAAAACGATATCTTTATTCAGCAAGTGAAATCCAAAAAACGAAAAACAACCAACAATGTTGCATTTAAAAAGAAGTAGCTACGAGTAAGCATCACACGATGCGAAACATGTCAGCCATCCTTTTCCTTTTGTTCACTTCTTTTTGACTGCAACATTGTTGGTTGTTTTTTGGATTTCACTTGCTGAATAAAGATATCGTTTTAAGGAGTGCGGCAGTCCAGGACCTCTTTTCATCCAATGCACCTGTGCATAGCCAGCACCCTTTTGGCTTGGTGGGACGGAAGCAAAGCCAGGGGATCAGCAGTTTTCTGAGCGGTATTATTTCTCACTTCAAGTACCTAAGCACACCGCCTTTTATCCTCCAAAAGAATAAACATGTTATTTTGTTAACTTGCATTCTTATAGTAGAATGGCCTTAAAAGGTTAATTTGGCAGTTTGTGAACTGTACCTCTATTGTTTGCACACTGCTTTTGATGGGGTACATATATCAATGTGTAATTTGCTGCTAAAGATTAAGGCAGATGTAATCTGGAGTTTGCATGTCTGGAGGTGCAGAACTACAGATGTCAAGGTAGCATTTTGAATTGCAGATGGCTGATGTCACAAGTACCTCCTGTGTTGGTTGCCCCAATTGGTATATAAATAGGCATATTTCACACCACTTTTTAACAGATTTGAGGCTGCAGTGTCGGGGGGGGGGGGGGGAAATGCATTGTCAAAAACATTACATCTAGTGTTTTTAAACCCAGAAATACAGGAGCTTTTACATGTGAAAGATCCAACATAATGTAGGTAGTCCAAACAACGCAAGAAAGAGTGCATATAATTGAGTATTTAGGAGACAAAACAACCAAGCAGCAAATGCATGACCAACCTCTGGAAGATAAATTCATCAGGTCAATACACAGCAGTTTAGTTACACCCAAAGAATAATTCACATTCTTTTAAACATCATAAAGTAAATAGTTTGGCCAAAAAAAAGACAGATGAATGTGACCATCTCTGGTAACTTAGACTGATCTTTCCTAAAGGTTGGGGCTGTGACACCATCAAAATCCTAAAATGCCACCCCAACGCTTTTACTCATTGAGTTGTAGACCAACAGTTAACTCCAATTGACACCTGTTTTAATATGGTGCTGGTGATTGGACTTTCCATACCGGTTCAAATGCTGAGAAGACTGTCGGAGGAATCGAAGAAGCCACTTGGATGAGTCATGAAATGTTTTGAAGAAAAATTTGCAAATACAGATGTGTTTGGATTTACTTACACTATACAGTGTAACTTGAATGATCAAAAAAAAACCTTCTCCTAAACATCACTTACAGTGATTCCAAATTCCTTTTCACATTCATAGATGATATAAGTATGCACATTAAACGTACACCTTTATATTTTTGCATCCAAAGCTGGTGATATAATTGGAAGTGCAGACAACGGCCGATATTGAAGAGTGCCCTGGTAGCTCTGTAAGCTGGGATGCTTTATTGTATGAAGAGTGACTTTTCGGCCGCCTCTACTCATTTTGGTGCATTTCCACTCACACGTTAATGTGCATTGTTTGTGTGCTGCCCGCTACTGTATGATTCAGCAAAACCTGTACCTGAGGTTTTTAAACACACTGCACCAAATGTCATGCTCGTTGTGGTCCGCTGTAGTGTAGGTGGGCTGCCTGCTACTGTATGAATGGCAACACACTGCACCAAGGTATGTACATGATGATAAAATGTGTGTTTTACTGCCTGTTACAGTAGTATATAAATACGTGGAGCACTAGTATAGGCTAGTAGAAAAATCATATGCTCACTTGACAGAAAAACACACTCTACCTATCCACAAAAAGGACAATTTCTTGCTTTAGCTTCTGCACAACTGTGCTTTGACACTATTGAAGTATATCTGTTTGGGGGCTAACAGCTTGCCGACCAGCCGCCGTCACTTTACGGCGGCAGGTCGGCTCCCCTGTGCGAGAGCCCGTAGGCTATACGTCGGCTCTCGCGCAGGCCACTAGGGGCGCGTGCGCGCCGCCAGAGGCGCAAGCCCCCGCTCTCCCGTGCACGTGCCTGGTGGGCGCGATCGCCGCCGGGCACATGCGATCACTCGTTACAGAGCGGGGACCGGGAGCTGTGTGTAAACACACAGCTCCCAGTCCTGTCAGGGAGAGAAATGCTGATCATCTGTTCATACAACGTATGAACAGAAGATCAGCCATTTCCCCTAGTGATGCCACCCCCTCTACAGTTAGTACACACCCAGGGAACATACTTAACCCCTTCCCGTGGCATTTTTATAGTAATCCAATGCATTTTTATAGCATTGATCGCTATAAAAATGCCAATGGTCCCAAAAATGTGTCAAAAGTGTCCGCCATAATGTTGCAGTACCAAAAAAAAAAAAAAAACGCTGATCGCCGCTATTACTAGTAAAAAAAAATATTAATAAAAATGCCATAAAAATACCCCCTGTTTTGTAAACGCTATAACTTTTGCGCAAACCAAACGCTTATTGCGATTTTTCTTTACGAAAAATATGTAGAAGAATATGTATCGGCCTAAACTGAGGGAAAAAAACATTTTTTTTATATATTTTTGGGGGATATTTATTATAGCAGAAATTAAAAATTATTATTTTTTTTCAAAATTGTCGCTCTATTTTTGTTTATAGCGCAAAAACTAAAAACCGCAGAGGTGATCAAATACCACCAAAAGAAAGCTCTATTTGTGGTGAAAAAGGGACGCCAATTTTGTTTGGGAACCACGTTGCACGACCGCGCAATTGTTAGTTAAAGCGACGCAGTGCCGAATCGCAAAAAGTACTCTGGTCTTTGACCAGCAATATGGTCCAGGGGTTAAGTGGTTAATGACACTTCTTACAGGAGTCTTGGAAGCCCAATTTCCAATGTAGCAACTGATTAGCCTTGCTCATAAAGCCTCTTGGCAACAATACTTTATCAAATGGTAAATCAATCAAGAGGTGGACAGTGTAGCAATTCTCTATCCATCTCACAGGTTTTGTTGGTCTCAGAATTCTAGGTACTTGTTACATATACAATCTTTCAAGGAAGACAAAACTAGACTTGGCACTTGTTTTGTTAAGCATTTTGTTCAAATCTTAGTTGTTTCTATTTTCTCTTATGCAGAATATATTGTGATACTTAGACCAGTGCAACATATAGAAATAAGCATTTTCATGGCACATTAACATTCAACAGACCCAATAAATATTCATGCCTAAAAGAGTAGTGTAGGTTTTTGTAGGAAAGAAACAACTGCACATAAAATCAAGCATTTTTATATGTGATGGTTATAAAGATACAGGCCAAGCAGAGCAAGGCAACAGTACTAATCACCATTTCATTATAATGCTTACAACATAGTGAGATGAAAGGAAATCCAGTTGCATTATATTACCATGTAATAAACAACTGGAAAAGAATGATACTACCTGACATTGGAATTATTTATTTTTTACATTACAGCGGACCATCAGTCATTTTTCCAACTTCCATTGAATCTTCTGCCCTTGTTGTTTTAACTTTGGATAGTAAAACATTTTTCTGCCAGTAAATACCTTATACAGCCCACTTTCAGTTTCTTGTCTGGTAAAAAGCCTAGGCTTATGACATCATGCACAGCTCTCTCTCTCATTCTTGTAAGTTTGGCAGAAAAGAGGGGGCGAGTCATAGGAGGGCTGTAGTGTCACAGTTTGCTGCCTATCCTAGAATGCTGCGGAAGTCATGTGGCGGCCAACTGCGCATGCGTTCCAAACGCAAGTGCGATGCGTTCCAATGGATTTCCGACAGTACACACCAGCGAACCCGGCATTCAGGGCGACGTGGATTTAGAGGAAAGTGGCCAGTCGGCCTCACGTCCTCGCTTCGCTTGGACGGCTCGCTCCGCTCGCTCGGCCTCCTGGCTCTTTTTTTAACATCCTCCAATCCACGGGGTTGTTAAGGATAGAGCCTGGATGCCGACCGAGGTTTCACTGGTGTGTACTGTCGTGAATCCATTGGAACGCATCGCATTTGCGTTTGGAGCGCATGCGCAGTTGGCCGCCATGTGACTTCCGGAGCATTCTAGGATAGGCAGCAAACTGTGACAATACAGGGCCAATCAGAGTTGCAGATCTGGAGGTGTGCCTCTGTGTATATACAGGAAGTTAATAAGGAAGCAGCTTCAGCTGCCCACAGTTAAAATTGTTGCAGCCAGACTCCGTGAAGGGATATTTCTGCAGTATATTTGGCAAGTACAGGATCACAGTATATATAAAATAATATGTAAAGTGGTTGGAGGGAAGCTTCAGAATGGCAAAGATGTTTTTATTACAAATTATGTGAGCAGACTGCAGTTCCTTTTTATATAAAATACAACCGATTTTGTATTTCCGGTTAAATTTTTTGTTAGGAATGCATTAAAAGCATAATCAATATATACGGTACTTTGTCAAAAATATTTTGGAATATTATTTTGCCGAGTTGCAAAAGACTAAAAAATAAAAAAGGAAGAAAGTGGTTCATAAATAAGGATGGAGTAATCTGTGGGAGGTGGCTCCAAGAGGACAGAGAAGTGCTAGTGGCAAAATGGTATCTAATCAAGGCACAAAGCAACAACTTCAGCGTAGAGTAACCAACTCCTCTGAAGAGGTGGGGTGAATGGCAACGGTGTTATCAAAGTCTTTTTTAGTAGCTCCCATTTTAATGGCCACAGCAAATCCTTGCAACATCTCATCACACCCGATTCCTTGCATGTGTAAACCAACCACCTGGAAAATAAAATGGTACACTTTTAACCAATGTAAATTTCTTATTTCAATTTGTAAAATAAATTATTTACACACACACATATTATATATAAATAAATAAATAAATATATATAACACATACATACACACACACACACAAACAATAGCATATTATCATACAGCACAACAAACCATTGACAAAAGCAGGATTTAGGTAGCATCCCATTTAAAACCCCTTACTTAAAGTGGAGGTTCACCCAAAAACTTAATTTTTAACATTAGATTGAGGCTCGTTTGGCAAGGGGAATCAGGCGTTTTTTTTTAAATCGAAGCAGTACTTACTGTTTTAGAGATAGATCTTCTCCGCCGCTTTCGGGTATGGGCGTTCCTATTTGATTGACAGTCTTCCAAAAGGCTTCCGATGGTCGCATACATCGAGCCACGATTTTCCGAAAGTAGCCGAACGTCGGTGCGCAGGCGCCGTTTAGAGCAACACCAATGTTCGGCTTCTTTCGGCTACTCGTGACGCGATGTATGCGCCCGTCAGAAGCCTGTCAATCAAATAGGAACGCCCAGTTCCGAAGACCATACCCGGAAGCGGCGGAGAAGATCTCTCTCTAATACGGTAAGTACGGCTTCGATTTAAAAAAAAAAAAAACACCCGATTCCCCTTGACAAAATGAACATCAATCTAATGTTAAAAAAAAAATTTCGGGTGAACTCCCGCTTTAATACTTACAGCTCCGACACCTTGAAAACTCAACATTCCTACGCAACACAACTGAGCATTAGATACATTGAAGAATATTGGTTTTGGAGGGGACTGAAAGACTACAAGCTTAAGGGCCAATAGATTTACATAATTTGGTGCCCAGCTTCCCCTCACATCCCATCCTTACCCTTTCTATGGACTTCAAATTAGCATATGACCTAAACAGGCTGCAACTTTTCTCTGCATCACATTTGCATGACGCAGAGTCACAGGGGAAGTCTAGGAATATATTGCCTCATACTGACCTGGATCACATGCTGATCGGAGCAAGTACCTAGGCAGAGAAAGTACTAACAATTGGTTGCTGGGGTCTGGGAGCTCTACAAAGAGTACCATGGGAAAGCAGGTTAAGCATCAGAGATCTAGACTGTTTGTATAGTGTGATATTGGTGGATTTCATTAAACAAACTCAAAGTTCAACAGGAAAAACAGTTGCCCACACAGGGGTTTCAATAGTCAAAAAAGGTAACAGAAAATGCAGAACCATCCAGAGACTTCAGCAGCGCCGCCGATTAGGCCTTAACCTTGGTTTTTGGCTGGTCCCTCAGACTATCTTACAAGTTACCTCTGCTTGTTCCGCTTTCCCAGCTCTTGGCTTTCTCACCCATTTCAGTTGCAGTACCCTGCTGCATGGGCTTACTCCCTAGCCCAGGCGTGGGCAAACTCGGCCCTCCAGCTGTTTTGAAACTACAAGTCCCATGAGACATTGCAAGACCCTAACAATCACAGGCATGACTCCTAGAGGCAGAGGCATGATGGGATTTGCAGTTTCACCACAGCGGGAGGGCCGAGATTGCCCACCACTGCCCTAGCCTCTAGATAGGTGATCTCGACAACCCAGACTCTTGCACTCCTCCTGAACTTGCCTAGTTGTCTTGGATCTTTCGGTCCTCTAGACTCTTCATGTACACCTAAACTTGAGTTTAGGAGCTTTTGGCATTTTCTTTTGCCAAAGCTCCTAAAACTAAACTCCATAAAAGTCCATGTACACATAGGCTTTTAGCAGAGTTTAGCAGCTTGTGCAGTTAGGCTGAATTCATACCTGAGCGTTTCAAAATTGCACGTTTTTACTGCAATTTTGTTCAAGTCAATGTAAAAGGCAGAAAAACGCCTGTATTCTGCCCCAAAGAAGCTCATGGCATTTTGCTTCAGGTGACAAAAAACACTCCGATGTGAACAGGTGCCATTGAAATAAGTGAGTTTTTGCTTGTTGGGCTTTTTCAGGCGTTTTATGAGCCAAAAACACTTAGGTGTGAATGCAGCCTAAGGGGAGCTTTAACCTCCCTCTACTGAATGCAGAATAATCACGTTCAGGAAAATAAAGTTTTGATTGCAAAACGCAGCGAAATCACGGCAAAATGTTGATGTATTTTGCGTTTTCTGGCGGTCGGCAGTCAAAGTAGGCTAGGTGTACATGAAGCCCTAGCTGTCTCGACCGTCTGAGCCCTATGGACACGCATTTTCTCCTCCCCATCATGCAATACGGTCTTTTGAGTGGTGCACACATGTCCCCCAACAGGAGCCCTGAGCTAAGCCTGTCATTATAATGGATGTACGCACCTGCACACTCAGCCTGCTGGCCTTCTACAGGACCTGAACACTGGCTTAGATATTTCTTCCCTCCCAAAACTCTTTGAAATCTACAAACTCCAGAATCCATTCTGGGTAAACCAAAACCAAGAGAAAGTTGAAAAAAAAAAAAAAAAAAAAAAAAAAAAAAAAAAACACATGTTTCTCTGTTCAGAATTAATAGTTTGTCACAACAGGTAGGATTTATAAATGCTACTGACAGTTTATAGATGAGGTGTATTATAAGCCAAGAACAGTTTATCAGTTAACTGAACAAACAATATTATAATTTTGGGTTACAGGCCTGAAATGTTATTGTGGCATCCATTAATAAATGATAGGATTTAATCACCATGGAATTTTAACAAATGGAAAGGCCCCCCCCCCAGAGGCATTGGAAGATGCTGCTATTTTAGTCCTTTTCATTTGCAGGATACATTCATTAATCATTCTTGGAAAAATGATCTGTGCTAATTAATTAAAATAAAGGCAAATATAACCCAATTCAACACTTTCCAGTGGGGGATTTAAGAAGAGGTCTAAAAATGGAACAGTCTACAAAAAATGCCTTTCTGATCCCTGTTGGGTGGACTGCAGCTGAGCAACACAAGTTAGCCCTGCCTGCTCTGCTATTGCAATGCACAAATATTTTTTTTTTTTTTTATAGTAAGCTAGATATTAAACATGAATATTTCATATTTACTATTTGCAGCCAACAGGTGGCGTCATCGAGTTATTTCTCGATGCGCATTCGTGCAATCATTGCACTACTTTGCAACTAGCTGAATAAAGTTGGACAAAGGATATATCCCCTCTTTCTCTCTCTCTCTCCCCCCAATTCTTATGGCCCTCACAGAAGCTTCAGTTTGTTAGCAGACAATAGTAAATCAGCCTCTTATTAGAAAGCACTGAATCGTAGATGCACTCTATATCTAAAGTGTGTCTGTGTGTGTAAAATAAAGCTTAGAAAGTAGTATTAAAAAAAAAAAAAATAGTTGAAAAGATTTGTTTATACATTAGTAAACTTACACATAAAAAATAAAAAATGCTAAAACAAATTAGTTTTTTTTTTTTTTTTAAATAGTCAAATATTGCAGCTTACCAATCATAGGATGTGGTGGCTGCACTCATTTTCTTTTTGCTTTTGACCCTCTGCTTTCACCTGGTGATCTAGCCAGTAACACAGTTCCTGTTTTAGAGTTTCCCCACTCTGAATGAAGAAGGAGTACGGGGCACCTTTGGACAGCAACATTGTCAGTCTGGGGGACAGGATTGTTAGATGTACTAGCAGATTTAGATACACTAACTTGAAGCCAAATTCCAGCTAAAACTTTATAATCAGTTACAGCAACTGTTTTTTTTGGGGGGGGGGGGGGTTAAAGGTTTTATATAAAATACTGATCATTGTAAGCACTCCTGTCAATAGTAAAAAAGGTTTGTCTCATCCCTATAACTGCTACATTTGCAGAACAGCTTTTCTGTTGAAAAATTACAGTCTTACTGGCTAGATCACCTTGTGAAACTAAAAGAAAAAAGTAAACTAATGCAGCTATCACATCGAAGAATTAGAAAGCTGCAGTATAATGAATGTTTGCTTTTGGGTTTAATACTGCTTTAATAAGGATAATGGGATATTTCACCCTGCCTCTGACCTCTTTATATAACAACATTTCTGTTATCTATATTTTACATGAAGGACTAGGTCTGATAAAGAAACATAATGGAACATAAAGAAACATAACATTAAAATTAACCTTTGGACTGAGATATAGAAATGTGTGCATGATAAAAACTAATCTGTCAACCTGTGCATATTAGTTTAGTTACAGGTTTCATGTCGATAGAGTATTTATATATTATGAATAGTCATGCAGGGAATATTCACAAATCACAAAAAATGGTTAAAAACTTAAAAATCTGAAAATTCTCTGCAATAGTATTCCACCACCCCCAAATATTTATCAGCGACTTTAAAGCCCTGCTAATAGGGGTCCAATGTATTATTTGCAAGGTGTGTAATCTCGCTCACATATTATATCAAAATAAATTCTCAGACAAGTAAGGTCCATTTCACACTGGGGCATTTTTGAGCGTTTTTTCAGGCGCCTTAGTGTGCACTCAGGCTTTCACATTGGGATTGCAGATGCAGCTTCTTTCAGGTGCTTTTTTTAACGCTAAAGTGCCTGAAAAACGCCCCAGTGTGAAAGGGGTCTAAAAATAGGGTCACAAATGCATCACGAAGCATAGCTCACGTACACACACACACACACCCCTTAACCATGCAACATCTAAGAAAGAAAAATAATCACACACACACATTGTATATATATATATATATATATATATATATATATATATATATATATATATATATATATATATATATACACACATACATACATACACACACATATACACACACACACACACACACACACACACACACACATATATTATACATACACACACAATAAAATAAGTACTGAACAGGTCACCATAGTTCTAGGTAAATAGATTTATAAAGGTGCTATTGACATGAAATGATAACGTCAGTAAAAACCTATGCAATCCATACTTACAAAGAAACCGAAACAAAGTTCAGAAATTAAAGCACAGTTCTACCCAAAAGTAGAGGGGACCCGTTTTTGACACTTCCAGAGATGGGCTGTGGCCCGATCTCCTGAAAGTTCGGCCCTCCTCCTCTTTCCCCCGCCGCCAGTCCAATTAGTAAGGGCAGCGCGCTTCGCAGGAGGGAACATACTGCGAAGCGGAAAGGCTTCACTACCTGGTTCCCTTACTAGGAACGGCGGCGACGGCACCTGGGAGTCGATTCAAAGATCGGCTAGGGTGCTGACATCATGGGCTCCCTGGATAGGCAAGTGTCCCAATGTTAAAAGTCAGTAGCTACAGTATTTTTTTCACCCAGGCTGGACATCCTCTTTAAGTTATGTGTAATATAATAAAAATGACACAGGAAAAAGTACTAAACATGTGAAGGAAGGTGCAAAAAAGGCATGGAATGCAAAGACACCAGCTGAAATCTATCATTATTTAGAAAGCAATCCTTCCCCTTGTCAGTGCAAATTAATATCAGCTGGTTCAGTCTCAACTGTGGCTTATAAAAAGGTGTCTCATTACCAAGGTGTCACATAAGAAACATCTCATGATGGGTAAAAGCAAAGCACTCTCTCAAGACCTTTTCAACCTTATTGTTGCAAGAAATACTGATGGCATTGGTTACAGGATTTCTAAACTTTTGAGTGTTCCAGTGAGTACTGTTGGGGCCATAATCCTGAAGTTGAAAGAACATAATTTCACCATAAACTGGCCAGAGACCAGGAGCTCCTACCAATATTTCTGACAGAGGAGTGAAAATAATTATCAGAAGAGTTGTCCAAGAGCCACTTGTGGAGAGCTTCAGAAAGACCTGAATTAGCAAGTGCAATTGTTTCAAATAAAACAATAAAAATCTTCTGCGATCATGATCAGGATGATGAAGATGAAACAAGGATGGACATTTCAGCAAGACAATATACAAAGAAACATGAATTGCCCGTTGGACTTTAGATGAAGCGCAACACACTCCGTAATGAAACTAATAAAGTAAAGATTTATTGGCAAATGCAATTTCCAAGATCAAGACAATGATCCCAAACACAAAGACAAATCTCAATTGGTTTCAAAGAAAGAAAATAAAAGCTCCTAGAATGGCCCAGTCAATCACGTGACTTGAATCCAATAGAAAATCTATGGAAAGAACTAAAGATCAGAGTTCATATAAGAGTCCCACTGAACCTTCAAGATTTGAAGGCTGTTTGTGTGGAAGAATGAGACAAAAATCACACCTGAGCAATGCATGCGACTAGGTTCTCCATATAGGAGTCTTGAGGCCGTCATCACCAACAAAGGATTTTGTGCAAAGTATTAAATACATTTCAGTTAGCATGTTCAATACTCCCTGTGTCATTCCATTTTATTACACACAACGTAATTTCTGAACTTATTTGTTTGGTATCTTTGTATGTATGGATTGCATGGGTTGTTACCGACATGTGGTTAAAATTTCATGTCAATAGCACCTTTAGAAATAGATTTACCTAGAAAAGTAGTGACTTGTTCAATACTTATTTTACCCGCTACAGAAAACAAAAGCGCTGCATGAGGGATTCCACCCATGGTGGAAGGAAAGGAAATTGCATACTCCGGTCCATCTTGGATTTTGGTTTATGACTGAAACCTCATTATATTCACCCATTCAGGACAAACTCAGGGAGGTTGACCTGTAAGAAAAACCTCCCATGATACGTCCCTTTTTTCACATACCCCTGTCTCTAGAGCCATTTTTCCATTGGAGTCCAAAGCCTATGTAAGCTCTATGTGGAACTTGCACCGGATTAAGTTATTCCGCGTCTTTCTCCAATACAACAGTTCAAGCCATACAACTAACCACCCAGGCTCAAGCAAAGGAGGAACATAAGCAGATGTTGTTTCTTTAAGATAAGTTGTCACTTTGCCACATGTACATCTTTAAAGTGCTTCTAAAATGTAAACATTTTATACCTTAATGCATTCCTTACATTAAGGTAAAAAATGTTTAGACATCAGTATCTCCCCCCTTTTACTTACCTTAGCCCTCATTCGATCTACTTCCTGGTCTCACTGAGCCTAGGACTCCCGCTGCTGTCAATCAAAGTCAGTGACGGGGAAGCGGAGAGTGGGGAAGAGTCCCGTTGTCTGTGTCAATAGACACAGACAGCCAGACTTGGGAGGGAGCCCACACGAGTGCCTCAGTGATAAAAAAATTAATAAAAAATAAGCCTTTATACTTTAAATTTGACAAGCTAAGTTAGCCTTATTTCACCTTTTCTTCTTTGTCAACGCAGACCAACTTCATGACGCATTTTGTTTTCCTCTTGGTAACCGCATGGTACATTGGTGAAAAAGAGGTAGTGTAAATCTTGACATTATCTCTGCCCTTGGCCTGTACGGCTTCCTCTACAATGAAAATATAAAATCAGGAAAAAGTTAGACGATTATGGTTAACATTTTGGCGATTCCATTCCCCACCAAGCAGACTTTGCATAAAATGTCTGTGGTAATGCAAAATTCAGGATGAATGTAAAGAATTACTGAACAGTAACTTTTCATGTAAGGAATGTGATAGTAAATTCTCTATGGTAAAAGAATAAAGTTAAATTCTCAATTTTTAAGCACTTTCAGCCGCAGAGGTTTTCCAGTTTCTCTTGCAGTGTCCTATGGAGTCACCCTTGCATGCAGGGACTATAATTGTGTCCCCTTACACATCAATAAAAACACACAGCCCACTGGCACTCTCCCGCTCCTTTCTCCCCCTCCTTTCACCAGACTTGGCTCCAAACTATACTGTGAAGAATGGATGTTCAGGGACGCAGCACTGATAGCGCAGGAGCCAGTAGCATTGAAAGATGTAAACTGCAAGTGTTGGGGCAAGAATTTTAACAATTAGTTTACTGGGGAATGTTTATTTTATTGTGCTCAAAAAAAAAAAGAAAAAAGGAAGGACATCAAATTCAACCAATAATGCTATAAAAATAATGTGTAAAAGTGGACACATTTTTTTTCTATGCCTCTCTCTATAGATAGAAGTAGCGCAAATCAGCCAGCTATGTTGCACACTCATGACATAATGAACCCACAGCATACCTCTTCGCCCATTTTACTGATAGGAAGATATCCAAGATCGGAAGAGAGGAGCATTTAAATATTTACATGAATGGTCCAATCGGGTCGGCCTGTCAGTTTTTTAGGTGGACCCGATCGGACCATTCATTGCCCTCTATGAAGCGGCGCATGCCAACAGACATCTGTTCGTTGACACTTGCTGACATCCAATCAGCTAAAAAACAGACGGATGGGAATCTCTCCCCATTCATCTAGCGGATCGGATGACTGTCTGGTGTAAATGGACAGATAGTCCGTGTCATCCGACCGCCCATAATGGACAGCGGGCTGTGTCTCTGTCCACTCTGAATAAGCGAAGCGGACAAGCCATTCGCCTGCTCAGCGTATAGATTCCCCACTGAGCAGGTGGACTCCACGCAGAGTTTGCCCATGTGAAAGGGGTCTTATTGTATTTTCATTTAACTATCAGCAAGAATTTTATTGTTCGTCTGAAGTTCTGCTTTAAAGAGAGGATGTAAGCTCCTGTGCATAATTTGTACCTATAGGTGCAAGCATGTGTCCCTAAAACATTGGCTTTGGTTTGTCCTTTGCTATAACTTAAAGTGATTCTTTAACATTGGCTTTTTAGCGGACAAGTCTTAATATGTGGCAACACTCAGAGAAAAGATAATACCAAGCGTGAGAAAGATTATTGTAGATAATTTGGCAATACGCCCAGAAAATATTTGTCAGTATTTATGATTATATTTTGCAAACATGTCTGGGGCATAATTGGAACTAACTGTAAGAATAATACACAAATATATACTTTAAAAATATGTGTTTTAATTACCAACAGGTGTTATTAACAGTGACAAACAAATGTGTATAGACAATTTTTTGAAAGTGGGTTTGTCTTTGATGACAAACAATGGGGTGGACATTTTTCTATTGGTTTAATGTTGTAAACATCGCTTGGTCATATCCTAATAATATATTGTATTTGACATTAGTCTACATTGGGGGGGGGGGGGGGAAGAGAGAGAGAGAGAGAGAGAGGCAGGTTAGTATAGGAGTAATACATAGGGACTACATCCTTAAAGCGGTAGTTCACCCTCACTGACATGATTTTTCCATCGAGACAGGCATTGTAGCGCGAGCTACAGTATATGCCTGTCCCGATTTTTTTATCCCCGTACTCACCTTGTACTCGTACATTAAAGATTTCGGCTCCCGCGGGGAATGGGCGTGCCTATGGAGAGGGAGGATGATTGACGGCCGGCCCTGGCACGTCACTCTCCCTGAAGACAGCCGGAGTAGGTCTCGGCTCTTCACGGCGCCTGCGCACAGGCTATGCGCAGGCGCCGTGAAGAGCCAAGCCTATTTCGGCTATTTCCGGAGAAGCGTGACGCGCCAGAGCCGGCCGTCAATCATCCTCCGTCTCCATAGGCACGCCCATTCCCCGAGGGGAGTCGGTATCTTCGATGTACGAGTACAAGGTGAGTACGGGGATAAAAAAAAAATCGGGACAGGCATACTGTAGCTCGCGCTACAATGCCTGATTTTATGGTAGAAGAAAAACAAATTATTTTTTTGGGGTTTATAGGGTGAACCCCCGCTTTAATGATAGAGAGATACAATTAACTTGTTGCAAGTCAGGTTGTAGTAGCCTTTTAATAGATAAGCCTATAAGGCTTACCTATAGTACGTTTAGGAGATATTTACATTACATGCAGCTTATTACATCATCGGCGCATGCGCTCTGAAGGAAAGGCCACCAGTGCCGTTCCTTCAGATACATGTGCAGTGAATGACTGCTCCCCTGCGCATGCACGGTAGTGAGGTCATCGCTGCTTTGGCCTGTCAAAGAGCAGAGTCCGCGGACCCAGAAGAAAGACCAGGTGAAGATGAATGCTGCCTCCAGCAATTTATATCAAGATTATAGTGCATTAAGAGGGCAAAGCACAGGATTTTTATAATCAGTAGATGAGGAACGGTGTTTAATGTTGCTGCCTGAAATTACAATAAACTGATATTACATTTTTTGCAAAATTTCCCCCCAGAAAAACACTGAGCACTAATCTGCATGCTTATCCACAAAGCATAAATTCCCCCTCCTCCCAGTACAAATCCACCCTCCTGCTGAAATCCCCCTTCCCAGCACAAATCTTTGTCCCCATATACCCCCTAAAAAAATTCAACCCTCCTAGCAGAAGTCCTCTACCCCTAAAATTTCCCCTCCTAGTACACATCTTCTCCCCTCCTCCACTTCAAATTCCCTCCTCCCATCAGAAATTCCCCCAAATGCCCCCTCCTAGCACAAACTTTCTTCCCTCGTCCCATTCTAACACAAATCCCCCTAAACCAGCACTCTTAAACAACACCACCCCCCCGTATTTCCCCTCCTAGAAAAATAATTACCCCATGCTGCCCTCCAAATTCCCCTTGCCAACACAACCCCCCCCCTCCCCTTCCAATCATGGCTGCCAACCATAGACGCACCTTCCACTGAGCACAGATGCTATGTCATTTTTTTACTCCCATTGATACTGGGGCATTTTCTACTCCCATTGGCCCCCGTCAAGCTCCCCTAAAATCTGAAAGATAGTAATATGGCACTTGGTTTCTGTAGACCCCTACCCTAGACACCCCTACCCTAGACTAAGAGACACTTCCAGCTACCCTCTGTAAAAACAGACACCGACACCAGTGCTGAAAAATGGCCAGCACGAATGACCAGCCACAATCCCCAAAGACTGTTAGATAACACCTGCAAGCAACAGAAACATATAACTTCCCTCTCCCTGGATTGATGCCGGATTACACTTTTCTTTTTCACTGAACAGATGTTCCAGTCCTGCATTACTCCTACATGGACAGCAATCCATGAAAAATTACAAAAATATGTACTTTATATTTTATTTTAAACATTCAATACAAAAATGTTTACAGGAATCAGGTACTGAGGAAATATGTAGGCTGCCATTGCTGACCTCATTCTGAACATGCCGATTTCCTGGCTGTGAATGCTTAATACTTTGAGTCAATGACCTGGACAATGTACATAGCCAGTGAAATCAGCAAATAGTCAAAACACTGAATCAATGGAGCAACCAGGCAAGTAGAACTGTCAGAAGTAGAGGTCAACAGTGACATTAATTATTTCTCCATGTTTTGTTTTATCTTCTCCATCTTACATACCATCTTCTATATAATCTATAGCAAGACACTGTACTTTTCGAAACATGAGCTGCTTTTTGAATATATACAGTACTTCTCACCTTCTGTAAGGCCAACAGTCCCAATTGGAGGGTGGCTAAAGACCACTGTTGGGATATTGTTATAGTCAAGCTTGGAATCCTCTTGCCCTTCAAATAATCTCTGAGCCAATCTTCTTCCAGCCGCTATGGCAACTAAAAGTAAAATACATGAATATAATGTTGATATTGATGCTGAAATCATAATTACAAACAGTATTACTGAGTAGGGGATGTTGCATAAAAAAAAAAAGTGTTTTAGGACTATCACATGACTTTTGTGTAATGTGAGGCACTATGCTCAAAACCAAAAAAAAAAAAAAAAAAGCCACACACACTATATATATTACATATACATACACACACACACACACACACACACACACACACACAGAGCTGTGTTCCTCAAGGGACTCTGAGAAAGAATTTTTGTACGCAATGTAAAATCTCTATTTTTTTTATTGTTAATTGAGGGACACATGTCTGATACCAAGCACCAAAGCCTTATACTGCCTTCCTGCATAATATCCGTAGATCTAGGCCCCTCAATGGACTCAGAAAATGATTTCACAGTGAGTACAAAAATTCTATTACTCTGTTTTTAGACTCAAAACAGTGAGGCTCTCCATTCTTCTTCTCTATGCATTTGATCCAACGTGCCCCTTTGCAGTCCCTTCTGGGGACTCCTCAAAAAAATTCTACTCCACTTAATTTAGTAAAGAGGAACCTTAGGGCCCTTTCACACTGGTGCGTTTTTGCCGCGTTTTCGCTGTAAAAATAGCGCTATTAAAACGCTCCTCATGCCCCTCTCCATTTAAATGAATTAAAAACTTGGTAAAAACGCAGTATTTTACCGCGATTTTAACGCTCCGTTTTTACAGCGGTTTTTAATTCATTTCAATGGAGGGGGCATGGGGAGCGTTTTAATAGCGCTATTTTTACCGCGAAAACGCACCAGTGTGAAAGGGCCCTTACACAGTGTTTCCAGTCTATAAGGTCACAAAATGTAGGATCTAACACGGCCTTCTAATCCTTCTGCTTGAGAGTGGGGAGAATATATCACTATCACACTTAAGTTGCCTGTCAACAAACATGTAGGACAGTCATATACAATGGGATGGAGTGTTACAGAGAGTGCCAACATGAAAAAGTTGTGTCCTTTACAAAGTGGCCCCATTATTTTTAGAGGTTTAGATGGTTTTAAATAAATATACAGGTAAAAGTAAAAAAAAGCGGCTTTGTAGTTCCACCATGACTTTCCAAAAAATTATTACATTCTTAGCTGTATAGCAATGCTTCTTTGCACAGCTGTAGAAGAAGGTGCTTTGTGATCTTGTCAGCTGTGCCGGTAAAAATAAATAAAATAAAAAGCTAAAAATATGGTAAAAAATAAATAAAAAAATCTGAGATGTAATGCAGTGCCACAAATCTATCTGTAGTCACAGACATATCTTGTACCTTGTATATACAGTATTTGATTAAATCATTTCTTTATTAGCACTTAAACTTGCCGAAATACATAAGAGTACTAAATAATACTTCTTTAATAAAAGGAATGTGTTGCATAAAATACAAGAGAATTATTACCAGGGGTCAATAGTGCTCTTCCACATACATCCCCTACAGCATAAATTCCCTTTCGACTGGTGTTCTGGAACTCATCCACTACAATGTGACCTTTATCATCTAACTGAAGACCCTGTAGGATAAAACAAACCATCACACACTGAACCAAAAGTCGCATGCTACAATTATGAAAAACATCTTAAAGAAACAAATTATAAATAAGGCCCGTTTTACACAGGCTTCAGCTTGTATAAGAGCAGTTGTTTCGATTATTGGATATTAACCTCTAAAAAGTGTGATGTAAAAATTGAGTTAAAGTGGGTGTTAACCCACTTCTATAAAATCATCTTACCCCCCCTGTACCTTAACAACATGTGTCTCTGCCTGTTCCTCGTTTCAGTTCCTCCTCCTCCAGGACAGAGGACACAGGGAGAGCTGCAGAGAGCAGGGCTGCGGCTGACAGAATCACGCAAATAGACAACGATGTCAGAGGCTCAGCAGCCATGAATATCGTGGTCAGTTTGCAGAGGGAAGGTTATAGTCTGGTAGGATCAGCCAGGTTTTTTTAGGGTATACATGGGTTCAAATGACACAGCACAAGCACTGTGCTGTATAACATGCTTTAACCCCTTCCTTACCGGGCCATAGCAATATCACGCCGGCAGGAACCCTCCCTCCGGGTGATCAATAGACGTCCTTTCCTCCTGGCCATCTAGGGGGGGCTCGCGCCTGCGGCACTGCTTGTGACCCGGTGCTAGTGCCCGGCGGCCACGATGTCCGTCGGGCACCCGCGATCATGGCAGGAGTGTGGATCTGTGTGTGTAAACACTGATGTGTGTTCCCAGTACAGAGGAGCACCCATCGGTGTTCTCCCCCTACAATTAGAATCACTCAATAGGGAACATAATAACCCCTTCAGCACCCCCTAGTGTTAACCCCTTCCCTTCCAGTCACATGTACACAGTAATCAGTGCAGTTTTATAGCACTAATCGCTGTATAAATGCGAATTGTCCCAAAAACGTGTCCGATATGTCCGCCGCAATGTCAAGATCACAATAAAAATTGCAGATCGCCGCCATTACTAGTAAAAAAAATAAAAATGCCATAAATCTATCCCCTATTTTGTTTTGCGCAAACCAGGGTTGTCCCGATACCACTTTTTTAGGACCGAGTACAAGTACCGATACTTTTTTCCCCCCATGTACTTGCCGATACCGATTAACGATACTTTTTTTTAATGCCATGTGGCAGTTTGACTGATGGGCACTGATACGTGGCACTGACTGATGGGGACATATAGATGGCAGGATCTGGGTATAGCACATAACTGGCCACAGACTCGTTCTTCCACAATGTTTAGTGTTGTGGAAAGGAAACAAGGGGCTACATCAGGGCTCAAAATTTCAAGTCCTGAGCTACTAGCCAGGTCTTAAGAGTTCACCACCAGTTCCCCCACCCTGCCCCTAAACTCGAATTAACATACAACGCAATTATAAGCCCCAGCATTGGTGTCAGTGGACGCTATATTAACCCCCCCCAACGCAGGTATCAGAGGACACATAAATAACCCCTAGCATTGATGTCAGCGGACATCATATTATCCCCCAACACTGGTATCAGACAACGCATTAATAACTCGGAGCACTGAAGTCAGTGGACGCATTAATAACCGCTAGCACAGGTGTCGGTATTAATATCCCCCCTCCTACATTGGTGGTTAGTGTCATTAAAATGTAACCCCCTCCCATGACACCCAATGTGTGGGGAGGGTATTAACTTTCACTGACATTACCACATGCAGAAGAGGGTGGTGAGTTAAAGTTTCACTGCCATGGGGACCAATGCAAGGTGGGGTGGGGGATGAGGAGGTTAACATTCACTGCCATAAAGACCAATGCATGTGGGGAGTTAACTTTCACTACCACTGAACCCCCCCCCCCCCCCTCCTCCAACATCCCCCACCAATATTGATGGACATGGTAATGCTAACCCCTTACACAAATTTCAGCCTGTTCCAGTCCCATTGCCCTAACGCTATGGTGCTGGACAGGGAGCCAGAGCAGTGAAAAAAGTAGTTAGCTGAGCTTACCTCAGCACACACTCAGTCCGATGTTCACATCACCCTCTTTCAGGAGGGCAGGTGGGCGGTTCAGGCAGATGGAAGGGGCGAGAGGGCGGGTCAACAGGTAGACTATTCAGGTAGGTGGGCGGGATCTCAGAAGATTGCTGCATCCCCATCCCGCCCATACAACCAGCAGCCAGAGCCTGAAACTGCCAGTCTCGAAGCTGGAGGGAGGGGGAGCAAAATCCCTCCACCAGCCATCGGAGCCTGCACTGTGTGGTGCTTATGCTCGGAACGATAGCAGTGACGGCACCGTTACGCCTACGTTCAGGCAGCTGAAGAGCCGGGCACTCAGTGTCACTCATTGAAAATTTTCAAGGCTGGGCTACATGACAGGTTTAGAACGAATTGATGCTCCTCCACACTGCTCCGATCCGCCTACTGACACCGCCCGCCCTCTCCGCCCACTGAGTCCGATCCGCCCACTCAGGCCACACACCAATCCACCTACTGACTCTGCCCGATCCGGCCCGAAGAGTAAGTATCGGGTCAGGCATCGGGAGCATTTGTGCGAGTACAAGTACTCGCACAAATGCTCGGTATCGGTCCCGATACTAGTATCGGGAACCCTAGCGCAAACCAATCAATATACGCTTATTGCAATTTTTTTTACCAAATATATGTAGAAGAATACGTATCTGAGGATTTTTTTTTTTTTTATTGTGATATTTATTAAATCAAAAAGTAAAAAATATTGTGTTTAAAAAATTGGCGCTCTTTTGTTTATAGCGCAAAATATAAAAACCTCAGAGATGATCAAATACCACCAAATGAAAGCTCTATTTGTGGGGGAAAAAACCCCCAAAGATTTCATTTGGTTACAGTGTTGCACGACCGCGCAATCGTCATTTAAAGTGCAACAGCGCTGAAAAATAAAAATTGGTCTGGGCAGGAAGGGGGTGAAAATGCCCAGTATTGAAGTAGTAAAAGGAACAGTATCTGAGCTTTTTTTGGGGGGGGTTTTAACAAACGCTTTAATATGCAACGTTTAAAAAAAAAAAAAAAAAAAAAAGGCAATTTATTCTTACATATCTCTGTGCAGTGGTAAATCTAAATAACCAAATATGTGGTTAGGGCGCAAAATCTCGAATCCACTCTATATACACTATAAGAGCAGTGTAATAAGCAAACTTTGACATAGCATTTGCAGAGTTTTCAGCAAGCTCTGTTGAAGCTTTTAAAATTCCATTCAGGTTCAGATTATAAATGTTGATTACAGATCCTAATGGGAGTGTCAATTGCCACCTTAACCACCTCAACACAGTGCACTTTCACCCCCTTCCTGCCCAGGCCATTTTTCAGCGCCGTCACACTTTGAATGACAATTGCGTGGTCATGCTACACTGTAACCATGTGAAATTGTTATCATTTTCTTCACACTAATATAGCGTTCTTTTGGTGGTATTTAATCACTTCTGGGTTTTTTAGAAAAGATATACGTTTTTCTTAGTTTGTCAGTAAATTTTGTAAATAAGTAATTTTTCTTCTTCACCGATGGGCATAGATGAGGCGGCACTGATGGGGAGACATGAATATGCCACACTTATGAGCACTGATAGGTGGCACTGATGGCCAGCACTAACTGGAATCACTGGTGGGCACTCATTGCTGGCACTGTGGGGGCTTTATTGTAATCAGGGCACTGATAAGTGCCCTGATTACATATCTAGATATCCTCTGCAAGAAGATGCTGCTGATAGTGTGAGGCGAGGAGCGCCATCTCTATGTTTACATGTGACCGGCTGTGATTGGACACAGCCAATTACATGGTTAAAGAGCCGTGGCTCTTTACAGAGACCGGGGTCACACCGTGTCCTAGCAACATGGCCGCAATCGCCACGTGAGTGCGGCCCTTGTCAGTAGCCGTCACATGACCATGTCCCAGAACGAGAGCCGCACCGCCCCGCCATCATTTTTACGGTGGATGAGCGACAAGTGGTTAAGCAAGCTGATAACAGGCTTCAAGTAGGCTTTCAACAAGCTCCAAGAAGCGTTGAAACCTGCTAGCAGCTTGTTTAAAGTGGCAATCAAGACTCCCATTTGACAAAAGATCTGTGTTCAACATTTACAAACTGGACCTAAAGGGTACTTTAAAAGCTCTGCAAATGCTTTGTCAATGCCTGCTGTTTACACTGCTCTTATACAAGCTGAAGCCTGTAAGAAACAGGCCTTAATTTTTTTTTTCAATAATGTTTAAAATAAACATAAAAGGAGGTAGTATATCTTTCACTTGAACCAATACATTCAGGGCCAGTTCCGGTTCACACCTGATTCGCACATGAACACGGTCTGCGTTCCTGTGAGATTCAGTGTGGTGTAATCTTCAGCTCATTCATGCGCTACTTTTTTAAAACACACTGCAACCGGATCGCAAGGTACAGTAGATATGATGCAGGTAAGCACACTGCGATATCAATCTATGTTTGGGGTGTTAAAAATACATTGGCATCCACAGCAGATCGCATACCCAGTGCGTTTTGAACTCGGTGTGGAAAACACGGATTTCCAGCACAAAGTTCTGGTATGAACAGGCCCTCAAAGAAATTTTATTTACTGGGTAGATACAACATATAAATATTATCATGCTCTAATTTCCATAAGTAGGTTCTTACCAGGTAGTCCAGGTTCAAACCCTCAGTGTTTGGATCTCTTCCAATAGCCCACAGTAGGCAGTCAACATCCTGGATTGTTCTCACTGTTGGCTTCCGTCCTGGCACAGAGCACTGTACACTGATCTCTAGACCTTTATCAGTCTTTTTAACAGATTTTACCTACAAAAAACAAAGCCCCAAATGTTTTTAAAAGAATAAAAAAAAAAGTAGAGGGCTATAAAGCTCTGTTTTGTAAACACTTGCAGGTTTCCAACTACAGTACGTAGCAAAAAGATCAATGAACAGTCTTCCAGAACCTTGAACAGCAACACCTCAACCACAATGCTCACAACCATCTAAATCCCCACCCCCAACTATTTGGCAAAACTGACAATTTACACCAGGGTTCCTCCAGATGCTCGTAGGGTTTTCTTGATTTGTGGCTGGTTGACCTCCCATTTGATGGTGCCTACATAGTCCCGGCATGCAGCCTGGTGCAGCCAGACCCTAATCCAGGCATGCAGCCTGGGTGGCCAGGAGCACCACTTGGCAGAGCTACCAAAGGGTGGTATTCCAACCACCACTGCAAGGAGGGCATTCTTCCCCACCATTGCACAATGTCAGCAGGGGTTCCCAAAAAACTGAAAATCTTTTAAGGGTTTGTCTTGGATAAAAATGGTTGAGGAAGACTGGCTAAACTGTTAATATAGCACAGACAGTATTTTTTTTTAAAAAACAACTAACATGTTATACTTACTTGCTCTGTGTAATAGTTTTGCACAGAGCAGCCCTGATTCTCCTCTTCTAGGGTCCCCCACCCGACGCTTCTGGCTCCTCCTGCCTTTAGAGTGCCCCTATAGCAAGCTGCAAAGTAAAGTATAAATTGCCCCTATAGCAAGGTAAAAAAAAAAAAAAAAACACTTCTGCCTTTAGAACCACTCACTTCCTGCCCAGGACTACATGTCCCATGAGGCATTTCTCCTCACACATTCACAAGTTCTCAGCAGGGCCGTTTGAAGGAATTTGGGGGCCCCAAGCAAAATGGGGGCCCCCCCAAGCACACAAAGCCTACGTTAGCGCTACACTAATTTTTTACCCCATGTTCTTACTCCTCCCCCCTCCCTATGTTTTTCTTTTCTCACTTCCCCTTCTTCCCTGTAGGCTGCCGCTGTAGCGTGGCCGAGCTCCTCTTCCTCCTGTCAGTCCGGCGTTCTATCATTATGGGTCCCCTATCAGATAGTACCCGGGCCTGGTACAGCGCGGTACAGGAGATTCCGTTTCCTGTGTTCCCGGCTGGACTGAAAGGAAGTGAGCACTCAGTGTGCACTTACTGTCAGTCCAGCTGGGAACAGGAAACTGAATCTCCTGTACCACAGTCGTTACCCGGCCGGACTGACAGGACTCCAGGAGGAAAGAAGAAGAGCTGGGCCACGCTACAGACTGAAAAGGGGAAGTTAGGGGCCCCAGGCCAGCTTGGGGCCCCAAGCAATTGTTTTGCCTGTCCTGTAGCGACGGGCCTGGTTCTCAGGCACTTAGACATGTATGGACGGTGTACAGAGCTGTATGTGTGCTGCACTGCATTTTCTGATCTGTAAACAAATAATGCATTCTGCATGCAGGCCAATTAGCTGACCGATTAGTTGTTGATTCATTATTTCGGTTCTAGTCTCTTTAAATGGACAACTTCCGAAAGAAGACTAAAATTCCATTGCAGGAAAAAAAAGTGATATCACGTTTCACGATTTCTGCTAGTAAAGTCTTTTAACAGTTGCATCACAATGGAAAGTTATAGAAACACACTAGGTCTTAAATTACCTCTGCATATTTCCAAACATCAACACCTGCATTTTCAAGCTCTTCTGTGCAGTTTGTGCTAATCATGGAATCAAATGTCCTCAGCACCTGTAATAACATGAAAATGACATCAATAATTTGATAGCATGGTAATTATGGAGTGTTATCAATAATTAAATCAAAGGGTGCTGTATGTAAGCACTAATAAACCATGATGTTCCTTCTAAAGCCTTTATGATGGTACACGCAGCTGTGGCTGATCAATAAGGGGCACTACCCCCCTAATCTCTATGAGTCCGACGTCCCGCAAGGAAATTAGGGGCCGGCGCATAGAGGACAAGCTTGTTTGCCACCCCCCATAAAAAAATTCAATTACCAGCCGCCACCGAGTACACACACAAATATATATATATATATATATATATATATATATATATATATATATATATATATATATATATATATATATATATATATATATATATATATATATATATATATATATACACACACACACACACATACATACATACATACATATATACACACACTGACAAACAGATTTATGGTACTTATTTCACTCATTAGAAGAATAATGTTGCCTTTCACATGGACTATTGGCTTTACCAAGTACAGCAGGCAATAGCAACCAGTCAAATCACTGAAATTCTAATTGACTTCTTTGAACTATTGCACATCATCATTGCCACAATCGGACTAGATATCCGCCCCCTTTCAGAGAAATTAGCACAGATGTACATTAGTACCCCTTAACCATTCCATCCATACACACACTTGTCAGCTTTTAACATAAAATGTATGACTGTCCCCAGAAGTAAATATAGCATCAGTCATGAAACCTAGCAAAGTATCCCCCCCCCCTCCCCCCCCATTAGTGACAACGACCCATCAATTTGTACAAAACGCTACTAAATGACAGGATTCCCGTTGGGGAATCCAAGGCGAGGTCAGTGACCAAATGTAGTCAATGATGTTACCTTGTATTCCTTGTGGTATTGCCAGCCAGGAATCTGTCTTTAAGGCCTCATGCACATTGGACACTATAAATCAGGGATCCTCATACTACGGCCCTCCAGCTGTTATAGAACTACACATCCCATGAGGCATTGTAACACACTGAAATTCACAGACATGACTAGGCATGATGGGAATTGTAGTTTCTTTTTTTATTTCAATATATTTTTATTGGATTATTCAAAATTGTACAATAGTAGCAAATAAAATAACAATGTTTTACAGTATACAAGAGGTGAAATAGCATACATCTTTGATTGCACATATACAATGCTAGTTAGGAAGTTGAGTATATACAATACTGTTAAAATAAGGTAGAGAATTCCTAGTGATACTTAATGTTGAAACAAAAATCGAATTTCAATTGTAGAAGGGAGGATTGAACTCCCCTGAACACCCCCGAGGGGACTCACAGTGGAATTGTAGTTTCTGAACAACTGGAGGGCCGTAGTTTGAAGACCCATGCTATAAATAATGGCAGTAGCGTTAGCTGAAGAATGAGTTTTGCAGCGTTTTTGCAGTAACGTTTTTTTTAGCAAAACTATACTCCCACATAAGCTTATGGGCTCAAAAACGCTGATAAATGCCGAATAGTCAAGTTTTTAAACTTTTATCAGAGTTGGAGCGTTTTTACAGCTGAAAAACTCCTCTTAAAACCCACTAGTTCTGGGGTTTTTTTTGCCAGCCAGAAAACACTGATGATAACAACCGATGTGTGCATAAACACATAGAAATACATGCTGGGGAGTTCATTGGCTGCAGAAAAAAAAAATGCCGGAAGCTAAAAACAGCAGCTGTAAAAACGTCTAGTGTGCATTAGGCCTTAGGCTGGATTTACACCTATGCTTTTTGCAGATCTGCACTACAGTCCATGCAATACGTTCTGTAGTGCAAATCTGCAAAATGCCCTAAAAATGCATAGGTGTGAATCCAGCCTTAGGCTGGGTTCACACTATACTACACGACAGCAGTACTACTTTCATCCTACTTTGCTCTGCGACATCAGTCCTACATCGGTCCTACATTGGTCCTACATCCATCCTACTTTCATGAACAGGATACTACTTTGATCCGACTTTGTGATAGTCTGACTTCTTCTTTGACCAATCAAAACAATCCCAGTGTGAGATAAATTCCTTTTACTGCTGCTGTAATCACCATGTCAGATGTCAAAAGTTGGATGGTTAGGACAAGGCTCCTACTTTGGTCCGACTTCAATGATATTCAATGGGCTGAAGTAGGATTAATGTCGGACCAAAGTAGTACAGGGAGCATTTTCAAAGTCGGACTGACTTGTCGGACCAGTTAAGACGGCTCTCATAGGGAAACATTGATTTTCACACGTCATGCTACATGAGCTCCCAATGTAGGAGCGTTTGTCGGACAAGTGTGAACCCAGCCTCAGTGGGAGTGCAATGTGTACTACCCACCTGACTTTCATCACTATTGACTTCAATGGTGTTCTGTTTAACAAGGTTTGTTGATTTTGGCAGGTTCGTTCCAACCGCCAGTAAACTGAACACCCATGAATTCAAGCGATACTAATTATACGTAATGTTATCCTTGGTGATGATATAGCTGTAATATTCATATGCAAAGACCTGGGAAATGTAATATAAACATTGTCCTATAACCAGGAAGGGCCAGATCCACAAAAGGGATACGCCGTCGTATCCCTGTTTCTATCTATGCGACTGATTCACAGAATCAGTTACGCATAGATATTCCTAAGATCCGGCAGGTGCAATAGTTTTACACTGTCGGATCTTAGGATGCAGTACCGCGGCCGCCACTGGGGGCATTTCTCGTTGAAATTCCGCCTCGGGTATGCAAATTAGCACTTACGGAGATCCACAAAGCGGTTTCCCTTCGTGAAGTCTCCGTAAATTGTTAGTTTGCAAACGCAAAGATAGGGTACCTATTACAAAGTGTAAAGTTAGTACACCTTGTAAAAGTATACCCTTCTTTCCCGCGACGCTGTCAAATTTTTTTTAACATTTTTTTTTTCCCGCCGCATCTCTTTTTTTTCCCGACGCAACTTTTTTTACCCGGCGCGATTCACAAAACTCGGCGCAACGTAACTTTGCGCAAAGCACGTCGGGAAAATCGCGTCGGTAGCATGCGCAGTACGTCCGGCGCGGGAGCGAGCCTAATTTAAATGGGACTCGCCCCATTAGATTGGGCCCGCCTTGCGCCGGACGGATTTAAGTTACACCACTGAAAATTTCTAGGTAAGTGCTTTGTGGATCGGGCACTTAGGTAGAGATTTTGCGGCGGGGTAACTTAAATAGGAAAAGTTAAGTTACGGCCGCTCGTTGTGGATCTGGCCCTAAATGCTTATATCAGAAACTTTATTTACAGTGGTGCAGTTAAAAAGTATCTTTTCCTTTCATTTTATGTTTTGACTTGGCCTTATGACATATTGCAGAGACCACCACCAAACACATTCTAAATAATTCATCAGATCAGAGAGGGCTAAACATTTCTACCTTGTCCTGGCGAATCAGCAGAGCAGCTCTAGATCCTAAAGCTGAAAGAATGCCAGCTATCTCAACAGCAATGTAACCAGCACCCACAATGATACTCCGCCTAGAACAGAAACAAAGAAGATGCTGAGTAAAACTGGCACCTGTAAATGCCATTTTATTTTAGTTACAGTAAAACAAATGCAAATATTCAAGCAACAGTGACTAATGGCCATTGTATGAGCATACTGTGTGCATTTGCTTTAATCGATAGGCAAATAATAAAAAAATAAAATAAACAGTGCCTGAACTGCCCATGGCAAACAAAAAGAAACAAATACTTTATTTTATTGGCAGTGGGAGAATGAAATGGAAATTGGTTGCTCTGGGAAACAAATAAACCTTTTCTTTCAGTTGCTATAATTTAGAACATGCCTCCCTGTTTTGTCTCAGCCCACAGCCTTCTCCCACCACCACCAGAAAGTCAGCTCTAGTCTCAATAAAATTTAAGCTTTTTTTTTTTTAACAGACTTTATTTATAGCCAGTATTTTTTAACCACAAAACTAACAAAGATTGTCCCTCTGATGCGTTGGAATAAAGTCATATCTGGATTTTTTTTTTAGCAGCACGTCACTTTACATTTTTGCTACATTATACAAACAACCTCTACTAGAAAAAAAGCGCGCAGTTTATGGCTACATTACTCCTAAAACCCGAAACTATGACTTTGATTAATATAATATATATTAATATTTTTCCAAATTAATAAAAAGTACTTACTTAGGCAAATCTTCAAGTTCAAAAAAGCCATCACTCGTGATACCTAAACTTGCTCCTTCAAAAAAAAAAAAAAAATCACAAATCAGTTCTATGATGTAATCAAAATGCTGCAAATAATATATATATATATCCCAATTTTTTGGCTTAAAATAAAGATCACGATTCTCTCACGATTCTTGTGGCGTAACATCATCTTTCACATTATACAAAAAAAAAAAATTGGGCTAACTTTACAGTTTAGTTTTCTTTTTAATTCATTGAAGTTTATTTTTCCCCCAAAAAATGCGTTTGAAATACCGCTGCGCAAATACAGTGCGATATAATATATTGCAGCAACTGCCCTTTTTATTTTTTAGGGTCTCTGCTAAATAAAATATATATATATCCAACGTTTGAAGGTTCCAAGTAGTTTTCTAGCAGTAAATACTGATTATAACTTGTAAGCAACAAGTGTCAACAAAAAGGTTTAGTCTTTAAGTAGTTAAACCGACCTCATTAAGGCTCGGTTCACACCAGTGCGCTGTGTGACCTTGCATGCGATCCGCACCACACTGCCGACTTCTGTGTAGATCACATGCAATGTCTGCGTGATGCAAATTCATCTATACAGAATGTATGGCTGAATTTGCATCGTATTCGGACCAAAGTCGTGCAGGACCCTTTTTTTGGTCTGCACCAGAATCTGATCACATGGGCGTTATCACCCATGTGATCCGATTCATGTTCGAACTGACAATTTGCACGTTATGCAAACCGATCTGGGGATGTCATTAACTTTGTAGGACAGTTCGCATAAGGCAGTGCAAACTGCCTTGCCAGTCAGGTCCAATGCGGAAACCCACAGTGGATTTGCATCTTTCCCGCATCGCACCTATGTGAACCGAGCCTTAGCCCTGGATTACACTGGTTCGTTTTGACATGTCAAATCGGCGGCATTTGCACTGTTCTGCACCGATTTAAAAAAGTAGTTTCTGTACTACTTTTTGCGATTTCGGGCCAGAAACCTGCACAGATATCTCTGTAATCGCGGCCGAGTGAAATCATGCAAGTTCAGCTGAGCTCGCACGGCTTCATTCCTGCAGCCCAGTGTGAACCTGGGCTGACAGACGGAAGTTAATTCCTTTGATCCAAAAGATACTTTGTTTAAAGCGGTGACAATTTTGATAAACATATGGCGTTTTTTTTTTTCCCCCCAGAGCTCTGAGTGAGTAGAGAACGGCTCTGCACTTGCATGAATGAAGCATATAAATGTAGAATAGAGATCGTGAGGGGGTTGAATGAAGACCGTGATTTTTTTTTAACGGGTAATCGTGCAGCTCTAGCTTTGTAGCACCAAAAATAGTCCAAATGGGCTCAGGGTTTGATACTTTGGAGACGTTATTGCTCTTCTCTTTCATTGGCCTCAGCGGCTCCCCCGGGGTCTTCATTTCTGGGGGACCCTAGACTGCCTTCTGCTTTTTCGAACCCTGACTCATTTGGTTGGTGGATTTCCTCTGGTCTGACAACTCTGGAGCAATTTCAACATAATGATTCTTTTATTTCCTTTACTCAACTACAAATTACTAAGGGAGCCCCGGTCAGTGAATTTTTAAGATTCATGCAGATCAGACATTTTTTTTTGACACATTATTCGCTAACCCTTTCTCCCTCTTGCTCATCCTTTGAGTCTATATGCAGGTCTGGGCCCAGACAGAGAGGTCTGATATCCATACTGTACAATGTCCTGTGATCGTGACCGGGACAAATTGAAGTATATGACCAAATGGGAATCGGAGTTGGGCCTGGAGTATGAGCTGGAGGAGTGGGAGAGGAATTGGCTGAATCTTCGTCAATGTACAGTTTCGCTATCATTTAGGGAGACTGCGCTTAAATTTTTTACTCGTTGGTATTATACCCCGGGCACCTTTTTTCATATTTTTTGGGATTGTGGGCAGGTCTCCTTGGTTTGGAAGAAGGTCTTTGATCTTATAGACAAATTGGAGGGCAGTCAGGTTGACTTGTCATATAGACATTGTCTGCTTTTTGAAAAAATCCCAGACATTCCAAGACCTTTTAGACGTCTGATATACACTCTCTGCAAGGCAGTTCTCTGGGTGGTGGCATTCAACTGGAAGTCCCCTACGGTCCCCTTCCCTCAGGTTCTCTCCAGGATGGATCAGATTATGCTCTCTGAACAAATTTTTCATAAATTACATGACTCGATACCAATATATGATGCTAAGTGGAATCCATGGTGGTTATTTCGTATTCAATCTTGAAATTTGAATAATTTGCTCTGATTTACTGAGACAATGCTAGACATATTCCTTTTTTTTTTTTTTTTTTTATTATTGTTTATTTTCTTTTGTTTTCATGGCTTATTCAGGCTATACATCTACTCTTCTCTCTTTCTTTTATGTTTCCTCCTCTTTTTTACTTCTCTTGACTCTTATACCTTGATCTTTAGGTTTACATTGCAATTCTTGTCTTGAATATCGGGCTTATATGATACCGATAGCCTTGCAGTCCATGCCTGTTGCAAGGTATTGGGTTGGTTCTATTTTTTTAATGTTCTGCATGTGTTAGACCCTGCGTGGTCGATTTGTGTCTAATTGATGTATATGCCCTGCATAATTTTATGTACAGGTATTTATATTGCTATGTTCACAATACAATGTATCTCATTGTTTTTCTACCATTTTGCTAATAAAACTTTGAAAGTAAAAAAAAAAAAAAATAGTCCAAATGGATGAATAAATAAAAAATTGTAATGCCACCATTCCAGTGGAAAAAACAAAATGTACAGCAGTGGTGTCCAAACAAACCACCACCATCAAGTGAATTACCAACTCACCAGAAATAATGGTTGCTGTTACAGCAGCATAGATGCCTTAAAACACATGTGGAAATCCCTCTGGAAATTACGCAGTGGATCACCCCCGCAGAACGCTCTGACCAGCGGAGAATAAATAACCTCACCTATGTAAGAGGTAAGCCCACTTCCAGTACCCACCAGCACTCTATCCTGGCCCTGCCCCCCCACCCCCCCCAGTACTCTGATAATGACAAGCTGGTCTACAAGAAAAAGCCCAGGACCTTGCACCCATGACCCTCTAGAACAGGGGTGGCCAACCAGTGACCCTTCTACTCTGGAAGGGTGGGTTGGCAAGCCCAGATCGCAGGTTGCCGACCATCCATACCACAGCATTAGTGTTGTGAATGAAGCTGGTGGTAGAGGAAGGAAGAAAGAAAGAAAGAAAGAAAGAAAGAAAGAAAGAAAGAAAGAAAGAAAGAAAGAAAGAAAGAAAGAAAGAAAGAAAGAAAGAAAGAAAGAAAGAAAGAAAGAAAGAAAGAAAGAAAGAAAGAAAGAAAGAAAGAAAGAAAGAAAGAAAGAAAGAGCCCCATAAGCTGATGCTTCCTGAACAGCGCCGGCTTTTGCCATGGGCAGAGACTATAGCAAAGTTCAGCTAACCTGCAGGATAGACACATGTGCAGTACGCTGCACCCGCGGTGTGGGCAAACTACAGCACATCATTGTGAAAGCAGTCTTAGGCCCTTTTCACATGATCAGCCTGACCCAATCGGATCCTCAATTCACCTCTATAGAGCGGCAGATGTAAACAGACTTGTCCACTTACGCCCGCCTACCGCCAATCCGCAAAAAAAAAAAAAAAAAAAAAAAACAGAAGGGAATTTGTCCCCTTCCATCTGATTGGATCGGAGGGCCTATAAAATAGCCGTGACCTGTCATTCTCCCGCTCCGCTCATTGTGGCCCGCGACTGGTTACCTAGTTGCTTAAGTGGCCCTCGCTCTTCAAAAGGTTGGGCACCCCTGCTCTAGAACCAAAAGGGATGGGAACTACAGGAGTGGGAGGAACCCAAGGGGACTGGGGAAGAAGAATTATTCTGTACAGGAAAAATTAAAAATAAGCAGCCGGAACATTAGAAGCTTGGGATTATCCTGTAAACCTAAAGGGATACCCTCCAAAATCGGGAATGCAAGAGATGCAAACAGAATTCCCCAGGGTTCACAATCGGCGCCTCATTTGTCAAAGTGGGTGTACACCTTTATGCAGTACTATCAGAATGCTTGAATGCGCTCTGACTTTATGACCTATGGGCTGTCTGATAATCAGGCTCTGAGGACCAGACGGCACCTACTGCAGAATTAGATGCAGGAGAAGGATATAATTTAGCCAACTTCTCCCTAGCCCTCTTATGCCAAGGCAGGAGTACACTCTGGCCTCCTATGGCAATCCTGATCACAGTAACAAGCGTAGGACCAAATAGACAACATCCCGAGGTGGATTCTCTTTTTGAAAATGGCATCAGTGTCCCAACACCTTAACCAGAGTGCTCAAAGGGCTCTTTCACACGGGGCTGTCCATGTGTGCGGGCTCCGCTTTAGCTCAGTGGGGATCGCTCTGTCGATCCCTGCTGAGCAGGCAGATGACAGGTCTGTCTCTGCACACTGTGCAGGGACTGACTCATCAGAGCGCCGCTCTCCCCTATGGGGGAATCGGATGGCGATGGACCGTAGAGTCCGTTGTCATCCGATCCGCCAGACGAATGGAAAAAGTAGGGTTTTCCTCAGTCACACTTTGGCAGATCGGAGCGGGTCAGATGTCAGTGGGCATGTCACCGCTGACATCCATGACTCCATAGAAGAGCAAGAAGCGCCGTTCAGGTCTGCCCAAAAAAGGGCCCTAAGCATCTGTACTGGCATCAAACCTATGTGGGACACACGTTTAGATGCATAAGGTTTCAGACATCTGCTCCACACCCTCAACTGAAAAAATGGGTCTACCCCCTTTGTGGAGAGAACTTTGAGGTATCTAGCCCATTCTGCCAAAGTTTGACAGACTAAAGTCACTGCCAACACAGGGCAGAAGACACAACCTACCAGATCAAACTAGGATTTAAAGAGGAATTCCAACTGCTTGTCAGTAGAATTCTTTAAAGGGTCACTAAAGGAAAAAAAATGTTTTGATGAAATGACTGTTTACAGGGTATAGAGACATAAAAGTTAACCGATTCCTTTTAAAAATGATTAAAATTAGATAAAAATCAATCATATAATGTGCCTCTAGTTTCACTTTCGGTTTTAAACTGGTTTCATGTTCCTGTGAACTAGAGAGACACACAGAACAAAAACAAACAAATCCAGGGCAGTGTTCTGTTTTTAAAATGAATCTGATTGGTTCTGTTAAGTTTTAGACACACAGTAATGACAGCTTAGACCACCGTGAAAAGTTCCCAGTACTGTGGTTATAAGGAAACAGGCAACCAGGAAGTGTGGAGATCACAGCAGAATTACAGCAACTTCAAAGCAAAAACGAACAATAAGGACATGAAACCAGGACTGCAGTAAGGTAAAGGAAGCTATTTAGCTAAAAAAAAAAAAATTCCTTTAGTGATCCTTTAAGGTAACACACACTGCTGGTCTAGTAGTTTTCCTGTTAAGGTGGTTCACTAATGGATGCAAAGTGGGTATAAACCACTCTAACAAATTCTCTCTTAAAAAGGAATAGTTCCAACACTCTCAGGTGGGGCCCCAAGACCCTTCAGGGTGCTTCCAGTCTGCATAGTAATACCTTAAATAGGAGGATAACATTGAGGAAATGCAAGGTGGCACACAATGCATCAATAAAAAGTTCAAAATGATTCCTTGTATTTCTGAGGTGATGGCAGGAAACTGCGGCTCCTCAGAGGATTGGGGCTGCTCTAAGGCCACAGGAAGATCACTGTAGAGAATGGCACTGGAGCAGGCTTATAGCCTCTGCTTTCAGTTTCCGCAAGGAATTAGCCCACCAAGCCCTGAGTTTCTGTGGAGTCCCATGACACTATGGAGGGGGTTTACGACCCAGACAATGGAGCCGAAGAAGACTTCAACCCAAGGAATCTTGATTGAAATCAATGGAAAAAAAAAAAAAGCATGAAGAAAAAGAAATACTAGCAAACACTACTTAGTCTTAGACCATTGTCTGCAGAGCTCAGAAAAACACTAGCAAGGCAAGCTGGATAGAGGATAGGTTATCCTTATGCTGGCCTACACTTTTTTGTTTGTGTCCAATCCTCCTGCAGGTGAACGTATAACCCTTATATTAGACTTTCTGTGTCAATCAATGACCAAAGAAGAAAGTATTTTTTTTTTGTTTTGCTTTCACTTCCTTAACGGTTGACATAATCAACAACATAACCACCAGGGCAGGTAATGAGGGGAAATCTTCAAAGGAGGCACAGCAAAATAAGGTACAGAGCAGATATCATCAAGCATTTAGCCTACTCGAATAAACAAAAAGGTATAGGCAAAGTGTTTGTGAATTGTGCATTTTCAACATTTTGAATTTTACAGGGCAAGATTGCTCTACAGTAAAACCTTGGTTTGCGAGCATAATTCGTTCTAGAAACATGCTTGTAATCCAAAGCACTTGTATATCAAAGCATTTTTTTACAGGGTATAAAAGAGAAGAGAGGCACCTCTAAGTGAAGCAATAAGTTGCTAAATGTTGTACCTTCATTAAATGTAGCCATATTTCTACATTTAGAGGCTCCTCTCTTCTTTTTTATACTCAGTTGTGACATGACGCTACTCTTATATCAAGACATTGCTTGTATATCAAGGCAAATTTTATTAAAACATTTTGCTTGCCTTGCGAAACGCTCTCAAACCAAGGTTTTACTGTATTAAAAAAAGGACTTCTGACATCTCCAATAACGGAGCCAACTTTCATAGGAATCCTAAATAAAGTGTGACCCCAATCAGGACTATATTTTGACTGGCTATCTTGATCATTTAATATGGTGTACATACCTGGTACTTCTTCATCTGTTGGCATTGAAGGTTTGCCTCCTGTGGCAACAAGAATGTGAGGGGCTGTGTACTTCAGGCCATTGACTTCTAGTGTTGGCTCTGGGTCAGATGTAAATGTTGCATAACCTCGGATTATCTCTATTTGAGCCTGTGCCACAGACAGAAAACACTAGGTTAACTTTTCACCAAGTTCTTATACATGATCACCTCAAGGACTATACACCAGAGACATAACATTACAGGAACCCCACAAGAGGAATAAATTGTAACTACATACAGTATTACATAACAGATCAACAGCAAGAAGATTTTTCAGGAACAGTCCGTTTTGCACCACAAAGGAACTTCAGGAGGGAGTGTCCAGGAGAGTCCCACACCAGCTCTCCTCAATCACAGCAGCTATGAAGTCCATTTTTGCAATAGTTCTGTTAAGGAGACAGACCCTTTTCCACTGGACCCAAAACTAAACTTAAAATGTTACCCTTGGGCCTCATTCACACAGACATTCGTACACCTGTGTGACGGCTCGTGTTCCACCCCGCAGGATGCACGGGTGTTCTGTGCAGATCTACAGGAGCAGCCCATTCAAATCAATGTCCAGAATTATCTCTAAGGCCCCTTTCACACTGGGGCGGGAGACGCGGTGGCGGTATAGCGCTGCTAAAAATAGCGGCACTATACCGTCGGATTTGCCGCGGGATTCGGCAGCTAGCGGTGCGTTATTAACCCCCGCTAGCGGCCGATAAAGGGTTAATACCGCCCGCAATGCGCCTCTGCAGAGGCGCATTGCGGGCAGTATTGCCGCAGTTTCCCATTGTTTTAAATGGGAAGGAGCGTTATACACGCCGCTCCTCTCACCGCTCCAAAGATGCTGCTGGCAGCAGATTTTTTTCTCTCCCGCCAGCGCATCGCCTCAGTGTGAAAGCCCTCGAGTATGCAGTGCAGGAGTTTTTCAGGCGGTACAGCGCTATTTTTAGCATTGTACCGCCTGAAAAACTCCTCAGTGTGAAAGGGGTCCAAGTGCATCCTGGAGTCTAGATGCTGGACCGATGCATGAATTGGTATGCAGCTTGTATGCGTCAGATCTGCATGAACGTGCTTGGAGATAAGTGCAGGCTCATGCAGCTGTCTGTCATTCATTTGAAAAGGCTGCCTACACTGGTTTACACGGAATACCTGTGCATCCCACATGAGTGAAGCTGGCCCTTCACAAAAGGTGTTTAAATTGGTATGTCCATGTGACAGGGCATTGCAGTTCAGAATTGGAATTTTATAATCTGGAGTTGAAATGTATATAGTCTAAAAGTACTACGGTTCAGAAGAAAATGATGCTACCAGTACTTGGACCAGCTAAGTGTTTGAAGGAAATATACCTTGTTCAGATTATTTTGGTAGATGTCATTAAGGCGGCTCACGTAGGCATCTCGTTTGTCTTTAATAACCCTAAGAAGGAAAAAAAAAAAAATTGTAAAATGACTATTACCATCCGACACAAACCCAGATAAAAAATATATATATATATATATATATATATATATATATATATATATATATATATATATATATATATATATATATATATATATATATATATATATATATATATATATATATATATATATATATATATATATATATATATATAATAATGAAAAAGCACAGTGTCTATTTTTACTTCCTATTAATCTATTGCATAAATAATCGCTCGTCCGTCAGGCCCCCCACCAACCCCGCACTTACCCCCATCCAGGTCACGGCTCCCCCCCTGCGTCTCCTCCCGGCCAATCAAAACAAAGGACACCCCCGGGCCAATCGGGTCCGCTTTCCGATTGGCCAGGAGGAGAAAGAGGAAGACATTTTAAATTTGCCAATGTCACACAACTGGGTGGGCTCCAGGCGCAGTACTCTGCACCCTGAGCCCACCCTTTTTGAAGCCAATTAGAGCTAAGGCTCTAATCATGTGCTTCAAAGAAAAAAAAATCCCTCTCCACTCTACCTTAACCGCTTGCCACTAGCCCGATCGAGCGTCTGACACGCTTTCCTCCGCCGTCCCGAGGGAAGCCCCCCCCGATCCACCCCCCCCCGAGGAGGCAGCAGATGCAACAACGGCTGGAGAAAGGTACTCGAGCAGTAATCCTAGGAGCTGAGCGGTGATTGCTCCCAGCTCATGCCCTTCTGCGGATCCTGACGCCTCTCCCGGCCAATCCGGTCCCTGAAAACGGCTCTCAGGTAAACCCTGCTTTTTCCTTCCTCATGTGAAGCTGTGTGTAAAAACGACCCTGCAAGCGGTGTGATCGTGGATGTGACCTGGGACCCAGAGGGCTAGGTAAGAGCCTAGTCACATCAATATGCAAAGTAGCCTCACTACCTCCCATACCTGAAATGTCAGAGGGGATTGAATAACTTTCCAATACTACATTCAAGTAGATGACAAGTTGGCAGGCAGAGGCTCAATGAGGTTATCTGTATGCTTCTGCCCTGTGTTTGCTATGTGGTGGCTCCTATTGCTTACGGATGATAATGGGATTTTGTGGTAATGGCTGTCGGTATCGGTAAGAAGGCAAGGTGGCTTTGTTAGGGGAAATAGACTCGCAGATTTAAGACCTCTTATACCTCAGAATATGCAAGTGCTGAGACGCACATATGAAGCATGAAGCATTCACACCAAACCATGGTATGATAGGTGTGATCATTGGCAGGAACACCTGACTATATCAGAGACCTTCTATACACCCTGATCCATTATATCTACATTTGGTGGGCTCGGTCTATATGAATAGGGTACAGTATATGATTGGAATGCTTAAGGTGCCCAGAGGACTGTGCTGCTGAATGTAACAAGAGAGGAGAATGCACGACGCAGAGGTGGTATCTGCTTGAGCATAACATTCAGAGATTAGGCATGTACATGCTAACACTAAAACTCCACTAAAAGTTTTGGATACGCCATAATCACTATAGGAGGTAGTTCAAAGTATCCTCCAGTGTTTTCAATATAGCTGGACATTAAAAGTCAAAAGAAAATAGACGCCCCCTTAGGGCCGAAGCCGGCATTGAACAAGAATAATACAGCTTGGTCGTCCGTAGCAAAGAGTCCCATTTTGTGGGGACAATAAATTTCAAAAAAAAAAAAAGGATCACACTAAGTTTGGAGAGAGCTTGACACTTTATTCAATCCACCTTGAGTGCACCCCAGAGGCCGGGAGCAACCCTCGGTACCCCAGTGGCTATATGTAGAAAGTCCCTAATAGAGCTGATTGCCCCTAACGGATAATAAAGCGTAAAAAAAAAAAAAAAAAAAAAAAAAAAAAAAAGGGGGGGGGGGACCTCCCGTATTATCAAACTGGGGAAACGTATCAGAGGGACTAAAAAACACAATATGAACAGGTCAACAAGGGGCTCCGCCCCAAAAAATCTCAAAAGATAACCCCCCTACAAGCACTATAAGACACTACATGACTCCTGACGGGCGCACTAAAAGTCCAGGTTTAACAAAAAAAATGAAAAGGCTGGGACATCTAAAAAGGTAGCTGGGGGGGTGGTCACTCCAGCAGCCGACACGTCAACTGAAGGCGAACATGAAGTCAGCCAAATTGACGAATTAAGTATAGACACTCATCTACCCACAAAAGTAGAATTGGAGGGGATGTTAAAGAGGCTGGAAAAGGTGATAAGAGAAGAAATAGGTACGTTAAGATCAGACATTACCCATATTTTGGAGCGGGTAGAGGAAGCAGAGACAAAAGCGGTACAACAGGAACTGGAATTAAACCAACTAAAGGACCAATTCCACACAATGAAACAAAACCAGAGAGTATTACAATACCGGTTAGAAGACCAAGAGAATCGTAATAGAAGGCAAAATTTAAGATTACGATCTATCAAAGAGGAGAAAGGCGAAGATTTGAGGAAAATTCTTAATGATCTGTTTCTCCCCCTCATGGATAATAGCTCAGAGGAACCCCTCAAAATAGAACGGGTTCACCGTATAGAAGGAACCAGGGAGGGTGAGGGCAAATGGCCAAGGGACATAATAGTAAGGTTCAGATATTTTGAAGACAAAGTTGAGATCTGGTCAAAATTAAGAAGGAAACCTCCCCTGTGCTACGACGGGGTAGAGATACAGATTTTCACTGACCTAGCATGGGAAACTCTGGCCAGAAGAAGGCACCTCAAACCTTTACTAGAACAGATGCGCGTGTCTAATATCAGATACCAATGGGGGTTCCCGGCGTGTTTGATTGGACACAAAGACGGGGTATCAGCTAAATTGGTATTCCCAGAGGATCTACCAGGCTTTTGTGGTAAATTGGATATGCCCATCTTGGAACTGCCTGGATGGGCAGAGTAGTCTTTTTGGGTGGTATAGAGAGGTGGGATCGGTAGTGGACGAGGGGGGCTGGGGGGGGGTTGGGGTTGGGGTGTTTGGGGGGGGGGCTGTGAGGGCGGGTCCGCCACCTCACTCATATAAGATCAACTCCCAAGGGCCAGCTCTTGGGGGGGAATGAGAGGGGGGGGCGTTGGGAAGCTTCACCTCATTACAAGAGAACCGACGGGTAGTGGGGTGTGAGGATCCCAGCGGTTCAGAGGCGATGTTTTGGCCTCGTCAGGGGAAGGGGATGGGGGTAGGGAGGGAGTGGGAGGGGAGGTGCGGAGAGAGCGAGGGAACTCTCCTCTTCCAAAAAGGGGTTGGGATAGGGAACGTGGCTCCCAGTGGATCTTTCAGAAAACTTAGTGAAATGATGTAGGGATTTGAAATGGCAGAAGTAAAATATTTATCTTATAACGTAAAGGGCTTGAATTCAATAACCAAAAGACTGAAGGTCTTGGAAGAGATTGAACAATACAGAGCTGACGTAGTCTTTATACAGGAATCCCATTTGACTCTAGATTCTAATGTAAAGTTGTACTCACCCATGTATCCTACCTGGTTCTACGGGGACGCCATTTCTAAACGCGCTAGGGGTGTAGCTATAGGTTTCGCGAGAGGGATCGGGTTCATTTTGGAGGCAAGGCTGACAGATCCGGATGGCAGATTTTTATTTTTAAAAGGAAAACTGGGAAATACTGTCTATACCCTTGCAAATATTTACGCCCCGAATGTACATCCAACCCAATATTTAAGTAGAATCCTGGGCAAATTGAAAAATTTTGCCAAGGGGTATATAATTCTGATGGGGGACCTTAATTTCGTCCTGAATCCGAGAGAAGACAGTACGTCCCGGGTGAAGGAGACAACGAACGTGCAACTACAAAAAATAAAACACAAGATCCACGATAGTCATCTAGTGGACGCCTGGAGGGTACTCCACCCAAACACACATGATTACACGTTTTTCTCTCCTCCACACGGAACGTATACCAGAATAGATCACATACTGGTAGATCATAGGCTATTGGACTTGATTACTGAGACGGACATTGGAATTATGACTATTTCAGACCATGCTCCAATTACCATGAAGATTAAATCATCCTTACAAAAGAGTGAACGGCCGAGGTGGCTATTAAACGATAATCTGATCCGAGACGAAGAGGTGGCTAGTAGGGTGGAAGCGGATCTCAACCAATTTTTCACCATAAATGACACAGATGGGATATCAAGCGCAACTCTTTGGGAGACACATAAAGCGTACATTAGAGGGATGTTAATTGCTGAGAATGCCAGGGAAAAAAAAGAGAGGAAAAGGAAGGCTGAGACCCTGACCAAAGATATAGCAATTTTAGAACGTAAACATAAAGAACAGGGACTAAAAGAGACTTATCACAACTTAATTCTAAAAAGAGATGCGCTCAAGGAGATCATGGATTTAGAAGCGAGGAAAAAACTTAACTGCATAGCTAGAGAGAGGTATCTATGGGGTAATAAACCCAGTAAGCATTTGGCCAAAATGGCCCAAAAAAAGAAAACCAGAAATTATATCGGAAAAATCAAAAGGAAAGATGGGAATCTGGTCTATACGACTAGAGAAATCGCAGATACCTTTAAAAATTATTATGAGGAATTATACACAATAAAGCAGGTAGGGTGGCAAACAGGAGAAAAGGAGGTTAAAATACGTGATTTCCTTGCAAAAGCGGGACTTCCCAGATTAGAGGAGTTTGATCGAGTTAATATGGACCGTCCCATAACTGAGGAAGAAATTAAAAATGCTTTGAAAAATACGACAGTGGGAAAAAGCCCTGGCCCCGACGGGTTTTCTGTCTGGTATTATAAAAGATTCAGTAAGGTTTTAATACCGAGGATATGTAAATACTTCAACGGCCTAGGATTAGAATACGAAACTAGCAGGGAAGCGTTAGCGGCATCGGTTACATTAATTTTGAAAGAAGGAAAAGATTGCTCACTCTGTTCGGGATACAGACCAATATCTTTGCTAAATACAGACATCAAGCTCTTTGCTAAAGTTTTGGCTGAGCGTCTGAAAGGGGTCATGCACTATTTGGTGCACCCCGACCAGGTTGGATTTGTCCCCAATAGAGAGGGCAAAGACAATAGTATAAGAGCAATTCTCCTACTTCAGAACATAAGGCTGAATGCGCCCCCAGGTCTATTCCTGTCGGTGGATGCCGAAAAAGCATTCGACAGGGTAGACTGGGGGCTTATGATGGAGACACTTACAGCCATGGGTATAGGCAACAGGTTATCCCGATGGATTAACACACTCTACTACCATCCCACTGCAAGAATCAAAATTAACGGTACGCTTTCGGAGTCTTTTGAGATGAAAAATGGGACAAGACAAGGGTGTCCTCTGTCTCCCCTGCTATTCATCCTATCCCTGGAGCCTCTACTGTCCATGATTCGAAATGACCCAGATATCAGCGGGGTCAGAGTCGAAGAGGAGGAACATAAATTGTCGGCCTTCGCCGACGATATTTTATTCTATTTAACTAACCCGAGTAAATCCATCCCCGAGCTTTCTAAGATCCTGCAACAATATGGTAATATTTCGAATTTCAAAATCAACGTAACTAAATCTGAAATATTAAACATAAATCTAAATAAAAGTGAGGAAGGCCGTGTGAAAGAGATCTGTGCCTTTCCATGGAGTAAAGAAATAAAATATCTCGGTATCAAATTGGCTAACACGGTTCAGAAGATGTATAAAATAAATTATGTCCCTTTATTAAACGAGATCAAAAAGGAATTAAAAAGAACGGTAAATAAACCTATATCGTGGATTGGGCGCATTAACATGCTGAAGATGGTGGTGGTCCCTAAAATATTATATAAATTCTTACTAATCCCTATTGCTCTACCTCAGCAATTTCTAAGAATCCTTAATTCCCATTTAATGAATTATGTTTGGAAAAACAAAAAGCATAGAATATCACTCTCTATCCTAAAACAGGGGAAGTTACTGGGCGGTCTGGCAGTACCTGACATTAAAAGCTATTACAAAGCGGCGGTTCTATCTCGTGCGGTGGAATGGGCGCGGGACAGAAAAGGTAAAAGATGGGTGCAAATTGAGAAGGCCACAAGCTAGGTCACAATTGAGTAATATTATTTGGATTCCTGCACAATACAGAGCACTAGGCCACAAATCATTTGACATGACACGGGACACTTTACGAATGTGGGATAGAACTCAGACACTACTGAACAGGGAATTTAATTCGCCACTAATGATATTAAAAGATAATGCTTACTTTGCACCTGGGAAAAAAAAAATAGGTGGTAACTGGATTAGGAATAACACGGTACACTTAGGGGATATCACAAAAGATGGAGAGATAATGACATATGAAGAATTGAAAGCTAGAACAGAATATTGGAATCTCGATAGGTGGCACTACTCCCAGCTGCATCATTTTGCGCGGCATCTCCCCCGTCCTCTACGGACGGGGGCGGAGTTGACACCACTCGAGAAGCTATGTCAATCAGAAAATTCTAAGGGCACAATCACTAAATTATATGGGGTACTGGTCAAGATAGGTGCACGGGATGAAGCACCATTCGTACATAAATGGGAAAGGGAGCTAGAAATCACGAGAGGGACAAACACTTTTCAGAGAATCATGCAATTAACACATTCCTCCGCAATAGATACACGAACCGCCGAGGTAAATTATAAGTGCATTTCGGGTTGGTACATTACCCCTGATAAAGCTAACAATGTTAGATCTGACCAGTCCGCCAAGTGTTGGCGGGGATGCCCGGAGAGAGGAACGATGGCACATATTTGGTGGACATGCCCGAAAATCCAAACTTATTGGGACACAATAATAAGTCAAATAAAAGAGATTACGGGTAAAGAAATAAAGAAAGATCCCTGGGTAGTGCTCTTTCATGGGAGTCAAGAGGGCATAAAAAAATATAAGCAATCCTTATTACCACACCTGTTAAATGCTGCGAAGAGAATCATACCAAAAAGGTGGCAGGAAAAGGAAAGTCCACTCCTGTGGAATTGGATAGATGCAGTGGAGGAAACTTATAGGCTAGAAGAGCTTAAGGAAAGTCTATCAGAGACAAACAACGACTTTAAAAAAAAATGGGAAAAATGGAAGGAGTACAAAAAAACAGGGAGTTATGTAGAGAGTTTAAGAGTACGCTAATTCTTTGAATTCTGAGAATATGGGGATAATGGGCCCCGAAACAAAGCCCGATCGTGGTGACTGTTATTTTCAAATCTTACGCATTTGTTTTTTTTTGTTTTTTTCTTTTCTTGGAAAATTTCATAGACATTTTAGCGATGGAAAAAGGAAAGATCCCTGGGCGCCACGAGGGGGGGGGGAGGAGGGGGGGGGGGTTTCGTTTTATATGGCAGTGAAGTGTCGATACCCTAGAGGGTATGTAAAATAATAAAAGAGCATGGATAAGATCCTGGCCCCTTGCCGGACGCCGACACTTATACTTATTGTATGTGAAAATATTGTACAGGGGAAAAAAAAAAAAAAATCAAATCTTTTTTGAAGCTTATCGGAAGTTACGGCTACCTGTGCCCTATTTTGGCTATATAAAAATACCACGCATGATGCAAACCACAAATAAGAGACGTAAGAAGCATCGAATCATGAGCTGGTCTCTAGAATTTGGTAAAAGCTGAGGTGGAAAAAAAAAAAAAAAAAAAAAATGAATGTCTACACCAGCAAGGTTACATTTCTGTATACATTGGTCATTGAAACCCTCAAGTGTTCTTTATGCCGGGCATTACAGCAAGGGAAGAAAACAGAGGTTACACAACACTGTTTGTGTCAAACATTGGAGATACATTTCAGTTACACATGTAAGCAGAACAAACATGCTATTTATAATATTAATAGTAGTAGAATTATTAGCAGGAGAAATCACCATTTAACACTCAAAGCAGATTAGAGGCACTTTTAATCATCATTCTATGCATATTGCCAATATCACATACTTACTTCCAGGTAAATTTTGGATCGGAAACCTGAAATCCATAGTCTTCATGATCATGTATGTACTCTGAGTGAATGGCAGCATTCCACATTATCTGTTGGTTAGGCACAATATTCTTAGTAGGACTTACTATTATTGTCTGGGCAATTTGTTAATTATAAACGAATACTAAAATTGATGATCTATGGGGCACACATAACAGAAAAATAATTAGAATTTTTTGGGTTTCAAAAGGTTTATTGCAGAAGTATACTTAGAGACCGATATATATTAGGAACACTGGCTTGTTAATATAAAATAGGTAAACCAGCAGGATCTACATGACACTATCAAATCAGCATGGATCCTCACATATACCAATTGAAGTGACTGACCTCAGGTGATACACAAAGATGAAACTAAATTCCTCTGCATAAGTTGTACCCGTTTATAGTCCTCTCTTCTCTACATCCATTCAAAGTACAGAATTTATAAAGCTGTCAGAAAGGGGGGCGGACAGTTGAAATGATACATTGGAAGAAGAGCTCTGAGAGCTGATTAGAGGGAAGAGACGCCCCATGCTTCCACATAAGAACAGATGTGAGGCTGTCAGTCTGCTGGAGCTCCTTGCCCTGTCACCATTTTTCATGGCGTTAGGAAAACTTGGCAGAAGTGATTCATGCTGATAGCAAAAGAACAGAGCAGCAGACAGAAACAACACGTAGTGCTCTAGATTGAGATGAGTACACAGTATAGAGCAGTGATTGCGAACCTTGGCACCCCAGATGTTTTGGACTACATTTCCCATGATGCTCCACTCCACTGCAGAGTGCATGAGCATAATGGGAAATGTAGTTCCAAAACATCTGGGGTGCCAGGGTTCTCAATCACTGGTATAAAGAGATATGCTTTGTGCATATTTAATGTCTGAGGTTTACAACCACTTTAAGCACATTGCTGAATCAATGCCATGAAAATTCAGGCCGTTCTGAACAAGGCATCACACCAGACCAAACAGTGGTGTGATGTATAACATCAAAGTTCACGGCCAACGCAAACGTCTCTAAGGCTCTGTTCCCACTAGTGCAATTGTAGATGCAAAGTTGCACAGAATGACAATGGAAATAGTTTTTAGAGGCGCCCATTCACATGAATGCGACACACCACAGAGCAATTTTGGAAAAGGTTTAAAGGATACATATTGTAACGGGAGTCCCTTTTTGGGCATAGGGTGACTGAGAACTGATATCTCGGATTACATGAGATGGGACATTAATGATAATTCATATATTGCAGGATATCTTGAGATATTACAAGTTGGCTATTCTGACCCCACCAGGTCAATAGGACAGTATTCATTTATGTGGGGACACATGCTTTTGAGGCGTTAATTGAGTCTGCTCCTAGACATTCCATTGTGTAATGTGAATACTGTTTTGTGTGTGGAATGTACTTGTCAACTGTAGTAATTAAGTCATGTTAATTATGCTTGACCGGTGCCAAAACGTCTGACATAGCAATGTGTATTATGCAGGTGAATCGCTTATTGTCGGAGTCCGAACGTCTGGGGCATAACCAACTCCTCTTAATGTCATTATCTAAAAGAATGCGATTGAAGCCCCATTGTGTGATGTGTGGGTGGAGGGTGTCTTTGTTCCTTTGATTACTGTAAAATGTTTGTACTGTATATAAGGTACCATTAAAAGTATTCATTCGTTTGACTCAGAAAACAGAGCGTAAGTATCGTCTGTCTGAGGGAATTCTTATGGATCGTGTCTGCTGGCTTGTCGGACAAGCTGTCTTGGGTTGGTGGAATGGAAGATCGTGAACGGTGTTAACCCCTGACCGTTACACATATGTACTAAACTGTCACTGCTCTATATAAAAAATATTTGCAGATTGAAAAACTAACGTCAGTGCTTTCCTCCATCACTGACCTGAATAAGAATGTAAATTAGAATTCTGGAGTATAGTCAGAAAACTGATCTTTATTTTTGCTCTAGGCCAGAAAATATTGAAGCCATTGGATTAGCATGACTATCAGCCTACATGTTCTCTCAGTATAGGTTTTCTTTAAGCAGTCACATGATCCTCTATATATTTTACTGGACCGTTGTTATAGCACAGTGGTGGATATGACCAGAGTTAGGCAGGCCATATACAGTGCAAATTTATTTCCTACAACCGCTGGTTGCAGGAAAATAATTCGCATGATTCCCCCATCAACACAGACAGTGCCGACAGGGGAATCTCTCCTGCCAAGACATACAGTAATTATTGCTAGCGGCTCTATCAGCCGCTAGTGATAATCGCAAGTAAAATCTGGCAGGCTGGTTGTACCCAAGTTGATCGATCAATCAACTTGGCACATTCAGCCTGCCGGTTCCTGCTGAGCTGGCCAAGATTCGAACCGTCCATTGCTGCACTTAGCATTAGATGTATTAACACAAAGCTGCACAAAAAATTGCCACATATATACTATATTATATATATACTATATAAACACACACACACACACCTCAAGCATTCTTTTCTAGGGCTGAGCTTGAGCTGTTAAACACCAAAAGACCACAAGATTATTTCAACAACTTAAATTAGCATTACTTGTGAAATAGGAAATTGAGATAATAGTGAAGAATTGCAGCTTAGTACCAACTGCCACAATCTGCTTGGAGTCTTCATGTGTTCTCAGTGGTTTCCTCTCAGGTTTAAAGCGGCGGCTCACCCTAAGAACAAGTATATACCATTCAATCCAGCATACTGCCGACATGTACAGTATGCTTCTTTTTTTCTTTTCGGTTTACATACCGTAGTATAGGTATATTCCCCCCTGGCTTCCGGATAGTAAATCCCGCTGGAGTGGGCGTTCCTATTCAGAGACTAAGTGATTGACGTATGACAAAAGCTTCCCCCCTGGCGCAAAAGGCGCGTCACCAGTTTCAGAAAAAAGCCGAACGTCGGTGCGCAGGCGCCGTATAGAGCCGACTCGTAGTTCGGCTTCTTTCGGAAACTGGTGACGCGCATTATGCGCCGGGGGGGAAAGCTTTTGTCATACTCCAATCACTTAGTCTCTGAATAGGAATGCCCACTCCTTTGGGATTCACTACCCGGAAGCCGGGGGGGGGGAAATATACCTATACTACGGTATGTAAACCGAAAAAAAAAAAAAAACAGCATACTGTACATGTCGGCAGTATGCTGGATTGAATGGTATATACTTGTTTTTAGTACCTCCACTTTAAGAAATAAACTTTAGGTTAACTTGATCCAGCTCAGATTGATCCTAGAATGCTTGCTGGCCTCAAATTATAGCATAGCTATCTTGCTGGCCTGAATCATACCTCACAACATTTTGAGATGGGAATGAGGGACACCTACTAACAAATGTAGGTTGAAATAGGACACGCCCCCTGCCACACCCCCTTAAAAGAATTAACCAAGAATTAAAAAAAAAAATAAAGAAGGTTAATTAAACCCACAAGGACTTTTTTTACTGCTTATTTTCCTTCATATTGGCTTTTAAAATGTACAAATGCAGCAATTTAGAAATTTGATGAAAGGTTTAGCACTGGGAAACACTTTTTGATAGATAAAAAGTGCATTTTATCTACTATATAGATCAGAAATGGAGGGACAAATGAGAAGGAAAGAGGGACAGAGGGACATTCCCTCGAAATCAGGGCCAGTTGCTAAATTAATAAGAGGCCCGACTATCTTGCTGACCTGAATTAATAAGGAGCCTAGCTATCCTGGACTTATAAGAGGCCTAGCTATGAATCTGGCTTGAACTTCTAATAGGCCTAGTTATAAAGCTAGCCTGAACTTATAAGGGACATGGATATCTTATAAAGGGCCCATCTATCTTGCTGGTCTGAAATAACAAAAGCACCTGTCTATATTGCTAATCTGAACTTGCATAAGACAGCAATAGCCCAATGTGTGCAGGAATACATACAAATATATAGGTTTACCTTTTTCGGAACACAGCCAACATTGACCTAAAACAAAAAAAGAAAAGAAGGCAAAAATGAAAGTTAGCCATGTTTAAGACAAGGCCATGATACCAACCAGTTGAATAAACTCTTCACTTTGCTATAACTTAAAAGGGGTTGTAAAGGTACAATTTTTTCCCTAAATAGCTTCCTTTACCTCAGTGCAGTCCTCCTTCACTTACCTCACCCTTCTATTTTGCTATTAAATGTCCTTATTTCTTCTGAGAAATCCTCACTTCCTGTTCTTCTGTCTGTAACTCCACACAGTAATGCAAGGCTTTCTCCCTGGTGTGGAGTGTCGTGCTCGCCCCCTCCCTTGGACTAAGGAGAGTCAGGACGCTCTCTATGTTGCAGATGGAGAAAGGAGCTGTGTGTTAGTGGGCGTCCTGACTCTCCTGTAGTCCAAGGGAGGGGGCGAGCACGACACTCCACACCAGGGAGAAAACCTTGCATTACTGTGTGGAGTTACAGACAGAAGAACAGGAAGTGAGGATTTCTCACAAGAAATAAGGACATTTAAAAGCAAAATGGAAGGATGAGGTAAGTGAAGGAGGACTGCACTAAGCTAAAGGAAGCTATTTAGGGAAAAAAATGTACCTTTATAACCCCTTTAAAGAGGTTGTAAGGTAGAGCCGGTTTTATGCTTCTGACAAAAGCTCTGGGCTTTTCCTTGCAGCTGGTTTCCATTTCTGTTGCCAATATTTGTGTTTGTTGCGTATATCCCCATGTTCATATTGTTATATTTTATCAATGTGCAATACAATTTTGAATACTTTTTTACTACCAAACTGTTTGTGGTCCTGTTTAACCACTTGCCGACCTCCTCATGTAAATATACGTCAGCAGAATGGCACGGACAGGCACATCAACGTACCTGTACGTCCTCTGCTTGACGTGGGTGGGGGGTCCGATCGGGACCCCCCCCCCCCCAGTACATGCGGCGGTCGGCAAGCCTCGGGGAGCGATCCGGGACGACGGCGCGGCTATTAGTTTATAGCCGCTCCGTCGCGATCGCTCCCCGGAGCTGAAGAACGGGGAGAGCCGTATGTAAACACGGCTTCCCCGTGCTTCACTGTGGCGGCGCATCGATCGGGTGATCCCCTTTATAGGGGAGATCCGATCTATGATGTCAGTCCTACAGCCACACCCCCCTACAGTTGTAAACACACACACACTGAACCCTAAATGTTACAGCGCCCCCTGTGTTTAACTCCCAAACTGCAACTGTCATTTTCACAATAAACAATGCAATTTAAATGCATTTTTTGCTGTGAAAATGACAATGGTCCCAAAAATGTGTCAAAATTGTCCGAAGTGTCCGCCATAATGTTGCAGTCACGAAAAAAAAATCGCTGATCGCCGCCATAAGTAGTAAAAAAAATAAAAATGCAATAAAACTATCCCCTATTTTGTAAACGCTATAAATTTTGCGCAAACCAACCGATAAACGATTATTGAGATTTTTTTTACCAAAAATAGGTAGAAGAATATGTATCGGCCTAAACTGAGGAAAAAAAAATGTTTAGATATGTTTTTGGGGGATATTTATTATAGCAAAAAGTAAAAAATATTGAATTTTTTTCAAAATTGTCGCTCTATTTTTGTTTATAGCGCAAAAAATAAAAACCGCAGAGGTGATCAAATACCACCAAAAGAAAGCTCTATTTGTGGGGAAAAAAGGACGCCAATTTTGTTTGGGAGCCACGTCGCACAACCGCGCAATTGTCTGTTAAAGCGACGCAGTCCCGAATCGCAAAAAGTACTCTGGTCTTTGGGCAGCAATATGGTCCGGGGGGTAAGTGGTTAAATTGTCAATACAGGGTTCTGGGCTGAGATTGGATACAGCCAATCACCAGGTCCCGGCTGTAAATCATTGATTTATGGCCGGGACCTGCTGACAGACTCCCACTGTGTACAATCACAGACTTAAAGTAACACTAAACACCATCTTTATTCTCCAAAAATTATTTACTACTGAATGGCCTGCAATCTGTGCCATGTGATCATTTCTTGCTGTGTTTGTCTACGTCGGTGATGGCGAACCTTGACACTACAGATGTTTTGGAACTACATTTCCCATGATGCTCCACTACACTGCAGAGTGCCTGAGCATTATGGGAAATGTAGTTCCAAAACATCTGGGGTGCCAAGGTTTGCCATCACTGGTCTACCTCTATGTAACCGGAGACGACCTCCGGTGTGTTACAGTACTAATATTTATAATAATATTTGAAGATTTGGTTATACCACTGGGTGTCACTTTCACTTGTGATGCGTGGACTTTTTGCGCTGCACGGATTTATATATTTTTATTGGTGTTACAGTACTAGCCTGAACCTGCCTCAGTTATCCTGCCAAGAAGCGGTCACTGTGCCAAACGATTGAGGCATTTCCTGGCACACGGCTGTGTGTATACAAGGGTAGACTGGTATCCAGACACTCCCTTACTTGTATTGTCCTCCAGGACAGAGGCGATTCCTGCCTATCAGGATCTGGGGCAGTGTTGTCAACCGTCCGGATTTTTACAGGCAGTTCGTAAAAATGGGCACTTTTTCCCTCGTTCGTAAGTGTCCGTGGTTGCGGGAATGTGCCAGTAAAAATAGCCGAGATCGGTTTGGTTTGGAACTGCGCATGGAGATTGGAGGCAGGGGGTGATGGTGGCTGCGGTGGCACCGCAGAGGGGGATGGAGGCAGGGGGCGATGCGACTAAATAATTTGCCCTTATTATATCGAAAATAACAAAAATATGTTTTTTTTTACCTTAAATCACATTGCTATTTGCCTAGCGTACTTGTTTGTAGCCTAAATACTGAAATTTGCACCTAAAAATGTAATTTAGTAACTTTTGTGAAATGCCAGTAAAAACGTGGCTGTGCCAGTAAATTTCAGGTGTCGTGCCAGTAAATTTCAATCTGGTACGTTGGCAACACTGACCTGGGGGTGCAGGATAAAAGTAATTGGTCATAATGTCAACCCTGTGTGTCTGTCACAGTATGATAGAGATGCAGGGGGCTGGTATTCCCTGTTCACACCCTTCTGTACCACAAATTCACGACCTGGAAGTAATGTCTGGCAGTGCAGAGGGGTGCAGGAATGCACAGGGAACGCCAGTATGAGGCTGGTTATTAGGTATACAAGAATATGTGCCCCTTACATCAAATTGTCACCATCAGAGTACCCCCCCTACATCAATTGTCACCATCAGAGTACCCCCCCTACATCAATTGTCACCATCAGAGTACCTCCCCTACATCAATTGTCACCATCAGAGTACCTCCCCTACATCAATTGTCACCATCAGAGTACCTCCCCTACATCAATTGTCACCATCAGAGTACCTCCCCTACATCAATTGTCACCATCAGAGTCCCCCCCTACATCAATTGTCACCATCAGAGTACCCCCCCTACATCAATTGTCACCATCAGAGTACCTCCCCTACATCAATTGTCACCATCAGAGTACCCCCCCTACATCAATTGTCACCATCAGAGTACCCCCCCTACATCAATTGTCACCATCAGAGTACCTCCCCTACATCAATTGTCACCATCAGAGTACCTCCCCTACATCAATTGTCACCATCAGAGTACCTCCCCTACATCAATTGTCACCATCAGAGTACCTCCCCTACATCAATTGTCACCATCAGAGTCCCCCCCTACATCAATTGTCACCATCAGAGTCCCCCCCTACATCAATTGTCACCATCAGAGTCCCCCCTACATCAATTGTCACCATCAGAGTCCCCCCTACATCAATTGTCACCATCAGAGTCCCCCCCTACATCAATTGTCACCATCAGAGTACCTCCCCTACATCAATTGTCACCATCAGAGTACCTCCCCTACATCAATTGTCACCATCAGAGTACCTCCCCTACATCAATTGTCACCATCAGAGTCCCCCCCTACATCAATTGTCACCATCAGAGTCCCCCCCTACATCAATTGTCACCATCAGAGTCCCCCCTACATCAATTGTCACCATCAGAGTCCCCCCCTACATCAATTGTCACCATCAGAGTCCCCCCCTACATCAATTGTCACCATCAGAGTCCCCCCTACATCAATTGTCACCATCAGAGTCCCCCCCTACATCAATTGTCACCATCAGAGTCCCCCCCTACATCAATTGTCACCATCAGAGTACCCCCCTACATCAATTGTCACCATCAGAGTGCCCCCCTACATCAATTGTCACCATCAGAGTACCCCCCCTACATCAATTGTCACCATCAGAGTACCTCCCCTACATCAATTGTCACCATCAGAGTACCTCCCCTACATCAATTGTCACCATCAGAGTACCTCCCCTACATCAATTGTCACCATCAGAGTACCTCCCCTACATCAATTGTCACCATCAGAGTCCCCCCCTACATCAATTGTCACCATCAGAGTCCCCCCCTACATCAATTGTCACCATCAGAGTCCCCCCCTACATCAATTGTCACCATCAGAGTCCCCCCTACATCAATTGTCACCATCAGAGTCCCCCCCTACATCAATTGTCACCATCAGAGTCCCCCCCTACATCAATTGTCACCATCAGAGTACCCCCCTACATCAATTGTCACCATCAGAGTGCCCCCCTACATCAATTGTCACCATCAGAGTACCCCCCCTACATCAATTGTCACCATCAGAGTACCCCCCCTACATCAATTGTCACCATCAGAGTACCTCCCCTACATCAATTGTCACCATCAGAGTACCTCCCCTACATCAATTGTCACCATCAGAGTACCTCCCCTACATCAATTGTCACCATCAGAGTACCTCCCCTACATCAATTGTCACCATCAGACTGCCCCCCTACATCAATTGTCACCATCAGAGTACCTCCCCTACATCAATTGTCACCATCAGAGTACCTCCCCTACATCAATTGTCACCATCAGAGTACCTCCCCTACATCAATTGTCACCATCAGAGTACCTCCCCTACATCAATTGTCACCATCAGAGTCCCCCCCTACATCAATTGTCACCATCAGAGTCCCCCCCTACATCAATTGTCACCATCAGAGTCCCCCCTACATCAATTGTCACCATCAGAGTCCCCCCCTACATCAATTGTCACCATCAGAGTCCCCCCCTACATCAATTGTCACCATCAGAGTCCCCCCCTACATCAATTGTCACCATCAGAGTACCCCCCTAACATCAATTGTCACCATCAGAGTACCCCCCCTACATCAATTGTCACCATCAGAGTACCCCCCTAACATCAATTGTCACCATCAGAGTACCCCCCCTACATCAATTGTCACCATCAGAGTACCCCCCTACATCAATTGTCACCATCAGAGTACCCCCCCTACATCAATTGTCACCATCAGAGTACCCCCCCTACATCAATTGTCACCATCAGACTGCCCCCCTACATCAATTGTCACCATCAGAGTACCCCCCCTACATCAATTGTCACCATCAGAGTACCCCCCTAACATCAATTGTCACCATCAGAGTACCCCCCCTACATCAATTGTCACCAGAGTACCCCCCTACATCAATTGTCACCATCAGAGTACCCCCCCTACATCAATTGTCACCATCAGAGTACCCCCCCTACATCAATTGTCACCATCAGAGTACCCCCCCTACATCAATTGTCACCATCAGACTGCCCCCCTACATCAATTGTCACCATCAGACTGCCCCCCTACATCAATTGTCACCATCAGAGTACCCCCCTTACATCAATTGTCACCATCAGAGTACCCCCTACATCAATTGGTGCCATCAGAGTGCATCCACTGCCCACATCAGAGTGCCCCCCTTCCATCCACTCCCCCCATTAGAATGCCCCCCCCCCTTGCATCCACTGCCCCCATCAGCATGCCCCCCCTTGCATCCACTGCCCCCATTAGAATGCCCCCCCATTGCACCCACTGCCCCCATCAGCATGCCCCCCCTTGCATCCACTGCCCCCATTAGAATGCCCCCCCTTGCATCTACTGCCCCCATCCGCGTGCCCCCCCTTGCATCCACTGCCCCATCAGCGTGCCCCCTCCCTTGCATCCACTGCCCCCAACAGAGTGCTCCCTTACATCAACTGCCCTATCACACTGGTTAATGGATCTGTGAATGCACTTTCAGAGACCTGGGGGGGGGGGGGGGGGTTAATACTCACACAGGTGCCCAACCCCCAGTAGCCCTCATACCCACACAGGTGCCCATCCCCAGTAGCCCTCATACCCACACAGGTGCCCAACCCCCAGTAGCCCTCATACCCACACAGGTGCCCATCCCCAGTAGCCCTCATACTCACACAGGTGCCCCCCAGCTTGCTGCTCTCCACCACAGCCGCCCTGGCCCCCAGCTCCGCCGCCCTCCGGGCACTGGCCAGTCCTCCGGAGCCTCCCCCGATAACCACATAATCAAAGGAGCAGTGCGGCCGCCTCTTCGGGTGACTCCCGGAGTCCAGGGCAGCGGACATGGTAACGGTCCTGCGGAGGTGTGATGGGTGACAGCGGGCCCCCGGGTAGTGATCGGTGCGGAGTGTAGTGAAGGTGCGGGGTGATGATATGGCGGTGTACAGTGGCCGGATGAGGTGCCTGCTCCCCGGGGACGGGATGTGTAGTAGAAGCGCTGCTGTACGGAGGCCTCGGCTCGGGACATTGAATGCCATAACGCGGAAGTCCATGTGCTGGGTGTCAGGAATGGGGGAGGAGGGAGACTCTGCTTAGTCACACTGAGGAGACAGGAGGACCTCCCTGACCTGGGAGAACCTCCGAGTCATGGTGAGAGCTCACTTCCATGTTAACCACTTCACCCCTCCACACATCTTCCCTTATCCCTACAACTCCACACACTGAGGAGACAGGAGGACCTCCCTGACCTGGGAGAACCTCCGAGTCATGGTGAGAGCTCACTTCCATGTTAACCACTTCACCCCTCCACACATCTTCCCTTATCCCTACAACTCCACACACTGAGGAGACAGGAGGACCTCCCTGACCTGGGAGAACCTCCGAGTCATGGTGAGAGCTCACTTCCATGTTAACCACTTCACCCCTCCACACATCTTCCCTTATCCCTACAACTCCACACACTGAGGAGACAGGAGGACCTCCCTGACCTGGGAGAACCTCCGAGTCATGGTGAGAGCTCACTTCCATGTTAACCACTTCACCCCTCCACACATCTTCCCTTATCCCTACAACTCCACACACTGAGGAGACAGGAGGACCTCCCTGACCTGGGAGAACCTCCGAGTCATGGTGAGAGCTCACTTCCATGTTAACCACTTCACCCCTCCACACATCTTCCCTTATCCCTACAACTCCACACACTGAGGAGACAGGAGGACCTCCCTGACCTGGGAGAACCTCCGAGTCATGGTGAGAGCTCACTTCCATGTTAACCACTTCACCCCTCCACACATCTTCCCTTATCCCTACAACTCCACACACTGAGGAGACAGGAGGACCTCCCTGACCTGGGAGAACCTCCGAGTCATGGTGAGAGCTCACTTCCATGTTAACCACTTCACCCCTCCACACATCTTCCCTTATCCCTACAACTCCACACACTGAGGAGACAGGAGGACCTCCCTGACCTGGGAGAACCTCCGAGTCATGGTGAGAGCTCACTTCCATGTTAACCACTTCACCCCTCCACACATCTTCCCTTATCCCTACAACTCCACACACTGAGGAGACAGGAGGACCTCCCTGACCTGGGATAACCTCCGAGTCATGGTGAGAGCTCACTTCCATGTTAACCACTTCACCCCTCCACACATCTTCCCTTATCCCTACAACTCCACACACTGAGGAGACAGGAGGACCTCCCTGACCTGGGAGAACCTCCGAGTCATGGTGAGAGCTCACTTCCATGTTAACCACTTCACCCCTCCACACATCTTCCCTTATCCCTACAACTCCACACACTGAGGAGACAGGAGGACCTCCCTGACCTGGGAGAACCTCCGAGTCATGGTGAGAGCTCACTTCCATGTTAACCACTTCACCCCTCCACACATCTTCCCTTATCCCTACAACTCCACACACTGAGGAGACAGGAGGACCTCCCTGACCTGGGAGAACCTCCGAGTCATGGTGAGAGCTCACTTCCATGTTAACCACTTCACCCCTCCACACATCTTCCCTTATCCCTACAACTCCACACACTGAGGAGACAGGAGGACCTCCCTGACCTGGGAGAACCTCCGAGTCATGGTGAGAGCTCACTTCTACCCCTCCATACACCTTCCCTTATCCCGGCTACAACTCCACACCCTGAGTAGGAGCTGGAGGAGACAGGAGGACCTCCCTGACCTGGGAGAACCTCCGAGTCATGGTGAGAGCTCACTTCTATCGTCTGCATTAACCACTTCACCCCTCCACACATCTTCCCTTATCCCAGCTACAACTCCACACACTGAAACTTTCATTCAAATATACAGTGCTTCCAAAAAGTATTCATACCCCTTGAAATGTCCCACATTTTGTCATAAATGTATTTTATTGGGATTTTATGTGACCAGCAATTTTCAAGTCTTGCCACAGATTCTCAATTGGATTTAGGTCTGGACTTTGACTGGGCCATTCTAACACATGAATATGCTTTGCTCGAAAGTTTACCATTCCATTGTAGCTCTGGCTGTACGTTTAGGGTCGTTGTCCTGCCGGAAGGTGAATCTTTGCCCCAGTCTTTTGCAGACTAAAAGGTTTTCTTCTAACATTGTTCTTTCCATCAACTCTGACCAGCTTCCCTGTCCCTTCTGAAGAAAAGCATCCCCACAACATGATGCTACCACCACCATGTTTCACAGTGGGGATGGTGTGTTCAGGGTGATGTGTCGTGTTAGTTTTCCACCACACGTAGCGTTTTGCTTTTAGGCCAAAAAGTTACATTTTGGTCTCATCTGACCAGAGCACCTTCTTCCACATGTTTACTGTGTCCCCCCACATGCAAACTGCAAACAGGAATTCTTATGGCTTTCTTTCACCAATGTCTTTCTTCTTGCCACTCTTCCATAAAGGTCAGATTTGTGGAGTGTGTGACTAATAGTTGTCCTGTGGACAGATTCTCCAACCTAAAATGTGGATCTCAGCAGCTCCTTCAGAGTTACCATAAAGCAGGGGTGGCAAACTCAAATTCATCGGGGGCCGCATTAGCAGTATGGTTGCCCTCAAAGGGTCGGTTGTATCTATAAGACTATGTGTCCACTATTTATTATGGGATGGAATGAGATGGGATGGGGTATGGTGGGGTGAGATTGGATGGGCTACCTGACATACATGGACCTACCTGACATACACTGACCTCACCTACCTGACATACACTGACTTCACCTACCTGACATACATGGACCTACCTGACATACACTGACTTCACCTACCTAACATACACTGACCTCACCTACCTGACATACATGGACCTACCTGACATACACTGACCTCACCTACCTGACATACATGGACCTACCTGACACACTGACTTCACCTACCTGACATACAAGGACCTACCTGACATACACAGACCTCACCTACCTGACATACACTGACCTCACCTACCTGACATACACTGACCTCACCTACCTGACATACATGGACCTACCTGCTGACATACATAGACCTCACCTACCTGACATACACTGACCTCACCTACCTGACATACATGGACCTACCTGCTGACATACATAGACCTCACCTACCCGACATACATGGACCTACCTGACATACACTGACTTCACCTACCTGCAGGGCCATCTTAATAGAATCATGGGCCCCTGGGCAAAGTAATGCTCTGGGGCCCCTACAAGCCTGCCCCAATTTACGCACCTGCTCCCAAGAATGAAAGTACAAAATTTCTACTTTACAGCGTGTCACTTGCCACCGTCACCAGATTCAGCGTGTCACATGCCACCGTCAACTGCCACCAGATTCAGCATGTCACTTGCCAGCCATCCCGTCACCAGATTCAGCGTGTCACTTGCCATGTCGCCTGTCACCAGATGTAGATTGTCACTTGCCAAGTCACCTGCCACATGTTGCGGATTGTCACTTGCCACATGGGGAGCTGACAGAGAAGATGGGGGGTCTGGCAGAGAGAAGAGGGGGTCTGGCAGACAGGAGGGGGGAGGTCTGGCAGAGAGAAGAAGGGGTCTGGCAGACAGGAGGGGGGGGGTCTGGCAGACCCCCTCTTCTCTCTGCCAGACCCCCCATTTTCTCTGTCAGCTCCCCATGTGGCAAGTGACAATCCGTGACAATTAGGGTTGTCCCGATACCACTTTTTTAAGACCGAGTACAAGTACCGATACTTTTTTTTAAGTACTCGCCGATACCGATTACCAATACTATTTTTTTTATGTCATGTGACGCACTGATAGAGGGCACTGGCTGATGGGCACTAAAAGGTGGCACTGACTGATGGCTGGGACTGATGGCTAGCAGTGGCACTGATTATGCAGCACTGATAGGTGGCACGCGAGGATGGCTAGTGCTGAAAGATGGCATGCTCTGAAAGGTGGCACTGATAGGTGGCACGCTCTGATGGCTGACACTGATAGGTGGCACACGCTGAAGGATGGCACTGATAGGTGGCACTGATGAAGTTTCACTTAGAAGGCTGCGCTGATGTGCAACACTCATAGGCAGCAATGATGGGCACAGATAGGCGGCACTGATAAGGGGGGGGGGCGCTCTGAGCTAATGGGGGTCTCCAACGGGGGTGCTGCTGATCTAATGGTTGGTTACCACACATTATATCAGCAGTCCGCCCTCTTAGAGACCCCCCCATTAGCTCAAAGCCCCCCCCCTTCCTTATAGACTTCCAGAGATCAGAGAGCCCCCTGCCTCCCCCCCTTATAACAGCGGGCCCTGCCCTCTTTAAGACATCATTTATGTCTTGCCAGCGGGACCCAGGAGCCAAGGAGGGAAGTGTGAGAGTCAAGCTGGGGGGGCAGAGCTGCTCTTGGGCTCCTCGCACTATGCAGACAGTGTATGTGTGTGTGTGAACAGATCATCTGGCAGGTTTACTCACATGCATACTGTTCCCCCGCAGCACGTTCTTCTCCTCTTCTATTCCACCTCCCGAGTGATGTCACGGCGGGGCCGGCACTAGAAGGCATCTGTCGGGCAGAGCTCATTCCGCCTGGCAGGGAAGAGAATATGCCGGGGGCAGGAGGAGTGACTTCCTGTTGTAGCTCTCACTCCCATCACAGGTATCGGGTGAAGTATCGGTATCGGGACAATCCTACTATTTATAATTTTCCATCCACTTCACAATGATGTGCCACTTTGTGTTGGTCTATAACATAAAATCCCAATAAAACACATTTACATTTTTGGTTGTAACATGACAAAATGTGGAAAATTTCAAGGGGTGTGAATACTTTTTCCAAGGCACTGTATTACCCCCAAAGTAGGGCTGATAATGGTAGGAGGGCAGGTGCTCTGTATGAAGTGTGTTTAGAGCACACTAAACGAAGCTGTGAACATAGCCTCACCCTTTCCATCCACACTTGTGCGACTTTGGACAATAACATCGGCATCCCATGTTTTCCAATGATAATCATTCATATATGTGCAATTTGAAGCTGCAGCGACTTCAAAGTCGTTCATGTACTACCCTGGTCAAACTTTCATGCAACTTGAGGACCATAGACTTCAACGTTAACCCTCAAAAGTTGCATGAAAGTCATGCCTGAATGTTTTGTATGCAACAGTGGGTCCGACTTTTCAGAAAGACAATTCCCATCCAAAGTTGCACTCCAAAGTCACCATGCGGGCTGCCACACCTGACAAGAGGAGCAGTGATGTCTCCAGAGGCAAGGCCATTGTTGTATACTTAGGGAGATATGATAGCAGAAGAAGCACTATAGTGCTAGTATCAAAATATCATAAATCCCAGCTGCAGATGACAATCAGGGGTACCCACATCGGGGGACGGGCAGTTAGGCATCTTCACCCTGGTAGCAGATGACCCTGTCCTGGAACCAGTACAAGGACATCTGATGCCCAGGGCAAAAATGGCAAACTGCAGCCCCCCAGCTTTCATGACAGTTCCAGCAAAAAAAAAAAAAAAAAAAACACCCAACTTTGGTGACAGTGACTAAAATGATAACTCCCAGCATTTGTGCCAGTTTATGCAACAATAACCCTCAGCATTAGTGCCAGTTTACACAATAATAACCCCCAGCATAGATGCCATTTATGGTGCCAGTGTATGTAAAAAAAAAAAAATATATATATATATATAACCCCAGCATTGGTGCCAGTTTCTGTGATAATGAACCCCAGCACTTTTTTTTATATATATATATATATATATATATATATATATATATATATATATATATATATATATAAAACATCAGTATTGGTGCCAGTTTACACAATAACCGCCCAGCATTGGTACCAATTTCTGTAATAATGACTCCAGCATTGATGCCAGGTTACACAATAAAAAACGCCCCACATTAATAACCACCAGTATTGATGCCAGTTTCTGTGATAATGACATCCAGCACTGGTGCCAGTTTATGTAAAAAAATAAAGTCCGGACTGAGGTTGCCACTCCATTCATTGCAGTAGGACACCATAGACGTGCAGCTTCCAGGGTGTTACCCTTCCTTTCTTGAACCTATATAAAAATAACCGCAGCATTGGTACCAGTTTACACATTAATAACTCCCCAGCATTGGTTCTGGATTACACTATGAAAATAAACAAAAACCCCCAGCACTGATGCCAGTTTGCAAAATTATACCCATAGCATTGATGCCAGTTTACACAATGTTAACCTCTTGCATTGGTGTCAGTTTTCGTAATAATAACACCTACATTGTTACTTAAGGCATACATGTGTTGTCCATTTGTCTAATTACTTGGGTGTGTGTGTATATATATATATATATATATATATATATATATATATATATATATATATATATATATACACACACACACACACACACATCTGTATGTATAATCAGCATTTTAGCTATGACTAAGCACCATGCCTGGTATGAAACATGTCAGCGACAGTGCAGCTAGTCTGTACCTACCCTTGATTTTAAACTTTGAATAAAGGTAAATATTCAGAGTGCGGCTATCCAGCGCTTTTCAACACCTACATTGGTGGTCACTGCCAATGATACACATGGCTGAACTTCGGCAGTGGGTGGAAAAATGAGAGTGTTTGCCATCAGGTCTGTGATCCTTGTGATCGACAGTGGACAGCAGAGGGTATTTGGCGATCTAACAGCTACGGAATCTACCCCCTCCCACCCTTTATCAATCACAAGGGAGGCAGACCTGATGAGGTACTAATGTCTCAGAGTTCCCCATCAGGCTCTGCCCACCCCACACTGTTAGTAATGCTGAGCATCATTGCCAGATGCCTCCTGGAAGAATTTTTTGTGCCTATTCAACATGCATGAAGGACCTAGAATTATTTCTCTCACTCCAGTGTGTGCAGCAAAACCCAATATGTGGTCCACAATCTCTGTTTACAAGGGAACCTTACATACATGTTTGCATGTATGTGTGGGCCCCGAATGACAGGGGGTGCTTTTAAAAAATATTATCACTTTCTTCCCCCCCCTTGTGTGATAACATTGCAGTCTACTTCAGTGTGGGTGTAGTGGTTGTGTGCTCTCCCCTCTAATCTTTATTAAAACATATTATATTTTATTCACATAATACAAAGTATTTTGTGAATGGACAAGGGGCAGTCCTGTTCATCCAACCATCATCTCCCATTGTCCAATCGCATAATGCCTTGTATCCTGTAAATAGAATACAACACATTTTATAATGGACTCTAAAACGTAAATCTACGCTGGACCAGTCTAAAGTAAAAACAAAAACACGCCACAACATTTTATTCCCTGCAATTTGGCTTTAAAAAAACACACAACCCTAAAACACCAACTTCTTCTGGTTTCCATATTGCATAGAAACCAGGTACATGCAGCATTCAGTACCTTTTTTCCCCCCCATCACGGTGGATTGTGACACAATGATGCTGCAGTGAATAGAACAGAATGAAAAAGGTCACTTTGCAACAATTTAATGAAGTTAAAAAAAAAAACACACCCATTTTATCTATCCTCTATTCCCCCTGGTCCGCTGGTCCAATTATGTCCCAAAACTGTAATTTTATTGCTGCCATTTAAATCCATGGACTATTCGGCTCTTTGGATTGGGCAGCAATTTCCGCTCCTTCTGTGCGGACACCCCTTTAGTTTCCCCTGTCCGGTTGCTGAGCGCACTTCATTCGCGTCGTTGTGACGCGCATAGTGGGTGGCTCCAATATGTGTATTGTGTCCAGTCATCTGACATCTCGTGCACCTGATTGGGTGCGCCGCTGTCACATGACTTTCTGGGACTCTGTGACCACACCAGACGCCGTGTGTCATGTGCTGTGTGACGCGCAGGATGCGCGTCACCAGCAGGATGGCCACGGTGTCGTGCCCCTATTGATCAGAGCTCGGCCACCTGACGCTGACGTCAGTAGTGGGCGCGCTGCTTGCACGCCAAACATGGAGGATAGGAATCACGCTAGTTTAGCTCTAATGTCTATCCACTGCTGCTCCCATAATTAATTACCCCATTCAAGGAACAGCTGTTATATCGCTGGAGTGAGTGGATTATTCACACCTGAGGTCTTTCAGCCTTAAAGTAAGTATAAAGGGAAGTCAGGGGGGGGTTCCTGTCAGCATTCACTTTCCTCCCCTCTCCTGTTGGAGTTGGAGGTTATTTTGGCTTCTGGTCAAGTTTGGTCTCTATGACTGGAATGGTTGTTCACCCTTATTTAAGCTGATGCACTGGGAGTGGTAAGTACACCTTAGGGATTTGTTTCTATTTTTGGTCTCACTTTTTAGTGAAGAATCTAATATTCTCCCTGTACATATCTACCCAAATCTCTCCCCAGCCATTACATCTCTTATTGTTCTATGACTGCTGACTCCTTTGTGGAGACTTATGTTACTCCACCCCCCCATGGTTATGGAGTCCTCTGGATTGGGGGATCGTTATGGACATTAAGCATATCATCTGGTTTGGTCGCCCTGATTGCGGTTCATACACAAACTCCATGGGGATGATCTAGGCGCTCTATGTCCGGAAAGGGGTGAGTTCCATTTCCTTTCACATATTGAGCTCTCCATTTCTCCCCTTCTTTCTACATGCTGCAAATGTCATAAAACAAATCTTTGGTCACAGGTATATATCTTATATGTATGTTATTATATATTCTTCTTTTGTTTTAGGAAAAACTTTTACTGCTTTCTGCTCCCTGAAGAAAGATGTATTTACTGAAACATCTGAAACGCGTCGGATAAATGATCACCTATACCCTTAGCCTAGTCCTGGGGTGTGTGGTGATCCTCTAGCAGTAACAATTTTCTCTACCCTGAAATCTTTCATTTTTTTTTAAAAATAATGTTGTCATTATGAAATGTTTATGCTGTAAATTAATGTATTAAAATTTATATATTTTTATGACCTAGTTGTCACAATATGTTTTTGGTTGCCCGAAAAATCTCACCTCACTTAGAGGTATTCATCTTTTTCAATTGATACAGAGATGTTGGCAACCTCATGCCTCCATACATGAGCCAAATTCTTTCAAAAAAAAAAAACACAACACACACACACACACCAATGAAAGGTTAGTGTCTCCACAGAACACCAACGAAGAAAAAAATAAATAAATTTAATTTTTTATATATATATATATATATATATATATACCCTGTTTATCTGAAAATAAGCCCTACCCCGAAAATAAGACCTAGTGTGAGTTTCTGGCATGGCTGCAATATAAGCCCTACCCCAAAAATAAGCCCTAGTTAAAGTCCTTGTAATCCGTTCTGTAAAAAGATTATATAATGTGCAGTGTGTCTCCCTTTTGTAACTTTATTGTGGAAAATACCTTAGTTACAGCACTGCTGGGCGCTCACGTGACCCGCCGGAGATCTTTTCCTCTCCTCCCGGCTGATGTCAGCTGTTTTTTTTTTCCCAATAAAACTTTATTAAGCCCCTACCCACTGCAGTACTCAGAGTGGGGCTGACGTCATTGGGGATCTTGGCCCCTCCCTCTGCAGTATTTGGAGTAGGAAAGAAGAGCTCCAGCGGGTCACGTGAGCAGCAAGCAGCACTGTAAATAAGGTATTTTCCACAATAATGTTACACAAGGAGACACACTACACATATTATCTTTTTACAGAACGGATTACATCATTTTATGAGGTCTTTAAACAAAGGTTTATTTTTGGGATTACAGAATTTCACAATGCTGCCTCCAGAGCTGACAGGGGGAGAAACTTTTTTGTACATACCATAAATAAATAATACATCCCCTGAAAATAAGCCCGTGTGTGTTTTTTGTAGCCAGAATTAATATAAGACCCGGTCTTATTTATGGGGAAACACGGTATGTGTGTATATATATATATATATATATATATATATATATATATATAGTGTTTTGTGACTGATTCAGACAGCATGCAATTCTCCTTTGTTTCATTAACCCTTGCTATTACAATAAATACTGTATGTGGATATATCTACAACTCAAATTTCATTACAATGAGCTGTAGATGAGAAAATTTAAAGGGTTCCCCAAAATCTTAAAATGTTTTCAAAGTTTCCTCCAATATAAAAAGGTTGTAAAGGCTGCCTTAGACCAGGTTCACATCTGTGTGTGAGGGACTGTATGTAAAAAAACGAACAAAAAAAATAAAATAAAAAAAAACGAACAAAAAAATAATAAAAAAAAAAACGCACGTGTTCCCGCACCTGCGGTAAAAAATACACTGCAGAGGCGTCAGGAAGTTATTAATTCTTAATGGCACCCACACAACTCCTGTGCTGTTACTCGTATGTGGACAGCAGCATGCCGTTTTTGAGTGGCTGAAGTTTTAGAAAAGGCTCAGAGACCATTTCCCTGCGCTTCCCACATGTACAGCAGCCCATTCTAAAGAGTAGGCGGCTGTGCCCATGCAAAACGTGACTGCAGGGAAAACGCATACAGCTGACCTAATGTTTATTCTACCCGAAGGTGGCACTACAAAACCCGTGACAATATACTGTTCCTGTGTCTCTCAATGGATGATACAGAAACAGCTTTGTGAAATTAGGCCCAATGATGGGAAAATGCAGAACACTACAGAAATCACACAGACTAGAGGCACATGTTTGGTCATCGGTAACCTTTATTTCTTTAATGCCATATTTTTTTTTTGTGATGGTGCAAACATGGAAGAAGCAATTCACTAAGGCTAGAGATACACAGGTAATTTTTATAGTCGCACAATCAATTGCCTACAATTTTTCCACAATCGATTGGCAGATTCACAGTAAATGCTCCAGTGACCAACAGTCCTGTATTTGTATGGCGGATGCTCATGCAATGCTACAATTCCATTGTGTTGCACATACTGGTAAGCAGTTAACCATCCCTTCTTCAAAATGACTGTAAACATTTTGGCTGGACATGGGATTTAAAGCTGCAGAAGAGTGACATAAATGGCCGACTGTTTTAAAGTTTTTCTACCAGTGGTTTTAAATAAACCCAAAAACAATATTTTAGGTCTGAATAGTCACTAGTGGCTTGATGCACACCCAAGCATCCTATAACTGGCCAGTACATTAGCATGGCCTCCTTGCTACTGCTATGAATTTCTGTAATCAGTCAAGGCTAGCTTAGCCAGTTACCTCTAATGCGGATCATACATGGCTGGCACCACCCAGCTCAACAAGTTGAAAATTGAAGGAGGACAAAAAGGTAAAATAAAAAATTCTTGGCAGAACAGTGACAGCAGCCAATCAGATGTTGGGGTATTCTGAAGCTATACAGAAGCCAGAAGGGTAAGATTTCTCCACCAATGTTTAAGATGGATGGTAAAATCTCTGAATTTCTCTTGTTCAGCCTATGGGGCAGAGCGTAAGAAATCTTAAAATGTATGGCTAGCCTTAGGGTTAAAGGGGTTGTAAAGGTTCGTCTTTTATTTTCTAAATTGGTTCCTTTAAGCTAGAGCATTGTTGGTTCACTTACCTTTTCCTTCAATTTCCCTTCTAAATGTTGTCTTTCTTTGTTTGAATTTCTCACTTCCCGTTTCTCCTCAGTAAGCTTTCCACCATCATCCCAGTGGTGGAAAGTCATTTAGAACAGCTTACTGAGGAGGAACAGGCAGTGAGAAATTCAGACAAAGAAAAAAACATTTAGAAGAGAAATGGAAGGAAAAGGTAAGTGAACCAACAATGCACTAGCTTAAAGGAACCTATTTAGAAAATAAAAAACAAACCTTTACAACCCCTTTAACATCTGACCATACAATGCATGTACTATCATCTGTTAAGTGGAAGTTCAGCCAAAAACTCTAAACCTACTCCAAGCCAAATTTTAAACCTAATCTTTCTAGCCCTGAAAAGAGAAAAAAAAAAAAGCTAGACTTCTCTTTTCTGCATCCGCTTCAGTCCCATGCTGAGTGGTCAGTGGCAGCTTCAGTATGTAGGAGTGACAACGAAGCTCCATAGTAAGTCTATAGGTGACATAACTTCCCAGCCGTTGTCGGCTGCCTCTTTCTACACAGCAGTTGCTTCTGGAAACCGGGCTGGATCCGGATCGGCTTCACAAAAGGCAAGTATAGCAATTTGTTTCTTTACAAGGATAGATAATGTTTCGAATGTGGCCGAGAGTAGGTTTAGCATTAGATAGATGTGGTAAATTAAAGTGGACGTTCAGCCAAAACTAGGGTTGTCCCGATACCACTTTTTTAGGACCGAGTACAAGTACCGATACTTTTTTTCAAGTACTCGCCGATACCGAATACCGATACTTTTTTTTTTTTATGTGATGTGACAGTGGCGTTTTTTTCTTTTGTTTGTTTTTTTTTTACTTTTTTTTATTTTATTTTTATTTTTTACAGTGGCGTTTTATTTTTTATTTTTTTAGAGGGGGGGTAGTGGATTGTCAGTGTGTTTTTGAATTTTTTATTACCATTTACATTTTTTTTTATTTATTTTTTTATTTATTGCAATTTTTATTTTATTTTTTAATCAACCCTGTTGGGGGGGCTTTGGTGAGATATCAGGGGTCTTAACAGACCTCTGACATCTCCCCTTTGAGACAGAGAAAGGGACTAGGGATACAGATTCCCCTGTCCCTTTCTCAGCAGCATCAGCTGCGCTGAAAATGAATGCAGAGAAGACAGCGTCTTCTCTTCATTCATAAACTGAAACATTGTAATCAACAGGTTACGATGATTCAGTTCTGTGAATGGACAGAGTCATCGCTGACTCTGTCCATTCGGAACAGTAAGGAGCCGGGTTTACCGGCTCCTACCGCCGCTCTCCATCCTGACAGTTCCGGGGGGGGCACAGGGGAGAGACGGAAACAGCGGGGGACGCACGGGGGGAGAGAAGGAAACATCGGGACGCACGGGGGAGAGAAGGAAACAACAGGACGCACGGGGGAGAGAAGGAAACCGCGGGGGGGCACAGGGGAGAGAAGGAAACATCGGGGGTCACGGGGGAGAGAAGGAAACAGCAGGGGGGACAGGAGGGAGAAGGAAACAGCGGCGGGGGACAGGAGGGAGAAGGAAACAGCGGCGGGGGGCACAGAGGGAGAAGGAAACAGCGGCGGGGGGCACAGAGGTTGAGAGACTGCATAAAAAGGGAGGGGGGCTGGAGGAGGACACAGGACAAGTATCGGGTGAAGCATCGGGAGCATTTGCCCGAGTACAAGTACTCAGGCAAATGCTTGGTATCGGTCCCGATACCGATACTAGTATCGGTATCGGGACAACCCTAGCCAAAACCTATGTACAATAAGGGCATTCTTAAACTGTTCCAACAATTTCAATCAATCCAATTGGACAGACCCTGGTGCTACATAGCTGTTGGTAGATCTAAAAGGAGATTGTGCCCTCAGCCTAAAGCAGGACGCAGATGAGCCAGGAACTGCTGTAGGAATAAAACAGTTTCCTTCAAGAGCTCTGGCAATGAAAAGAACCCAGAAGGTGCCCTGAATATTTTCATCTTTGCCTTTTGTTTTGTTTTTTTAATCACCGCCCCACCCCCAAAAGAAAAAAAAAACACCACAACTTCATGTACAATAAAGTGTGAACAACTATACTGTTAACTATAATGAAATAGAAAAACATAAAAAAAACAAATACAAAACACAACCAACATAACATGGAACAAAAATAGAATATTTATGCACAACAATTTATAAAACACAACCTAAAAGTAGAAATTGTCAAATCCTAACTATAATTACACCTGCTCCCAAACCCCATTGTAAGCCCTATACAAACTACCCTGTAAAGGAAAGAGATCTATACTTACCTATTCTGAGGGCGTTTTTGGTCTAAGCATCATGATCACTCCAGTGTAGAGGAGAGGCAGAGCTTAGGCGGTGACGTCACCCATAGGCTTACTATGGGGCAGCCCCTGTCGGCTGTCCCTCCTCTACACTAAAGCCGGCGCTGGAACCCGATCATTGGATCGGCCCGGAGCAGCTTCAAATAGGCAAGTATAAATATATTTTCTTTACAGAGTAGTTAGAATAGGCCAAGAATGGGGATCTGGGGTGGGATCTGGTTTAGTCAGTTAGTATTTGACTGGAATGCTACTTTAAAATAAATTTACTTCATCATCCAAAAAGAACATGTCTGTGTACAAGATAACATACTGCTATTGCCATCTGTGTGTATTTTTACCAGTGGCTGTTAAAGTCAAATCCAGGCAAAAATTTGGTTTTTGATAGCATGGAAAAAGGAGAAGAT